>NC_090449.1:1005750284-1006950284 GCF_031143425.1 Pleurodeles waltl | reverse complement strand
GCATTGTGAAACGAAAGTTACGAGCTTTACTGAAATATTTACAGTTGCAGATTGCCTTTGTGTTGCAGAAGCAAATTCAGTGGATTAAATATTTAAATAACCATATTAAGGTACAGTAATGTAAAGCAGAGATCTCAACCTCTCTCGTCAGATATATCTTCTTTACAATCTGGTTCTTGTTATGCTGCTTTTCCCTTTATAGACAGGACTGCAAGTACCAGAATGCAATGTATCAACTACTCACACCACAAAAGGAAATACTTTTCCTTCATTGTTTCCACAAAGCACGTTTGTGTTTTCATTCTGGAATGAAAGGAATGTTCTGCAGCTTTGCAATTTTAGTTTTCTTAGGTTTCCAAGTTAAAATACTTATCTCATTTAACTCGATAATGTGTCATACTTAAATACTTTGATCTCCCGGACGTGACCAAATCTGTATATCGTTTATTATAGGTAGAGACATTTTAGAAGATTTAATAGGTTTTTTACGACATGTTCTTAATTGCAGGTTATTGATGATTGTTGTGTCAAACTCAAATAATTCTGGAACTTTTGGACTGACTAAACTGGCACACCTTTTAACTACTAGCTGAGAAAATACTAAGGCCCATATTTATACTCTGCTTGCGCTGGATTTGCGCCATTTTTTTTTACGCAAATTCAACGCAAAACTAAGACCATAATTATACTTTGACGCTAGACCCTGCTACCGTCAAAATATCTCAGTGTGCGTCATTTTCTGGATGTGTGAAACCGCCTTGCGTTAATGACATGCAAGGTAGGCGGTCCCGTCCAAAAAATTACAAACACCCGTGCGCCATGTTGATCCAACTGGGGAAAAATGTCGCAAGGCTGGAAGGCGGAGCCGGAAAATGACAAATATCGATTTGCGTCAAAAATTTAAGCCTGGGTCAGGGCAAGCGTTAAGGGGCCTGTGGGCTCTTTTCCATGGTGGGAGATCATGGAAGCAGTCCACAGGTGCCCTTGCTTGCCCCCAGGGACACCCCCTGCCACCCTAGCCCACCCCTGGAGGACACCCATGGATGGGGGTACCCATTCATGGTAAGTGCAGGTAAGTATAATTTCTATTTCTTTTTTAAGTGGCATGGGGGGCCTAACTTGGAACCCCCTACATGCCACAGTTCCCAATATGCATGCCCAGGGGGCAGAGGTCCCCTGGGCAT
Organism: Pleurodeles waltl; assembly: GCF_031143425.1. Classification (NCBI taxonomy): domain Eukaryota; kingdom Metazoa; phylum Chordata; class Amphibia; order Caudata; family Salamandridae; genus Pleurodeles; species Pleurodeles waltl. The sequence goes on along the minus strand of NC_090449.1, from coordinate 1,006,949,100 downwards.
GGCCATTGGGCAGGGGGGGCATGACTCCTGTCTTTGCTAAGATAGGAGTCATTTCCATGGGGGTTGTGCATCAAAAAATAGCTAGTCAGGTTAGAGCCAATATTTTGTACTCTAATCTGACTTGCACCATTCCTTGGTGCACAACCCCCATTCTTCCCTTCGCTTCCGCTGCCCGGTTAGAGTCATTTATTTTGACGCTAACCAGGCCGCAGCGCCGGCTAACGTCATTCCATAAATAAGGCGCCCGGCTGGCGCATGGGTATGGCTTTAGCCGGTGGTAAACTTTTTGACGCAAATCTTCCCTGGCGCTGATTTGCATCAAAAAGTATAAATATGGGCCTAAATGTTTCTTTGTGGATCGATTGGTCCTCTTTCTATTTTTACACATAATTATCCCATAACAGGAATTTTTTTATCACACTGGAATGCTTTTATTATGTGAAATGGCAACATTGTTATGGTTTTAATTAACTGAAACAAACTAAAACTGAACCTTCTCTATTGTACAAATAAGCCTGTCTGTTATACCAAAGCAGGGTCTATGGCGTTGCAAAGAAGGGACCAAGCACATGATTTTATTGGGCAGTTGATGATAATGCCAGGATGCTCGAAGGGAATTATTTCTGAAAGGGGGGGGGTCATGATATTGTGAAATGTCTAAAAGTATTCAATATGTATTGCTAGGTACAATGCCTGACACAGTTAGGTTAAGCTACCTGCTTGAACATGCCTCAGAGAAACTTCCTGCTATGTGAGCATAAACATTATCTGCTTGGGTCAAAGACAAAGTTTTCCATAAGGTGTCACTCATAGTATCATATGTGAAGACTGAAAATGTCATACATTAGCTGCTGCAAACAAAGAAAAGTCACAAATAAACAGGCTTAAAACTTGATAGCACCGCTTGTCATAATTAAATGTAGGCATGATCTCTCCTGCACATACACTAAACTTAGGGGAAGAGGTCTGAAGGGACATGTGAACCTATCAACAAACAATTTAAAGTTGTTACCAAGGCCACAAGGATTATACAGTATGAAAGGACCAGATTATGCAGTTGTGATGACTACATTATGCAGCAAGAAAAGGCAAATTACGTGACGTAATGTGGCACATTTTGTGATAACATTACTTCATAATTTTGTCATTTTTAGGGTCGAGCGCGCACAAGCGCTCTGGACCATATTGTTATCTCTCTGTTGGCTTCTAACCATGCCCACGTCACACCCGTCACTTTCATTAGTTTGTGGGCTTGCCTTTTAAAAATCAATTGATTCCATTTATGAAAGGCATGTATACGTCATGCCTTTTCCGGTGTTTAGCCCTCCTTGAGCGCACAGGTAAACTACTGAAAACATACGAGGCTCGTGTTTTCAGCTGGTTTCTGGACTACTTTATCTTTTCATTTCCTAAGCAGTGTGATCGCGCTGGGCAGAAGTCGAGCGGTTTGCATGACATCGACTCCGTTACATGGATAATTGCACTTTTGCTGGTTAAATGGATAATTGCACTTTTTTCCGGTAACATGGATAATTGCACTTTTGCGGACAGGTTTCACTGCGAGTGAAATTATGTTTCCTTTTCTGTGTCTCCTTCACGCTCATCGTCTCGCATATGTGAAACAGTTTTACTTTTCATTATTAGCTCATGTGGCAAGAAAAGTCCGGTTAGGAGTTTACAACGCTAATAGCTCTAGCGAGAGCAAACACAAGACCCGTTGCACTGCAAATGCTTTTTTAACATGTTAACACTGCCTGGGCAAATGGTTGGCCTCATTTGTACCAGTTTAACATACAGTAAAATGCAACAGAAAGGTGACCAGTCAACTTTTTCATAAGTCCTTATGTTCTTGCTGCATAATGTAGTCAACCCTGCTGCATAAGATGGGCCTTTCATGTTGACCTGCTTAATTTTCACTTTTTAGTGGCTAGATTTAATTTGGATATGCACATCCTTTACAAACCTACTCCCTTACTTAAGTGCCAGTGATGGGAACATTCACTCAACCCCTAATGTTAATGTCTGTTAATAAAAAGAATAATATGCTATTAAAAAATTTGAACACAACTCAGGTCCACCTCACAAAGGTAACTTAAGTGTAGTAAAGTTACAAGTGCGGAGACATTGCACTTGGGGCAGAGTCTCTGTACTGCAATCCACTGCAGTGCAGAGGTTCCTCCCTGAGTTCGGACACTCCATCCCAAGAGCGGAGACTTCCCAATCATAACTTTACTACACGCAAGTTACCTTTGTGAATCGGGCCCAACGTTCTTAGTGTGCATGTTCATCATACAAGGATAGCTTTTTTCTCTTTCATGCTAAACGTATCATGGAAACTCCTGCTAATGTCATGTGCATGCAGGAGACCAAGGTGAAGTGATTCTACTGGGGGGTTGGCAACTGTGAGTGAATGGGCATCGTGGGGGGCCAGTGGCGTAACAAAACTTGCAAAGTACATGAAGGGGCCCCCTTCCAAATTCATTCTGGAGCTCTCAGGCCAAGTTACTATACTGAGGGGGCTCCCTAAAGCTTGGGGGCCCCTACCCGCACCACAGGGTCTGCGAGGGCCTTTGTCACGCCCCTGTGGGTGGCCCTTTCAAGTTTTTGTTTTGTTATGCCACTGGGTGGAGGCCCGTTTCTTTCATTGCGCTACAGCCCATGACACACTGGCTTCGCCACTGACCACATCCTAGGTACGCCTTGACTGCTGGTGCTTACTATCCTGAGAGGCTCAAGTGCCCAAACAGAGCAGCGGCGGCTGCCGCAAATCTCAAGTGGAGGGGTTTGGGGAGGGATTGGAACAGGGGGTAGGGGGAAATAAATATAAAAAATATTATAATAATAAAAAAAACCTTACAGTTTCCAGCCGCTACCTCCTGCTGCAATGCTCCTCTGGTCTTCTTGTGGTGTCCCAGCATTTGCTCCCCACCAATCCTGACACTGCTTTAATGCAATCTAGCGTGAAAGCAGCATCAGGAATGGTCTGGGTGACTTAGATTCCCACTCAGACCCAACCCTAGTGTCTGTGCTGTTTCTCCAGCCTGGCTGTTAAACACAGCCAGGCCGGAGAAACCTAAGGGTCCGATTTAAGAACAGTGGCGCTGCACCTAGTGCAGCGCTACTTTTCTTGCACCCCTTAGTGCCCCCCTAACACCACCATGTGTACGCCGTATCCAAGGTACGATGCACCATGGCGGTAGTAAGGGAACTAGCGTCAAAATGTTTGATGCTAGTTTGGAGCTGTGCAGGATTATTGTGAAAAATGTTGACGCTAAGTCTGCAAAGCCCATTGAGGCCCATTGTAAACAATGGTGTGCCTTCTTTTAATGCCTGCTCTGAGCAGGCGTTAAAAATGCAGAAAAAATGACAGAAAGAAATCTAAGAGATTTCTTTGTGTCATTTTTTCACCCCCCCATAAAGGGGGAACACCCTCTTTCCATACATTATGCCTAGCGCAGGCATAATGTAGCGCAAAAGTTTACAAAGTGGCGCAATGCATGCATTCCACCACTTTGTAAATTTGGCACGGCAATTTTGGCCTTGTAGGACCACATTAGCGTAAAATTAAAAAAAAACTATGCTAATGTGGCTCAAGGAGGTGCTGGGGGATCTTAAATCTGCCCCCAAGTGTGCATGTGTTTGGGCTGGCCTTCTTGGGCAGGCCAAACACATGTGCACTTAGTGCACTCCACTCCTTCCCCCCCACCCCCACCCTGCCCTGAACATGCTGCTGGATGAGCCAGCAGATGAAAACTAAAACGTTAACTAAATATCGTTTAATCTTCCATCTCCTGGCTTAGCCAGGGGGGCAACGCTCCTTCGTCATTGCAAAGTAACCGCCCCTGAAAAGAGAGCCACGTATTCAATTGGAATGTCTTATGGCCCTGTGACTCCGGTGATGATAACGGTAGAATCCACACCGGCTGTGGCCTGGGAGCTGCCGGCAGGGCTTGACGAAAAGGCCTCACACTCCCCACTAAAATGTGGCCTCAGGCATTCGAACCCCTGGCGAGCATGTGCAAGTAGGGACCACCCTACAGCAAGCTGTGATAAAAGCGATCATTCACTTATTTTTAAACTACAAAGTTGCTGTTTGGTCCATCGCAGTGCAACGTCATTTCAAAGATGCCGCATGCCTGTCAGGTAAAAACGTCGTCATTGTTTGGGAACCAACTGACTGCAGTGAATATGTCACCTTCGCTATCAGTTCTGCATTTTGAGGTTATTAATTGCAAAAGCAGAGCATTATGACGGACATCCATTTAAATGATTAGGAACAGATAATGAAACACGCTCGGAAAAAACAACAACAAAAAAAAAAAATACAACTTGTACTTCTCTCTGAAGTTGGCCTGAGCTTCATATTTTGAAGGTTTGGTGACGATGCGCTTCACAAATGCAGCCGCTAGATGCCACCACTTCCCACAAAACCGCAAATGACAGTGCGGCCAAGCAAAGCTGTGCCCTATAGAGTTACTAAAAAGGTTGGATTGGAAGCGTGCGCATTTATGTCGTTAGCATCATTGAAGACCGTATTCTCTAGTGGAGAGGTATATATGTAGGGTGACCAGATTTTGAGGAGCAAAAACCGGGACAGGTCAGACATAAAAGAAGGGCTAAAGACTTTACACTCACTTTTATATCTGACCTGTCCCGTTTAACAGGTGTGTGTGTATATATATATATATACAGGGAGTGCAGAATTATTAGGCAATTAGTATTTTTGAGGATTAATTTTATTATTGAACAACAACCATGTTCTCAATGAACCCCAAAAACTAATTAATATCAAAGCTGAATATTTTTGGAAGTAGTTTGTAGTTTGTTTTTAGTTTTAGCTATGTTAGGGGGATATCTGTGTGTGCAGGTGACTATTACTGTGCATAATTATTAGGCAACTTAACAAAAAAATATATATACCCATTTCAATTATTTATTATTACCAGTGAAACCAATATAACATCTCAACATTCACAAATATACATTTCTGACATTCAAAAACAAAACAAAAACAAATCAGTGACCAATATAGCCACCTTTCTTTGCAATGACACTCAAAAGCCTGCCATCCATGGATTCTGTCAGTGTTTTGATCTGTTCACCATCAACATTGCGTGCAGCAGCAACCACAGCCTCCCAGACACTGTTCAGAGAGGTGTACTGTTTTCCCTCCTTGTAAATCTCACATTTGATGATGGACCACAGGTTCTCAATGGGGTTCAGATCAGGTGAACAAGGAGGCCATGTCATTAGATTTCCTTCTTTTATACCCTTTCTTGCCAGCCACGCTGTGGAGTACTTGGACGCGTGTGATGGAGCATTGTCCTGCATGAAAATCATGTTTTTCTTGAAGGATGCAGACTTCTTCCTGTACCACTGCTTGAAGAAGGTGTCTTCCAGGAACTGGCAGTAGGACTGGGAGTTGAGCTTGACTCCATCCTCAACCCGAAAAGGCCCCACAAGCTCATCTTTGATGATACCAGCCCAAACCAGTACTCCACCTCCACCTTGCTGGCGTCTGAGTCGGACTGGAGCTCTCTGCCCTTTACCATTCCAGCCACGGGCCCATCCATCTGGCCCATCAAGACTCACTCTCATTTCATCAGTCCATAAAACCTTAGAAAAATCAGTCTTGAGATATTTCTTGGCCCAGTCTTGACGTTTCAGCTTGTGTGTCTTGTTCAGTGGTGGTCGTCTTTCAGCCTTTCTTACCTTGGCCATGTCTCTGAGTATTGCACACCTTGTGCTTTTGGGCACTCCAGTGATGTTGCAGCTCTGAAATATGGCCAAACTGGTGGCAAGTGGCATTGTGGCAGCTGCACGCTTGACTTTTCTCAGTTCATGGTCAGTTATTTTGCGCCTTGGTTTTTCCACACGCTTCTTGCGACCCTGTTGACTATTTTGAATGAAACGCTTGATTGTTCGATGATCACGCTTCAGAAGCTTTGCAATTTTAAGAGTGCTGCATCCCTCTGCAAGATATCTCACTATTTTTGACTTTTCTGAGCCTGTCAAGTCCTTCTTTTGACCCATTTTGCCAAAGGAAAGGAAGTTGCCTAATAATTATGCACACCTGATATAGGGTGTTGATCTCATTAGACCACACCCCTTCTCATTACAGAGATGCACATCACCTAATATGCTTAATTGGTAGTAGGCTTTCGAGCCTATACAGCTTGGAGTAAGACAACATGCATAAAGAGGATGATGTGGTCAAAATACTAATTTGCCTAATAATTCTGCACTCCCTGTATACACACACACACACACACACACACACAGACACACAGAGCTATTGCTTGACCTCCCACCCTGCACACCCAACCCGCCCCCACCTACCTCTCTCTGCTCCCCACTCGTCTCTCTGCTGGGAGCAGACAAGGACAGATACAATTCTTTAATTATTTCATACACTGTAGGCGTTTTTAACTTATGCTTCCGTAGGTGATCTGACCTTCGTCCCAGAAACCGAGACATTTACTTAAAGATCTGACCTTTGTCCCAAAAACCGGGACATTTATTTAAAATTAAGAGAAGCGTCAGGGCACCGGGACAGTTCGCTAAAAACCGGGACTGTCTGGGGAAACCTGGGACGTCTGGTCACCCTATATATATGTCCTTTGTAGTAACTTGCATCTGAGGAAGTTCGTCGCCGTATTTTATGTACAATAGTCTGTGTTCTAGCAGGTATTCCATGTCGTATCAATCATGTGTTATTACATGTGTTATTGCTATAAAAAAATCCTCTCCGTTTCTTTGTCACTGGGGAACTCGCCTTTATTGACCTTTGAACTTCAGAGTTTACCCAATGTCAGACCGTACTCGAGAGCACACCACGGTATGGCACAGCACACAAGTTAGTTTGGATTAAGTAGTTTACAGTGAACCATTAGGTATTAGACTGGATAAAGTACCCCCACCTAGATCATGAGTTTACAAAGTCACTTGGGCTCACAAATGCTGTTACGTTATGCAGATTTGTTCAATGCACTTGTTACCTGTGAGGGTATCCAGGCGCTTGAGCAAGTGAAAGAGTAGGTGTGGGGCATCCGAAGGAGATCCTCTGGGTTAGTCGAGCAGCCAGGTCTCCAGCTTCTTGTGGAAGTCAAGTAATTAAGAAGAGGTCTTGATATGTTAGGGGAGGCCGTTCCAGGTCATGGCGACGATGTAGGAGAAAGCACGATCTCCAGCTGAACCTCCGAGTCTCAATGAACATGGTCATAGTTAAATTCACTATCGCGATTCTGTACTTTACCCCATATAGAACGGGGAAGCAAGAATTCTTGCCCTTACTAAATACACAGCATCCTCGATTGGTTTAACCTTGAACCCTCAGCTGGGGCTCTGTTGGTGAGGGTGTCTAGCACCTGGGCACGGTGATTTGGAGGTGCCATTCTATTGTTGGGGAATGTTGCTCATCAGTCTGATACTGTGCTCCATGTTGAAATGTGAGAATGGTTGTGGTGTTTCTGGGCAGCTTGCCAGCAGACATCTACTCTTGTGCTTGTTTGTTTGCACTAGTCGATTGTACATACAGTCGCGGCTCCTCCGTTAGGGTGGAGGAGTGTTGTCCCCCTGCCAGCAGCGGCAGCTGCAATTTTTACCAACATTTTTTAGTAAAAGGGGCAGGGCCACAGGCTGCGACGTGCACTGAGGGGGAGTGGACAGCACTCGCCCTCAATGCACATGTATGTTTGGCAAGCCATCTTGGACCAGCCAAACACACATGCGCAGTGGGTTCTCTCCATCCTGGCTCTGTGTTACCCCAGGCTGCAGAGAGCCTGCACAGGCTCCCAGTCTGCACAGGAGTACCGTGGTTGGGCGCTCCCAGCCAATCCTGACACTGCTCTGAGCAGCGTCAGGATTGGCCGCAGCTGTGCCTGCAGCCTGTCTGTAGAGAGGAGCAACGCAGTGGTCACGGGGGCGGTGGCACTGGTAAGTTTTTCTTTTTATTATTAAATTCCCCCACCACCCGCACGGGGATCGCCCCGCTCCTACTTAGCACCGTTAGCCACTCCTGTGTACAAATAGGGGCACTGATGGAAGCTCTGGAAATGAAAGCATCGAACAGGCATTTTGTCTTACAGCTACACCAGGGAGTAGTAAGAGGGTGTACAAAGTTGGAAAGGTTTACTCTTGTAAACTTCTTGGGAATACTACACTTACTACCTGTAGGAACAAACTTCACCACCTGTGGGTGTTCACTACAAATCAGGACTTCCACATCACCTTTAAGTAATGGTGGAAAAAAAAAAACAGAGTGCCAACAGCCTTCCAGGTTTAAAGCAGTGAGATAAATAATTAACTTGAGAGAAAATGGCGCCTCGCATTTCAGCCTCAAATAGCATTTACATGGAAATATTGCCAGTGTGCATGGAAAACTGTTAGCTGGTGTGTCATAAGGAACTACCCACGACTTCATGCATGTATTAGAAACGTGTCACACCCCCACAAACACGTTATGAGGGAAGCTTACAAGGAGGTGTATCAATCAAGCATATAGTAACAGGTTATGTGACCTAACAGTGCACTGGAAATGGAACCATATGTTATTGTTTTATTTCATTATGGGTATTTTTAGAGCACGGACTGGCTCCAATGGGCATTAGAGTTCTGTATACACCACAGGTGGACACTGTGCAAACGTCTGTGATTTCAGAACAGTATGGTAGTGGCACTCATCTTTACCTTGAGTAACCCACGGTTTTCTTTTGCAAAGTTTGTGAAGATGTGCTCAAATCTTTGCAAGTGTTGCAAAGTTTAATAACATGGATGATAAAACAAATTCTACAAAAGAAAAATTTATGAAAAGAATAAAGTGAGTTCATGCCTACTTTTATCCGGGACAGAGCCAGGATAACATATAAGGGAAACAGACAAAAGAGTCGGATTTTAAGATAGATGAGAGCAGAAGATTTTCAACTGGACTGAGCAATAATTTGGTGAACAAGTCAATTTTGAGCTCCTTTCTGACCTGAAGAGAGAACAGGAATAGGTTAGAAGCCTACATCAAGAATCACAAGTACCACTATTGTTCAATAGTAGTGTGCAAAGATGCCAAGCTTTTTCTCATAATTACATATTTTGTTCGAAAATGTCAAAAAAATATGCGAGGGTCACAGACTAATAGCCGAGTTAGGTTTTCACCTGAAAATCTGAACTTTTGTGCGCACTTTGTCTGCAATTGTAATTTGAAGTACATTCGTGAGTGTTGAGTCACTGGCAACAAAAAGGAGTTTAATGGTATACAAAATGTTCATAAGGGACAGGCACAACACTTTTTCAGAGCAGTCACATGAAAAAACTTAAGCAAGGAAGGCACTTGTGTACCGAATGCTTATGGGCTACTTGTGCAATATGGCTTCAGAATGCAGAGGCAGAAGGCTAAACAGGCTATGCTCATGCATACAAAACGCTCACAAGTTAAAAGTACCATCCCAGGGGTCTCCAACGAGTATCTCTCAAGCGTCCCATAAGTAGCTCTCCTGTGTGTAGCCCCGCCTACAGAAATGTAAAGGTTTACATTTAAAACAAACATGTAAACTTGTCTGATGTGGTCAGTATTAAAATTGTAATAATATTTGTGGTTCTGGATGATTTTCACCAGCATAAGTAGCTTTTACTACAAAAAAGGTTGGAGACCCCGGAGTACGTCATGCGAGGAAAATGTTCTGTCAGGATTAGCTGAATGGCAGTCTGGCAACTTTGTGAACTATGAGAAGGTCAATAATCGGAAAATATGCTTGTACAAATAAACCTTTACACACTCCTTCTTGTAAACCATTTCTCAATTGCAGACCATGTGCAATCATAGCTATCATTAGTTTACATTCTTTTCTCTTAACAAATGGATTGCATCACTGTACAGTACAGAACATACAATAGGCTTCCAGTGACCAATACTGATAATAAAAAAATAAACGCTAAAATAAGCTTACTTTGACTTTCTTGTACGAAAGCCTCACAGCTGCTTTTCGGAAAAGTATTTTATGGGATGAAGAATTTACATTTTGACGAGAGCAAGTTCTTTAACATTTAAACAACCATCCAAGAAAAGGCTGATCCCTGCTCCCTTTTCAATCACATTTCACCACATTGACAATTTTAAGATTTGGAGCCCAATTTAGAACTCGGTGGGCGGGTTACTCCGTCACAACGGTGACAGATATCCCGCCCGCCGAAACTAAATCTTATAGGATAGAATGAGATTTAGATTTCGGCAGATGGGATATCCATCACTTTTGTGACAGAGTAATCCATCCGCTGAGTTCTAAATCACGCCCTTGGTCTGCAAAGATGGTTCAGTGCACAGTCACAAACTAACATGATCGTTGTTGGAATATATCAGACAAAAGAGCCATTCGATATCCTTGCCCGAACCACAAATGTTCTGCGTAATGCAAAGATTCAGGTACTCCTCCTCCCCAAAACCCTTCAAGATTTCAACGAAGAAACAAACAAATACATTTCAGAATGTAACAAAAGGAGCCATGAAGCGCCCTCAGGCAGGACTGGAACTGACAGAAGTGAGGCTTTTGAAAGCGATGTCGCAGACAGGAAAGGGGGGACACTGAATAGACTATGACAGTTTAAGAAGTGATCAATTTAGTGATAAGAGGATGCAAGTAAAGTAAGCTAAATGCTATAATGAGAAAATGGTTGAGCAATCACAGGCAAGTGTTACCCTGAGTACCAGTAATTCTGGGGATCAGTTGGGGGTGGGAGGGTAGAATTACTCGCAATTATGAGATATTGTGGAACAACATTCAGGGATTGGTATTTCCGCACGTTTTCCAGCATATTTCTCCCCTTATTTATGACTAGCAGTCTTCTAGAGTTACCAGTGATGACAATTGGTTTTGGTAACTCACAGTACCAGTCTTTATCCCGCCTAACCACAGAACCAAGAGGGCCTTTTGGAAAGGATGACAAATTGTCATTATGAGTGCCCTGGAAATCCTGATGGAACCGGTAACACGAGATGCAATAAATCTACAGAAAGACCTAGAAGCAACACATTCAAGATTAGTCAACCACTTCCTGCAGGTGGATCTGGATAAAACCAAATTCATCCTTTTCACCTGAATGACCGCAGTGTTCACCTCCACAAATGGACATGGGAGTTTAATCCATTAGGGATAAAGCCTGCTGCTGTAAGCAGAGCACAGTCCCTTAGTTTCATTCTGGAGAGCAAGCTATGCCTATCTGGATGTGTCCATACGCTGAATCTCGAGCAGGAGGCACCATGGGACCTTAATATCATGGACAAAATATTCAGAGATAAAATATCGAAAGGTAAATATGTATTGATTTTCTATACCTAACTCCACAAATATGTACCTTGACGATATATATATCTACAAGTTACGTAGATGTGGCGCGAGGAATACCAAGCCTATCCTTCCTCTATAGGCACTTACTTTCCAGTATTTTATCCCTCGATATTTTGTTCACGATATAGATTATCACGATATTCCTTTGCTCAATATTCTGTAGTACAGTCCTAACTGGACACATCAACAGTATAACAAGAAACGCAAATAGGTAACCTCAAATACCTGATCTCCAAATACAAGCTAAACAAGCATTTGCAATGCAATAGGCCTCACATTCTTTTAGTTAGAGCATTGTAAATTCATAACTGGACTTTTCTTGCCACATAAATTGGTCAACCCTGCCTCATAATTTGGTCTTTTCCTACCATATAATTCCAGTGCCCCAGCATTTAACTAAAGCACTTCAATTTACCTTCTTCCTCTATCTTAATACATATACACTTATCAAGTAAACCTTTATCAGAAATAAACTTTTTGCATTAGAGTGTAATGCTCAAAACACCATAACAAAATTATCATTTCGGATGGACTGGAGGGTGAAAGGAAAGAGGGAGGTGGGAGTAAAGATGGAGAGGACAAGTGGTGTAGTAAAGGTAGAAACACAAAAGGATGATGGACGGAGTGCTGACAATGCAAACACTCACCCCCAGTCACAGATCTGGGTTTAATCCATCGTTCTTTTGCTCACCATGCCACCCCAGTTTGGACCCAGCCATATGCAAATCAGTCTTGACCCTGTTCCTCATGAGAACAGTCCAGCCCGAACTGCCAGGCCAGGTCCTCCCTGGACCGGAAACAAGCATCCTGGGACCGGTTTCAGGGTATCCCCCTTTTTCAGCCAGGCTAGCTTGATTCCAGTGGCACAGTGAGCAAGGGACCCACGTCTGGGCATACCCTTCCCACTTAGGGCAACTTTAGCAACACAAAAGGATGATGGACGGAGTGCAGACAATGCAAACACTCACCCCCAGTCACAGATCTGGATTTAATCCATTGTTCTTTTGATCACCATGCCACCCCAGGTTGGACCCAGCCATATGCAAATCAGTCTTGACCCTGTTCCTCATGGGAACAGTCCAGCCCGAACTGCCAGGCCAGGTCCTCCCCGGACCAGAAACAAGCATCCTGGGACCGGTTTCAGGGTATCACCCTTCTTCAGCCAGGCTAGCTTGATTCCAGAGGCACAGTGAGCAAGGGACCCACGTCTGGGCATACCCTTCCCACTTAGATAAGAAAAACACCAGAGAAAAGAAGGAATAAAGATCTAAAAAAAAAAAAAGTGAAAGAACGCATATGGAGTTAAAGGAAAGAGCAAATAAAAAAGACAAAGAAAGAATGAAGGGAAGAGAAAAAAAATAGTAAAAGAATGAATGCCTGATGAACAAAAAAAGAGAGGGTCGAAACAAGGAAAGAAATAACCACGTTTTTGTGAGTTTGAAAGAAGAGATAGCAAAAGGAAGAGGGAAATAAACACTGAAACTAACAAATGAAATAGCTGGAAGCCCACAGAAGTATACAAGAAGTCATATGCTTACGCTGGACCTAAAATGGGAGTCCAATCTCTCAATGCCTTGAGACTGAACTGGGGACAGCTCTAATCATAGGGACTGTAAAGCGAGCTCAGCTCCCTTAGGGGCTGTCCTGAATTTCATCTCCGGACTAATGCCTAGCCTAAAAAGAGATAACCCTTCTCATCTGTACTGAAATTTAGCAATGGGCAATCATTGGAAATCTGTGGTATTTTCAGAACCACTTGCTTTACCTCTAATGTATCCATCATGATTACTTGGCCTACTCTGTCCAGAAAGTCAGATATAGAGAAAGATAGAAACTTCATAGGCAAAGAATGACAAACGGTAGAAATCCCAAAATTCAACAAACCAAAAGGCTGATTTAGGGTTTGGCAGCGATGGTGCACACTTTCAAAGGAAAACCCTCTCCACCAAACTGAAGTTCTGTCTGCTTCATTTAGAGCCTGGTGGAACTGAAGCATGTCAACGACAGAGATTACTTCATCTACTTCATCTCCGTCACTGATGTACACCTCGGATAGCCAGACAGAGTGGAGGCCATCGGCGGTTTGTCCATTTGTCAGTCTGCTCTATTAAGAATGGGAGGTCAAATGGCCAGTTTTAGTTAGTGGTGAGTGAAAACTTGTAAATGCCCCCCATGTAATTAGAGAAATCTCCTATGGTAAGGGGGGGGTCATCGTTTTTTTTTTATAAAAAAAAAAAAATCTCACTTTGGGATTTTCTTTTTGAAAATAAAACAAAAAATTGAATGTTTGCTGCACTGCGCTATCATGTTGACAGAGCCGTCTGTCAAACTTTCAGTGCTTTAACAGGAGCCCCCATGACGGTGGTTTCTGCTAATGCAGGAAATGTCCATGGGGCCAGAGGACAGCTCTAAATTTGGAAGGCGGGTATTCCCTCAGCGTGACGGAGTACTTTCCACAAAAACATGTGGAGTCTGATTTTGAGTTTGGGGGACAGCTTTAGTGCCACCTCCATGGCAGAGTACTTTTCTACTACCATAACAAAGGTACTCTGCAGGCCAAATTAAGAGATGTCCCCATACCCCCGTGAACATCTCTTGCATTTACAGGAACCACTGTAGCGGTGGAGCGCTTCCTCCCATGGAATGGGTGTCATTTAGCAGTTATTGCTTTTCCTTTTTGTCAGACTTTACCTGGCGGTATGTGAAAGTAAAAACTGTCTGTGCTTCGCCCACTCAAACTAGTGCGGTTTTCACATGGTAATCCTCCGGCAGTCCTTACTCTGTCGGACCGTCAGAGGTGTAAGTACCCAGCGAAGATGTAGGCTCTGCCATCCACATACGGAAGGGCCGCCCGCCGTAGGTTGAATCAAGCCCATAACCAAACCTCTGAAGCAGCTGTCAAAATTTGGAGACACTTCTCCCTACAACTTAGGACTGTCCTGTAATGCTCCTCCTATGAGGAAGCAGGGAAAGAACTACTAGTTCATTGGCATTATTGGATTATTATTCCCTTAACTAATAGTGGGATGTCATTTCATAGGAGAAATGCACATTGTAGCATTTGAAATAATTGCAAGAAGCTTTTTTAAAGATGTACTGCTCTTTCCAATGTAAATAGTGTGAAAACAACATATTCACTAGCAATGTTTCATATATGTATTTATTTTCTCCTATTTTTTGTACACTGTCTTCCTGTAAAGCATTCTGTTGTCTAACTGACATGGTCCATGCTATAAAAACACCAGAAGAAGTTATTAAAAAACAGTGGTAATAGAAGCACAGATTATTCTCTCACATCCATAAGTGAGACACGAAGGCTGGGGGAATGGGTAGATGAGTGTGATTACAGTGAAACTACAGAGCTTTGCCATAGTGTTGAAAAGTATTAGTGCATTCCCCATCCAATCATGGTAGGTAGTGGTATCATTTTACTGCGCTAGAACCGGGTTACCATGACATCTTGAAAGAGGGGTGCTTTTCCCCCTCCTGGAAGGAGTCCATTGTTATGCCGCTTACAAATAAACCGGACGGCGCACCAAATGATTTGAAAAATCTTTGACACATTTCTTTACTCTCCACCACGGCCAAAATCTTGGAGAAACATCTAAATATTGAACTGGCTGGCTTTCTAAAGGCCAGTGGTGGCCTTGACCATTCCCAACACGGGTTCCATAAAGCACATAGCACGGAATCCGCTCGTCTCGACAGCTGACAATATTCGGAGACGAGTGGATCAGTGGGAGGGCACCTTTCTTGTTCTGCTGGATCTTTCAGCGGCGTTTGATACCATCTCCCCACAATTGATGATCCAACACCTCCATCAAGCAGGAGTTAGAGAGAAGGCCCTAGATATCCTAAAATCCTTTTTGTTGGATAGATCCATCACGGTAAGCTGTGGCGACTACAAGGCTACCCCGTTTCAACTCCCCTGTGGGGGTTCCACAAGGGTCTTCTCTCAGTCCTACTCTGTTTAATCTACGAGTTGCCCTGTTGGCCAGACTGGTCCGCTCTTTCGGTTTTCAAGTGGTCTCCTATGCTGATGACACTCAGCTGATCATCCCTGTCAACAGAAATTGGGAAGAGGTGGCAGACAGATTCCACAATTGCAAGAGCGAGATCAACAAGTGGATGAGCCATAATTGGCTTAAAATGAAATGAATAGAGAAAAGACAGAAATTATTTTAATTGGCTTAGACACTGGCTTATGGAGCTCCCGTTGGTGGCTGCAGTCCTGCAATGAGCGTCCAGTTCCGAGTTCAATGGCCAGAAACCTCAGAATTTTATTTGATGAGACTATCTTTTGAGCACCAAGTGAACCACACCGTTAAAATGTGTTACTCTGTTCAAGAAAATCTCTCCTTTTCTTCAGAAGGAACTCAGAATTACAGTGATTTTAGCCTTAGTCATCTCTAAACTAGACTTCTGCAATGCTCTGATGTTATCTATCAGCAAGGGTTCCCTTTTATTGATTAGGTGATAGGATAGGATTACAGGTAAGTAGCCAGGTCATTGCCTCCTCACCCATCATCCTCAAAACTTTTCTTACACTGTGAGGCAAAACCCAAGGAGGTACATCTAGATTGATTCTTTGACCCCCTTGAAATCGGTTTACACATAAACATAAAAATGCGATCCTTGTTGAACTGTTTATTTAACAAAAAAATAATTTTAAGCTACATCCTTCTGGACTGAGTATAATATTTAAGAGCAAACTTAGCAGAAGAACCACTGCTCAACTGAAGAAAATACTGAATTATAAAGTTATGAGGAGATGACGCAGAGGCTGATGAGTGCACCTTAGAACAATGCCCACAGGGCTGCAGTTCATCTGGTAGATCTCCTGCTAATCAATCCCAGAATATCCATTTATTTATCATACAAACTGTTGGAATTGCACTCATAAGCCATCTGGACAGAGTAGAAGAGGAAGGTCAGCGAACCCCTGCCCGATATGCCAAAAGTTATAAAAACAGAATCCATTTGTCCAGTGGAAGCAGTTTTTTTCAGGTATGTAGAGATGACTGTGTGAATTTACATTTACCTGAGTGGTAGGATTAGGAAGTAACTGGCTAAACAAAATCTTCTGAACAATGAAACTTGGAAGGGACTTTTAGCAAAGAAGATGAATCGGGCCTACAATTACCTAATATGACAGGAAAGTTAAGATCAAGCTCCTAAAGGCTTAGAACAATCTCTCTGTACACCTTGGAAATCTACTGGTAGGTCTTAGGGTGGAACTCGACAAGGAATTACAGGCCTATGTGGAAAATTCCCTCATCGAGTTGACAAGCTAGAAGAGGTATATGTGGAACTTCTACATCTTTGAAGACCTGAATAGCAGTCCATTACTTTTGAAGGGTGGAGACAGCCCTGCCTTAAGAAGTCCAGGACTCTCAAAGAGTTGCAAGAAGCAGGAAGAATAATCTTAGCTTAGTTCCACACCAAGTCTCAAAATTATTCCAGTGGTAATTGTGAATCTTAAACATTGCGGGTCTTCTGGACTGTTGAACAAGTCAAGCCGCTTCAGGAAAGCAACGTTGTACCATCGGTTTCCGCATTTCAAAAACAATACCCCTGGTGTCAGATGCTTGAAATTATCTGGTGGTAGAAAAGGAACTCTGAGAGAAGATGGATGGACCAAAATGCACTATGAGGAAGGGTAGGCTACTGAAGACACAGAGAAAACCAAGGACTTCTACTCCAACCTGGAACTATCAGAATAGTCTCCACATGATCACCACCAATCGTCTTCACTACCCTGGAAATGAGCAGGAAGGGAGGAAATGTGTAAAGAAGAACTGGGCACCAAGTAACTGATATGGCATTCTGCGCCCCCCCTCCTACAGCCCCTCAGACTGTAATTAGCCTACAAATAAATTGTTAGAAGGGTGTTCTAAACATGGGTGGCCGAACTTTGAAGATATTTCCTGAAATAGAAATGGACTGGATAGAGATATGGAGGAAGGAACGATCAAGTTGAGTAGGTCGGCAGGGCCATTCTCCTCTGAAAGATATACAATTGACAGAGAGTGGTGGCTCCCCTCTGCCCACTGGCATATCTTTCAGGAAAGGAATGCTAAGGAAGAAACCTTCATTCCTCCTTCATGATTTATATAGGTTTGCGTCATCTGACTGTCAGTTCCAATGCTATATGTGTCAACAAGAGAGAAAACAACAAAAGAGCACCCTTTACAGTTGTTACATCTTCCACGTGGATGATGCATTCTTTTCTTGTATGTTCCAATGGCCCTAGGCCTTCCTGTGCCCTGAAACTGCTCCTCGCCCAATTTAGTTTGCATCTGTTGTGAAGCACTATAGGTGAAGTGGTTACTGGCTGGAACCCCTTGTTCAAGTTCCTCAGAATTAACAGTGAAGACACTGATGGATTGGAGGAGTCACTGGTAACAAACCATCATTGTTTTGGCACATGGGGCTCCAGAAATGAAGGAGGTGATGCACTAGAAGGCAAGATGGAGGCACCCCTATGGAATGAGAGACTGGGTGGATTACATGTCTTCTTGGCTCTCATCCACCTACTCACTGTTGCTTAATCTTTAGCTAGCTTGGCTGACAGATGGGAAGTTGGCTCCTGTTTTCATTTCCTCTGGAAGGACTAATAGCCCTGTGCCAGTTTGAAAAATAACTCGTATGAAGAGTAGAAACTGCGATGGATTTGGGTTAGATTTCTTGATATTTATGAGAAATCCCTGTCCTTGAAGAACTCTGCATAATTGCTGTACCGCCTCACTTGCCTTGGAGAAAGAACAAGATGCAATTAACCAATCATTTAAGTATTGATCAATCTGAATACCTTGAGAATGTAATATAGCAACTAGTGGTGCCAAGAGCTCCGTAAAAATCATTGGTACACATGCTATGCTGAAGGGCAACATTTGAAGCTGAAAATGCTCCCCATTCAAGCAAAAGCAAAGGCTTCTCTGGAATTCCAGATATATTGAACATGGAGATATGCATTCAACAGATCTATTCATATTAACAAATCCCCTTGCTTGATCAAAGGAAAGATATTCTGCAAAACCATCATTCTGAAGGTTTGATGAGGAATATCCTGATTTTGTCCCTGGAGGTCTAACACTGGATGTTAGCCCCCAGATGCCTTCTGTAAGGCAAAAACTATAATCCTAGTCAGGGTGAATCACAAAAGTCACTAAATTAACCTTTGCTTAACCCTGGCTTGTCACGAAAGCAGTCAGGCTTAAGCTGGAAGCACTGTGTAAAGTATATATGCAGCACACAAACAGGAATGAAGTGAAAACACAACATAAGAAAAATCCCAAACCAATTTAGAAAAATAGATTACATTTTAATAAATAAAATGATACCGGAACTAAAAAAAATTGTAGAAATAGGGATGTGCAGTTTCAAGGTTTTAGGAAGATATAGGGCCTAAAAGCACAAAGTGCAGCTAGCAATCAGCTGGTCGTGCTAGACCAGACAAAAATCACAAGTTCAGGCTGACCATGATGGAGCATAGGCTAGATACAGGATACAGGGACCCGGTTAGCCCCATTGAAGAAGTTACTTTATCAAAGTCCAGGGAAAATAGTTCTGCTCATGCTGGAGGAGGACAGGAGGAGCATGGGGAGAGTCTCATACGTTTGTTGCTATAACATAAAGAGCAGGCCTGGGGACATGGGCTGTTGTTGCTGTAGTACGGGGAGCTGGTTGGGTGTCACAGACAGTTGTTACTGGAGGTTGGCATTGGGGGTCACACCAAGCTGTTATTGCTGTAGTGCAAAGTGCAGATTTTGCAGTGCTGGCTGTCACTGGTGGTGGATGTGGTACAAAGAGTCGGGTTCACTGGAGCTTCACACTGGTGGTTGGCACAAATGGGCCCATTCACAGTCACAAAAAGCCTGAAACATACACTTGGAGTCACTCAGGTTAGCCTGGGATGAAGGGGGCAGTTTAAATCTTCTTTCTCAGATAGCAAGGCAGCCCCTAAGTAGCAAGACAGTCCTCTGGAACAACAGGGTCCTCTGGTGGCAGGGCTGTCCTTCTTCTGTAATGTCCACGGGTTTAGGAGTATTCTGATTGGTGGCTCCGGAGGTCCAGTATTTATAACTGGTGCCAACCTTGATGTGTCTGTGAACACCCTGTCCTGCCTCCATGTCTGGTTCTAGAAATATATTTATTTACTTGTCAAGGCTTCAAGACGTCTGGGGTGACAATAGGCTGGTGTCCGGCTCCGTTGTATGTGCTGGAAGAAAACCCTTTGAAGTGTAAGCGGGCAGTTGGCCAGGGCACAACTCCACCCCTATGCATTCTGGCAGGAAGGCCCATTATGCCCACACCTAGTCATTTCTGTGTCACTGTCTGGGAGGAGTACACAAACCCCAACAACAGATCCATTCACAGTCATTTGACCCAGGACACTAGCAGAAGACTCACATGCTTAGAACAAGAAAATGCCAACTTTCTAAAAGTGTCATTTTCAGAAATGCGACTTAAAATTCAACTTTACCATTAAAGAGGATTTGAAATTACAATTCAGTTGAGTCTAAACAGCATATCTCTATGTGCTCCCAGTCCAAAATATGCACTTTTTAAATGTAATAAGGTAACCCAGCGATAGCTAATGGAAGAGATAGGCCGTACAGTATTGAAAGACAACTTTAGTGAATTTTCTCTACCAGGGCAGGCAAAACTTAAACCCACATTTCCTACTTTTTAAATCCCATGCATTCTGCCCAATGAGCTTTTAGGGCCTACTTAGGGAGACATGTAAGTATTAAAAAGAAAGGCTTGGGCCTGACAAAAGGTTTATTTTGCCACTTTGAAACAGCAGCTTAAAACTACACTACAGGCTGCAATGGCAGGCCTGAGGTATGTTGTAAACTGCTACTTCAGTGGGTGACACAATGTGTACCGCAGGCCCACTAGCAGCATTTAATTTATAGGTCCTGAGTACATGTAGCACCATATACTAGGGTCTTAAGAGTAAGTGAAATATGCCAATCAGGTGTAGGCTAATTTTACCTTGTTTTGGAGGAGAGCACAAGCATCTTAGCACCCTTTAGCAGTGGTAAAGTTCACAGAGGCCAAAAGCCAGCACACTCTAATTCAGCAAAACAGCAGGAGTGAAGCCAATATGTTCAGGTGACCCTGCAAAGACGACCACATCTGTGACTGCAGAGCTCCATGTTTTCAAGAAATAATTGATGCAGTTCCCAACCGGAGACTTCATGGCAGTCTGGCTTTAAGAGGAGCCAGAGATGTAGAAGAAAACAATGGCTGGAACTGGGATTTGTCTGCAAGGTGAGTCTGCAGGCTACGACCTGGCCTCCCCCAGAAGGGTCTGATTTTCAAACTTTGTCATTCCTGGACCAAAAGTTGTTTGGTTCCAAATCCTAAGTCACTAGAAAAGGAGCGCACTGTCATATACATTTTTTTATTTCCACTTACATTTAAACCATGTTTTCCAATTATTGCCCAAAGGTTTTGGAACCTTCCATAGGAATTTTATCAGGACTGACTTCTGAGAAGCATCAATCTTTCAAGATCACTTTGAGATGTATCTAAGGGGTGCAACAGATCCCCCAGAAAATGCTGCTGCACAGAGTCCACCGAAAGATACATCTGATAGGAAATGGACCTTTGTTCCAACATTGATAAAGTTGCTGAACAATCCACCCATTTCTGCAGCTGATCTGCAAGTACCTTTGAGGAGTCCTACAAAATGGGATATGATTATATAGGTTACATTTGGCTGGATAGAAACTTTTGAAGCACCATTGCCCTCACCACATTTTTATTACTACACTTCAATGAGATCACAGTGCCGTCAGATGATAGTTCTGCCATAAGGTTTTCAACTATTTCTGCAGATAGGAACCCTCTGCAAATGTGCTTAAATAGATACCACATGAACAAAAATCTAGGCAAAGACTTTCATTCATGAAGTACTCTTCTTATAGAACAATGCAGATTTTATTGATCTGGCTCCTTCAGTTTCTATTGGACAAAAACACTCATCCTCTCCTAAATTAGCAGGATTTGTTAAAAGACATATTGTCTCTCAAATGCTGAAGCAATTCACTTACATCAGATCCCTGCACGAATGTCAGGGTGATTTGTTGGATGATTTCCCAAGCGTAACCCGAATCTTTTAGCATTAGGAGGCATCCATGTAGCTCTACAAGCAGCATAAACAGCATATTCAATCATCCGCTGCACCATTTGTATTGTGGGAGCATTCTGATCTGAGGCACCTAACACCTCAGTAGAATTAGATGGGAGATCAGTAGTGATGGCACTTCTGCATTCCTTTGCCTGCTTGCGCCTCCTTTTTATTCAGTTACACAAACAGCTTAGTCTACTGCTTTCCTAGGAAACTACACATTGAGATATCAAAACCATACAGGATCCACCATAATAAAGTCAGGCACCAATGAGGGATATTAAACAAATTCTCTTCCAGTAAATATTTAGGCCCAGATTAACTAAGGTTTTTGGCATTTACTAAGCCAATTTGTGTGGCATTGCATACATTAGTAAATACAAGGCAACGTAGTGCAGTGCATAGCATGAATTTGCATTACTTTGCATCAAAGATGCGTTCTATGGGTGGAACACGGGCATTCCCATGCATCCATTTATGGCTTTTGGTGCAGTCCCAGATTTACTAAGGTGAGTAAACCTATGATTGCACCAAAAAGCCTGCGCCACTTCCTCTTTCTATGTGTGCAGCCTTCTGTAGCACACGTAGAAAGAGGAAATTGCTTCTAAGGATTGTTTTTGTGCAGGAACGTGTACAATCCTGCTTGAAGCACAGACAATCTTGCACCATAGTGCAAGGGTGTCTTTGTTGGCGCTGGGCATCCACAGTGCGCCAACGCTAGAAGACAGCAGAAATGTACCACATCTTACTAAATGTCTGCTGTCTCCTTTCACGTAATGCAGTGCGGCAACTTTGCTTGCTGCCTGGAGTTGCATGAAATGTTGGTAAAAATGCCCCCTAATCTTTATTTCCCCAAAGCATGCCCGCTAAAGCATAACAAAGAAAAGATCAGGCTAATAATAAAAAGACTACTCAGGAGGTGTGCATATAGATCATTGCTGGTCTCATCTGCTCAGCAAGATGGAGAGGACTGATAGCTGCAGTGGCCCACAAAAGAAGGACCCAAGAGAAAAAGAAAGATAGAAAATGTAGAAATATAAGATAGATATAACCGATTGAATATAAAATTCTTACCTTGATAGTGTGGGAAGGTAATGCTTCTATATGAAAGAATTAAAAACTGGAAGTATAAAGAGTAACTCCCCCTTTTGAGGAATTATGGATAAGAGGGCGCCATGTTAAGTGAGTGTTTTATCTGGGATAGGTAAACAATGTGGGTGGGATGAAGGAGTTGCTAACTGTGTAAAGAATATACAGGGAAGACAAATGTGGAGGTAATAGCTTAGATAAATCTGCATCCAATTCTTCCTCAACAATTGTATTTAGAGAAGGAACGGAGACAGATTTTGTACGCAGTGCGCGTAGAAGGCCAGGAGATTGGGTCCAGTACCACATGAAGTCCCTTTACCTTTCGATAAATTATTCCCTAAACTGAGAAGACTAGTGCATGTAGTGTAAGGGTGAAGTGTGCTTCTAGAGAGCCATTTCACCGACAGTGCCCTTCCTCAGGCACCCCTGGGTTTCCTTTGGAGATAGGTCAGGGATACCCAGTGAATTCATTGACAGACTCACCAACTAACACGTGCAATTGTGGATTTTCCATGAACAGGTCTGTGTAATGGAGGTGTGATCTTGCACCTTCCACCTCGTGAGATGTATTGGGGTGGTACCCGAATATCATGGCCTATAATTTCCTGACAAAACTATTGTATCATAAATATCATTTACAAAATATCACTTCATTGGAGTTAACGATAGAAAATGTACACCCAAAGTGTTGTATTTGTAAACTATGTTTTAAAACACTGTACTTATGTCAGACGATAGCTATGTTGTTGATGATCTGACATACAAGCCAGTGTATATCATAGGTCTTCTGTACACAGTGTTGAGTCTGCTATTTCACTGGGTTTCATTTTCTGTGTCTCCTGGTTGATATGTCTCCCTGGCCTGTAGCTCCCTGGCCTGTAGCTCCCTGTCCCTGTGTTTCTCTGTTCTTGTGATTCCAATGAGAGGTGTGATCATAAAACCTTGGGAAAGTCACAAAAGATAAGTGAGGAAGCATAGGTTCACCCCCTTGAAACTTATAAGCCGGGTAACAGGAGGAACACCTTCTTTCAATCTTCACCCCTCCCCTTATGACTCATCAGAGTCTACAATGGCTGTTCTGCTCTTATAATGGCAATTGCAAGTTGTAATGCCCATTGCTGCATCAAGATTTTAAACTTTGCTTAACTTGTCAGCTGTGGATGCCTTGTTATTCTCATCTGGCATCCTATTTCAAGACTTCTATAATTTTAGGTTTTGAATTTTGTTTCCATAAAGAAATCTTCAAAGATTAATTGACCTTAATAACATGGTTTAAGCTGCATTAAAACATTGTATAAAAATATATCTTATGATGGATGCAGTGGTTCAGTAAGTACAGGTTCACCCTCTAAGTCTAAAAACACAAAATAATTTTTTAAAAATTATAAAAGAAACTATAAGGGTAGTACCAGCAGAAAGAGGGTTCCATCTGGAGTTTGTGTCAAGATATCTCTTGTGGGATAATACCAGTGTAATCATGCTCTTTGCAGATGAAAATTACTAATCAGGATTCACAGAATAGGAATTGGCAGAATTTTATATTCAGAAAGTATACTCGGAGAATGTGGCCATTCGGCTATCATGGCAGAATTGCTTCATTCACAACTTGAATTTTAGAGGCAGAATTGCGGTTGTTTTCTGGGTGGTGTTAAAAAGTAGGTGAGACACAACAAACACACAAACTAAAATGTTTGGAAATATCTGCGCACCTCCTGTAGGTGGCGTCCCACACTGGAAACACAGGCAGGAGAAGATGTGATTCCAGAATAGAAACAGAGAGGGAGCAATTCTATATATCACTAAGGGGTGTTAAAAAAGTCTATTCTCTATGTGGGAATTTATTTTCTCTGTGGCGAGAAAAAGTACCTGTGAAAACACACATTTGCATCACATTTACTTCTGTAGAACTATACCCATGTGCAAAATCTGCATAGGTTAGTTGTTTTCAGTGAAGTACTCCAGAACTTCTATGAATGTTTTATACTTGTTTGGGAACTTATAGGATCCTCGTGGAATTCTAGAAATGTCTGGGCTCAGTTGTAAGCTTGGAGGTCATACTGCAGGAGGTGATTTCCAACATTCTTACAAGGGCTTCAGGAGCAGCATTCTCCAAGAGGATATGTTTATGAATGATTCACTCAAAAGTAAAATGGTTTGTTGAAGGATCCCCCTAACCTACTGAAATATCTCAATGTAGATTTTCCAAATTCTCTTTAAGAATAAGAGAAACTTGGGACAAGTGCTGGATATGTTGTGGAAGGAGAGTTATGTATGAGTGGAATGAGAGGGTTTTGGTCCAGATACAGGAAGGTCCCACTGCTGGAGTAGAAATCATGAATTAGATTGTTTTGATCGCTTATTGTAAATGTCATTTGGTGGTGGCAGGACAAGTGCTTGAGATATAATGATGATAACGCCGACCTACTGCCCCTTATTGGGAAATTAAACAAACAATTATGGGAAATGTTCAGGAGTTCGAGCATGATCTTGACAGGGATTTAATACCAGATACAAGATTTATTCTTCTTCCTGCCTTCACAAGATGCCCACTGCAGGAACCCTGTTGATAAGCCATGGCATGGCTTCTCATGGGACTAATTATGGAGACATTTGTGGTACTAGGTAACTGCCACAATAAATTAAAGCTGCATGTTGAGCCGTGGCATGAGGAAGTGCTGAATCTGGCGAGACTGGAGGAAATTGCCTATCCAAATAGAGTTAAGATTTCGAAAGTTTTTATGGATTTTTATTCAGAAAATCTACTGTGGAAATGTGTATTTCTGCAGCTAAGCAGGACTGTTCTATGTAGGTGCTAAAAATCTTTGAAGTTACCTAACAAACGTGATTCCAAAGACATGTGCATCAGATGGCATAATTTGGTGAGCTATTTCTCCTTTGAAAAGGTGTGTTTAGTGCACTGCCCCTGGCATCCCTTCATAATACAGGAGGGGCTTTGTGCCCCATCTGTAGTACTGACTGTGTGTCCGCTGATCCCAAGGATGCACCAGTCACGCCTGGCGACTGGGACAAGTGGCGGGGCGAATAAAAAAATAAATAAATGTAATTAAAAAAAAAAAAAAAAAAAAAACTTACCTGAACCTCACCGCCGCACCACTGCTCTCCGCTCTCCGCCACACTCCAGGCACCTAACCTGCCATGCAGCCAATCATGACACTGCTCAAAGAAGTGGTACGATTGGCTGGAGTGCCCTGGCTGGGCGCTCCAACGCAGAATGGAACCCTGGGCTTGCTCTCTCCAACCCGGCAACACAGTGCCAGGTTGGAGAGAGCCCTTGTGCACGTGTGTGTGGCTGGCCCGAGACGGCTGACCAAACATACATGCGCACTGAGGGGAGTGCTCGTCACCACCAGCTCCTCGCCCTTTTAAAAATGAAAACGATAATTAACATAGTTTTATCGTTTTATTTTTTAAAGGATTGCAGCTCCTGCTGCTGGCGGGGGGGGGGGGGGTGACGTTCGGCCGCCCCTGGGACAAACATTCAAAGAGGAAATTGTCTCCTTAGAATAGGGGTGTCCCTTCATGGAACTGAGGGACTCCCCTTTACTTCTTCTCCCACTATTGAAGTATAGTCGTTTCAGGAAATAGAACCTTGCTAGAAGCACTGAGTGTAAGCCGCCAAGGAGATGAAGAACATTCAGTACAGCCCCTGGGGGCACTGTGGGCGGTTTACAGGTGGTTCATTCATAGTTTGTGGTCCCCTTGGACGTACCCTAACCCCCTTCGAAATGATGTCCTGCGGTTAACACACCTTGTGTTTGGGTCCATGTATACACTAACAGGATTTCCACTGGACATGTGACATTGTGGTGTTAGGCTCCCCATAAGCCTGGCCATAACCTAGGACTCCACCCACTTTGATGGCAACCCCTCCACCCCCTCTTCACCAGTGGTTGGAAGGACTGTAGCACACTCTGGAAGAGATGCAAACTGTTTCAAGGAGTAGTGAATGAGTAAAGAAAGTGTGAATATGCATGGGAGACATTTATTTTTAAATGTAAAAAGTTAGTAAAATATTTTATAAGAAAATATTTGGTTTTCATTTATTTTTTGTTTTTAACATTACATTAAGTTGATATATATATTTTTTTTAAAGTCAAAACAACTTAATCTATTTTAACATTATTTCACATGGGGTGGAATTTAAGTCCCTGCTCTCATCATACTCTTCGGGAGGGTATTGTAGTACCAGTGGTTGGTCATGTGTGGTCCAGATCTGAGCTGGAGTATTTGATTTGGGCCCTTTTTGGCTGTAGTAACTTTGGAAGTGCAGTCTGTGGATGCTTAGAGCTAACTCTTTTGTGAGATGGGGGCATGTTCCTACCTGAACCCCTTCCTAATCCTACTTAACCCCTTGCTCCTCCCTTAACCTGGCCCCTTTACTAATATGTTTTCCCCATATTCCAGGCACTCTTCCCCGTCTCACCCACATATCCAACTAAAACATTATACCTATGTGTGCAGAGCAGTGCTTAATTTGTAAATAACAAGGTGCCGGTGCTCAAAGCTCTCCTCTCAAACATGCGGTTGCTGCAATTAAATGTGGGAACACGGGATATTGAGGTAGCGTAATCCTGAAGCCAACTTGGGCCACTTTAATCCATTTAAAGCCACTCCCTGCCCTTTCAGCTCACTTTTGCAGCTTTCTGCTTTCTCCCATTGTGACGCTTTTTTGTTTCTCTCTTCTTCCATCTTTCCATTATGTGTCTTTTGCTCACAGCAAATGCTTGAGGACGAAGAATAAGCGCCGGCCCTCAAAAATAAGTGCCGGTGCTCAGCACCGGTAACAACAAGCACAAATTAAGCACTGGTGCAGAGCAGTGGCGTAGCGTGGGGCTGCAGGGGGGGCCGGCCGCACCGGGCGCAACATCTTGGAAGAGACTAAATCCACGGGTTAGGGGGCGCAAATTACTTGCCTTGCCCCAGGTTAGGGGGCGCAAATTACTTGCCTTGCCCCGGGTGCTGACAACCCACGCTACGCCACTGGTGCAGAGACGTCCGCGGTCAGGACGGAGATCTCTGCACATATTTAAAAAAATAGGTGGTGGCGCTGACCACCGCACATAGGTTTGTGAATTACATTTTGTCCTATGTCAGTATATACTAATCAGCCCTGTCAAGTTTCCCAGGTGCCGGGGTGATATGCTGCTCCAGTCCAGGGGTTTTCTTTGAATTCTGGGACTTGTGGTCTTGTTTATTACATTATAAAAGAAGACTGCAAGTCCCAGAATTCAAAGAGAAGAACCGGGGCTGGACCAGCACATCACGCATTGGCCTGGGAAACTTGTCGGCTATGCTTGTAGTACTAATAAACGCACCACCAAATGCAGTTTGTGGACAGTCACTTACGTGTGAGAGTAAAATTGGGCTTGTACATTTATTCATGTGTAAATTTACCATCGTGACTAGGGCCCGTGGTGCTTTTCTGCTAACCCCGTTCATGCACAAATCGGCGCCAATACCATATTTCTATCACACGGACCGAGGTGTTCCAAAGCCACATTTTGAATATAAAACAGTGCAAACTAAAATGCTTTTTAGTAAAAACATGTGACTTTCAAAACAGCACCACAAATGTAGATTGCACAAGAAGGAGCTAATGACAAGGTCATGTATACAGTGAATGCGCCGTGATTAACCCACCTCTCAATCACGTGACAAAAACATTGGGACCGGGGGCCCATTCGTAGGCCCTTATCGTCTGTTATTATCGTGCTTTCGCTTGGCTCGAGGCCTGTTCTTCAGGAAATACGTTGCAAAATAGTTCTGCATTTGTGTCTCGCTTTGTCATTGAGGCCGATTTGGAATTTCCCAAGCTGGGCGGCGTCTCAGCCTCACACGTACGGACACCAGTAGCGCCTCGCGCCCTACTCTCTGCCTTAGCAAGACTGAAACAAGGAGCCCGCCGAGGACCGGAAGCATCCCGTGAAACAGCGGCTAGAAGCGGAAGGACCAGCCGGGTCGAAGGCATTAGATAACCAAGGTAGCCGCAAGTTCAAAGTGTGTGCAGGGGTTTCTATTTTAATTATCAGTATTGAAGCTAAAGGGGAGGAACATTTGTCTCTTTATAGGAATGCTTTAATAATTTTTTGATGCAGAAGACAAGGTACGGTTCTTTGATTTTTTTTGGGTGATGAGTGAACAATTGTAAACATTGACTTTGTTAATGCGACGGATCCGTGTTCAGTTTTTTGAATAAAAGGGGACTGAAGCATTATCAGGCTAATAAATTTGTGGACTGGGTATAGATGGATTCTGTGGGATACTGTTGAGCATGCATTGCTGGACATAGCGCTATACCAGGGGAAAATACCAGCTGAAGTAAAAATAATAATATATATATATATATATATATATATATATATATATATATATATCTCTCTAAGGGGCACATTTATCAACAAGTCACGCAGCTCGTGAAGTCACCTTGCTGCACTGCTCGTCAGGGA
Organism: Pleurodeles waltl; assembly: GCF_031143425.1. Lineage (NCBI taxonomy): Eukaryota > Metazoa > Chordata > Amphibia > Caudata > Salamandridae > Pleurodeles > Pleurodeles waltl. Next base: position 1,006,920,070 of record NC_090449.1, on the reverse strand, counting down.
AAGGCCGGGAGTGTACCGTATTTATAATAATAATAATAATATGGCGCGCGCCTGCCTTTCTCAGCACTGGCGATTTGTGCTGCGTTGCGTTACTCTGGGTTTATTAAGCCACTCAGGGCCATGCAAGGTGCATTTGTGTGGCTTGATAAATCGCAATTAAGAATTGCGTTGCACTTGCACCCAGTTATGTGGTGCAAAGGCGATGCACCCCATACATAAATCTGCCCCTAAATCTGTAGGCACCAAAAGCAATATAATTACCAATAACCATTTGCAGCCAGGGTGAAACTGAATTCTGCTGACATTTTCTCCGTAGCATTTCAGCAAGTCGCCTAGAAGCCAGGGCAGCACCTGGATTAGTGCAAACTTACTTAAATAGGTGATATAGGCCCTTATTTACTAACGTTTCTGCAGGTGATCCTACGATGCAACCCAATTAAGTGCTGCGCATGATCACCTTCCAAAGTATAGGATGATGCTATCTTTTTCGTTGCATGGTGCAAGCGCCCACACCAGTGCTTAATTTGTAAAAAAAAAAAAAAAAAAGCGCCAGTGCCCAAAGCCCTCCTCCTAAACATGCGGCTGCTGCAATTAAATGTGGGAACACGGAATACTGAGACTGCGTAATCCTGAAGCCATCCCTGGCCTCTTCAATCCATTTAAAGCTACTCCCTGCCCCTTCAGCTCACACTAGCAGCTTTGTACTTTCTCCCTTTGTGATGCTTTTTCGTTTTTCCCTTCCTCTGTCTTTCCTACATGTGTCTTTTGCTCGCAGCAAACTCTTGAGGCAGAAGAATAAGCCCCGGCCCTCAAAAATAAGTGACGGTGCTCAGCACCGGAAACAGCAAGCACAAATTAAGCACTGGTCCACACACATTTTTATTGAATGTGGACCTTGATGTCTCCATGCAAGAGGGCTTCCATTTCTGGGAGGGAATCTAATCTACTCAATGATCAATATTTGCCGCTATGCAGGGTACCACACCGATGTTTTCAGTGATGAAGTTACAGGCGAGTGGGTCATAGAGCTGTTAAGTCGGTACTCATTCAGTCAATGGTGTGATCATGATCACAACTCCAAAATGTCATGCCAGTTTGCACAACTTGCGATGGATGCTAGTTAAATTGGCCAACTTGACTGAGGATAAGGTTCATCTCCACAGTCCTCCTCCACCCTCCCCGCTGTCACTAGTCTGCCAGATTCACTTCCGATGATCTAAAAGGAAGCATCGAAGAGTATTGTCCATAGAGGGATACAACATCACACCCATTAATGCAGTGACAAAGTTAAACACAGCCTCTGGAAGATTAGAAGTTCAAAATTCAGAGAAATAATAAAAAGTAAATTTCATATCATATAAGGGTTGCATTTTAAAATGATTACGGCTCCCGGTTTTCTTTTTTTTACTGATTGATTTATTTTATAGGAAAAATACAGATGCAAAACAGTGTATTTTCCTATCTGTCTTAGGTCCTGATTTAGGCTTTGGCAGACAAGTTACTCTGTCACAACGCTGACGGATAGCCCGTCTGCTGAAATATAAATCCCACCGGATATAATGGGATTTGTATTTTGGCTGGCTGGCTATCTTGTCACAGTAACCCTTCCACTGAAATCTAAATCAGGCCCTTAGTGTCTTCATTTTTAAACACAGAAAAACACTTACACTAGATATTTTTTGAGTGGCTTTCCATGCTGTCACTCATCAGTCATAACTTGCCGGGCCATTGTTTTTGTAGACTGACAGCATGGGGAGTTAACGAAGGTAAGAAAATTCCTTAAATAGCCAGAGATGTGTAAACTAAATGGTCAGAGTGAAATGTATTGTTTAGAACTGTGTGCAAAGACCTAAAGCTTGAAAGGTCACAATTATGACTGCACATTTATTGGCTAAATAAATATGGAAATATATTATCAGACATAGTGGAAGAACTCAAAATAATACTAATGAATCTTGAGAAGATGACCTAAAATAATTCTGGATAAATAAAGGCAGAACTGTTAAAAATACCATAATAGTGGGAGCCCTATCTATGTTTTTGCAATTCTACAAGATGTAAGTCCTGTTTTTCTCCCCGGAGTAAGATTTAATGCAAAACACAACATTGCAAGAGCACCTTCGTCATTTTTCTCGAGTGGGTATTTAAGCACCTTCTGCATTTCCATGTCATGCTCCGGCTATCATTATGTATTGTTGTATTTTCTTAGCAACTAGAATACAATGAAGATTAGTTTCTAGCAGATTTCTATTGCTTGATATTGAGTTAAAAGCTGTGAGTTCATAGCTTGCTTGAGACTTTTGCAGAGTTATGTGGTGCTGGTGACTTAGGTAGCATGAAACTGATCCCAGTGCGTGCCTAAAACCGTCAAATAAAGATATTATTACATGGGTTCCCGGAAATTGTTAGAAAAAAATATTATTGTGTGGCATACGTGAAAGCTTTTAGATGCATTTGCCACTTCATAGTGTTCATGGCTCATCTGAAACTTGCTAGAGGGATCTGTCAGTTCATGGCCTGCATGAAACTGCTACGGAAATATGTAGGCGCATGGCATGTCTGAGGCTGCCTGGAAATGTGTGAATGTGAAAGATCCTTCAGACGAGTACACACATTTGTGAACCTGTCTGAGAACTCTAGACTGATCTCAGTTTCGCCTGCTGCCCACGGCCCATCTGTGTGAATTTGTAGTATAAAAGAAAAAGAGCGATTGAACTAAAATGTATCAGGATGGACAATAAATGTGAGCTGTAGACTGAGTTGTGTTCCATGACGTCACTCTTCATGGAACCTCAGCCCTTCAGAGTGCTATGCTACCAATGCGGTGTTGTAGGTAAAGTCTCATCATCTTCGCTGTGCTCCTAATACATCTCCCCAACTCTTCCTATGCCTGTTATCACCAGAATTTCAGGATATGGGCTCCCAGGAAAAATTATTTCAACTTCTGTTTAGCCCCGTTCCACCTTTGCCACATTGAAGAGAAACTTTCCCCCACTGAGATCTATCTGTGTCTTTTCTAAGGAAGATTCCAAACAATCTACTTCCTGCATTCTGCATTGAATTGACCATGCGAGCAGGTTCTCCTGACACCACTATCTTCATCAACACAGGATCCATCGCACAGACCCAGTCTCCAAAAGAGCAAAGCTGCTGAGATGTTCTTGAAGGGTATACATGCCAGGAACAGAACACTGGGAGCGTGGCACTCTCAGGGCATGGTTCCATGAAGAGGGACATCATGCAAAGCAGCCCAGCCACCACACCTACTAAGGTCACAAATGATTGAACAGAAAGTTGATGAGAATGGTGAGAATATCACAAGCCCGCTTGACCTCCACACCCTGGGCTGGGAGTTTTCTCCCTCGGTGTGTAAGTCACTGTTGTGCTTTTCTGACCATCACTGGCTTATTTTGATTAGCGGCGACACCCTAAACTAGGACTCCATCAATGGATAGCTTACCTTTCCTCCGCCTCTAAATCAGGTCCTATATTCCAAAAAATGTATGTGTAATGAAATAGTGAAATAGACAAGATAGAACACTTATTACCTCTCATATACAAAAGTTCATAAAAATAGTAGTATTAGGAAATGGAAGTGTGAAATAGGACTTTACATAGATATACTTATGAAGAACTAATTTTTTAATGACAATTATTGAAAGCAATGCTAATTTAAGTAAATTATTGTAGATATGTGTTTATTAGTATGCTGGTGGCTAGATTACTGATCACCGAAAGATGGTAGTCGGATAAGCTGCCAGAGTTCAAGACCTACATTTACCTGAAGGGTCTCTCAAACACAGGCATTGGTTTTTGAGCATGTTAAAGTGGTTATACATTTTCCATTTCAGTGGCCAAATAATGAAGGGTTGTTCCTAAAACGGTGGTCCACAACTGTGACCATGTTTTGGTGTTTAATTTCATTTAAGAGGGTAGCAGATGCTAATGAGATGTTGGATGTGGATAGTCCAGTGTTTTCTCTTGAGGGATTTTTACTCTACATTATCAAACACACAAATATTTTGTCTGCTAGGTCTCCAGGTTTCCAGTATCCGGGTTTATCCATGTTTTTCTCCCTCTGCCCAGTTATGCCAGTGATGAAGCACAGACTGGCACTTTTAGACCACCTCTTGCCTCTCAGCTGTTGATTTCATATGATGAAAGCACTGGTGAAAGCTTCCGCCTTCGGAGCTATTTCATCAGGGTATCACTGGTGCCTGTGTTTGTCTAGTTCCTGGAATGCTGATTGTTATTAGGAAACCAGCAGCTTTGTTGTATGAGCTCACTAGCAGTACTTTTATGAAAAACCTGTAGCTGATCTGATCCTGGATAATAATGTGATTAAACGCTCTAAACCTGTCACAATAGAGCCTTTTACCTTGCTATAAATACAGAAGCATCCGCGTTGGTGTGAATGGAGGGTTAGGTTCTATTAAAGACATGGATGCAAATATTAACCTTCTCGAGTCCATCCCTTAATGTTTACTGCATTTAATTTAATTGCAGAATAATTATCAAATCAAGATTATGATGGTATAGCAGCTTGTTAGTTGAAATTATACCTTCTGTTATAATTAATTAATATTTAAATACACGCACACACACACAGTCTCTCTCTCTCGTGCGCTGTATGTCTGTCTGTCTCTCTCTCTCTCTCTGTCTCTGTCTGTCTCTCTCTCTCTCTCTCTAAGAAAAGCACACGCCTAGTGTTGTTCCAAATTGGGCATAACTTTAACCATCTGTCACTCCGCCCTTTTTGTGTTCTAAACACACATTTTAAATTGATAATTAAAGGTTTCATCTACTTGGGTCATTGGTTATGATTACTTGGACCACCGTTTCAGACTTCTGTTTTTCCTCTAAGTCATAGGGCTACAAACGAACTCTTCCAAGTGAATCAGATATACATTTGCTTGCACATCTGAAATGAGACAGCCACATTTCTAAGACCTCATTTGGGTCTGAATTCCCAACACCAGTTCATGCGAGACCAGAACAATGATGTGAAACTGATTCATCATAGAGGTCCTATGGCTTTGATTTGGCCTGCTATGAACACATTGAATAATGATTTTAATTTAGTTAGTGACCTAAACATGCAGAAACTCTTGTTAGGCCAACACTTAAACCCTAATGTTTTCTTGGCAGATAAATGCAACATTGACCATGAAGCTCTTCCTCAGATGATTGAATTACGCGTACGGTCTCATTGACGACCTGTGGTAAAACGTCATGGTCCTTTTGCACTCTCATCAACAGGCAGACTTTGCCTTGCCAAATGGGACCATCTTCCTTGTAATATAGACCAAGATGCTAACTTGTGCTAGGATGCGTAGGGAGCCCATGCAAAATATGCAAATGTTTGTAGAAAATTTATAAAAAGTCCACACCAACAACTAGCTCCTTCCTTTGCCAACTGCTTGTGTATACTGAACGTCGGATTTCTTTTTGACTCCCCAGCTTTTGCTACATTTAGCATCTGTGATAAAACAAACTTATTTTTGTTAATATGATTTCAGAGAACTTGCCAGCATACAACATATTTGTGATATGTTGTTTCTCTAGCTCTAATGTTTAGACCTATTGACAAAGAGCATCATAAAAGAGAACATTTCTAATGTTTGGGAATCTGGTAACCGAAGTGCTGAGATGAGAGGTCTTTTGGGATGTATATTCCTTTTTCTGGAGTAGAATATTGAAACCACCATTCAGTAATTCTGAAAGCTGAAAGGATTATACCTGTTTTTATTTTATAGCATTACTAAGTTAACACGAGGAAAGCAAACGGGTACTGGTCAATATTCTGATGCTAACCCAGTGCCTCCTCTTGAGTGAAAGTACAGGTACCAGGTAAACACTACATTTGAAGTTCTGTGGGAAAAAGGAAAGAAGGTTAAAAAAAGGGAGAAACACTGGACTGGCCCACCATATTTCTCAGGACTGCAGCACTTATTGTGTGGTTTTCCACCACCGATGTTGAGACGTCAATAGTAAAGCTTTACTCTAGGTATGCGCCAGGTAGTTGATCGTGCTTAACACAGTAAGCTAAGGTTAAGGCGTCACCCACAGAGTAAGGAAACACCCCAGTAGAAGACACAACGGAGAGGATCCGATGGTAGCAACAAGCCAGGATCTGGTTCGTAGCAGCGAAGAAGTTCAGAGGTTAAGCAGAATATCATCAAGAGGACACCAAAGGTAGCAACAAAGGTAGAAGGACGTGTGCAAACTTGTACAAGAACAAAAAAAGCCCAACAAGGTGCACAGGTGGCAGGCAAGGTGTTCTTAGTTGCACAGGGTTAAATACAATCTCTTCCCAACTTGACTTGGAAGTACCGCTCTGCAGTCTGGAATTTTGGAGTCTCTGTACTTTCAAATTAGTAGGTAACCCTGATGGAATGGGAAGGACGCTAACATTGCTGCCACTCCTAATGTTGTGGTACAGATCTCAACAGTCTCCATGTCCTCTTATGCCTGTGGAGTCTGTTGTGTCCAAAGAAATGGTGAGACTTTCTTACAACTTTGACAGATATACCCCTAAAAATCCATTAAGGATGACGTATTTTATGTTCCAGCGAAATTCAATAAGAAAAGAGACATGAAAGGTAAGATAGATAGTACTCAGTTACTAACTATCTTGAATAATATAACTTGTTAGTTAAGTGCAGGGAAGCTTGGCCTAAAATAATACAGGACCAGACTACTCTTTGAAGATTTAAAAAATATTACATTTCTTCAGGTTACAAAGTAGCTGAAACTCTCCCTGCCAGCTTCCTTTTTGCAGTCATATGGTAGTCATCTTTCTATACAATACTCCACAGAGCCAATCCTTGCTGAAAATCAGGTGGCTTTCGTGTCAATTATTTCAGTTGCTTTACTCTTATTTGTTGCTTTTCTCCCTTTTTGGGTTTGACCCAACTTCAGGATCTTTTGTTTTTGCTGTTGGTAGGTTTGTCATGCAGCACTGCATCTAAGAAAATAGAGGCATGTTTAACAAACACCATTTGGCTGCATTTCTGTGAGAGCTAGTGTTCCCTAGAAAAAGTGCAGGAGACATGCTGAAGAAACAACACAGATCTGACAGACATTGAAAACTATGATAATATTACCATTAGGGGTAGCCTGTTTGTAAAGATAAATTAGATTGAGTGGAATTGCCAAGACTGGTTTGTAACGTGACAGGGTGGTCTTTGTATTTTGCTGTAATATTTGATTGTGCCTAATTTATTCGTACATTGCTCTTACCTAATAAGAATGTATGCATAACTTATACATAGTTAATATGGTTTAACTATTATCCAATAGAATGGTCCTTACTTTATTGCTCTTTGAAGGCTGAAGGACTGATTTTGCCCTTCCATGACTTAAATCTGTGACCTATAGGTTGCAAACAGATGTCAGCACTAATCGCTTAACTCACTGAGCCATCTTGCACGAAAGGACTAAATCTTATTCTCTATAATAAAGCCACTATCCGTGATAATTGTATCAGCATTTGCCTTGTTGCATGAGTCTCTGGTGATGGATGGCTAGGATCATGTATAAACTTTGCTGTTCCCTGAAGGAAAAAATACAGGGGACTATGGCATATGTTGTATGCATGTTGCCCTTCTCAAGCGTGGGTTAGTGACAGCAACTTACCTGGAATACAACTGATCAAAGTAACTCCACCCAGGTTGTTACTTTGAAAGCTTTCCTTTAGGAGAACAGCATGTGGGCAAGTATTTTTCACACTATTATATAAATATTTTCTTAGGTATGCCGTAAAAGTATTTAGGCACATCTTTCGTTTCTAGGTGGTCAGGGATCCTGGGAATGTTCATTATACACAGTGGTGCCTCTAATGGTATCTTACTAGAAGCTAACCAGTCACTAACCTGCTTTCTCTAAGACTGACCTACAAAGATGTGGTTATGGCATAAAGGACAGAGAAAACGTTGTCGCAGCTCCCAAAGGTACACAACACTAACATGCTAAGAAGGCAGATGACCTCTCAAAAGACACTACTGCCCATAAGTTGGATCTCACAGCATCAGAGGAGAATTAGATGGAAAGAAAATTACCAACCCGAAGCTCTAGGTACCTTGTATCCAACCAGCCCCAGAACTCTCTGTCGCTAGGCACCAGAAGCATGGAGATGGGAGTAACAACAGAACACAAGAGCTTGCCTCTCCCCCCTCCGGATGCAGTGGCTTGGAAGAGCAGCATGGTGGGCTAGACAAGCGCAGTCATCAGTAACCAGGAGATACTGGAGCCTTGGAAAACAGCATGGGTGCTCACCCTGCACCGTGTAAGCAGCAGGGAGGATAGACATGATTTGGCGGTCTCAGAAACGATCAAGCACTCTGCCACAAATGTGCAGAAAACCAAAATCCACTAGTCGTGGTAGGACAACCCATGAAGGAGCCTTTAATCATGGCCACCAGCTGAAAGCCCAGCACTCACCCACGACATCAGTGAACAACAAGCCATCTAAAAGCAAATAAAAAAAAAATGCTAGGTAAGGTGACCCGGTCTAGATCCGCATAACAACCTCCGCTGTAGCCGATACTGAAAACAGGAAGTACTCTATATCTCTTTTCCCTTTATGAGAGGGGGAGTCTAAGTGAGGAGTTTAGAGGGAATGGAAGACAGACTAATGTTGGTCTTAGCTAAGTCTTGTGGTGTCTCTGGGGTGGTGGGCACATTTCCCTTATTAAGAACTGAGATGACAGTGGGTGAGTGGATAATGGATCAGTGTGGTAATCGTGGGGTGAGAAGGGGAAAGTGAGTGGTCCATATTGTAGTGAACGCCTTTTATACCCTTTAGAGCAGACCTGTCATATTTCTACTTGCAAGACCTCACAGTGAACTAAATTCATATTGTAATAAAATTAGACTTCTAAAACAGTCCAGGGAGGACCCGGCCTGGCAGTTCGGGCTGGACTATTCCCATGGGCAGCAGGGTCACGTCTGATTTACATATGGCTGGGTCCAAATTAGAATGGCATGGCAGGCAAAAAAAATATGGATTTAACCCAGACCTGTGACTGGGTGAATATTTGATTTTTTTCAGCATTCTGTCCATCATCTCTTCTTTTTGCATATGCCTTTTAGCGTGGCAGCTAGCTTTGAAGAGACATTATGATATCCCAACCCAACTGTAATAATATATTACAGTTGAGCAGCTATGTCATTTCATTATTAGAGGGGACTAGGGAAGCCACCATTTTTAACTCAAATAATTAAATTAGAGATAGGCTTTTATGCAGGGATTGCAGGCTCCCATGTATTGTGATGTTATTATCATCACCTTGTTATGAATCCCAACAACCTTTGCACATCAATAATCCATAGATGTATGATGTTCCGAAAAAGAAAACTTCACCTGAAACAAGGTGACCGCTTCCTTATTGTAATTTCCTAATTTCACAGCCCAGTGTACACTTGGACTGTAAATAACTTCCTGAAAAAAAGGTCTTTATACCTGGATGGGGGATGAAACTAAAACAGCCTTCTTCAATTAGTCAGTATATCACCCAAATGTCAGAAAACTGTAAGAATACCATGTATGTAATATCCATGTAGCTGGGTCCAAGCTGGAATGGCATGGCGAGCAAACAAACAATGGATTTATACCCAGATCTGTGACTGTGGGTGAATGTTTGACATTGTTTAGCATTTCATCCGTCGTCTGTTCTTTAAGCTAAAAGGCATGTCACGAGCATTATTACAGCTGCAGTTTAGACAATAAAAAAGGGAAACTGGATTTTAATTTTCTGATCTCTTTGTTTACTGCCTATGTTTATTGTATTAATAAGTAAATCAGGTCCCAGTGCTGTTCTGCGTTTTGTGGCACTACATCCGCTTTAGATGAACAAATAATTTTTCATGTAGTAGAAAGAGAAATGAGTAATGTTCCCCTGGCATATTAACTCTACGAAATAAATGACTAATCCGGGCATAATGGCATTCTTAACATTTTCTGACAATTGGGTCTCATCCCGACTAATGTTCTCAATGTCAGTAACTGAGATGTCACCTGTTAAGGTCATGTGACATCACTTCCTAAGAAGATTCAGAGTGAAAGATCAGATGATGTCACTTTCTGTGTGGTGTCATTAAGGTCAAAGGGCATGTAGTGTCACTTCTACTACCCCTGGCATTTTGGTGAATGGGCATCCATGCTTGCAATATCCTTATAATATATAGCAAAGGGTCATTTTCCCATATGTCAATTGCAATATAAAATTCGGGATTGCTTCTAACACACGATCACAGCATGTTTTCCCTCGTTCCCAGTAGTTTTGCTTGTGCAGTTCTGCTCAGATCGGATCTGGATGGATTTGTGCGGGGGAAAATTCAGGCCAGTGCAAAATCCACAAACCGGTTTAAACACCTTGGGCCTTATTATGAGTTTGGCGGACGGTCTTGGCTGCCTGCAAACCTCCAATGGGGAGGTTGCCGCCATAGTGGCTGCCTCCCTGCTGGGTCGATTATGAGTTTCCCGCTAGGTCGGCGAGCGGAAACCAGAGTTTCTGCCTGCTGGCCTAGCAAGAAACAGCTACAGCATTGTCACCAGCTCGTAATCGAGCCGGCGGCAAAGCTGTAGAATGCAGGGTGCACCAGCAGGGAGTGAACATTGCGAGGGTTCTGGGAAGGGGGGCCCCTGCACTGCCCATGCCAAGTGCATGGGCAGTGCAGTGGTCTCCCTGCGGCCCCCTGCAACCGTTCTCCGACAGCCTTTCCATGGCGGTGTTACCACCATTAAATTGCTGGCGGAGAACTAAGTCGTAATCCCCAGGACTGTGCCGCTTGCAGTGCTGCTGTGGTGGATTAGGACCGCCACGACCGCCGGTCTGACTAATCCTGGTGGTGCTGGCAGTCCCACTGCAGCACAGCCGGTGCGGTCATAATGTGGCATTCGGACCACCGCGAGTCTGGCGGTCCAGAGACTGCCAGACTCGTAATGAGGCCCCAAGTGTGGCCAATCCTAGTTTTACTAAGCAGCTTGTAATTCGAGAAGTAGTTTATTGCTGAGATCTGAGTAAAAGTGTGTGCTACTTGTTCACTCTCCATAACAATCAAATATCTAAAATAACATAACATATTGTGGGAAAATCAACAATACAAAAAAATTGAGTGAAGCAAGGTCACAGCTGTCCGTGGCCAATGATAAACTGAAGCATGAGTTGTTAAATTGTTTGAGGCCAGTGGAATCCGTGTGTAATCCCAAACCTCAAAAGTATCAAGCATCAGAAGTCAGTGAATGTGGGGTGCAGATGTGACATAGCCAGTAAGCAGCCATGCATTTACGGAGCTTCCTACCGCCCTCTTTGAAGCACTTTCTGATTGGATTTGTGAATTTTTAGCTAAACTGGCAAAGCATGATAAAAAGGCAAGCTCCTTCATCCACATCCCCTTCTCTTCCAGCCAACAAGGAGGCTGGTGAAGCTGGAATTAAGCAGGCAATTATGGAAACTGGCAAATGCACACATTTTTCATGTTGTGCAGTAACTCAGTTTTGCTGCACAGCATTGCTCGAGGGAGAAAGCTGTGCAGGGCCATACCTACAAAGACTGGCCTACTGCTGTTGTCAATCCCTGCTCAATTGCTCCAACAGCTGCATTTCACTACTCACTGCTTTGTACTATGGCGCAGAGGTGAGAGTGGGCTATCTAGTGTGGGATCTATGCTGCAAGCATATCTTCCAAGTACAAATATGTATGGCTAGACAAAATCACAATGATCCCACACATTGGATGTGTGTGTGTGTGTGCACTTAGTCACACAAGCAGTGTGTGTTTTTTTAGAACAGAAAAACATTTCCTCTTGTTAACACCTGCTCCAAGTGGGTGTTTTGATGCAAAGCTCTGTCTGGTTATTTTAGTAGTCTGGGCTTGACATCAAAATCTTTAGCTGTTTGCACAGTTCCACCCTGGTAATAACACCTTGACGCAAAGTGACCCAAAGCAGCACAAATCACTTTTCCTCTTACAAAATTGCCATCTTCCCCGCACAAAATACCCTTGGAAAGAAAATAGCAGTATGTCGCTTTACATGACATAGCAACACTGCAAAGCCTTTTAAAGTCAGGGACATAATTTCCTGTTATGGGCATTAAAACTAAAATTTGTTTTATGCATGTCCAACTTCCTCCTGCCTGCCAGGAAACATGCTCTCTCTGCTGTAATAAAAGTATATGCATTTTATTTATTTTTTTTGTATTGCAAGCATGATTGCCATCTCATTTAGGAGTGTCATGTTTTTCTTTTCTTCTTTTTATTTTTGTGACATAAGTTTGCAAAAAATAAAAAACAGTCTCACCAGCTTGCCAAAGCAGACCTGCTGATTTGCCAATGCATGTTTTTTTAGGTTATGGGGACATAAGGCCTTATCTTGTACGCCAGACCAGCTGGGCACCCTGATGAGTGTGGTGGAAGCTTTAAAGACGACCCATGCAACTCGTAGAATCCACTCCACCCATGGACAGAGCAGTATTTAATTTGTAAATAAAACGTGCCGGTGCCCAAAGCCCTCCTCTTAAACACGCGGCTCCTGCAATTGTGCCAACTCGGAATACTGAGGCAGCGTAATCCCGAAGCCATCCCGGGCCCCATCAATCCATTTACAGCCCCGTCAGCTCACTCTTGCATTGTGACGCTTTTTCGTTTTTCTCTTCCTCCGTCTTTCCCATATGTGTCTTTTGTTTGCAGTAAATGATGGAGGCAGAAAAATAAGTGCCGACCTTCAAAAATAAGTGTCGGTGCCCGCACCACAGTGCTAAATTTGTGCTTGTTGTTTCCGGTGCAGAGCCCCAGCACTTATTTTTCTGCCTCAAGCATTTACTGCGAGCAAAAGACACATATGGGAAAGAGGGAGGAAGAGAAAAACGAAAAAGTGTAAAAATGGGAGAAAGTAGAAAGCTGCAAGAGTGAGCTAAAAGGGCAGGAAGTGTCTGTAAATGGATTGAAGAGGCCCGAGATGGCTTCAGGATTACGCTATCTCAGTATTCAGTTTACGCACATTTAATTGCAGCAGCCGCGTATTTAAGAGAAGTGCTTTGAGCACCGGTACGTTTTTACTTACAAATTAAGCACTGCCGCACCGGAAATAACAAACACAAATTCAGCACTGGGACTGGGACAGAGTCAGGTTACTGTCAGAGGCCAGAGTCCTCTATTTCCCTGTAGGCATGTCCACTTCTGACTGACTAACCCTTGCTGGCACTGTGCCAACGAGCGCTCAGCTCTGCCTGTATCCTTGTTATGAGAAGGTGACAGGTTTAGCTGCTATTCATGCTTGGCCCTCCTTAAAGGGCAGAAGTTCCCTCACTTTCCTGCAAATCGAGAGAGCACAGATATGATGCGATCCACGTATCGTCCCTTTCTCCCATGTTACGTTAAACAAGGAGAAAATAAATTAACCAATGAGCCCTTCCCTCCCTGCGCTAGCCAAGCAGGAAAAACTCCCTGAGCATTTAGTGCCGCCATGGGAACAACAAAGCAAACAAGCATTGGGAAAACCCAATAGGTCTGGTGTTAGCTGCCAGCCTTTGCGGTTATGGCAGTTCCACGTGTGATGAGAGAGGCGACTCCACTCATGGCAGAACGCGATATCACAACCATGTTGTATGTCATATACAGAAGCAACCTTGGAATACAAAGACTTCTTTACCCATTCACCCTGGCAGGAAAGCAATTCTTGGTGCAAGCAAACAGGTGATACGTTTATACACTATCAGAATGCAGCACGCCTAGAAGTAGCAAATTGACATTACTGAATGATTGTGTATGTGTAGGAAGGGACACATTCCCGCACATAAACAATCATTCATGGCATTTTGCTCTTTTGCAGCACACAGAGAAAAAGCAAAAACAGGGAGAAATAAAAGTATTTCTCCTTGTTGCGCCATGCTAACGCCCCCCTGAATTCTTGTAAATCTGGGGCAGCGTCAAAAGTGGTGGGTGTTGCGGTGGAAAGTCCACCGCAACACCCATTGCACGCCCCTCTGCTGCAGAAAACTGCGTCGGAGGGCCCATATTTACAAGGTGGCCTTAAGCCACAAACAGTGGCTTACCACTATCTTGTATATGTGACGCAGTGCACTGTGCCACCGAAAAGTCACAAAAAGTGACACTATGGTGGCGCTAGAGGTATGTAAATATGCCCCTTAATAGTTGTAGTGCTTTCCTCTTATTTAGTTTCTAAGCACTAACATAACACAACAGAAATGCACTTCTGAGGTCAAAGAAGACTTTTATTGTTATTTTATTCTTCCCCAACCACAATGTTTATGAATGAATGACGAATTAGTAGCTTTCAAGTCCGCGTTAATCAAACAAAATATATCAGTTTGCAATATACACAGCAGGTTATATTTATAAAATATTGAATGCAAAGCAAAACAAATACTTCACCGTGTAGGAACTATTTACAGCTACATCTTTCTAAGGTCTGCAAGCTGATGACCCCTGTCAGCCGCGAGAAAGAGTGTCATCTACCCACACGGGATGCTGGCAGCTGGCGCCAAGCTCCAGCACGAGGTCCGGCAGATTCGAATCTGACTCTCTGCAGCCTGTTACATTTGTTACAAAGGTGTGCCCCCTCCTCTCAGACCTGGGAAACTGAGCAAGCCTTTTGGAGACTGGCCAGGTCTCCAAGACTACTCCTGTTCCCAAGCTCAAGGGAAGAGAAACGACGCCCATGTACTCTCTCTTATCAGGTCTAGTCTACTGTGAGAGCAAAACATCTTGGTTCTCTGGTGCAAAAACACAGCTTGGAAAAATACAGAACTCCACGTTAAAGGCAATGGGCAGCTAACCTAAATATCAAATGCAATGTCATGTTAAAGGCAATAGGCAGCTAACCTAAATATCAAATGCAATGTCTAGTGTCATGTCAAAGCCAATAAGCATCTAAGCTGAATACAAAATGCAATGTCTTATATCATGTCAAAGCCCATAGGCAGCTGAGCTGAATATAAAATGCAATGTATAATATCATGTCAAAGCCAATAGGCAGCTGAGCTGAATACAAAATGCAATGTCTAATATCATGTCAAAGCCAATAGGCAGTTAAGCTGAATATCATGTCAAAGCCAATAGGCAGTTAAGCTGAATACAAAATGCAATATATAATATCATGTCAAAGCCCATAGGCAGAATATCTAATAGCATGTCAAAGTCAATAGGCAGCTAAATTGAATACAGCATATCAAAGCCAATAGGCAGAATACAGAATGTAATGGCTAATGCAATGTCAAAGCCCATAGGCGGCTAAACTGAACAAAACATACCATGTGCTACTGGTGAACATTGAGCAACTAATATGCGCAGTGGTGAAACACAAAGTCATTGGTCAAAACAAAACTTTATCAAATGGCAGGACATTCCGCCCTTTGACCAATGAATTTTTGTTTCACATATCTCATATTTCAAACAACAAAAAAAAACATCAGCACAAAAAAAAACATTATGATCAAATCAAATTTCAATGATCAAAGCAATCCCTGTAAAGCAATAGAAGTGAATTAACACATTGATCTCATAACCTTTCACATCAGATACATCTACATAGAAAAGACTGGGCAATTTTTTTTATTTTTTTTTTCTGAATGAGTCTCTAATTCAACAGTGTTAGCAATTTGATGTGGCATGAGTTCTGCTCATGTAAAGGTGCACGGTCCACCTGAAAGGTTTTCTGGAAGGTAAGCAAAAGTCAGAGTTCCATACGAGAGGGAAAAAAAAAAAAAACACAGCAAACAAGTTGAACTTGAACTGAAGGCGCAGTTTGCGCAAAATGGATCCATGGTGCTGGCACTTTACTCAGCCAGGTTCAGGTTGGGGATTCGGTCCCTTCCCCGACCCCACACGCACACACCGGAAGGGGGACCACACAGCACACTCAGGGACAGTGGCGAAACGTGGTCGGATCTGCAAAAGAAACAAGTATGACTTTTCTTGCAAATAACATTTTTCATTTAAACTGCACCCTTCTTCTTTCTTTCCCTGTTTTATAATCAGCAGGACGTTTTTGGGGCCCTTTGTTATATTTTCTGCAGGTTCTGGAGGGTCACTTGGGGCTTCAGCCCACACATCAGTACTGAGGTTTTTATCTGCTGCGCCACAGCTTCCTTTTTCTTGTACTGTCAGAAGGGCTGGGGCAGACTCATTCTTTACCAAACCTCCATTCACTGCACTTTTGTCAATTTGGGCCATTCTGTCTCCAATTTGTATGAATGAATCAGATTCTTTTCTAGGTATCAGCATAATTTCGATTTTTCCTTGGTAATTTGCAGCAATCACTCTCCCTAAAACCTGATCAATTTGCCATTTCTGTTCTGGTAACTTTCCTCTCCCCAACTGCTCTGTGACTGCTTGCATGACAGATTGCTTTTGTGCGTGCTGCACAGTTTTTATCAAATCTAGGGGAATGTGCATCTCTCTCATCTCTGCCCACCTGTAAGTGGCCTTTTCACATTTCTGGGGCACCCACATAGCCATCCCCACTAAGGCAGAATTCTGGGTGAACACTTCTCTCTCTGAATTTTTCTGATTAACATCTGCAAGGTAATTGAACCAGTTAGGTACAAGCCATGTGGCTAAAACATTATCAAAGAACCAAAAATCAGCGTAAAAATGACACATCTCACGTAGCTCTTGCTTTAAAATCTGACACACATTATACAACGCTGTTCCTTCTACTGTGCCAGAAAGCAACATTTCAGTCAATGAATCATTAGTAAAACAAACATGCTTTTTATCTTCAGTGGACACGAATTCAAATGGTGCACACAACTTCATTGGTAACTCTTTTATCTGTGGTACTCTAGCCCTGTCTTGCAAGTACCAGATCCATTGTATGATTCTAGCTAGGGGCACTATTTTCTTCCCTTGTTCATGATTTAAATGTACATAAGTATTTCCTTCTTGCACTGCGCAGAAACCTAAAGTCTGCAAATCACACGCGCGCAGCTGCATATTATTTTTCACAGTGACCATGTACAAAAGTGTTAGGATTTCACTCAAATGAGGGCTATTCTTTTTCCAAAAATCAAACAAGCTAATGAAACTCGGGGTGTTTTGCTCTAAAATCCTTCGTTTTACTTGTGCATTTTGCAACGGTAACTCGTAAATCACATTCTGGTCTCTCTCCTCCGTGTTATCAGTTAAGGAATGCATTTTGGCTGCCAAAAACCCTGGCTCACACAGAAACTCAGTGCAGCTCGGAGCTGTCTTAACCCCCTCATTACTGGAATGGGACAAGAAAGATTCTTCAAAAACAGCCTTTTTATAACTTTCAGTCGGGCTAATTTGCTCACGTAAATTCCTATTTTCATGTTCCAACTTCCTACATTTCTCCTGCATTTCTCTGTAAGCAGATAAAGGTATCCAGACCTTTCTGTCATCATTACTTCCAAAACACACGTTTTCTACATATATACAACGGGAATTATTTCTCAAAACAACATCAGGCCTTTTAGCTACACATGCATTTTCTTCTGTAATTCCCCAAACAGAAAACAATTCACAGTTTTTCTTAGCACCATCAGGCAGTTCATCAACACATGTATTCTCAGACATGGTCTGCCGTGCTACTGTGATTCTCCAAACAGAAAACAATTTCTGTAATTCTCCAAACAACAAAAAAACAATTACACTTTTAAAGTGTGCACTTAGAAATCTACTAACTCGTCAAACCCTTTAATCACCTCTTAATGACCGACCCCACGACTCCAGGTACCAATTGTAGTGCTTTCCTCTTATTTAGTTTCTAAGCACTAACATAACACAACAGAAATGCACTTCTGAGGTCAAAGAAGACTTTTATTGTTATTTTATTCTTCCCCAACCACAATGTTTATGAATGAATGACGAATTAGTAGCTTTCAAGTCCGCGTTAATCAAACAAAATATATCAGTTTGCAATATACACAGCAGGTTATATTTATAAAATATTGAATGCAAAGCAAAACAAATACTTCACCGTGTAGGAACTATTTACAGCTACATCTTTCTAAGGTCTGCAAGCTGATGACCCCTGTCAGCCGCGAGAAAGAGTGTCATCTACCCACACGGGATGCTGGCAGCTGGCGCCAAGCTCCAGCACGAGGTCCGGCAGATTCGAATCTGACTCTCTGCAGCCTGTTACATTCGTTACAAAGGTGTGCCCCCTCCTCTCAGACCTGGGAAACTGAGCAAGCCTTTTGGAGACTGGCCAGGTCTCCAAGACTACTCCTGTTCCCAAGCTCAAGGGAAGAGAAACGACGCCCATGTACTCTCTCTTATCAGGTCTAGTCTACTGTGAGAGCAAAACATCTTGGTTCTCTGGTGCAAAAACACAGCTTGGAAAAATACAGAACTCCACGTTAAAGGCAATGGGCAGCTAACCTAAATATCAAATGCAATGTCATGTTAAAGGCAATAGGCAGCTAACCTAAATATCAAATGCAATGTCTAGTGTCATGTCAAAGCCAATAAGCATCTAAGCTGAATACAAAATGCAATGTCTTATATCATGTCAAAGCCCATAGGCAGCTGAGCTGAATATAAAATGCAATGTATAATATCATGTCAAAGCCAATAGGCAGCTGAGCTGAATACAAAATGCAATGTCTAATATCATGTCAAAGCCAATAGGCAGTTAAGCTGAATATCATGTCAAAGCCAATAGGCAGTTAAGCTGAATACAAAATGCAATATATAATATCATGTCAAAGCCCATAGGCAGAATATCTAATAGCATGTCAAAGTCAATAGGCAGCTAAATTGAATACAGCATATCAAAGCCAATAGGCAGAATACAGAATGTAATGGCTAATGCAATGTCAAAGCCCATAGGCGGCTAAACTGAACAAAACATACCATGTGCTACTGGTGAACATTGAGCAACTAATATGCGCAGTGGTGAAACACAAAGTCATTGGTCAAAACAAAACTTTATCAAATGGCAGGACAATAGTGTAGGCTGAATAGTTCTCAGGGCTGTACAGAAAAGGTGTAAGAGCCTCAGGGGAAGAGGTAAGTTCCGATCTAAAACAGTTTTATTGATAATCCTTATGGTTAATGGAGTCAATTCCGCATTTTTCTTGATGATAAAAGTAGAGATAGAATTTGAAGGGGGCAAGGAAGGTTTAGTGAATTTTAATTGGTCTATGAGACCCCTTTCAGTTACCAGGGTAAACTCAAAAAAGAGAGGGCGTAATGGTGAAGTGACTGTTGTTGGGCGGTCGTGCTGCTTATTAGTCACATCCAGGGTCACTTTTATTTTATCAAGGTGGCCATGTTTTCACAGATAGTTTGTAAGTCAGGAAATTTGTAGCCTAAGTTTTTTATTTTTATTTTTTATTAAGGGTTTAGCTATAAAAAAGATTTACATTGAATATAATTGTCTCAGGGTAAAGGGGTTGTTTTGCTGAAAAAATTGGCTTTTTGATAGGTCAAAACGACTAATTTGTCATTGGTTTTGTCTGCCGGTTTCTGGGACACCCGCCATTTACATTCGGCGGCCCTATCTTTGCTTTTTAATATCCTAGCAACTGGGTTAAACCAAGAAGAGTCAACATTCAAACATCTTCTGAGTTAACTTGTGCCTGTTGATTCTGGTTAGATTGCAGAATGAGTTGGTCGCTGGGCTGGAATGAGTCAAGATAGCTAAGGAGTAGGTTAGGTGTCCAAAGGTCTAGTTTCTCTGAAGTCAACTTTTTTTTAGCGATCTATCATATTTGATCCCCAGCTTATCGGTTTGTCTCATGGAATCAGTTAGTGAAAACAGTGAACTGAACCAAAGTGTGGTCTGAGCAGATTACTGGGAGAGTAGTTATGAACAAGATTTGACAGTCTTTGTAAAGTCCAGAGTAAGGAATGAGTTGCTGTTGTAGGTAACAAATTCCAGGCTTGCAACATTCCTGATAGGCTACAGTGAGTCTTCTGCCTGGGTTGTCTACTTGGATGTTGATGTCTCCAAGAAAGAGAGCTGAGGGGCGGAGGCAGAGACTGGAAGCTAAATGTGCGAGGTCCTTCATAAAAGGCTGAGCATAGGAAGGCTGACGATAACAGAGCTGTGATCCACATTTAGGAAACAGTTCTGGTAGGGGAGATAGCTTTATACTTGGACCTTTTTACAGGGGTGAATGTCCGGGCGTTAGTGGAAGCGGGAGTGATGCCACATGTGCACAATGCATCGCCCAGCTGCCCGAAGAAGGATGGTGCAGGTGCGCAAAAGTCCAATGAACCCCTCAATCGCGGGGACTTGAGGTGAGGTGTAGGAGCAGGCAACTATCTTTCCAAGTGTAGGATAAACCACAGAGCTGGAACAGGTGTCTTCTCATGACATGAAGGCATATGTTAACCCTACTTCATGTTTTCAAAATCAAACCAGGTTTGGATTGGGAAGGCGGACATTCGGCCGGTGTCCGAGCCCCACTTCTGAGGCCTGATGTGGTCCTGTTTTTTTGCCCTGAGCTGTTGCCGCTCCTCCCCACACTACCACAAACTGTTGATTGGCCCATTGTCATTCTGCTTGCTAGGCCATTGCCACATACAGATTGACAATGGGCCATTCTCAGATGCCGCAGCATGCGCAGTCTCTTCTCTTGCCCCGGCCTTAAGGGAAGACCAGGAAGCTTCTTCTCAGGAGATGCTGCTTCTGAGCAGGGAAGTTCACGCTCTCCTCACACGGGATGTGGTGAGGGTCATTGCGGCCATTCTGCTTTTCTTCAGTGGTATGGCTAAGATTGATGCAGCCTGTTCAGTGCTCTGGGGCCTGGGGCAATGGCCTTCCCATCCCACCATAAATGGCTGCTTTTATTTCTTTGGCCACTGTGGAAACCCCTTCAAACCAACCTTTTAAATGGTCCAACCTTCTAAATAAATGGTTTAAGGAGGAATGAAATTGGCAGTACTGCAGAAGTGGATTGTGTGACAGGTTGGTAGGAAGCAATAGCCTATGAACTATAGGTTTTCATCCTATTATAACATAAGGTTTAGCAAGTGCAAAAGGAGGTGGTCATGGTCCTAAGCATCAGTAGAGCAGTGGAGGAGATGTAGTAGATAAAATGGAGTTTCCATTGCTATCCAATGTAACTGGCTCTAAAGGCTATAAAATACTTTATTTACCACAATGTTCTCACAAAATTAGCCCGATGCTAACCAAGCAGTGCTTAATGCAAGGTTGCAATCAGCAAGTGTGGGCCGCCTTCCTTGTAGAGGGTGCCCGAGCCTGTTTTGTGTTCCAACTCCAACTCTAAATCAAACGGCATCCATACAATGCCGCAAGGGCTCACAAACATTTCCAATGGATTGTCACATCCAATCCATATATTTAGATTCAATGTAAAACCCTCGGGTGAATAAATACATTGGGTGTGGTCATGACCAAAGCATCCTCAAATGTTCAGGAGGTACAGCTGAAGTGTAAAATTAGGATACAAATGAAAAAGGTTCTGGAACATCTGAACTTTAACACAAACTAAAAAACAGCAGATTTTTTTGTTGGCAGATATCCTTAGATGCAGGGTTTGGCATAGGCTGAAAAATCGACAATTTTTCTGGATATCAAAGAAAAATAGAAAACGATGTCTGCGAATCCTGAAAATATAGTAGCTTTTTTTAATCTTGCATGCTTAAGCCCATGACTTGTAAAAGTGTTTATTTTTTGTGAACTAGACCCCATGAACTTCATGGCACACTGCACGCCCACATTGCACTCTACCCCACGAGTAAAAAAATAGTCACAGTTTCATAAGTTCCCCCATGCAGGCACGTGGGTTTCCTGTGCGTAATACATGCAAATGTCACAGTGAATCATCAGTGCTTTGTGGCCCACTTGTGACAGCGAAGCGCTTTATGAATGAGCGACTCTCTCTTTCCATTGGAAAGTTGCTAACTCGTTGAAAACAAGAGAAAGTGATTGCATTATGAATCCCACCTTCCCTCAGCAAATCAAGAGAGGCCTCATTGTGTCTTTAAAACACCCCCTCAGTTGTACTGTCAATGATTTATAGACTTGTTGGAGGATATTTGTACATCAATAGTAAAATTTACAGCAGTGGAACAAACTACTCACACAAACCCCACACAAAGTGGTTAAAAAGAAGGAAAAAGAAATGCTACAACAGACAATACTTCTGCTGCAAAGAAGTGTACACATGGAAATTGCTAACCGCTACACCACGCGTTACATCACATAATTGTCTAGAGCACTCCAGATGAAACAAACCAGAGTAGTATTACAAATATTATTTCAATTTATTGAACGATGAATGTGATTAATACAAGAAGACACTTGCTACAAAAAGATATGAGTAACTATTACAAGATGATCTATTAATGACCAAGCCAATCTTGGAGGCCTTTTCAACTTCTTGTTCCACGTCCAGGGCTCTTCATTCCTTAATATTTTTGAGTGGGAGTGTGGTCTATTGGAAAATGTTTAGTTTCTAGATCTAGTAAGTCAGCCCCATGGGTGGGTTCCTTTTCCCGAAGATCTCTCTCAGCAGAGATATAATAATATCTAATAATAATAAAAAAAAAATAACCATATAATAATATTACTGCATGCCAGTGCTTTCCAACTTCTTACAGTGCCACATTCTGGATGGTCACCAGGCGTGATCTAAGGACCTCTGTCTATCCAGCGGCTCAATCGAGAAGTTGTGGTCACTGTCCAGTCTGCGATATTCTTTCTCACGTACCAGCTTTTCCAGGAGAGAGGCCATTTTTTAAACCCTCAGTGGGTACTTGGTAGAACTCATAGTTGGTCATTTACGACTGGTGCCCTAGGACCACAAATACTCCGTGCCTAATTAATAAAGGAATAAGGGCAGGCCCTGAAGTTTTGCAGATACCAACGCTGCATAGTCCTGATTCCACCTTTCACTGACCACCAGAAATTCTCTGCTTCTTTACGTCGCACTTGTACATTCTTTTTCATCCTTGCTTTTTTCCTTTGTCAATGTTTTTCTGACTTTCTCTTCCTCCTTCTTTCCATTTTTTGTGTTTTTCTCTCTCTTGCTCTGGATCAAACTCTAATGAGAAAAATAAGTGCTGGTCCCCAAAGATGAGTGCCAGCGTGCCCCACCTGCAACAACCTGTTCAAATTAAGCTCTGCCAATACTGGTGTACTCCAATTGTGTAATCAAGGTACTCACTTTGGACACTTGACTTCCCCGGGATACTGAAGTCAATTAGCAAAGGCTTACTCCAGAAGGTTGTAAGACTGGGCTAGAAACTCATACATTTTAATAATTAATTACATTTTGATAGCACTGATCCTTGTCCAGGTGTCCTGGTTCTAAGGGTTCAGTCAGCTAGAAAGAAAAGTCTGTTTCATGAACAACCAGATTTCCAAATGCTTATGGAAAGTGAGACGATGATAGGTCTTTGCTGTTGTATAAGGGAAAGAATGGCTGCAATGGCATTTCCACCTGATGTCTGGGGCAGTGCGCACCTTAGCAGGTGTAGATCATAGGTTTCAGATTGGAGCATAACCTTTAAAGATGTCCTGAATAAACACCAGCCCTAATCAGTTCACTGCCTTATGGTGGAAGCACAAAGTCTCCAAGGAGATCCTATTGGCCACATAGGATAATTGTTAAGTCCAAGCTACGAAGAGTTACAGTAATGTAGGAGAGAGGCAGCTATGGCCTGGGTCTTCACCATGTGAAAGTAACAAGGGAAACAGTTTTTTTAACAATATGAAACAGTACAAACATGTATAACTGATTTTATTCATTTGAGGGATTTGAGAAAGAGAGCCGTCAAATGTGAATCCTAAATTGAGGACAGAATCAACTGGGATGGAAGTGGGATCCAGATTGTCGAGGCACCACTTTCTCGATCAAGAATAATGTGGGTGTCACACAATCAGGACCTCAGACTCGTGGAAATGAAATAAAAGGGCATTTTGGTTCATCCAGGTGGGTACGGCTAACATAGCATTTGGAAACTGTTTTGAGAGGAGCTGTGTTTCCATCATTGAGGAGGCTCATCTGTGTATTATCACATAAGCCTAACCAGAAAAAACAACCCAACTTATGAGAATAGCCAGTAAAGACCTCTGGAAGGAGGCCTCAAAGAAGACTGAGATGGAGGGTCATCCCCAGGAAATGAGGTTCACCCATATAGGGCACGTACTTCAAAGAGACATGATAAATGTATGGAATGGGACATGGTGTTGAAAGCCTCACACAAGTCTGAAAGGATCAATTTAGGACTACCACTAGAAACACAGGCGCATATTTAAGAGCCCCTAGCGCCACCTTTGCGTCCTTTTTTTGAAGCTAAGGTGGTGATAAGGTGGCTTTTTACCTGCGCTATATTTACAAAGTGGCGCAATGCAAGCATTGTGCCTCTTTTTAAACCTCTGCGCCAGACATAATGTATGCATGGGGTGATATTCTGGCATTAGTAGGCTCGCACAAATGGCGCAGTGTAATTTAACAGATTTCACTACGCCGTTTTTGGCGTCATTTTTAACGGCTGCTCAGAGCAGGCACTAAAATGACTCTTCCATAGAAACCTATGGGCCTCCTTGCACTTTGCTACACTACTGACAACATTTTTAACATAGTGTAGCAAAGCACCACAATAGCGTCAAAAATGTTGACGCTATTGTGCTAACAACCGCCATGGTGCGCCCTATTATAAATATGGTGCAACCATGACTTCGTTAGGTGCAGGTAGAAAGGCGCAGAAAAAGTGGCGCATCAGAGATGATGCACCAGATTTCTTAAACATGGGTCTCAGTGTTTCTCAATTGCTCAAGGACAGCTCTGATTGTAGTCTCAGGGCAAGTTTTGCCTAGAAGATGTGTACAATAGTATTAGCTTTGATATTGGCATACAGCTGTTTACTCTTTCTTCTGCTAATGAAGTGGAGCGGAGGTACATGTATAAAAATTACTAAGGATTGTGGGATGAGCTGTAGGTGTTTTACACAATGGAACCATGAGGGCAGATTGTGCAGGAATCAGGGACAGTCACTGAACTAACTATAGCTTGCATATGTCACAAAGAATAGGGTAATAATGTAAAGGAGAAAGATTTCAGCAGGCAGATGTCCATGGGACCCAGTCTTAACAGTGCACATAAGAGTTCTGCTCACAGAGCGGCTGTAATTGGGTAAGTGGCGAGGCCGCGGAGAAAGAAAGGAAATCCGTTTGATCAGGCTTATCCAGATTGGAGGAGTCCATGAGATAGTCTATCTTGTCATGAGTCAGCCAAAGAATAACAGAAAGTGGATGATGGTGTAAAAAGCGAGACACACCATTTGGATAAGAGATAACTTTGTCTATCTGGAAGACACCCTGTTGGTATTTGCTGTGTAAGAGAATTGATGAGTGTAATGAGGAAAGCTTCTGTGGGTTTTTGTACTCTTTCACACCTGCCGGTATCCACCCTAGGAGGAATGGAAGTAGATTAGAAGGAAGATGTTTTCCACAGTTTTACATGCAAGTTTAGGAATGTCTAAATCTGGGCCCAGATTTACTAAGATTTTACGCCTGGGTTGTGTCACTTTTTTGACCCAACACCAACGCAAAATCTATTTTGGTATTTACTGTACCACACAAGGCCTGATTTGCGTGGCTTTGTTACTAAAACATGCAAAGCAGCACATCGCGACTTTGCATCAGGGAGGTGTTCAATGGGTGGTGTACGGGCATTTCCATGCATCCACCTACAGATCTTGATGCACACCCATTTCTACAAACACTTCTAGAAATGGGTTTGTCCAAAATGATGCACCTGCCTGAGACTGGCCTAGTGAGGTGAAAGATCTTTACTTCACCTTATTACTTTCTCTTTGCTTTCCGCAGCACACATACAAAGAGGAATAAGCCTGAAAGAATAATTTTTGTTCAGGAAGGTATCTCGTCCTGCACAAAAGCTATCCTGAATACAGTGCAGGCACCCTTGCATCATGACCCAAGGGTGCCTCCATAGATGCCAGTCAGACAGAAGGGTCCCAGTGCTACAAGAAAGTAGAACTTCGTAGATATGGTGCATTTCTGCTCTCTCCCTTTGACGCAAAGTAGTGCAGCAACTTCTCTTGCAGCATTGTGTCAAAGTTTAGTACATCTGGGACATGGTGTCCACAAAGGACCACATGCCAGAGAGTGAATAAACATGCGCCTTTTCATTGGGGCTGTAGTGCCAGTAGATCTTCTCGGGACAGGCGACAAATTCTTTTTAATAGGGGTAGGTCCGGTGGAAAGCTTCTAGGAAGAGGGTCAGGGTAGAGGACTAGAGAGTGACTTATCCAGAAGCGAGAAGGAAAATTAGCTTCTGAAATAAAGTCAGAAGAAGTAACTGTTAAATCGAGCATATCCCCAGCGAATTGAGCAGTGTAAAGTAGTGTACGCTGAAGAGCTAAAGTGGCACAACATTCAGGCAAGATTTTAGTGGCAGGTAGAGCAGTCGTCCACCCAAATATTTATATAGTTAAGAAGCAAGAATTTGGATGCCCCAGTATTTATTGGGAAAAGAACTTCAGCAAAATGATGACCAGAATCCGTTGCAGAACATGCTGGCAAGAAAAAAGAACACAGGTATAACAACTTGAAGCATGTGTAAATACTTTAAAGGAAATGTGTTCAGCTTTGCATAACTGGGAGGTACTCTGCGAGGGTGTAGTAAGGCAGGATTTTTTTTTAAACAACTGTGACCCCCTTGTCAATCTTCTCTGTGCAATGGACAAGGAAAATTTAATAATTAGAGGGAATAGTGAAAGCCATGTAAAGTGGTAGGAGTGATGTAATTATTTTTCGGTTATAAAAAGTAGATCTAAACTGTAATCTGTAAAGAAATCTCTAATTCTGGCGTTGCGTTTGGAAGAACACCTCACATTTAATGCAGCTTAACATATTGAATAACAAAAATAAACTGAGGGCCGTATTTATACTCCATTTGCGCCGAATTTGCGTCGTTTTTTTCGACGCAAATTCGACGCTAAACTAACGCCAACTAACGCCATATTTATACTATGGCGTTAGAGGCGAATAGCGCCAAAGTTCCCGGAATGTGCGTCATTTTTTAGCGTGAACCCCTTCCTTGCGTTAATGATATGCAAGGGAGGCGTTCCCGTCTAAAAAATGACTCCCAGGCCTTTACGTGGTATTTATACTCCCGGGCAAAAGAGACGCATTTGCGCCGCTTTTTAACGCCTGGGTCAGGCATGGCGTTAAGGGACAAGTGGGCTCAAAATGAGCCCAGAGTGCCCTCCCCTGCCCCCAGGGACCCCCCCTGCCACCCTTGCCCACCCCAGGAGGACACCCAAGGCTGGAGGGACCCACCCCAGGGACATTCAGGTAAGTATTTTTTTATTTTTTTTTTATAATTTTTTTTGGCATAGGGGGGCCTGATTTGTGCCCCCCTACATGCCACTATGCCCAATGACCATGCCCAGGGGACAGAAGTCCCCTGGGCATGGCCATTGGGCAAGGGGGCATGACTCCTATCTTTACAATGATAGGAGTCATGTTGATGGGGGATGGGCGTCGAAAATAAATGGCGCAAGTCGGGTTACGACGATTTTTTCGACGTAACCTGACTTGCCCCATTTTAAGACGCCCATGCGCCATTTTCCCCCTACGCCGGCGCTGCCTGGTGTACGTGGTTTTTCTCGCGCACACCAGGCAGCGCCGGTCTGCTTGCGCCGGCTAACGCCATTCAATAAATACGGCGCCCGCATGGCGCTTCAGAATGGCGTTAGCCGGCGCAAAACTTTTTGACGCTAAACTGCGTTAGCGCAGTTTAGCGTCAAAAAGTATAAATATGGGCCTGAATGTGCACTCAGAGTCTCACTTTTAACCAATACAGGTCTTTAGATATAGGTTGGTAAAATAAGACAGAATGGGTGAACTGTTGAACTATTTTGACTAAGAAAAGTTAAAAAGTTGAGGTTCAGAGACTGGTCTAGTGTGTTCACACTTTCTTGGCTCCTGGGGCAGTGGGGCCAGTCAAGAAGAAGATTCATCCAGGAGCCAGACATATGTATGCTCTCTAATACAGTTTCTCTGTGCACATGGGTCCAAGGTTTGGCCATTTGGTGGTTTCATAACCTGGTGCTGAATTCCAGCCACAAAGTCCAAAAATCACCCTTTCCAAACAACATGACCAAAATACAAATTGAAGTCCTACCCAAGGCCAATGGTGAAGATTTAGTGGGCTAGGGCCAATTTTCCAAAGTTTCAAGTCCATTTAATGTGGCTATCAGTCATCAGGGAATCAGTGCGCAAAAGATAAAGATCTACTATGAAAATAGTTAGTGGGACAACAAAAGTGCACACTGGGAATGGCAAATGCCTGGATCCCCTGTCTTGCAATAGGCTGGGTGGAGGCACGTATGGAATTGGGGATACCTACTGTAGGTGGCTTCCACCTCATGAAATGAACAACTAGGGCTTTTGTCCAGGATCCAAACATAATCTTAAATGTCAGTATTTCTCCAAACACAAGGGCTAGAGATTTGACTCAAACTGTTATGATGGCAGGGTCCTGACCGCATTCAATTGATCACAACCGCAAGACTTTTGATTAAGAGGAAGACATTGTGTATCTCTTTGGGGCTGAATAAGGACAAGTGCAGGGCTTAAGACTACAGGTGGTGGTCAGTGGTGCTAACTTTTGAGGAAGGGACTTATTTTTCAACATCAGACATCGACCCCGATTGAAGAGCACAATCCGTCTAATTAATCTGCCATAGGCATCCATCTATCTATGTAATTTCTATGCCCTACAAGCTAACATATTACTAAGTGCACAGATATCACTGGTGGCCCTGGAGGCCGGTGATAGCCGCTGCCATAGATCCGCCGAAGATGGGGCCAGCTGGGCAGCCTGAGTGCCCAGACAAGACTAGGCCCCTGGTCAGGTGTGGTGGATACATGTAATGGGACATATGGACATAGGTGAGGATAACTGAGGCATTCCTGCTTATCCTTCACCAGGCCCTGGAGCTGCCGCAACAGGGATATCTGGGCGACAGCCACAGTGATTCAGTGAGAGCAATGGGGGATGGGTGAGGGCAGGCCTGAGACTTGTTGATTCTGCAACACTGAGGTGTTACCTGCTATCTGAAATGCATGGGATATTGGACCACCAGAGAAGAGGTTGGGTGAGTCAGGCGTGTGTTTTTGCATTAGCCTGTCTTCACTGACTTCCTGAGAAGGGGCCTCAGGATCGTTATTATGCGGCCTTATGTACCTTGCTCATAGGAAGCCTAGATGTGATTGCGAGAAATAGAGGCGAACCCGGGAGGGTCTTGATACTGTTAAAACAGCAGCAACATTACTGCCTGAAACACTTTGGTCTTTCTTTAAAAGCTAAGGTCCATTGTTTCTCGTGGTGCTTCTTAGTTTTGCTTTTAACCTTATTGTGAGCTTTCTTGAAATAATAAATAACAGCTTTTGTTAACCCATAGTCAATGTTATTCCTTTTTCCCAATCTGCCACATCCCTCTCAGAGCTAGGTATAGGGTAACATCAGGGGCGGCTCCTCCGCAATGGCGGAGGAGCGTCACCGCACTGGCTAACAGCCAGCAGCAGAGAAAGCAGAAAAATAAAATGATACTCGTATATAATTTTCTTCTTCTGCTGCTGGCTCAGCCAGCAGGTTCAGAGAGGGACGGGGAGGGCAGGGCTGGGCCATGGGAGGTGGGATAAGAAATTGTGTGCATTAAGTGCGCATGTGTGTTTGGACAGCCTAAGACGGCCGTCCAAACACACATGCGCGATTAGGTTTCTCCAGCCCGGCTGAGTTCGCAGCTGGGCTGGAGAAACTGCACAGGCCCCAGGGTTGTGTCTGAGCGGCAGTCCGAGCTGCTCAGACCAATCCCGACACTGCTTTCTTGCTAGCTTGAGCATAAAAGCAGTGCCAGGATTGCTGGGGAACCTGTTCTGATGTCCCAGCGAATGCTGGGGACCCAGAACAGGAAAGGGGGACGAGCTAGGCAGCAGGAGAAGACGGCGGAGGCAACAAATTGTTTTTGCTTTTTTTTTATTTATTTGCCTCAGTCCTCGTTACCTGTTCCTCCCCCCCCCACTGATATTTGTAGCAACTGCCGCTGGGTACCATCCTTTAAGAAATATACCACAAACACATAAACAGAATAACATTGTTAAGAGTGAGGCGGATCAGGCTCCCCTTGGCAGTGGCTGGCAGAGTGGCACTAGCGAGGGTGGTTCTGCTCCTGAAACTATTGTATCTCTTCCAAAACATCCCAGTTCCCCTGAGCACACTCATAATCAAACTGACATGGGTGACTGGGCAGCCAAGGGTTAGCTGTAAACAAATGCAATTAGAAAGTGAAATGCGCGGTTTCGTCACTCCCAATTTCGAGGTATACTACTTGGTCACTCAAGTGCAAATTGCACACAACTGGTTTCACAACAGTTGGCATGCACCACCCTGTGACCTTGAAAAAGGCCTATCACACCCAGTTCCTCCACTGCTTTGTTTCAAAAGCAACGCAGACCAATCATAGAGATACTTATGGTAGGATGATTGGTGTGGGCATAGCCATAGCAGTGCTATGTGGCTATGGGGGGGGGGTAAAGGGGGTGCCGTGATACCCTCCCATCACATCCCACGGTCCAGTGTTTGGTGTGAGGCAGAAGTAAAAGGTCAACTGCAAAAAAGAACATTTATACACCTGTGGGTTACTTCTAAATGAATAATTTAAATAATTCCAGGAATACTTGGGAGGGACCCCTAAATACGTTGACATACTACAGGCTGCGACACACCACTAGGGATATAGGGCCATATGTACGAACACATTTTCCCATAGACACAGAATGGGCAAAACTGCTTGCTACATCTGGCCCAAATTTCCATAAATATCTGATGACCCTCTGGAGTGGAAACTAGTGGTTTTCTCGCTGACGGTCCCCCAGCCAGTCAAGCTGATTAGTGGGAGGTACATTCCTGGTGATGAGCAGGGTGGGTATGGACCACATATATAGTAAATAAATGTCACAAGATTTGGGATTTGAGATATCGAAGTGTCAGTGGACTTTTTGCTGCTGGCAGACTAAAGAGATCTCCTCTGATGGGAAACATAAATTGACACGTTTCAAACCCAGCAACAGAGGCTGTTTTTAACAAACGAGTATGGCTGGTATGGCAGAGAACTCCCGGGGCTGGCGATATACAGTCAGAGATGTTCTACGGGATGGGCAATTTGGGCTCTGGCTTAGGGCCCCAGCTTTTCAGGGTACCACCTGGTAGAGCCGGCTCTGTTCTGTAGCGCCTTGCCCTGGTGAACTTGAATAATTCTTAAACAGCTCTGCTAAAAAAAAGTACTGTTTTTCTTTAATTTGTTTTTAATGTGGGTTTTGTGTGAGAGACTATTAGACATTTTGGAGAGAAATGTTGTGTTTATGTTTAGTGCAATATCCGTAAAAAAAATTCTATTAGTTCAAAACAGGGGACCTCGCGTATGAGATTGAAGGGCGCCAGAGATTAGTTGCAGCAATATGAGCTGCTGCTGTGTTACAATATTAAAAGAACGGATATTTAGAAGTAGAAATGGCCTTTCCACTTAAATGACCTATGAGCCAATGCCTCCCTACGTCACGTGAAAGCAGAGATGCGTCACTATTTTCCCTTACTCAGTAAACAACAACATCCATAGGTCAAGACCTTTGGTTCCCCCCGTTTTACACTTGCCGGGTTTGCGAAAATCCTAATTTACATCTCGCCTCATCACGAGCGCCTGGGTAGAGTTTCCATGAGGCGCTGCCCTGGACGCCTGACAGGCGTCACTTTCTCCGCACATATAATATTTTTGTCGTGGTGGGGTGAACTGGTGAGCGCAGCCTCTGACTTCCGCATTCTCAGAACAGCGCAAACTTCCTGGTGGCGGTCACATGAGGGCTGACAGGGCGGCCACTCAGGCGACCATCCGCGGATTTTAAAGCCCGATCACCCGCCTGTCACTCAACCGCACTCTTTTTATTTATTTATTCCCCCTGTTATTTATTACCTCTGCCGGACAAAACGTGTCTGCCTTGTTTTATTGATATTTTTCTCAATTGTACAATTCAATCCGTGCACCGTTTTTCAGACAGATTTTCGGCAGCTCGACTCCGACGTGCGGTGTTTCGTGCACTTGCCTTTTTGGGCGAGCGAGAGGCGCCGGCTGCAGAGGGCATGGAGCCTGGCACGTATATACCCTTCCAAAACCCGACCAAACCGGAATATTTCACCGCCATGGAAAGAATTGTCTCCGACTTCGCTCCCGAGAATCAGGCTGGAGTGGACTTCCAGAGGTAAGTGGGACCATGAGCGGTCTTCTCCGAGGACTTGTAGATTGTTACCAGTACCTGCTGTCAACTGTAATAGCAAATCTGGTGTGTGTGTACTATTGAAATGTCCAGAAATACTATTAATTGTGTGGCTGTGGTGTTTTCCGTGTAAATATGTGTTTGCTGCTCTCACCACATAATCCATCAACTGGTGCATAATTTAGGGATCTTTACCCCCCCAAAAAATGTTTCTATGTCAAATGGATCAAAAGTTATTTAAATAGCTGCACATTGATGCAGTGGTGCGCTAGACGTTTCCACGGGTGAACTGGTCACCTTTAGTTGTTGATTGTTGTAATTAGACAGAGATGAAAATGCTACTTAGGTCATGAAAATACCTCCGATCAATGGACTGAAAGGATTTTGGACCAGACGTACGAACTTCCTACTGTGCATTTCCTAAATAGCGAATCCAAATATGTCGTTGTTTAGAAAATGCAAAATGGAATGTACAAAAATAGAGATTTCCTAATAATGATTCCTACAGGCTAGGAATCGCTGTTTGGAAATTGCTATTTAAAGAATGCTATAACATTCGTTCCCTTGGACCTAGAGGCCCGCAGGTATCAATGGTTTTGAATTTTGCAATTTGAGATTTCCTAATAGGAAATAGCAAATTAGGAAATACAATCCTACGGGTACTAGGGGCCTACGGCCCCGCTTGATGCACCCCCCAAAAAAGTGGTGCACATGTAAAGCGCACAAATGCCCTAGGAGCATTTGCTCTACATGGCACTTTAGAAAATGCATTGTGACTGCATTTTTTAAACTTGCACATGGTTACCAGGGACTTGGAGTTGATGGTAATAGCATTTCCTAAATGCCCATTCTACAATTAGGAAATGCTTTATACATGTGCACAGGAAATCCCTAATCACGATTTCCTATTTGTTAATCGCAAAGTGCAGTTTTTACTTGGAAGAAATCACATTTTGCAATTGGCTATTGATCTTTGTACCTCTGAAACGACAAATTAGCCTTTCTTAACAAACCGAAATTGCAATTAGGTCCATTAAGAAATGCAAAATCCTTTCGTACATCTGGCCCTTTGCCTTCACCAGAAATCAAAAACCATAACTTCTTAAATGTAATTCAAACTAAGTAGGTAGAACGATTCCTTCTTTGTCATGATTGTGACTTGGGAATTTGTGGCCCAGGGTCTTGTAGGCTTCAAGCCCTGCTGTGGCCTTGTCCCCCTTCGTGACATCTTCCAGTGAAGTATTCCACCTGCAGCTATGACCACCCCTGCGGCGGAGAGCCGAAGGTTGGGCTGCACGACACCTAGAATACCATTACTATTAGCAGAGATGGCTCCCGCAATGTTTAAATTGCAGTACCTGATACAGATTCTACGTCATGCCTTATTGGTCAGTTGCTTGGCATCTTTAAACTTTAGGGGGTCTCAGGCGGCCCACTCTCATTGGAATTTCCCAGTGCAAAGGGCTTTGTAAGGGGTGTGGGTGATTCTTCTGACCATCAACTAGTACATAAATTTTGCACAGAGCACAATAGGAATATTAGTTATACTCTCAGCATCGTCAGTATTTGCTTCACCTACCTTCTTTTAGGGATACTTACCAAATTCTTAAGGTTGCTGAATATTTGTAGTATTTTTTTGTTAGGACACACAAATACCACATGCATACATGCCACGCATGGGCCTCATTTCTTTGAACAGTGTTGTAGCAATCAACAGTGCAGGAGGTGTAGTGGCATCTGGCCAAAGGATTTGAGGGACCCGCTGCACCCCGAGTAGAGCTGTTTTTACTAATAAACCAGGGGATGGTGTCCATTTTCCTTGTTCGCATTGAGGCCTTTGCTAGTTCACTGTGAGCCCTGAGGCACACACTGACCATATGCATAGTATGAATAATGCACAGATAGCCTCCCATTCAAGCCATATCAAACCGGTTGTATGAGGCGTGTTTACTACTCTGCAAAAACAAATAACACTTAACACAGAATGTAACATAAGTGCTCAACACAGCTGTAATCTGGCACATATGCTGGGCTTACTACCGCTTTAATGCTTGAGTAGTTCTAAGTCTTACCTACCCCTGGCTCATGGAGTTACCACTTTTCTAAAGTCTGCAAACGTCGGTAGTCAGTCCGTAAAACTGGCAATATTTCCCTGTGACTACAATATTTCCTTGCAAGTATTAGTGCTGAAAATTGATTTTGAAATCAGGTGGATGTTTGAGAACCTTTTTTTAAATCTTGCAATAACTTAAAAGCAGTCTGGAAGCCCTCATTTTGCCGTATAGACCCACAGGCAGTGCTTAATTTGTGCTTGCTGTTTCCGGTGCTGAGCACTTCACTTATTTTTGAGGGCCAGGGCTTATTCTTCTGTCTCAAGCATTTGCTGCGAGCAAAAGACACGTTTGGGAAAGACGGAGGAAGAGAAGAACGAAAAAGCGTCACAATGGGAGAAAGCAAAAAGCTGCAAGAGTGAGCTGAAGGGACAGGGAGTGCCTGTAAATGGATTAAAGAGAGCCGAGATGGCTTCAGGATTTTGCTGCCTCAGTATTCCATGTCCGCACATTTAACAGCAGCAGTCCCGTGTTTCAGAGGAAAGTTCTGAGCACCTGAGCATGAGTTTTTATTTACAAATTAACCACTGCCCACAGGCATACACTTAGCAAACTATGGGCAATGATCGTGTTCTTTATGAGAACCAGGGGATGGTCCTAAGTGTAAAACCTATTTACTTTCAGCCTTACTCAGCAATACTTCTGCACCAAAACCACAAACCCACAGCTCCGAGGCTGATAAATTGAGTATCGTTGCACTGGTTAACAGTAACACCTCCTATTTAACTGCAAAACTGTGGTACAGAGTGCCACACAGAAACAGACTGTTACTATGACATAGAAGAGAAATGAAGCAGAAAAGAAGATTGAGCCAATGAGCTGCGAGTCGCTCCTTGTCAAGGCAACCAGCATCACAAATGGACATCCTAGATCAGTTTGCAAAATTATAACGTAATAAGCTGTTTCTCCAAGTTGGTGCTCTGCAACAAACACAAGATCTGATTTGTAATGTGTGGCTAGTCTTGCCTCAGTCCTTTGTATATTTTGCCTCCGGGCCTTAAATGGAACACATCTGGGGTTATTTCCCGAGGATCACGCGGATGCTCCTGCTGCGACGCGCAGTTTTGCTTTGTGCCCAGGAGAGAAGTAAAGACAATACCCAACACAGTACACACTTGTGAGACAAATCAACAGAACGAGGCACATAGGACACACCAAATGAGGACAGCATGTATGGAACAAACAAACAGGATTCATGGTCTCCACCTACTTGGACTGAGATTGCAAAAGGTGCCTGATCACTGCCCAGGATGAGACCGCAGGACATTGGTGGTGCACCTGGGAAGCTAATCAACCTCATTGAAAGAATGACAAATTGTTTAATGTGCAAGCCACACCACCTGATGAGGTGCGCAGGTGCTGAGTCCTGAGGTAGAAGCAATGGCCACCAGCGGCGGCCACCGCAAGTCTCAAGGGGAGGGGCAGGGGGAAGGAGGGAGGGACTCGGAGGGGGGAATAAAATATATATTTTTAAAAAACGTACCTTTGCTGCTGCCACCTGCCTCTCCCCTCTTCCCTCTATGGTGTTGGTGTCCTAGCAGTAGCTGGGACACTAGCACAGGCTCTCCATGAAATCCAGGTACTGCTCTCATGCTATATGTAGCATGAGAGCAGCATCAGGATTGGTCTGAGCGGCTTGGTCTGCCGCTCAGATAGCGAATGGGAGTCTGTGCGGTTTCTCCAACCCGGCTGTGTAATAGAGCGGGTTGGAGAAAGCTAAGTGCTCATGTCAGTTTGGCCGGCCTAAGACGGCCAGCCAGCCAAACTAACATGCCTACCTAAGTGCACTCCATTCCCCCTCTTCCCCCCTCCCATGACCCAGCCCCACCCTCCCTGCACATGCTGGCTCAGCCAGTGGGGCGACGCTCCTTCTCCATTGTGAAGGAGCGGTCCCTGATGGTCATCCCAATAGGAAGTGTCCAAGACTGAACAGGGAAATAAACAATTGGGGTGTGAGAGCAGAGTGTGTGAAGGAACTGTGAATACCCAGGACTGGCCACCTTGTGCTACAGAATCAAAGGTTCAGGGACTGGGGAAACAATTTGGAAAGTATATGAGGCAACATTTGAAAGTATTTGTGACCCTCCTCTGTACTGGAATAATTCTATGGGTTCTGCTCTGGGGTTTTAATCTAGATCAAAAGACCAGTCTTTCGTCTGTGTCTATGCACTGCTTCCAATGAGGCCTAGACATTTGTGGGTCCTTCAAACTCAAGGTGCCTTTTCTAGAGCTGTGGTCCATTCAGTGACTTTCACTGTCTGTAGATTGAGACAGACACAGTAATGGAGTCTTATGTATTTTGCTCCAGATCTTTAGCCATTAGACAGGATTCTCAGACTCTCTGGCCCTGCCCTGGCTATGTGATAGGAATCCAGAGTCTTTGGTGGGAGCTGCAAAGCCCCAGTCCTGCTGGTTTTTCCGCACTCAGGGACAATTGCAATCATTTTATACAAGAAGTCTGCTGATGGACCCCTAGGGTCTCTCACAGTGGAGCTCCCTTATGTGCGCCATTCTGCGAGCAGGACAACAGGTGATAAATGGCTATGTTTTGAGGCTGGTGAGCTTTAACTTTTACCCAGAGCTAATTCCAGCAGACACTGTGAAATATGAAAGTCATAAGAGACTTTCAGAGAGTTGGTAAGTCCCTTCATTCTTTGACTTCATTAACCAGAAAATGTCTGTTTGCCTGAAGCTGCTTCCCTGTATGTGTTTCACAGCACTGCCCCTTTTTAGAGATATTGGCACTTTCATTCTTGCTAAGGGGGCGGATTCTGACCTCTTCACAGGTTCATTCATCAGCTTCCCCAGAACTGGCAGGATGAATCACATGGACCTGGTGGCAGTAGTCTGTAAATCTGTACGATTGGCAAGAATATAACTCAACAAATAGTCTTGCCTGGGCTATGTCTACTCAGTCTTCTTGGTAACGTGCTCTCATATGCCTCACCACGCTTGTGCCAAAATTGCTTGCCACAGAAAGCCCAGATCTGCTGGGTTTTTTCATTGCACCAAATGCCTGAAGTGGCCTAGAGCCTTCGCCCTACCTTGACATATGTAGCTGTCCACTCTTCAGCATTAACTGCATCTTAAATAGATTTCTAGGCAGCTCCAAGGCTTCTCCTAGACCTATGGGATTCCCCCTGCAGCTGGGGGTTATAGAAAGATTGCATATGAAAGAATTGTGGTGAAAGAGATGAGGAGACGAGAGGGGGTAGTACTGTTACTCATCATCACATTACACACACCGGTGTAAAGACCTGGCTCTAACACACCAGGAACAAATCGATGCCTTTTCAGAGATTAAATATCAATTTAAGGCACTATCTGACCATGCCCCATTGAAAACATGATGGTGAACCCTGATTCCTTCCTGGAAAATGAGAGTGCAGGTACTATAGGATGTACCATAGGAGAATACATGTGTTGCTAGAGTGGAGTATTTTAAACAAAACACCCAGTGCTTGGAGCCTGCTTGCATTCTGTGGGAAGCAGTCAAATTTAACATCAGAGGGAAGTGTATGAGTAGAGCCTATTATATGTGGGGGGATCTAGGCCACACAGTCACTAAAGTGGCTAAAGAGCTGAACAAATTAAAGAGGACGTAGTGGCTGGAGCGGGCAACTTAGTGCTAGAGAAACAGAGAGGAGGCAATTACAAGGTTAGGGATTCACCATTATAGACTATTCACCAAAGGACAATGTGAAAGTGGGGGTAAGGAAGGCTGCCTGTTGGCTCGAGTGGTAAACAGGGAACGTAACTCAGGGGCCACACAAAACAGCCTTAAAAAGTGAAGAAGGAAACCTATTAATGGAGCAAACTGCCATTATTAATAGATGATAGCATTTTACAGGGCATACTACATGCACGTGCTGAAAGATAGGAAAGATAATACAGATACTGGACGAGGCAATATTGCTTTATTTAGCAGTGGCTCTGTCTGAGCAGCTCAACAAGCCCATAAAGGTGAACAGGTCCAGGTGAAATGGACAGTCAGTAACTTGACTGCAGGGAGGATGCCAGGAACCAATGGTCTGCCCATTAAAATCTATAAGGAGCACACCAACTTTGGGGTCAACCCCTCATTGAACATATACAGTAAATCCTGTGCTGACCAAAACTTGCTAATGTCATTTAGAGAGCCTTTGTTGGTGGTGGTTCCAAAATCAAAATTGGATATTCATAAATGGGAGTCCTACTGACCATTGTCCATGATTAATGTAGATAATTCTGACTTTGAATTTTTTGAACATAAAAGATACACCTAATTTCGAACAATTTTTGGATGAGATCGGTCCTCCACTGGCAAAAACACTATATCTACAGTTTAGGTATGGGGTCTTACAGACTAATGCATACATATGCAATTGGGGAGGGGTAAAAGGTTGTGAATTGTGCACTCTCTGTACTTTAGGGGCTAAAGAAGATGTTGTTCATCTACTCTTCTTTTGCCCAGTATACAAGAAACCAAGGGATTGTTGGATCAAACCCGTTTGTAAATATGTGGGGGTTAGATCCTACAAAGAAGCAGAGCGCATATTTCAGTCTAATACTTCACAATTAGTGGTGTTTGGCACGAGTAGATTTTTATTTAATGTGTACCTTATCAGAAAACAACTTGGTCACAAACTGTAATATTTTGTTAGGTGGCCCGCTCTTTCCCTTCCTTGTATAGGTATATGATGCACTGTTTCTTCGATCCAAGTTAATTAATTTTTTAGTTCTGGCTTTTAATTAATTTATAAATTGATATTTATATTTTTATATGCCGTATTGCTTAATCATGGAGACATCCATATATTTCTTGCCAACTGTATGTATTGTATCTTATATTTAATTGTGAAATGTTTATATGTATGTTGTATTTATCTCTTGTCTTGACTTTTATGGCAATATTTGCCGAAATAAAGTTTAACGAAACGAAATGATAATACAGTTGTAATGAGGAAACTACATCCACTGTAAGTAGGTTTTATTCATGACTCACCTTCACAGTGCCACTGAACGAATAAGAACTCTCCATAGAACACTCAACATTTCATACAGTGCAGCTTGAGTGTATAGACATAGTAATCATATTTCATGTGAAAGGGAACAATACAACAAAAAGTAAAAGCAGAGGGAAGAATGCTAATAAAAATATAATAAAATACAACACACTTCTTTTCTTCAGAAAAAGAGGAACAAAGTGAAGGAACAAATAGAATTGTAAGTAATAGGTAGAGGAATTGGACACAACTAGGATAGTGAAAGAAAGGTTATATGAACTCTCTGAGTTTCATTGATGAAATACAGTGTCTGCCAGAAAAGCTGACCCTTGTAGTAACACTGTCAGCAAGAGAAGTGGTAGGTCTGTTCATAACATTGTCAGAAGTCAAAGAACAATATCATTCACCAGACACATTCCACTGATTACACCCACTGTCTGTGTTTCCCAAACCAGAAGAACTAGCAACCAGTAGCATTTGGTAAGCAGAAGAGTGCTCACCTAGTCTCTCCCACAAAATGCTCAGAGGTATCACAACCAAAAGGCTGACCATTATTCAACCTAGCATCGTGCCTAAAATTCAACAGATGCCCATCCTGAGGCACTACACTACAGCAATTTACCTTCATGATTTTTATCAGTTTACCAAACTTCAAACTACCTTTGGTGATGTGACCAGGCTGCAAGATTCTCATTCAATTTAAAATCTGGATGACCAACACTCTTGGCGTCTTTAAGACACCATAGTTTATTTTTATAATTTGATGAGTAAATCTGCTTTGGGACACCATTTGCTCACTTATTTCCACAATTGTCTTCTTGAACCATGTCTGACAGAGGTTGGAAACAGATTGAGCAATTTAAATAGGTTCTTCTCATTTGTGCCGTGGAGTCTGATGTGATACAGCCACAATGTCTTGTGCATAAACGCTTTCTAATTCATTCCTTTAGAGAGTGCTCAGGCGATCTTGTTCTCGATAATATGATTGAACTGTTCAACCTGTCTATTGGTATGAGGATCATACAGTGCTGTTGTGACAATGCTTACATGATGAGCTTGTAAAAACTCTATCGTAACATGATTTTTAACAGAACACCATTGTTAGGCACAAGGGCCTCAATGTAACCTTCTCTGACAAAAAC
Organism: Pleurodeles waltl; assembly: GCF_031143425.1. NCBI lineage: Eukaryota > Metazoa > Chordata > Amphibia > Caudata > Salamandridae > Pleurodeles > Pleurodeles waltl. The sequence goes on along the minus strand of NC_090449.1, from coordinate 1,006,879,567 downwards.
CTATTTAAACAACTCATTGACCACCTCAGTAGTGCCATGGCTAACAAATATGACTTTAGGCCACCTGTAGAGTTAATCAGCTATTGTGAGGGCAAACCTAGATTCATACTGGAATTTATTAAATGGTCTGGATGTCCAAAGGGCAATTTTTTCCAAGATTGATCATGTCAGGACACTAGTGAGGGGTGCAGTTTTAGTCTTCAACATCCTCCCACTATCACAACACTTGGTGCACACCCTCTCTCTTCTATCCACGCTGGAGCCTAACACTGGCCACCTGAAATTTAGCCTCAATTGCTACTTCATAGAGGACATCCCAGACTCTCCCTCATGGACAAGTATGAGTACCTTGTCATGCAGTCCTACAAGTGCCATACACTTCCCCACTTTAGACAATAATCCATCTTCAACTTCCAACTCATACTGAAGCAATACTCCTGTAACTTGTAAAACAATCAGACAAGCTGCACTATTGAATTCAACCCACACCCAGAGTTAAAATTTAAACCAGCAAATTGTGGTCTGACCTCGGAACGAAGCAACTTCCCCAAATGTATTTCCTGAAGTGCTCTATAGCAAATACGTACACCAGCAGTTCATTCGCAAACATTGCAAAATGTCTTTCTGCAAATAAAAAACAACGGCCCATTCCTCTCTGTTTCAGCTTTCTAGGATAAAACTGCCCCAAGCCATACATGTTTGCCTCAATTGCCACAACACAAACCTTTCCCATACATAGAGGTTCAATGTGGGAACGCAAGAAATGTAACAGTTGATTCCTTCAAATGCCATTTGGTCTTCTGCTGAACCAAACTCTACACACTTTCACACTATCTTCTGCAAAGCATCCATTGTCTATGCAAAGTTGATCACAAATTTGCTATAATATTCTCCCACAACAGTGATAGATAAACAGTTTGCCTTTTGTATCTGGCAGAGGTGTTTTTTGAATCGCCTCCATTAATGTTTCGCACCACACCACTTTGCAATAAAGTGCGCACAAAATCGTTTACTTGAACACAAAAAATATTTGCACTTGTTTTTCAATGGTAAACCATTTCATGTCAACTGCTGTTCCTCATCATGGTGTTTATATATACGTTGGTCTGTTTTTTCTGCGTCATTTTCTTGTAAATGAGGCCCGTAGTCTCAAGGCACAATTTCTGTTTCACACGCCTTGCCCCTTGTTTTAGCCTGATTTTGTGAGAGAAATTCCTGAGTGTTCCTAGCTTTCCAGCGAACGATTCTGGAAAGGACTTGATCACCCAATCATCCTTTAGGGACCCTCGTAACTAGCACTTACTCCTTGCCATGTGGTTTTCAGCTAATACCCAATCCTAGAATATTCACTCCCCTAACAGCAACATATGCTCTAAAATAGACGTCTCTGCCCTTGAAAGTGAGATTTTCTATACACAGTTCTAACATGTCAATGGTGTGCCCTTCAAAAGCCTCAGCATCAGTATCCAACTGTTCCAAGTCCAATAAGCCAAAAAGATCCCGAAATTCCTCCACAAATAACTCCTTGGTGACAATCATCCAGGGATACCCGGAATCAGATTTCAAATACATTTTCTTCCCCATGATTCTCGCTTGACACATTGGTGGACCCATCTTTCCTGCCGGTTCATCCTTCCTGTTTCTATCACTTACTGCCGGCACAAACCCTTTTCCTGACTCTGATTCTATACTTGTGGCACTCTTGTAACTTAAACTTTCACTACCTTCTAACACACGGACTACTTTAGGTTTGTTGAACTTTGCTCCTTTCTGCACTTCTTTAAAAACACAAAAGGTGGCAACTTACCACAGTTTCTGCAGTCCTTGCCAATTTCAGGAAATGTTTTGGGTGATGTAAAATGACTCATGCTACCGCAGGACTTTCGTCGTGTTTCCTTTATCGAGTATCTTCTCCATTATAGTGATACAAAACATTACACATTTCCACATCTCTCCTCTGATTTATGTCCTAGTTCACAGATCTCACCCATCGTTCAGTCTGCTCAATATCTTTGGCTGTTGCAGTGGCATCCCGAAGCTTGGAGTCCCCTTATACCAATAACTGCTCCTGAATCATTTTACTCTTAACTTTCACTATTATCTGACCTCTTACCATTTCATCTGCAATTGCGCCAAAATGTAATCGAATGACTCCCTCTGAGCACAAGCATAAAATATGTATCTCTAGTGTTATGGTTGCATGAGGCTGAAACTTTGTCTCCATTCTTAACAAAGCTTCATCTCCCTTGTTCTGCTAGCTTCCAATAACTGAATGTCTCCTATATAATCACTTACTCCAAACCCTGGTAGTGATTAGGAATGTTTTTATATGCCTCGACAGTCATTTTGTCGGCTTCAGTAGCGCACAACAGCATCCTTCTTCCATCTTTTCCCGTATATGGGAGGTTCTCCTTTGGTTTGAAGGAACTTTGGATGAGGGGAAGCTGCATTCTATACACTTATCACGTTTCCACAGCAGAAACATAAGCAGAAACTGCAAGTAAGGTGGCACTGAACAGACAATAAACATTAACGATGCACAATACTGCAGTATATTGATCCTTTGGAGACAAATGCTAGACGCAAAATGTTCTTCTTGTGAGCATTGAGTTATAGATGACGCTAGCAGTTCCTCACACGTTCACTGTTGTGATTCTTATCTATCTGGCATGCATAAGCACTAACATTCAGCATGCCTGTTGCAGGCGACAAGGTAACGCAGTGATTAGCAAGGTTTGCGGACGTTCTTGTTTCAGGTAGTAGCTCTAATTCAGTGTTCCCAAACATAACACAGATGGAGTTTAGCAGATTTCCTAGTCTGATTGTACACTTCTAGAGCATCCTTATCACCCTGAAGCACTATAAGGCAGCCTGCGTCAGTACTCAGTGCAAAACACTCGTAAATATCAGGCGATGTTCTCGCTTCTGCACTGATAACAGGACACTCATCAGTGTAACCAGTGGTACCACCCCATCATAGTTGGTTAGATCAGCGCAGCCATAAATCAATGCAAAATAAGGTTTGCGTGCCCAGGGCCACTGGGGCTCCTGAATTCAAAGGAAATCACAACACCTGGGCAGCTGTGATCTGGAAGTTCATGCAGGCGTACTAGGGTTTATTGACATCGGAGGTGAGCTCCATCAGGTGGGAGCTGATCTTGATGCTTCCGTGAGAGTGGAAGAGGGTCCGGTGGCCATGGGATCCGTCACACCTGATGGACTGCACTCTCGTTTGGAAGTGGTCGAGTGAGATAAACATGGCATGTCCTAGCAATGCTTGGAACCAACCTATGACGGTGCATACTGGTTGCAGTGAGGTCCAAGGTCGCTCACCCCAAAATGTAACAAGGAAGTCATGATGGAGGCCAGTAGATTTTATCAATGCCTCCCCGCCACAGTCCAGTGGAAGCTATAATGGCTTTACATAGTACGCTCAGCAAGGCACACGGTGCAACTTGAGCGTAAAGGCATTGTAATCATTCTATGAGAAAGGGCAAAAATAATACAGTGCACTGTAGAAGCAGAGGAGAGAACTGTCAGAGAAGAGTTTAGCAAACACTCTAGCCAGAAGTATCGATGGATTGGTGCATTAGGATCTGGTTTCATAGGATCACGTGACACCACATCCAACATAAGACGCAGGTTCCCGCGTATGGACTACCTGCAAAACACTCCCTATGCTCTGAGTTGACTTGATGCTTATAAAGCCTTTGACACAGTTATTTAGAAATATATATCCCAAAATGTAAGAGGTTGGATTAGTCAAAACAAAAACCTGGTGGGTTTGACTGCTGTACTCGAGGCTCAGACAAGAGTCGGGGCTAACTATGTGACTTCTGAGCATGGAAGCTAACACGTGTCCCAGGACAGGGACGCCCGTTGTCCCTGTAAATGTATTGGTAATGGAGTCCATGGGGAGAATAACGAGGTGCAGACACACAACTGATGGAGTAATTGCTGGTGCAAAGAGCACATGAGCTCAATGGATACTGATGACATGCGTCTCTTTAGTCAAACTCCTAAGGACAGTATCTATAAAACACCTAGAACACGTTGACCATATGGATTGATTGATAACATTTTGATGTATATACAGTGAACATCATTTAGGTATCGGAGGATTTACCTGAGGCAAGATATGATGGAAATATACAACACAAATGTTTTGACACTATTAAACTAAAGCATTCAGGCAAAAATGGTTAACATTTCTGATGTCTCTTATGAGACTAAAGGCTATTTGAAACACAACAGTACCCCTCCAGATTGCTGTAAAAGCTGCAAAATATGCTTATGCAAATACTTGAGGCCTCCTTTCAGAAGATAGATTCCTTGATGGATTTATTATTAAGTGACAACAGTAGAGCTCACATTGTATTTACTGTGTTAAGGTTGGTGTTGGACGAAGAATGCATGCAACTGTCTGATTTCAGGAACCTTTACTACACAGTGCAGTGGCAGTCTGTGGTTGCCTGTTGTAGTTAAGGAGCCTGATTTAGTGATAATGTTGAAAGGAGCAGTAATATCTTCCATCCAATTGAAGGCCATACCTCTATTGCCAGATACCTCACCCAAAATGTCCGCCCAATCTAGTCAGTGTGGACCAAGAACACGAAAAGCGTAAATCAGGGCTGAGTAAACCTTCAAAGACTGATGATCTAGAATACATTTTGCACTCCATACAATTCGTATATTCCAGAACACAAAAATATTGGTTAGATGTAGGGAATTTAGCAAGACATTGGACATACACAACATTTACTTTCTGACATGCACAGATTGCAGATGTAAAAAGAATATATGGTGTGTTCCTTAGGGAATCACCAATACATAATGCTAATAAAGTTATCCTTCTGGTGGGCGAAAGAGGGAATTCTTTATCAACAATATATAGACCTGCCTGCAGACAACTCAAATAGCATTGCAGGTATGAGAAGAAGGCTATGCGCAAGACCTGGGAAAACACATAAGAGAAAAAGAGTGGCATAGAATACATGCAAAATTGTAGAAATACCACAAGAAATATAAAATTTCAATTAATACATTAAAAAAAGTACATTGTGTACATATGACCCCCAAAAACTACATTAAATTAACCTAGGAAGCAGTGATTAGAGCCCTAGGTGTCAAACAGAGGAAGGTACATATATACATACTTATAAAATTAAATTCAATAAGTAACAGAAGGTTAACTGCAGCGGTCGAATCAGGACGTATTACTTTGAAAAGTGAGTCACTCTTATCAAGGGGGGCACTCACGGTAGTTCTAGTTATAATCATAAGTGAGTCCATTTCTCTTTTTATTTTACACATCTTCAATTAGAAGATCAGAATATTTAGCAGATTTACACATTTTTTTAGAATTTGATATTTGAGCCCTGAAAAGGCAATTATTAGCGAAACGTGTAGGCTACCATCAATTACTCTGTAATGATGATTGTCATGTATTATGTCAAATTGGACATTCATCTGTGACAATGAAGAGACATTCCTTGGACTGAACATTCATCTGAGACAATTAAGAGAAATGTGTATTATTCACAGTTTAAAGACTTTATATTGTCTCTCAGATAATCAATTACAAACATATGTTGTGGAGATGTTGGAATGTCCACCAGCTCTGATAACAGATATTACGGATTAATGCAAATTTATGGGTTGGTCCTTGACAGTGAATCCTTGAGTGTGCTAACTTTACTTCACAGGTAAGTACATCGGGAAAGGCATTTTTTGTTTTCTTATTAGCTTTTGTGCGATTTGATGTAACTGCACAAAACTTTCAGAACAAAGAAGTTCACCCATTTTGCCTCTATTATGGAAAGTTTTCTGCTAATCTGTCAAGCGGGAGCCAAGAACAAAGGGGGCATGGTAAGGTGGAAGGTCCCAAAAGTGTGATTTTCAATTTTAATTCCCATATGAAAAAAAAGGCTAAATGAAATTACACCAAATTTGACCCAGTGTTGGAAATGTACTCAGAAAGTGTCATTTTTGTGATTTGGTGTAAGTATGCCAGGCCGGGTTAAAGAAATTAGCACTCAAAGAGTGGCTCGGTTGACATTAAAGGGTTAACCTGCAGAAAAAGTTAGAGGTATCTGGACCATTGGTACTTCAGTGCTGTTGTGGTACAAAATAAAAAGTAAGAAAAAAAACTCAAACCTAATTGGTTGAGGGCACTTTGTCCCCCATCAGCCAACTCAGTCTCGCCGTTTAAGGGTTGGAACTCTGGTACAGAGCCTTCTGGCTGCAACATGAGAGAACATTTCTCTCATGATTTGACCTCCATTACAGGACTTGTGGTCCGCCGGGGAGTTGGATTCATGAAAGCGATCACAGAATGAAGTTCCGCTGATCTCAGCAGTTTACCATCTTTGTGACGGAAGCATATCGTAGGTTCAATTTGCAACCCATCTATTGATGAAGTAGGAAAGCTTGTGAGCCACAATGATCTAGTATTTTGGGAATCATCCTATTACTACATAGCTTGGTTTGTAAAATATCATTGGATTTACAAAATATAGGTGCCCATATTGCAATTCCTTTTTGCATATATAACATTAGTACTCTTGGACCCAGGTCCATAGTAATATACTTTGACTTTTACGGACAAGCATGACAAACAACATAACATTTTTTCTATTTTTGAACTAATTCTTGGAATCTATGACGATGATTGCTGCTACCCTGGCTCCTACAACATTGAAAAGACAGAAAAAACAAAATGTCAGCCTCTTGGTTCTCAAAAGAGCTAAATGAAGACAGGAGAGTCCCCAATAAAACTAAAATAAGCTGGCAGCAACTGGAAATCTGCCTCCGCTACAGACAGCTATAGAAAATACAAACGGCACATATTTGAGGTAAAGCCCAGAGCATGAAGAAAGAACTAGAACAAGCAATTAATAACGCGAAGAAACATTCAGCATTCTAACGAATATCACAAGTCCTTTTTCTGCTCCGGTGATAATTGCTTCCAAAGATTTAACTCTCCCTGCAACTCGTGCCAAGCAGCCAATACCAGAATAACCTTATCGGAAAATACAGAAATAATCATCAAAACAAGACCATCCCCATACCAGTGGGAACAGACTACTGCTTCATTCTTGAGAGATACGAAAATCTCACTAACTTTATGGCTAAGAATCATAAAACGTGACTCTGACCCGATAAATCACCCCACACCCTTAACAGTTGGTCAGTTCGCACCATTACTAAAAAATAAAAAGCAGGGTGTAGATCCTTAAGGCCCTAAACCTCCTCCCTATAAATAATATTCCCTTCCTTGTAAAAATACTGAAAGTTCAATTAGCATTTTTACGCAGATGACACTGAACTGGACCTAAGAATTTCCACCCAGTGATGTGGAGATTCTCTCTGAGGTCAACGAGATCCAGTCCTGGACCACGGATTTTCATCTGAAACCTAACCCATTAAAATCAAAAGGCCATTTCTTCCTGTAACCACCACCAACTGGACTATTATTATAACTACCTGGCTTGGTATTACTACTCTCTGTTATGGCCTACCCTTGTGTTAACCTGCATGTTTGTTACCTCTTAATCTCTTTTGTAAAGTGTTCTGACACCCGAGAGGTCCTAGTCTGCGCTATGCAAAACTCTTAAATAACGACACAAATAAGTGGGATATACTCGTGGTCCTTTCTATAACCATATACTTTAAGGCATAGAGCGCTACTGCAGGTTCACTAGCTAAAGCTAGGATTTCGTGTAGCGTTGCAGTACATTTCAGAAACTGCAAAAATTTATGCAGCCGTAAGCTAAAACAGCAATGAACCTGAGATTCAACATTCATGACATTGCCTTGTGTGGGACAGGCAAATGCAAGACATTTACATATTTGACATTCAACTTTCGTTCACAATTTCTCCAAGTTTGAGTTGGACTTTCACACCACAATCTCTCAAACAAACTCAACTGTTGACCAAGGAAGAGGTGTACTTTTCAGGGTTATGTCATTTCTTTTCATTCAATACAGTTCAGAGAAATATCATTTCAGAGAATTAGGGTTGTCAAAACCACTTCAAAGATAAAGGCAGATTTTGCTACTCATACGTAGAAAATTATGAACCAAATAATACCCCCCACGTACCCATGAACGACAATTTACCAAAATGTCAGGGGCTAGGAGCATAGGTGACATCACATGCCATTTTACCTTTACTTTCACTCACACACTCATGCTTACACACAACACATTTAAACACTCGCTCTCACGTAAACACACCTTCATCCACATGAATGCACACAAGCATTTAAAATAATGTTTTACTTACCTCGGCTGCCAGGGAGGGTCATATTCCAGCAATTTGTAATTCATTTTTTACTACACCAATCGTTAATAGTAAATTTACAGAAAAGAAGGAAAATTGAGCTACCTTTGTGTTCTTGGCACTGATTTTGCTTCCTCTAAGGCCATGGGTCGCACAGGCAGTGCAAGTGTCGCAAGGGGCAAGCCAGGGGTCGAGCTGCGACTCCTGTTGACTCCTAAATGACGTCCATTCACATACCTCAGGATCCTCAAATGCCCCGATTTATTGGATGATCCCGATTTATTGGATGATCCCGATTTATTGGATGATCCCCATCTCAAGTGTTTTTTTCTATGTCCGCCTTAATAGAGAGAGTTACTATACATTTCTCCTGCAAGCATTTTTATGGAGCAGGTAGGGGGCACTCGCTGAGGATCCATGTTGCAACACAAGCTGACCACAGTGGTTTTTTGGAAACATTAAGGAGCTTTAGTATGTGTTAATTCAGAACCTCATTGGAACGGAAAACAAAGCCCGAGAAAAGTTACTATGCAGAGATGTAGAAAAAGGTACCCTGTAAACAGACGCAAAGACTCCAACACGGGCATACAAATAAGGAGGTAACAACTGCACCATATAACAAGCATTTGCAATGCAACGGGTCTCGCGTTTGCTCATGTTAGAGCTGATAGCGTTGTAAACTCCTAACCCGACTTTTCACCTATCGGGCAAAAGTGCATTTATATACGTAACCTGAAAAAGTGCAATTAACTATGTAACGCGCTCGACTTCTGCCAAGCGAGATCGCGCTTGTAAATTAGAGAAAAAGAAGTCCACGAGCCCGATGGAAAACAGCGAGCCTCGCATGTTTTCTGTACTTGGTCGCTGCACTTGAGGAGTGCTAGCTACCGTAAAAGGCATGATGTATGCGTGCCTTCGACTAATGAAAGCAAGCAGATTTTATTAGGCAAGCCCACGAACCAACAAAAAACACTGACGTGACGTTGACAGGGCTCCGAGCCCTTTTCTGAGCACTAAAGAGTCTTGCTGCGATACGCATGCGCGAGCGCATGCAACGCAGGCTCGACCCTAAAAAAGAAGACAGACAGCTTAAGTCTGGTTCTATGCCTAGCTCAGTTTGTCTGTGGATGTAAAACCCAAGTATTAACAGAGCCACACTTAGGGCCAGATGTAGCAAGCAGTTTTACCAATTCTGTGTCTATGGGAAAATGTGTTCGTACATATGGCCCTAAGCCAGTAAGTTCCTGGAGAGCCAGATGGCATCTCTGCAAGGAGGGTAAACTTCTAGGGGTTCTGATACTTGACTCATATGGTTATTACTGAAATGATGTACTACACTGCACCGCTGAAGGATGGAGTTTTGATTGCGTAATGACGTTCCTTGAGAATAATTATTGTGCTGTACAACGTAGTTGTTCACGTTCTCCTCCCCATCCCCAATCTCAATTTCCTTTTTGAAGAAAGGGGTGTGCAGGACTAATACTACGTTGCTCGAGATCTTATTGGAGACATGACAAAAATGCACTAATTGTAATTCTTAGCCTCTGTCATTTCAGCTGTAGATTTTAAGTATCATGCTGCTGTTTGCCCAATGAACAAGATGCACACCAAAAAGGATCATCTTACAGAGTGTCCAATCTATAACATTTGTGACCCTAGTTCCTTTTAGATGTTATGTTAAAAATACATTTATGTGAATATTGCCCAAGTTGTGATCTCTGGAAATGTATGCAAACATTTGCAACTTCCAATTGGGGAAATTCTGCTGTCAGGAAGAGGAATTTATCTGCCCAAAATGCATACAACACCCTTGAAACCAGAACTTTACCAGCATTCACAAACTGTTTACTTGGTTGTTTGCACCAAACTAATATAAATTTATTGCATAAAATGTGCACACTGAATGTAGTTTCAAGTTGGGAAACAACAGGGGACACCCCAAAACATTCGGGTAAGACAGTAAATAGAATATGCACTTCGCTTCATGATGGAGGAAAAAAAAAAGAAACTGACATGATGTGCAAATGCACTAATCGTCTACACTTACTCTTGTTGGTTTTCCATCCATTCCACAGGTTCATGTGAATAGGATAAACAACATTTTTACAGGATCATGGGTAAAATTTAGAGGTGTTTGGCAGCAGCAAATACTACCCATATTTCTTCTTGAAAATCATCCAGGCTGTTCTGCAGTTCTTGCGATTTAGTTAATCTGATGTCTGAGTTAAAAAAAAATCAATTATGAATGCAACCTCTTCAGTGTTGAGCTACTGCTGTTTTCTCATATTAGTAATGAATAACATGCTTGCAGCCTCAGTTTTCAGTAAAGATTGTTCGAGAGAAAAGTAACGACCTATCAGTGGGGGCAAAGGTCATGTGATACCCGACCTGCATTGACATTGTAAATTAGAAGATGTGTGATGCGATTTCTAGTACTCCTTTTAATTTATTAAAATGACATCACTGGCCACTTTATAGCACTTTACATATCTGTCCCTGATGCACACAGTAGAATGAACTGAGTTTCTGAGTAATGACAGCATTTTAAGGTCTGCTTGACAGGTTTAGCTGTCTGCTAGACGTATATAAGATAAAGAGTTAGGTTAATTCTTTTTGTGCCATCTGCTAGTTTGAATAAACATTAAGGAAAAATGGAACCTGGATTTCCAATAGTTGCTTTTTTGGCTCAGCCCCCTTACCCTTTTCTTTGAGGCTGTCAATCATATTTTGGATCATCTCATTTGAGTATTTCTCTCCTTCCCTTAGGGTTTTGGCCATTAGCTGGTCATTTTGCCTATTCATTGTGGATTGGTGCATTTGTGTGTGAAATTGCGATCAGTGAGTCATCAAATGCATCAACTAATGGATGCTTCATTCGTGCACTCGACCCCTCATCTTTGCACTCATGCATCCTTTCATTCACCCATTCTCTCTCTCACACACACACACACTCTCTCTCTCTCTAATCTTAAAAGAAGAATCACTTTCAATTATATGTCATGCCTACTGGCTTTGTCAGTACTTATGAGAACAACTGCAGCATTGTACAAGCGATGCTGTGATATTGGATGGATTTGGCAGGAGAGAGGAGACTGTTGGCTTCTTGCCAGGCAGCATGGGTTTTACACTGTGGAAGTTGATTCACCAAAATATCAAGGGTAACTGAAGTGTCTTCTCGAACCCTTTGATCCCTCATGCATTCAAAAGTCTAACCTATTGCCCCGCCATGTGTCACTAAACAGCCTCCTGTTTGCTGCTGAGGTGTTAAGTGAGGGATACACAGTAAAAACTACAGAAAAAAACGGGCTCTTAGATGTCTAATTACATTCCCCCTGATATTGCCTACATGGTCCCTTGCACATTCCTACGGATCCCTGTAGATTACACTAGAACCAGGCACGTGTTAGTGAGGGTCTTGTTAAGATCAAGACCGGAGGGGATCGAGTCTGCAGTGGAATGAAGTCCTTTTGGAAGGGAGATCTGGATAAAGGATGTGTTTGCTGAGATTGCTAAGGATAGATTGGATTTAATTCTTTCCTGTCTTTGTCTCTCTTCTCTTTCCACCTTGTTCTAGTGAGCCATACTCGGCGGTGCACCGCGATCCCACCCTGTGCGACAGGAACGACTCCGAGGAGAACGTGACCGTCATTTCCGAGAGCATGACGGTGACTTCCTCGGATGAGGAGAAACTGCTGTTGCTGAACAAGAATACAGAGCTCCGACGAATCAACAAGGAGGTGAGTACCTTCCACTCAGCCGTCAAAGGCATGAGGCTAGTCTGGTGTCCTGTGCTCACCTCTGCTGACCAGCTCGCCGCGCTCTGACATGACACCATAATCAAGGCCATTGTGACATTCTTTGTGTGGCAATTTCTTGAAATATTCCTTGTGCAACAGACCAATATATTTAATAAGAAGAAGTAACTAATGCAGGATGCAACAAGATAAAGCAGTGAGCCAAAATAACTCAACCTCGGACCTTGGCACTTTCAGATTCTCTTCACAGCGGCAAGCGGAAACAATCTACATACATGTGTAATCGTGTGAACAATGCGTCATCCGATGATACCTGCAGACTCTGGAACCCGACAGGCCCACAGTCGCAATCCACACACACGTCCGCTTAGGAGAATTACTCGCCCTGGTGCGGTACAACAGATATGAGACTGGCAACGCATCACTGCCTTGTCAGGTACTTCAACTGCAGGCAAGCGAGCACTTACACCAGGACAACGTAGATGCCAACCCTACAGATTTAGGAGATAGCTACTGACTATTAGCAAAAATACAGCCTACAGTTTCGTATGAGTCATCCTACTTACTGCTTTAGGAATTGCAGCTCTTAAGAGGTGAACTCCAGCTCCCTGAGGAGGAAGACAATTACCAAGCAGTCTCTAAAAGAAGCGCAGTGTTATGAAATACATACCTTCTATGCTTACCTATTGAGTCAGAAACCACCTGGGGCTTTTCTCTGAACCAGATGCCACAGCATGTCATTATCTCTCCAAAGGTCAGATGAAGACATTTCAAGTGATGTAATCATTATGTTTGTTGTTGGTTTTCTAACCGTAAAAACTCTACGTGTCGCCAGGTATGGCAAGGAGGAAGGTTCAAGAAATAGTGTTCCTATAGTCTATCTCTCTCAACCTTTTTAAATGACCTTGTTAAACCAATTGTGGGTTATCAAATGGGGTATGGACCAAAACCCCCAAATTAAAGTCTTGAGGCTATAAAGGATTGATAGACCCACTAAATATCCAATGCGTGAAGGTCCATTATAATTACATATGTTGGTTTAATATGTAGGATTGACACACAAGAGGGATCTGGTGGTGGCAAAGGCCCCATTTTGCAGATGCTCCGGTGCAATCTGAAAGTGCACAAGGTTTCCATCTAACACAAGCCAAGCACAAAGGGCCTGATTCACACCGGTAAACCTACTCTTTTGTCTAAGTTTATGATTTTTTGCAACTTACATTTCACAAGTAGAGTCTTTACGACTGCCTATCCTTTTTTGTGCGGAGTCTCTGCCACAAGGGCAACGACTACGCATTCGTCAAGATACTACTCAAAATCTCTTTGTGAACTGCAAAAAAAACAACCAACCAACACAAAAGTGTAAACTTACCTTTGTGAATCAGGACCAAAGTGCTGGTAAGGCAGACTGACAACAGATAACGGTTTCACCAGGATGAGAACCAATCAATACCAAACACCGCCATGCTGTTGCGAGGCGGGCCAGACATGACTAAACGCATAACAGAGCTGCCAGGGCACCCTCGGGCACAGGAGAGGCACTGAGCTTTACGCATGGCACTGAATTAATTCACAAAAGTCCGGATTTAAATGTCCGGTGCTAAGGGTGTAGTGACTATTCCTGAGCCAGCGTTGCAGACAGCTCACGTGACTGATTGCAACACCCGATGATACCCAACAAAGCTGGGGACAGCACCACAACATCTCTGCAACTTGAACCCATCCTCACTGCCGCATTAAGGATAGTGAACACAAAGCTTTGATTAGAGGAAATAGTGTAGTACAATGCACACATCCGTGTAGGTTCGCAAGTTCTGTGTAAGCAGAATAACAATTTATGGGAATAATGTTTTTGAGGTAAATTAATGCCAACTGAAAATTATTTGTGAATTTGCCCATTTTCCTGACCCTGAAATGTGCATTATATGCAAATCGATACGTTAAGCACCTCGGGTTTGGAAACAGTTGTACATTTGATAATTTTCTGACTACCATGAAACTTCCAGAATTCATTCTTTTTTCCCTCTCTGACGGATATATCTGCGACTATTCAGACAGGTAAATAAACACACATAAACTATGCATGTCTTAAGTTACCACTAACATGACATATCTTAAGTGTGTCGTCATGAAAGGTTTTCTGTTTATCTGTAAAGGTGAATGGCTATACCTAGCAGTAGCTCTGTGTAACCAAATCCCTGCACATTGATAAAGAGCTTGGAATTTCTGACAACTAAACACTCAAAGAATGGGTACCTAAAACAAGGATCCTGTAGCACTTCCTCCTAGTATTTGAATGATTACTCAAGCTTCATCACTGTACACTTTCTTGTGGAAGATGAGTTACAGGGCCAGCTGTACTGAGGGATGTATCAGTAGCAAACTTGCAAATAGATACATTACCTTAGCAACTGCTAAATCAGTTTTTATTTTGTTACAAACCTATTTTGTGGTTCAGCAAAATGTTCCTGCGATCCGGTTACCTAGTTATGAATGATTTGACACAAATCAGGTTGCAAACCATTGATGGGTTAATGACTTCCAAATCAAGGTGGTACTCTTTAGGAATCAGGATAGCAACCTCAGGAGAGTAGAGGGTTGTCAAGGCACCACTGCCACCTTCAGTGAAGTTGTTAAAAATGATACCTTTTTTTTTTTTTTAAAGCAGACTCATTTTGTCAAAATAAGTGTTTCAGCAGGGTGGTTGCAGAGGATACCACCAATGTCACAGAAGTGCTGTCGAGATGGTGAGCAGCAGTGGTACGCTTCTAGAGACAGAGTTAGGGGAACAAAAGTACGTAGTTTACACAAAAGCATAAATAGAAAACAGAGGATAAAGACCAAAGGGTTCAGAGGACGAGCAGCCTTGTGGAAACGAGAAGAGCAAAAATAACAAAGGGTGAAGTATTGCAAACCCCAAGTGACAAAAGGGAAGTAAGCCGAAACTGGGCGATACTATTAGGCATCGCTCCAGGGCCTGCGCTGCCCTTTTATAGTCATTGACCCATTGGTCCTCAGAAGTTCAGAGCACCACCTGGAAGTGAGAAACAGCCTAACTTCCATGTTCCCATCCTCCATACTTTCCAAGCCTGAGCTCTGCAGAACTTATAATAGGATCTAAACCAAGGATACTCAAAGTACGGCCCGGGGGGGCGCATGCAGCCCTCCTGACCTTTAATTGCGGCCTCCACATGAACAGCAACACTGGGCTGCTGTTCCCTTGACAGAGCAGAAAAATTCAGAAAGCTGTGAAATGGCATACTTAACTAAGTGGCCTAGACAACTTATCTTTAGGTACACATTTAGTTTTAAAGATATCTTGCACTAGACATGTAGGAACATGATAAACTGTTAGCAAACTTCAAAAAAGTGTTTAAATGCATGAGCGTTTTACCTTACTTTGCACCTCCCCCCCTTGTGTCCACCTTCAGTCACGCCCTACTCCCGGCCTAATGGCATCAGTGCGGCCCTCGGGCATGCCACAGACAGTGTTTTGTGGCCCCCGGGGAAATGTTTGAGAGTACCCATGATCTAAACCATGCATGCCTGGCAAAAGGAACTGCACTAGCGCGATCTTTCCTAATATTCGTGGCATAACCTTAGTGAAAGGTAACCACCCTACATCTTGGAAGATTTTATATAATGTTCAAGAAATAGTTCATTTACATCTACAACATATCTGTATGAATATTTCTCTGTATTGCCAATGCTCATCCATGCAAATCCATAGGAAGCAATTGGTCTTGGCAAAACAAATCTGAAATAGGAATAGTGACATCCTGGTGCCAACAACATTGTATCACAATTGCCTAGTGGCTGCCATCTCTCCAAAACACTCTCACTGTCTACTGGAGGAAGGTAGCACATTCTCCACTAGCATTCATTGTCATTCCACATATCGCTGACACTCCCCTATGAATGCCAGCTTCTCCTTCCCCGAAAGAAACCTAGCGCCAGCAGATCTGAAGAGTAACTGTTCCTAACTTGGGACATACTACGATGTGAGCAGTGTTTCCAGCCCCGAGTCATGACAGGGGCCCAATGCTGTTTGCTGCCCTAAGGGATAAAATGTTATCCTTCTAGCTCTACCCTGGATCTTAAGAGAAGGAATAGTCATAAACATACTAGTAACCTTACCCATTTTTTTTTAGGTCTGACACAGCCTTAGCCTTTGTCATAGAGCGAAAAAAAAAAAATCAACCAGAGTGGTAATGTTGGTCAGTCCAGTTTAGCCATTGGTTTGTTTGGGTCAGTCCCATTCATCTGTTATTTGAAGAAAGCATCATTCACTTATTTGATGAGGTCAGAGCAATTAAAGGTGAGTAGCGCATGTCCGTCTCTGTGGCAAAACCTCCCCTGTGTCTCACCATTGATACATTGCTCAGGAAGAGGACTGGACGCGTCTTGTACTCATATGCTTGGAATAGCACAGCACCCACGCCTACATCCAATGTGTCTTGTTAGGTCTTGCCTAAGAAATCACATGTGCTACCTGTTGAGGCATTTTGTTACCTTACAGTGGATGTAGACCCCTCCCATTGCTTACCATTGTTTGGCTTCTTTGTTACTCTAATTTGCTTGCTTCTTGTTTTTAGCAGTGTGGGCTTTCCTTCCTGTTCTTGTGTTTGTCTCACGACTGGAGCACGGTCCTTTCACTGATCACTGTTTCAGGCTCTACTTTTTATTTTCGTTTAAATGCTGTATGAAAGAGTGCATTTGTTTTTCTGCGGTTTCCCGTGAGTGCTCTGTGCTCCTCTCGCTTGCCTGTGTGCTCCTCCCCCACAACCCCAACATTGCCTTCTCATGCGTTGGTTTCTTTTATTCCCCCACCCGCCCACCACTGTGTTTCTCCCCTCGAAGCCCCAAGTTGCTTCCATCCCTTGCCCCCATATTGCTTCTATCCCCACCCACATCCTGTGTCACTTTCCTAATGTGCTTTAACACCTCCATGCCCCACCTGCACCTTGGTGAAGCTTCTGCCCATTGCCCCCTATAATTGTTCCACCACCCACCAATGCCATCAGTGTTGGTTCTCTCCGCTTTCAAAACAAATAAAGCTTTAATTTTTGTTTTTTCATTTTATTTACTGATCTAACGCAGATTATCTAAAAAAAAGGAAGGAAAAAAATAGCCACGTTATTTTGGAGATGGGAGCATGCATTGTGTGCACACCTATAAATTTAAGTGACTGGCTGCTTTATAGGACTTTTTTTTTTTACGACCATTAGTCGTGCAGCCCAGCATCGGGGATGCGGTGCCACATGGCTAAAACTATTGGCAAAGCCTACAGCTTTCAAAGGTGAGACCTACTGCCAGTGCTTGACATAGAATATAGCCTGACTAAAAAAGTGAGGTAAGGGTTAAAAAAAAAAAGGGCAACATTTTTTTCATCATATTAAATGTTTTGTTCAGAATTTCAAGAAAGGAAATAACATTTACAATAATATCAAGTAGGATACATTCGCAAAAACTTTAAATCATGAAGCATTGCTTTTTCCAAATTATAATTCTGGGTTAAATCCAAGACGTATAATACAGTAAACCATTTGAAAAGTTATTGACTATACAATTTAAAAGTACAGAACGAAGGCAAGATAGAGAGAGGAGTACCTAACTATAACACTGTACTTTTTTATTATGGTGGGGAAAAAATATTGGACTGAATGTGGCCCTAGTAAGTAACCAGTGGCTTGGATTGCTTGTTTTCTGATTCAGTGATCTAGGGTCTTGACTGTCACTAGTGAAACAGGACCAAGACATATTTGCATAAGGTGGGCAAAAGACAAATAACTTGGGATGTAGCCCCTGAGTAATTAACAGTGGCTGAGATTCCTCATAGAAATAACGTACAAAAGTATTATGGCCTAAATATCCAGAACAAACTTGCTGTAATGGTAAATATTGGTAGGTAAGTATATATTTATTATTCCTAACTCCATATCCATGTATCTTGAAAATGTATATATCCTCAAAGTATACGTATGTGGAACTAAATATATTAAGTCCATACCTACCTATATATACACTTACTTACACAAAAGTTTGGTATTGATATTTTGACCACAATATTTTGGTAGGACAATAATTTGACAACAGTTTCCAGTAGTATTCCACCCTATTCAGCCTCTCCAAGTGGTCTGTACATTTTTCATAGACAGTGTTACTGTCATCACTTAACACTACTGCTACCACTCTTTTAGATCCCACCTCATGTACTAGTTCATGAATATTACTAATACTGGCAAAAGTATTATGACTAGTTATACTGCTGTTATCACTCCTGGTACCACCACTACTACTACTTGCTGTTTTCTTAATAGGGCTAATACATCTAAAAGCCTCAGTTACGTGTTAAGTGGTAAAAATGGGAAACCTCCACAGCTGTTAAATTCCAAATCCACAGGGTTTGTGATTTAGTTCATGCAATGAATACAACCATTTACAATACAGGGAGTGCAGCATTATTAGGCAAGTTGTATTTTTGAGGATTAATTTTATTATTGAACAACAACCATGTTCTCAATGAACCCAAAAAACTAATTAATATCAAAGCTGAATATTTTTGGAAGTAGTTTTTAGTTTGTTTTTAGTTTTAGCTATGTTAGGGGGATATCTGTGTGTGCAGGTGACTATTACTGTGCATAATTATTAGGCAACTTAACAAAAAAAAATATATACCCATTTCAATTATTTATTATTACCAGTGAAACCAATATAACATCTCAACATTCACAAATATACATTTCTGACATTCAAAAACAAAACAAAAACAAATCAGTGACCAATATAGCCACCTTTCTTTGCAAGGACACTCAAAAGCCTGCCATCCATGGATTCTGTCAGTGTTTTGATCTGTTCACCATCAACATTGCGTGCAGCAGCAACCACAGCCTCCCAGACACTGTTCAGAGAGGTGTACTGTTTTCCCTCCTTGTAAATCTCACATTTGATGATGGACCACAGGTTCTCAATGGGGTTCAGATCAGGTGAACAAGGAGGCCATGTCATTAGATTTCCTTCTTGTATACCCTTTCTTGCCAGCCACGCTGTGGAGTACTTGGACGCGTGTGATGGAGCATTGTCCTGCATGAAAATCATGTTTTTCTTGAAGGATGCAGACTTCTTCCTGTACCACTGCTTGAAGAAGGTGTATTCCAGGAACTGGCAGTAGGACTGGGAGTTGAGCTTGACTCCATCCTCAACCCGAAGAGGCCCCACAAGCTCATCTTTGATGATACCAGCCCAAACCAGTACTCCACCTCCACCTTGCTGGCGTCTGAGTCGGACTGGAGCTCTCTGCCCTTTACCAATCCAGCCACGGGCCCATCCATCTGGCCCATCAAGACTCACTCTTATTTCATCAGTCCATAAAACCTTAGAAAAATCAGTCTTGAGATATTTCTTGGCCCAGTCTTGACGTTTCAGCTTGTGTGTCTTGTTCAGTGGTGGTTGTCTTTCAGCCTTTCTTACCTTGGCCATGTCTCTGAGTATTGCACACCTTGTGCTTTTGGGCACTCCAGTGATGTTGCAGCTCTGAAATATGGCCAAACTGGTGGCAAGTGGCATCGTGGCAGCTTCACGCTTGACTTTTCTCAGTTCATGGGCAGTTATTTTGCGCCTTGGTTTTTCCACACGCTTCTTGCGACCCTGTTGACTATTTTGAATGAAACGCTTGATTGTTCGATGATCACGCTTCAGAAGCTTTGCAATTTTAAGAGTGCTGCATCCCTCTGCAAGATATCTCACTATTTTTGACTTTTCTGAGCCTGTCAAGTCCTTCTTTTGACCCATTTTGCCAAAGGAAAGGAAGTTGCCTAATAATTATGCACACCTGATATAGGGTGTTGATGTCATTAGACCACACCCCTTCTCATTACAGAGATGCACATCACCTAATATGCTTAATTGGTAGTAGGCTTTCGAGCCTATACAGCTTGGAGTAAGACAACATGCATAAAGAGGATGATGTGGTCAAAATACTAATTTGCCTAATAATTCTGCACTCCCTGTAAACTTATTAAAGGCCATACCCTGTTAATGCACTGTATAAGCATAGATAGAATTAATACTTTGTGGAAGAGCTTCAGGACCAACAACCCTAAGTGGACATTTTCAAAAGATATGAAAACCCACCTTTTCATTCTCGCTTTCGCTTGTTCATCTGATATTGCCCTGTCTCTCAGCCTTCCACATTCTGTGGTAATTTGTGACTAAGCCCCTAGAAGTCCCCTTGTGATTCACCCTGGGGTGGTTCTGTTCCACAGTCAAGCCACATTAAATTCTGACTTCACACAACTAATAATGTGATATATGCTTGGGATATATTTCATTCTAGTAGGTCTACTGATGTAGACTTCAAGACCCGGCTATGTGCTTGCCATGTGGGACAGGTAGCTACTGGTCTGGTCAGCAGGATATCTGACAACACAACACCACATCTGGGATAGGAAGTGCTCTGGAGGGTGTGAGAAAGGGGTGGACCCGGGAAGGGATAGAGGGGAGATACAGGCAACAGGGTATTGAAGGCTGTGCATTGTAAGAGCAAAAAGCATGTTAAATATCTCTGCAATTGCACATAAAGAGTGAAAGATTACCAGGGGCTGTATTACAGAAAGTGCCCTGGGGGCACAATGGGCATGTAAACCTGCTTTGTGTGCCCCTGAGGCACTTTTGTATAACAGAAGGGACTGCAGATGCTTGTGTAGCCCCGTCTGAAGTATTGATAGCCCACATGTAGCACCAGAGGAACACAGACCCTAAGACTCTAAGGAGGTGCACTGTAAGTGCGTCACAAAAATGTGGTGCACTTTCAGTGTGCCCCTTGAAGGCAGCCCTCTGGTGGGCTAAAAAGGAACCCCCAGACATCTCCCGTAGGGGTATTGCAGTCACTCACTGCACCTACCTGCAAGGGGACCTCTCACCCCTCGTTAAAGTACTGGCGGGTTGCTGCCTGCACAGAGAAACATGGAGCGGCTTTGAAGCATCCGCTCTATACATCATTGATCCCAGGGCAGGGCGAGTTTGTAACTGCCCTTGGGGCACTGCATTCAACATAATAAGGTGCACTGTCCCCGTTGGCCAGTGCACCTTTTTAAAGGTGTGCAGTGGCTCAAACAGGGAAAGTGCGGCATATTTGTAATATGGCTTCTGGGGGCATACTTCTTCTTAGAGCCTTTCCCAACATGACAAAAGGGTTCATTTTATGCTGTTTTGACTACAGGCACTTTCAGAAGTATTTATCATGCATTGACTCTTATTGCACTGGAGTATTTGTATGGTGCTTCATAGCCTCCCAGGCCCAAAGCACTTTCTGGATGCTCAAGTAAGTGGTAACTCAGTCTATTGAGCATGGTTGGTATTGTGTGGGTTTGTCGGGTTCCTATGTGAAAAATGTTGTGTGATATCTAAGGCTTGGATGTGTGTACAATTGTGTCGCACCTGGCTTGTTACCACTCGTGTGCCTGAAGGTGATGCATTTTTTATATAATACTATCCATCCCCATGACAGTATATTTGTTATTGCATCAAGGTATTACCTATTGATTGAACACCCACCTTAGAACAGTGCTTAAAGGAATATAAACAATCATTTGCAATGCAATAGGTCTTGCATTTGCTTGAATTGGAGCTATTGGCGTTGTAAATGCATAATTGGACTTTTCTTGCCACATAAATTGGTCAACCCTGCCACATAATTTGCTCCTCTCTGCCACTTAACTCCATTGTCCCTGCATATAACTAAAGCACTTCCATTTACCTTCTTTCTCTATCTGCAGAAAAAAATGAAAATATTGCCTTTATTATATTTTTTTATATTGTTATTTTTAGGTCCCCCCAACGTAGTGTGGGGACTCAGAGATGACCTAGACAGGAAGAGCAGGTCGTGCAGTGAGTTATGGGCCGAAAGTTTAGTAAAAAGCAATGCCCCGTAAAGCATTATGGGGCGAGTTTCCAAGTGTAGTGAATATTGTAGTATCTTGACAGTAATACTCAGAACAGTCCCTAGAGGCACCACTATAAAAATAGCATTTATGAAAAAACATGGTAATGTAACCATATAGTCAGCCCTTAAAGGACATAACGACATGAAAACAGAATGGCAGATAGTAATGTAGTGTAACCGTATATGTAGCCCCTAGAGGGCGCAGTGCTTTACACATTTTCAGGCCTAGCAGTCCTACTTCAGTACTATTACAAACAAGGCCCTTAAAACACAAACTAGTCACAGCTGTAAAACAAAACTTCCAGCCATGACAGAGCTTAAAAAGACACTGAATGGTGGGATAGGTTACTATTTTGGGGTCCCCAAACCTAGGGTGACCTAGACAGAAAGAGTGTGTCATGCTGAACGGTTTGGTGGTGGTCCCATAGTTGTAGGACCACCACAGGCTGAGTTACGGCAAAAATGTTTTGAAAAAGAAATGCCCTGCAAAGCATTATGGGGCGGGTTTCCTGAGTGTAGTGAATATTGTAATATTGGCTTTCCTGTTCTGCCTTGAGAGCCACTTTGAGGATTTGTTTGTTTATTTCTGTTTTAAATGCTCCAGTTTGTATATTTTTCAACTGCTAAACTTGTGAAGTGGTCCTCCTGTAATGCGCTCCTCTGATCAAGTTCCCGTTATATGAAACTTCAGCGCTCCTCCAATATATGAACCATTTAAAAAAAATTATTAAATAAATTAAAAAGCCCCCCCCCCCAGCTTGAAGACTTTGGGGGTCATTCTGACCCTGGCGGTCACCGACCGCCAGGGCCAACGACCGCGGAAGCACCGCCAACAGGCTGGCGGTGCTTCCTGGGACATTCTACCGCTGCGGTCAGAAAAGGGGAACCGGCGGTTTCCCGCCGGTTTTCCCCTGGCCCAGGGAATCCAGCGCCGCCATGGGGATTCCGACCCCCTTCCCGCCACCCTGTTCCTGGCGGTTGTTACCGCCAGGAACAGGATGGCGGGAACGGGTGCCGTGGGGCTAACAGGGCCCCATAATGATTTTCAGTGTCTGCTTTGCAGACACTGAAAATCGCGACGGGTGCCACTGCACCCGTCGCACACCAGCAACTCCGCCGGCTCCATTCGGAGACGGCTTCATCGTTGCTGGGTCTTTCCCGCTGGGCCGGCGGGCGGCCTTTTGGCGGTCGTCCGCCGGCCCAGCGGGAAAGCCAGAATGGCCGCCGCGGTCTTTTGACCGCGGTGCGGTCATTCGGCGGTTCCCGCCAGGCAGGCGGCTACTGCCGCCCGCCGCGGTTGGAATGACTGCCTTTGTGCGCAGACACCACAAAGAAACAGTGGTATGCTCGAAATAAGCAAGAGGAAGAAACAACATATAGCCACGCAGTGAGAAGCGGCAAGGCAAAAGAAAAAATTGTGCACCACACTAAGCAATATGGCCTATCGTTTAGTAATCCATGTAAAAGGGTCCGTCTTCAAGGCTTAACAAAGAATCCTGAAGGCGGGGCAAACATAAAGCATTTACCTATAAAATAAAAGGAATTTTTTGAAAGGCAGGCCCAGGAACGAATGAAAGTGATGGGTGTGATTAAAGCCCTCAGAGTAGATTACAACATGTCGAAGACAGCGCTGCTAAGCTCAACCTAAAAAGCACTAGGACCACCAACAAACAATCATGAAATTCATAAATTAGTACCAATTTAATGCAGTAAGTCATAATGAGGTTGCATCCAGTAACATTTAGTAATGGTTCATATATGTCATCCCATACTCCATGCCATCTTCAAGTAAACTTGAAGTTCACTGCATCATTATGATGCATTTTTATGTTGTATGTGCCAACATTTTCCAAAATATTCCTGTTGCGTTGTTGTCAACTGAACTTAGAATTTTGCTGATCATAAACTTGATCAACATGGGCATGTCTTTCCTTCAATGACTGCCATTTCACTCTCGTTCTCTATCAGCTCATGAAGCTAAACCAGGACTGGGATCAGATTTACCGCAGCTCCACCACCGGTTTACAGCAGACAGTGGGGTGTCTTCAACAAGAGGTGGTAGCCCTCAAGCAGCACGCTGAGCGACTTGCTATGAAGCTGGACCATGAACAGGTGTGTACCAGAAGACACGTAGCTACAGATTTACATCTTTCCTTGGGATTTTGCTTCCAATTTTCAGTCTGGCTTGAAAGCATAACTGTGTCCAAGACATGTTATTGGTAAATGTTTAAAATATACATAGCGTGGGCTTTGACTCCTTCTAGAGGAGAATGACTCTCTAACCTCATTCTACTACCTGTTTGGTGTATCATCCCACCTACTAGGAGGTGCTTTCATTGGAATGCATGAGGGAGTATTTTACATATCAAAACCACACTCAGTTATCACACTATTTATCTCCTATATCCATTCAGCAATGGTTTTTGCTACACTTTTTCCAGCACTGCCAAAGCCAACAAGGCAGGCTTTAGTGCATTAAAGAGTATCTGTGCATCTAGCACATGTAAACGACATTTGTAGATGTATTTGTTTACATATAATGATACATTAAACCTATACTTATTGGCTTTGCCAGTTCTTGTTATTAAAAAGCTAGTAAATCTAGTGAAGTTGTATTTGAGGAGAACTCCTTTTCCAACCCATGGCCATCAACATTAAAATGACTTTAGGCAAGAAACCACAGCAGTGCAACACACATTACCAGAGTAGTAAGAGGAAGTCTCCCAGTTATCTTTTTTACTGATTTCTACACATAAACACAGATGATAAAACACCTGTTCTGCTGCATGCATTTGTTTTAAAATGGAAAAATTAAAAAATGTGATCTTATTTTGAGTGCCCATCCATATTGTGAAATAGGACCCGGAATGCAGTAGATGTACATATGTACAGTGTACAGAGGTACAAAAGGCACAAGACATTCTAATGCAGCTTAAATAGTTGCAAGTGTACAAGTTCTACAATGATTATGTTTTCAGGACAGTGTTTCACTTTGTTATATAGTACTACTCTCTTAAATCCTAGAGACTAAAGCATAAATGTATGTCAACAAACACACAAATCTGGAATCATACTAGTTTAAACTTTTTTTTTTTGCCAGACAAAACTAAATATGGATAAATACCAATATACTGAAAACAAATAAATATGGATACATACCAATAAATTGAAAAACTATGAATAAACACTGAACTGTGGAAAAAGTGCCATAAACCTGAGAGCACTAATTACGTACCATTCATCAGTAGAAAATGAATAGGATTGTGTCTCAATGAAACGTATCTCTTGCAACTTTGTGAAGACCCACTGGCGGGTCGGTTGAAACATTTGAGGAGCTAAAGGGTCCCTCGACATTGCCATTGGGAACACAGGAAATATGTGCCTTCTTGACAAATGAGAGGTTTAATAAGTAAGTTTAACTGTTTTCACTCCTCTGCACCACAAACCGCTCTACAAAGGTCATTAAAATACATTTGTTTGATCAACTTTCTTGCAATGGAATTAGTTCTTGCAGGTGATTAAATCATTGCATCCTCTGTGCAATCAGAGACTGTGGGGGTCATTATGAATCTGGCGGTCACTAGACTGCAAGACTCGTGGATAGCGGTCAGACGCCAGAGAACCACCAGCTCTGGTCTGGAGGTGGTGGTAGTCCTAATATGCCAGAGCAGCGCTGCCCTGTCGATTACAACCCCCTTCTCCGCCAGCGGGTTCATGGCGGTAGCACTGCCGTAAAGATGCTGGTGGAGAACAGGTGCCAGCACCCTCACAATGTTCACTGTCTGCAAAGCCTGCAGGTGAGCGCATTGTCGCCGGCTCGATTACGAGCCGGAGACAAAGCTGTAGCCTGTATCCCAATGGGCCGGCGGGCGGAAACTGCTGACCTAGCGGGAAACTCTTAATGGGGCTGGTGGGGAGGTAGCCTGTGTGGTGGCAACCTCCCCGTCGGACGTTCAGCGGACAGTAAAACTGTCTGCCGAACTCATAATGATCCTCTGTGTGTTGTTGCTTATTCAAATAACCAGTGGGATCAAGTCATCAATCCACCAGTTTTCATTTCCAAAACTCAGATGAGTTCCCCATGCTTCTCTTATTTGGAATACTGTAAAAAAATCCTAAACAAATTTAAAACAAAGATTTAAGAATGCAAAAAAACTAATTTTATTTTAACTAGCTTCATAGACAGACTACTCAGTTTATTTTATTTTTATGCCAATTGCTACAAAGAAAGTCTCTTATAATATATTTTGTTCTCACATTGCCATCAAAGCATCACCTCAACGAACCTGTAACACGCATGGTATAGGAAGGACAGGTATGTCTTAAGTCTTTTCAAAATTGACAGAAAAAGCGAACACTCCAATAAAGGGTTGGATAATCATAGGATGGGTCTACCACGACAGCAAGCATAAAAGTAAAATTATTTCTTTACTGCCAGCATATATGCATTAGAATAAACCTTGAGGATTTTGTGAGCTGAAATTTAGAGCAGTTATAGGAACTGACTTCCTTTGACTATACCAGGTGGAGTTAACACTGATAAAACTGTAGTGGTTACAAAAATGAAACATGTTTAAGACAAATCCCTTTCTGCTCTAAAACGTCAGCATTACAGAAGCAGCTATATATATTTTTAAGGGTACATAATGAGGTTAGAGTGGCATGGAGGAAGATTATAAAGGCCCAGCGGAAAGGCGGATTGGCATTTCCAGATATGCAGTTGTTCTGCTGGGAGTTCAATTTCTGAAAGGTATTATTATTTTTTTTGGCTCATATACAAGTATCAATATATATGATTTATTTTTGGCTGCATAAACACCTACAGCCTTAAGTGTAGCCAATAGCCATCTACCCTGGGTATCTGCCACCATAATGTCGAATTAGCCCCAGCAGAACATATGAGCATTATAGCTGCACCTAAGGCTAGGCCAATGAAACGACTCGGGTAATAGTGTCACACTGGCCTCTGAATTTCGAATACCTTCCATTATCAGCCGGACCATTCAAGTATCAAATCAACCGTTAATGTTCCAGGGTAGAAATGTTATTTTTGTCTGCGTTTTTATATATATGTCTAGAGACCGAGGGCCAGATGTATCAGGATTTGACACAACGCATCCCAGCAAGACAACTCACTGCACTACAACAAATGGAGAGGGCAGAAATGCCCTGGCTAACTATGACGCATGCCAGCTGCCCCTCTGCGCTGGTGCACCTTTGGCTGCCAAACATCAATGCAGGCAACCTGGTGCCATGATGAAAGGGTGCCTGTGTTACACCGAGGATTGTTTTTGTGCACAAAGGGAGACCTTCCAGCACACAAATAATCCACAATTAGAAATAGAAAAAAACAAGGAGAAGTAAGAAATAAAGATATTCCTCCTTGTTGTGCCTCTCTTGGGAAGCCGTAGCATTTTGATGCATTCCTAGGTTTACTGCTGTTAGTAAATCTGAGAATGTGCCATGGGTATATACGTGGGAACATCTATTCTCTACCCATGTCATTCTCCACCCATGTGATGCCTTCCCGGCTCACAGTAACACAAGGCAGCAACTTGCACTGCCTTGCGTTACTCCAGATTTACTGCCACACAAAGTGGCTCTGCATGGCATAGTAAATCTCACTTAAGGCTTGCACTGCACTTGAGTCACCTTGAGTGACGCAAGGGCATGCTCTTGATAAATCTGGCCCTGAATATTTATTAAAAACTGTAATAATTAAGGGCAACAGTAGAGAAACGCTTAGATTTTTATTTTGCACTGCTTTGCACAAAAACTGTCTCCCACCACTCCTTGGGTAAACCCCGAACCACGAAGAGCACCATACATTCAATGAACACTCTCTCCCCCCCCCCCCCTTAACATATATTACTATTACTGAGCTCCGGATTTATTGTAAGCATTAGGGGCTGGGACTATTGAGCCTGTTTAATGCAGTTTACAAGAGCATCAGCAACCTCAGATTTTTGAATGAGATGCGCCTTTTTGTACATGATTTTCAGAAAAGCTGGACATTTTCATTTGTAACTTTGTTCCCAGTTGCCTAAACTTAGCCATCCTTTGTCTCAGCATCCACAGACTCTGTTCTGTAGTTAAAGGTTTTCAGTTAAAATCTTTTCTTCCACCAAAAATGTAGAAAATTACTAAAGATCTTTCCAAGTTTTTCTTGTTTTGGAGTGAGCCTATAATGGTCTTCAGGCACTCGTGGAATTTCAGCTCCCAGATAAATCTCATAATTATTCTTTAAAAGTTACATATTGATTAGATTAAGTATAAAATCTGTAAATCTTGCCTCATCTGTAATATCCCTGGAATATTTCGAATGTGCAGATTATTCCTAGGTTCCCCTAGTTTCCAGATTTTCCATTGTATCTTGAAACTCATCTGTGCTGGTGTGTTACATTGCACCTATGATCTTATTGTTATTGACAAACCTGTCCCGCATTGAAGCTAAGTCTGTGTAAAGCAATGGAGCCGTATCAGCCCTAACACATAATCCATATGTTACAATACAAGTCTTTATTTTTTTCTTAATTGTGCGTATTTTCCTAGCATAGAACTAGCCATGATGGGCATTAAGGCACTATACAAAGTATACAGCATGGTCCTGTGTGTGGAGATTCCAGGCGTACAGGTCAGGTATTTACGAAAGCTCTTGGTAACTTGATATGCATTATTTTTTTATTCAGTGAGCCCATCTCAGTTAGTGTTGTATCTAGACTTAACAAACCTCATTTGTACATGGTTCAGCAAGGTTCTCGAATGCACTCTGGGTCACTATTCATACAGTAAAGACGTTTATTCTGGAAAAAACATAATAATGCTTAACGGGATACTGACCCATAAAGATTGTTAGGTGCAACTGAAAGGGATATGTATAGTGAAAACTTCAACTCTAACTTAGGGCCTGATTTACATCTTGAAGGTAACAGTTCCGCCATTGGTTTTCTGACAGAAAACCCGTCCTCCAGCTTGGCTGTTCGCCCACCCAATTTAGATGTTGGAGGTCCCATGGGCAATAGGCCTCCCGAATTCCGCCTGGAATCCTCACCCGCGTTGACCTCTCCACTGGAAATTGTGGCTGGCGGCGGAACTCCAGCCACTCTTACCGCCGAGCAGATTTGGATCCGCCTTAGTGCCACGCCAACTGTGGCGGTCTGACCTCCACACCTGAGTTGGAGGATTTGGTGGTGGGGGGGGGGGGAGGAAATGAGCTAAAAACTTACGTTTTTCCCGAATTCACTTATACTTTTGACTGGACAAGAAACTGGACCTTCTGTCCCAGCTGCTACTTGACCATGAAGAAAACACGACCCCCCCATAGCCCCTCCCTTCCCGCCTGTCGCTAGACTCAGTGATAGACAACCTGCATTGGCAGTGTATATTGGGGGGCTCACTGCACATGAGCTCGGGACCACTGCAGTCATGTACATGTCACAGTAATGTTTTAAAATTATTGTGACGTGCGTATGTCAGGAAGACAATTGTGTCAGACATGGATGGGGACACACTGGTACATATCGCACGCATACACAACTTTCATTATGGTGTCAGTATTCATGACAAATGAATGCTGGTACCACAATAATGTCACAATCGCACTTGCCAACTAAGTCCAAGTGTGCACATTGCAGGGGGACCAGTACCTGTAATATTTGCATACCAGTAATGTATGTGAGTCACTACATGTATGTGTTTGTGCGTGACTGGATTGGCTAGGAGGGTGGAGCGACTGGGTGAGGTGGGGAGAGGTGTAGTGGGTGATGTGGTTGTCCCAGGTTGTGAGCCATCTGCATGTGCGTCTGCTCTTGTTGTGTAGGTTTGTTTGTTGTAATGCTGTGTGTGACATCCAGGTTAGTGTGACTGTTGTGTGGTGGTCATTGTGATATTGGGTGTATGTAAATGAGCGTGTAGTTGTGTTGGTTGTTGTGGTTGTGTTGTGTGTAGTGTCTTTGTGTATGTGGTGTCATGCATGTATGGTAATGTGTGTTTGGCATGTATGTGTTGTGGTGTAACGGCAATGCATTTTTAGTGTGAATGTGGTGTGTTGTGCAGGGGGACGCATATGGCGAACGTATAGTGTGTGTTTGTGACTTACCTCTATTCCAATGCCATTGCCTGATGTTCATTGGGTCCTGCAACATACTCCTTCCGTCAGCAATCTGCCGACAATACACCACCTGTAGAACTGTAACATACTTATATGCTCAGTTAGAACCCACCAGCCTGACTGCTAAGAAGAGCACTTTGTCGTGGCGGTTGGCGGCCTAGCCGCAGCACAACTAAATACAGCGGTCGGAACACCGTCTGCTCGATGGAGTACTCAGGCCCGCTGTTGTGGCGGATTGGCAGTAATACCATTAGATCTAAATCAGACTCTAGTCCTGTCTCTCTTACCAAGGCTGACTATTCCTTTTGAAAGAGTGCAGTGGAGCTACTTAATGGAGAATGTACCCAATGCCTGAGTTCCATTATCCAGTACGGTTGAAGAACCAAGCTTATAGCCATTGTAGGCTGCAGTGTATGAGGCACACATATTAATCTAGAATGACTAATGCAGTTAAATTCTGAATAATAATTTGTTAACCTGGTTTCCTTCTTCAATAGAACAAGAGAGAGTACTATGAACAAACCCTTCTTCAGGAGCTGAAGAAAAACCAGCACTTGCAAGAATACATCCGCCATGTTGAGTCAAAACTGCACCAGACTAGCAACAGCGAAAGGAGAACTCCAGCCGTAAGCTATTTTGAAAACTTCTTCTTTTTTTTTTTTTTTTTTTGGGGAAGAATGATATTGAATATGCCAAACTTAAACTGCCTTAGTATCCAATTGTTTTGTTCTCATTTACCTATGCCAAAAAACCCTAATCCTGAGCATCAGTGTTTATCGTCTACATTTTGGGATGCCTGCATTCCTAGCAAATCATGCATCTATCAACAGTACTCTTCTTTCTTTGAGTTATGTCAAGTTGCACCATTATCCCAGTCTGGTGGAACAAAGCTATTGCAGCCCCTGGCACCCACCAAAACTGCTCTAGTGAAGAGGAGGGGTTACTAGAGATCCTTATCAAGGGTAACACGTCAAATGGCTGTTACACAATAAGGTGTTTGTGATAGGCAGTTCATGCGCAATAACTATGATGACGACATCAGAGGGCAGTCGATTAATCACTGTCACTTGTAAAGGGCTAAAGAACAGTAAAGGAAACAGTAGGCAATTGCCAAACCTATAAAAGTCCTGTTCCAATTGGTTGGTCTTCAGTACTCTCTTAAATATCAAGAGATTATGAGATGGTCCTTGCTTTGGAGGCATCCTTAACAAGCACTGGCAAAGCCAATAGGTCTCGCCCTTGTGGCCTACTGACTTTGCCTATGCCTTTTGGCAATGCCCTACACTGGCAGAGTGTTCCAAAAATAAATAGAAAACTAAGGGCACAACAAAGTGACTGCTTCTAGTGGCAACACAGGGCAAGGTATATGCAGACATGGAGAGAACGCAGAGCTAGGGACGCAGGGGAGAAAACACCACCACCTGCGGGGTAGAAGAACGCAAGAGAGCGAGAAGCATAGAAAAATGATAGCATGCCGGGGAGCAGGGAGATGCATCGGAGGACGAGAACAACATGGAGCCCGCGGATGTCAGGGGAGAAGTGAGAGACAAATGCAGAGTAGGGGGTGATCATTTGACCAAAGGAGATGGAAGAGAGGATGGGAGAGCTTGCAATCACAAGCGCTCCCAACCAACTAGGAAAAAAAAGTTCTGTAAAAGTGAGCAATGAAAAGATAGAAGCTAGCCAGACAGAAAGATGATAAACAGACCATGAGCGATGGAAGGGTCAAACACAAAAAACAAGTTAGGACTAGGAAAGCCATTGAATAAGAAGCAAGGACATGAGTGTGCCTATACCAGTGATAAGCAATAGGCTGACTACAAACCACTGCAAATTCTTAGGTCTTTTCCACTAGACAGCTTGCAGGACCTGGCAGGCAAAAAAATCATATTATGCTCTTTGCATCTGATTATACACTACACACATTGTGCCCTGCAGTACCTCTCATTTGATTAATATAGATGCTGCAAAATTGTGCCAAACAACATAAGAGTTTGTTTTCCATTCCAAATGTGGCACTTTGCCCTTTCCCAAAATAAATACAACTGTGTGATGTACAGCTCAATGCGCAAAACACCACACAAAAACCTCTGTTATTAGGAATTTCGTTTGCTCTCCGGCAACTTAAACTATTTCATCCTGTGTGTGTTCAGTGGTTTAAGGCTGCAAGACATCAATTGCAGGGAATGACAGCGCTATGTGTTTTACATTACTTTTCCTCTGTACATCATGTTGATGGTTCAGCAGACATTTCAAGCCTCACTATTTGTAGCAGCAGAATCAGTCAATTCAAAGACGTCCTGCAGTTTCGCTGTGGGTAATTCACTAAACTCTCTAGATATCTGTCACACAGGATGTCAATCGGTGATTTCCTACGGTGTTCTCTTTTTAAATCCGAATATGTATCACAAGAGATGTGTGATCTTTTGCCAAAGATCGCACAACATGTAAGTGGAATCGTAGGACCCTGAGCAACAAAATATGTGGGTAATATGTACTGAAACAGACGCTGTTTGGTCTATCTGATAGCAAGCAGCTAAACGTTACATTTTTAACTCCATTGTATACAGGCAAGTTTGTTTTAAAGGGAAGTGGGTGCCCTGGTGCCCACCCAGGGCACCCACAGTGTGATAATCATTGCTGAATGAGGGGCGGAACCCCACTGCCCTGTGGTACCTGCCAGCTCCCCATCACCTCTGTGGTGGGAGTCGGCCTTCTTCTTTTTTAAGTGAAGTGGGTGCCCAGGGCACCCACAATGCCAGTTTCGTTGGTGGCCACATAGGAAGCCCCCAGGCCCCCCACGGCTCCTGCTGGCTCCGCAGCTAGCACAATACTGGGAGCTCCATTATTTGTTCTCACCTGGCGGGGAGCAGCTTGTGGCCCCTGGGCCCATAAAGTGGCACAGGAAGGGGAGAAGCATGCCCTGCTCCCCTTAATATTAGAACATTGGAAGTTGGCAGCTCCATTGAAAACCATGGAGTGCTGCGGGCTTTTACTGCCGGTAAAAGCCCGCAGCGCCAACATTCCAATGGGCTTTGTTCACAGCAACAGCTGTGAACAAAGCCTCACGGAGCCCGAGGGGATTCTAATCCCCTCGGGCTCCGTGAGCAATTTGTTTTTTTTAAGAGAACATTCTGCCCTGAGTGGCAGAATGTTCTAATAGCCTTAGAACCCGCCGTAGCGGGCTCTACCGGCTATTAAAGGCCCTTTCCCTTGTTAAATGCCCTCGCCTTCGGCTATAATAATTTATTGGCGCTGGGTATGGTGTGTATGGGGCCTTTGAGATTCAGTGCGCACCCCTTTCCCATAATGTGAATAACGCCCAAGGGGATGGGGTCCGCAGGGCCTTAAGGAAAACAAATCCCTTTTGCCACTAGGGGGCGTCCCTCTAGGACACCCCACCAGGCCTAGGGGGGCACGGTATCCCTACCTTACCCCCTTATGTGTTTTTTTAACTTTCTTTTTCCAGGACAGAGAACTGAGTCCTGAGTCCTAAAAGTGATGCTGCCAGGTCTTTGTTGTTGTGGTGTCATCGAGTCACACCGTATCTTAAGATCTGCCGGCTCCGCAGATCCTCAGCGGCATGAAATATCTATATTTTTTAAACCTTAATATTACACAAAATCACAAAAAGCACACCTTTTGACCCAATATCTTGCTTTGTGTGAAATTTGGTGTAATTCCGTTTAGCTGTTTGTTTCTGTAGCTATGTCTAATTTTCTGTGGAAAAATTAATGTGGAATACATGTTTGGGACCCCACCTTTTTCTCGGTTGCCGCTTGATGGATCACCCAAATAGTTTCCAGGAAGGAACAAAGGTGGATGAGATTTTTTGGCAACGTTTTGTGAAGATGCTTCATTCTGTGCCAAAGTTATAAACAAAACAAAAAATGCTTTTACTACGGAAACGTGGTCCTAACTTTAACAACCCACTGGCAACTGCCACTGATATTACAAGTGGCTGTCTCCTCTGGGTAGTTATAGTTAGGTCACTGTTTTCATAGGAAACACCCTTTTTGTTTTGCTAATAACTTTAGCACTGTTTGAAAATCTTCATGAAACTTCCCAAAAAAGTGCTCTTTTTTGCCTGGTTCATGTATGAAAAGGTTCAGAGTAATCCGTCAAGCGGGGGCCGAGCAAAAAGGGGGTTCCTATGATGGCTTGGGGAGAGGTGTCCCTCCCCTTTTTAATTGGCTTTGTCCCCAGAGGATGGGATCCCCGGGACCTTTCTAAGGCTCGGGGCGATAGGGGGCTGCATGGTCCACCTACCCTTTTATGTGCATTATGGCCCCAGGGGATGAGCCTAATTAGGATCCAGGCGGGGGCAGCACGTCCCCTCACTTATTTTTAATGAATTGACAACAAAAATGTACAACAAAAACATTTTTGGCCCCCAGGCTGCATCTCGCTGACCTAGGTCTTTTTTTGAGTTGTTTAGGAGGACTCTGGACTTAGTCCCGAGTACGGAGATGGCTGCTACCACTTCCTTGCAGATGTGGCAGCAGCCAATCAGATCTCAGCAGGAAATCTATCAGATCTAGGGAGGCTCGCTATCCCTAAATATACAAAGGAGCATATTCATGTGAGGTTGCATCACGCATGCACCACACAATGTGGTACATGCGTGACGCAAACCTCCACGTCCGATTTTTTTGAAGCTACGCAAAGCCACCTTGCGTGGCTTTGAATGGTTTAAAAAATCTGGAGTAATGCAATGCAGATCGCTGCATTGCATTACTCTGCACAAGGGAGGCATTCCATGGGTGTTGCATGGGTGCTCCCACGCACCTCCCATGGTTTCTGACACATTGCCACATTTACCAAACAAACTTAGTAGATCTGAGAATGCGCCAAAAAGATACACCTTCCCAGGAGAGGCGTAACAAGGACAAATATTTTTATTTCTCCTCATTACTTTCTCTTTCTATATTTGCTGCATTCTATAGCGGACACAGATAGAGGAATGTACCTCACAGGTTTGTTTTTGTGCAGGAAGGTGATCCACTCTGCACAAAAACAATCCTGCATGCAACACAGGAACCCTTGCACCATGGTGCAAGGGTTTGTGTGTTGGTGCATGGCAGCCCATTGTGCGCCAGCGCAGGGAGAAAAGTCAGGATTGCCAGTATGCCTTAAATATGGTGCATTCCTGTTTGCCAGTGATGGTGTGCAGCGCAGCAAGGTTACTGCTTCACTAACCCCATAAATATGCCCCAAAGTTTTTGAACATTAATTGCTAAAACAAAAAAATACTGGATGGATTTACACCAAATCACAGAAAACACTCTTTCCACACCAAGATCTAGCTTTCTGCCAAATCTGGTGTAAATTTGTTCAGCGGTGTGTGTCTAAAGTTCCTATGGAAAAATGAATGTGGAAAACGCATTTTGGGGTCCCCTTTTTCTTGGGCCACACTTTACTGATCACCCCAAAACTTTCCATGTGCAAACTAGTCAAAAAGTACCACTTTTTTCAGAAAGTTCTGTGGCGATTTCTGAAATGGCACCAAAGTTATTAGCAGCACAAACAAGCATTGGCAAAGCCAATAGGTCTCGCCTATACAAGAGCTGTTGGCTTTGGCAATGTGTTTTGCCATGTTGTACACCAGTGTGGCTCCTGTCCAGCATGACTAAAATATAGTGGCGTGGAGTGTCACAGTGGAGTGGGGGAGTAGAGTTTTGTAGAGTGTCAGAAAGTGGATTTGTTTGAATGTTGTAGAGTAGGATGATTAGAGTGTTGTAAAGTTGAGTAGAGGAGAGTAGTGTGGAATAGGGTGGAGTGGGTGGGAGTCGATTGAGGTAGTGGGGTGGATTGAAATGGGGTGAGGTGGATGGGATTGGGGTGGATTCGAGGGAGGTGGATTAGATTGGATTTGGTAGGTGGGATTGGATTTGATTGGGAAGGATTTGATTATAGTTGGTTGGGCTGGAATGGAATGGGAGTGGGCAGACTGAACTGGGTTGGGTGGACTGGATTGGGAAAGAGTGGATGGACTGGAGTAGAGTGTGGTGGATTGGAGTGAGGGGGTGAATTGGAGTGGGGTGTATTAGAGAGGGGTGAATCGGACTGGAGTGGGGTTGGATGTATCGGATTGGGGTGGGGAGTGTTGGATTGGATTGTGGTGGATAGGATTGGGGTGGACTGAATGGAGGTGGGGTGGATTGGAGTGCAGTGAGATGGATGGATTAGATTGGAGTGGGGTGCAGTGGGCTGAAGTGGCTTGGGTTGGACTGGATTGGGCTAGGGCGGGGTGGATTGGAGTAGATTATTTTGGAGTGAGGTGGATTGGAGTGGAGTAGGCT
This sequence comes from Pleurodeles waltl, assembly GCF_031143425.1. NCBI lineage: Eukaryota > Metazoa > Chordata > Amphibia > Caudata > Salamandridae > Pleurodeles > Pleurodeles waltl. The sequence goes on along the minus strand of NC_090449.1, from coordinate 1,006,843,173 downwards.
GGATTGATCGGATTGGAGTGTGGTGGACTGAACTGGGATGGATTGGGGTTGAGTGAAGTGGGGAGGGGTGAATTGGAGTGGGGTGGAGTGGATTGAAATGGGGTGGGTTGGGTTTGGTGAAATGGAGGAGGTGGATTGGGGTGGGATTACTGACTAGGATGGATTGGACTGGAGTGGATTGCATTGAGGTGAGGTGGATTAGACTGGCGTGGGGTGAATTGGACTGCGGTGGGGTGGACTGGAGTGGGGTGTATTGAATTTGAATGAGTTGGACTGGATTGAGTGGGGTGGACGAATTGAGTGTGGTGGCCTGGACTGGGGTGGATTGGATAGGGGTGGGGTGGACTAGTTTGGGGTTGATTGAGGTGGACTGGATTGGGGTGGATTGGACTGAAGTAGGGTGGAATGGATTGAAGTAGGGTGGATTGGAGTGGGTGGATTGAGCTGGAGTGGGGTGAGGTAGGCTGGACTGGGGTGAGTTGGACTGTTGTGGGGTGGCCGGGATTGGAGTGAGGTAGATTAAGGTGGTTTGGAGGGGGGTGGATTCAACTGGAGCAGAGTGGATTAATATGGACTGGATTGGACTGAGTAGGGTGGATTGAAGTGAAATTTACAAGAGTGGGGTGGATTGAATTGGAGTGAGATAGATTGGGTAGCGGTGGACTTGTGGACTGGAGTGTGGTGGTTGTATTGGAGTAGGGTGGGTTGGATTAGAATGGGGTGGACTGAATTGGACTAGGGTGTAGTGGATTGGAGTGGGGTAGATTGGACTGGGCTGGACTGGTGTGTGGAAGATTGGATTTATGTTGGGTTGACGGTTATAGTGGGGTGAATTGTGGTGGATTGGAGTAAGGTAAATATGGATGAAGTGGGTTTGATTAGGGTGAGGTGAGGTGGATTGAACTGGAGCAGATTGTTTTGTATTGGAGTGGGTTGCTTGGTTTTGTAACGGGGCAGGTTGGAGCGCAGCAGGTTGTTTTGGAATACAGTTGGGCAAATTGGAGTGGGGCAGGTTGTTTTGGATTGAAGTGGGGTAGTTTGTTTTGGATTGGAGTGGGGCAGGTTGTTTTGGATTGGAGTGGAGTGTATTGGAGTGGGACAGATTGTTTTGGACTGGAGTGGTGCAGACTGGAGTGGGGAAGAATGTATTCGGGTGGATTGGGGTGGGGTGGATTGAAGTGGGGTGAATTGGGGTGAATTGGGATGGAGTGGGGTGGATTTGGGTGAGGTGGATTGGATTGAGTGGGGCGGATTGTTTTGGAGTGGGACAGATTGCTTGGGATTGGAGTGCAGCAGATTGCAGTGGGGCAGATTGTTTTGGATTGGGGCAGATTGTTTTGAATTGGAGTGGGGCAGATTGTTTTGGGGTGGTGCAGATTGCTTTTGATTAGAGTGGGGCAAACTGGAGTGGGGCAGATTAGATTGAGGTGGGTTGGAATGGATTGGGGTGGGGTAGATTGGTGTGGAATAAAGTGGGTTGGATTTAGGTGGATTTTAGTGGGGTGGATTGGAGTGTACTTCATGATTATGTGTCAAGGCACCATTTCAGAGATCACACATAATAAAGAAACACTGTTGTTTTGCCATATTTCAAAAAAGTTAATTGTTATCTTTTGAGAAGAGCGCCCATGAGCAAAAACAAAAGAAAACAAGAGTGGAAAGTCAGAAAGAACGATTTGCCAAATAAAAGAAAGTTAGCTTTAAAAATTAAAACTTTGCAATTTTGTTTGTCCTGCTGGGCACATTTTTGCCAGTCACAAGCCTTCTGTTTGCTGGGCACTAAAGGTTAAAAAGAACAAAACAGTACCTCATTCGTATCAGGAGCAGTGGATGGGCACTGAATTAAGTTGAATCAATCAGTGCTTTGTCCCTGTTCTACACAGAGGAACGGAAATGATGCAGACGTGCCTTGGCGAAAACCAACAAATTGTGAGCGACAGGCGGGCTCCAAGCCCTTTACTGTATAAAAGAGTCTTGCAAGCGAGATGCATGCGCTAGCGAATGCACTCACCATAAAAAGGCATTACCTATGGAAACACAATCCTAACTATAACTACCCAGTGACAACCACCACTGGGTGATATATACACACACATATTTCTGGTCTGGGAACTTGTGGACATATTGTTTATTTTAAGTCTGTTACAACGTGGATAAATCCCGTATTATATAAAATATTTTTGAACATTTGCAGAATACCCTTGAAATAATTCTGGTGGCCGCGCAATAGATCTTAAATTTCCATACATAACACAACGTAGGTAATTCACTGTTGAACTTTGAGTAACAGTTTTCAGAAAGTGACACACATGAAAGGAATTATCAATTTAGTAATGTAGGAAGGTGTAACTGTGGAGGACGGTTGGAATGTTAAGTCTCAAATACATTGGTGTCTGTGGGACGACTGATATGGGCAATTAATTAATTTTAAACATTCAATGAGGGGCGTGGCTTCAGGCGTCAAGATGGCGGTCGCACTCTGAGAGTGCTCTGGACCCCTCCGTCATCCGCCCATAGCTAACGCGGTTTTGCCGAGCGAGGGATGCCGTTTTGACTCTCCCTGTGATCCCTGGATCCCGAGGAGCCGGTGGAGGTGAGCGGTTGCGAAAGGCAGGCTCCGATCTGCCGCCGCGGCCCGACCGGCTCCGAGGGGAAAGAAAAATAAAATGGCGGCTGGGACGGGGTCTCCGCGGCTGATTTGGCTCCGACGCTGTTGCCCTTCCTGACGCCGCGGCACCGGACTGAGGGTGCTTCGCGGGCCCTGGAGGGCACTGGGGTCGTGCTCCGCGTGTGGAGCCCCGCGGACGGGAGAGGCGGTGCCGTCCCGGCCCGAGAAAAAGGCCCTGCGTTGGTGAGGCCGCCCCTGGGTGCCCACGCAGGGTCACCGGTGTAAAAGACCCACGGACTGAGGAGACGGTGTCGCCCCGGCCTGGGGGAGGGGCCCTGCACCGAAGGGGCGGCCCCTGGGAGCCCACACAGAGACAATCGGCGAAGAAGCTCCGCGGTGCCCCGCCGGACGGGGGGCGCACGGGAGCCCTGGAGAGTGCTGAGGCTGCGCCCCAGGCACGAAGTCCCACGGATTGGAGGAGGCAACGCCGCCCCAAAAAGAGGGGCCCTGCGCCAGCGGGACCACCTTTGGGCGCCCATGAGAAGACCCACGGAACCCCGCTGAAGGGAGGCGAGACATTGTTGGCATGAAGAGGAACAGCATGACAGTGGTAAGGAGGATGCCTACCCGCGGCTCCCATTCCTCCCCCCCACCCCGGTGCCTTGATTGACTTAAGGTGAGGGCCTAGGGCGCGTGGTGTGCCCGAGTCGTGCGGGGGATCGGAGTGGACCCCATTCGAGGCGCGGAGAGGTGGGAAGGAGAGGAGACCTGGAGAAAGAGACACTTCCCCCCCCTTTTTTCATCAATTCTCAAGCAGCTATTGACAAACGGGCCGACGGACCAAATTCACCCTCCCCAACGGGGCCGCTGACCTGAATGGACCCACCGCGGACCACAAACGCGACTAAAAACAGGCCGTGAACCGACCTTGGGACACTGCGACATCCAGGAGGGACTAGATCCTGGGTTGAGGTGCCTCCCCCCTTCTCTCTCATCCCTCCCTACGCAAAAGGTGTCACGGGAAAACTGCCGAGGGGAGACCAACGAGCCAGACCCCCGGGAATCACAAACGTATCTAGAAGAGACTTTGAGCCTGCCTTCCTGGCCTTCATGCATATAATACTGAGAACATCCGTGCCTGCCTGTGGTGGCGGGTCCCCGCCGGTGTGAGCCACCCCCGCGGATCCCAATCATAACAAGTGAACCAAGACCCAAGATTTAAATCAAAATACTGCAAGATTTAACCTATCTGACTCCCTCCCCCCGCGTCACGATGGGCAGAAACAAGGCGAACAGACAACCTCCACCCTCTCAGCAGAAGATCGACCAGTTCACGACGCCGACAGGACAGCGGGGAGAGGGGGACATGGCTAGTGGGGGCCCGGCGCCGGACGGAGTGAGCGCCATCCTCCAGGCAATCCAAACTTCGCAATCCGCTGGTCGAGGCCAGAGTCTCCCAGACTGAAAGCGACCTATCCGACCTTAAAGCCAAGGTAGCCCAGCTGATGACTCGATCCGGAGAGTTGCACCGCCTCGCAGAGGACGCGGAGAACCGGTCAAGACGCAAAAACCTGCGCTTCATTGGATTTCCAGAGGGCATAGAGGACGGCGGAGCCTCCGAATTCCTAGAGAATTGGATCAAAACTTGGATGCCGGATCAGTCCCTCTCGCCCTGGTTTGTGGTTGAGCGAGCCCACAGGGCACTTGCCCCTTGCCCCCCTCCGGGCGGCCCAAAACGCCCGATGATTGCTCGCTTCCTCAACTTTAAAGACAGAGACAACATCCTCAAGGAGGCTAGACGTCTGGAAGATCTTCACTGGGAAAACCATAAAATCCTAATCTTCCCGGACTACACCCGTGAGGTCCAGACCCGCCGTCGCTCATATGAGCAGGTTAAACAAAAACTTAGAGCAATGCAGCTCTCCTACATGCTCCTCTTCCCCTCAAGACTCTAAGTCCTCTTGGCCGGTAAAGCTCATTTTTTTGAAACACCTGAAGAGGCGTGGGACTGGCTGACGGAGGAGGGCGTCGGAGCCCGGAGGGGCCCCCCGGGTCCTGCTGAAAAGATCTCCCAGATGGGAACCCCCCTCCCGGGGGGGCCCCGGAGGAGCCGGAGACGCACCAGGTCCCGGAGGGGGGGGAAGAAAGAAAAAGACCCAGACACTCTTGTGGACAATGAGGTGGCCCGGAACTTAGACTCACAGACCGAGGGAGGTGCGGACCCTCCCGAGCCTCAGGCCTCGGCCCAGGCGATGGACGACGGCCGCTTGAGCCAGTCCCCGGCACTTGATTAATACTGACAATGAAACATACTTGACCCCTGCTGGAGGACCTCCGGGGGGGGACCCGAGTTGTTCAACTTTTAAGGTGCGGGCCCCTTGGAGGCCGCCATTGGTCGCATTGTGCCCCTCTAATGCACGGTGCCTGACCTCGGCACATGGCCGCTAATTGCAATTGATCCGGTTAAATGGAGGGGTCCACCACTCCAACCCAACAATAGTCATACTGGCTATCTGGTTCTGGTTGGGTATTTGGGCGACAGATGCTTCCGGGGTGGGAGTATGGGGAGGGGGGCAGTTAGGGGGGGGGGGGTTTGAAACCAGTTTAAAGCGTAGCGAGTCGCTTAACCTCGTTTGTTATTTCAATATCTCACTGTTAAGTTCAAAACAGCCGTCCCTAGATCCACAGCCAGACACCCAACTTGGTACAATACTTATGCAACCCACGCTTGGCATACACTGACTCAGGTCCTCTCCTGGAACGTAAACGGCCTGCTAGACAAGATCAAAAGGTCAGCAGTATTTAGCACTCTTCGCAGATATTCTCCCTCTGTGTTTTTTTTGCAAGAAACTCACCTCCTCGGGACTAGGTGCCCCATGCTTATGCGAGGAGGTTATGATAGAATATACCACGCGGGCTTCTCTAGAGGCTCCAGGGGAGTGGCCATCCTACTCCACCGCTCCCTACCCATGGTGATTACAGGCACGCAATCCGATCCACAGGGCAGATTCGTAGTGGTCACGGGGACGCTCCACGGGTCGCCAATAAACCTTGTTTGTGTGTACGCCCCTCCGGCGGGACTGGACGCCTTCCTACTCTCGCTCCGATGCGTGACGGCGGACCTCCCCCAGGGGGCCACCCTGTTGGGAGGAGACTTCAATGCCGTTCTCGACCCCAACCTGGACGTGTCTGGCGAGGCCACTGCCAGTAGATCCAATAGGGCTTCGGCCCTTAACAGCTGGACCGAGAGCCTAGGCCTATGTGACGTATGGAGAACCTGGCACCCCAGGGAGCGGCAATACACGCATACATCAGCTGCCCGCCAAACGCAATCTAGAATAGATTTTATATTCATGCCCGCCACGGACCTCCCGAGCGTTACGGGGGCAGAGATACTCCCTCGTGGAGTCTCAGATCATGCTCCAGTACGTGTTCGTTTGGGCGGAACAGACCCCTCTAGGTGCCCGGTGTGGCGCCTGAATGCCTGGTATTTGCAGGACGAAGACTATACCCACGAGGTCATGACTCACTTTACCCAATACTTCGACCTGAACACGGGATCAGTCCAGTCTCCAGGAACACTATGGGCAGCATGTAAGGCCACCCTTAGAGGGCAAGCTAAATATCTCCTCCTTTCCCGCGAACGGGACCGAAACTCTCAGGTCTCCAGGCTGGAGGCCAAGGCCTTAAGACTGGAGTGCCAACAAGCGACCTCGCCGTCTGCCTCTACCACGAGGCAGCTGACCTTAGTCAGAGGCGAAATCAAACATATAATGCTAGAATCGGCTAAACATATCTGGAGCGCTTCTGCGGCCCGAATATATGGCTGGGGGGACAAAAGTGGGAAGCTTTTGCATTGGTTGGCCACCCGCCCTCTGGCCAACATAGTCATTCCAGAGATTTTAGATGCCTCGGGCACCCTCACCAAAACACCTATTGATATTGCGCAGAGTTTCGCCTCGTACTATGCCCGCCTATATGCAAGGCACCCCCGCCCGACCATTGAGAGAGAGGCTCCCCTTCTAAACGACATTACCCTTCCTAAGGTCTCCACGGAGACCAGAGACAGACTAGATGAAACTATTAGCCTCGAAGAAGTCACCAACGCGATCTCCAGCCTGGCATCGGGTAAGACCCCCGGTCCTGACGGTTTCCCAGCAGAGCTATACAGGAAATGCAGTGACATTCTGGGTCCACACCTTCTTAACATGTACGAGGAGGCTGAGAGATTGGGCCGCTTCCCCGTTGGGATCGATCAAGCCACGATCGTAGTGATCCCCAAAACCCAACCCCCATCACAACATTGTTCGGCGTACCGGCCCATCTCACTCTTAAACACTGAGGTCAAGGTGCTCTCTTCGATCCTTGCCTCTAGATTGAAAAAAGTAATGCCCACTCTGGTGTATCCTGACCAATGTGGCTTTATGCCCACCCGCAGCACCAGACACTGCATTAGGCGGCTACACCTGGCCCACCACAAGACCCTGTCGCACAAACCCTTAGCACTAATCCTACTAGATTTTGAGAAAGCCTTTGACACAGTGGACTGGTCTTACCTCGAACAGGTTCTGCAAAGAAACGGGCTCGGCCCCAAATTTCGAAACCTAGTGAGACTCCTATATTCCAGGCCGACAGCCCGAGTCCAGGTGAACGGTGTGGTTTCCGATCCATTCCCCATTGCTGTGGAACCCGACAGGGATGCCCACTGTCTCCCCTGCTCTTCGCATTGATAATAGAACCCTTAGCGATAATACTCCGAGGAGACCCATTGATCGAGGGCTGGTCCTGGCCCACCTGCTTAGAGGATCGCGTGGCGTTATACGCAGACGATGTCCTCCTATATATTTCCAATCCAGCCAAAAGCGGCCCCCGCGTGCTAGAAATCCTAGGCCTCTTTGCGGAGGCCTCGGGATTGATCCTAAATCCCACCAAGTCCCTACTGGTCCCCCTGCATCGCTCCAGGGACTGTGTGGACTGGCAGCTAAACATTCCAGTACGAAGAAACAGTTTTAAATATTTGGGAATACACATCTCACTCCTCCCCGAATTGACATGGGAACTCAATATTACGCCGTTAACTAGGAAAATCAAGACTGATCTTCTACGCTGGAAGACCCTCCCCCTTAATCTGCTCGGCAAAATAGCGCTTTACAAGATGATGATCCTCCCTAGGCTCCTCTACTTATTGCAAAATTTTCCGTTCCCCATACCCATAAAATGGTTCAGGGAAATGGACTTACTGGCGCGCCAATTTATATGGAGTGGAGCTCGCTCACGACTGGCGCTCAAAACTTGCCAAAGAGATGTACACGAGGGGGGCTTAGGCATGTCCAATATCCACTTTTACTACCTTGCGACGCAATTACTTGTGATTAACGACTGGGTGGGGGGTGGGCAGTCAGACCCGGCATACCGGTTGGAACTTCAGTCCATGGGCTATCCTCGGATCTTTGGCACCCTCTACGGAGGTCCAATCTCTCAAGACGTCCCGGACGTAACTAAGGTGATTTTACAGGGATGGCGGACTGCTCAGATGTTGACGGGGTGGCGGGGGCGTCTCACCCAACAAACCCCGTTATGGCATGGGAGACACTTGGCGCAGGTGGCGGGCTTGGAGGGTTTTCGAAATTGGGACAACATAGGTATCTCTACTCTGGGGGACGTCTGGAAAGGGTCGTATATGCGATCCTTTGAGGATCTCCCAAAATTTTTCTCCCTGAATAAGACACAGTTCCACAGATATCTCCAGCTCCGACACGCCCTACTAGCACATGTCCGAATGGGAGAAGCCATACCCGAGCACAGTCCTATGGAGGCTAAGGTGCTGATGGGGGGGCTGGGTAGGGGAGGTGTTTCCCAGATATACCGTGCCCTGGTCACCGGCACCCCGGGTTCTCTGGAGGGGCTCCGCCGAAGGTGGGAGGGATGGACGGGCACCATGGAGGAGATGGACTGGGATGAAGCATTGATGGCCCCGCGCGCCCTAGCGATGGCTACACGCCTTCGATTGATACAAACATATTATCTTCACACAGCCTATCTCACACCCATCAAACTACACAGAGCGGGCTTACGCCCCACAGCGGAATGCCCTCGCTGCAGAAACCCTACAGCCGACTTTTTCCACATGGTATGGACCTGCCCAGTCATGGTGACATACTGGGAGGCTGTTTTGCAGGAAATCTCCGAGGTCCTACAGGAAGACATAGAGAGGAAACCTCTGCCCCTTCTACTGGGGATCATGGGCGACACTGGGTTGAGGAGACCGGACCGAGCTTTCCTTGGGGTGGCGTGCCTGGTAGCCAAGAGGGATATAGTGGCGGGCTGGAAGGCTATAAGTGCCCCAACACTGACTAAATGGAGAAGAGGGGTAGACTGGTGTGCGCAGAATGAACAACTTGTATATGAGGCCAGAGGATGTCCAAACAAATATAATAAGATATGGGGGAAGTGGGAGGCTGCTGCAGGTCCTTAGATTAAACAAAGTATAGCCACCAATCATATTGTAATGTCTGGGAGTATGGGCTCGGCTGTTGTTAGATGCACGTTGGCATCCTGTTACATGTGTGTACCATTGTATTTGTCCTTTTCTTTTCTTTTTGCAAAATAAAAAAAAGTCTTTATCAAAAAAACATTCAATGAAACAAAATAAGATTTTAATGATAATCCCACCGTGTTCCTGTTATGTGGTGATCCCTGAAGTCTCTTTCGAGACTTATCCAGGAGATCGCGAGTGGATTATCCGCTGGTAACCTCGTACACTTGAGAAACACTACCTACATATAAATTAGCTTTTCACTGAGACTATTTTTCTAAGAATTCTGAACAACGTGTAAACTGGACCCAGCACGTGACACTCACTGTTGTATACTTTTTTCTGCTTCCCTAGATCACTGAACTACTGAGAAGACCAAATGATTCAGAGGAAGTTAGACACACCCAACTGGTTCCTCAAAGGATCACTTGCAGTGAGAGTCCAGTGCTCATTTGGGACCCATCAGACCAGACATCTAGAGGCAGTGAGAACCCAAAACACAAAAACTCCAAAGTTACTTCTCAACATAGCAAATCTCATTCGACGGACAACAAAGGCACAGGGAAAGAAGTGACTGAACTCAAGGAACAGCTTCAAGCCATGAAGTGCCAGGTAACTTTTGCTGTGCTTTGTGTAGCATTCTACAAATATGGTGTTCTAAGAAATGTTGGCATAAGTTCCCTATGCGATCACTCTTTCCCCGGCATAGATTCTGGCATGGATTTTTCCCAAGCCCTTTGTTGCCCAGTCCACACTTTTAGCTTCATTTTTCGGAATTCAAGGATCAATTTACTCCTTTTTTGTCCAATGGGAGATCCCACAAACAAACAGTCCAACACACAATTAGATAACCTTTTCATATCTTACAGGTCCTACTGTGATTTCGAAATTACTGGGTCATTCTTCATCTTCCTGTTTCTGCCACGTACCAAGCAAACATCCTACTTTACATAAAGTATTTGATAGCGTGCCTACCTAGATTCAAGGAGCAGTTGAGTGAGTTACAATTAACTTGTTGCTGTAGAAGGTGCATCTCACACATGTTTTGTTGTACAAAGAACTGTGTTATGTGTGGAGTCTGATTGGGTCTATAGTACAGAAACCAGTCTTGACTGGAACAGAGGTGGAAACCTGGATTGTATAACTTGCTTTACAGCATGCTTTAGTTACTACCCTGGACCGAGATTTAGGCTTGACCCTCAGGCTGATGGGTTGTAGCACAATTAGAACTTTCCACACACAGTGGGTAGAATATTCTACATTAAAAGGTAGAAAACAGGAAGACAAACATCGGAATGTTGGAGCAGAAGGTCGAGACAAGTAATTATTGACCATGAGCCACTTGATTGTCTTCAGTGGAGCTCGCAACATTCCAGTGTTTCAATACACATTGCATATCGCACTTTTTTACAATACGAGGCACAGGGAGAAAACATGGTTTTGACAAGAACCACACAATCTTTTGTTCCGGTATATTGAAAGTGGATTAGAATGTAGGTCTCTTAGCCTCTTTTCTGGAAATCTTTTACAATTATTTTTTAAACTATTGTTTTGTAAGCACTTTGGGCCCAATTCATAAAACATTTATGCCGGACAGCTATCCACATACATGCCAGTTGTCAAAGGTTTTACTACTGTGGAAAAGTGTAGACCTTCCAGTGTGGAAAATGTTTTCCAAATGGAGGAAAAAAGAAAACAAGCATTGCTAACGCCAATATGTCTTACCTTTGAGACCTATTTTTTGTCTCTGCCAACGTCTTTGGCTGCGGCAGAACGCTATGCAGCATCGCATTGTCGTTGCACACATGCATAATGATATGCAGGCGCATGCATCATTAAGCATGTGCATGCCTATAAAATGATGTGGGCTTGGTTATTTTATTTACCAATTTGATCAGTAAATAAAAAAGTACCGCACAAGAGCTTTTCTTTCAAAGTGGAGGGGCCATCAGGAATTAGCTGTTTTGGCCTCCCAAAAAATAAAAAAAACATAGGTTGGGGTGGGATGCAGTGGAGAAGTGGGTGGGGCGAAAGCAATCAGGAGTGGGTGTTGGGAGATAGGGAGACCAATGAGGGGGAGACGTTTACTAGTGAGAAAGCAACGTAGAGTGCAAGAGAGGCAGGGAGTTTAGTGGTGGGATAAGCACACAAGAGAGCGCTTGAAACATAACGGACACAGAGCAACACAGAACAAGGGTTGGTGTGGATATTTGGAGAGGAGAGAAGCACACAAGTAAGACAGCCTTTAAAACAAATCATAACTCACTCTGACGAACTATTGAGTTTTGCAACTAAAATAAAATTGTAAATCTGCACCTGTGAAGAGGCTAATCTATTCTCGTAAATGTTCTTTGCATTGCCAAATTTTTTTGGGGGAATGGGCATTTTTCTGCTTTGGTCCCACACTTGGATTGGGGCCTGGAGGGTAGATTAAACTGCTGAAATAGTATGCCAGATTCCTGTTCGAGTTCTTTCAGCAATCCCCAGTACTCAACTAAAAGGTTCCCAGCAATTCCTTCCAGTTGACTAAAATCAAAGTAGAGTAGGTAAGCAACACAATGCAGGTTGGTGGGAGGCGGAAGCAGCAACGCAGGGGCAGGGGACAAACAACCAAAACAAAACAAAAAAGAATCTTACCTTGTGGAACGTAATCTGTTGCTCATGTAAAGCACTACAATGCCCCCAGGCACATTTCGTGCTATACAGCTAAAAAGAAAAAGTGCAATGTTCAGAAGCATGGAAGTGTGGGGGACTGCAATGGCCTGCAAACACATGCACTCTTTGGTGCTACATCTACAAGGAAAAATGTAGGTTTGAATGCAAGAGCAGTGGAAGGACACCAAGAAAGGAAGCAGTACTTGAGCCATGCTCCTGGGAAGGATTAAACACATGAAGAGAAAGTGAAACTGGCCCACACTAACCAAAGAGAAGTAAGGAAAGGAGAGTGACACTAAACCCAACCAATATTACGCAATGGGCAGCCTTAAATCCCTGTGTACAAAATGTCTTACAGGTCAGACCTAAAACGTAGATAAAGGAGTAGTACAAGGATTGTGGGCTTTGGGATAGCCCTCTTTTCCATTGGCTCTTACGTAGCTTTCAAATGTTGCCGTTGGTAAATAGGCAGTCCTTATACCTCATGGCATTTAAAGGTTACATCCTCTCATTACTGTTCACATTAGGCTTTGGTGATAGTACCAACTAATTCTCACTCCCTGTCTCTCCAACTGCTCACTTGTCTTATCGTTTCTGTTATCGTCATTCTTGTTCCCTGTTTATTCCCTCCTCCCCCCCCATCCATTCCTCCCCCCCGCTCACCATCATTGTTGTCCTCAGTCATCATCCTCCTTCATCCCTCTTTGCTACCCCATACGTTCCTGTCACTGTCCTGTTCATCCCCAGTTCCTCGCTCCCCCTTCATGCCACCTCATTACCAGCAATAAAAGAAGAGCTGGGGCTGTTGAATGTGTCCAGCACTTTTAGGCCCAAATTTAAGGAAAGTGGCGATTCACATTGTGAAACACCACTTTTCTTGCGCTCCCCTGCGCCCCCAAACAAAACCATGTGTGCATCGTATTTAGGATACAGCCCACCATGCCGGTATTAGGAACAGTAGCGTCAACATTATTGACGCCATTGTGGTGCTTTGCTCCACTAGCGTAAAAAATTCTGCCACTAGTGGAGCAAAGTGCAAGGAGGCCCATTAATTCCAATGGGTGCGTCCTTTTAACGCCGGTGACGCCAAAAATGGCGCAATCAAATCTTGTAGATTTCATTGCACCTTTTGTGCGGGCCTCCTTGCGCCAGAATGTCCCCTTTGCATACATTATGCATGGCGCATGCATAATGTGGTGCAAAAGATCGCAAAGTGGCACAATGCATGCATTACGCCACTTTATAGATAACGCGCAGAGTTTTTGGCATTCTAACGCCACATTAGCATCAGGAAAATGATGCTAATGTGGTGTTAGATGGCTCAAGGCCATCCTTAAATTTGGGCCTATTAAATATTCCAGCAGCTCCATCTCTTCCATTATGCGTAGGGTTGCTCCCTCCTCAGCTGCAGGAGCACTACAGTTACCTATCTTGCTCAAGCAAACTGCAGGTGCAAATGCTTGTGTTTGAAACATGCAGTAACCAAATGGGGAAAATACAAGTACACTACAGTAATACAAAAAGACAAATACAGACAGTTGCTATAGCTACTGCATTGCATGCATTTACATTATTTTTATGTTGATGTATGTCGGCAAGGCTATCTTGTGTGTATTCAATATTCAACTGAATTATGGTTCCGATTGAGAAATACAATCGAAAGGCTGGTTGTTCTGTAGTGTTGAGAAGGGTCTTCCTACACCTCATTGTGCAAATGACTGCGGTTGGACACTGCACTCCTTAGTTTTATGGGCTACCCTTTTTTTGGGGTGTTTGCACTGCAGCTAGAAGGAACCCATGCATTATTTCTGTTCTGTACAGAGGCACAGTGCCAGTTTTAACTCTAGCACTTGTTGGTGCACCACAGTCCATTCCAGTGCTTGAAATGGAAAAATAGAAGTGCTGGCACTCTGTACCAGAGTACCTGCTTTTTGCTGAGAAGTGCTGGTACTCTCCAATTAAAAGTATTACCTTTTTCTTCAGAAGTGGAGGTACTCTTCCTCTTACAATGCAAAAGTGCCTGTACTCCGTACCGGATAGTGCCGGCCCATTTAAAGCACTGGTCCATTCGAATACCTGCACCGTCGGTGCTGGAGTTGAGCCCCCTTGCTCAATGTGCGCAGCAGTGCCCACACAGTACTCAGAAATCATGCTTCACTCTCTAACACTGCCATCTACATGAGAAACGCCCAACCACCCTTCGTGTTATGCACCACATGTGATTTTAAACAGCTGGGGGTTTCTCGGATTACCCATATAATTTCTTGGAGCTGGCTCGAGCATGTAAAGGAGGAAGCCACTGCTTTAAAAAGTCAACGTGTGCGTCACACCATCAGTCTGCAGGCACGATCCAGCACAACAAATAAAGACTCCCTAAGCCAGTTTTCAAAATATGATGTGTACTAATGTGCTCAGGAATCTTAAACTAGAAACTACATTCCAATGCCCAACATATGATATTTAACAACACAGGTTTTCTGAAAAATAAAAAGATGAGCAGAACATGTTAAGGTACTGCAATATGCTACTGCATGGACTGATTTATATCGCACTGAGACCTCTAGTAGTAGCCCAAGGTATTGCAGCCTGCTGCAGCTAGAATTTTTACTAAACTTGAGACCCCTGGTGGCTCCCTTAGGTACTGCAACCTCCAAAAGCAAGGATTTGTATCGTACTTGAGAAAACTCTAGTTGCAGCCAATGGTACTGCAGCCTTTCACAGAAAGGATTTGCATCATACTTGAGAGACCTCTAGTAGTGGCCTGAGGTGCTGCAGCCTGATACAGCAAGGATTATGTCTTGAGGGATCTTGTAGAGCCACCTAAGGTACTGCAGTATCCTACTGCAAGGATTAAGTATTATTTGTGGTATCTTTAGGAGAAGCCTAATGTACTGTAGCCTGCTACTGTAAGGACTTGTGTCTGACTTAAGGGACCTCTTGTTGCAGCCTGTATCAGGAAAATGCTGATTGCACTGTTTCAAAACCCCAAGGGTAAGATAATGTGAATGACATTTTTTTTTAAGTGAGATATTTGATCGGGCAAACCTTGTTTTAAATATATGTTTCTGGGCAGCTAAGGTTGCAAATGAGCTCCTGATATGTTTGGGGCAAGTCCCTTCCCATTTGGCGTTCGTTATTTCAGACAAGGTCCTGTATTTATCGGACTCTTTTCCACGGCTGCTTGGATTCCCTAAGTGGCGTGTGATGATTTCTGCACTTAGTGAGTATGTGCTCAAGTCCCAAAACTGAGCAAGCTGCTTGCTAACAATCCAGGACTGCTGAAGATGCTGAACAAGGTTGGGCCACCTGCACTTCTGTTTTTTATCACATAATCAGAAGTGTTATTTGTGTTAAGAAATGAAGTCAAACAAATCTACTTGTCATCTGTCAAATCATGCATACATCTTTTAGAATGTCGTTGTCACATAATGAAAAGCATATATTTTGGGTGCACTCCAGCAAACTAGCATGGGGTACATTTTGGTGTGTTTCTCGGCTTTAATAAGACTTTCTCTCTTTCTGCTTTCTCACTACACTGCAGTCTTTTGACGTTCATAGAGCCACAATTACATTTAGTCCTAGTTTAATAGTTAAGTTCTTATTTAATTTCTTAGAACATTATGGTTATTGTATTAATCTTCATATATTTTCTGAAACAG
Source organism: Pleurodeles waltl (assembly GCF_031143425.1). Lineage (NCBI taxonomy): Eukaryota > Metazoa > Chordata > Amphibia > Caudata > Salamandridae > Pleurodeles > Pleurodeles waltl. Next base: position 1,006,827,716 of record NC_090449.1, on the reverse strand, counting down.
TGAGTAATGTTTCGCTCCATTTCGATTATATCACTAAAGTGTAGCAATGACACAACTAAAGCAATTGACACAGCATGAACACCTTTTCTGATTCAATGTTTTGTTTACATTTTTCTTCGCAGACAGAAATTTATGAAGCAGATTACCAGACGGAACACAAAGATCGACAGAGAATTAAAGCAGAGAATGAAAAACTAAGGAAAAAAGAAGAAGATATGAGGCAACAGATGCTGTTATTGCAAGAGCAGGTAGGTCTGCCTAAAGAATTATATAAGTATTCTACAGAGGCAGAAAATAATGACAACGTGGGGAGATCGATAAAGGAGAGCTGGGAGCTCTGCTAGAGGTAGTTTAGTATCTGTTTATCTCTGCTCAGCATTCACGCCCTGGCTGCCCAGCTCCAGAAAAGGTGGCACGAGACCCTGCTGCAGTGCAGATGCCACAAGAGAGATGGTTAGCCAGGCAGAGGCAGGAGGGCTGCCCTCACCAGCCCGGCCTTAGATATATCAGAAGCCTCCTACGACCCTAGTCTCCTCCATTCTCTAAGTTCCTGCATCTTTTGCCGGTGGCCTCCTCCACGGGCTGTGTTGCAATAGCTCAGACGGAGGGGAACAAGAGATCAGGAGGCTCAGTCAATCCCATGCGTTGACCACAGGGCTTGGAGGACCCTTCCCAACACTGCCAGCTCGAAACTGGTGATTTTTTTCCAAAGGCCGAGAGTCAAAACTCAAAGGAGAGCAGTCTTGTAGGAACCAGAATTATTACTAGTTCAACCCAGTTACAAAGGTCATGAGAATGGGACTGTGGTGTTTCTTGATTCACTGGCAATAGGCATCTGGGCCTTAGAACATTGAAACTGTTCATTATCTGGATACATTTTGACATATACTTGATACAGCAAAACTACCTCTACCAAGGGTTGCATACAAATGCTTTAATGTGAGGTGAACAGACAAACAAATGCACAGTTACCGGATGTCTTCCGCCCGACACACTATATTTAATGTGGGATGATATGGAACATAAAAAAATGTGTCATTCATTTATAAACTATGATTCAGGAGAGAAAACAGCACACACCTTAAAGGAAAAATCAGGACATCAATCCTCTAATGTCTGTGTATATCTGACAAAATCACCATCACGAGGCATCTTGCACAGTCACATTGAGACATACTTTAAATCTTTTTCCATATTGTATGTATGCTGTACAATGCAATGCATCTCCCCTGGGTCACATAGGGCAATGGAAAGGTTTATTTGGCATTTACGAAGCGACACAGGGCCTGATTTGGATGGCCTTATAAATAAATGTATGCAACCCAGCAGCTTCTGCTGCATTACATTTCATAGTGGCTGGCGTCCCATGTGTGGAGGGTGGGCGTTTCTGTGCATCCACCCATGGACTTCACGCAATTCGAGATTTACTAAGGTTTGTAAAGCTTGAATTGTGTGAAATCGTATGCGTACCACAGAGAGGTGCAACAAGGAAATACATGTGTATTTCTCCATCTTACTTCCTCTTTCTATACATGACGCATTGTGCTTCACACATAGAAAGAGGAATATGCCTTTCTGGATTGTTTTTGTGCGGGAAGGTATACCTTCCTGCACAAAAACAATCCGGGCCATGAAGCAGGCAATGTTGCACCCTTGAAGTTTGTATGTTATGAACCACACTGTTAAAACCCTTCTTTTTGTGCTGGATACTTTTCATTGGTGGGTCCAACTTGTGTTCTATATTTGATTTTAGATCCACAGATCCCCATAAATCACAATTATATAGGCTTCTTCAGATTCAAATGCCTTCAGTGATTCTTGTGTTTGTACAGTACTGTTGGAAAAAGTTATGGGCCTCGTTTACCAGGACATTGCACCACCGGAATGCCACTTTTTCCGATGTTCTGGTGGCACAATGCCTTGTTCCATATTTACAAAGCGGCGTTAAACCACTCTTTGTGGCTTAACGCCGCTTTGTAAATACGGCCCCTTTACACACATTACTATGCGTGAAAGGGGCGTGCAATGGGTGTTGCTGTGGGCGTTCCACCGCTACACCCATTGCATTTTGACGCTGCCCCAGATTTATGAGAAATCGTAAACATGAGGCCCGACAAAAGCTAACACCACCCCAGGGGCAGCACAACGCGGATAAATACTTTTATTTCTCCTTGTTTTTGCTCTTTCTATGTGTGCTGTATTCTGCAGCACACACAGAAAGAGCAAAACTTATTTAAAGATTGTTTATGTGCAGGATGGTGTCCCTTGCTGCACATCAACAACCATTAAATAATAACGATTTACTACTTCTATGTGTGCTGCAGCACACATCGCTATTACTGATTGTTTATGCTGCAGCACACATAGAAGTAACAAATCGCCATTACTGATTGTTTATGCGCAGGACACATAGAAGTAACAAATCACCATTAATGATTGGCTATGCGCAGGAAAGGACACATTCCTGCGTATAAACAATCATTATGTGCAACGCAGGCACCTTTTGCACTATGGTGCAAGGGTGCCTGCGTTGGCACTAGGCAGCTAATTCCAGCGCCAGCGCTAGGGAAAACACAGGGGTGTGTGCTGTATTGTAGTAAATACAGCACATCCCTGTGTTTCTGAAATGATGCAGCGTGGCACTGCGAAATTTACCGCTGCACCAGTTCTTTGTAAATGAGGCCCTATGTCTTTTTCTAAAGACAGATTTTTACATCTTAACATTTTTCTTAAACTTCCTTCTTTTGACACTAAACCAAAATCTAATCCCTAATCAATAGTGATACAGAACTTCAACATTTGTGTTTAATAGTGTGCATTTTAAGAGCCATCCCATTTGCACCAATTGATATACCAGCCTGGTGTTCTCCTGTAGAGAATTTGTGATGTTGCACAGCAGGAAGCAAACTGGGCCTAGGAGGAAGTTTCCTGGGTTGAAAAGAAAACAGCTTGGTTATGCTGAAAAAAGGCTGGTTGGTGACTGCAAGAGAGGAAGAAACACACAGGCAGACCAAAGGAAACCAACAATACTCGACGTGCATGTAGCATGGATGCTTGGCGTCTATTGCTCTCCTGGCATATCTTCAACTCACTAATGGATATGAATGCTGAATGGTTAACATGCAACCGTGCTCACTATTTTAACCTAACTGATGGTACAGCACTATGAAACAGAAACGTCTGTTGTAGCATGTACTGTATAAAACACACAGGCCCATATTTATACTTTTTTAGCGCCGCATTTGCGTAATTTTTTGACGCAAAAGAGGCGCAAACTTGCAAAATACAATTGGATTTTGTAAGTTTGCGCCGCTTTTGCGTCAAAAGCGACGCAAATGCGGTGCAAACAAAAGTATAAAAATGGCCCACAGTGTTATAAATTGTGTGTAAAACACACATCATTATAAATGTTCTTATTTTTAACATTTGTTAAGCACAAAAATGTGCAGTGTGCAATTATTTTGACAATTCTTTCAACCACTTTAGGGTTCATGCCGTTGCAATGTCTGTGGCATATTTTGATACAATCATTCTTCTCTTTTGGTGAAGAGGGGGAGACAAGCACTCATTCATCTCCATCAGTGATGGAGAGAAGTAAGGCAGTTGCAAAATGCCCTGGGACCGTCTGACCTCCCTCTTAGCCAAATTCTCTCAATGGCTATTAGAATGTGTAAGGCAACCATAGAGTGGTCTAGGTGTATGTGTTTAGGTGCAGTTTCCCTGTGCCAAGAGGTACTTTCTTGGTACTTTCTTTGGAACATGTAAAGGGACAGTAAAAGAAGGCTAGTGTAATTTATCTCTGAGAGAGGATGTCACATAAGCCCCGGGAGCCAGGGAATTTGATTCTCCAAAACTCTTGCTAATTGTGAACTTATATAAATGCTGTGTCAGTCTCCACCTTGTACCCAGTGGTGAGTGATATTCTATACACCCTAACAATCTCTCTTTTGGCTCCTTTTGACAGCTTAAGGTGTACGAAGATGACTTCCGGAAGGAGCGTTCTGACAAGCAGGTGCTCCAGCGCCTCCTCAAGAGCAAAGCCAATGCTAAGGATCCGGTGCTCGTGCACCGCTGCAACAACAGCGACCATGAAACACCGGCAGTGGCACGGACATCTCCGCCGGTTCCAATTACCAGGCACAGCGGCAGCAGCAAAACATGCGAAAGGCACAGCCACAAGCACAGCGAATGCTCCAAACACCAACACCTGAGAGAATCTGCGCGGCCAACATCTCCTTTTTCCATAGAGTACAAATAGCAGGGCCTACTGCAGGACAAAACAACATGAACTGATAAAAAGAATGTATGTTAACCAGGGCTCCAGAAAAGATACAATCGGAAATAGCCAGGAAGACTTTTTTGACAAACCAAGCTAAAAACACTTTCAGGAGAAATTCATATTTTGCTCATCAAGTTAAGCTGCCTTTCAACTGAGTTGTAATCAGCTTTCTCAAGTCCAGAGGAAGCAAGTTGCATAGTGGACTCCAAGGCAATACATGAATTTCCTTATTTCTGCAATCAGTCTGAGATGTCTAGCACCCTTTTCGACTGAAATCTTTAAAATGCAATTGCTATGTACTAAACATAAACAGTACTAGATCAGATATAACTTGTACACGGATATATGAATATACAACCTGGCCAATGTCTTCTAACTTATACATACAACATCAGGGCCATCTTCGCCCACAGACATGTGCCACAAACAGAGTGAAGATACAACACAGTGTTTGTTCAATATAGCATAGCACAACTTTGTGATTTAAAAAAAAATAAACACCACTATAATGCCATATTAAATCTAAACACCTTTGTAGTTTCTTCAAAGCCTTCAAATTGTAAAGCTCAAAATCTCCTAGTAGAAATTGACAATTATGTCATTCAGAAAACTGCTTAAAACCACACACTTAATATAAGCTTTCCGTGACACACAACTTTCTAAATGACTGTATGAGACTCCTCCTGGGGCTAACATCTCAGCTCTAGTGACCTCACGACATAACGAAGACATCATCTTATGCTGCATCACGTCATGAATGGAAGACTAAACCACAAGGTCCACATCCGAGGCCATAGCATCCAGCCCTTGGGATGCAAGAGACACTGCATTTGAGTGTACAGAACCTTAACACATAGTAGTCGAACCTTCATAACTTCCCCCGGCCAAGATTTTGAAGTTGGCAGCTGTCAAATTAAATCATGAAACCTATACTTGTTCACTTGCTGTATCTTTTTATACAGCACAGTAGGGTGAAACCACTAGCTGGAAATAGAAAAAGGGCATTATGAAAATAAAATAAATTAATTTGGGCCTTTTTATTGGATGATTACTTTTTTTCCTTGGTATAATTTAAGGCATATACAATTTTACATCTACAGCTAAAATATAATGAATACATCTTACTGAATGCTCCATACAAATGTATCTCTCTTTGTTGCACAAAAATAGTAGTTAGGCAGAGATGGATTTTGATGGTAGGCATCTTTCACAACACATAATTGAAGGAATATGAAATGTGGCAGACTGAAATTCACACACAGGTGAGCACAGAAAACGTAAAAAAAAGACACCAAGGCCCAGATCCTGGTAGGTGACACGCAGCCCGTGCAGCATCCAAAAAAGCTGTGCTGCATGACAAGGAGAGAGCTGGAGAGCACCATATCCACATAGAAATGACACTCTCCTCCCCTCTCCCTAGCGCCAGAGCTGATCCTTCCTGTACGAAATACTATGCCTAGATAAGTGCAAATGCTTTTCCCACTTTGAATGTGTGCTGTACACTGCAGTGCACATGCAAAGACAGAAAAGCAGAGAGAAATGAAATAATGTATTTGTTTTGCACCTGCTGTTTTTGGCGCTAAACCCTTTCTTCTGATCTTTCAGAATAGGTTTTAGCATCCAAAAGCATGGATGATAGCACAGTTATGCCCATGTACCTCCCATGTAACACCTCCTTGACACAAAGCAGAGTTCCACGCTGCTTTGCGTTACTTTGGCACACAAATCAATGCAAAGACCTATTTGTGTTGGTTTGTGAATGCCAAAAAAGTTTATTGCCAGTTGAGTGTTAAAAAGAAATTCTAAACCTTTGAGAATCTGGACCCAAGTGTCTAGCATGTGGGGTGACTCCTTGCAGACAGCGAGAAGGAACACAGCACAATATCTGAGTCATAAGAGTTCTTGTCCTTGACATTTTGGGACAACTGGCAATTTCTAGAAGGGGTATTTGGCTTGGTGCTTCAATTCTAGACTTAGCACTTGTTTGTCCTGGGCTCCACAGTCTGAAATTAAAATTCAGGGTATTCAAATTAGCTAGTTTTCTGGGAAGGAGCCACTGTGCTTTAGTAAATTTTCTGCAGAGGCATTAGAAAGATGTCCAGTGCTAAGTGAAAGAAGTGAAACTGTATTGAGAGACAGGGGACATACCATAATTCTGTTTTTAAGAATAGGTCGATAGAACGAGTCCACAGCTCTGGTCCTTGTCCTGGGAAATGGTTGAATTAGGAGCGTATCCATAAATCTGAAACTATGGTGTGCAGTTCAAGCTGGGCGAAGGATTTAGGTAGAAAGTTGCAAGTTTTTGTAGGAGTTTCTATATAAATTGTTTAGGGAGCTTGTTGTGTATTTTCTTATCTGACTCTACAAACAGTTTATGGAGCTGGTTGTGTATTTTCTTACCTGGGTCTAGAAACAGTTTATGGAGCTGGTTGTGTATTTTCTTACCTGGGTCTAGAAACAGTTTATGGAGCTGGTTGTGTATTGTCTTAGCCAAGACTATTTGTATATGTATGTTGTTGAGGAGAGACAGGGAGGAAATGTACTATCCTCACAAGTTCCAAGTGCATGTCAGATTACACTGGGATTCACATGAGAACATGTCTTCCCATCTTCAGTTCTGTCTGCATCAATGTTCAAAGCCATATATCCAGAAAGTAGTTGGATGTTGCCAGAAGAGTCTGCATTCATAATCACTTCTCAGGGTCTCCAGTGAAGAAAAGAATCCTCTGGCTACATCATTTTGTATATTTATTGCAGATGAAGCTCTTGCATGGTGTGACAGTCCAAGCATGGCTTTGCTGGGGTATAACTGGCTTCAGCAGTCAAATACACAAGATCACGGACCGACTTTACAAAAACAAACTCGCTCTTAAGAGTACACTGATATTGCTGGGAAAGAAGCATGGAATCCCCACAGAATCCTAGCTATTAGCTGGGAAACAAAGACAGATATCCTGTCAGGTTGTTTCCATAAAACTGGACAGGTTGGGGAACTAGCTGGGTTCACCGGAGAATGTGTCCTAGAAAGGATCTGGTGCAGACTTAACCTCTGTGCCTACTCTATTTATCTACCTGGATAGACATCCCACAAAACTAGGATACAAAGGAGTACTTCATAATAATATAGATACTCGAATTTATAGGAAGCTGTATGGTAAAGCTGAAAGGAGGCAATCTGATCATCTACACATCTTCTGAGCCATTTGGCACCAGACAAAATTGAGATCATGTTTTTCTAGTACCAGGCCACTGGGGTGTTGATGGTATTTGGAAAAATCAGGGTAACCAACTGAGTGGGGTAACTGAGGGAAGATGACTGCGAGTTTGGTGATGGATTATGCTAGAGCTCACAAGGACAAACTCTCATGAGGAATTGCAATCCCAAGGAATTAAATGGCTCCGTTATTGATCATTTTCAAGATGGAGCGCAAGGATTTATCGCTGATTGAATATGTTACTAGCTGCCATCAGCATTGGGTTTTAAATGGGGAACCCGAGGAGGATACTCTGCAGCCGGGGGTTGACCAGTTTAAATCATTTATACAAGGGGCCAATGAACTCACACAGGCAGCAAGCCAACAATAAACTCTGGCAAATAAAATACGCTGTTCTGCCGAATTCTCTTATTAAAGAAGACTAATGCCGCATTTATGAAAATGACCTACCCGAGCCTGAAGGAATATATGGCCCACACTTATTGAAAAAGAAAGATGCATCTTATTTGAGACAAATGAGAGAAAAAGCAGAAGCCAAGTTACAGTATTGGTATCTTATCATTGATTAGGAGGCAGCCAGTGAAGCACTGAGGATACACGAATGACTGCCACAAATTATAAAGGGCTTCTGTGGTTTAAGTGTGGAGTAAAACAGCCGGATAAACCAGTGGTATTTATTGACTCTTGTTGAGCATGGACTCAGGCGGATGCACCTTAGAGCATAGTGTTTGAGGAGGTCAGGAAAGGAGTGTTACATAGATAAGGTGAATCAGTACAAGTTCACATAATACTGTTTATGGAATAGTAGCTGGCAACAGCATGTTTTTTTAGCTTGGGATGGGAGTTTTTCTCCTATGGTATCTGCAGAAGACTGCTTTCAACTGGGCTCTGGGAGGATTAATACTGGATCTTCCCTATCCCCATCAAGAATCATCTGGAACTAAGAGCCAATGAAGTAGAACAAAAGATGATAATGTTTAAAAAGCAAACAAGAAACATGATTATAGCATCCTGATACTTCTTCCTTTTTTATACAAATACACGAAGAATGGGTGTAGTATGGGGGGTCACACTTTGTGAGAGACATTGTGGCGAAGGACTCCATTTGAGTGTGCTATGGGTTGGAAGTTTTACAGAGGGGCCACCAGCGAACCATACTGCTCCTGCTGAATTAGAATGCCACCTATGCCTGAGAGGCAGAGTGAACAATCACCTTTTTTTGAGCGGGATACCCCACTTCTCACAATGACACTGCCCATTCAGCTGTCCATCATCTCTGGCTGGTATGGCCCAACTGACCATATAAGCCTTGCTACAACAAGTTATACTGATGGTGGTCTCTCATATTTAAGTGAAGATCAAAACATTCATGAGCATACACAGAGGGATCTCAAGTTATGCCCTTAACCAGAACCATAGCAAAACTACACCCTAGGCGCTTTCTCTTTCCTGACAATCAAGTGTACCATACAGGGATCCAACAATGAACAACATGATGTACATTCAACTATTTCCAATATGCATGTAAGAAACAAACAAAATCCGTTTTTATAACAATTGGGTGTATTCAAAAACTACAACTTTGGCACAGATTGAAAAGGTTTGCTTTCCCATCCATGGGTGACACCAGCAAACTTATTTCAGTGCACCAGCTCTGAATGAAAGACGGGTTATTGAAGCTCCCACAATCATATCCAGTATATTGTTGAAGGAGTCATAGCTTTAAAGCGGGGGCGTGAAGGCAGTGTTTCCTGCGAGGAGTACATTTGCGATGCAGTATCAACTTTCTTCTGGGACTTGGCTCGATCAGCACTGAGCAAGATGTTGCTTCTTCAAAGTGCCCCAGCAGAAGATGAGACTGTCTTCTGGCAGAATCTCGGTTGATAATCTGGGTGAAAGACCTCTCTTCTAAACAGTCAAATGGCAATTCTTATATATTTAAACTTATCAGAGTCTGGAATTTGTGACATAAGTGGAACATTATTTTGACTATATGTCTACACTTTGTCTGACTGTAGACACCTGACCCAGACTTATGTTGCATCAGCCCAACATTTTGTACCGCATAGGTTTGTGTATGCAAACTTAGATCCCTATAGTCTAGTACTATCCTATGTAAGGAGTCTGATTTGGAGGTGGGGAAAAAGGGGCGTGGTTATTGGTGAAAGACAAGGCACTATTATGCCATGATACTGCAACTGATCTAATATTGTTTTTATATCATGATATCTACTGGCTGAGGTTGACTGCATAAGGAAATGACATGTAGAATATAGTGTGTATACCGTGCTGCTTGCCTTCTGTATAAGGCCGCAGCCTGTCTTATACCCCATTCAGTGGTGTAGATTTCAATGATATCTTCATATACTATGGAAGAAAAAGCTACCCCTATGACTTCCTCCTCCTGGGGTGCTTCCCTTATAAAGACTGGAAGCCAGTCTTCTTAAGGTAGGATAACATCATAATCATCAGCTAATTGTGACCAGAAAACTGCTTTAATGCTATGTGGTATATCCCCTTTAATATGTATGTTTAAATTGTAAATCCTATCAGGAGGATTTAAATGTTTATCTGGAGTTTAGACTAGTATGTCATTTTCAGTTGGATTCACACCCAGAAATCTCTGAAGCGTTGAAGAGAAGATGAGACCAGGTGAATGAACATCTATCTTTAATACGCCTTCCTCCGTGTCCCGTACACAACTCCCTTCAAACCACCACCCCCCAAACCCAGCACCCTGCGTTCCACATTCCACTCCAAATTTGAAACGCATCATCCACTTAACAAGACCCAACATACCCCCCTTCCTTCACAATGACAAAAAACAATGCAAATAAGCTTAACTAACATAACTATACATGCAATTGGCTAAATGACCTAATGTACAACGTAATCTTTGAACTTCATGGGGCACGACCTCATTTTCCCTGACACCCCCTTTTCCACACTTTCCTCCATGCAGTCCTCATTTGCTTCCATGCCCAGTCTTCCGCTGACATACTTCCTTTTAGATTCTGGCAGAACGGAAAGGAAAGATTTATTTCATCTCTTTCCATTCTCTAACACAACTACATGATCCAGGACTTTTTCCACCCTGGCAGGAGCAGAAAACCTTGCTAAACCCCTTTTGCACAAAACCAGGTTTCTTAATTCTCACCCAATCTCCCTGATGAACAACAAAACCTTTATCCTGTTGGTTCCTTGTTTTATATTTTTCCTGAACAGCAGACCTTACGTCCACCACTTTACCCAACCTATCTATGTCAACATTCTTCTTCAACATCCAGTCCTTATTCAATTTTGTGCCAGCTACCCTACCTCTTAACGTGAATGGGGATGTTCCTGTACTGAGATGAGGTGTTGTCCTGAACCCCCATAGTAGATCTTTGACAGATTCCTTCCCAGGCAGACCATTAACCAATTCCAACTGCAAACTTTCCTTTAACACATGGTTAAATCTTTCCACCAAACCGTTGCTATGAGGATGGTACAGGAATGTTAGGGTATGCTTTATACCCAAACTAGCTAGAAAGGTTGCCATCTCCTTGGAGACCAGTTGTGTCCCGTTATCAGTGACTATCTCTTCCGGGAAACCCTCCCTCAAGAACACCTCTTTTAAAAAACATTTGACAATACCGGTACTCACGTGATCTACAAACTTTACTTCTGACCATTTAGTCATGTAATCCACTATTACCAAAGCATACATAGGTGCACTTCCAATTACCCCAAACGGTCTGGAGATGTCAAATGCTAACTTTGACCAAGGTACATTTTTTTTAACCTCAATGGGAGTCTACCGGGATGGATATGTTACCTGCGACTTGTCACTCAATACACACATGCAACAATGGTGCACATAACGCTCAATTGCTCTATCAACTCCTGGCCACCAGAAATCCTCTCTCACCCTACGCTTCATGGCATGAATTCCAAGATGCCCTTCGTGTGCTAATTCTAACACTCTCGTTCGTAGGCTAACTGGAACTATTAACAGATTTCCTCTCCGCACAATATTTCCAACAATAGACAACTCTTCAACACTTTTTTAAAGGAATTAAATCTTCCTGTATGTTTTTTGCATTAGGCCATCCTCCACAGATGTAACTTTTAACTTCTTGCAACACTTCATCATCCAAGCATACACTCATCCACTCCTGTTCAGTCAATGCACCTTTTGAAACTTCACCAATGACATTAACAGCACACACACACTATCTCCAATTCATCCACTGGTTCGGTTTTTCATCACATTCTGACATGGGTAACTTTGACAAGCAATCTGCCACCCGATTCCTTACACCCGGCATATATTCCAATTTATAGTTATATTCTTGGAGTCTATATTGCCATTTCGCAATACGGGGTGTGGCCATACCCCCACCTTTGGTGCTAAACAAATGTACTAATGGTTTATGATCAGTTCTCAGAACAAATTCTTTCCCCCACAAAAAAATTCTGAAATGTTCAACACCCCACCACATGGCTAAAGCCTCCTTTTCAATTTTAGAATATGTGTACTCCGCCCCCCCCCTCAAAGTCCTCGAAGTAAATGCAATAGTTTCCTCCTTTGCATTTTTCCTCTTTTGCATAAGTACAGCACCAAGACCCACAATGCTTGCGTCAGTAGCAATAATGCATGTATCATTAATGTCAAAAGCTTTGAGGGGATGCGCATTAGCTATGCTCTTCTTTATGAACTGAAATCTTTTGTCGCACTCTTGGTTCCATTGAAACTTGACACACTTCTTTAAAAGACTGCATAAACAAGCAGTTCTATCTGAAAAATTGGGGACAAGCTTTGCATAATACTCCACCAAACCTGAACAAAAAAAAATCGTAATTGTTCCTTATCCACTGGTTTTGGTGCATTTCAGATAGCATCCAAAATTGTCATCTTTGGTTCCACACCTTTTTCTGATACATGGTGTCCCAAATAGTCTACTCCCTCTTGCATAAATTTGCACTTATCCTTCTTTAAAGTCATTCCACTTGATTTAATAATGTCCAACACACTCTTTAGTCTCATCATGTTCAACAACAGTGTCCCCAAATACTAATATGTCATCTTGGAAGTACTCAACACCCTCTTTTCCTTGGAACAACTTATTCATCAACCGTTGGAATACAGCAGATGCAGATGCCAACCCAAACGGTATGCGTGCGTATCTTTATGCTCCTTCGGGGTTTACAAATGACGTGTAATGCCTAGAATCCATGCTCAATTCTACTTGATGGTTCGCAGAAGAGATGTCAAGTGACGTGAAATACTTTACTCCCCTTAAATTTGTCAACATTTCGTTGATGTTGGGAAGTGGTTGATGATCCACCCAAATGTTTGCATTTCAGTCTCTCAAATCCACACAGAATCTAATCGATTTATCTGCTTTTCACACCAAAACTATAGGTGACAACCATTCATATCCCTCAATTGGTTCTATTATGCCCAACGAACATAACTTTTCCAGTTCTTGCTTCAACTCAGCCCGTAGTGCTAATGGTACCTTGTGTACCTTATGAGCCACAGCTTTAGCACCATGTTTCAAAATTATTTGATGCTGGAATCCCTTGAGTTTTCCCAAGCTATCAGCAAAGACTTCTGGGTAGTCACCAATCCAATCCTTGGTTGCTCCTGCACACGTTTGATAAACACTCTCATGTTTTGATAACACCATATCAGGATGATTCGGGTCCAGAATGATACCCAACTCTCCTTGTTCTTCCCAACCCAAAAGATTTGCACCCTCCTTGACCACATACACCGTTCCTGCAGCACAATTGCTTGCAAACTTTAAGATCGCTTCAAACTTTCCCACAACCTCAATGCGTTTTCCTCCATACGCAAACATTTTGATTCAGAATCCTGCATAACCATATAGTCAAAATTCTTGAAATCCACCATATTGATTAATGTGAACGGAGAACCAGAATCGGCTAGGAATTTCACATCCCTATTGTTAACCAAAACTATACAAGATGGTGGATTCCTCTTCCGTGCTGCTACCATTGAAGATATTTCTACAAGACCATTGTCCTCTTGATTCCTGGACGTGAGCATAAGGATAACATTCATGTCTTCATCTGAAGTGTCACAGGTATCGTCAATTATTTTACAGTCTGCGCATAGTTTTTCATGCCAACATTTCCCTTACAGACCCTCGCTAAGTGGCCTTTCTTTCCGCACTTGTAACATGTTTGATTAACAGCTGCACAGTTCTTCGAATTGCCAACATGCGTCCTACTTCCACACCTGTAGCAAGACATGTCGTTATTGGCATTCCTGCTTCTGGATGATAAGAGTTCATGCTCATCACAACCACCTACTTTGCTACACTTCACTGTTGATTTAGATATCTGCTTTGCTTTTTTATGTCTAATCCCTTTTGTTTTTGTACTGTCGTTCATCTCCCACATACAGATCTGAGAGTGTTCTATACTTCTTGCCAACTTTAAAGCTGTTTGCAAATCTGGATCTTGTGTAGCTAACAGTTTTTCCTGCATCTTTTTGTTACTTGTTCTGTCAATCAATTGATCGCATATAATTTCATCTGTAAACTCTCTATAGTTACACATAGTCGCCAGCGAACATAGTGCTACCACAAGATAGTCGATTGACTCTCCTGGGATTTGTGTATGCTGAAGAAACTTAGGTCTTTCAAGGACAATATTTTTCCTTGGAATAAATCTCTTATCCAATGTACTAATTATCGAGGTATACTCATCAACAATGGATGTAGACTCTACGCCAGTGGTTCCCAACCTGTGGTCCGGGGACCCCTGGGGGTCCGCAAAGCCTTCTCAGGGGGTCCGCGAGAGCCTAGAAGATTAAAAAATATTAACAAATATTGACAAATTAGGTCCCCAGCTTCCAGTAATGATTCAGGCGGGGGTCCCCGGATTCCCATGATGATTCAGTGGGGGTCCCTGGGTTCCATTAATGTTAAAGTGGGGGTCCACAGAAATCAAATGGTTGGGAACCACTGCTCTACGCTATCTTCGCCTACAGTTAGGGTACTGACCACCTCTAATGGCAATGTCTTTAAAATTTTCCTTCCCTCAGTTCCCAAATTGTATATTAATAGCGCTTTTTTCTTTTTAGCAGTAAACATATCGCCTTCAATCGCTTCCAAGTAAGCATCAAATGTCTCTTTCCAAGTCTGCCAATCCACAGGCAGTGTTCCTGCCATCTGTAAGAACGGTGCAAGTGCCAATATTCTATCCATTGTCCAAGATATTATCCCAAAAAATTGTTATACCCAGCTATCTTGAAATATGTTCTGAAATATATATTTATTTATAATATTGTATCATTACTTTTGTGCATGAAATTGTACTTCTGAAACTTCTTATGTTCTTCTGCTTACACAGGAACTTTTCTTTACTTAAACTGTACACCTTTTGAGATTATGTACTTCCAGGATGGCTGCCACAGTTTCTGCTGAGGAATTGTTTCTATGAATGGTTTGGCTCATTGTTGTATTTTCCCAACCAGTCAAAATGGCCGCCAGACATGAGTGTTGAGCTGTTGTAGCTCCGTAGTCCTACTTCGCTCTCGCTCTTCCTGCTCCCGATGTCTCCACTCGTCCAAACACTTCAACAGAATGCTACTTCAGGCGTACCTCTTCGTACACCACAGCAGCCGCCTCCGCACCGCCCACCAATTTCAGGACAAGGCTGACCTCATCTCACCCCTCCTGCGCAGCACAGCTCGATGCTCGCTGACACACTGCGACACCCGGATCCTTCTACTGCGAGTCGGTTCACACCCGCTCTTTGCAACTGAAGAGAAGACGATACCGGGTGAGTGAACATCTATCTTTAGTCCGCCTTCATCCGCGTCCCGTACACAACTCCCTTCCAACTGAACCCAGCGCCCTGCGTTCCACATTCCGCTCCGAATGTGGAACGCACCATCCACTTAACAAGACCCAACAAACGTGTGATGCACTATTGTGACTTTTGGGGCCATGTCTAGAAGCACACTTGCACAAGTCCTGTTTCGTTGCTGTATCTGCATGTTTCTTAGAAAGTCCTGCTACTATCTTAATTGGGGTTCTAGAGTCCAATCCTTTCTATTTCCTCTTTATGCTGACATCAGTCTTGCACCCCTGCTTCACATTTCCTACAGTACTCCGCTTTTCTTCGGTACTTGGATCAGCTCCCCCACTCTGTTCTTTTAATATCAGTGTCCTGAAAAGAAAGTGACGAGCGGCTATCAGAATACTGGGACAGTTCAGGTTATAATTTTTTTTTTGTGATCCCTCAAATTGTAACAACCTCTACCAGATTCCAGAGAAATGGGTGATCTACTCCATCTTTTCTCTTTGTGCCTCTGTTTCTTCTTCCTCCCGTTGCAGATCTCTCTTTAACAGAATCTTCGGTGTCCACCTTAGGTTTTAAATGTGGTTTGATGGGTCGAGCACCTATGGAAGGTCTCTCCATAGAGGTATAAACGCCCGCAATTACTGTTGGTAGTTCTGGTCACAATCTTGAACTGGAACTGCTGCTAGTCCCTGGCGATGGCCAGAACTGAAGCATCTGCCTTAACATTGCTTATGATGATTGAGGAATCCGTGGAAAACTCACCATTAACTTCATTCCTAAATCCAGATCTAGTGCCGCTCCATGCTCATTTTGTACCTGCCTAAGAACATCAGGGAGAACGGCCAATTAAGGCGTGCCATGCATATTCGTGCAAATGCATGCAAAGATGTGTCCCCAGGTGTTACATTTCTCTACGAGAGGCACCGTCCGAAGAGGTAGATATAAGGAAATGCCTCCTTGGCATGGTTGCCCCCTGACTTTTTGCCTTTGCTGATGCTATGTTTACAATTGAAAGTGTGCTGAGGCCTGCTAACCAGGCCCCAGCACCAGTGTTCTTTCCCTAACCTGTACTTTTGTATCCACAATTGGCAGACCCTGGCATCCAGATAAGTCCCTTGTAACTGGTACTTCTAGTACCAAGGGCCCTGATGCCAAGGAAGGTCTCTAAGGGCTGCAGCATGTCTTGTGCCACCCTGGAGACCTCTCACTCAGCACAGACACACTGCTTGCCAGCTTGTGTGTGCTAGTGAGGACAAAACGAGTAAGTCGACATGGCACTCCCCTCAGGGTGCCATGCCAGCCTCTCACTGCCTATGCAGTATAGGTAAGACACCCCTCTAGCAGGCCTTACAGCCCTAAGGCAGGGTGCACTATACCATAGGTGAGGGTACCAGTGCATGAGCATGGTACCCCTACAGTGTCTAAGCAAAACCTTAGACATTGTAAGTGCAGGGTAGCCATAAGAGTATATGGTCTGGGAGTCTGTCAAACACGAACTCCACAGCACCATAATGGCTACACTGAAAACTGGGAAGTTTGGTATCAAACTTCTCAGCACAATAAATGCACACTGATGCCAGTGTACATTTTATTGCAAAATACACCACAGAGGGCACCTTAGAGGTGCCCCCTGAAACTTAACCGACTGTCTGTGTAGGCTGACTAGTTCCAGCAGCCTGCCACACCAGAGACATGTTGCTGGCCCCATGGGGAGAGTGCCTTTGTCACTCTGAGGCCAGTAACAAAGCCTGCACTGGGTGGAGATGCTAACACCTCCCCCAGGCAGGAGCTGTGACACCTGGCGGTGAGCCTCAAAGGCTCACCCCTTTGTCACAGCCCAGCAGGGCACTCCAGCTTAGTGGAGTTGCCCGCCCCCTCCGGCCACGGCCCCCACTTTTGGCGGCAAGGCTGGAGGGAACAAAGAAAGCAACAAGGAGGAGTCACTGGCCAGTCAGGACAGCCCCTAAGGTGTCCTGAGCTGAGGTGACTCTGACTTTTAGAAATCCTCCATCTTGCAGATGGAGGATTCCCCCAATAGGGTTAGGATTGTGACCCCCTCCCCTTGGGAGGAGGCACAAAGAGGGTGTACCCACCCTCAGGGCTAGTAGCCATTGGCTACTAACCCCCCAGACCTAAACACGCCCTTAAATTTAGTATTTAAGGGCTACCCTGAACCCTAGAAAATTAGATTCCTGCAACTACAAGAAGAAGGACTGCCTAGCTGAAAACCCCTGCAGAGGAAGACCAGAAGACGACAACTGCCTTGGCTCCAGAAACTCACCGGCCTGTCTCCTGCCTTCCAAAGATCCTGCTCCAGCGACGCCTTCCAAAGGGACCAGCGACCTCGACATCCTCTGAGGACTGCCCCTGCTTCGAAAAGACAAGAAACTCCCGAGGACAGCGGACCTGCTCCAAGAAAAGCTGCAACTTTGTTTCCAGCAGCTTTAAAGAACCCTGCAAGCTCCCCGCAAGAAGCGTGAGACTTGCAACACTGCACCCGGCGACCCCGACTCGGCTGGTGGCGATCCAACACCTCAGGAGGGACCCCAGGACTACTCTAAGACTGTGAGTACAAAAACCTGTCCCCCCTGAGCCCCCACAGCGCCGCCTGCAGAGGGAATCCCGAGGCTTCCCCTGACCGCGACTCTTTGAATCCTAAGTCCCGACACCTGGGAGAGACCCTGCACCCGCAGCCCCCAGGACCTGAAGGACCGGACTTTCATTGGAGAAGTGACCCCCAGGAGTCCCTCTCCCTTGCCCAAGTGGAGGTTTCCCCGAGGAACCCCCCCCTTGCCTGCCTGTAGCGCTGAAGAGATCCCTAGATCTCCCATTGACTTCCATTACAAACCCGACGCTTGTTTCTACACTGCACCCGGCCGCCCCTGCGCTGCTGAGGGTGAAATTTCTGTGTGGGCTTGTGTCCCCCCCGGTGCCCTACAAAACCCCCCTGGTCTGCCCTCCGAAGACGCGGGTACTTACCTGCAAGCAGACCGGAACCGGGGCACCCCCTTCTCTCCATTCTAGCCTATGTGTTTTGGGCACCACTTTGAACTCTGCACCTGACCGGCCCTGAGCTGCTGGTGTGGTGACTTTGGGGTTGCTCTGAACCCCCAACGGTGGGCTACCTTGGACCAAGAACTGAACCCTGTAAGTGTCTTACTTACCTGGTAAAACTAACAAAAACTTACCTCCCCTAGGAACTGTGAAAATTGCACTAAGTGTCCACTTTTAAAACAGCTATTTGTCAATAACTTGAAAAGTATACATGCAATTTTTATGATTTAAAGTTCCTAAAGTACTTACCTGCAATACCTTTCGAATGAGATATTACATGTAGAATTTGAACCTGTGGTTCTTAAAATAAACTAAGAAAATATATTTTTCTATACAAAAACCTATTGGCTGGATTTGTCTCTGAGTGTGTGTACCTCATTTATTGTCTATGTGTATGTACAACAAATGCTTAACACTACTCCTTGGATAAGCCTACTGCTCGACCACACTACCACAAAATAGAGCATTAGTATTATCTATTTTTACCACTATTTTACCTCTAAGGGGAACCCTTGGACTCTGTGCATGCTATTCCTTACTTTGAAATAGCACATACAGAGCCAACTTCCTACATTGGTGGATCAGCGGTGGGGTACAAGACTTTGCATTTGCTGGACTACTCAGCCAATACCTGATCACACGACAAATTCCAAAATTGTCATTAGAAATTCATTTTTGCAATTTGAAATTTTTCTAAATTCTTAAAAGTCCTGCTAGGGCCTTGTGTGTTAAGTCCCTGTTTAGCATTGTCTTTTAGAGTTTAAAAAGTTTGTTAAAAGTTTGAAATTAGATTCTAGAAACAGTTTTAGATTCTTTAAAAAGTCTTCCAACTCTTAGCAAAATAATGTCTGATACAGAGATGAATGTGGTGGAACTCGACACCACACCTTACCTCCATCTTAAGATGAGGGAGCTAAGGTCTCTCTGTAATATCAAAAAAATAACCATTGGCTCCAGACCTACCAAAATTCAGCTCCAGGAGCTGTTGGCAGAGTTTGAAAAAGCCAACCCCTCTGATGATGACATCACAGAGGAAGAAATTAGTGACTTGGAGGCCAATGTCCCTCCTCCAGTCCTAAATAGGGAGAACAGGACCCCTCAAGTCCTGTCTCCAACTGTGTTAGTCAGAAATAGTGAGTCCCTCACAGGAGGGTCCCACATTTCTGAAATCACTGAGGATGCTCTCAGTGAAGATGACCTCCTGTTAGCCAGGATGGCCAAAAGATTGGCTTTAGAGAGACAGCTCCTAGCCATAGAAAGGGAAAGACAAGAGATGGGCCTAGGACCCATCAATGGTGGCAGCAATATAAATAGGGTCAGAGATTCTCCTGACAGGTTAAAAATCCCCAAAGGGATTGTGACAAAATATGAAGATGGTGATGACATCACCAAATGGTTCACAGCTTTTGAGAGGGCTTGTGTAACCAGAAAAGTGAACAGATCTCACTGGGGTGCTCTCCTTTGGGAAATGTTCACTGGAAAGTGTAGGGATAGACTCCTCACACTCTCTGGAAAAGATGCAGAATCTTATGACCTCATGAAGGGTACCCTGATTGAGGGCTTTGGATTCTCCACTGAGGAGTACAGGATTAGGTTCAGGGGGGCTCAAAAATCCTCGAGCCAGACCTGGGTTGACTTTGTTGACTACTCAGTGAAAACACTAGATGGTTGGATTCAAGGCAGTGGTGTAAGTAATTATGATGGGCTGTACAATTTATTTGTGAAAGAACACCTATTGAGTAATTGTTTCAATGATAAACTGCATCAGCATCTGGTAGACCTAGGACCAATTTCTCCCCAAGAATTGGGAAAGAAGGCGGACCATTGGGTCAAGACAAGGGTGTCCAAGACTTCAACAGGGGGTGACCAAAAGAAAGGGGTCACAAAGACTCCCCAGGGGAAGGGTGATGAGACAACCAAAACTAAAAATAGTAAAGAGTCTTCTACAGGCCCCCAAAAACCTGCTCAGGAGGGTGGGCCCAGAGCCTCTTCACAAAACAATGGGTACAAGGGTAAAAACTTTGATCCCAAAAAGGCCTGGTGTCATAGCTGTAAACAGCATGGACACCAAACTGGAGACAAGGCCTGTCCCAAGAAAGGTTCCACTCCAAACTCCCATCCAGGTAACACTGGTATGGCTAGTCTCCAAGTGGGATCAACAGTGTGCCCAGAGCAAATCAGGGTCCACACTGAAGCTACTCTAGTTTGAGGGTGGGGTGGATTTAGCCACACTAGCTGTCTGGCCGCCTAACATGCAAAAATACAGACAGCAACTCTTAATTAATGGGACTAGAATAGAGGGCCTGAGGGATACAGGTGCCAGTGTCACCATGGTGACAGAGAAACTGGTTTCCCCTGGCCAATACCTGACTGGAAAAACTTACACAGTCCCCAACGCTGACAATCAGAGAAAAGTACATCCCATGGCAATGGTTACTTTAGAATGGGGAGGGGTCAATGGCCTGAAACAGGTGGTGGTCTCCTCAAATATCCCAGTGGACTGTCTGCTTGGAAATGACCTGGAGTCCTCAGCATGGGCTGAGGTAGAACTAAAAACCCATGCAGCAATGCTGGGTATCCCTGAACTGGTGTGTGTGAAAACAAGAGCACAATGCAAGGCACAGGGTGAACAAGTAGAGCTGGAGTCTGGAAGAATGGCCCAGCCTACCAAGAGAACAGGAAAGTCAGTTGGGAAACCAACTGCAACACAGCAAAAGAAAGGGAACCTCTCTTCTCAGGAAGAAGTTCTGCCCTCTGAGGGAACTGAGCCTTTGGAGCTTGAACCTTACCAGGTTGAGCTCTTGGGCCCAGGGGGACCCTCAAGGGAGGAGCTGTGTAAGGGACAAGAAACCTGTCCCTCTCTTGAAGGCCTTAGGCAGCAAGCTGCTGAAGAGTCCAAAGGCAAGAAAAATGGAACACATAGGGTCTATTGGGAAGATGGACTCCTGTACACTGAGGCCAGAGACCCCAAACCTGGTGCCACTAGGAGAGTGGTAGTGCCTCAGCTGTTCAGGAAGTTCATCCTAACATTAGCCCATGACATTCCCCTTGCTGGACATTTGGGACAAACCAAGACGTGGGAGAGGTTAGTCAACCACTTCTACTGGCCCAATATGTCCAACATGGTTAAGGAGTTTTGCCTCTCCTGCCCCACCTGTCAAGCCAGTGGTAAGACAGGTGGGCATCCAAAGGCCCCCCTCATTCCACTTCCAGTGGTGGGGGGTTCCCTTTGAAAGAGTGGGTGTGGACATAGTTGGTCCACTAGAACCTCCCACAGCCTCAGGAAATATGTATATCCTGGTAGTAGTGGATCATGCTACCAGGTATCCTGAAGCTATTCCCCTTAGGTCGACTACTGCCCCTGCAGTAGCCAAGGCCCTCATTGGTATCTTTACCAGAGTGGGTTTCCCTAAGGAGGTGGTGTCTGACAGAGGTACCAACTTCATGTCAGCATACCTAAAGCACATGTGGAATGAGTGTGGAGTGACTTATAAATTCACTACACCATACCATCCACAAACTAATGGCTTGGTGGAGAGATTCAACAAGACATTAAAAGGCATGATCATGGGGCTCCCAGAAAAGCTCAAAAGGAGATGGGATGTCCTCTTGCCATGTCTGCTTTTCGCTTACAGAGAGGTGCCACAGAAGGGAGTAGGATTCTCACCCTTTGAACTTCTGTTTGGTCATCCTGTAAGGGGACCACTTGCTCTTGTTAAAGAAGGCTGGGAGAGACCTCTCCATGAGCCAAAACAAGACATAGTGGACTATGTACTTGGCCTTCGCTCTAGAATGGCAGAGTACATGGAAAAGGCAACCAAAAACCTTGAGGCCAGCCAACAGCTCCAGAAGTTTTGGTATGACCAAAAGGCTGCACTGGTTGAGTTCCAACCAGGGCAGAAAGTCTGGGTTCTGGAGCCTGTGGCTCCCAGGGCACTCCAGGACAAATGGAGTGGCCCTTACCCAGTGCTAGAAAGGAAGAGTCAGGTCACCTACCTGGTGGACCTGGGCACAAGCAGGAGCCCCAAGAGGGTGATCCATGTGAACCGCCTTAAGCTCTTCCATGACAGGGCTGATGTGAATCTGTTGATGGTAACAGATGAGGATCAGGAGGCAGAGAGTGAACCTCTCCCTGATCTTCTGTCATCAGACCCAAAAGATGGCACAGTAGATGGAGTGATCTACTCAGACACCCTCTCTGGCCAACAGCAAGCTGATTGTAGGAGAGTCCTACAACAGTTTCCTGAACTCTTCTCCTTAACCCCTGGTCAGACACACCTGTGTACCCATGATGTGGACACAGGAGACAGCATGCCTGTCAAAAACAAAATCTTTAGACAGTCTGACCATGTTAAGGAAAGCATCAAGGTGGAAGTCCACAAGATGCTGGAATTGGGAGTAATTGAGCGCTCTGACAGCCCCTGGGCTAGCCCAGTGGTCTTAGTCCCCAAACCTCACACCAAAGATGGAAAGAAAGAGATGAGGTTTTGTGTGGACTACAGAGGGCTCAATTCTGTCACCAAGACAGATGCTCATCCAATTCCAAGAGCTGATGAGCTCATAGATAAATTAGGTGCTGCCAAATTCTTAAGTACCTTTGACTTGACAGCAGGGTACTGGCAAATAAAAATGGCACCTGGAGCAAAAGAGAAAACAGCATTCTCCACACCTGATGGGCATTATCAGTTTACTGTTATGCCCTTTGGTTTAAAGAATGCCCCTGCCACCTTCCAAAGGTTGGTGAATCAAGTCCTTGCTGGCTTGGAGTCCTTTAGCACAGCTTATCTTGATGATATTGCTGTCTTTAGCTCCACCTGGCAGGATCACCTGGTCCACCTGAAGAAGGTTTTGAAGGCTCTGCAATCTGCAGGCCTCTCTATCAAGGCATCCAAATGCCAGATAGGGCAGGGAACTGTGGTTTACTTGGGCCACCTTGTAGGTGGAGGCCAAGTTCAGCCACTCCAACCCAAGATCCAGACTATTCTGGACTGGGTAGCTCCAAAAACCCAGACTCAAGTCAGGGCATTCCTTGGCTTGACTGGGTATTACAGGAGGTTTGTGAAGGGATATGGATCCATTGTGACAGCCCTCACTGAACTCACCTCCAAGAAAATGCCCAAGAAAGTGAACTGGACTGTGGAATGCCAACAGGCCTTTGACACCCTGAAACAAGCAATGTGTTCAGCACCAGTTCTAAAAGCTCCAGATTATTCTAAGCAGTTCATTGTGCAGACTGATGCCTCTGAACATGGGATAGGGGCAGTTTTGTCCCAAACAAATGATGATGGCCTTGACCAGCCTGTTGCTTTCATTAGCAGGAGGTTACTCCCCAGGGAGCAGCGTTAGAGTGCCATTGAGAGGGAGGCCTTTGCTGTGGTTTGGTCCCTGAAGAAGCTGAGACCATACCTCTTTGGGACTCACTTCCTAGTTCAAACTGACCACAGACCTCTCAAATGGCTGATGCAAATGAAAGGTGAAAATCCTAAACTGTTGAGGTGGTCCATCTCCCTACAGGGAATGGACTTTATAGTGGAACACAGACCTGGGACTGCCCATGCCAATGCAGATGGCCTTTCCAGGTTCTTCCACTTAGAAAATGAAGACTCTCTTGGGAAAGGTTAGTCTCATCCTCTTTCGTTTGGGGGGGGGGGTTGTGTAAGGAAATGCCTCCTTGGCATGGTTGCCCCCTGACTTTTTGCCTTTGCTGATGCTATGTTTACAATTGAAAGTGTGCTGAGGCCTGCTAACCAGGCCCCAGCACCAGTGTTCTTTCCCTAACCTGTACTTTTGTATCCACAATTGGCAGACCCTGGCATCCAGATAAGTCCCTTGTAACTGGTACTTCTAGTACCAAGGGCCCTGATGCCAAGGAAGGTCTCTAAGGGCTGCAGCATGTCTTGTGCCACCCTGGAGACCTCTCACTCAGCACAGACACACTGCTTGCCAGCTTGTGTGTGCTAGTGAGGACAAAACGAGTAAGTCGACATGGCACTCCCCTCAGGGTGCCATGCCAGCCTCTCACTGCCTATGCAGTATAGGTAAGACACCCCTCTAGCAGGCCTTACAGCCCTAAGGCAGGGTGCACTATACCATAGGTGAGGGTACCAGTGCATGAGCATGGTACCCCTACAGTGTCTAAGCAAAACCTTAGACATTGTAAGTGCAGGGTAGCCATAAGAGTATATGGTCTGGGAGTCTGTCAAACACGAACTCCACAGCACCATAATGGCTACACTGAAAACTGGGAAGTTTGGTATCAAACTTCTCAGCACAATAAATGCACACTGATGCCAGTGTACATTTTATTGCAAAATACACCACAGAGGGCACCTTAGAGGTGCCCCCTGAAACTTAACCGACTGTCTGTGTAGGCTGACTAGTTCCAGCAGCCTGCCACACCAGAGACATGTTGCTGGCCCCATGGGGAGAGTGCCTTTGTCACTCTGAGGCCAGTAACAAAGCCTGCACTGGGTGGAGATGCTAACACCTCCCCCAGGCAGGAGCTGTGACACCTGGCGGTGAGCCTCAAAGGCTCACCCCTTTGTCACAGCCCAGCAGGGCACTCCAGCTTAGTGGAGTTGCCCGCCCCCTCCGGCCACGGCCCCCACTTTTGGAGGCAAGGCTGGAGGGAACAAAGAAAGCAACAAGGAGGAGTCACTGGCCAGTCAGGACAGCCCCTAAGGTGTCCTGAGCTGAGGTGACTCTGACTTTTAGAAATCCTCCATCTTGCAGATGGAGGATTCCCCCAATAGGGTTAGGATTGTGACCCCCTCCCCTTGGGAGGAGGCACAAAGAGGGTGTACCCACCCTCAGGGCTAGTAGCCATTGGCTACTAACCCCCCAGACCTAAACACGCCCTTAAATTTAGTATTTAAGGGCTACCCTGAACCCTAGAAAATTAGATTCCTGCAACTACAAGAAGAAGGACTGCCTAGCTGAAAACCCCTGCAGAGGAAGACCAGAAGACGACAACTGCCTTGGCTCCAGAAACTCACCGGCCTGTCTCCTGCCTTCCAAAGATCCTGCTCCAGCGACGCCTTCCAAAGGGACCAGCGACCTCGACATCCTCTGAGGACTACCCCTGCTTCGAAAAGACAAGAAACTCCCGAGGACAGCGGACCTGCTCCAAGAAAAGCTGCAACTTTGTTTCCAGCAGCTTTAAAGAACCCTGCAAGCTCCCCGCAAGAAGCGTGAGACTTGCAACACTGCACCCGGCGACCCCGACTCGGCTGGTGGCGATCCAACACCTCAGGAGGGACCCCAGGACTACTCTAAGACTGTGAGTACAAAAACCTGTCCCCCCTGAGCCCCCACAGCGCCGCCTGCAGAGGGAATCCCGAGGCTTCCCCTGACCGCGACTCTTTGAATCCTAAGTCCCGACACCTGGGAGAGACCCTGCACCCGCAGCCCCCAGGACCTGAAGGACCGGACTTTCACTGGAGAAGTGACCCCCAGGAGTCCCTCTCCCTTGCCCAAGTGGAGGTTTCCCCGAGGAACCCCTCCCTTGCCTGCCTGTAGCGCTGAAGAGATCCCTAGATCTCCCATTGACTTCCATTACAAACCCGACGCTTGTTTCTACACTGCACCCGGCCGCCCCCGCGCTGCTGAGGGTGAAATTTCTGTGTGGGCTTGTGTCCCCCCCGGTGCCCTACAAAACCCCCCTGGTCTGCCCTCCGAAGACGCGGGTACTTACCTGCAAGCAGACCGGAACCGGGGCACCCCCTTCTCTCCATTCTAGCCTATGTGTTTTGGGCACCACTTTGAACTCTGCACCTGACCGGCCCTGAGCTGCTGGTGTGGTGACTTTGGGGTTGCTCTGAACCCCCAACGGTGGGCTACCTTGGACCAAGAACTGAACCCTGTAAGTGTCTTACTTACCTGGTAAAACTAACAAAAACGTACCTCCCCTAGGAACTGTGAAAATTGCACTGTGTCCACTTTTAAAACAGCTATTTGTCAATAACTTGAAAAGTATACATGCAATTTTTATGATTTAAAGTTCCTAAAGTACTTACCTGCAATACCTTTCGAATGAGATATTACATGTAGAATTTGAACCTGTGGTTCTTAAAATAAACTAAGAAAAGATATTTTTCTATACAAAAACCTATTGGCTGGATTTGTCTCTGAGTGTGTGTACCTCATTTATTGTCTATGTGTATGTACAACAAATGCTTAACACTACTCCTTGGATAAGCCTACTGCTCGACCACACTACCACAAAATAGAGCATTAGTATTATCTATTTTTACCACTATTTTACCTCTAAGGGGAACCCTTGGACTCTGTGCATGCTATTCCTTACTTTGAAATAGCACATACAGAGCCAACTTCCTACAGTAGACATTATTCTATGTTTATTTTGATCATAAAGTGTAGTATACAGATATACTGTCTCTAACTGGATGGTCTTGCAAGCAATCCACAAGGCCTGTTTGTCTCGCTTCGTAGGTGCTTTTCCCATGATACAGTTAATAGTCTGGAGACTAATGGTTTGTACTTGGGTAGAAGAAGTAGGTCCTGCTAGAAGAGCAAGTCTGGTGCTCAAAGTATGTTGCACGAATTGTACAAGTCTCCAGTAAAAGGCAGCTTCGAAGTTTAAAACCCAACCACCTCAGCAAGTGTTAGGTTGTCAGGACAGGAATGTAGCCAGCCAAAACCGTCCACGTAGCCGGTCATTGCTCAGAGATCCTGTCTGGACATTTCTGTGCATGTGTGCCAGTTGACCAGCAAACCAGTTCTGGTGCTCCTGGGAGGTCAGAGGGATTACCAAACCTCGGTAAGATGTATAATGTGCCGGGCAGGTCTACCGCTGCCTAGGCATGAAACTGCACTGAGGCAGCATCAATAGGGTCGAACTCCACCCTGTCATGCGCAGCTGTTACAAAGGTAACTGCCCACCGATCATCGGGGACACCTTGAATTTTGAGATGTTGAGTAATTGCTTCCTATTATTGGCCCCATCACAACAGGTACTGCCATTGTGAACAGATTCACATGAACATGGAATCAAATAATTAAATTCACAGAATGTGAAATAAACCTTTATAAGACAAGCTTGACAAACCTATGGAAATAGATAAACTCACTTATCCCCAATAGGAAGACTCCATGATTACTATGGACTTCTCCGTAATGACTTAAAATGGTTCACGTATGAACAGTGAAAACTACACAAGGCATAAACATAAGATACAATCCCCATGTCAATTCAGACTACACTATTTTGAGTATGCCTAAACTTTGTTATTATTTGACCTAGACCTGGTGACAAGCAGACACTTGACCCAGACCTACGTTGCACCAGATGTCATATTTATGTCATCAGTCGGATGACCTGATACTTTCACAGTTTTAGAAGGATTAAGGTCAGACAACAGCTGCATTAAATGGCTGACATGACATTGATTCTGCATAAATGAAGAAACATGGCAAACTCCATGGTCTAAAATGGTGATGAGGCATATCTAGAATAAAGTTAGCTGAGTCAGGGCTTTACATCAGGGGTACCACGGGCAAAGGTGATGTGAATGGACTTAATGTTGTTTCACTAATGGCACATATCAACAAGCAACAGCTGAATGTTTATATCATTCCTTAGTTTTACAGTTCTTCCAGAGTCGCAAACGATTCAGTTACATAAAGTGTCAAATACAGAAATATTTTTTGATTTAGCATCCATTTGGTACACAAAGTACGAAAACTGACACTACACAAAAGCTTTTCTTTGACACGGCACAGCAGCTAACACTTGTTTAGTTCTTTACTTAGTGTTTTTCACTTCATCTAGTACTTTTTTGATTGGAAAATAATGTAGATGAGGTAAGTTAATTTAAAAAGCAGATCATTGGAGTCATCCATTTCTTGGAGAACCACAGATCATCATCCGTGAGTTCCATGCAAAATGGTAAGGGGGTAAATGTTCAATTGTATTGCGTTTCTGAGTTACTCTGGGTTAGATATATGACAATAATTGATGTATAATATTCAAGGCTCCATGAGGGAATCCTTAATTAATGTGCTGTTTATTGTCCAATTTGAGAAAGATCGACTCGCCAGTAACATTTCTAGTGGATACAATCTTTCTGCAGATTCCTTACCTTGTGAGTAACCTCTCCAGGCCACAGACTAGTCTTGAAAACTTTTTCCCCAGCAATTGCTTGTTCCGGTCCAGGGAGGACCTGTTCTGGCAGTTTGGGCTGAACTGTTCATATAGGGAACAGGGTCAATACTGATTTGCATATGGCTGGGTCCAAACTGGGGTGGCATGGTGAGCAAAAGAACAATGGATTAAACCCAGATCTGTGACTGGGGATGAGTGCTTGAAATGTTTCAGCACTCCGTCCATCATCCTTTTGTGTATCTGAGTAAAATAAGCACAAACTGTGGGGCTGCCATTAATTTCAGGACTATTTCCAAACAAGAGAGGGCAATAAACCAAGCAAGCAAAAACAACGTTAAATATGGAATGTAACGTGTGTCTGAATTGGGATGCAGTTGTGCCAGTTTAACCAAAAAAAATCAAGTAGCACATCTAGGGCAAAGTACCTATCACTATCTGAGAGGTGAGTCATAACTGCTTAACAAAAGTACCCAAAGACATCAATACAGCCAACCGGCAAATGTTGGCAATTGGGATGGCTCTGGAGAGGGCTGTGTTTGCAGCATGGTTCTAGAGGAGTGGGCAGAAATACCATTACAAAATGGTGCATTTGGTCACGGCTTTGCCCTTTTTAGCTCTGGCAAAAGCCTACAAAAAGCTGATCATCCAACCTGCCCTGACAAACGCAGTCCACGTAGTAAGACACCATATGTCTGAGGTCCAGTATATGAAGTCGCTCTTCATCCTGGTTTCTACGGGGAAGAGAAAGGAGGAAGAGTTAAAGCCTGAGCTACATGAAATCGTGAAACAGTCTTAGATAATGGACAGGAATGCAGAACCAACTTATCCAGTTAGCAAACTGTAAAAGGTGGACCGACTGATTGGGCTTGAAGTTCTCCATTCCTATGTGCTGAAGTCAGTGCCACCAACAGAACTGACTTCACATTAAGAAGTTGTATTGGGTAAATCTGCATTGGCTGAAATGGGAGATGCCGTCAAAAGTACTGAAACAAGTTTCAAAACCGACTGAGAAACAATAATCAGAATTGGAAAAACCAATAGAGTAAACCTTTCAGAGAACATATCACTAAACATGAAAGGTTGTGCAGGCTAACACCTGAAGGTATACCACAGGGAGCCACTCAGAGTCATTCGCTGAAGATATTCCCAGTTCTAAGCAATGGGGGGCAGATCCACCAGTGGGACCTCCAATGTGGAGAAAGTTGCCTTTGTCACTGCAGTATGTAGCTCCCACTCGTGGTCTTACAGCCATAGATGATGGAGGGCATCTACTCTCACACTAAGAAGCCTGAGAGATGGATTACTATTGTGAAGACTTTCCTTTTCTATGTCCATGTCAGCAGGTGAATTATCCCCAACAAATGGTCCATGACCCTTAAATTGCCCTGCTAGGTGATGTGTTGCCTGGTAGTGGTATGTCAAGCACAATATGGACATTGCCCTCTAAGATTAAAGGAAGAAAAGCATTCAAAGCAAGGCGGACCACCCACAGCTCGAATAAATGTAGGTGTAGGTGCTATTCTGACATGGACTAAAGGCCCAAGCCACCCCGTTGGCACTTTAGCCCAGCAAGGAGGCCATGGTAGCCTGAGGAGGGCTGACTGGGCAACCCTTGAAAAGTGTTTGAATGGTCCAACCCACCAGTGCCGATCCAGATTCACAGACTATCCACACCGAAGCTGACAGTCTTCATTAATGTTGCAGCCACTGCCTCTCAAACTCAGTAGAGGGCTTTATCTCCCACCTGGCAGAAGACATCAACAGGATGCAGGAGGCCATGAAGGGCAAACTCTTCAGTGTCAGTCAGAACGAGAGTCAGACAAAGTGAAATTTCTGCAATTTTCTGAAAAGGAGGAGAGGCCTTCATAAGGGTTTTGTTAAATAGTAATAAAAAGATGGTCTTTATTTCCACATAGTTTATATATTTTGTTGCTTTCTCTGCACACTACACTCCTCTGACCTTCACATTTGCAAGATGTGCATCCTATTCTGAGTGTGATGCACGTGTTAAGATTATGGCATCGGGACTGGGGGTATAAAATATGTGCCTTTCAGTATGTTGTCGTTATTCCACCATTTCTACCCTATTCCCACCACGCTTGTTCAACCACTATATCCTCCCAGCCCCCTTTTACCGGAGATCAGCATTTATATAGCCATGCCTGTACAGGTGCCGTGTGTAGCCTTAAATCTAGAATGAAATGAGATCACATGATGCCATAATTCCCACTATTATCATCCTTGCTCCACCACCAGAGAACAAGATGTCTGATAAATGAACTTTTGTCCCTGCAGTACCATGACCCTCCTTGGTATAGAAAATGCCAGACTTTGTGTTAAGAGTTGCCCCTAAAAGGGTTTCACTTATTGTGATAAAGGGGCTGATTGTTTTCTAACTGACCCAGGCCTTAAAGTAAGTCTGTTACAGTTTGGATGATGATTTGACATTTTTAGGAACTCTCCTATACCAGCCAGTAGTTGACTTGTCAGGAATACATGATGTGACGCCCTACTTAAGTGTGCTACACCAGTGCACAGGATTTCATGAAACACCCTTCATGCTGATTAGAACCCATATGATAACACTTTAACTTAATAATAATGAGTATCTTTAATTACAAATTTGAGATGCTTTCTGTGAACAGGATGCCTGAGGATGTAACGTAACCACCTCACAAGTCTATGGTGGTCGGGTAATAGTCTTCCTCCAGTGATGAAACCCCCTTCTGAAGCGTCATTTTGAATTACTGTTTTTATAAATCGATTTGAAACGTGAATACTTATTACAGGTCTCATGTTTTGTTCTGGTATAGTACACTCCTGGTCCTCTTTCCTGAGGAGCAGCCTCTTATGTCAGTAACTATGCGTCTCTGGCTCTAGAATACACATTTTTGTGTGCTTTTTAATGTTGTTTCCTTCCTGATTGCCCCCATCATCTTAGCATTGCTGCTCTTCTATTGCTGGTGATCACCACGTCTCCTTATACTATGGGGGCTCAGTATCCTATCTTGCTTTCCTTGTTCCCAAAGTCTTCTGTATTTTGTGAGAATCTAATGTATCCTCAAAAATCTTTT
Source organism: Pleurodeles waltl (assembly GCF_031143425.1). Taxonomy (NCBI): domain Eukaryota; kingdom Metazoa; phylum Chordata; class Amphibia; order Caudata; family Salamandridae; genus Pleurodeles; species Pleurodeles waltl. Next base: position 1,006,796,147 of record NC_090449.1, on the reverse strand, counting down.
TCATTATTTCATCATTACGGGTGCTCAATATCTGCAGCTCAAGTCTTGTTTTATGGCTAAGTCTATCTTTTGACACCAATGGCCTCTTAACTTTTTGATTTAATCCCAACATCGAGTGGACACCATATGGCTATTCCCTACTGGTATCTTTCTCCTAGAGTTTTGTGGGATACAGTTTTTTCAATGGCGTCCTTTACTGGTGTAGTTTTCAGTGTCTAGGAATGTTGTTTAATATTACTTGTGCATGTGTCGAACTAAAATGCTTGCTAGAGGACTTGAACAATTTTTCCAATAGTCCCTTAACTGGAAGCACTGAAGACTCACAATCCCTTGTGTTCTGCTACAGAATGTTCTCAGGCACCAACTGCTGGAATTCCACTGAAAAGAAAGATGTTTACGCAAAGCAGGAATCTGTTCCTACATCCTCTGAAGCAAGAATATCCTCCTTCTCTGAAGTAGGCAGACCCCCATCTTACATGGTCTGAGCATTTCTCTTTAGTTTTGCACGTGTCTCCAAAACTCTCCCTCTTTGTCCAATAAATCGGGATTGCCTGATCCATGTCTATTAAAGTTTTAGGCTTAAACAGAAAACATCCATTACAGTTTTCAGCCATTTGGTCGTTGGAAGACAGAGCATACAAACCAAGTGCTTGTCATTAATGTCAAGTTTCTGTTGCAGTTAGGGCAATATTTAAATAGGATACCCATAGTACAAAATGGCATTGAAATGCTGTTAGGTGATGAGAGATTACAAACAGTCATACCCACAGTATTACAACAGCAATAAACATTTCTAAATCCAAGAAACTGGCAAAAGGAGAGAGAAATGCCATTGCTAGCCTGACAGGTTAGTTGGCGTGTGGATGAGCATGAGATATGGATTGTAAGAGATAGCTTGTGATGAAATCAAAAGGCGGTCCAGTGTAGCAAGCGAGGTAACAAGCAGGTGTAAAGGAGCCAGCTGTAATCCTTACACAAGCAATTATCAGGTTTTTGCAGGTTAATTAAGTTCTGGAAGGAGCAATAAACCTAACTGAAGAAAAAGCAACGCAGCAACAGGCAATCACAATTCATGCAATGCTTCACATTTAGGGAATTAATGTATGTGTAAGTTTGTCTAGAACAGCATTCCGATGGTTAGAGAGGAAAAAAAAAGTAGAGGAGAAATTGTATTTGTCTTCATTGCTGCAAACGTTTTTGAAATAAATTAACAAACAAGTTAAGACAGACATCTTAATTATAGCTTTATCAATGATTGAATAGAAGATAAGAACAAAGTTCAATGTGATTTGGTATTAATTATAACTTTAAAGTACAATGATATATAATTATATTAAAATACAAATATTGCAAAGACAAAGTGTGGGCACTGTGAGGTGTGGCCTTTCACGTCAAGTCCTCAGTTACTCTTCGATGGCGGTGCTTTGTCCCTCAACCAACTCGCAAATAATAATGTGGAAGTCCGATGTGGATCCAGAAGTAATATCGCATCTAGTCATCTTTTTTCAATTTATATTTTAAAAAAGTGGTAAGACGTGTAGTACTCATTTAAATCTCGTATAAAAATACCCACAATGCTAGATTTTCTGAGTTCCAACTTATCAAGATGGCCAGACAAAAAAATGACAAAATAGGAATTTTATGTCAATCTTCAACGCATGAGGAGGCTGTGCTTGGGTCCGTCCACTCGCTCCAGTTTCTCGAAATGTTTTCTTGCGTTCCGAATGTTAATCAGTGTAGCAGCAGAGGCTGGTGAAAGAGAATTAGACATTAGATGGGTAGCTGGTACGAGCTGCAGAAAAGCCTATGTAGCTACATGAACTATGAATAGTATTTTAACAATATGCTTAGCCACCAAAAGTGACTTCAAAACTATCCTTGCTTGATTGGGTGGCAGATAGAACTACTACCACATCTGTGATGTCACGTCACAAGTAGAAGGCTACATGTTGTTAATAGGATTAGTGTAGTTTTCTCATTTGGATTGTATGTCATCAAAACGTTTTTCCTCACATTTTGCTCTGCTTTCAAAGAAAACAAACTTTTCAATGTCCACATTTACTGAGTCTAGAATTTTGAAGGATAGATTTTTGAATGAATAGATGGCCTGTCAGAATGTCATAAGGTTAAGTAAGGTATGCTTCCTGGTCTATTTTTATTTTGTAAACAAATATTTTAGTATTGTCTCTCTGGTGGTGTTTATTAAGATGTCCTACTCTTAAAGTAATTCCGTTCTCACAGCAATTACCGTCTGTACTATAGGGTGCCTATGAGATATGAATGATGTGTAATATAATCCAACAGCGTGCCTGTTTTTATGCAGCACTTTCTATACCTGTAGCGAGGTCACAGTACTTTTCTGTGTGGTCCAGCTGCATTATTTATATAGTGTTTCATACTTCGGGCTCATATTATGTTCTGCATGTCTAAAAAGTGTTTAGAATTGCATGTTCGGGTATATGCCAATACGTTGTTTTTTGTAAGTGGATTTTCAGTTTTGCACTTCTAAAGTTGTACGTTTCTACCCTGTTTCTGTGGTACCCAGGTGTTTACAGTCTGTCACTCTCTAGCTCTCCTCCTTCTGGACTGCCCTATGCGGAGCACAAAGGCTCTAAGTCACTGCTTCCCACTACTCTTCACACTGTGCACAGTACTTAAATACTCCCACAAGTTAGCTAGAGAGTCCACACTATTTAACTAACGTGTCCAGACCAGAAGTCTAGGTGAAGGGCATCGAGGTTAATAGCAAAGCTTAGGGACAGGAACCCTGACGCACAACCAACAGTAATACATGTGGTTAAGTAGATTTTCTCTGGTACCCCAACCTATAGAAGGGTCAGAATAATAAGGCTGAATCTATAACCTCAGACCTTACTGAACACCACCAGGTCCCCAACGCTCTCCTATAAACAACACTCAGCACCCCATCACATGTATTCTTGGCTGGATGAACAGGGAAACACCACAGACGTTGCATAGGAGTAGATTCAACCAGATAGGACTCTCACTCCTAGGTTCTGCCCAGATTATTTTCAACTGGGCGATGGGGAGATCACAGGGCTGTCGGTTCTAGGTTCTTTCCACAGGTTAATTTGAACCCGATGGAGATTGTTGATTCAAAGTTCTGCACACAGGTAAATCTCAGGTGGGTGGGGATTGTCCATCCTGGTTTGACTACATGTTGTTTCTGCTTGTGGAGGGAGCCAGCCCTAGGTTCTTCTAAAAGGTAAATTCTGTGATGAAGGGTAGTTACTCCTGAATACTAGCCCACGGGCAAAGTACACCTGCTTATAAAGTGTAAGTAAAGTGTGGCTACTCTGCGATAGATGCTCCAGCACTGCTGGCATACCCGGGAGCTACCCGCAGGCATCACTCCAAACCAGTGCACAACAATTGTATATATGCCACTTACTGCTACATATTCCCTATCTGAATACCCTATCACCCAAAACACTCTCTAATTCACCTCTGTTCCACACTCTGCAACATTACAGAGAAACGTACACAAGACCTTTGACCCGACCAGTCTAACCCACTCATCCATTCCACGCTCATTTCCACGCATCTTTTCCTGCCTCAAGAGCCACAATCCTCAAACACCATCAAACCTATAATTCACACATCACTCTCCTTCACAGAACCCTCAAAACACCACAGGTACAGAACAAATAAACCCTCCCCCACAAAAACGCTCTAGGTTTACCCCCCAACTAACAAGCATATCAATTTGCAGTACACATCCTCTCACCAATCTTCCACTCTGACCATTCTTTTCCCCCCTATTCATTCATACGCTCTTTCTCCTTCCTGCTCCCTTAGGAACCAAAGTTTCATAGAACACAGTGATAAGCTGTATCCTCATCAAAGCCCAGTCCATGAGTATGAATTGCCAACATTTCTTCTGTCTGGGCACTGGGCCAGACCACTTGATGGCAATCTCTACCTATAATTTTGATCACTACATTGCAAAGGGCCCAAGATTATTATACTTAACCGGTAAAGTAGAGCCATAAACTCATTGACAGTCACACCTGAATCCTCTCCGGGTCAATGTTCGTAGTGCAGATCATTTATTAGAGGCATTCATACTGGCTGGCTACTACCGCCTCTAGATGACCAACAACACTGCCCAACTGTAACTTGGACTGTCAAAATAATATCCATGCACCCGAATGGTGCTACCCAGGGACCTAAAAAATTGATATCTTCAGTCAACTGTAAGCAGTGGAGTTTGCATCAACATCAATAGCTAACCACCAAATGCCATCACTGACAGGGAGTCAATGGCTGATGTGAAATCTATTGCTGGCTATCGGAGGACTCCAATATAGTCCACCCATGCAAGTACTGACCATCATGCACAAAGCTTAGATCAACATAGGCACAATGTAATAAAAGATGACTGTAACACTGGCCATCCAGGCAGATTTGTCACTCCACTCCTCGATTTGGTGCCCATCACCAGCCCTGATCCTACAACTCAGTACTGAACTCATCTGAAGTAACCAGAACAGAAGCAAATTGAAAACGTCCAGAAAACCATTGTCAGAATAAAGGAGATGAAGAACGAACCACAGCAGCCAGCTATGTAGAACCATATTTTGAGTGTCTATATCTCATACTTCATCTACAACACTACATCTCAAGGCATGGTAAGAGCACCTGTATGGTCAATGACCCACAACATCAAAATGCTTACCACACAAGTTCATAACAAAGGCAACCCGATACCCCAAGAAGACCCACACGGTGTAGCATGCCATCTGTCCAAAATTGTCCTCCGCAACCTGCACTGGAGGTGAAGTGCTATATAAAAACAATACAATTCTGACAGCCCACAGTCTCCCACAGTGTGGGTTCAGTTCTGATTAAGATATTAGCAAACACTGTATCAAATAATAACCGAATAAACAAGCATTAACAAAGACTATAGACTTAGGTTTAATATACTAATGAGCATAGGCTAAGCAGATTAAAGCTAACAAAAGAAAACAAAAATATGTCTATGTTGAAGGCTTCTTTGCCTTGTTTTCAATGTCAAATAAAGCTCCGATTTCAAGGAAACTTTCATTAATGCCCCTTTTCAATTTCTTTGACACAGAAAGAACAGAATGAAGGGCTATAATGAAGGCCCTTCCTAGCTAACTGACCGTATGAGATCTCCAATAACACAAACAAACCAAAAAAAACAGTCTCTAATGTGTAGCTTCTGGGAAGAAAGGGGGTGAAGGTGGAGGGTAACCTAGAGCACACAGAAGAAGGGAGTAACAGGAAGGAGGAAGAAGAGGCTGGTGGACATAAGGAGTAGCACACAGGGAAAGAGGAAGGGCCAGAAGGGGGCGAGAAGAGATGGTGGGAGAAAGAGGAGCACACAGGAGTAAGAGGCAGGAAGGAAGTACGTGCTGGGGTGGCGGATGGAAGCAAGGAAGAACAAGACAGACATGAATACCCGAGGGACCAGAGGATGCCACCAGCAGCAGACAGGGCCTGTAGTTGTAGCCGTCCCTCATGCAGTTCAAAGCAAGAGCAGGAAGAAGAGCACTGGGGATGGAAAAATACACCCTAAAAGCCAACAGCAGCAGGCGAGAGAGAAACACTCCTCCAAAGTCATCTAAGATGTACCTGAAAAAAGTATCAAGCCCATGTCCAAAGTGGGCAGTTCAATAAAAATCATGGAACACCCAAAGCCCATTCCAAGTATGCTGTAAGCAAAAGGCCTATTTGACAGGTTCGCAGATAACACAGAAATAAAAATGAAACCAACAGGCTAGGTCAGGCTACGCTTTATTCACACCAGAGATGACCATATGCAAGAAATGGACAGCCACCAGCTCTTAGGACTAAAGATCAAATAACCACTAAGGTTCAATGCACCTGGCTGTTTTCTGCACAGCATGAACAGCATCCACAACACAATAACACTACTGAATATGCAATGTCTGATTTTACTGTAAATATCTTGATTTGTTTATGCTTTGTTACTGAAATTTTCATAACAGGTGAACGAACACATACATAATATTTACTTGCAACATGATATAAGTACTTTCTTCAGTGAGATACCTACACTGTGTACAAGATGTGTAACGATACAACCTTGAGAGAGGAACAACTGGTAGTTTAACTAGAAGAATCACAGAGCTAAAAGGTAACACCCATGTGTGGCATTTACTGGAAGTATATCTATTATGTATCCATATCAAACATGCAACCAACAGCTGAGTTTTGGACCTGTCCAGAGAAACTAACCAAACTGGTTTTAACTGTGGCAACTTTTTATCATTTCAAGCCTGACATAATGACTAATGCTGGATGGATAATGACTATATCTAAAGCAGTTCTGTTTGTGGTGTGAGATATATGGCCCTGATTATAATTAGAGTACTTTAAGCTGCAGATTCTTACTATCCCATCCAGATGAATATCATTTATGCATGGTGTGCGTTCAGGTAGGAACTACCACGAGGTACATAAAGTTGTTTATCTAGTTTTACACGTACCCCTGCTCCAGTGTCAGTTGTTTCTGCAAAGCACTTGATATTGTTTGGCTGATGAAGGAAGGAACAGGCTAACAAATGGATAGACAAAAGTTATGCAAATCTAGCTTGTGAGGTCAGTAGCAATTTCCACAGAAACAGGCTTGTAAAAGTCTGGCAAGAACCATGCTTAGGAGCAGCAGCTGTACATACATGGGTATGATAAAACTGGGATTGCCTTGTTCTTGATAGAAGGAGCCCCTAAATCCTCAGAGATGTACCTGTGGGTTCACCTCATACATAGATTTCCAAGAACTCTTCAAGCTAGCTAACAGGCTATTGTAGTGTTAGCTTTGAAATATGGGAACTCCGTATCAGGACTACAAGCAGTGCTGAACCGGCACTTCTTCTCAATACCACTTCTCAATTCCCTTAAGACTAAATGGCAAACCCGCCTACAGAAAGACTATGATCTAGAGGACTGGGCTGACCTAATTGAGGCCAGAGATCGAGGAGCCCGTGAGGCACGCCTAAAATTCTGTCTTTTTAAGACTCTACATGACTGGTATTGGACCCTCCAGAAACTATGCGCGGCACGACTTCTGCCCCATGCGTCCTGCTGGAGATGCCCTCACACTCATTATGACCTTACCCACATCCACATGATTGCACCACCATACAACCCTTCGGGTGGGCTATACGACGTACTCTTAGGGAGGTGCTACCCTTACCACCAACCTTTACACCATCTCTTATACTCTTACACAACACAGAGGAGCTACACCATCTCTCCTGACCCCAAAGCCGATTATTACACACCGCACTGGCTACGGCAAAATTATGTATCCTCAGACATTGGAGGGCAACAGCCGCTCCCTCCCATGAAAAATGGATTGGCGCAATGTATCAGGCGGCCTTCCATGAGGGCCTCCTATACGATCTACAGGACAAAACTGACATTTTTACAAACATGGTCACCCTTCCTACCCAACCTGACAAACTAAGTTTATCCTACGAAGGCCCACAACCACCTAATCCACATAAACAAAAGCTCACCACCCTCCATTAATTCACGCAATACTACCCTCAGCTATATTATATCCCTCCTCCTATCCCCTTGATAGAGCCGCCTCAACAATGACGCCCCTTTCGACTACTCCCCCGTAATCCAATTCAGTATAGATGATTCATTCCTCCAACCCCAACGCTCCACTATATCCCCACCTCTATACCAACACCTCAATTAAACTATCATCATCGCCCTCCCTCCTTCCTAGCACCATTCTTTCGCCTACCCTATAACCCTGATTCTATTTGCATCACCCTTACCCCTACCCCCCCCTCGGTCACCATTGCTGCCACTATCATTATTCTTATTATTCTCATTATTATTACTATTACCATAATTCGTATTACCACTCTCATTACTATTATCACCCCCTCCCTTCTCAGGATTAACATCATTATCATCCTCCCCAATACTATCCTACTAATTCGAGCATCCCCTGCTCATAGGATTATCCCCATCCGTCGCACTAGATTATATCATAATCAACCTAACTTGTACCGCAAACCACTTTCCAACATATTAGGATAGAACAAACCACCTATTTCTGACTAGCATCCCTCTAACGGAGACTGTCTGAATTTATTCTCCTCACATCATTACTCATTGAGCCTCTATAACTCCCTCTGTGCAACTAACCACCTCTTGGTCCTCTGAATTTGTTCGGGAAGGGCTATTACTAGGGATAGAAACAAACAGCCATGCAATGACCTACCTCCTTAAAGATACAGACTATGCTACTGAGAGAATGTTAAACTATTGCTGAACTCTACCACTAGCATACTAATACTGTTATATAGCAGTACTACGAAATGGATGTATCCTACGCCCATAGTTATATTATACGTTGACAAGGTTCAAACACTCTCATGATTTTTACACCTTGACTGTTTGTTGATACGAGACTGGCTCTCAAATGTAACTATTAATACTGGTTTAAATTGCTTTCTAATTTTGCATGTATGTATACCGTGATCATAGATTGTAAATATTGTATATTCCCTAAAAAGTGGGATTCCGTTTGCTTAATGTACCTGCTTAATGATACGAAATAATAAAGAAATAATTACAACACTAAGAAAAAAAAAAAATGAAATATGGGAACTGTCGGCCCCAACCTTCTTGCTGGTCAAGCATAATAACCTTTCAAACTCCTTCTGAAAGACATTAAGTTTTCTTTCCACAGAGAGCTTGTGAGCCCTAACAAAAGCTTGAATGTTCTCAAAAAGCGCAAATGATCTCAAAAACCTCCGGCTTATAGCCTTGCTGCCTTTTCAGGCTAAAATTTTTAAAAGACATTTTAACACAGAATTGGCACAATTTTTATAAGACACAGGTTGCCAGGATCCTTCTCAGCACAGCTTTCGGAACGCTCATAGCAATGAATCCACCCTTATCACCACCTCGGATTCTATTCGCAGGCTGGTCAATAAAGGGGATGGAGATATTTTAGTGTAATCTGCCGCATTTGATGCCATTTCGCCGCACTTAATGGTACAACATCTTCACCAAGCGGGAGTCCGAGAGAAAGCCTTGAGTATTTTGAAGTCTTTCCTGTGCGAGAGATCTACCATAGTAAGTTGTGGTGATTTTAGAGCTCCCTCCTTTCAACTATCTTGTGGAGTCCCACAGGGCTCCTCTCTTAGCCCTACTTTGTTTAATCTTTATGTGGCCCCACTAGCTAGACTTATCCGCTCCTTTGACTTTATAGCTACCTCCTATGCTGATCACACTCGGCTAATTATTCCCGTTTATAAGAACTGGGAGGAGGTAGCAGTCAGATTTCACCACTGCATGAGCGAGATCAATAAATGGATGGGCCTTAACTGGCTCAAAACGAATGGCGATAAAACTGAGATCCTTTTCTTTGGCTCTAGTAGTGAATTGTGGAGTTCACGTTGGTGGCCGCAATCTTGCGGTGACCTGCCTGCCCCCTTAGCATCCACCAGAAATCTTGGGATTATGTTTGACAATTCTTTGTCCTTCTAGTCCCAAGTAAATTCCACCACCAAAGCCTGTTATTGGATTCTAAAAACCTTGAAGAAAATCTTCCCCTACCTCCAGAAGGAACTAAGAATTTCTGTGTCTCTTGTCTTGGTGATCTCCAAACTAGATCACTGTAATGCGCTGATGTTAAATATTGACAAATTGCAACTGATTGAGAACACTGCTGCCCGCTTGATATTAAATCTCCCTTGCTCAGCTTCAGCTAGCAGCAGCCGGAGACAGTTGCATTGGTTACCTGTCGAGAAGCGCATTACTTTCAAGGCTCTTTGTCTAGCTCATAAGGCCCATCACTTGGTAGGGTCTGAATACCTCTGTTCTTCCTTACAATGGTATGTGCCAGGTCGTCAGCTTAGGTCATCAGGACTCCATTTGATTTCTGTCCCTCGTAGTCGTAAGGCTAGGTAGGGTGACAAAGGTTTAATAGTAGCAGTAGCCAAATGCTGGAACACTCTCCCTTTGTCCATTAGGAAGGAGTATAACATTCTGTCTTTCAGGAAGCAGCTAAAAACTTGGCTCTTTCCACATTAATTCTAACTATTTTCTGGCAGCTTCCCGTTTCCGTTCTTGGTGCTTTCTTCACTCTGACTTGTTGCCGCTCAGCGCTTCGATGCTATGACCGGAATGCGCTCTACAAATACCAACACATACATACATACATACAATGTTCTGGTCAAACCACCTAGGAAAATACTAATAAACCTGCCTTGGGTCTCAAAAGTTACTGGTCCATGCACATCAGATGGTCAAGTATCAATGTCGAAACAGGAAGGGGATGTTGTTGAAAAGTCATTTTTATCCCAAAATCAGCAGACTGGATCACCAGTACATTGTTTTCACTGGGCTTATTAACTTAAGAGAGTGTACTTAAGAGAATTCAGCCAGCCTATCGCTTTCCCCAACAAACAGAACAAGTATTGACAAAGCTGACTGGTTTGATTTGTGTACAGCATGCATACAACACATGACCGCACATGCCAACAAATCTACAGACCATAATTTTTATAAAGTTCTTCAGTCATACAGTCACTCCTCTCATCCCCCCAACTGTAACACACACACACCAACACTAAGTCAGGCACGTCAGGGAGCAATGAGTGAGGCAGCAGTGGTGAGCTTAGATCTCAGTCAGTATACGCTCTTCTAGAATTTCCCACCACATAACATCCAATTATTAGTTGGAAATGAAATTTCATGGAAAAAAGAAACTGTGTTGAAAGGAGATTTACCCTGCTTCCATTCTTTTGGTGAGGACACTGAGTTTGTTGGTCTTGTTCATCAGCCCACAACTGCCCTTTTCTCATATGAAATGGGAAAGTAGTATAAGTGTTATAATGTGCAGACTTTCACATAATTTGCTTAGCTCTCAGGTCATGGAATGTCACGGTATAAGTCTCACTGCTTGAAAAACTTCAGTTTGTGGCTTAAGACTGCAGCAGACTCGATTTATGCTTAGTGTCTAAAGTCAAATTCGGATAAAACGGAGGTGATGGTGTCAGGAGGTCCCTATTCTCTCTGGTCACCGGATTAGCAGCCTGATGTTCTTGGCCAACCTATGGTTGCAGTTTAGCCTATGAATGATCTAGGGAGATCATTCTGTCTTGACAAAGTCATTTTCTCTTGTTTTGTTATAGCTGAAGAATTAAGAAAAATTCTTACTTTCCTACTGAACTCCTCTCACTTTCCAATCATAGAAACTGTGTGGTATGAGCCTAGTTGGACTACTGAAATGCTCTTTATCTTTGTTTTCCTGACTATTCAGTGCAACAACTTTAGCTGCTGGAAAATGTGCTGCTTGTCTGCTTCTGAATCTGCCACTCCACAGCACTTGTTTTACATCATCTAAAAAAAATTCACTGACTCCAGATCTAACAGAACAGGGACAATCTGATGTTTTCCTCTGCTGACTGCTATTTCTAAATCCAGACTGAAGAGAAAGCTAGAGATAATTGGCTGATGTCAAGATGATTTACAGTTATGTATGGTCTTTTTAGACATATTTTGCAGAAACTATACTTTGCAAAACTATTCTAAGCAACTACAGGCAGAAAAGAGGAATTAATTACATGACAGTCATGATACCAAATCTTTCCATGAATGAGAGTCATGTACCGGCTGCTGCAGAGGGTGACCCTTGCTTTGTTAAGAATGGTCACGAATAGTGCTGGGGCAATCTGGATGGGAGCGTCTGCAATTAATGTTTCATAAAGTGTCTGATGTATCTTTTGATAGGTGTTCTGTAGTGCAATAATTAGCAAAAATCTGCAAAAACAGTAAGTTGGTGTCCTTGTGGGACAGCAGATGATGCGTTACTCCTCTTCACCTTGTGTCTTGTGCCTGTGAGTGCAGATGTTTTTTTTAGGGGGAAACGCCCAGTAGAGGGTGAGCACAGCTGTGTGTTCCTGGCAAAAGGAGAGTGCGCAGTAGAAGGAGAGCACAAGGGTGTGTGCCTGGCAATAGGAGAGTGAGCAGTGAGCACGGATATGTGCCCCTGGACCTAAGAGTAGATGGGTTATTTCCTGGAAAATGTGCAATAGAGGGTGAGCATGACTGTGTCCCTGGTAATAGAAGCGCGCGGTAGAGGGTGAGTATGACTGTGTGTACCTGGTAATAGGAGTGCGTGGTAGAGGGTGAGCATGACTGTGTGTCCCTGGTAATAGGTGAGTGTGCGGTAGAGGGTGAGCACGACTGTGTGTGTACCTGGTAGTAGAGTGAGCAGTTGAGGATGAGCACTAATGTGTATTCCTGGTCCTAAGGGGTGAGCACAACTGTATCTCTGTTCGTAGGAGAGTGCGCAGTAGAGGGTGAGCACAACTGTGTCTCCCTGGTAATAGGAGAGTGTGAAGTAGAAGGAGAGTATGAGTGTGTGTGCCTGGTAGTAGAGTGAGCAGTTGAGGGTAAGCACTAATGTGTATTCCTGGTCCTAAAGGGTGAACAGGACTGTATCCCTTGTTCGTAGGAGAGTGCGCAGTAGAGTGTGAGCACGACTGTGTGTCCCTGGTAATAGGAGTGCACACAGTAGAGGGCGAGCATGACTGTGTGTCCCTGGTAATACGAGAGTGTGTAATAGAGGGTGAGAATGACTGTGTCCCTGGTAATAGGAGAGTGTGCAGTAGAAGGAGAGCATGAGTGTGTGTGCCTGGTAGTAGAGTGAGCAGTTGAGGGTGAGCACTAATGTATATTCCTGGTCCTAAAGGGCGAGCACAACTGTATCCCTTGTTCGTAGGGGAGTGCGCAGCAGAGGGTGAGCACAAGTGTGTGCCTCCCTGATCCTAGGAGACATGGTGAGCACAAGTGTGTGTCCTGGTAATAGGTGAATGTGCAGTAGTGGGTGCGCACAAATAGGTGTCCCTGGGAGAGTGCAGAGAGAAGGGCGAGCACAACTGTATCCCTTGTTCGTAGGGGAGTGCGCAGCAGAGGGTGAGCACAAGTGTGTGTCTCCCTGATCCTAGGAGACATGGTGAGCACAAGTGTGTGTCCTGGTAATAGGTGAATGTGCAGTAGTGGGTGCGCACAAATAGGTGTCCCTGGGAGAGTGCAGAGAGAAGGGTGAGCATGACTGCTCACAGTTAATCATGAACCCTCTTGTTACTCACTTATTGGTCATATGCAAAACATAACTGCACACATTTAACCTTCGACCTCAGCAGAAATTAATCAGTATTTACCAATATTAAATACACTAACATCAAAGCAATGATGCACTTCTGGAATAAATGCAAAAGCTTATTGTCACAGTGGGAAAAAGTGACTTACTACAAGTTGAGAGGTGAGAAAATGGAGACCAATGCGTGGGTTTACTCTTCTGAGAGCAGTCCCTTAATTTGCAAGCTTGATGACATTTTAGCCATTTAACCCTTGTTAGAGTTACAGCGAGCTTTCCAAAATGGCCGTTCTCAATTTTTCCTAGCCACTTCAGTTAATAACTTTGCCTACGAGCAACAATTCAATTCTCTATGCGACCTGTGGTTAAGGGTTATTGAGCTGGTCCGTCCTGCGGCACAGTGCTAGGGCATTTTATGCAAGGTAGATGTCACATCAACAAGCCTCTGAACTTTCATAGGCGCACCAGTCATCTGCCTAACCCAGGATACAATAAAACACACCGAGGATATGAGATAACTAACATATTTGAGTACAGTCCCTCGATTGTACAGAGCCACAAGTATTTGATCAAAGGTTTCTCTGTGGGAGGGCTAGCCAAGCTCCCCTGTCTAGCGCCCAGGGTCCTGGGGATTGTTAGGCACTCTTGGAAAACCAGTAAGTTATTCATGAATGTCTCCCCGGAAAGAACTATAAAACCACTTGAGTGGCAAAGCACCTTCAGCATCAAGGCGAGTTTAAGGACACAGGATGAAAACACTGGTCTAGATGGGTAATGTGGCATGTTACTGTGCTCCATTTAACACTTTGCCTGTCCTGTTTTTTTTGCACAGCATCATTTTGAACTTCGGAACTTTTAAGCCTCTATTTAAAATTAATAAAGTACAAGTACATATTTAGAATGCAAACTTCTACTGACAAAGAGCAGCACTTGCTCAAGGTGTCACAAGCAACATGGACAGAGAATCACTTGGTGAGATAAATGGAAATAAAATGTAAAAAGATTGCTTTTCATGTTAAATTTACTTTTTTTAAACTGAAGAAAAAAAGTTTCTTCATGAGAATTCGAGGTTTTTGGCTGCTCTGACTTTTTTCTGCTTTTTTATAATTCCGTTTTTGGTGCAAATTAGATATTACTTTCATTAGACACTGCCACACCTTCACAGCCAAATCCGAAGGATGCAGCAACTTTCCATGGCAAACAGAAATCTATCAAAAATATATCCATACACTACCCTCTAATAAGCAACTTATTGTCAGCCACTAGCCATGTGATATGTTCTGAAAGTTTAACTATCCATGTTCCAACAGTGCAACAGTCATTTAGAAATATGAATGGGGTGGATAAAACAATAACTTCACTTGGGCCATTAGAGACCTTCACATGTGGCGGACAGAAGTGCCATTTCTGAGACACAGTGGGTCAAAGATGATAACCTGGTATTGCTAAATTGAAACACTTTGGGAAGGGTTGAGCCAATAGTTTAGTGTTTGAGCCTTTGGACAGCTATGTAAGGGGACAGAAAGGTCAACAAACCAATTGTGGAAAGGAATAACAATTTCAGTATGTCAGGTCCCAGAAATGTATTATCTATCATCTTGGCCTACAGCATCAACAACTACCAGACTAGTTCTAAATGATAAGATAAGAAATGATGTAATAAAATCATTGGGGAATCTCCTGAGGGATTTGAGATTGGTTAGTGGACAGTGATTGTTTCCTCCTCGTAAGTAGAAGAAACGCACAGATAGATCAGCTCATTTGTGCATGTTCAACTCTGCTAGCACTTGACCTGTAATGGAGATCAACTGATGGGCCCATTCAAACCACAGGTCCATTAACTGCAGGTCCCAAATATCTATACCATCTGACCGCTTCTTTATCTCTCAAATAGACACTGAGATATGGGATGATAATGAAAATGCCCAATGCAACAGATCTCTCCACTTCTCTCTCCCTCCAGACATGCCAGGTCAGAACCTCAACCACACGCAAGATCTCAGATTGGACAACCCAGTGCAGTAACCAGCTAAGCAGAGTGTAGCATATGAAATACCACAAAGGGACCTGCAGAGATGTTCAAAGCTATCAACATACTTAAAACCATAAAACTGCGTGCCTGTCTAACACTTCATCATCCAACACACTGCTACACACTCTGCGTCCCACAACATGATAACCGCATCTCTGTGGTCATCGCACACGACAGAAACACTTCCCACACAGGATCAAAACAAAAACAACATCCTTCCAACCACACATCCTACGTGGTGTAGCATGCTCCCCATGTAGGTGAGCACTGCAGCGCCCCACTTAGGGGTAGTAAGCGCTATATAAATGCTTCAAAAGCTGACCTAGTTAATAATAGTGATTGACAATTTATTTTCTAATAAACAATTTAAATAAACATTAAACATGTCTGAGTCTTTAATTACCAACATATAGGCCACAAACTGCTGCATTAGAATGAACTAAAAGGGGCCACTGCACTCTACCTGAAGATCATACAGCTTCAGCTCGGAGTGCTTTAACAAAAATACTGTAACTCTTGTGGGAGCCACAGATTCAATGATCCAGGGAACTTACTATAGTTTTCTTTCAAATGATGCTGGCGGGCTGCTGCACTCCTTATAGTTCTCCACAAAACTTAAAAAATGCTTGGTGGTACCCCTGACCCGTCTAAGGGTACCAACAGGAAGAAAAAATATAATTAAAAAAAGTTGTTGCATGGCATTATGGGGAGCTCCTTTCAGGAGCAGTGAATAATAAATGTCTCCTGCTGCTAGTTTATTGTGTTAAAGATGCTTGCACGAATACCCGGTAATGTCTTGACGCTGTCTTGACGCTTGCTCTGCTTAACAGAATGAGAGCTCGTTGTTAAATTTTTTCAAGCATTTTCTGAAGGATGGCAAATTGGTCATGGATTTAACATGGATTGGTAAGGCATTCCATGCTTTGGCTGTAAAGATCACAACATTCCTACCACCCCAAGAGGAGAGTTTGAATTTGGGAACAATTGCATTTTATGCCACCGAGGACCATAACGTCCTAGCTGGACAGTACCATTACAAGCTATTTTTTAAATAGTCAGGTCCCATATCATGCAGAGATTCATAAGCGATGCAAAGCACCTTGAAGGTGATTCTTTGTCTAAATGATAGCCAATGGAGCTTCCTAATGGCATTCTAGGTAGATTAAAATGTCAGGATCCCCCAACAGAAAACGTGCTGCTGCATTTTGCAGGGTTTGCAATTTGTTTATTAATTGCAGCTGCATGTTTATGTATGGGCCATTGCAGTAGTCTATTTTCAACACCAGGGAAGTGACTATCGTTTTCTGTAAATCAAGTGGGAGATAAGGAAGGATTTTATTTTATAAACTCTAGTATATAAAAGGAGGAAGTAATGACCGCATTCATTTGGTCACCATATGTAAGCTTGTTGTCCAAGAGCACTCCAAGGTTTCGAGCCTTCCTCACCAGTGTTGGGAGAGATCCCAATTCTTGTGGCCACCAGGACTGGGACCAACACAACACCTGATTGCCACATAATAGGACCTCTGTCTTCCAAGAGTTTAATTTCAGGCAGTTGTTCTCCATCCATTCCTTAAATGCCCGTATACTATCATGGAATCTAGTACTAGTAACGTTGTCACTGCTGGAAAGGGCAACGACAATCTATGTGCCGTCTAGGTATGACATAAGCGAGAATCTGAAAGATCTTATTAAATCTGCTAAGGTGGTGACATTAATATTAAACAAGGTAGGACTAAGGAAGGACCCCTGAGGGAGCAAGCAGGGCAATGAGAATGGTTCAGAGAAAAGCTCCCCGAGTGTTTCTCGACCAAGCAGAAAGGATCTTAACAAGGTCAACACAGTCCCTTTAATACCGATAATGTGGAGAGGATCTATCAGCAGCTTGTGTTTGACTGTATCGCGTGCAGCCGATAGAGCGAGTAAAATGAGGGCTGCTCTCCCCCTTGGTCAAGTGCCAACCTTATCTCCTCTGTGACCATGATCTTGGCCATCTCTGTACTGTGGCCACTTCTGAATCCAAGCTGAGCTGGATCCAGGAGATGGCTATTTTGTATAAAAGTAGCCAGTTGGTTGAATAGGATAATGAATAGACAGAGGAGGGAACAGACTATACAGTGTTATTTGGGAGATCATAGTAGTAAGATGAGGTTTGGGATGAGTCAAAGGAGAGATGGAGAAGGGGACAATCTACAAAGGGATTAGGGAGATCATAGAAGTAAAATTAGGTTTTTGATCAGTCAAAGAAGGGATACAAAAGGGAAGAATCTACAAAGGGTTATTTGGGAGATCACAGTAATAAAATGAGGTTTGGGTTGAGCCAAGGAAGGATAGAGGAGGGAAGTGTCTGGAAAGGGTTATTTGGATGATCATAGTACTAGACTGAAGTTTGGGATGAGTCAAAGTAGAAGATATATTGACCAAGGTATAGGATAAGAGAGTAGTGCATTGAAGACAACGTTTTTTTTATTTTTTCTTCCACAGTAGGAGTAAAGTAATAAATATATAGGTACATAACAGAGTAATGCATTGGAGACAAAGTTGTTTTCTACAGTGGGAGCAAAGTAATAATTATATAGATTATATACTTACATAAAGAAATTGGCTGCAGGTGATGGGATCCACTGGCCAGATGAGGGGGCTGAACACTCCTTCCTTTAAAAACCTATCAGTCCCAGGAGATGAGGTCACTGGGAGCCTTAAAAAGGCTCAAGAAGAGAGGTGGCGGTTGGAGGGGGGCGGGAGGCTGTCAATCGCTCAACTCCCCATTTAATGAAATGCAGACTAGGGCAATGGGGTCCTCAATGCCTAAAACATTCTGAGGAGAGTGTTGTACCTTCTCTCCCTAAAAAACAAACACGCTGACCCTCCCCATGGGGGACACTTGGGCTTAGATTTAAAAAGAGTGAAAGCCCCCCTCCTGCTTTTTCTTTTTTTAAATTAGTGCAGCTGATCTACAGGTACTCCGAAGATCCCTGGGGCTGACATAAAAAAGAATAAAAAAAATAAAAAAAAGGTTTTGGCCCGATGGTGGGAACCACCACCAGGCCAAAGAGGGCAGGGTAGGGATTACCTATTCTACCTCCCATATATATAAGTATATTTTCTTCAACAGGAGAGTCTGAATGAGCCCCTGAGTCTCCAAGTCCTAAAACAGCTGCTGTTACAGCTTTATTGATGTAATAGCAGCCAATCGGATCTCATCTTGTGATCGGTCAGCTCTGCAGATCCTCTGTGGTGTGAAATATACATATATTTTGAATCTTAATTTCTCAAAAAATAATTAACGGATTTACACCAGATCACAAAAAGCATACTTTTTGGACCAAAGTCTAGTTTTATGCCAAATATTCCATTCAGCCATTTATGCAATATAGACGTTACATTTTCCTATGGGAAACTGCTAGGGGAAAATGTGTTTTGGGACCCCTCCCCATTTTCTCTGGTCCGAGCTTGACGGATCACTCTGGGATTTGTCATCCCTATAAGACTACTACCTACAATTTTAATCAATTCAAACAGAAGTAGAAGCAGGACTGCATGTATTCCTAATAAAAGATGGAAGACAAATGACACAATCTTGCAAGAAGACCTAGATGGACGTAGAATGAACAATAAAGTATTCTCCAAATTCCACTTACGGATAGATGGGTCTGACATAATAACCATTACATAGGTGTTGGATGTGAAGATATCAATGAAAGCAGCAAAGTTTGAGTTTCTCACTTCCATGCTTTGGAAAGAAGCTGCCAGTTTACTGTTGAGAAATTTATAATAAATACATTACAATCCATTAGGAGTTAGGAAAAGCACAAAGAACATCTTAAAAGCATCTGATTGTTAAGCAATTTTCCTCTCAACCAATGACAAGAGGAATATAAAGAGCAGCTAAACCATTAAAAACATATTTGATAAAGAATTTACAATTTTTTTAACTTAAACATTACATTAACAATATAAACATCCAAAGCTTTAATATAACTAGTGATTATATCACACAATGTTCTTTCTATTCAAAATTGGAGAATGCATAAAGCCTGCCGTCAAAAAGGCAGGTTGACTTCTAAATCTGTGAGTGAACATTTGGATTATGGAAATGTGCACAGTGCCTATAATTCCCAATAGCCTGTTCTAATAAGCTTAACATCCCCATCAGCCATGAGCAATTCTATGAGAATAATTTTACATCACACTGCATGGATATTGACACATTTTCACTTTAGGTTTGTTGGCCCAACCTAAGTTGAACCATCTTGCTTAAAAGTTAGTTCACATCTCTGGCGGAAAGAGGGAGTGTGGAGAAAAGAGTACAGTTAGCTGAAAGGTACGCTACAAAGGGCCTGCAATTTTCCCTCCTGCATCTAATGAAACCTGCTACATTACTTGAAAGTACGCGGTTTTTGAATGACATGAATTGGTCTGTGGTGACAGAATATCGTAAATGCTGTATCCTTTTTTTTGGTCTGCCTGAGGCAGAACTTATTAGGTTAATTTTGCCTTCAGTAACACATTTTCTGGCCGATTCTGTCTAGCTCCAGATTACTAACTTTTTTAATATTCTCAGGAGCCAGATTTGAGCCGTAAAACCTAACAGCAGTGCTCTCATAACACACCAAAAGGTGTGTCTGCACCGCCCCAGAAATGACTGAGCAAAGCCGCATATAAGCGCTACCTCTGTGAGCTGGGAAAGATTTACAGTAGATTTATGCAAAAATTGTCTTACTGAGGAAGTGAAAAATTTATATTTATGCTGAAATATGCTATACACAGTTCATGTATTAGGAGGTTTATTCTTAAATAATTGTAGAAGATTGAAATCTTCTTGATTGAAATGGTCTGAACATTCTATTCAAAGATAAACCTATGTTAACCCTCAAAAGTCTAGCAATATGTGGTAATGGCAGAAGATCAATGATGAAAGTGTGAATGAAAGTGTTTTATTGACAATAAAAATGGCTACCTTCCCATTTCCCCAAATTACACAGAGTAACTCTACCATAACATCTGAGAGTGGTTATCATCTCTATAACCGTATCAAGAGAAAATTAAATAACTTTTCAAGGTGCAACTGCAAACGCCCCATATACCTTGGACCCTGTGGAACGGACTATATTTGCAAGGCTACCATAAATGTATAGATCAGATGACTCGAGCACAAAAGCAACATCAGGACAAGTAACATGAAATTTCAGACTGCAATACATTTCAAAGTCAGGAAACACATCATTAACCAAAGTAGATTTTACATTCTTGAAACAATTGCAGAGTTTCCTAAGGGTGGGGAGAGAGAAGATTATTTTAAAAAGCAGACTGCTGACTTAATAAAACTAAATACAGCTCAACCATAAGGCTTAAATCATGGGTACTAGCAAAGATTTTCCCAGGGGTCAAAATGTTGGTCTGTGATGTGACCAAGGGCTGCATTGAAGCAAACAAAGCAGTCTTGGTTGGTGGGGTTTAGGGGTATGTCATAGGTAAGGTAGGGGAGTAACACATAAACATCTAGTGGCTGAATTCTACAAAGTGAAACCAGAAAACCAGGCATTAATCCCAGCTTTCCCACTTTACCATATTGTGTGATCCTATGCTATTTTTGACTCCACGTTCTATCCAGTCTCACATATAAACGCACTAGAAATACAGGACTTCTGGATGAGTGGTGTACAAAACTTTCTCCAGTGTTTGATTTAATAAACAATATTGTTGTTCATGTATGACACGAAACCAGGTCACTTAAAAGGGCCACACTGACTTGCCTCTTAGTTCACTATTTGGCATTGTTGCCAGGATGGGGGGGAAGAATGAATATTTCTAGATTCATGTTTAAAAAAAAAGAAATCACTTTAAAAAAATAGAATTTCTCAATTTTCAATGTACTGATATAGTCAGATTTACTAAGGTGAAACTGTTCTGCATGTTAATAAAATACACTTTTTGAATTTTGAAGAGACTTGTCATATTTTTACCCCTTTACTGCAAGATGTCTTTTAAAATTAAAGTGTTCCTAAGTTAAGTGGTGCAGGACAACCTAGTTATATCCTTTTTTAACTGCTATTAACCTGTAAATAAATGGCTGTTTAGTTAGCATTTTTTTCATGTTAGTGCTCAGCCAAATAGAAAGCAGCCCACTGCTGCTATTGACCAGGGGGCCGTATGCAAAGGTCTGCAGGGCTACATGCGGCCCCGGGCCGTACTTTGAGTATCACAGACTTAAATGAACATTCGGATGCTTCTTGCCTTTTATAGAGCACCGAATAGGCAAAGAATAAAAAAGGGGTCAATTGGAGAAAACAACTGACACAGAAGGAAAGAACAAACCGGAGGCAGAATATAAGCATTGTATTTGGTGGTGGCTAGATAACTAAGAGGTCTGCTAACATCTGAGTGTCCCACAAAGAAATGAGGCTTTATTTTTCCAACAACTGAGCAGAGGTTTAAAGAGACATGTATTAACTTTAAAACAGTGTAATTAGGAGGAGAACAATTTGGCTTTGTGCATAATTGTTTCATGTGCTAATTTATATTTGCAGGCTCAATACTGACCATTGCTATGCTATGAAATGTAGATATCTTTAGTGAACTAATCACCCATGAGGGTATCCTGGTGCTTGCCGGTGGGTAGGCGGTGCTTGCCTGGAAGAGCCAGGCCTTCAGTTTCTTGCGAATTTCAAGGAGCGCCAAAGAGGACCTCATGTAGTGGGTGAGGTCATTACAAGCCGTGGAGGCGATGAAGAATGGTTATGCAGAACTAAAAAGGAAACTTGCTTAATGTGCTTTACTGTACATAGAGGAATATGAAAAAAATGTGTAAAAAATTCTCAATGTAACGCTGACTGTAGAATTACAATAATTATGAATTTAAAAAGATTGAAAATAATAATATCAGATGCCAGTGTTGTAGAATTGTTGAAGGGCTCTAGGTAAGATACTGGAAAGAGCACTGGATTCATGGTATGTTACTGCCACTTTTGGTAAGTTGTTGTAAATCGCACACAGACATGACCGTTTGTGTACTTCTAATATAGCCTTAGAACCCGCCGTAGCGGGCTCTACCGGCTATTAAAGGCCCGCTCCCGAGTTAAATGCCCGAGCCGAAGGCGAGGGCATTTAACAAGGGAAAGGGCCTTTAATAGCCGGTAGAGCCCGCTACGGCGGGTTCTAAGGCTATTAGAACATTCTGCCACTCAGGGCAGAATGTTCTCTTAAAAAAAACAAATTGCTCACGGAGCCCGAGGGGATTAGAATCCCCCTCGGGCTCTGTGAGGCTTTGTTCACAGCTGCTGCTGCTGTGAACAAAGCCCATTGGAAGCACAATGTAAAAAGTGGAGATAAAAAAAAAAATAAAAAAAAACAACTTAGTGTTCTTTAACAGGTTCACCTATTCTAGCATTCAACATGTTACTCCAACTGAAAATTGCAACTTATATTTTGATTAGGCTTGGTCAGTGTAGTACTCTTAAAAAAACATCATACATCAATTTCACATACGTTTAGTTCAGTTAGTAAAACAGACTTAATAATAATTGGGTCTCAGCAAGAGTGTCGCCTGTCCTGCTCCTTTTTGCCCTGGCCATCGAGCCCTTGGCTCCGCTTATCCACTGCAGTGCGAGGGTTTGGTGCTCGCTGTGGAGTGGGAATATGGAAGACAAGATCACCTTAGATACTTTTTTAGCGAAATCACAGCTCTCAGGGCCCGGCTCTCTGGAGATATTGAATCTGTATGTGGATGCTTTTGAGTGAACGGGCACAGATCTCTGCTAGTCCCCATCCATGGTGACTGTACCACAATTAACTGGCATCCCTCTACCCCTATTCAAAGGTTGAGTTTTCAATATCTGGGGGTACACATCTCTAGTAATCTGGACCTTGCCTGGAGCCTCACCCTCTCAACGCTGCTCACCAAAATGAAGCTGGACTTTCGGTGATGGTGAAAATTTCCACTTAACATAATGGGAAGAGTGGCTCTTTTTAAGATGATGATGATCCTTCCTAGGTTTCTGTATACTCTTCAACATTTCCAGTTCCACATTTCCAGCCGATGACTCTGGAACATTACTACCCTGATCAGGGCCTTTCTCTGGGCTGGCTGACCACCTTGTACAGCACTAGACAAATGTAGATACTTTGCATTGTTCAGCACTCCATCCATCATCCTTTTGTTTTGCTACAGTTGCCCTTAGTGGGAAGGGTATGCCCAGACGTGGGTCCCTTGCTCACTGTGCCACTGGATTCAAGCTAGCCTGGCTGATGAAGGGTGAAACTCTGAAACCGGTCCCAGGATGCTTGTTTCCGGTCCAGGGAAGACCTGGCTTGGCAGTTCGGGCTGGACTGTTCCCATGAGGAACAGGGTCAAGACTGATTTGCATATGGCTGGGTCCAAACTGGGGTGGCATGGTGAGCAAAAGAACAATGGATTAAACCCAGATCTGTGACTGGGGGTGAGTGTTTGCATTGTTCAGCACTCCGTCCATCATCCTTTTGTTTTGCGATAGACAGTCTACGACAGGGTTGGGGATGGCAGACTTTAGATTGTATTATTGGGTGGGCCAAATAATGGTAATCAATGAATGGCTGACTGGAGGGTGGGACGATCCAAAATATCATCTGGAAATTTTCCACCTGGGGTTGGCCGCTATCTTAGGACTGCTCTATGGTAGCCCCATTCCTCACCACTTTCTGTACTTGATGATGACGGTCACTGAGCTTCACCGGTTGGGACAGAATTCAGGGCTTCCGGTACTGGGACAGAATTGGTATCACCACTCTGTGGCGTTTGGCAGGAGGACAACCTTCTCTCACTCCAAGACCTACAGCAGCACTTCTCTCTGCTCCGTACACAATCCCACAAATACCTACAACTCTTCCATTCCCTCTCCTCTTACATACAGATCCCAGCTGAGCTGCCCGACTATAGCCCTCTTGAAGCTAAAATTCTTATGGGCCGTCTTGGGAAGGGCACAAAAACTAAAATATACCGCACATCAACGAACAATGCACCAAAGGTGTTCCTGCATCTCAGGTAAAGATGGGTGGGCCCCATGGAAGGGGTCAACTGGTGGGATGCCTGGATGGCTCTCCATAAACTTACAATCTCCTCTAGGTTCAGGCTGGCCCAGCTACAATATCTCAGTTCAATGTACTTTACAGCCAAACGCATGTGGATGGCCGGGCGACTGCCAGCACCAACATGCTTATGGTGGGCCCACACAAGGCACATTTCTTCCACATAGTGTAGGCCTGTCCCAGAATAACAGGCTTCTGGGCAGGCATGTAGCGAATGCTGTCCCATGTTCTGGACAGAGGGGTGGGTCTGACCCCAAGGGTGGGCCTACTAGATGTACTGTAGGACATTGGAGGGCCCTGAAGCAAGCAAATAATGGTGCGTGTGGCCATGTTCGTCCCCAAGAGTGACACTGTTCGCCACTGGAAGGAGCCCTAACCCCCTACACACTGGGAAAATGGCAGAGGTGGACTAGTGCGTTAAGCAGGAACAGCCAATATACCATGCCAGCAGTCGCCTACAGACGCATACTAAAATCTGTGGCCAAAGGTGGTCCTACTACACACTGGATGACAGCGACTTAGGAACATGTGATGAAGAGGGTACACTGAAGGTGTGTCATTGCAACAGAAATGGCATGTTTGAAACGGTATGCATCAGTTGTTAATGAAAACAATACATTTGTTTTTGTTAAAAAAAACTAATTGGTTTTCAAATATTCTAAATAGCAAATATCAATCATTAACTCTCACCTGCAACTCAGCTTGAACTGTTTAATAATGTTGCTGATTTTTTCAAATCTGTGGATGTCCCGCTGCTCTTTACACTGATAATGAGAAATTACCTAGAAAAAAGTGAAAAACACTGATCAAGACATTGTTTGATGTCTATGGAAACATATTGATACCCTATTTGAAGTCAACGTTTTTCACAAACTTGATCTCCTCCATGCTGTAAATGCCCTGCACTCCCTTGGGACACTTGCCTATGTCTATTAGTCAAAGAATATGAGTTTTTGTCAATATACCACAAAAACAATGCTATGTCCTCGGGGAATTGCAGTTAGAAAGCTGCTTACGTTCTGTAATTCCATACAGTTTAGATGGGCCATAGGTCTTAACGTTACAGGATTTATTTGGTATCTAGTGGGTTCAATCCACAACTCCAGAGGTGCTAGGACCTTTTGGTTTGCTTTTCTGATCATCACTTTTACTGATTAAGAAAATTTCAAAAAATGAAAATATCTCTGGGCATTATACTGCAGTATATATCAGAGTTCATAATCAATTAACACCTCTTAGACTGCATCTTAACTTTTCTTGCTTTCTCCCCATTGCAAGAAGGTCCTGGAGCAGGGGGCTAGGGCTAGCGCTCATAGTCACTTATTCTGTCCTGGCACAAATGAACATCTCGTCCACGAGTGGCAATCAAAGGCACAGTCCTCTTTGCGGGTCCCTCAGGTACAGCCTCTCTCTGCTGGGTCCAAGAAGCAGCAGGAAGTCCTTCTTCTGCATTCTATCCAGTCCAGTAGTTATCTGAGAACTGTGTGCTTGAGTTGCCAATGTTATGCCATCTTAGTGTTTGTGGGAGGAGAGGACCCTCTA
This sequence comes from Pleurodeles waltl, assembly GCF_031143425.1. Lineage (NCBI taxonomy): Eukaryota > Metazoa > Chordata > Amphibia > Caudata > Salamandridae > Pleurodeles > Pleurodeles waltl. The sequence goes on along the minus strand of NC_090449.1, from coordinate 1,006,770,360 downwards.
GCTAATAGAGCAACAGTTCTCATTGGGCAGCCCTTCCCACTTTGTATCATTTCCAGGGAAGGTTAGCATCAGCTTATCCCAGAAAGTACTACTCTGGCCACTAACATGGCCAAACACTTCCTTTAATGTGTGGAGCTCACTAGCCCAACCTACAGGTGTGGCTACTTGGGAGCCCAATCTTGTTGAAAAAATGGTTTGACTACTGCTATTCCTTCTGCTTCCTGGATGCCAGCCTGTCTGTGCATGCACAAAAAGAAGCCCTCAGACGAATGTGACTTGCATTTGCTCAACAGAGGTGGCTTCTTCTTCGAAGCTCGTAATCTATGGCTCACAACCCTCTGGCCATCTTTAGAGGGAGAGATTCCACCCCCTCCCTGGACAGGTGTTTTGTTTCCTTTCCTGAGAGTCTTTCACACCTCTCTCCAGGAGGACAGCAGGCTGTCTTGGGGACAGCAGTTGTGTATTTCAGAAACAACTACTGAAAAACTTGGGGAAAGAAGTGGCAACCATTTAAAGTTGCCATTCCTAGGGGTGGCCTTTTAATATTAAAAAGGAAGGTTTTTTCTTGCCAAAAAGCTTTTGTTTTTCCATGTCGGACAGGCAGTTTTAAAGCTGCCTGACTAGGCTGCAATGGCAGGCCTAGAGGCACGTTTTCACTTGGTCATTGTAGTGGTGGCACAATTAAGTGCTGCACTCCACAAGTGACCCTTAACTTACTATACTGGGTACCTACTGGACCAGATACTAGGGAACTATAGGCAAGTTAAATGTACCAATCGGGTATTAGCCAATGGTACGCATACTTTGGGGGTCAGCGCATAAGCTCTGAGGCCTCGAGAGCAGGGCTCAATGCACTTCAGAGCTGGAAAACCTGCACTTATATTATAAAAAATGTAGGGGCAAAAAGTGGAGGTGAACCTGTAAAAAGTTATTTCTCAACAATATGTATAAGGACTACTGTGCAGAATGCTCCTGCAATGTTATCGTTGGAGTGCTGGAATGGGAACTGATGTGAAGAAGCAAGACCGTTAGGAAGAGATTGGAGAATGGTCAGGATGGGGAGGTACATGCTAGTAAGAAACGTGTAAATAACACTGCATACCTGTATTATACTATTGTTAATAATTTATTGTTATGCATCGAGTATAGTTATTCCTCTGCAATATATTTACAACACACCCACTTCACTAGGATAAGACTTCACTATTAGGAGGGTGGTAGGAAAAGGCTAAATGAGAAGATTTCACCTCTACTTTGTACTGTACAGGGGGTGACTTTTCTCTTACGAGTTTGATTTCGACTATTGTTGATGGTATAGTTCACCTGAGTGTTCGACATGAACGTTAATATAACTATGCAGCTCAGGAAACACAAAGTATTGTAGAACAGTCATGTAGTGCATTTATAATGACAGCATCAACATACAACTGAATAAAGTGTCAATACTTAGGCAGGTGAAGCGTGGTGGAATTCAAATCCACTGGTCTTAATTGTATTTGTGTGAAAGCAAGAAACCAATTAATTAAAAGATACCTTTTATAAGCCACATTTGTTAGGGCCCTGAAGGGATATTGTCTGCTGACTATGTGATTGTGTTTTTTTAGTTTGGGTGTCAAGCACATGGGTACCAAAAAGGCTTCATGGCACCAGGCAAGTGACAAGGATCCAAACAGGCTGATACATACATTCAAGACCAACATAAAATAAATATTCTAATAGCCTTCCCAATGACTAGGTGATTATCGATTTCCTGCTTTCTGGAGGGAGACTGCTCCACTGCTTAGCAGACAGTGCTGTAAAAGGCGACCACCTATAATGCCCTCTTAGCTCTAGGAACAAAAAGCTGAAGGGAAAGAAAGGGGTGCAGGCGGCAGCCAGGAGGGTAGTGCTACAAGATCGTGGGCAGTTCAGATATCTCCTTTGTATAAAGAATTGCGAGGCAGACATTTAAAATGCCCTCTTTCCTCAACAGTCAGCCAATCAAGATCTGTAAGCAGTTAAAACATGGTCAGAATACTGCAGAGTTCGGACCACCGTCACAGCAAAGTTGTGAACCTGCTGAAGGGATGTCAAAAATAGCCTGTAGACCCAGAAACAGCCTATTACAATACTCCAATATGAATTGGATACAGGTGTCTATCACTGAGGCATGTCAAGCTTTGTGTATAAAAAATCCTTATCAAGTGTAGTAAGTGCACAGAAAGGCTGACAGTGCATACTTTTTCAGTGAAACTTCAAGGTCAAATACATTTTGTAGACTTTTGACACTTGTAGGCAAGTTCCAAAGTGTGGTAAAATGTTAACAATAGAATGTGAGGGACCTCATCTCTAGTACTGATGTCATGTTTGACATCAGATGAGAGTGTTGGAGCTGGAGGTTCTGAGGGTGCTGTTGAAGAGCTGACTGTCCTGTATCGTCTCCTTTTCCTGTGGATAAGATACTCCTATTAAAAATAACCTACTTCTTGAAGCATCGGATTAATCTCCTTTATTACACGTGGCGACAAGGAGCAGGAGTATCTTAACACTGAACTGCGGATCTTACTATTCTCGGTGGACTTCGTATATTTTCTGATCATCAAGAGAATTTCATCATCATAGTATTTAACTTCTCTATTCAAGCGGTGAGCTCTATATTTTATACTGGCGCAGCATTATTTCCTTATCCTTTTCATTGTATTTGTTAGTGCTCAGTATTTAAGCACTCCGTTTTCTGTTTGGCGCGAGCGCTACTTAAGGAAACTGAAGCGCATCGCGCGAGTGTGTGCGCGCTGGCACGTCACAAAACCAACTGGTTTGCATGTGCGTGTCGGCGTTCGGTTTTGATCTATGCCGCCCTCAGGAAATGAAACGGAGATCACACGTGCAGGTCCATGCCGTGTTTAATTGAAAACTGTGGCACTTTAATTTATAGAGGCACAGAAACAGAGATCATACGCGCATGCCGCGCCGTTTTTAATTGAAAAGCGGCACACAAGTAAAGAATCTACACGGAGATTTTATAAGCGTGCTGCGCTCTGCTGGAACTGTAATTTATAGCGGCACACAAGTAAGGAATCTAGACAGATTTTATGAGCGTGCTGCGCTCTGCTTTCAATTTCCAATAACAAAGTACAAAGTAAACAAACTGAGAATTATAAAGGAATGGAAGGCACGCAACATTAATTTTGTATTTCTAAGCTCACCTGTATACAGTGTTATTTTGACTCTGCTGTGCTGACGTAGTTTCAGCTCTAAGAACACTAAACCAACCGGAACGGATTGTTTTTTTTTCTTTTTGGCCTCTGGAACTCTAATAAAAGGCAATTTCCCTTAAAAAGAAATCTAAAGGTTCGACTTAATGGACAACGAAATCAATGTGAAGGTGGAACTTCTAGGTTAACAAAATAAAGAAAGAGAACTTATGGAGTAAAGTCAATTATCTATATTTCTACAATTTTAAAGTGTTCCTGTTTTAATAATGTAAAACATCTCACCTCCACCATTTTTTTTAACCATACCAGGAGAACCACCAATAAAATGGTCTAAATGGAAAAAAACGTTTCTACATTATTCTAGTGTATGTGGAACTAATCTATCGAATGAAAGAAAGACGGCTCTTTTAATGCATTGCTTGGGATGTGAGGGGCAAGACATTTTTGAAAAATTACCTCACACAGGAGACGAAGGGACAGACTTAAATGAATCTGAGATATGTTTGAAAAAATTGGACCTACATTATTTACCTAAAGTTAGTACTATTTTGGAACGGTACCATTTTGGTATGAGAGAACAACAACCTGGAGAAAGTATTGAAGACTGTATTACAGCTTTGAGAAAACTAGCATCTACATGTAAATTTGGAGCCACCATTGAAGAACGAATCAGAGACCAGTTCATGTTGAGATGTTCGAGTGATAAAATTTGTCAGGAATTTTGGAGCAAAGATGATCCATCCTTACATGAAGTAATAGTGCTAGCTAAAGGAGTGGAACACACCTTAAGCTTGTGTGGAAGAGTTAGAAAGAGGAAAGAATACTTTGGTCAACAAGGTCTTTACAAAAAAGGAAGACTTAAGTAGAGAAGTATCTGGTGGGACGGAAGAGGATAAAGTGACTCAAGGACAGTGGTTTAAATCAATTTGAAATGTTTCCGCTGTGGCAATGCAGGTCACTTTGCTTCATTAAAGACATGTCCAGCTATCAATGTCATCTGTAGGCTGTGTAATAAAAGGGGCCACTTTGCTAAATGTTGTAAGTCGAGCAAAAGTTAAGCGTCTGTGAAAGTGGTGGAGGATTGTATTTTGTTGATTTCAGCAAACACTCAGAAAAAGAGTCATCCGAGAGACATTATTTCCATTTTAGATAAAGATACGGAGGTATTATTTGACTTGGGTGCATGGTTGACGTTGTTATCTAATGAGTTTTTGGGACAAACACTTAAGTCATAAAGTTCATTTAAAGGACCCAAATGTTAATCCTGGAGCGTATAGTGGTCAAACTATTCAGCTGAGGGGTTATTTTGAGTCAGAAATTTCATTTAAAAAGAACAGTATTTTTGGGAAAATGTATGTGCCGGTCAAAGGAGATAGTGTTTTGAGTTGGCCACACCAACGAGAATTGCACATTATTCTGGATCCCAACTCTTCTACTCTGGTAATGATTAGAGAAGAATTTATTGAAAAAGTGCAGAAAGTTTCTGAATTCTCTGTGCAAGGAATTAAGGGAGATACTTTGCCAAAGTTTGTTGAGGATGATGAGGATGTGTTCAGTGAAAAGCTGGGTTGTCTTAAGAAGTACGTTCATCGTATAAGAGTAAAAAAAGGATCAGTTCCAGTAGTTTCCAAAGTACATCCTATTCCTATTGCAATGAAAGATGATGTGGGGAGAGAAATGCAGAGACTATGCAAGAATGGAATAATCGAGCCAGTGGAATCGTCGGAGACTGTGTGTGGATTTGAGGAATCTTAATAAATGTGTGGTGAGTGATCAATTTCCGTTACCCAATATAACGGAGATGGTCACACTACTAAACGGGTCCAAGTATTTCAGCAAATTGGAATTGACCTAAGCTTATCATCAGGTCATGTTACATGAAGATTCAAGGGACTACACTACAGTCGTCACACCTTTTGGAACTTTCAGGTTTAAAAGAATGCCTTTTGGCCTAGTGTCTGCAGCAGCTGCATTTCAGCGCTTAATGTACAATTTGTTTGGCTCAGAACCAGGAGTCAAATGCTTCCAAGACAACATCTTGATACATGCACAGACTGAAGAGGAGCATGAGACAAGAGTTAGGAGGGTGATAGCAATTTTGAGAGAGCATGGGTTAGCTCTCAAAATTAAAAAGTGTTTTTTCTGTAGGACTGAGGTGGAGTATTTAGGTCATAGGGTAACTTCAAAGGGGGTGTGTCCTAAGGAGGATCTCGTTATGAGCATTTTGAGTTTACGTGAACCAGAGAAAAAGGAGGAACGGTTATCCTTTTTGGGAATGGTTGAGTTTCATGCTAAATTTTTGCCAAATCTAGCATCGAAAACGACCAACATGCGAAAACTATTGAAGAAAGGGAGAGAATTTGTGTGGGATGATGAGTGAAAAAAGGAATTTGAGAGTATAAAAAAAGAATGGAGAACGGTTGAAAGTTTAAGTTCATTTGATCCAAGTAAGATGTGTGTAATCATGACTGATGCCAGTGTGAAGGGACTTGGGGCAGTACTGTTACAAGATGTGGAGAACGTGATCTCAAACCAGTTGTGTACTGTTCCAGGACTTTGCGAGGAGCGGAGGCGAGTTATTCGACGATTGAGAAGGAAGCTTTGAGTGTGTTTTGGGCTGTTAATAAATTGAAGAATTTTGTGTGGGGAAAAGAAGTTCACATTTTTACTGACCACAAACCTCTTGTGAAGGTCTTTATGAAAAGAGGACTTGATATGATCTCTGGCAGGATTAGTAGGTGGATTGTCGGATTACAAGATTTTGCATTCAAGATGTTTTATGTTCCAGGTCCAAGTAATAAGTTTGCTGACTGCTTGTCAAAACTTAGTACAGAAGTAGAAGGAAGTTCGGGGAAGAACCAAGAGGATGTTATTAGTGTTTGTAATGTGACAAGAGGTATTGTAGAACAAGATGAGTGGTTGAGAGCGATATTGGAGGATGCAGTGTTGCAACGAGTATGTAGAGAACACAGTAGCGGATGGAATTCGTATGTGAAGGGTGATGAAGAATTGGGAGGATTTTGGAAGGTGAGGTGATGTTTTATTACACAAAGCAGTCTGGCCACAAGGCTATAGCTCAGCATTCAATGTTTTCCCTAAGACAAGTAGCTTGGCTTGCTAGCACTGAGTTTCTAGAAAGTGTGTTCCATCCATTAGTGGTCATGCACATTCACAATGAATGCACAAGTTTGTGAAGTCCCTTACATAGGTTATACTATCCAGCTAGTATCTAGGCAATGGCCTGTAGAATACTACGAAGCTATTGAACAGACATAATTTCAATTTCTAAGAACATGGAGGTTCTTAGGAAACAAAATAAAGGTTTGAAGTTGCTGGAAGATTTACACACTGACAAAAGCATTTTGGGTATTTGGACAGACATGATTGTATTAAAAGGGTGCAAGCAAAGCGATTTGAGGTTAGACTGGCATGCATTAAGGCTGACTTTAAAGGAGGTCTGAATATTTTTAATGTTTTTGGTCACCTGTGCCTAGATAAAAGGAGCAGTAGAACACTTTTACAGATAGTGCTTACTGTAGCAGAAGCAACTAGAATATGGTGCTGTGCACTGATCTGTATGTATGGTGGCTGTAGTCCAACTGAGACCTGATTAGTAAATCAGGGACTTTATGAGGATTTCTGGTAGCGGGCATGGCACTGAAACAGTATAGCAGGGCACACTGCTCAGATGGTATTTAATATTTACACTACTCATATTTACAACTTGAGAGACTCTAGATAGTTAACTAACTCATTCACATGACTTTCGACACTAAGAGTATTTCTTTATATTTGTGATAGTCTTTTGTAGAGGGCCCTTCAACTGCTTTAGATCACTTCCAATTCGCAGGGAACTTAGACTGTAAACCACATCTTCCACAATAAAGGGTATTTCAACAGTTCATACAAAGGTTAGCCACAAAAAGGCCTCATCAGTGTGTAGGTAAAACCCAGGAATTTAGGAGGAGAGTTCAAGTTATTTGTGGGTTCATGGCACTTCATCAAGTAAGACATCAAACGTCGTTTCACACTGCAGCCAAGGGTTCCAGTAAATAGTGTCCACTTTGGTTCAAACGAATAATTTTAGCCTTTGTTCCTTTAAGTGGTGCCAACATGAGCAGTTGAACACTAAAATTTGATCAGGTTTACAATACACAATGATGTAATATAGGTCTGCTTAATGTGGCAATTGGGTGTTTTATTTCATATCTGGGACATCTGTCTCTCTTGTTTGGGGGGGGAGGGCACACAGTCACATTCATTCATGAATATTGATATTAAGTCCAATAGATAATTCTAGGTTCTAGACCTGCAGGTCTAGTAATATTTTAAAGATTTTTTTTTAGAGGTTTGTATATGCAAGAGAACCAGAGGCTTTTAACTAAAATCTTTTCAGATACTGGTCAGTGTGGACCGGCAACAATGCCCCTCCCATTGAAATATATGATGTCATATTAAATCTGCTATTTTTAAATCAATATATTTATTTCATCATTAAAAAAACGACATTCCAATTTCCAAGCTGGAGACTGCCTTTAATTAGTCAGCGCAGCTAACAGAATTTTAAAACTTAAGTGAAACCGATGCATGAGGCTTGCCACTTCATTTAAGAAAAACAAATGAAAAGCGAGAAACTGTGTCAAATCCCTTAATCTGACAGCAATCAGCGCCCAAACACTTTTCACTGGAACAGTTTCATGCCAATATGTAAAACCTTGTTCTAAAAAAGTTTAAAAATTCAGCAGAATAAACAGGTTTATGTATAGTAAAGAAAACTATTGCCAATATTATGGGATCCTGCAAATAAAAATAAGCAGACTGATCATTTCTTCTACAGGACACAACAGTACAGACATGGATGTTCCTGCTTTCTAATGTGTCTAGGTTATGTTACTACACGGCTTCCCTTTTTCCCTACAGAGGTGTCACAGGTAATACAAAAGATACCTCTCCAGAACGCGGAATGGCTAAACCTTCAAAGAAGAAACAAATAAAAAAGTACAAAAACCAACAGGGCACCCAGTGGCACCAGATGGAACTCTGTGGCATCACATTTGGGAGGGCAACCTCCTGCCAATGTGAGAGAACCTATGCAAACTTCCAGGTCCAGTCTAGCAACTGGGGAAGATGCATGGGGTGAGGAAGATGAAGGTAGGAGTATCCAAGAGAAACACTTTTGAGGTACCTAACTGTAATAATAAATATATATATATATATATATATATATATATATATATATATATATATCTTTGTCTAAGTAGCCTGTAAGCAAGCAACATCCAAGACAATTGCCTACGCTTTACAGCTAGTTACATCTTTTAAAGTAAGCAAGGTAGCTGTAAGCACATAGCGCCGCAGTACTAGGGAAACAGGGTGACCAATGCTTCAATTCCGGGTTAACAACCCAACAACTGCACGTTTCTCTGTCAAAGACATTTCAAATATTAAACTAGTTATGGGATATTGAAGTTGATCAGAGGTACTGAGCAACTAAAGCCTATTGAACCGGAGATACTGAGCAACTAAAGCCCACTGATTTTATAAAATATTTACGCAGATCATATAAACAATCTCTGGCTCTCAAGTAAAGTCTCTTTATTCAACTGCTTCCGCCCTGTGAATGCAATGTTTGTATTACTGAAACTATGCCTGCATCATAACCAGTGAAAAAGGAGTAGGATAAAGGACACATTCTCTTATAGAAAGCTCCATCATGGCTTCTCCGAGTGGAGTCAACATTCTTACTACAGAGATACCGACCTGAGAAACATTTCAATAAGAACCAGTGATGAAGAAGCTCTCTCAAAATGGGCAATGCAGAATCTTGGAATGTCTCTTTGATAGGAAAAAGTGTGTTATTTAGTCACTCCCATGGTTACCAAGTGTTTTGCATGCAAAATGGAATCAACAGCACCTACTGTGCTGTCCACCAACATGAAAGAGCCAAAGCAATACAATATATTTAAGGACTTGAGGGAATGCACCAAATCATTCACATATTTTAAACTCAGAAACAGGCCAGATTCTTAGTTATTGGTGGAGAAAATGCATCCACATCCAACTCACCACTTGCACAGCTAATGTTGTTAGGTGCAGACCGATTTTTTTTTTTTTTTTTTTTTTTTTTAAAGAGAACCGGTCCACATCAGAAATGTTCTGAAAATATCCTAGTGCATTTTGAGAGATTTCACTGTAAATAGATTGTGAAACCTTACTTTATAAATGGGGTCTTTTACGCAGACCCCTTACTACTTTTAGTCACAAATAGGAGAGGAATGGGGCTGAGAAGATGGATTACAGGCTTTGGGTGGAACTTTCTAAGATAATGGCAGATTTGAAAAGTAAATATTGAGCTATTGGAGTAGGCTTAAGCCAGGCAAGAATGGATGCTATCCATTGAGCTGCTTACAAGCAGAGACCACGGCCAAGACTGTCTTAATTGCAATATTTGGCACTATGGGATTTTTAAGCCTGCACTTACAATGGTAAAATCATAAGTAAAACAATGCCTAGCTCATTTGACTAAACCCTAGATCTGGCTGAAAGTCTTGTACAATACGAGTAATTTGGCAGAAATATATTTTAAAAAAAACTCCTTATGATGCGGGCAACTTGACAGGTTTTGTTTTGCAGCTCAAACTATTCTTTGATTTTTCTGTGTTTTATATTGAACAAAAAACTGAGCCTCAAGTAGCTTAAAATATTTATGCAGGGGTGTGGAATTTATTAGAATATCTACTTGTCCAGTGGACAGGTTGCTTCTCAAATCTACTTGTCCTGTAAAAAGATCTACTTGTCCCTTTGGTGCCATGTAGTGTGGCGACAAATTATGGCAGCAATCTCATTATGTAAGTGCTCTGATTATAGCCTCTCTGATTATGCCAGGGCTACTACCATAGTAGGGCTTGAATACTTGCAGTTTCAATCCCTACTGTAGCAATTTCCTTATTTTGCCACCTTTCTGCAGATCTGCATACTGGGGCTGGAGGAAGCAGTAAGCAATAGTTCCAGTGCTGGAATGCCTTTGAGTCTGCAAACCTACTAACATGCATGTTTTAAAGATTTTTACCAGGTTCTCTCTAATATTTTCCCATAATTAGAAAGGTTGGACATTTACTCCTGACAGTGGCAGAATTAGAACTTCATTCAGGGTTGGGAAGAAAGTGGCTGGAGGGAAAATGAACTTGCAAATGCTCAATAGATTTTTACATAAGCAAATCTACACATTGTATTTACCCATGCTAAAATACAGTTCACAAATATTTTATAGGGGTACGACATATACCATGGGTGCACTTTTGTGACTTTCTTTAAGAATTTGGGGCCACATGTAGGTAGGTTCAGATTTGCGACCTGCAAATTGCGAGTCGCAAATCCGAATGTAGGATTGTGTCCCTGACACCATCTGTGATTCGCAAGGGCTTAGCAAATGCCCACCTCATGAATAATCATGAGGTGGGTCGCAATTTGCGACCCCCCTCGCGAATGGCGGCCCTCACAGGGATGGTGGCCTGCTGGAGACAGCACACCACCATGTCTGTGACTGCTTTTCAATAAAGCATTTTTTTTTTTTTTTGTAATGCAGCCCGTTTTCCTTAGAGGAAAACGAGATGCATAACAAAAACGAAAAATGAAACGTTTTCATTTCATTTTTTCAGAGCAGGCACTGCCTGCTCTGAATTTTTTTTTACAGTGACATTCACAATGGGGAAGGGGTCCCATGGGGATCCCTTTCCTTTTGCGAAAGTGTTAGCACCCATTTGAAAAGGGTGCAAACTGCGATTGGTTTGCGCCCGCGGTCACAAAACAATCCTACATTGCACTGCGAGTCACAATTAGGAAGGGAACACCCCTTACTAATTGCGAGTCGTAAACCCGTTTTGGGATTCGATAACCAGGTTACCGAATCGCAAAACTGGGTTTGTGCATCACAATGTGCTTTTTGCATGTCGCGAACAGCGAAAGTCGCTGTTTGTGACATGCAAAAAGCTACCTACATGTGGGTCTTGGTCCCTAATTAGGTCTGGTGTTAACAAAGACATTTTGTTTTTATTAAACTTCTATTTCTCTCTCTTTCGGCTGGCTTTACTGTGAGTGATCGCATTCTGCTCTTCCACAAGGAGCATATTGCCACACAAAGTAGTTTTGTTCAGTGTCAGGAACTACAGTGGTAATCAGTGATGTAACGAAACTGGAGGGTGCCCCTTTGCAAAGAACATGGAGGAGCCCCCTCTCCAGACTCACTCAGGGCAGGTGCTGTGCTGAAGGGGCCCCCTGGAGGGCGGCTGCGAGGCCTTTGTTATGCCGCTGGTGGCAATGTGTGCTTTTAGAGTTCAAAAACTTTTTGGGGGGGTTTTGCCAGTGTTTGTTACAATGTTGAGGGCCTGGTAGCTCCCACAACAATAAAGTGTTACAAAAGCCATGTCAAAACAAGACACGCATTGATGAAACTAAAAGACTTATAAAAATATGTCAGATCAGTTTGCTTTGTCAGTGTTTGTTTGTTTTCATGCTTCCCATAATCGTGTTGAAAATGGATACACTGATATTCCATTAGAAATATTTTTGGGAAATACTAGCATGCATCAACACATTTTTCTAAATGACACTTCATTTGCATATAATCAGAGAGCATTCTGGGAGCATTATACTTAGCCTCATAGCCTAAACTTTTCAAACATGTGTATACACGTTTTATTTATTTGTACTGGAACCAACTTCAGTAATGAAGTGTGACCTTAAAACATTTATTTACAGCACTCACCCTAATAATGAAGGTTTTCAAATAATGAACCATAAATACAAGTTCTTTTGGAAACACATTACCTCAACTGCAGAGCGTTCCACTCTCTGTAAACAGGCAGCAAAAGGGTTTGTGCTACTGGGGGTTGGGCCTACTTGTCCCAAGGACAAAGTAAACATAAAAAGTTGTTGCCCTTGACCCCAAACAAGATGTCCCGGGCGTCGGGCTATAGGAATTCCACATCCCTGTTTATGTTTCAAAGTATGTTAAAAAAAGGCACAGTATGCAGTCATTATGTCTTAGTTATTTCTTAAATATATTGCTCAGACCCAAGGTGTTGCAACATATAGAAATAAAGAAGCACGTAGGTATTTTTCTCAGTTACTTAGTTATCTAGTGTATGCAATGTTTTCTATTAGCTTTGCAATAAACATTTCAAACGGAACAAGGCTCTAGGCTGCCGAGTCAATTTGTCATCAAGCATGTGCATAGATATGGATGCCTGCCTTTGAAATGGATTATATGAAGGGAGGCAATGTTTTGTACTAGCATAAAACATTAAAAACTGCAGATGCTGTAATGAAGAGTAGGATGCAGGGCCTAAACCCCACTGCCAAAACATGAACTTGGCAGCTCACCAAATTGCCAAGAATTCCACTACCAGCACCCTGTGACACTCATTCGTAAGTTTATTAAAGTGTTAAGCATATATATGCTCAAAGTGGCACTCAAAGGTAAACCTATATTTGTGCTAAGGCTGAAAACTCATCAACATAGGTTAATACATAAATTTACAATGTGTGTTGAGGGTTCTACTATAATTAATTTAGAAACAATGAAAAAAATAACACAATCAACCTTTTTAACTTATAATGTTCAATGAGAAGAAGGAAAATCTAACCGCAGAGCAAACATAAAACTTCCATTTGTCAAAACTAAGTGCTTATTGAAAAGTAAGAGGGAAAATGACTCCAGAAAAAAAATAAAAAGTTTCATCACAGTTTTACAATTATATAAACAAAATGTAAATGATAAAACTGAAGCAGCTGTAATTCAGATATGCAATAGATAAGCAGTTGATACAAAAAAAGATCTTTTTACTGTGGGACTCTTGCACTTCTGAGGTCTGAAGTAACTTGATACAGAATTGAAACACAATGTATATGAATCAAAGACGGGCTCTAGAGTACTCACAAGAAATGTTGCTCTTTCAAACAGCAGTACTTCATCCGCCTCAATAATCTGTGCAAAATTTCTCAGGTTTGTCTCAAGTTGCTGTACATTTGGAATCAGCTGATAGACTATACTCGACCATGCCTGGCAAAACAGAAAAATATCAATTTTACAGCTACTGGGAATATACTTCATTACTAAAAGAAAAACACCTGTGCAACTGCTCCGGGAGAGCTTAGTGTTTGCTCAAGACTTCTTTCCAAACGTTCTTAAAGCCCTCAGAGCACTTGAGGCGTAACATGTGATGGGTGGAATGCTTGAATTAATCTCAGCCACTGCCAATCGCTCGGGCCGCAACCCAATGCACTGTTTTTCGCCAACCTTGCCACCTCAGTTTGGACCTAGCCAGACGTGGGTCTCATTCTCACTGTGCCACTGGAATCAAGCTATACCTGGGTGATGAGCCCATAATAAGGGCGGAACCAGTCCTGGGTTGCTTGTGTTCTGGTTCAGGCAGGACGTGGCCTTGCAGTTTAGGTTAGACTGTTCCCATGAGGACCAGGGTCAAGACTGATTTGTGTCTAACCTTGGGTGGCATAGTGGGTGAAAAAACAATGGATTGGGATTCAGCCCGAGCCATGGCCAGTGGCTGAGATTAGTTCAAACATTCCATCCATCACTTTGGTTTTTGATGCTCAGAGCGCTCTGGCCACTGGTTTAGCAGTAAGTAATGCATATGCATAGTTTTATTTTACTATATTTCCTTGTAGCCCTTTTGTTGGTTTACTTAGAAGCTTCCCACCCCAAGTACTCCGATTCTTCCTTGGCCAAGCAGAGACAAACTATCTGTCTACCCACCACTCCACTGCATTTTTTAAAATAAGGCGCTGGAAGGCTAAAGTGACTCAAAATTAAGGCCCAAAGTATCCACACTCAACAACAGTAATAAACAGAGTAGCCCACTTGTGTGCAGGGGAAAAATACAATAAGACCCAAAGATGAGATATAATAGCAAAAAACAGCCACACTTATCTAAGATGTAGTTTCAAACATTGAGTGCTGTATTGTATAACTAACAATCATAGGGGCAATCCCATTATCCATTCCCCTTTCAAATTTTTTCAACAATGCTACATCAAACAGAGGTGAAGAAATGTCCTAGATGCACGGCAGTCATGGGGATTTAGTTAGTACACTGCTGAAGGGCAGACTTTCTCTACTGGCTCCAATAACAGTGCATGCTCATCTCAGCGGATTATGGGCCTGATTACGAGTTCGGCAGACGGGCCGGGGAGGTTGCCGCCATCGTGGCTACCTCCCCGCCAGGATGATTACGAATTTCCACCCGCTGGCCTAGCCGGAAACACCCTACAGCATTATCTCCGGCTCATAATTGAGCCAGCAGCAATGCTGAAGGATGCAGGGTGCACCAGCCCCCTTCGCAATGTTCACTGTCTGCTAAGCAGACAGTGAACATTGCAAGGGTGCTGGCCAGGGGGGCCTCTACACTGCCCATGCCAAGTGCAGGGGCCCCCTGCACCCGTTCTCTGCCAGCCTTTTCATGGCTGCTACCACCATGAAATCACTGGTGGAGAACGAGGTTGGTCTTTTTTTTATTTTTTATATATTTTTCACATTTTCAGTGATTCCCCTTCTTGCATTTTGGAGCCCCTGACACACAACCAAACTAAAAATGTGGCCCAAAGAGAGTGGGTGTCACTTTCTTTTTTTTTTTTCAGATATAGAAGAAGGCCATTCTCTTAGACTGTGTGGACCATAACAATCTTGGCTGCTAGCACAAGAAGAAACCCTTGATCGATAAAGGATAACCTTGAGCCAGACTACCATTTTAGCTGGGGTGTTCCCCGCAAGGAGCCCCCAGATAAGTCATTAGTTTCCCATAATGAATTGGAGGTACTTCTGCTCCTTCAGAGTAGGCATGTGAAAGCTAGCCATAATGAAGGTCCACACAGCACATCCAGTCAACAGTGAGATACTGGAAAAGGCTCGGGCAAAGTAGGCATCCTCACATTTTGCAGGGGGAGAGAACGGTTGGATTCTTTAAATATCCAGGATGCAGAAAATACTTTTCTCTTTTCCTTTGGAAGAATCTAGTGGGAGTGATGTTACTGCTCACTTTCTGGTGGCATAACTGGCCCAATGCCTCCTAAGGAGAAAAACAGCCCTACTTCCTGCAGAATTCTCCTAGAACACCAAAAGTGGCAGAGCTGTCCTGGACAGAGAAGACAGTGGCAACTTTTAGACACATCCCTTCTTTACCACCAAAAGGACACAGGTCTGGTTATCTGATTTGAAAGATAGAAGTTGGGGGGAAAGCCTTTCCTCCTCAGTCTGGTCATTATGCTTGGGTGGCACTCGGCAATTTGGTCACAATCATGTCATCATTATACAGCTGGCGGACCTCACCCGTTATGGTTTCGAACCCGGTCTACCTATCAAAACAGACATCAAGACTTTCTCGTGTGTCCCTGGCTTCAAATCAGATGACTAATCCAAGGTGCCTGCTGTACAAACTGATGTTCTATGTCCTGGTGGCAGAATCAGGAAGGTCCCTGGACATCAGCAGCGTCTTTGCCTGTGCTGAGCATGAACTGGTTACAGATGATTTAGATTTCATTTGTATACAAGTGATAGGAAAAGCTGAAAGAGGGGATGCAGCTACCAGTGTGGAGGGTTAGTACAAGAATACGATAGGTCAAAAGTAAGTCATGGGGGTGGATAGCCTGATCGGAGCATCAGGAGATTGAGACTGAGCATTTTGACAAAGAACTTAAAAGAGGAGACCTTGATATGCCAAAGAAGTCAAGTGTGTTGTGCAAGTTTCAAGTGCTACTGAGATTTTAAGGAAGATGAGAATAGAAGATGGTGTTAGCAAGTGGGGGGTATTAAATAAAGCCATGGAACTGTTTGGAGTGCATGCGCTATCACTAGCTTTAAAAAAACGTTGGAGATGTAGATGAGCTATCATAGTAGAGTGGAAGGAAAGGAACCTGAGGAAGATGCAGCAATTGCAAGAAAGGGGGTCTGAAATGAAAATGTCACTTACCCAGTGTACATCTGTTCGTGGCATCAGTCGCAGTAGATTCGCATGTTTTGCAATAGCTCGCCATCTGGTGTTGGGCCGGAGTGTTACAAGTTGTTTTTCTTCGAAGAAGTCTTTCGAGTCACGGGACCGAGTGACTCCTCCTTTTGTCTCCATTGCGCATGGGCGTCGACTCCATCTTCGATTGTTTTTCCCCGCAGAGGGTGAGGTAGGAGTTGAATTGTAGTAATAGTGCCCATGCAATGGAGTGACTAAGTATGCACCTATTTAAGGTTGAGATGATACATATATAAATAGTTGAAGGTAACTTCCAAACTGCTACAGGCTCCCGGGGAGGCGGGTGGGCACATGCGAATCTACTGCGACTGATGCCACGAACAGATGTACACTGGGTAAGTGACATTTTCAGTTCGATGGCATCTGTCGCTGTAGATACGCATGTTTTGCATAGACTAGTAAGCAGTTATCTCCCCAAAAGCGGTGGATCAGCCTGTAGGAGTGGAATTAGTCTGAAATAATGTTCTTAATTCGGCTTGACCTACTGTGGCTTGTTGTGCGGATAACACGTCTACACAGTAGTGCTTGGTGAATGTGTGAGGCGTAGACCATGAGGCTGCCTTACATATTTCTTGCATTGGGATGTTTCCTAGAAAGGCCATGGTAGCACCTTTCTTTCTGGTTGAATGTGCCCTTGGTGTAATGGGCAGCTGTCGTTTAGCTTTAAAGGTAGCAGATTTGGATGCATTTAACTATCCATCTGGCTATACCTTGTTTTGATATTGGGTTTCCTGCATGAGGTTTTTGAAATGCAATAAATAGTTGTTTAGTCTTTCTGATGTTTTTTGTTCTGTCAATGTAATACATCAATGCTCTTTTGACATCTAATGTATGTAGTGCCCTTTCAGCTACGGTATCTGGCTGTGGAAAGAACACTGGAAGTTCCACTGTTTGATTTAGATGGAACGGTGAAATAACCTTTGGCAAAAATGTAGGATTGGTCCTTAGGACGACCTTATTCTTGTGTAGTTGTATAAAAGGTTCTTGTATTGTAAACGCCTGAATCTCGCTTACTCTTCTTAGGGAAGTAATGGCGATGAGAAATGCCACCTTCCAGGTTAGGAACTGTATTTCGCAGGAGTGCATGGGTTCAAAAGGTGGACCCATAAGTCTAGTTAGGACAACATTTAGGTTCCATGAAGGAACAGGTGGTGTTCTTGGTGGTATAATTCTCCTAAGGCCCTCCATGAATGCTTTAATGACTGGTATCTTATATAGGGAAGTTGAATAGGTAGTCTGCAGGTATGCAGATATTGCTGCAAGGTGTATTTTAATGGAAGAGAAAGCCAGGTTAGATTTTTGTAAGTGAAGCAAGTAACCCACTACATGTTCTGGAGTTGTGTGTAATGGTTGTATTTGATTAATATGGCAGTAGCAAACAAACCTCTTCCATTTACTTGCATAGCAGTGCCTGGTGGATGGCCTTCTGGCTTGTTTTATGACTTCCATACATTCTTGGGTAAGTTGTAAGTGCCCGAATTCTAGGATTTCAGGAGCCAGATTGCTAGATTCAGCGATGCTGGATCTGGGTGTCTGATCTTTTGGTTGTGCTGTGTCAACAGATCTGGCCTGTTGGGCAATTTGATGCAGGGTACTACTGATAGGTCTAGCAGAGTTGTGTACCAGGGTTGCCTTGCCCAAGTTGGTGCTATTAATATGAGTTTGAGTTTGTTTTGACTGAGTTTGTTTACCAGGTAAGGAAGGAGAGGGAGAGGAGGAAAAGCGTAAGCAAATATCCCTGACCAGTTCATCCATAGGGCATTGCCTTGGGACTGTTTGTGTGGGTATCTGGATGCGAAGTTTTGGCATTTTGCGTTCTCCTTTGTCGCAAACAAGTCTATCTGAGGTGTTCCCCAGAGTTTGAAATAAGTGTTCAGAATTTGGGGGTGAATTTCCCATTCGTGGACCTGTTGGTGATCTCGAGAGAGATTGTCTGCGAGTTGATTTTGGATCCCTGGTATAAATTGTGCTATTAGGCGAATTTGGTTGTGAATTGCCCAACGCCAAATCTTTTGTGCTAGCAGGCTTAACTGCGTGGAGTGCGTCCCCCCTTGCTTGTTTAGATAATACATTGTTGTCATGTTGTCTGTTTTGACGAGAATGTATTTGTGAACTATTATTGGTTGGAAAGCTTTTAGTGCTTGAAAAACTGCTAGAAGTTCTAGGTGATTTAAATGCAGTTTTGTTTGATGTACGTTCCATTGTCCTTGTATGCTGTGTTGATCGAGGTGTGCTCCCCACCCTGTCATGGAAGCATCTGTTATTACGTATTGTGGCACTGGGTCTTGGAAAGGCCGCCCTTTGTTTAAATTTATGTTGTTCCACCACAGAAGCGAGAGGTAAGTTTGGCGGTCTATTAACACCAGATCTAGAAGGTGACCCTGTGCTTGTGACCATTGTGATGCTAGGCACTGTTGTAAGGGCCTCATGTGCAGTCTTGCGTTTGGGACAATGGCTATGCATGAAGACATCATGCCTAGGAGTTGTAGTACCATCTTTGCTTGTATCCTTTGTGTTGGATACATGCGTTGTATGATGGTGTTGAAATTTCGAATTCTTTGTGGACTTGGAGTGGCTACTCCTTTTGATGTGTCTATTATGGCTCCCAGGTATTGTTGTACCTTGCGCGGCAGAATTTTGGATTTTGTGAAATTGACGGTGAACCCTAGTTTGAAGAGGGTTTGTATGATAGGATTTGTGTGATTTGAGCACTCTATTAACAAATGGGCCTTGATTAGCCAGTCGTCTAGATATGGGAACACATGTATTTGCTGCCTTCTTATGTGTGCAGCGACTACCGCTAGACATTTGGTAAAGACTCTTGGTGCGGTTGTTAATCCGAAAGGCAGTACCTTGAATTGGTAATGTATTCCCTTGAATACAAACCTTAGGTATTTCCTGTGCGATGGGTGTATTGGTATATGGAAATAAGCATCCTTGAGGTCTAAAGTTGCCATGTAGTCGTGTAGTTTTAGCAATGGCAATACTTCTTGTAGTGTGACCATGTGAAAGTGGTCTGATTTGATGAAAGTGTTCACTACTCTGAGGTCTAGGATTGGTCTCAGCGTTTTGTCCTTCTTTGGTATCAGAAAGTACAGTGAGTAAACTCCTGTGTTTATTTGTGTGTTTGGCACTAATTCGATTGCATTCTTTTGCAATAGTGCCTGCACTTCTATCTCCAGGAGATTGGAATGGTGTGTTGTCAAATTTTGTGCTTTTGGTGGTATGTTTGGAGGGAATTGTAGAAATTCTATGCAATAACCATGTTGGATAATTGCTAGAACCCAAGTGTCTGTAGTGATTTCCTCCCATGCTTTGTAATAATGACTTATTCTTCCCCCCACTGGTGTTGTGTGGAGGGGGTGAGTGACATGTGAGTCACTGTTTAGTAGTAGGGGTTTTGGGGCTCTGAAATCTTCCTCTATTTCTAGGGAATTGCCCTCCTCTATATTGTCCCCGAAAACCTCCTCTATACTGTCCCTGGTAACTGGACGGTGTTGCTTTTGAGGTGCTGGCTTGTGTGCTCTGACCCCGAAAACCCCCTCGAAAGGGTGTTTTACGGAATGTGCTGTAATTCCCTCTGCTCTGCGGGGAGTAGAGTGCGCCCATGGCTTTGGCAGTGTCCGTATCTTTTTTGAGTTTCTCAATCGCTGTGTCCACTTCTGGACCGAACAGTTCTTTTTCGTTAAAAGGCATATTGAGAACTGCTTGTTGAATCTCTGGTTTAAATCCAGACGTTCGGAGCCATGCATGCCTTCTGATAGTTACAGATGTATTAATTGTCCGTGCAGCTGTATCTGCAGCGTCCATGGAGGAGCGGATCTGGTTATTGGAAATGGTCTGTCCCTCCTCAACCACTTGTTTTGCCCTATTTTGTAAGTCCTTGGGCAGATGTTCAATGAGATGTTGCATCTCGTCCCAGTGGGCTCTGTCATAGCGCGCAAGTAGTGCCTGGGAGTTCGCGATGCGCCACTGGTTTGCAGCTTGTGCTGCGACTCTTACCAGCTGCATCGAACTTGCGGCTTTCTTTATCTGGGGGTGGTGCATCTCCAGATGTGTGAGAGTTGGCCCTTTTCCTAGCTGCTCCTACAACGACAGAGTCTGGTGGCAGCTGTGTAGTGATGAAAACCGGGTCTGTAGGAGGCGCCTTATACTTTTTTTCCACCCTTGGTGTGATTGCCCTACTTTTGACCGGCTCCTTAAAGATTTCTTTTGCGTGCCGGAGCATACCAGGGAGCATAGGCAGGCTTTGGTATGAGCTGTGGGTGGAGGAGAGTGTGTTGAATAAAAAATCATCCTCGACCTGTTCTGAGTGGAGGCTTACGTTGTGAAATTGTGCTGCTCTAGCCACCACTTGAGAATACGCGGTGCTGTCCTCTGGTGGAGATGGCTTCGTAGGGTATGCCTCCGGACTGTTATCTGACACTGGGGCGTCGTATAGGTCCCATGCGTCTTGATCTTGGTCACCCTGGCTTATGGTGGTGTGAGCTGGGGAGTGTGATGGAGTTCGTGCTGGTGAGACGTTAATCACGGGCGGAGGAGAGGGTGGTGGGGTAACTCTTTTCACCACTTTTGGTTGTGGTGTCTGTTCAGTTTGGAACTCCAACCTTCTCTTTCTTCTAATGGGGGGAAGGGTGCTTATTTTTCCTGTCCCCTGCTGTATGAAAATACGCTTTTGCGTATGGTCCACATCAGTTGATTGTAGCTCTTCCTCAAACCTATGCTTTTGCATTTGGGAGGTTAGCGAGTGCTCTTCTGTATAAGAGCCTGAAGCTGGGTCGCTTGCAGTTTGTTTCGGCACCGAAACCTTGTCTGCGTGTTTTTTCGGCTCCGAGGTGACTTTTTTCTTTTTCGGGGCCGAAACCTCTCGGCGTCGATCTTCTTCGGTGCCGCTGTCTCGGCGTCGAGCCGTGTCCACACCGGCATCTCGGTGTCGAGGCTTGTCTCCAGCACTTTCTCGGTCCCGAGAAGGCTGCGTGCCGGTGTCTCAACCGGAGTCGGATGATCTCGGCACTGTTTGGGCCTTTTTCGGTGCCGACGGTCGGTCACCGAATTTATGGGTGGAGCCATGGCCTGATGGCAGTGGCGTCCCCTGGGCCTTGTAAATCTTCCTCTGTGTGGTTTTCGACGTCCTACTCACGGTTTGTGTATCGTCGAATCCTTCGGAGTCCGATTCTTGGATCGAGAAGGTACCTTCCTCTTCCTGTTCCTCGAACTCTCGGTGGGCTGTCGGCGCCGACGCCATCTGAAGTCTTCTGGCTCGACGGTCTCGGAGTGTCTTTCGGGACCGGAACGCACGACAGGCCTCGCAGGTGTCTTCACTGTGCTCAGGTGACAGGCACAGGTTACAGACCAAGTGTTGGTCTGTATAGGGGTATTTATTGTGGCATTTGGGGCAGAAACGGAACGGGGTCCGTTCCATCGGCGTTCTTCAGCACGCGGTCGGGCCGACCAGGCCCCGACGGGGGATCGAAAAACTACCCCGAAGGGCACCGGAGCTCTTCGATCTTCGATGCGGTGTTGAATCTAAGTACGCCGATCCCAAACGCAACAATACCGACGAAAATCTTCCGAAATTAGCTAACTTTCCGTTCCGAAACTCGGAGCGACAGGAACACGTCCGAACCCGATGGCGGAAAAAAAACAATCGAAGATGGAGTCGACGCCCATGCGCAATGGAGACAAAAGGAGGAGTCACTCGGTCCCGTGACTCGAAAGACTTCTTCGAAGAAAAACAACTTGTAACACTCCGGCCCAACACCAGATGGCGAGCTATTGCAAAACATGCGTATCTACAGCGACAGATGCCATCGAACTTATATTTTCTACAGAGATATAGTAGCGGGCAGATTTAAAGCAGCAGGAGTAGACCAAACCTTGAGAAATCTGCTTGCTTACACTCAATGGCAAGTCAATGAAAGCTGTTTTCAGCGCCTGTTGGCCTGGTCAGGCGAGAGTGCTTGAGATGGCAAAGAACATGTATTCTGTTCATTCAGAAAGTGAATGAGCAATAAAGATGCCTTTTACCTTGTCACATTGGCTGTGCCTTCAAAGACTGAGGTCAAATGTCAGCTTATATCTTCTTACAGATTGTTGCTGATTGTATTCTGCAGATTGCTGTTTAGAAATGCTCTAACTTTTCAGTCAGAGTAAGAAAATTTAAGGTAACTCTCTGACAATCGTGCTGGGATACAGGCAGTAGGAAACCAAAGGCTGTAGGATGTAAGTTTGATTCAAACGTAAAACACTTAAATAGCTTGAAAATGAATTGTACAAATATTACAAAATGTATTTCAGTAGTCAGAAAAACACTTTTTTGTAATTCTGAAGTATGATGGAAACAAAGATTTTAATAGGAAAATACTAATCAGAACACTTTATTTGGTTATGTGCAAATGATAAATATTTGCTGAAATGGGATTTCCACACATTGTTTGTCCCTGTATAATTTTATCAGTAAAACTGCATGTTAAGGGTCGTTTATAGCCATTTCAAAGGAAATGCCCTGCCTATAAATGACAGTGCGCTACCACATCATGCTTTTGTAATATATTTATTAAAGGTGAGAGTTTTTAAACATGAACTAAAACATTCTTGTCCCCACCCTGATGGCAATGCTATTACTGAGCTAACAGGCAAGTCAGGGTCATGTGGACCCTATATATGGGATAGACTTATTATATAGGAAATAAATGTCTAGTCTATTAAATCAATTTTTGTGCAGCAGATATGCTGAACTCATGTGGTAATGACAAAAAAGGTGACTGTGAAATAAATTATCTGCCAAGAATCAAACAATTTGACACCAGGTTATGGGTCAAGTGCATTACAGTTCGGTCAAGCAGATTATTCAGGTCACCAGAACTCACTGTTGGAAGGGATACATGAAGTGACAAATGACAGAGCCCAGTTCCAAATCTTTTCTAGAGTAATACGCAAACTATGTTTATGCATGTGGTATAAACAGGAGACTAAACCCAAGTGTTACAGAATTTGTCTTGTTGGGGTTTTAAAATCTTCTGAAATTCAGACCTAGTGCCGCTGACAGCCAGATTACCAGTTACATGAGCGGACTTCACCCCAGAAGTCTGAAACCTTCTGCAGTGTTGGCTCTAGAGACATCTATAGTTCCTCTGCTGCTCTTACACCTCACTTGTGGAGGAAGTGCCCTGTTCCCTCAAAGCATCTGTGGTAGCATGACATTACGTTTGTGCCAGGTTTTTCACTTGGTTCTGTGTAAGTGGTTCCAAAGACTGCTAACATCACTGTTCGTGACCATGCAGTTACCCAGCACAACACTACAGAAGAATGTTGGGTGTTGAACTGTGTGCATTGTAACAGAAGAGGGGGCATGCTCATTTGAACACCTAGGAGGTGAACGGCCCACCATGGAATTTGCGACCCGACAAAGACACTGAAGCAGGTCACTTTTGACCTGGTGCTTGCATTGCCACTTTCGAGAAGCACAGTTGGTAAAACAACTGTAAAGCAGCACCCAGGACACAGTCATAAATCAGAGCAGAGACACTCGATCAGTGTCATATTGCCTAATAAAAAGGCAGATATGATAGCGCTGTTCATCACACATTCATGTAGTAGTGAGCTGTGTGTAGTTTAATTTCTTATAACAACAAAGTACTGGTTGGGCAATCATTTTTTAGGCATCAATTTTGAGTCAGTGGGTTTTGAGAATTTAACTAGGCACCAATTCCCTGATAAGGTTTGAACTGCTCACCACTACTTGGTACTCAGTTTTCAGGGTTTAAGGTCAGCCACGGGACATCAGAGAATAATGGAATCAATCATTTTAAAGCCTAATAATCCATACATGTCCCATGATTCTTAAACAGGTTCTACCAGGAAGGAAAAAACTACAGCGTGAGCTACAGTAATGATATATTGACTGAAGATCAATTAATCTTCAGAAATAAAACCCTATAGGGACTGATAAGTAGAGACTGATGAGACCAGGAAGGAATAAGGACTGCTATAGATTCACAGCATATCATATAAACAGTCCCAGCCTCAACACCGATTCAGGAATTCCGTCTGTCAAAATATGCACATACGTTCAAGAGCCTGGAATTCAAAGCTTTTAAAAAATGATCAAAAGATGCAGGTTAGTGTTCTAAAGCGAACACAAGGTTTCTTGACATTCAGGAACCTTCATAACATTTATGGCTACATGTCTTCCATTTTAAAACAAGATCACCCTGGCTAAATCTGGAAATGAAGTTGGCATGTACACACCTTGTACAATGTTTCATCCCAGATGGATGTTCGGAAACAAGCACAGTCCAATGGGCGAGATAACCGCCGCAGATCCTCTTCCCTCTCTCGAAAGATCTACAGAAATAAAATAAACCAACCATTAAAGGGCAATTTCATTCAATAATTTCTGCTGAAAGTGACCAGTACAGTGAAAAACTTAGGTATAACATTATAAAATGGATGAAGAAATTAAAAGGTACCATAAAATGAAACAATAAAATGATCATACTGGTACAGCAGCCTGCCAGGCACATCGCACCACATGAAATGCCACTTCAAGTATCATTTTAAATAAAACTGTTCCGGGGATATATTTTATGTAATACTGAACAAGTGATTTATAAGTTACATGTCAGAAAAAGTGTAAAGTATATTTTAATTACAACAGATGCTTAGGCAAGTACAAGTAATTCTGGCACTTATCGGTAGAGACAAAAGGGCCAGATGTACGACCATTTCATTTTGCGAGTCTCTAATTGTGATTTTTTTGGGACTCGCAATTTGAGACTCACAAAATGAAATGTACTAATGTGTCTCAGACACATTTAGCAATTCCCAACGGGGTCGCAAATGGCTTAACTCATCAGTATTCAAGAGGTAGGTTGCAATTTGCGACCCTTTTGTGAATGGCCACACTTAGAGATGGTGGCCTGCTGGGGACAGCAGACCACCACGTCTGTGGCTGCTTTTTAAAATAGAACAGTTTTTTTTCAGCTGCATCCAGTTTTCTTTAAAGGAAAACGAGATGCATTTCAAAGTTTTCTTTTCATTTTTTCCAGATAGGCAGTGGTCCGTGGGACCATTACTTGCTCTGAAAAAATATTGTTCCTTCCATTCACAAAGGGGAAGGGGTCCCCTGGGACTCATTCCAGTTTGCAAATAGCTTACCACCAACTAACTGCGATTGTTTTGCGACTGCATTTACAGGCGCAAAAAAAAAATCTTACATGCCACTGCAGCTCGCTATTTGTAAGAGACGCCCTCAGTACTCCACTTCCAAATAGCTACTTGCAAACCTATTTTGCGATTCAGTAAATAGATTACCGAATCTCAAAATAGCACTGGTACATGACAAAATGCTAATTTCATGTCCAGCCGTTAGCGACATGAAAATAGCTACATACATCTGGCTCAAAATTTCATTCAAGCATGGAAAAAACAATCTTACGCAAACGTATTGCTTAACTTCATAGTTATCAGGCCTGGGCTCAAGTAGAAAACATTAACACTGAGTAAAAGGCTTCTAGGTACTGTGGCCGCAATAGGACATAGATTAAGAGGAAAGAATTATAGAGTTCCGAATAGTTGTCTCAGCATCACAGTATTTGATGGTACCACCTCCACATTTATACCAGGTGTTGTAACATACATTCACTTCAAAATGCTCCAATTCTCCACTTTAAAAAAGTGCAAGCTATCCTGGCATCAAATCATGATCTTGTTTGACAAGCCTAACCCCTCCAGTTTGGAATGATGAATGGAATAACACGTGCGCCTCCCAGGTTCTTTAAGTGACCGCTTGGATATAACAGAATAATCTCACTCTTTATCTTGGTTGAATACAGCTAATTATTGAGCCTCCAATGTTGACAGCTCATTAGAGGTTCACATTTAATGGACTTACACTTAAAGGTGCCATAAACTACAAGTCCTCTGCAGAGGACTGATGCTTTAGTAAAAGATGGATATATATTTTGGACAGGTGTGGGGAATAAAGAGGAACCACCAGAAGAGGGTGGATAGAGAGGGCAGAAAAAGACCCCAATTACACAAAATTGAAAAGGCTGATAGAAATCAATGTAACAAGGGACCAGTCGCCTCTCTCATTTTCCAAAGCCTTTAAAATAGGACAGAATGTAAACGCCATCAAATGGAACCAAGAGGTCGAGCAAGACCATATTAGCAAGATAATACCTTGTCCTTCCAGCCAAACAGATATGTGACAAGGTATAACCTCTTTGCTGTAACATTAGGGTGCACCAGAATAGTTTTTCCAGGACTCAAGGGAAAATAAGTAGGCTACAATCTAAAATGTAGTCACGAAAGCATCAGCCCTTTGTAATGAGATTATTTTTCATTTAATTATGCTTCTGTTCTTAGTGATTTGCCATAGTCCAGACCCAGCTCTCAGGACAAGCAAAGCACTTTACAAAGATCAATTCTTTTGTAGCAGAAGTATCTCAAACATGGGATATTATACACAAAAGATTGTGACCCGATTCGGGTGGGCAAGTTTATATTACAGACAAAAAGGATTAGGTTCAGGAAAAATACTCATAGGATACTACTCAATGGCACAGATGAGTTTTTACATTGCACATATTTATACATTTTACTCTACACATATTTGTATCACATTTCTAATTTCAGACACAGGGAAATTGTGATTACAAAGAACCACAATATTTTGGTGTAGAGCCAAATCTCAATTCCGGGGCTAGATTCTAAAATCAGCAACTAAGTCACAAGATGACACCTCCTGGTGCTGTGTGATTTTTATAGGGGGTGGGGGTAATGTGATATGGCATGGGTGTCAGCCCATTCTAACAAATTCCACAGAGAAGATTACGGGACAATATGAAGCAAGCAGGAATCTAATGTCATGGAAAGATGTGAATGTTCTTCCTCTGCACAGGTTAAAAAACAGTTATGTGAGTTGGCTGGAGATGGTGGGATCAAATGAACAGCTATTCCACCTGAACGTTCAGTTCTGCTACTCAGAATATCAGACCAGAGAGAGCAGCCAGAAGTCATGACTGCAGCTCTGCTCGCTTTCAATGATTATAAGTCAACTGCAGCCTTTTCAAAGGTACTTGCTGTCAATCTGGTCATCTACAAGGATTTCTCGGATGCAACATGTATATCCTGTGGAGGTTATTTAGGCTCAGCAATGTAGTATTGGGACAATCATTCCATCCGCTTAATGGAAGATTAAGGGTCCTTATAGGTGATCGGAAGGGAAGATGTCAAACCCGACATCCCCCATAAGACACAGGAATAGCGTGTAATTAGAGTTGAGAAGGAATTTACTGAAAGAAAATAACTACTCAGGCTCCTGTGCCCAACACTAATGGCAGGACTATGCAGAGCTTGTGATCTACAGCTTCACGTTGCACACAGAAGAGTTTTCCTCAAATGTAGGGTCTTCCAAACATAAACTTAATCTTCAAGAGAGGTATCTAGCTCACTTTCTTTTTGCCAGTCTAGTAATAGTCTGAAGCCCGAAAGGGTAGACAAAAGTTGTCTTCCCTCAAAATCCTCCCCCAGGTGCCTACACGGATATGCTTGCAGGAAGCAGGCTGTCTGAATAAGACATGACAAAGTCAGAGAAATTTGTAATAGCTTCCAGTCTGGGTTTCTGGCTTTTCTTAAAACAGTTTCTGTTACAATTTGGGACAGTTCCATGAGAAAGCCACAGAACCAACATCTTTAACATACACAGGGCAGAGGCTAAACGACAGAAAGGTCTAGGCCAAGAATGATCGATATGCAGGAGACAGAGGCTCCTGAAGGTGCACCGGCTGTATTAAGCTTACGTTCAATGGAGATAAAGGGACAGTTAACTGTAGGAGAGGGTTGGTTGTAGCTCAATATACACAGGCTTTGAATAAGAGATGTCCAAATGTTCTTCATTAGTCCACCTACCATGTTTTTGATGAGAAGAGGATGAGAAACAGTTATGCTTCTTGTGATGTCATTTGCAATAAGGACATTGTGAGCACTGACTACGCAGACGGGAATGAGACCTGGAGTTAGATCTCAATACAGATATATTATGCAAGGTCATCAACAATTTTCTCTCACACAAACACCATTTTGGGACATGAGGCATAGTGATCTCAGGCAGCCTTATGATGCTTTGCTACCAGGCACCAAAGACAAGAGCAACAGAGGTCTGTGCTTGACATCTGTCAGCTGCAGAAAGAGTTTAACTTCAATAATGGTTTTGAAAATGTGAATTATTGGCGGTACGTGGGATAGAGCTTCTAGAAGACTTGCTACCCAAGATCCTGGAACCTACGATGTGTAGAAACAGAAAGGAACAAGTGTAACGGATGACAGGTGGTGCATTTACGATCCCATTTCATCACTTTAGGTATGGTCTCCTCAGACATGTGCTAAGCGCTTCAACAGCTGTCAGGTCAGAGTATTGCAGTTTGATGGAAAAAAAATCTTCCAGTTATAGCATGAGTTATGGGAAGACCTCACGCGGAGGACTCTGCAAAAAAGGAGTATCCATTTAAATGTGAGGTAATCACAATCAAGAATTTCTCACTGCTGTTACTGCATAAACTATTTCCTTTCGTGTTCAGGTACTTTGAACAGAAATGTACAGAATTTGACTTTCAGTCAATCCAACAATACAACAGGTGGATGACTTTGGGAGCAATGACTGCATCACAAGTTTAGATACGTTTCAATCTGTCTACTCTATTTTTCTATACCTAGTTCAAGGCGATGTGTGGCAGTACAAAAGTGGCACACCCAGACCCTTACCAGATCTCGTTGATCCTCCTGTACCAAATCCATTTTGTGCACCAAACAGAAGATTTTGGCATCAGGAGAGTTCTGGAGGATGGCTTCCAGGCATGACTGGTAGTAGTGCATGTCCTT
Organism: Pleurodeles waltl; assembly: GCF_031143425.1. NCBI lineage: Eukaryota > Metazoa > Chordata > Amphibia > Caudata > Salamandridae > Pleurodeles > Pleurodeles waltl. The sequence continues at coordinate 1,006,741,244 of NC_090449.1, read as the reverse complement.
CTCCAGCTCACGACTTTCCACATCAAACACATAAATCAAGACCTCTACGTTCCGGAAAATGTTATCCCGCTGACTTGTGAAGTAGTTCTCCATGAAGGTGTCCTGCCTGACAGGAGAGGGAGGAAGCATTAGTGGGCTTAGTACCTGGTCTTGATGCCTTCACTTTAAATGCAATCATAGATGCAGCAAAGTGGCATCTTGTCAAGTAGACGCTATACAAAATTAAATGGATCTTTTATGCATTCAGGCACTTGCAAAAGTTGTTTAACAAAATGTAAAACTAAAATGTATATTGATGCCCACAGCACACCATATCTTTATGTATCGTAAAATATAGGTTACTAGTACTATAAAAATACATCATAAATTAAGGATCACAAGAGAATTTTGCCCCTACAAAGTCATCTGAAAAATCTTCTGACATGCAAAGAACACACACGCTCTGGTCTTATGGTTTTCATTGCTACCAGGATGCCCATTTGGCATGATGAGGCCACAGTACACTTTTACTCAAGACTCTGGAGACTATAACTATATCATTCAATACACAGAAATCAAAAACAAAGCATTCATTTACAATATGTACTGTATATTTCAAACATTTCAATGCATTTTTTATGTAAACTGTTAACTACATTTACAACGCTTACTTTTATAACGCAGCAATTTAAGTGAATTATTTTAAGCAGTTGCAGAGTAAAAGATGTGCTGCAACAAAATATTATCGTATTTTAGCATATTATAGCATTTATACAGCACTTCATACCCCACTGTGTGACCCTGAGCTGCATTATCAAATGGGTATCATGTTACATCATGGGGAGGAGGGGGTGCAGGGAATGGGTGGTTGGAAGAATGGTGCATTTGGAATTGTAAACTATGTGGGAAGACATGAGTTGTGCTTTGGTCACAGTGCTTAACAGTGTGATGGACGGAAGTGTGAGATAGATGCATAAATGAATAATTGCAATTAACTGGCAGTTATAGTTTAATCTGCAGATCCCAAATTCTGTTAGGATTACACACTGAGGCCCTCATCAAGTGTTTGGCTGGCAGCAGAGGCCGCCAGCCCTAATAGGACTTCACCGCAGGGCGGATGGGCACAAACAGTGTTTCCTTAACATTGACGCCGTTCCCAATGTGGCGGTGGAGCGGGTACAACAACACCCGGGCAGTGGAATGCGCGATGGGGCTGTGCATGGGGGCCCCTGCACTGCCCATGCCAAGTGCCGGGACAGTGCAGGGGCCCCCCTCCGAGTCCCCCATTCCGCTAGCCTTTCCACGGTGGTGTGAATCACCATGGAAAGGCTGGCGGATGGGGACCCTAATCCAAGCAGCACTGCCCTGGAGGATGTGAAACCACCGGGATTGCCATGCTGCCGTCATAATGTGGCAGTCCCACCGCCAACCTGTTGGCGGTGGGAGTGCCACCCAGAGTCTGGCGGTCATGTGACCGCCAGACTCGTAATGAGGATCCCAATATATATTTCTACTCTGATTACAGCACGTGTTCATGACTTTAAGGTACCTTTATCTTCTCTTCCAGTCTTAAAAACAGGCACCTATCAGAAGAGATGCCGAGAAGAGAGAGAGGATAGATATCTGCCAGATCGACTCAGCTAGAGTCGTCATATACAAGACTAGAAGAGGACAGGATTGATGATGTCAAAAGTCATTTCTTATGCGACTACAAGTTACCAGAGTTGATACATGACCAAACTGTGATTTGGGCCTGTAACAATGGACTATAGTAAGGCCCTGTGGGGTGCAAGCTATGTGAGGCAGATCTTTTGGCATAAGATGCTTGTTCAAATTAGTGTAATAAATAATTAAGTGTCTGTGTTTTAATTAGGGCTGCTACCTTGTAAATAATTTTGTATACTAATCGCTCAAAAAAATTATTCTCTAAATAATTAAAACTATAAAAAAGTAATTTAATTTTCCAAATGAAAATTTTAAAATAATTATTTTCATAAATTAAGAAAAACGAATTAAAATTAAATGGCTTCCCACCCTTTGTCCCAATTTAAGTTTCTAACTAAAAATAAAAATTCGACAAGACAAGTGAATATTTTAAAATGATGAAAAAAACCGAATTTAATGTAAATTATTTTCCAACCTTTGTCCCTTAACAATTATAAGCTGTGCCTACATTTAATTAAATTCACATGCTAAGATTAAGAATTCTAAAACTGGATCGTTAAAATAATTAGAAATATTCACATTAATTAAGTTAGTTTCCACCACTGAGTACTATCATTTTTATAAAACTGTCCCAATTTTAAAATGCCTTTAATAGGTTTAAAAAACTCTATAAAACAAGTGAAAGCATGCAATGTAATGTAATGTATAAAAACAGATGCGAAGTAAAATAAACGATTGGGGAATGTCAATCAATGTATAGGAGCCATAGTAAATGCAACATACTGTCTATAAACTCACATAAGCTTTATAAAATAGTTAAGAGTACAAGGCCTCAAATGCCACTGATGACTATCTCCAAAATTTGGCTTGTGTTTTATTGTTAAAATAAAATATTTACAGGCCAGGGCTGCACCCGCTTTGACAGGATTATTTATGACCATTGTAACACTAGGTCAACATTAGCACAGACGTACAACAATACTTTTAAGTAGCGGTTAGTAGCTGGTCAAAATGTCTGCTAAACACGTCTGCGCCTACCTGGGAGTGCACTGTACCTTAAAATAGCCCAGAAACAGCATGCACACAAAGCAATGAAGTCAAGATTGCCCTCTTTGGACAACTTGGCAGTGGAGAAAACATTAGATTAAAATGAGTCTATGACCTAATACGGTAGCAAGGACACATAGAATTTGTTACCTACTCAATAAGAGAGGCAAGCCCTCAGGAATCCTGCAGAGGTGGAGTTACGGAGCACTGTGAGGTATAGCGAGCCATATCCACATTAGTATCATGAATTGTAACACTTTTAGGCTCACAAAGCCACGTAGCTGGCAGACATTAACAAGATGAAATATTCAAGTATTTGGGACACAGAAAACCTCTAACACCGAGAAAATAGTGTTTTTAAGAACTGCAGAATGTGTGATTAAGACTGATTAATGATTCCCACCCAGTAAATAAGGCACCAATACAATTGCAGTCTGAAGCGTATAATGGCTCGGAAAACAGAGTACATAAACCCAGAAACTTAAACATCACTGAACACTGCCAAAATATGCAACACAATTAGCTACTAAAACACTAAACAACAGATGCATACATTTTCTGCCTCAAAACATGCAGAACTCTGAGACAATGAGCATGCATACTGATAAGGAAGGTATGCAATCGATACGGCACAGGCCTCTTACCTCACCTTTTCAAATCCACAACTCACTAATGCTTAAACACTTGCCTAACAGTGGTACACAGTTTCACAATACAGACTAAATCAGGCTCTGGTCGGTGATTCTCAAACCCAGTTTGGACCCCCAACCATGGGGGTGGAGGCTGTTTGCCTTTGGTATATTCCAAAAAAGGGGGGACTGGGAGATTAATGGTCCAGTGTACAGCCTCCAAAATATAACACTTAATAAATCTGAGTACACTGTTCTAAGCACAAGAAAAATATAAAGCCACAGGACAATCCTATTGTTAGGAGCAAAGTGCCCTCACACATCCATTCGGATGTCATGATTCATCATTGGGCAAGCTCCTCGTAAGACTGGCGCTGCAATGTCTGACGGGCACCCGAAAAAGGGGGCTCTTTGCCAGAGATCTTTTCAATAATCGAGTGCCCAAGCCAGAGAGTAGTGGTAAAATGGTGCACCATGAATGGGCACACCAGGAAACAGGAGAGCAAAAAGAAAGAAATTAAAATTGTCTCAAGAACCCTACCACCTAACCACTACTTTTATTTGATCAAGGCAGAGTCAAGGACAATGTTAAAAGTCGGGGGAGAGTGAGGACTGAGGTGATGCTCAATCACTCTCACAATCACAAAACAGAAGGGAGGAGAGAATTATCTCACACCGCTGTCAAGTGCGTCAACATGTTTCGCGCCTCAGGGGTCCATCTGGATCCAGTGACGCTTCATCAGGACCAAAACAACAACACTTCTCCTTTGTTGCACACTTAAACTACAATTAGTCAAAAAAGAAAGGTGTGAGCTTTCTGCACCTGTCTGTCATCAGCCAAACTGCAAGAGTGATTAGGGACATACAAAAGGCTGGTCTCACCAAAGTGGTCCTCTTCCCCTTGATCAACAGACTACAGCTCCACTCTTCATCCCCACGATCTAGCAAAGTGGCAGTGCTACGGGAAGACAAATCAGTAGCTCCTTGCTCAGCCAAAGGCTAACTGAATGCCTGAAGAAACCTGGTTTCCACTTTCCTCACTTCAGTGTCTAGGTTTCCTATACTTTCACTCCCCATGAAAACAACCTCAGCGCCATCTGAAGCAGCTAATAAGGTTTGTGCTATCCAAAATGGATCCCACAGACCATCATTCTGGCTCACTCATATATGCCACACTTGTACTAGAAAGGCCACAGTGGGGGTAACGAGGGTGAACAACATCCATCTAACCAGGATTCGGATCAAGATGGGTTTGTAGACCAGGGACTAGTCTTCTTTGGTGGGGGCTAATGGCATGCACAAAGAGCACTTTATAAGGGGAATGTACATATTGCTAGTGGCTAGTTGTAATTAAATATTCAGAAAGTCTACTCTAAAGGAGTTAAAACAGTCAGTTGATTAATTTTCTGGGGTGAAAAAAGATGATTTTGCATGGCCTGATGACTTACAAATCTGCACTTCTTCCTGCTGATCTGTAAATTGTAGCCCCTCCTTATAGTGACATTTCCTGGTGTTCAACATTTTCCTACTTTCACATTCATTCTATTCCAGTTTCAATCTTCTAATCACATTCTTCTCTTGAGCAAGTTAGCTAATCACTATACTTAAAGCCTGATTTATGTGCAGATGATTTACATTTTCTATTCCTTTATCAAATATTCCAAACCCTTACTCGTGATCAATAGTTTACAACTCAGTTCAGATCACTGAACAATTTTTTTGTGTACTTTGCTTTTTGCCTTTTTGATTAAGTTCTCCACAGTCTATTGTCCCATGAATCCAGATACAGGGATTAGGATTACAGCTTCTGTTTTAATGGTATTTATTTTTCAGGAAAGTTCTGGCTGTATTTATCCATATTTTTTCATCATTGTATCTGGTTATCCATAATTATTGTATTTTGTTATAAAAATGAAGCTTAAACTGGTATATTTCTACAATGTATTTAACTAATGAATGTACCTATACAACTCGATGCATGATTGGTTTTACTGATATAAAAAGCAACAGACTGCATTACTCACATGCAATATACTCGTATAACATATGCATTTCAGTACAAATGTGCACACCTACAGCTGCCTATTGCTCCATTAGGAACATGTGTGCCCTATGTGTTTCTAGTACCATTTTGTGTCAGCCGGCACAGTTATTGGACATGCATTCATGACTGACAGCATCAAAGTTCACTCAAAAGAATGTACATTTTACATTTTTTTCCATGTTTAAAAATAAATTCAAACAAAAATAGATGATTGTCAGTCCGTATTTACCAGTAAAAAAATAAACAAACATTTGACCAATGTATCCCCTAAGCAACATGTTTAAATTTCCTTTGCTCTAGAAATGTCACCCAAACCAGCAAAATGTATTGAAAATGAGAAGGTTGCATACATTTCAGAGATAATCTGACATAACTCCCATTACGTTCCAACAGGTTATCATTAAAATTCTGTATGATTTTAATACTCCTTTGATAGGCGAGTGTAATAAAAAGTCTGTTACGACATATTTATCTCAAAGCTTCTAGAGGCAACTGAATTAGCAGCTTCACACTATGTACGAAAACCACAAAAATGTGTCATTCATTTCTCCATATTGTACAAAAGAGAAAGCCTTGTACCTACCCACCACAGTCCCAGAGGTTCAACACCAAATTTCCTAGGAAACGTACATGGGAGTGCTCCACGTCAACTGAAAAACAAAACCAAAAGGAGAGACATAAAGAACAAGGTTACAACTGGGATGAAATACAAAAAAACAAAACAGAGGCAACAAAAAGACTGCATAGGCCACAGCTAGAGCGGAGGATATTGTGGCTGAGACACAAAAGGAAGGTTTCACATTTAAGTCTCATACTTACAGAAGAGATGCAAGAAAGGGCCGGATCATATACTTTTTAAGAATTGCTCTGGGATAGAAACTTTAGATTGTATACCCAGTGTACATTATTGCAGCTACTCTTAAATGCGTGTCAAGTGAACATTCATGCAAACTGTGGATTAATTCCAATCTTGGCTTTACAAATGTACATTAAGATGGACTTATAGTAACAAGTGTGGATCTAGAGAATCTAGAATGCTGCAAGCAAGCCTACTTGCATTTGGTCTAAAGAGAAAAGGCCAGTCTCTCCTTTGCTGACTGCCAGTCAAGGAAAGAGCAGATCATTTTATTGAATTTTAGAGGAACGTCCACTCAAGCTGATTTTCTATGAATTACAATAGAGTCAGCAAAATAGACAGGCGTGTGTGAAATAAAAGATGTACTCTCAGCATCCCAAAAACATTATGCAAATCCACCTACTTCACATATACACTTCTTACATCGGCTTATGTCTGCTATAACTCTACTTTAATCTCAGACTTTTCAGAGTTTTCGTTACTACGTCAAAAGAACAGCAACAGAAAGCAATAAGACATGACAGGATACTATTTCAATAATCACCACTGTCACAACTTTAAGGAAATTGAACAATGACTACTGATACTGCTTTATAACACTGTGTCTATCTGTAGGAGGCTGGCCCTCTATGTAGTGTGCAAAGCTAGGTACACTGTGCAGGGGGTCCAGGCAACCAAATGTTGGTTTACAGAGGTAAAAACTAGATCACCTAATGCTCTAATTGTTACGGTAGCTTAGTTGAGCAGTTAGGCCAACCTTGGAGAAGAGCAAACCATTTGTTGTACTCACAGTATTAATCAGGCAACTCACACATTCGAAGGAATGGCAAGACCAGTTTATAAAAATACTTCAGATTTGAATATACATTTTAAGATCAAGATTATCAAAACTGGTCAAGAACTTTTGGAGATTTGAATTTTTAAATTTGAAAGAAAATAGTGTTTCTGTGCGTAATTACACACCATAGGAATCAATAGAAAGTCACATAAAAAAATACATATAAAATCGTATAGTTGAATTACCAAGATCTCCTTTTGCAGGTTGGTCGAGGTCGTCAGTGGGCACACTATGCCAGCTGGAGAAGTTCGGGCAGCCCCCGGTTCCAGCGGGAGCAGCTGGGAAAAGTCTCTGAAGAAGGTGCGGGGCCACTGCGGGGGACCACTTGGAAAAGCACTGCACAGGTAAGTTTAGAGGTGGCTCCTTGGGGTTGCGGTCGCAAGGGATGAGGGATCCTTAGGACACCGCAGGTTCTTCGTTGCAGGGCACAGGGCGTCCGGGTGCAGAGCGAATTGGTGATCCAGGAGCTGTGCGCAAAGATGCCCTGTGGATCTGGAAATAAATCTCTTTAAGGGTTGCACTCTGGCGGGAGGTCCGGGTTGTTCCCGAAGTCCCTTGACTGGGGCTTCCTCCTGGTCCTTTTTCAGCCCTGGGCGGGCTGGTTTTCCTGGTGTCCGACGTCAGCTGACCAGTACCCAGGGTATTGGTACGGTACAGCCACTGGAGGGCGCAGTGCCACCAAACTTGGCACACTTGCAAGGTTTGTCCTTGTGGTCATCAGGGTGTCATCGGGTACAGCTGTGACTTTCCATCCAGGAGTTAGCAGGTGGTCAGTGAAGTGACCCTTACTGGGTTGCTGTTCCTTGGTTGTTGCAGAGTGGTGCCTCCACTCTGGAGCAGGTTCTTGGGCGACTGGCCAAGCCTGGAGGTCCTCTAAGTTTCTTGGGGTCAGTCCAGTTGTCCAGCAGCTCCTCAGTGGCAAATGTCGGGTCCTGGGTGCAGCAGGCAGGGTTTGGCACCTTTTCTTTGTACAGCAGGTTCACAGTTCTCTTGCCTTGGATCTTCTTTGTACTGGTCTTCTTCGTACTGGTCTTCTTTGGGTCCTTTGAATCAGAGTTCTTGGTCCAGGGATGCCCACTAAATACTGAATTTAGTGGGCGTTTTATACACCCACTATAGTGGCCACCTCGTGTGTGAAGGGTCACTTCCCTAAACCCAATTGGCTATTTTCCTTCCATCTAAGATGTAGGAAAATGAAATGTAGAGTCCACCTCGCAGGCAACACCTATGGGGTGGTGCATGCCCGGTGGGGGCCACTCCCACTATCTTTTATGTGGTTTCCCACCTTTTCTCCCTCCAAAAGTGGGGGTTTGCAAGGAGGCTGACCATCTGCTGCTAGCAGCAGGCCTGGGGTCGGGCTTCAAAGGTGTTAAGCCCCTTGAAGCTCACCACCAGGGCACTGTGAATTCCTGAAGGAGGGGGGCATTAGCTCCTCCACCCAGGAAGTCCATTGTTTTACAAACCAGAGAGACAGGGCTCTCCCTCAAGGTATGTAAATTGGTTGTCTGGAGGTGGCAGCCTGGATAGAACCAGTCAGCAACCATGCCATGGTAGTTAGCTTTTGCAGGGGGCGCCTGTAAGGTCACCGCTGGGTACATTTAGGGATAAATCCAATACTGGTACTAGTTTGGATTTATCATTCAGAGTTGTTTGATACCAAACAACCCAGGGTTCAGAGAAGCCATCATGTACCTGGGAAACTCGTGTTGACCAGTGTCCAGCACATGTATTAAAAGGATTGCTCTGTTCACTCTCCATGTCCTAGGTTTGGTAAGGGCACAGTGGGGGCATATTGCTCATGCAGCTATGCCCTCACATAAAATATGGTGCACCCTGCCTTAGGGCAGTAAGACCTGCCAGAGGGGTGTCTTACCCATAATAAATGCAGTGTATGGTGGACAGGGGACACAGGCAGTGTGCCATGTTGAGTTTGTGTTTAAGGATTGCACTAGGACACTGCTATGGCAGTGCTGGGTGCATCTGGATACATGGCCCTAGAGGGTGGCATCATCAGTGCTGCTGCCCTCAGGGGCCTACCCATAGTACCCCATGCTCTGGGTACCTAGGTACCCATTTAATAGTGGTATTTAAGGGTGTATCCAATTGTGCCAAAATATCACAACAGTTTTAGGGAAAAACATCAGGCAAAAAGTGGGGGCTATCCATGTCAAAAAGAGGCATTTTCTCACACTATCCAACACATTGCAGCATTGGCACAACCTGATGTATTGAGGTTGTCATCAACTAAGGCCAGAGTGTGAAGGTGAGTGGCAGTACTTCAAATTAGAAACTTTATTTTATGCTCCATAATTTTTCCTTTTTTGTTTGTTGTTGCTCACTTGCTTATTTATTAAAATGAAAGAAAAAAAAACGGAATGTTGTCCATCCAGCCCTAAAGGCAGTTTTTCAAGTACCTCATTCAGAGCAGTGCAAATTTCATTGCTGCCATTAACAGTCCATTTACTAAGTTTACAGAAGTCAGTGCTTTTTTTATGAGATTATTGAGGTCTGAACTGGCCTACCATATGTTTACCATGGGTGGGTGCTGCGAGAGTCAACAGAAAAACACACCCTGGAGTCCTTCTCTGCTCCTCTTCAACTTTTAGGGCCTCATTATGAGTCTGCCGGTCACTAGACCACCGTACTCGTGGATAGTGGTTGGACCACCGGCAATGCAGTAGTCTAAGTGCCTCATCACAACCTTGGGGGTCGGCAACCCCCACCTCTGCCAGGATCAGAGATCTTGGCGGTCTGGAGGTGGCAACGGTCCTAGTGTGCCAGGGCAGCACTGGAAGCAGCGCTGCCCTGGGGATTACGACCACCTTCTCCGCCAGCAGTTTCATGGCAGTACCACCGCCATGAAAATGCTGGCAGAGAATGGGTGCAGGGGACCCCTGCATTGCATATGCACTTGGCATGGGCAGTTCAGGGACCCTCTTGGCCCGCACCAGTGTAAACCGCCTGCCGAACTCATAATGAGCCCCTTGGTGGTAAAAGAATAGATTTCACAATTCCTTGTCTCCAAGGACACACATGATTCTTACAAAAAAGAAAGATTTTCGTTGATCATCTCCTACCCTGTCAAGGTATGTGGATAAAGGAGATGACAATTTGCCATCTGCACCCATGGCTTAAGAGTGCTAGAAATCTTTTTGTGTAGAGTCCAATTGTCTTGCTTTAATTTCGGTAGTCTGTGGAAAAATGTTTTCATGCATCTTTATTTTTACAACCCAATTCCTCCTCTTTTAAGCAGCCTTGCACACCTTGACTTTATTATTTGTTCAGCTGCATATCGTAATATCTCATAGATATGTAATGCACGATCATGACCAAGTAGGTCAGTGAATGAACCACGGATGGAATTCAATAATTCTGATTTCCCCAACAGTTTTTGCTAAAGTTCACATTTCTCAACATTTCTCTTGCTCTAGTACTCTCTATGTTTATTCTAATCATACAATTTCTTACTTGTGGCCCCGAGACGTCGTGTATCTCTGGCAATGTAATTTGCAAAGATGATGGATCTCATGCTAGTCTTTCCAGAGCCACTTTTCCCCATTAGCAGCACCTATTAAGGAAAGAGAAATATGTAGGGAGATAAAAAGAACAAACTTGTAATTTTTCAAAAATAACTACACAGCACTCAGATCGGAAGAATAAAAACCACATTCATATCGAACACATTTTAAAACTATTTAGGACCTCATCTTGAATGAGTATTATTATGTGATATCTGAGGTGCAAGCTGCATACCCAGAATACACACCCACAATGGGAAGTGGTTATTCAGCAAACTTGTAATTTGCACCACATTCGGATTGGGATAATCTGCAAATGTAGATGTGTGCATGAAGTGTGAAGCACAGGCAAAAAGCCCTCTGAGGGCACAATTTGGTTTCTGTTATAATTTATATTCCAGTGCAACGAGGACCCTGCATCCAACACAGAATAAGCTTTTAGCGTGGAAGTTTGTAGACATCCTTCAATGTGTAGAACACCAGCCAAATTCCAGTACTTTGCAAACCCACTTGCATTCCAACTTCCTTTTTTCCTATCTTTTCCTCTTTTTTGCTTGCCCCACCTTCATCACACCCTCACTTTGCATCTCACTTCTGTTTCACAACCCAGGCTTTGTCACAGTGCCCCTCACCCAGCTATGTTTGACTGACATATGTAATAGTACAGCAGTCCTCAGACGCCAGATGTGGCCGCATCACAGGACAACAGAAACCCCAATGACAGAGCATCCGTTACTGCTAAATCTGATAGAACATGCCACAAACTAAAGGGAAGAAACCATGGGAAAAAACAGAGAGAAGAGACCATGAAACAAAGAGGAGTAAGAAAAAAAGCATTGCTTCCTCTCCCCCACCTACAGACTGAGCAATAACAATAACATGTCACTACAGCAGTCCAGCTTAAATTGCAAGTACCTTGAAATGGCAGCACATGCGAGATTACACAGGATATAGGGGATGACATGAAAATAGAAGTGTTTTGTTTATGCAGATTTAAAAGATGTCATACTGTATGACGTAGTGAGGTGCTTGATAGTGCATCAGGTTGCTTGCTTGATTTCCAGATGAGGGTGTAAGAATAATAGATGCAAAGCAGCACAGGATGTGAAAAAAGTCAGGTGGTTACTCTGACAACTCCTGACATCCAGTGGTACATATGTGATGGACCAGGAAAGAGTGTGCAAGACAACAATCCACACAAATGCTTAATGGAAGAGAGTTTTCTTGAACGCCTCTTGGAATTTCAACAATTGCTTTTTAGCCTTTCTCCCAATGGCCAGAAAGCTCCAAGTGCCACAGCTCATAGTAAATATCTCCTAGGATTGCTCATGTGTTTGGTCTGTTTCATAGGGTCACAAATGTGTGTAGTTCAAAGCAGTGGTTAAATACTTTGCAAAGATAGTTCGAATCGTTAATTTGTATGTCTAGAGTACAGAGTAGACCTAGTACAGTGTCAAGCTTTGCAAATTAAAATCCAATGTATTGCAAGAAAGAAGGAGATGGTGTTACAATACAGAAGTTTGCTTAAAACCATGGTTTTCACTAGACCCCACAGTCTAGTAGGAAGAGGGGGCTGCTCTATTTAAAACAGAGGAGCTGGAAGTGCTCTCTGCTAGCTTTTGGTTACTGGTTTTGGCTGTTGTTCCAAGATGAGGGTCGAGATGAAAGGGATGTGTTGAGTGAGAATCCCCTATACCAAGTACTTGTGGCAGCTACTAGGTAACGCTGAAGGAGAAGGGGATTCTGAGTTATCTGCAAGACCTCAGCGCAGAGCCTTCGCTGATTAACTGTTTATAGCTAGTGTGTGTGTCCCATAAATAAGAGTGAAGGAATATGAAGAACCCTTTTTGGTACGAAGGTCTAGCATTTGGTGTGGTAGGGGTATGAAGGGATTTGCTAGGCTATCCCAGAAACCTTTTTTAGTCTGACAAAGTATAAGTGTAGAATATTTAGTGCTAATTTTTGCCGGTTTGCAATTTGGTGCCAGAGACTTCTTTTTTAAATCACCAGACTGACTTGACCAGAGGGAGAAAGGAGGAGGGGGGAGAAAAAGAGAGTGGGGAGAAGGGAGAGAGAGGAAACAGGCAAAAAAGATAACAAAAGGAAAACTGGCAAAATAATAAAATAAAGATAATAACCTGCATATATGAAACATGAAGGGTAGGGCTGTAGAAGAAAAATGGATCTGAGACTAACCATCCATGGTTTCCGGCCCCTTTTCTTTTTATGTATTATTATTTTTTTAATAAATTAAGCACTGCAAGTAACGGGTGCAGGTATGGTGTAACTGTGGAGATATATATTTCCTTGCATCCCTAGTTATACAATTATTTCAGCTAAGTCAATATGAAAAACTGCATTCAGGCTGCACCAAGTGAGTGAGCGAATGAACACTTGCCTAGCACACGACACACTGCACACTTTGCTAGGCACTGTTCAGCAGATTACTATATTATCATCAGGCCATCGCTGGATTGGTCAATTAGCACAATAACTTAGTTTTTAAGCTTGCCTTGGATGTAACAAAGGAGAGTTCACATCATTACAGCACATCAAGATTACATTGTAAGGTGCCCTGGATGAAAAGCAAGCGATGGCCTTTTCGACGATAAAGGGGAATATTCTGAGTTGGTTAGTTTGTACTATAGAAAATAGGGCTGTTGCCATCAGCTGCCACAGAGAGCGCTGCAGTGGAGCTGCAGTGCTCAGTGCAAATCACCGGAGTGTGATGCAAGCGTTAATCGTTTTGGTCATCCCGTGCTGCTGGAGCAGTAGAAGGAGTGAGGATGGACAGCCGATTCTGCTTAGCTGCTCAGATCAATGACCATAGCAAGGCTATAAGGTGATGAGAAGTCTTTGGGGTTCCCCATTACATTTTCAATGCAATAGTGGAGACCTGCTGCAAGGAGCAGAAACAAAGGGTGACAAAGAACAAACCAGATTTTTCCTGCCTGTCATCGCTCTGAATAACCACAGGCCGTGCGGACTCTGGACGATCTATACCTTATAACCACCCTTAGGAAATGAGACCAACAACCAGTGCCATCAACTTTAAGGTATCACTGATTAAAACTAACATAGAAGAGCTCAAGGGGAAAATTGGCATAAAAAAGAAACAGGTTTAGGTAACTAGCAGCGGAGCAGCCAGCCAGATCCAGGTGTAGAAAAAGTTTGTTTATAAAGGGTTTAAAATTGTACTACAACCTTACTTCAGAAATAGGACCAGGAAGGAAGAAAGGAGATTACCTCACCAGGACATCAATACTCTGGATTATCAGGATTCAGCCCCGTTCTAAAGGGGGCTATCTTAAAGTTCTCCTGAGAGATGAAGTTTTGGAGCCAGTTTTTTTCTCTGTTTTGGTATCCTGTTGTCTTTGAGTTGCTCAAACATGTGTTTAATATATATTTATAAAAATGCATAACTAAACCATCAAGAAAATGGGTGATTGAGTGGGATGCCAAGGGCTGTCAAACAGGCCACCAAGGGAAAAAAAATACTATTTTGTAATTTGCTTTCCTTATATGTTATATGCCATTTTCATCCATCCCCAAATGCAACAGCTTTCACTGTTTAAATATGATTATCATGTACTGAAAAAGGACATACTGGCTCTGTAGTAAGTCTAGATATTATAGTAATGATTATTTCTAAAACAGAATTATTAAGGGGTCTCCGAACCCACAAGAGAAAACTGCAGAAACAATGAAAAGTGGTTACCTTTTTCTTCATGGCGGAGCTCGGCATCCCCCAACTGTAAACATTAAATAGACAAAAGTCACCATGCATGTAGGGTGTAACATTAACGAAGTAACATTCAGAGTGAAATTCATCACTAGAGAACAAACTGTCCCAAGCAGAGAGTAAGCTCAACATTTTTCAGATTGTGATTTCCAAGGAGAAAACATTAATGCTGAAAAATGTCTTCCCCCTTAAAAATAGAAATATGTATATGTTCTTAAAACAATAACCACTTCCAATGTCCTTAAAATTGAATCTTCCAAGTTTCTCTTTGTAAAGATACAACAACTCATACTTGTAAGAACACACAAGCCCATTGGGTTGTAGGGAAGGATCTTCAATAAAATTAAGTGGAACAATCACTCGGCCACTAGTACAACATTCACTCTGACAGGGACTGGAGAAGTAATTCCATTAAGAACAGTGTCAGTGGTATGCCTACAGTCAGTGTGACCCAATGAAGTGACTCACCAGATAAGGCACGTTTTCTGACAATAGTGTGGTTTTTGCTTTAGCCATATATTGCTATTTGACTTTTTTGTACATTTAGGGCCAGACGTATCATTAATTCCAACAGGGATTACCAAATTGCGATTTTTATTGCGAATCGCAATTAAGTAATCGCTATTGGAATGTACGAAACTCTAGGAGTTTCATATAGTGATTCGCAAGGGCTCGCAAATGGACCTACCTCATTAATATTCATGAGGTAGGTCGCAATTTCCTTAAAGAAAACGGGATGAGTTTGAAAACAGAAAAATGAAAAGTTTTCTTTTCATTTTTTTTTTAAAGAGTAGGCAGTGGTCCGTGGGACCACTGCCTGCTCTTAAAAAATGTTTTTGCATGCATTCACAAAGGGGAAGGGGTCCCTAGGGGACCCCTTCCCCTTTGCAAACGGGTTAGCACCAACTGCGATTGTTTTGCGACCGCATTCACGGTCACAAAACAATCGTACATACCTCTGAGATCCGGTATTAGGAAGGGGTGCCCTTGACACACCCCTTCCTAATACAGAATCGGTATGTAGTCGCAAATTGGACTTGATACATCCCGAAATGCATTTTTGCGATCGAAAGCGGCCTGTTGGCTGTTTGCAATCACAAAAATGTTTGATACACCTGGCCCTTAGTGAAGATGATGCACGGAACGCTACCTATGACCAGAGACCATAAATAAAAGGGGTGCTTGGTTTTTGAGTTCTAAGTTGCAAATAATAACTAGAACTGTGTGTTAGGAGTGCCATACAATGCGAGTGGAAGCAAGCCGATCAAATCCTGTTGCTTTGTCAGACCTCCAAACTAAATGTATACTATTTATAGATCTATACTTTGATGTAAGTCTAGAAAAACGCCTCAGACATCATAAAGACATGTTTATTCAGGGTCAGGTGCTAACAAGCACAGAAAAAAAACATATTTTATGTTACGAAGCAACGCAATGGCATTGACTGTCTGAAGAAGAGTTTATTGTGAAAACACACCAAGTGAGTAAACTGTACTCAACAGCAAAAATCGGATTCTGCATTTAAACATACCACGTGTAATAAAGGAAACTAGCTGTAGGGCATTACAAAAAGGGCAGTCCCTTGAACCTCACCACCAAGTGAGTTTCAGTTTCCGTGATGGGTGGGTGGGTGTTCGATAAGATGGAAAAATGCAAACTGGTACATTTATAATTAGTAAGTCTGCCCTCGAGAACTACAGATTTGACATAAGGCGATAAAAAATAAAAAAACACCCCATTTTATGGTGATCTTCGACTACTTAAAGTTGAAGAAGCATGGATATCATTTAAAAATCCTTATTACCCCAACTGCATATGCAAATTTAACAAGAACTGGCAAAACCAATCAGTCTCCTTTTGCCAATTAATTACGGTCACCACCATTGACTTTGCCAGTGTCAGTTGCTTTAAAAATGCAGCAGTATTGGGAAAGCTAACAGCTGTGATGAGTTATTGCTAACGTCTATTTGTTATACTTTCAAAATGATGGCCAAGCTCTGAGCGGCAACACAGCCTCTTGAAAGTATAGAAAGTAATGTTTCTATACTTTCAAGAAGGCCCACTTAATGCAGAGGAAAGCTTGAAAGTATAGAAAATAATGGTTCTGTACGTTGCTATCATGGGCAACCCAGACTTCATGCCGGCACATAAGGTAAACAATTACAAGGTGTAGAAGTTAGTGAGTTGTAAGTAAATCAGAGAGTTCTTTGATCAAGATGGGGTGCAATCTTTCGAACAACTACCTGAGGGTTATGGTATACTAGAGTCAAAGCACCTACACCATCCGAAAATATGACATTGGTTCAAAGGCATGCACACCTCCCCCGACACCTTTTGAAAAATGGCCTGTAACCCAAATCCAATGACACACCCTAGTCTCAGATCTTTATAAAATTCTCCATAAAGCTGTCCTCTACTATGGACTGCGGACCAAAAAAGGTGGGAGTCAGAGCGAATGCTCTCAGATGGGGAGTGGGTAGAGATATCAACCGTACCCGCTCAGTTCAACTAGTGCAGCAGGCGGAGAAGTGATGACTAAGACCACCCAATACTGGTGCTTACATCTCAGTCCCCATACACTCTTGGTCCCCCAATAAATCTCCTGCAAGTTGGAGAAAAATGTGGTCTAATAGGCAAAACCACACATCGCTTATGGCCCTGTCCCAAGCTAAAAGGATATTTGAATAAGGTCCTCCAAAGCCTTAATGAGACGTTCCCTAGTGATATTTTCCTGCCTCCAGCATATACAATCTTGGGCCTACCCAATGCACTCACATACCCGCTATATTCTCCCAGGGGAAGGCCATTACATTTGCTTTATGTGCTGTTAAACAGGCAGTTATGGCACTGTGGGGAAAAGACACGTCCCCGGAATATGGAGCATGGATCCATAGATTTTGGAGTCTCCTAGGCGTGGAGAGGATCTCCGCTGAATTAGAGGCAAGAGAAACTCAATTCAAGAAGACCTGGGGCCCGCGCATAACCTTCCTCTTGCAGGAACTTAGAGAACTTTCACGTCCTAGGTACTCGCGGGTATTATGCCTCACACATGACCACTCAACCTGCAGATGTTACCTAGCTGTGTAATATCGACACGGAGGTTGGACATGAGGCGTTGCGATGTGGACTGTTTCCCTGGCTTAAATGAAGTGTTCTACACTACGTATGTTGGCGGAGGAAGGCAGGTGAGGAGGAAGTCAGAGAGGGAAGGGTCAGGATGTCTCGACGCCTGCACCACTCCCAGAGTTACAAACGTATTCCATGTTTTTTTTTTTACTGTGTTTTTTTGCGTAGTTTTGGGTATGACTTCCAGTATACATTGTTTCATGGTACTTTGCAGATCTAAGTTTATAATTTTTCTCAACTTGTTTATTATATTTTTTTAATATTCCATTATTTCATGACATTTCCAAGTAGGCAGCTTCTTGTTCTGTACACCACAGACATTTCGAGGTCCCTCAGAGATATATCTTAAGCCGTTTTTGCAGCATCTGCCAGGGGTGCAACTAGGACTAAATCCCACTACTACCTGGCAACCAGTCGTTTCTCATGTCTAATCTCTTGTAAGGCTTTATAGATATGGGAAATTATGTTCCAACATTGCCCCAGTTCCAGCAGCGCTACCAACGAAACCGATCTTAAGTCACCCCTGTCTCTCAGGATTGAGATCCACTCAGTTATTCACATTTTGTAGTTCATCGGACAGATGCGTTCTGGACAACCTGCCTACTTGATGATTCTTTTGCAGTCAATCCACCATGAAATGGATTGCATAGATTACTTAATTTTAAAATGGAGCCGATACCATGGCTTCAAAATTGCAGGTCAGTGAGAAATTGATTAGATTACTGAACTGGTTCTAGTTACAGAAGGTTACAAATTAAAACACTGATTTGGTAACCTGTGTTACAAGTCAAACAGTAGTAGACGAGTAAAAAGCCTAAAATGTATTGTTGTTGTTGATTTGTGCAACTGTGATTAGAAGTTCAGAGCAAGTTTCTTTCAGGTTGCTCCAAACGGATTATCTGTCACTGATGAACCAAATGCTTCAAATACCCTTAGTTTGTGTGAGAAATTCAACAGGAGGCTATGAAAGAAGCTCAGGAAGCACTGGGCATAAATACTGAACGAGCAAATGTATTCCAAGAGTAGGTCCATGAAACAGCTATGCAGCCCCCTTGAAGACAATGCAATATTGCAGATCTTCTGGTGTCTACAGGGAGTGCAGAATTATTAGGCAAATGAGTATTTTGACCACATCATCCTCTTTATGCATGTTGTCTTACTCCAAGCTGTATAGGCTCGAAAGCCTACTACCAATTAAGCATATTAGGTGATGTGCATCTCTGTAATGAGAAGGGGTGTGGTCTAATGACATCAACACCCTATATCAGGTGTGCATAATTATTAGGCAACTTCCTTTCCTTTGGCAAAATGGGTCAAAAGAAGGACTTGACAGGCTCAGAAAAGTAAAAAATAGTGAGATATCTTGCAGAGGGATGCAGCACTCTTAAAATTGCAAAGCTTCTGAAGCGTGATCATCGAACAATCAAGCGTTTCATTCAAAATAGTCAACAGGGTCGCAAGAAGCGTGTGGAAAAACCAAGGCGCAAAATAACTGCCCATGAACTGAGAAAAGTCAAGCGTGCAGCTGCCACAATGCCACTTGCCACCAGTTTGGCCATATTTCAGAGCTGCAACATCACTGGAGTGCCCAAAAGCACAAGGTGTGCAATACTCAGAGACATGGCCAAGGTAAGAAAGGCTGAAAGACGACCACCACTGAACAAGACACACAAGCTGAAACGTCAAGACTGGGCCAAGAAATATCTCAAGACTGATTTTTCTAAGGTTTTATGGACTGATGAAATGAGAGTGAGTCTTGATGGGCCAGATGGATGGGCCCGTGGCTGGATTGGTAAAGGGCAGAGAGCTCCAGTCCGACTCAGACGCCAGCAAGGTGGAGGTGGAGTACTGGTTTGGGCTGGTATCATCAAAGATGAGCTTGTGGGGCCTTTTCGGGTTGAGGATGGAGTCAAGCTCAACTCCCAGTCCTACTGCCAGTTCCTGGAAGACACCTTCTTCAAGCAGTGGTACAGGAAGAAGTCTGCATCCTTCAAGAAAAACATGATTTTCATGCAGGACAATGCTCCATCACACGCGTCCAAGTACTCCACAGCGTGGCTGGCAAGAAAGGGTATAAAAGAAGGAAATCTAATGACATGGCCTCCTTGTTCACCTGATCTGAACCCCATTGAGAACCTGTGGTCCATCATCAAATGTGAGATTTACAAGGAGGGAAAACAGTACACCTCTCTGAACAGTGTCTGGGAGGCTGTGGTTGCTGCTGCACGCAATGTTGATGGTGAACAGATCAAAACACTGACAGAATCCATGGATGGCAGGCTTTTGAGTGTCCTTGCAAAGAAAGGTGGCTATATTGGTCACTGATTTTTTTTTGTTTTGTTTTTGAATGTCAGAAATGTATATTTGTGAATGTTGAGATGTTATATTGGTTTCAATGGTAATAATAAATAATTGAAATGGGTATATATTTTTTTTTGTTGAGTTGCCTAATAATTATGCACAGTAATAGTCACCTGCACACACAGATATCCCCCTAACATAGCTAAAACTAAAAACAAACTAAAAACTACTTCCAAAAATATTCAGCTTTGATATTAATGAGTTTTTTGGGTTCATTGAGAACATGGTTGTTGTTCAATAATAAAATTAATCCTCAAAAATACAACTTGCCTAATAATTCTGCACTCCCTGTATATGTTTATGTACTACTATTAATGTGATAATTATTTTAAAATGGCAGCTAAACAATCACAATTCCCTTTCGTTATATATCAAAACATCATTTACTAAAGCAAGTCAAACACACAGAAATGCATAGATAGTGTAGAAACCTTCAGGACATACTCATCTAAGTGGTTCTGCCTTGTGACCCTTTTTGAACCCATGGTGTACACCTCAATGACATTGATCAACCTAATAAGACTCAAATTGCTCAGCTGGCAAAACCTCATCACTTTTCTTTCAGACTTTGCGGGAGTGACTAAGTCCAGAATTATCAACCTTCATAAAAAAGAGAAACAATGGGATGCAGGGTGTCCCAAGTTAGGAACAAGAGATCCAGCTCAACTTGAACCGGATAGTGGCAAATCATAAAACTATTAAGCAATTACAGTGACGTGGACCACAAGCAAAAGACTCAAAGCCTAACTGAAAGGCAGGGCTGGCAAAAATCAGGTTTACTCCTGTTTGGCGTTGTGGGGTTGTACAAAGATCACACAAGCAGAATGTTGCAAACTGTCAATACTATCCAAACTGGGCAAAATTGACTCATGTGGATTTTCCACACTGTGAAAAGACCACATTAGGAAAGAAAGAGGAATGTTCAGGAGCACACTTATCCACAGGGAAAATGTTTTTCTTTAGAAAAAACCCTTTCCCGGAGAATTGTTGAGGCATTTATTTAGTCCTGCCTTCAACATGTGTAGCTGATATCCATTTCCAGGGCGAGGACTACTTAAAACCTTACAAGATCATGAGATGTCACCGTATTTTGCATGGCCGGCCCCTGTAATGACTTCTTAACCCAACATTTATAACAATGGTAACCAGTCAGACTACCAAATATTTAGATAACTTATTACATTTTGCTCTTCAAAAATGTCAGTGCTCCAGAGTTTGTGGATCAACATGCAGAATTTCAAAATGAACATTGCTTTTTTTGTGCATGCACGGAAGTTAAATTCTGGTAAGCAAAAGCTTTATTAGTCAGTCCCTAACAGGTTTGCAAATATCAATAGAATCCAGAGATGGCATTATCGACTATTATGCATTCTTTTTATAAACTGCTCTATAAACTTGTTCACTTCACATTTACCTATGGCTTTTGGCCACAGAAAAGACATCTCCCATTACTGTCACTAAGCCTTCATATGGCGTGCATCTTCTTCTGGTGTCGCCTTGCAGAGCTTTTGCTGGCTGCAACCTTAGACATACATACGTGGCTGAAAGACAATGTATGTATGAAAACTTGAGGAAGAAGAATTATGGCCTCATGTGTGACAGGTGGGCTTGTGTAGGTTTAAGTACAGGGTGTGAGGTATTCAAGTTAAGAGAGTGAGAAAATAGATTGGGTATGGTGTGTCTAAACAAGGTCGGAACCGTTATATTGAAAGCAGGGATCATGCAGCAATAATTTCTTCTTAAGAGTGTATGCAGGACTGCAGTTCAGCAAAGGTGAACAAGAATCAGTGTGCACAGCCAGAATAGGCAGGAGCCACGGAACAGCAGGTTGGTGTCATATTCACAACACTCTCGGATGTTCAGATTTATCAAATTCATTAGGGTGGACGAAGCAGAGAGACAGACAAGGATTGATGGTGCATCAGAAAGCAAGGTGGTCAATTGGATTTCTAAAGAACACTGACCAGAGATCCACTGGTTTGCAGATTACAAATGAGGCAACTTCCACTGCCTGCTTCCCACACTCTAAAATGTGGAGTTCCTGGAAAGTAGGCTATGCGTTCATAATTTCTACAGAGACCATTTATTTCAATTGTATACTCTGGGGGTGTTCTGAAGAAAGCAAGGACCAACTATGTTGACAGATCTATTAACAGCATAGAAGTCTTCCAACCAGGAGCCACTGCAACGCTAGATCTATTGAAATATTATTTCATGGATGAAGATGCATAAGAGAATGTGTGACAGAATTATGTTCCTCATTCTCTCGAGTCTTTGGAAGAGGGAGTACACCGTCTTAAAACAAATTCTACTCATACAGGCCAACCAAGAGAGTAAACGGGGGGTGGCTGATTGAACATGTGTGAATCCAAGAAACTGGAAGAACCTTCTCAGTACATGAAACAATGTTACTACTGTAACAACAAGTGGATTCAATGGGAGTATGTTGACCATAAACTGCTGGTAGATAACCATTGAGTGGATTTCACGGACCATTTAAGAAAGTCTGAAGACCAGTTTTCTCCCACAGAAGTCAAGATTTCACTTTTGAGGACATTTTAGACGGTTTCTGGTCATTCAGTGTTCAAATGTCATTAAGATTGGTCAAAGAAAGTCACTATTGCAATCTAGTGACTTATCTAATCTTGGAAAATTTGGGAGCCATCATCATAATTGTAACAGGATTGACCAAAAGTTTAATGACCTATGGGCTGAGCTACACATTCAAAATATGAAGTGAGTAAAGGCTTGTGGTAGTCCCGAATAGAAGAGGAAAGTGGTATAGTGTACCATATCAAAATCTACCAAAGGTCTAAGAGCATGTACGTGCCTGCACTATTCTTATTCACTATAGCCAAAGGGTCATCTCAAGCTGACTGCAGAGCAGATTTGGTACCTCTTAGGGGCAGAAACGTATCTGTGTGGCAGATAATGAGAATCCAACAAGCACTGGCAATGCCAATAGGTGTGGCTTTAAAGGAACGTTAAATGGTAATGTGAAGCATTACCAGTAAATTGCTTGGGAATTGATACTTGCGTGGAAGCAAATAACTGCAGAATATTACCGGCTTAGGTTAAAAGGTCAAGTGACAGTTGCACTGTCAGGCCAGACCTAAACATCCATGTAAGTTAAAGACTGCTCATCGCATCTGTACTGGTACCAGAGAAAAATATCAAATTATTTATTCATCTAAGACACTTTAATAGCATTACAATGCCATGCCTGTGCCGCTGAAAGTTCAAGCTCAGGCAGCTGAATAAACAAAACAATCATTGGCAGTGCAATAGGTGTGGCTTATGAATGCACTGTCAAGCCAGGCCTAAACATCCATTAATGACTGCCACCTTCTACCTCTGCTACTTCCACAGAAAAACATCACAGATTACCTATTTATCTAAGACATTTTAATAGCTTTATAATGCAAGTGCGTGTGCCATTAAAGTTCAAGCTCAGGCAGCTGGATAGACATAATGATTGCAGCTTTGCAGAGCATGCACTTCTCTGTGGAAGCCCAATAAAAATATGTACGCCTGGCTCTCAACTCCTGGTATCTCTCACATAATTGCCGGGGGCAGCTGTGCGGTCAATCCACACCATAATGATCATAGCTGTGTGGAGGACAAGCACTTTTTCGAAGAAGCACACAACTTCTGCCCCATCAAAACAAGTAATTCTGGCACCCAACATGTGAGTGGAGCCAAAGCCTCTCTTTAGTTATGCTCACATAATTACTTGGCGACAGCTGTGCTGTCAAGCCAGAAAGTAACAAACATTTGCAATGCAATGGGTCTCACATTTTCTTGAGTGAGAGCTACTGGCACTGTAAATTCAGAACAGGATTATTCTTGCCACATAAATTGGTCAACACTGTCTTCTAATTTTGTCTTTTCCTGCCATGTTTTAGTGGTCACTAGCGGCTACTGACATCAGAAATCACAAGCCCTGGAGGAGAGATGAGAAGATGTCTACACTACTGCCAGTTGTGTAAACGTCTCAACAGAAATTGTAAAATAAGGCTGGAAAAGTATTTTATTTTTATTTTAACGGAATGAAAAGTCTTGCAAGCATTCTTATCTCACATTTCAATGAGAAGAGCTGCCTGAGAAGATTTATGGTCCCAATAAAGGAGATAAGCAATACCCTATGTGTGCTGTTGTGAGTGCTGGCAGGGAGAGGCCCTGGGGAGAAAAACTCCAGATGCGATGTGACGCTAAGCAGGTTTCGCATCATTGCTTCTAGGTTTAGCTACATTCTACCAGAAAGTGCATATTGTAGCTTTCGTGAGCAGTGAGCTAAACGACTGGGTGTTTCTTTTGTAAAATAAGCTTATTTTAGGAGCCTGAGGTAAACAAGGACAACACTGGAATAATGCCAAAACAAATGTCATCGACATGGGAGGAGATAGGAGCAACAGAATGCTGCAATAAAAAGGCAGGCAGCTACCAGCCTAAAAACACCCACACTGAAAGGGGAGCTCCAAAGAAATCACAAAAATAGTTCTTAACATCAACAGATAAAGAAACCAAAGTGGAATAATGCAGTAGTTGGTAACTGCTCTGAAGCAGAAAAAGGATGGAGGAAAAAGACAGAACTGACTATTATCGAGCAAGAATTTTTAAAGGAATCTGCAACCAAAAAATGAAATTGCGTTAAACCATAAGAAGAATACAAAAAGGTATACACGAGGTTGAATGCTTACGCGCGACCTAAAAAAGGGGATGGCTAAAGAGTAACTGACTTTTCAGTTAATTTAGACAGGGAACAGTTACTGTCAAAACAACTGTTTCTGGAACAGAGGAGTTCTTGTCTGGATTTTTCAATAGGGTATTTAAGTGAAAAGTTCTGAGGCTCTGGAGGAAACAGTCTCTTTTGGAAAGAGCTGTTAATAAGGAACACAGGGGTGACTGCAGCAAAGCCAGCTGCTAGTATATACTTAAAGGCTAAATGCAGGATCAATGAGTCATTTTGCGACAGAATAGTTACCTGCATGGTAATGGATGTCCACTGTACTGCTGTCTGGATCCCTGCTGCTGACTGAGGTTGTCGGAGGCAAACATGGATCATGTGTGCACGCCATGATATATCTCTATCTCACAGATCGTGATCTTGTTGGACTTGGTGGGAGGGGTACCCAAAGCACTACCCATCTGCAGTTCAACAGCACAAGTGCCGTGGTGGCAGCATACTTTGTAGTGATCAGTAGGGGTTAACAGATTCTTTTTAACCTGTGTCACTGGAGTAAGGCCTATACACTCACCTTTTTAAAGTTTGGCTGTTGTGTGCTTAATTCAACCTTTGGCCTACATCAGTCAGCTGTTAAGTGATGTGTAGTGCAGAAGTGGTGACTCTGCACTGGTGTATGCGTGCCTGGAAAGCTGCATGCTGACTGTATGGTGGCACAACACATGGAGTTAACTGTGCTACACAGTGTGCGTGTGCTGTGTACATGCACCGAGTGTGTGCGCCTGTAATGGTAAATTATTTGAAGGACCATGAGTTCTCTTTGGGGAGGCCTGCCTAGTGAAGACATGAAGGAGAAGAGGAATTCCCCAGACAGTGTATTGCTGCAATCCTGTGAATTGGGTGGGACACACTGGAGAAGGGAGAGTGAAGCTCTCCTATACACCTAAATGGGTGCTCTTTGATTCAGTGAGAGATCACAAGAAAGGGGCTGGACACATCGCAGGAAGGTGATGGGGTTGATAAGGTATTCATAAATAGTGCGGCTGGGAGCACATGATTAACTTTTTGATACACATATCACTGAGGCTGACATCCAGCTGCCAACCCTAGTCACTGCCATGACCTGTGTTGTGGGGCTATCAGCCTCAGAGTCTCACATAGCACTGTGGCTGACATCCAGGTGTGAACTCTAGTCACTCCCATGACCAACATTGTGTAACTATCAGCTTCTGCTGTGACAGATGGTATTTCATGAGGAATAGGGAAGGACAAAGTGTATTCCTCAAAAGAAACAGAACCCCAACATAAAACTTCAAACTCCCAGACTTCAAATCACATCTGGAGCTTGTTAAAGGACTATAAGAAGAGGTTGAGACCACAAAAATTGTCATCTGCCAAGCAGCCAGGTGGGCTGTGTGAGATGGGGTAAGATCTGCAAATCTTCTGCCACTGACGAGGACTTGGGGTCAAGGACTGCTAGTCTACATGGTGGCAGTGCTTAATTTGTAAATGAAAACGTGCCGGTGCCCAAAGCCCTCCTCTTTAACACGCGGCTGCTGCAATTAAATGTGTAAACAAGGAATACTGAGGCAGCGTAATCCTGAAGCCATCTCAGACCTCTTCAATCCATTTAAAACCACTCCCTGCCCCTTCAGATCACTCTTGCAGCTTTCTACTTTCTCCCATTATTAGGCTTTTTCTGTTTTTCTCTTCCTCCGTCTTTCCCAAACGTGTCTTTTGCTTGCAGCAAATGCTTGAGGCTGACGACTAAGCGCCGGCCCTCAAAAATAAGTGCAGGTGCTCAGCACCGGAAACAACAAGCACAAATTAAGCACTGCCTGGTGGACATCACCCAGGGAAGCCAAGACCACCAGCTCTGAAGCCTAGAGCACCAGTCAGTTGTTAGGACTAGTGCCAAGACTAGTGTGCACTGTGAAGAAGAGGAGAGTGCTGGAAGGAGCGAGGTCCAATGGGGAGCCCTGTTGAGTGGACTCCTGGTTCGAGGAGACAGCTACTGCACCGTTTGGGGTGCTACTAGTGTGTAGATGCAAGTCAGCGACCTCCGCATGGAAGGAGAGGACCACTGTGGAGATGGCTGATTGCCATGTAGGCAGAGTAAATCTGTGTGGCACCATTAAGGCAACTCCTTATGGCAGGAAGGGCCATCTTTGAAGATACCGCAGGATAATGAGGACCAAAGCCTTTGTGGAAACGTAGCAGTACCAGGAGGGATTGTATCGCGATGAAAGCTGATCCCTTGCTGGGTAGTGTTATGGCAACCCTGTATGCCAGAAGTGGCTGCCTAAATTAAGATTGCTGTGAGGATCGGGCCACTGCCCAAGAACGGCGAAGTTGTGTGACCAGCAAGTCACATGGAAGCTGAGGACAGCACACGACCTAACCCTGTTAACTGGGGAGAAAACTGTGGGTGCATTGCTACATCACTGTGACCCAGATCGGGAGCAACAGAATCCAACCCTCCCTCCTCTTTTGGGGAGTGCAGCACTTACATTGCAGGAGGTGCAGCTCTGATCGCTACTAGAGCAGACCATGTAAGCTCAAAGTACAACCTGTGCTTGCCAATTGCTACAGTGGTCCCCACAAGCAGCAAGGCATCAGTTGAGACACGTCCTCGCTGCTGGAGTAGGTAAGATTAGTTATGGGCCTACCAGGCCCCTGGGAACTCACTGCAAAGAATGCTGTGGCACTAAGACACAGTAGAATATGTTTTTGAATTAAGGCCTACAAGTCAGCATTCCCTGGATGCAGCCACCAGAGAACGAGCAATAACCCCGCTCACATTACGAAGAGCAGTGGGGCAGGGATTTGCCAGTCAAACACTAGGGCCTTGACCTCAAGGGAAAATGTGTTATTGTTTATAAATGACATAACCTTTCTTTGAATGCGTTGTCAGAAATAAAAAATACTTATTTTTATTATAAAAAAATAAGTATTTGACAACTGTGATTTATTGACACTGCTTTCCGACTTTTGAGTTATAAATCTGTATTCGCATGATCCTGCATAAGGGATGTGTTGAAGACCACAAGGGCTTCCATGAAGAATGCATTGTACGGCAGTGGTCTTCAAACGACACAAAAGAAGAAAGCTGAACCTGTGTGGGGAGGCACCAGACCACAAGGATTCTCCTGATACCAAAACACACAAACACGTGACAAAATAGAGTTTTTGTGAACTGTTTCAATCCTATCTGCCTTCTTATAAGAGCAGTTAGTTTGAAGGATTTCATAACCTGGAGGTAGAAATTCAAAGACAGCCATACGGTATCTATTTCTAGCGAGGGTAATGTTATGCCTAAATAACAAAGTTGTTGTCAGATAGATAGATGTGAAGAGTTAGTGAGACTATGGGAGTTCCATGTAATAAGCATGTATCATTGTTCTGTACAATTTATTTCTGTGTTTGGGACCCATAACTAAGGACACGCACATGCAACAAAGTTACTGCCAAGATGCTACTCTTAAAATATGTCCATTAAGAACTTCTAACATTACATTACTGGCAAACAACTGGAGTTACAGCAACACCATTTCTCAAACAACATGTTTTCGGTAATGTATGCAAACTGCAAGACTAGGCATGTATGCATTCAGACTTTGAGCCCTTCAAGTATTAAGCGTACACTTAAAGCCCCTCGTGGTAAAACAGCATAACATATTTATCGATGTGAATACTAAAACAGAAAAACATAAAGTGACTTATTAAACTGCGTAGTTTATGCAGATGCATGTACAATTCAGCAATGTGTTGTGTCATTAGAGATCAAAACCACAGTGCCAAAATTAAGTGAATCGGAGACATACTTTAGGTCTTCGCCTGAAATGTTTCCCAAAATGCATCATTCTATTTGGGGTACAAGATAGCTTCATCGTTCATGTCAGAAGGGCTGTATTGTACATATACTAAGTATACTTTGTTACTCGTCTGAAAGTTTTGATGAATTGCTAATGCCCTTTTGCTTTTATCTACGGGTGTAAACTTTTTATTAACTGTGTAAATAAAGAGTTGATTGACATACTAAGCATTTAACAACAGACGCACTCTAGACATTGCAGTCATGGTTCACCAGAACATACATTACAGTAGCTTTTACAGTGCTTTAAGGGGGCAGGTACTGAGTACTTGCACTTCTTTAATTTGACAGGGAGAGTACCTGCAGTTCTCAGAACTGCTACAACAGATTGAACGGGAGAGTACTGGCATGTCTCAGATGCAAACGGGTACTCTGAAAAATAAGTACCTGCATTTCTATGTATTCATAAAGCACTGGCTTTCAAAAAGGGGGAAATAGTCCGATAACTAGTGCCCTCTATAACACGCACCGGCTGATACCTGGCATTTCATGCTGGTTTGGACATGAAGCACACTACAGATGCAGGCAAAGATCAGAGGTGCGACTTTTCATTTGCTGTAATCTGTTTGTATAAAAAAGTACACCTGGTTTTAGTCCACTGAATAACGTTCGCTGCGGTGTGAAACGGTAAACGCTTTTCACAGGGAAGAGGCCATATCTGTCCTTCCCTTCCTTGCATGTTTATGAGGTGCTGGAAATAAAACATTGTATTATAGTGCTCTGTCTGGGCCTCCGCCTCACCTGCACGGTGCTCCTCGGGGCTCCGCTACTCTTGTTCCTTCTTCTCCACCTTCGCCTGTCTTCCAGTCAAACTGCCGTCTGCTCCTGAGGCTTCGGTGGCAGGAAGGATAATAACGCGAGCTTAACGTCCGAAGAGCACAGTGCCCTACTAAAGCCACCTAGGCCGCCAATCCCCGGACTTTCCTGCCACTGCCGCGCGGACTCTCAGGGGCACAGAGAAGCCGATGGGATGCTACACTTCCAGAGCCCCGAACCGCGTCACGTGATACGCCTACCTGCCCTCGAGACAGTCACGCGCGGAGCTTCCTCAAACACTAGACCGCGCAGTCTATTTAAACCGCCATCTTGAGTGTAGAAAAGCGTTTCATTTTAGAGTGGGGGCTGAACATAAGCTGTAACTCTTTCCGACTGAATATTTATTGTTTTATCCATGTGTAAAATCGATCGCCTTTCGGTTACGTCCATATGCGCGCTCCTGTAAAAATTGGAAAGAAAATGAACTATTTGACAAAACCACGACGAAAGAGTTGTTTTCGATGTTAAATTATGGGGTTCTTCTATTACTCGTTCTCTGAAGGATGAAGTGTAGAGTTGGCTTTGTGCTTGAGGACTCAGGAGCGGGTGTATTTTGTGTTAACACTGTTCAGAAAGGAAGCCACCGATATCTACTGCCAGGAATATAAAGTGGACTCCGAAGATTAAATATAAAAATTACTCCGTACCTGAGTCTGTAGTTCTATGTATCATTACTCGTTTCTGTGATTACATTCAACATTGCGTAATATACTTTTTACAAAACACTTAAGTGATATCAAATATTAGCCAAATTATTTAATTGTGTATTGCGGATAACCACACTCCTAAACCTTTGACATCCTATGTGTTCCAACTTGAACAAAACGAAATCAAAATGTGTTTGAAATGCCAAGCCCCACCTGCTGTTGCCCATCAGTGGGGTCAGCTGGGGGTTCTTGGGCATAACTGAAAGGGATTTACTGGCACACAGATGAGGGTGTTTTTCTACGACTGAAGAACATGCAGTCAGAAGAACGTGTTTGCTCTAAACAGGAGTTTTAGATGTACAAACTAGACACACATACCCTGCTATTGCTTTTGTAGGTATGCATGTGAGGATTGATTGTATCACCTCCCATATGGTCTAGCGGTTAGGATTCCTGGTTTTCACCCAGGCGGCCCGGGTTCGACTCCCGGTATGGGAAGTTCTATATTTTGCTACATTATTCTCTCCTTTGCATAGTGTCACTGAAAAGAAACTACTTATAAAAATATTCGGATTTCCATTTGCGATACTAACACTTTATTTAAATATGTATTTTAAACGTATCCTTTTTTTTTTAATCGTCTGTGGCCACTAAGTGGTGCTATTGAGTCGATTACGTTGTCGATTTTTTCATATTACCATTTCGCTTTATTGGAACCTGAAACAAAAGCAGCACCACACATAAGGCAGAATCAATATGAAATAAGCGCTCTATTCACAAAATAAGTACAGCCATCGTCCTTGTAAGCTGCCAAACGTGTGCTGTGCCAAGATTCTTCTGTTATATTATGTTGTGCTATTTGACACTTGTATAGCCAAATTCTGCCCATCTTGAAGCCTCACAGTGCTCTTTCTGCTGCCATGCAAGGAGGCGAGAGTGTGTGATTTGGTTGGTACCATAGGGAAGTATAGGTGAGTTAGGTGCACGAGGATCTCAGGGGTGCCCAAGACTTGTGGTTGCCAGCATGATTCTGCAGGAGGCGCAGCAGTGAGTGAGAAGGATGGTGTAGCACCCTCTTGCCACACCCTCTGGTGTGTCTTATTTGAAATGAGTTAGAGCAGTGGATGAGATCTAGACTAGGTGTTGAAACGTCTGACAACAGACGTGTTCCAGAAGTCGTGGGCCTTTAGATGGATGTGCACAGGTAATAAAATCCTGGTGTCTGGGACTACAACTAGCGATATTTAGGGCACCATACCTAATTACAATGGAGCTCACCACCCAAACCACAGAAGATCTCAGCTCACAGAATCTCTTTTCGTCATTTATTCGAGGATGCAGTTCCAGTCGCTGAGATTGCAAGCTAACGCAGTCTCCTGGGGTCAACTACAACCATGCAGCCTTTTCAGTGAAATGTATCAGGCAGCCACAGAGAGTTAGAATGTTGGAATCCCTCAAGGCGCACATAAAGCCACCGTAATCTATGTTTGGGGTACATAGAGGATGAGCTCCTCAGTTCGCTGAGCTTTCTTGACTTCTTCCTGCAATGATCTGGGCCCCAGTTGGTGTGAATGCCACATGAAGACGTTCACTTGTAGAGGGGGCATGGAGAGAGCTGACCTTGACTTCGCTGGTTGCCTCGGACGGGTTGGGCAGAAGCACTCTGCTGTCAGCTCAGATTTCTCACATAAAGTGTCAGCAGGCGCTCAAGGCAGCCACAGCAGTTGGACATCAACGTTTTGGTCCAGGGCTCAGGCCAAAACCTTTGCTCTTTCTTGGCAGCAGGCCGCAACCATCTTCTTAAGCATAACAGGTTCTTCATAATTACTCAGCCTATCCCAGGCTCCAGAGCTGACAGTAAAGTTCTGTTGTGTCCTAATCCAATTAGTCCTGTATCTATGGGAACAGAGCTTCACAGTTAGTGACAAACTGGTTCACACGCTGAGCTATGCTTAAATACTTGGAACCAAATATTTTCAATTTCGTCCACTGAGGTCTGTTATTGAGCAAGAGAACAGGTGCCCGAAAAGGTCAACTGTTCCTTATAGACAATCACTATCTTGGGCTGCATGCATGGGGTATCACAAAGGGTATTTCATTCCCTTATGCACATGCTCAAAGACTAAAAACATTCAAATATTACTCAGTGGGAGGGAGAGATCCTAGTTATGAGGGACACAATCAGATTTCAACCATGAGTAATTAACAGTTGGTTTACTTATGTCATTGACACCATGTACACAAGGCCAGAGGCCTTAGACTGACACCAATTAACAGTCTCTCCATACTCTAAAAAGGAAGGACACGTCCTTTACCAGTAGAGTCTAGTACTCTGCTGACAACCAGCACTACAAAACACATCTCAGACAACATGTGGCGTAAGTTTCCCTTAGCAGAAAAAGTACCAGGTCAGACAAAGGAATGAAATCAGGAAGAGGAGGGCACAGACGTGCGGTATCAGGAGGTTTAGCCCATAAATTCTAAATATTGTTTCACACTAATGCTTAGCCTATGTTGCAGCCTGATGAGATGTGCATTGTGCAGACCAATCAATCAATCAAACATTTGTAGAGCGTGGCAAATCACCCCTGAGGGCTATATGCTGCTGCATGGAGGAATGATCATTTGAACATCCAGGACTTTAGTTCTCTTCTGAATCACTAGAGTGACAGTGTGGTCCTGAGGTGCAGTGGGAGGTTGTTCCAAGTCTTGGCTGCCAGGTGCGAGAAGGAGCGTCCTCGTCTGTTGGCTCGACGGATCCGTGGAGTGTCTGCAAGGGGGATGGAAGCTGATCAGAGGTGTTGGGTCGGTTGGTGGAAGGTCATGTATGCTGGTCCTTCGTTGTGCAGTGCCTAGTAGGCGTGGGTCAGCATCTTGAACTGACATCTCTTCTGAATCAGGAGCCAGTGCAGTTTTTTGAGATGAGGCGTGATGAGGGTCCTTCTGGGGAGGTTAAGTATGAGTCTTGCCGCTGAGTTCTGATTTGTCTGGAGTTTCTTCAGGAGGCATGGTGTGATTCCTAGATAGAGCTTGTTTCCGTAGTCCAGTCTGCTGGTGATGAGGGCTTTTGTGACGGTCCTTCTGGTGTCTGCTGGGAGGAGCCTGAAGATCTTGTGGAGCATGAAAAGAGTGTAGAAGCAGGCAGATGAGACTGCATCAACTTGTTTCTTCATGGATAGGTTGCTATCCAAGGTGATGCCAAGGTTTCAGACATGATCTGTTGTGGTGAGGGGGTGTGCTGAGCTCTGCTGGCCACCATGTGTCAGTCTATGGCGAGGTGTTGTTCCCAAAAAGAAGGACTTCAATTTTTTTGGTGTTCTGTTTGAGACAGTTGTCCTTCATCCAGTCCACTATGTTCATCATGCATCTGTGGGCGTTAGCTTTTGTGGTGTAGGGATCTTCAGACGGTGAGAGGATGAGCTGTGTGTCGTTGGTGTAGGAGATCATGTTAAGAGGGTGTGATCTGACGGTGACAGCCAGGGGGGTCATGTAGGTGTTGAAGAGGGTCAGCTTGAGGGACGATCCTTGGGGGACTCCACAGATGATCTTATTGGGCTCTGAGGTCAATGATGGGAGACTGATCTTTTGGATTCTGCCAGTGACGTACGAGGAGATCCATTTGAGGGGGTTTCCTTGAATCCCAATGTGGTTTAGTCTGTTGATAAGGATGTGGTGGGAGACGGTATCACATGCAGTGTACAGGTCCAGGAGGATGAGGGATGCTGTTTCCCCACGGTCCAGGAGGGCTCAGATATCATCTGTGGCTGCAATCATGGTGGTCTCAGTGCTGTGGTTAGCTTGAAATCCAGATTGGAAGGGGTCCAGGAGGTTGTGTTCTTCTCGTGTTGGGTGAGTTGCTGGTTGATTGCTTTCTCAAGGGCTTTTGCTGGATAGGGGAGCAGAGAGATGGGCCAGTAGTTCTTCAATTCAGCTGGGTTGGTGGATGTTTTTTTCATTAGGGGTCTCACTTCAGAGTGTTTCCAGACCACCGACAAAGAGGCTGTCGTAATGGAGGTATTCTGAACCTTCCTGAGGTTGTCGCTGATTGTCTTGCTTCCGAGATTGAAGACATGGTGGGAGCAAAGGTCTGGGGGAGCTCCCATTTGTACGGAGTTCATGATTAAGATAATATCTAGTGTGGTGAGGAGCTCCCAGTGGGTGAGAAGGTGTTCGAGTTTGTGCATGTGAGCTGGTTAATGCTGTCTGTGGCAGAGGATTGGCATTCAAAGTTTTTATATATAGCTGAGATCTTGTTTTGGAAGAGGTCTGCAGGTTGTTGCACAGTTTCTGGGAGGGAGTGATGTCATTCTTGGTGGCTGTGGGATTGATGGACTCCTTCACAATGGAGAAGAGTTCTTTGCTGTGGTTTGTGCTGGCTTTGATGCATTCTGCTAGTGTGTTCTTTTTGGTTTCTTTCAGGAGGTGGTGGTACTGGTTGAGGGCGGTCCTAAAGGCAGTGTGGTCTTCTGTTTTTTTGCTGATGCACTACTTCCTTTCAAGTTGTCAGTAGCTGCTTTTGGAGGAGTGCAGTTCCTCAGTGAACCAGCTCGCACCTTTACTTTGTTCTTTGACCTTGGCTGTCTTGGCATGGGCGATGGCATCAGCACAATCTGTGATCCACTGCTCTTTGCTGCTTGTTCAGGGTCATGTGTAGAGTCTAGGAGGTGGGAGCAGAGAGTGTTGTTACACTGGTCTTCTGATTCATTTTTTCCACTTTCTTTGCATGAATATAGAGGGCACGGTGCTCGGGTATGTGGGTTCGGAGATGGTGAAGTGTACGCTGTGGTGGTCAGACCAGATGACTGGTGTGGTGTGGATGTACCTGACTCTGTTGGTAGATGTGAAGATGTGGTCGAGCGTGTGTCCTGCGATGTGGGTAGAGTCAGTGACAAGCTGCTTGAGGCTTATGTGGCTCAAGCTTTTCAGGAGGTCGGTGGAGTTGGCATTGCTAGGGTCATCGAGGTGAAAGTTGAAGTCCCATAGGAATATGTAGTGCTCGGAGTCGATTGCTTGTGGGCGATGAGTTTCGGGATGGTGTTGCAGATTCTGTGGCGTGGTCCTGGTGGTCAGTAGGCAAGGGTGCTTCTGATGCTGCTTTTTCCATCTGTGTGGTGTTGTAAGTTGAGGTGTTCCATTACCGGTGTCAAATCGTCAGGGGATGTCGTGCAGCGGGCGATTCCCCCTCGGTGCTTGTTGGTTCGGTCCCGGTGTGTTATCTTGCACCCTTCAGGGATGGCGGTGGCGATGTCTGGTACAAAGGCAACGTTGAGGCAGGTCTGTGAGGAAGATGACATCTGGAGTGAGGGAGGAGATCATGTCCCAGACCTCGGTGGCATGTTTACCTAGTGAACGTGCATGAGCGGGATGCACTGGAGTTGTATTATGGTGGTTTTGCTTGATGTGTCGGGCGGTGGTTGTTTAAGTGCTGAAGGTGAGGCAGTAGTGTCGGCAGGAGAAGGGTTCTCTGACGGTCCTCGGAGATGAACGACAGCAGTGGTTGTTGGTGCATCTGGGGTCCAGAGCTAGGAGTCTTGTTGCTGGGCGTGGTCCAGGCGCGGATGGGTGCAGAGAGGCTTGCCTTTGGCACGCAAGCAGCACACCAGTTGTGTGCGCGCTGCGTGCGTCCGCTGCACGCATCAGCTGCACGTGTCCGCTTTGCACCCGAGCTGCAGCCTCCAATAAGTAGGTTCTGGGAGGAGGAAGGGGTGCTGGGAAGTGGGGGCAGGGCTAGGCGGGGGCAGGAAAATGGGCGGCAGTGGTAATGGGGAAAAAAGGAATGAACAGAAAAAGAAAGTGGGCAAAAAGCAGGAGAAAGTACTCAGAAAAATGGAGAGAAAGTAGGGAGAAACCAGTAAAAACTAGGCGAAAGCAGGGGAAAGCACTCAGAAAGCAGAGGGAAAGGAATGATAAAGCAGTGAAAATGAGGCAAAAAGTAGAAGAAAGCACTCGGAAAAAATGGGGGGGGAGGAGAGAGGAAGCAGTGAAAATAAGGCAGAAAGCATTCAGAAAAACTGAAGAAAAGGAGGGAGAAAGCAGTGAAAATGAGTCAGAAAGCAGAAAAAAGCACTCAGAAAAACGGGGAAAGGAGGAGAAAGTTGTGAGAACATGGCAGCAAACAGGAGAGAGAGCAATGCAGCAGAAGGGGGGAGCTGGCCTACGATTATTGGTGAAACGCAAGTACAAGCTGCATTCGAGCAGATGGACCTTTAGTCGGGGACTGTGGCTTAACATTAACAAATCACCAATACTTCAATAACAGTGATGCACATTAGGCCCCACAATGAGGAAAGAGAATAGTAGATTTGCAAACAATTATGGTTTATTAACAGATTAGAGAAGTTACAAATTCAAACCTTTTAAAGTAATCAAAGTAAATAATCAGCATATAATTAAATGAATTAGTATAATTAAATTCAGTTCAAAATAGCAATGACAAAGACAAATTGTTTTAATTAGTCTTTAAGCAAACTTAGCAGATTCAGCTTCCCATGACTGGAAATTTCCCTAATATGCTAAGCTAAGGTGTCAGGTAGGTTGGGGGAAAATCAAGCAAAGGGTATTAGCAAGTAAAACCTGTAAAAGGCCTAATAAAGTTTCAGTGAGGGAAGCGAGAATTAGTTTGCTCAGGAGTCTAATTCCTTGAGCAGTTGCAGAAGATAGAGTGTCTAGTCTCAGGAGAGTGTTTAAGGGGTATCTGAATCTAACTAGCTCAGCAAAACCGATTAAAACACAGTTTTCAACAGTAGCATGATTCCCATGGTGGGAAGACAGGATCAAACATTAATAGTATTTGAGTTTTGGCCCTCTTCCCAGCCAGCACACAATGGAAGTTTCAGCTGCACAACCTTCGATAGCTATCTCGTAGCAGGATGGTGCACTGTGGTCAGCCCTTCCTCCAACAGGTGTTGAAATTCACTATTTTCTGTTCATGAAACACTTACAGACAAACATTTCTGACAGAAACCAAAATATTTTGTAACACTAATTAAGTACCGCAGCTTGGCTCCTAAAATGAATGAAAGAAAGAAAGAATACAGCAGCCAAAAGTATATTCACTTGTTAACATACAGTATTTGAACTAAGGCCTACATTTTCTGAGGTCAAATATAATATGAAAATTACACATTATAGACATTGATGCATGTGCTGTGCATATTAATGCACTTT
This sequence comes from Pleurodeles waltl, assembly GCF_031143425.1. NCBI lineage: Eukaryota > Metazoa > Chordata > Amphibia > Caudata > Salamandridae > Pleurodeles > Pleurodeles waltl. The sequence goes on along the minus strand of NC_090449.1, from coordinate 1,006,704,251 downwards.
AGGCAAGCACAACATGACAGAATGGCACCACATACATGCTCAACAAAAGATAAATCTGATTGTGTTTAGATAGGTATTAGTAAACGTCACTGACATACTTGTCCCTGCCTTCATCTATTATATTTTATTATTGTGTACTAAAACATTTCATTCAGTCAGAAGCATTTTACGTTGCTAAAGTAATGAGAAAGGTATGTGGAAGGTTAATACTGGTTAGAAAATAACAGTAGTTGTATGAATTTAGTTGCACAAGTTTGAGACTGTAGTTGGCAAAGGCACATATAACTCATCAGTAATGCTATAACAGATATCTAGCTAATGAGACATGCACAATGAAGTGCACATTTTTAGAATATAATAAGGGAATCATCACTTTAAAAAAAATTAAAACATGAATTTTTAGCATTGTTTTGAACTATTGGAGACAGGTGGAAGCACAGATGTCTGGTGGCAAGGAGTTCCAATGAAAGAGGCTTAAAAGTGGGGAGGACAAGAACTTTGTGGCAGCATATGGTGGTGTTCATGGAACTAGCAGGTGCAGTAGGTACTGGCAGTTTTCTGTAGGTGTCATTTTAATATGGCCAATACTTATTGTGGTGTCTGGCTGCCTAATGCACTGAAAACAGTGAATACCTTGTCAAATGTGTGGTTGCTGGCATTGGGAAAGTTAGCTTGGTGGCAGTAAGTAAGGGAGTGTGTTTCACTAAAGTGCACAGAATTTTGGTAAAATGTTTATGATGCTATCTAGTGGTGCAAAGTCATCGAGGGGGAGGCATCCTAAAAGACTAATAGTTAAGAGTAGTCTATTGTATAATAAAGCGTTGAATAATGACTGGTTGTGTTGAATGGTATGTGTGGGCATATCTTATCTGTATTGAAAACGTGGAGTCATTCTGCAGTAGTTCATGTGCAGTGTTGGCAATAAATATATCAATTTTCATTGACAGGCTGAATAGAGCCCTGAGTTTTCTGGCTGAGGAAGCACATTTTAGTGAGGTGGGGGCAATTTAATATTGTCAGAAAGAGAAGTTAGTTCGGTTGTAGATGAAAAGTGTAAGATCTCAGTTTGAAAGGACTGTTGTATGAGAGACTATAATGGCAACTAGCGTCTGATGGCTGTAAGGCAATTTTTAATGCAAGAAAAGAAGTGGGATGTAGAAGTGGGAAAGGAGAACACATTTGGGTCTCATTGGTCTAAAGACATATAAAAACCTAAATATGGAGATAATATCACAGAGATAAAAGGTTTGGGGTGAGAAAAGGAGGACAGTGTGTTTGTGGCCTATCACTAATAGAGGGTTGGGTGTTGCTGAATTTGAATTCCAGGGTATTGAAAAAAAGCAGCCCGAAAGCCAGTCAGTGCCAGGCCAGAGACGCCTACTGATTCGAGAGAAGAAAGGAAAGTAGGGTGATCACAGTGTTGAAAGCTACAGATAGGTCCAAACATATTTAGATGTAAGAAAGTTGGTTGTTATGGGCAGTGGTCATTAGGCTGGATATACCTGAGCTTGCTGCTTCTCTGCAGTGTAATGTACATCTACAAATTCCAAAAGGGGTTAAGAATGCTATTTGAGGAAAGATAAAGTGTAAGGAGAGCTTACATCTGGTATCTTAGAGACATCAGGGAGCTGATACACTGGACCATAGTTTCAGCAAGAAGGAGCATCAGCATTGGGTTTCTTTGAAATAGGTAAAAACACTGAACATTTGAAGCAATATGGGTATATACCACGGGTGAGTAATTGAAATGAGAAATCTGACAAAGAATAATACTGGATGTGGTTGCAAGAGGGGTAATGGTCTGAGGGCTAAAGGGGTCTGATGCTGCACAGAGCACTGCAAAGTCTGATAAAGGGAGATATGACTATACCTGTTCGAACTGGAAAAGAGGTGCCCCCTGAAGGTATGCCAGGTCATTATATGGCAATAAATGTCAGTCTTCACTCATTTATTTGGCTTGAACAATGGCACTGGATCACTGAGAAAGAGAATTTGAGGAGAATGGTATATAACATGAAACTGCCTCGTAAACTTGCACAATACGAATAACTTAATGCTAGGGAACATTTAGCTCATCAAAAACAAAAGAAAAAATATCAAGGAAGGGTTAAGAAGGCAATACGCAAGTGTGCGGATGCTAGAAGGGATGCAGAACAGAAGACCTGGAGGACTGATGTGATCGAGGGAACTAAATTATATCCTGCACTGACGAGTGAGGTAGAGGGAAAAATTAAACGAAAGGGAAAGAAAAAGAAGGGAGAGGTAGCTGACATAGAGAATAGAAGATAGCACAGTATTAGCAAGTTGGATGAGAATTTCATAAATTAACTATTGTTGAATCCTCCATCCTTATACAATGTAACCCAAGTGGGAGAAGTGAGTTTTGCAAATATCAATGGGAATACTGATGTCCCTACTGCACTCGTAAAGGTGAGCTCTAATTCGATGGGAAAGGGTTCAGGAATGACAGTCCCTCAAAATGTATCTGCTTCACATGCCACAAATGTATTTACAGTTCCCATTACAAGTGCTCATGTAGTTCCTTTGACTAAGCCTGGAGTAGCAGAAAGTACTACACATACTTTGGCTGTTCCTACTGAAATAGGTACCTAAGGTAGTAACCCTGTGGGCTCGACAATGAGAACCCCTTCAGCCACGACACAAGGAAATGCTCCATGTACTGTAAGTGCAGATCCGACATTAAGGCCCTCATTATAAACATGGCGGTCTGTTCCGCACTGCAGTCGTTGGCGGCAGAAACCGCCAACAGAGGAGCGGTCCGGACTGCCAAATAATGAACCAAAGGAAACTCTTGCATCCCGCGCACCACCCACCGCCAGGGAAAGTAGTCCAGCTGACCACGGCAGAGTCCACCCACAGGCCGTCGGAAAGGCCCATCAAATTATGAACACCATTCCACCGCCAGTTCCGGGGCGGGAACCACCGCCACACAAAGCCAGGCGGAAATGAAACAAATAGAAGGAAACACTCACCGGAGTATCACAAAACGTGCAGCGGCAGCCATGGACAGAGAGCTGCAGATCATGCCAGCCTTGCTCCTTGCCATATATCTACACGACCGAGACCGCCAACGAAGACGACGACAGTAAGTACTGCAACCTACGACACAAGGGAGGAAAGGGCAAACTTACATACCCACCCACTACACCCACCCCGCAAAGCCCCCCCACCCATTCCCAGGAGCACAAGTCAAACATCCCACACCAAGAGGGAAGTACCCGACCGGAGGCCACTGCAACGTGGCTATAGGACATACAGTAACCCCATACACATAAATCATTTAAGCAAACACCAGGGTGGAACTGTGTGCAGCCCAAACACAGGCCACACAGAAACTTTATTAACTCGCTCAGTGAGCTAGATGAAGCAAACAGGGCCAATGGCCAGTCCAACAAGATTCAATTGTCCCTGGCCACAACTGGCCACACCTGACTCCCACAAGTGCTGGGTACTCCACAAAACGGGGCACCATAGGGGGATCTAGGCACCTCACGGAATAGGGGTGCGGGGGTGGGGATTCACGACAGGGGTGGGACTTAGACTTGCGGGAGGAGGTTGTAGGGGGGGTGGGCTTCTCCTTTGAAGGGGGTGAGGGCTTTTTGGCTCGGGTGGAGCTGGATGCCTTAGGCTCTAAGCGGGCCTTCTTCTTCACTGGAGAAGGGGCACGGGAATGGGAAGGCTGGACCGGGGTGGGCTGCAATGTGGAAGGTGCGGACAGGGCAAGGAGGTGGGCACGTTTCGGGACAAGACGGGGTGGGCCAGTGGGTTCGAACAGGTCTACACAGGAGAGGAAAAGTTTCTTGGGAGCAAGTGGGGTGGGCGTGGATGAGGGCGTGGGAGTGGAGGCAGAGGGAGTTGATGTATGGGGTGTAGGTGTGTGTGTAGTGGGTGCCGGTCACTGCTCAGTATGCTGTGGTGTGGTGGATGGCTGATGGATGGGTGTCTTGCTGCGTTTAAGTTTTTTGGGAGGTGGGGAGGTGGACACAGTGGGAGAAGACAGACAACTAGTGTGGATGTATGTTGGGTGTGTGTCGGTGAGTGTGCTGCATATGTCAACTACAGTGGAGGTGGTGAGTGCAGGTGTGGTGTATGGGGTGCATGTATGGCTGCCTGGTATTGTGGTGAGTGCAGGAAGAGGAGCAGTAACAGTGAGTGACGGTGCAGTGCTTGAGGGTGTGCACGTAGAGGGGACAGACAGGGAGGCGGAAGAGGCGGGCACACTGGGGGAAGTGGACGTTGTTGTGTGTGCAGGTGTATGTTGGCTGTGTGAATGCTTGTGGTGGGAGGTGTGGTGCTTGTGTTTGGAAGAGTGTTTTTTGTGTGTTGAAGTGTTTGACTGCGTGTCTGAATGTGTGCCTTGGACAGGTGAAGGGAGAGGGGTTCTGGAAGGGGTAGAGGAGGTTGGAGGGGGGATGGAATGGCCAGGGAAACTGGCTGCCGTCCAAGAGGAGGCCAGAGCCTGAAAAGATCTCTGTAGGGCATACACAGCACCGTGGATGCCATCCAGATAGGCATTAGTCTGCTGCACCTGCGATGCTAGCCTCTGGATGGCATTGACGATGGTTGTCTGCCCTACAAAGATGGTTCTCAGGAGGTCAATAGCCTCCTCTGTGAGGGCAGCAGGGCTGACTGGGGTAGGGAAGGAGGTGCCTGGGGCGAAGGAGTCGCCCAACTTTCTGGGTGGGCGGGCACGGACAACTCAGTGGGGAGCAGAAGGGAGGGCACTGATGGTATGGGTGGTGGCGGAAGATGACACAGTCGTGATTTGTCCACTAGTGTCCGCCACCTGCGGAGGACCCCCATCGAAGGAGGTTTCAGAGTCACTACCACTGGTGGTAGTAGCCTCCCCCGTGGAAGTCCCCTCGCCCTCCCACCCACTGGTCCCCTGGGCGTCCGTTGTCTCTGCCTCCGAGGATCCGTGGGCCACTGTCTCCCCACTAGCTGGTGGCTCAGCTCCCTCGTCTGATGTTGATGCTGTACCAGACACACAAAAGAGAACAGGGATGGGGAGACAAAACAGGAGAAACACCTGTAAGTAGCTGAATGCAGATACACAATGTCCAGACATACACCTACCCAGCAGACACACCCAACATGCTGCACCGTGCACTAGGCCCATGACCATGGCCCTGACTAATGGCAGTATAGTGACCTACACCCATATCTTTTCATTGCATTGAGGCTGAGGTAGGTGAAACCTGACAGGGACACCCCTACATCCTTTGGGGAGCAGACAGTAGCTGGACACCAGTCAAAACCCTGCTCTAAGCCCCATGACCCTATCGCACACACACTCATCCTTCCAGGCTGAAGTATGGGCTGTGAGTACTCACCCCCTTGTGACTGCTGTGGAGCCTTCAAGCACCCATCCAGGTCTGGGTACGCCACCGCCAGGATCCTTCGCATTAAGGGGGTCAGTGCCCGATGGGCACCCCTACCACATTGGGAGGACTTCCCCAGCTGGGCCTCACTGATCTTCTGCGCCCAGCGTCGCAGGTCCTCCCACCTCTTCCGACAGTGGGTGCTCCGCCGGTTGTAGACCCCCAGGGTCGGACCTCCTTGGCAATGGCATGCCAATGTGCCCTCTTCTGGTGGGGTCTGACCTAGTAGGAAGACACAGAGAAGAAACACAGAGGTCAGGCACCTGCACGATGGCAATAGCTGGCTGATTGTTAGATATAGGTCAGACAGTAATCCCAGACATGCAGGACAGTGGCAAGCAGCATTCCATGCGCCAAGCCCCATCCTGGCTCACAGGAATGCACATCAGAGCAATCCACTCCATCCATTACACACACAGTTCTCCCCAAACCCGGACTCACCTGTACCTCTGGTCGGCCATAGAGTCTGCCGTACAGGGGTAGGACCCCTTCCACCAGTTTCTCCAGTTCTTCCTGGGTGAAGGCCAGGGCCCTCTCCCCTGCCCCACGTGGAACTTCCATAGCCAGAGGCAGACCACAGCAGTACACGGAGTGGAGTACTTCTCCGCACAAGATCAGGGAGTCAAGTGAGCACACAATGACGAACGTGCGTATGTTCCGTGGCGGAATGCACCGTCACCGCCGGCGGCGATCATGATACGCCAAGATTCCCCATTGGCATCAATGTTATCCAATGAGGGTGCGAACAGCGGTAAATACCGCCGAACGCTGTGACGTCAACCGCTAGCGGTCTTAGGTCACTTCCACAACGAACTACAGTGGGCTGACATTTTGCCATCACCTACGCATCTTGAAATTCAATTTAGTCACAATTCTGGGCCTACTAGCCATATGATTCACATATGTCTCTATCCATAGAGTATATTATCACACATGATTCACTCTGTTCCCTCTCAGTGGTCTCAGTTAGTGGCGTTCTCTGACCTTGTTGTCAGGACAGGACACTCCCCCCACCGCACAGCGCACCCTGCAGGTGCTCGGTCCCTGACTGCCGCTGCTGCCCATGTTCAAGGCCCTCCTCCACCCGCAGGCCCCCGCCTGCGCCTCATCCCTGGTGGCCCAGTGGTGGGCAGTAAGGTTTGCTTCTGTAGTGTCTGTTTCCTCACCGTCTCTCCCTGTTGTGCCCACTGTATTCTCTGTATTGTAATCACGTTGTCACTGTTATTCAATCTGTGCCCTTAGTGCTGCCTCTGGTTGTCCTAGTATCTGTATCTGTTATTCTAGTAGTCACGTTATTCTTGTCCTCTCTGTGTGCTTGTACCGCTTCTTGCTCTCTCCCCTTGCGCGTCTCCCTCCTCCTCTGACCCCCCCGCCCTCAATCCAGCGCCATCCGCCCGCTTCCCTGACTTTTTCACCCACCCTACACCCCTGACCCCCCCTCCCCTCTAGCTACCTAGCGTTATTTTTCACCCCCTACTCGCCTCTCCCTCGCCCCTTTTCCCGCCGCTTCGGCCCCGCCCCCTCACACCCCCAGCTCCTCCTCCCTCCCTCCACCCCCTCTTAGTGCAGGTCACTGCGCTGCGAGGGCGCGTTCTCTGACCTTGTTGTCAGGACAGGACGCTCCCCCGCCACGCAGCGCACCCTGCAGGTGCTCTGTCCCTGACTGCCGCTGCTGCCCATGTTCGAGGCCCTCCTCCACCCGCAGGCCCCCGCCTGCGCCTCATCCCTGGTGGCCCAGTGGTGGTGTGCTTCTGTAGTGTCTGTTTCCTCACCGTCTTAGTCCTAGTATCTGTTACCTAGTAGTCACGTTATTCTTGTCCCTGGTGGCTCAGTGGTGGGCAGTAAGGTTTGCTTCTGTAGTGTCTGTTTCCTCACCGTCTCTCCCTGTTGTGCCCACTGTATTCTCTGTATTGTAATCACGTTGTCACTGTTATTCAATCTGTACCCTTAGTGCTGCCTCTGGTTGTCCTAGTATCTGTATCTGTTACCTAGTAGTCACGTTATTCTTGTCCTCTCTGTGTGCTTGTACCGCTTCTTGCTCTCTCCCCTTCCACGTCTCCCTCCTCCTCTGACCCCCCCGCCCTCAATCCAGCGCCATCCGCCCGCTTCCCTGACTTTTTTCACCACCCTACACCCCCTGCCCTCCCACCTCCCCCTCCCGTCTAGCTACCTAGCGTTATTTTTTTACCCCCCCTCCCTACTCGCCTCTCCCTCGCCCGCTTTCCCGCCGCTTCGGCCCGCCCCCCTCCCGCCCCCAGCTCCTCCTCCCTCCCTCCACCCCCTCTTAATGCAGGTCGCTGCGTTGCGAGGGCGCGTTCTCTGACCTTGTTGTCAGGACAGGACGCTCCCCCCGCCGCGCAGCGCACCCTGCAGGTGCTCTGTCCCTGACTGCCGCTGCTGCCTGTGTTCGAGGCCCTCCTCCACCCGCAGGCCCCCGCCTGCGCCTCATCCCTGGTGGCCGAGTGGTGGGCAGTAAGGTTTGCTTCTGCAGTGTCTGTTTCCTCACCGTCTCTCCCTGTTGTGCCCACTGTATTCTCTGTATTGTAATCACGTTGTCACTGTTATTCAATCTGTGCCCTTTGTGCTGCCTCTGGTTGTCCTAGTATCTGTATCTGTTACCTAGTAGTCACGTTATTCTTGTCCTCTCTGTGTGCTTGTACCGCTTCTTGCTCTCTCCCCTTGCAAGTCTCCCTCCTCCTCTGACCCCTCCACCCTCAATCCAGTGCCATCCGCCCGCTTCCCTGACTTTTTTCACCCAACCTACACCCCCTGCCCTCCCACCTTTCCCCTCCCCGTCTGCGCCCGTCTGCGCCTGGCCCGTGCCCAGCGCCAGAACCCCTGGACCCCGCACTCCGCACTGCACACCGCCCAGCCTCAGCTATGACGCCGCTTCCCTCCACGCACTCAACAACGGCTGAAACCAACACTGCTACCAAGCCGCCCGAAGCACACCCACGGACCTTTCGCCTGCCGCAACTGCCACTCCACCTACGACCGAACCCCAAAACCAACAACCACCAGACCAAACCACCTCCGCTGCATACTCCTCAACACCCGCTCTGCACGCAACCACGCCGTGGAACTCTGGGACCTGCTTGACAGCACCGCCCCGGACGTAGCCTTCCTGACCGAGACATGGTGGAACGACTCATCCGCGCCAGACATCGCCATCACCATCCCAGACAGATACAAGATCTCCCGCAGGGACCGCACCAACGGCTACGGAGGAGGACTCGCCATCATCCACAAGTCCACCCTCAAGATCACCACCCACATCGACGACCACTTCAACACCGCCGAGCTTCTACACTTCTGGATCCACACCGACCCCAACACCACCCTCAGAGGAACGCTCGTCTACAGACCCCCCGGACCACGGGCCCAGTTCTGCGACGCTATCACCGACCTCGCAAGCACCCACGCACTCACCTCCACGGACTACATCCCCCTCGGGGACCTCAACTTTCACCTCGAGAACAACAACGACCACAACTCCACCACGCTGATCAGCAACCTCACGAACCTCGGACTCAGACAACTCGTCACGTCACCAACCCACGCCGCCGGACACACACTGGACGCCATCTTCTCCACCAGCGACCACGTCACCTTCAACGACACCACCGAACCCTACTGGACCGACCACCGCTGCATTCACTTCACCTACAACAAAAACAGCGCACACCACCACAGCCGCCAACTCCCCCGCCGCAGCTGGGGCAAAGTCACCGAAGAACAACTTCTCAGCACCCTCTCCCAGAACCCGCCGAACTTGCCCACGGACCCGGACACCGCAGCCTGCGGCTTCAGACAATGGATCAACAACTGCGCCAACATCCTCGCCCCGCTGAAGAAACCCCCCAGCAACCTCACCAGCAAGAAAGCCTCCTGGTTCACCGACGAACTTCTGGCCTCCAAACGCGCCTGCAGGAAACTGGAAAAGAAATGGCTCCAAGAACGCACACCGGACAACCACGCAACCCTCAAAGACGCCACCCGCCAACACCACCACCTCATCAGGACCACCAAGAGGTCCTCCTTCAAAGACCGCCTAGAAAACAACGCACACAACAGCAAAGAGCTCTTCCGCATCGTAAAGGAACTGTCCACCCCCAGCGCCAAAGTCAATGACATCCCGCCCTCTCAGGAACTCTGCGACTCCCTCGCCGCTTTTATCCACAGCAAGATCGCCGACATCCACAGCAGCTTCAACATCCCCACCACGCCCACCCCCGTCACCACCTCGAACCCAAGCATCGCCAACCCCATCACCGCCTGGTCCAACGTCGACGACGACACAACGCGCAAAATCATGAACTCCATCCACTCTGGATCACCGACTGACCCCTGCCCCCACCACATCTTCAACAAAGCCGACTCTATCATCGCGCCCCAACTCCGCAAGATCATTAACGCCTCCTTCGAAACAGGCACCTTCCCGGAAAGCTGGAAGCACGCAGACATCAACGCCCTCCTCAAGAAACCCAAAGCCGACCCCAAGGACCTCAAGAACTTCCGCCCCATCTCCCTCCTCCCCTACCCAGCGAAAGTCGCAGAAAATATCGTCAACCTTCAACTGACACGCCACATCGAAGACAACAACATCCTCGACCCCTCACAAACCGGATTCAGACGCAACCACAGCGCCCTCATCGCCGCCACAGATGACATCAGACGCCAACTCGACCACAGCGAAACCTCCACCCTCATCCTCCTAGACCTCTCAGCGGCCTTCGACACAGTCTGCCACCGCACCCTACTATCACGCATCCAAGAAGCCGGAATACAGGGAAAAGCCCAAGCCTGGACCTCATCCTTCCTCTCCGACAGAACACAGACCGTTCGCCTCCCACCCTTCCGCTTAGAAGCCAACAACATCATCTGCGGCGTCCCCCAGGGCTCCTCCCTGAGCCCGACGCTGTTCAACATTTACATGGCCCCCCTCGCACAAGTGGCCCGCCGTCACGACCTCAACATCATCACCAACGCCGATGACACCCAGCTCATCCTCTCCCTCACCAACGACCCCGCCACCGCCAAAGCAAACCTCCACGAAGGAATGAAAGCAGTCGCCGACTGGATGAGAAATAGCCGCCTGAAACTGAACACCGACAAGACAGAAATCCTCATCCTCTGGATATCCCCCTCCGCCTGGGACGACTCGTGGTGGCCCACCACCCTTGGAACAGCCCCAACGGCCACCGACCACGCCCGCAACCTGGGATTCATCCTCGACTCCGCACTCTCCATGGACACATCACCCCACACCTCAAAGAGCTCCACTGGCTTCCCGTCGACAAGAGAGTCACCTTCAAGCTCCTCACCCACGCACACAAAGCACTCCACAACGCCGGCCCCACCTACCTCAACAACAGACTCAATTTCTACACGCCGACCCGTCAACTGCGATCCGCGAGCCTCGCCCTCGCCACCATCCCCCGCATCCAGCAAACCACCTCTGGCGGCAGATCCTTCTCCTACCTCGCCGCAAAGACCTGGAACACGCTCCCTACCTACCTCCGACAGACTCAAGACCTACTCGCCTTCAGAAGACTCCTCAAGACCTGGCTCTTCGAGCAGTAGCAGTCACCCCCCCCCCCTCAGCGCCTTGGAACCCTAACGGGTAAGTAGCGCGCTCTATAAATGTCTGATTGATTGATTGAGTGGTGACAATATACATCTGTCAGGTTGCAGTTATTGTACAGATACTACTATGAAGAATGCAGTGAATGTGTTTAGCAAATATGCCTGTGTGTGTGTGCACATGACTCCTTGGGCCAGATGTAGGTAAGTACGGGTTTGCAAATCGCAAATTGCGAGTCTGAGCGAGTCGCAATTTGCGAGTCGCAAACCCATATGCAGAATGGTGTCCCTGACACCATCTGCGACCCCCTTGCGATTCCTTGCACTCACAGGGATGGTGGCCTGCTGGAGACAGCAGGCCTCCATGTCTGTGACTGCTTTTTCAACAAAGCAGTTTTTTTTTGTATTGCAGCCCATTTTCCTTGAAGGAAAACGAGTTGCAATACAAAAAAATAATGAAACCATTTGGTTTTGTTTTTTTCAGAGCAGGCAGTGGTCCATTGGACCACTGCCTGCTATGAAAATACATTTATAGTGACATTCACAAAGGGGAAGGGGTCCCATGGGGACCCCTTCTCTTTTGCGAATGAGTTAGCACCCACTTCAAGTGGGTGGTAACTGCAAATTGCTTTGCGACCGCTTTCGCGGTCACAAAGCAATTCTGCATTGCGGTGCCAGTAGCAAATAGGAAGGGAACACCCCTTCCTATTTGCGAGTCGCATTCCCATTTTGCAAGTCGATACCGACTCGCAAAATGGGAATGTGCATCGCGATGGCCGTTTTGCATAGTGCAAACTGCGATTTTCGCAGTTTGCGCCATGCAAAAGGGTTACTACATCTGGCCCCTTGTTCTTACCCCTCACAGGTACAGACTCTTGTGGCGGGGAAGGGCACCTTCTGTGTACAGACCACTTGTGGATATGTGGACCATGGTGCAGCGTCAGATCATTATCACTTACAGACTATTCAGGACCTATGTGCATTACTGGATCCTGCACTGACTCCCGGAAATCATAATCAGCATGCCATTCCAACTGAGGTGCAGGTGCTCTCCGCACTCCAGTTCCTGGCCACAGGCTCCTTTCAAGTGACAGTGGGCATGGGTGCTGGTTTCTCACAGCCAATGTTCAGCCAGGTACTGACAAGATTTCTAAAAGAATTTATAGAACATCTGCAATCCTATGTGTGATTTCCCCAAAGTACTGAGCTCCCTGCCATCAAGTTCAGACTTCTATGCCTTTGCAAACATTCCCCATGTTATTGGTGCTATCGATGGAACCCACATACTCATCATCCCCCCAAGAGTGAGTGAACAGGTGTACAGAAACAGGAAGAACTTTCACTCCATGAACATCCAATTTGTATGTACAGCAGACCAGTACATATCCCATGTGAATGCCATGTTTCCTGGTTCAGTCCATGATTCATTTGTTTTGAGGAACAGTAGTGTGCCACAAAAGATGGAACAACTCCAAGAGGACAGAGGGTGGATCATAGGTAAGTTTGCCTGTCACTAACTGACACATTGCTGAAAAACAGCCTGTCAGACTGAGGACATTCCAATGACGACTCTGTATTGACCACTTCTCTAGGTGATTCTGGCTATCCAAACTTGCGTTGGCTCCTGACACCAGTGAGGAATCCCAGGACGGATGCAGAGAGGAAATACAATGAGGCCCATGGATGAACTAGGAGGGTGATAGAGCATACTATAGGTCTCCTGAAGGCTAGATTTCGGTGCCAACATATCTCTGGGGGTTCCCTGGCCTAAGGGCCTGATAATGTGTGTAGGATAGTGGTGGCCTGCTGCATGCTGCACAAAGTGGCAGTGAGACATTCAATCCCCCTCTTGGAGGTGGAGGGTACTATAGTTCCTGATCTGTTACCTCAGAGAGGTGAGGAGAGTGATGGTGAGGATGAGGAAGGGGAAGATGTAAATTCCAGAAACCAACTGATACAACTCTGCTTCCAATAACTGTCTGTGACATCAGCCTGTATATGTGGTTAGTGATTGATACTGTAAGTGTGCCATGTCAACTAGGGGGAATTGGTCATGATATGCGAGCCATGGACCTCTTCAGCATGATACAGACAGACAACATAAGCATTCTCTTCTTGACTTTTTAGAAACACACTGTACCAGCAGCATGCACAATTTGACAATAAAGTTTATCCCTGACTGTTGCATCCATACTCCACTTTGTTCAACATTGAAGACAGGGGACAGTGTTACAGGTGAGATACGTTGTTTATTGGTGGAATACAGTGAAATGTGCTATGCACAGTGATGGAAGTCGTTATGGTTGGTTGTCCTCAAAACCGACTTGGTGGCAGGCCTGTTTGATTTCATAGGTGGGTCCTATTTGTAGTTCTGTTCATCATTTAGCCCTCAGCTAAGTGCAGTTTGTGAATGTGTGTTTTGGTTGCTTGGCAGTAGCAGCAGTGTCAATTGTTGGTAGGGGGCTTGTTCTTTGCTGGGTTTCCAGTGCCATATCTTGGCCTGAGGCTACGTTTGGGCGCCTGCTGTGGAACTACTTGGGGTGACATGGTCGGCCCTTGGAATTCTTGGGAGGGTTTTTCCTGTGCAGTTTCAGCTGCTTGGGACAACTGTTGCAGGTTGTCCAGGGCTGTTGTGGGGGCCTCTTATCCGGTGTGGGTGTCGGAGGGTTTGTTGACCAACTGCAGCAGTGCTCCAGCAATGGTGGCCATTGTGGCATTGTGTTCTTTCCACTGCTCCATGGCCTGTTGGTGGTGTTCCAGCTGCATCCTCTAACTTTGCTCCAGGGTGGTTTCAATCTGTGCCAACCTGTCTTGGGTATGTTGGTATGCCCCCAATACCTCTGCAATGATGTCCTGGGCTGCTGCATCTATCCAGTGCCCTACCCCCTGACCCGCTGGGTCACTTGGCCTTGCCCTGGCCCCCTATGCCTGTGTCCCCTGCGCAGGTCTGGACGTGCCACTAGTACTGGGGCCCTCGTCTTCAAGGATGTTGGGGGTGGGAGACTGTAGCCTCTGTTGCTGTGTTCCACCTGTTTATGCCCTGGTTCCACTGGTGTGGGCATGCCTCCCCTAGCCTGCTGGTCTTGACTGGGTGTTAGGGGTGACAGTGTTTTCCTGGGTGGGGCTGCTGCATGGTGAGCATCCAGGGATGTGTGAAGGGCCTGCCTGCTCATCAGTGTCCAGGGATCCTTCACCAGTGTCCTGTGATGTGCCTTTGTCTCCCTGGAATGCTGTGGCACTCCTTGTCCCCTCCATTAGGGTTGCACGGGTGGTGGTGCCTGTTGGGGGACATAGAAGTGTTTGTTACATATGCATGAGGGTTTGAGGTTGGCAGTACTGTACAATGTAGTGCTTGAGTGCCTTTCAGTGGCCTTCAAGTGTGCCTTTGTGAGGTGGACATAGCATCTAGTGCCAGTGGTGGCGTTACATTGTGGTGGGGTGTATTATTCCATTGTGGGAACGTGCAGGGGTGGGTGGCTGTGCACAGCTGGAGTGATGTGGGCCTGGTAGTGAGTTGTGGGTGATGCAGGGTGGTGGATGTGGTGGGTAATGGCTGGGAGGGGTGTGGATCTAGGTGGGTGTGGGTGGGGTGGTGCACGCATTACAGGTATGGTGTATATGGGGTAAATGTAGACGACTTACCCAAGTCCATTCCTCCAGTGAGTCCAGTGAGTCCTTCTGGGTGCAGGATGGCGAGTACCTTCTCCTCCCAGTCGGTGTAGTCGGGTGGTGTTGGTGGCTGCCCTCTCCCAGTCTTCTGCACTGTGATGTGGATACCATGACCCGGACTTTCCCCCGCAGGTCATTCCATCTCTTGCGGATGTCGTCCCTGGTGCGTGGAAGGTGTCCCACTGCAATCACCCTGTTGACGATGGTCTGCCACAGCTCCATTTTCCGGGCGATGGGTGTGTGCTGAACCTCGGAGCCGAATATTTGTGGCTCCACTTTTAGGATCTCGTCCACCATGATCCTTAGCTCCCTTTCGGTGAAGCGTGGATTTTTTGAGGGGGACATGGTGAGGGTGGTGGATGGCATTGGGACTGGGGACGGTGTTTGGGTGCTCCTGTGTGGGTCGATGTGCATGTCCTGTCTGCTGGTGTTCTCTGTCTGGCTCTGGTGCTCTCCGTCTTCTGGTCCTGGTTTTGTTGCAAGGGATTGTGGGGTGTGTCTGGGGGTGTTTTATGGTGTTCTGGATGTGTGTCAGGTGTGTGGGTGCTAAGCCGAGCCAATGTGTACTGTTGGGCCCACTTCTGCCAGTGGCGGTCGCAGCTGCCAATTGTCGTCCGGCCTCCACTGTCTGCCGAAGTGATTTGTGCATCTTTATTTGGAGGGCGGGATGTGGGTGTGCTTGGCAGTGGCGGGGGGGGTGGGGTGGGCCGTGATTCCCGCCGACAGGGTCCTGGCGTGGAGTGGTGGTATGGGAATGTTTGGCGGTGTTGGGTTTTTTGTTCATTATATGGTGGGTTCCATTCGCCGCCGCCGGCAGGATTCTGTTTGCCGCCGCCACGGCGGTCGACGGTCTTTACCACCATGTTCATAATGACTGCCTAAGTCTGGCAGGAATTTCCTTGCACAAAAGGTTTCCCCAAAGATCACCACTCTTTTTCTTGCCTAAACTGAATGTACTTCCCAATGCAAATTGCAGTACCCTTAGGACAGGAATACTAAAGGTTTGCCAAATTCTGACATTCCTATTTGGAATTCACCAGGCAATGCAAATCGGGTCGTAGTGCCCAAGAATTAGATGATTGGCTTAAAGGCATAGACGTTCCAAATGGAGGTGAAGGTTCAAGAACAAGAGGAAATACAGTCCAAACCCAGAGAGAGAAAAGACAATAGATGTGGCTAATTTAAAATTGGGATTAAATGAAATTATACTTGGAACTCTTGATATGTATTAATTAAATACCTGTCATGGAAAGGAGCTCTTGTTCATGTGTAAGGATATTATTAGATGTGCCGGACAGATTTATCAGAGGTTGGCTGACTTAGTTTGGAAATAAGACATTGATTTGAATAAACCCAAAGGGTTGCAGAAAAGAGATCATTTAAACTTCAGTGATGAGATCTTTCTGACATGACAACATCAGCAATGAAATTACAGATCAGTGAACTAATTGGCTACATTAAAAATAGAGTGAGCTGGATAGATGGGAAGGCAGATGAGTAAAAAAGAAGGAACTAAAGAAAGTAAGACTAAAGCTGCCTCCGGTTGGAGCAGAGGAGGACGAGGACATATAAATGCTCCCAATGAGAGAAGTTTGTGGTGGAGGCTATGTCCATGGCATATGAGTGATCTTGCGTCATTCACAAACAATTTTCCAATATTAAGAGAAAAGCCAGAAAAATGGTATAGGCAGGTTTGTGAAAATATGAAAGGTGCTGTGGAAAGACTGAATACCTTGTTTGAGATTGTTGTTCCGAGTGATTTAAGGGTTGAATGCAAAATAGCTATGGATTGACTAGAGAAAGAACCTATGAGACATCCAGTGACAAAGGGTCCATCTCCAGTGATGATTAGAAAGTTTCACCAAGTGATTACATTTTTTAATCAAAGGTGTCTCCTAAAGATTTTTGATTGGGTTAAGACTGACAGAACGACCCATGAATCCAAAGAGTCAATACACTCCTATTATGAGAGATTGTAGCATGCATTTAAACAGTATAATTGGACAGAGACCACTGAGACCAAAGATATAGGACATAGGGGGTCATTCCAACCTTGGCGGTAAAAGCCGCTTACCGCTGTCAGAAGACCGCCAACATACCGCCGCGGCCGCGGTAAACCGCCACGGTCATTCTGACCCACAACAGGCAAACCGCCAAAATGCAGACATCCACAAAAGTCCGCCACACCAAAGGACAGCGCGAAACTGGCGATGACCAAACCTCCACCGTCACGCCAACAGAAATACGCCCACATTATCACGACCCACGAATCCACGCGGCAGTCTTTCAACCGCGGTAATCCATTGGCGGTACACACCGCCGCGCTCAAAATACACACACATTTACAAAACACATCCACATTGGACAAAACGAAAAACACACACCTGACACACATACACACACCACTCCCACACACCCATTACAATATAAAACACACACCCACATCACACACAAACCCCCACTTCTACAGAATCGGGACCACGCACTGAGAAAAAGAGAACTGAGCACCCAGACGCGCATTTTACTTTCACCCAGCAATATTTCCATGCACTTCAGACAACACACCAATACACATCACCACACAATCCACCCCACACATCACCCCCACCACCCCATGACACCGCAAAGACACCCCAGGTTCTCCGAGGATGAACTCAGGGTCATGGTGGAGGAAATTGTACAGGTAGAGCCACAGCTCTTCGGGACACAGGTGCAGCACACCACCATTGCCAGGAAGATGGAGCTATGGAGCAGAATAGTCGATAGGGTCAACGCTGTGGGACAGCACCCAAGAAATAGGGACAACATCAGGAAGCAGTGGAACGACCTACGGGGGAAGGTGCGTTCTATGGTATCCAGGCACAACATCGCGGTGCAGCGGACTGGCGGCGGACCCCCACCTCCTCCCCCAGAATTTACAACATGGGAGGAGCAAGTCTTGGCGATCCTGCATCCTGAGGGCCTCGCAGGAGTATCTGGAGGAATGGACTCTGGTAAGTCTCATCTTCACTACTTCATCCCCCCCACCCCACCAGCATGCCAACTCATACCCCCACCCTCACCCTCACCCCCATCACATCCTGCTCCTTGCAAATGTCTCACCATCACAGCCCACCCATCCCAACACCAAGCCCTGCATGCGACCACAAAGCATGGACACCCATCACCAAAGCATGCCCACAGCACATACCCATCCCCCACCAAATCACCTTCACAAAAGCCCCCACACGGGAATGCCAGCACTGGGGTACAAGGGCACCCACCCATTACACGCTATGGCACACACAAATGCAATAACCATACTTTTACACCCCTGCAGGACCCGAACGCCACCGCGCAGGAGGGTCCACAAATGTCCACTCCACCCCCAGAAGAGGCCCACAGTGAGGACAGCAACTCTGTCGACCTGGATCTAGATGACCAGCCCGGCCCCTCGGGGACCTCGGGACAGTCGGTTCCCCTCAGACAGCCACAGCCCATAGCAGACCTTCCCCCCTCTGGGAACACCAGCACAGCACCCACCCAGCGGGCCCATTCCTCAGTCCCCAGGACACGTCAATCAGCGGTGTGTCCACCACTACAGGGCACCCAGGTTAACCCACCACCCCAACAACAGGGACCTGGGGACAGTGGCAGTGGGCACACGGTCCAGGGGACAGAGGCACAGGGAAACAGGGGAACTGGGAGGGCTGCTGTGCGACAGGGGGGGGACAGGCCCAGGGAACCCACTCTCCACGAGGCCCTCTCCTCCATCATGGGAGCCTACCACCACTCCCAGGAGACGATGGCGACGGTCCTGGCCAGGTTTCAGGAGATCCAGCTTCTGCAGGATGAACAGTATTTGGGGTTCAGGGAGGAACTACGAAACATCAGTTCCGCCCTGGCCACCATTGTAGGGGCTCTGAATCAGGTAGTCACCACATTGCGGGACACTGTGGCAGGACAAAGGGCCCCTGACACTAGCATGGACCAAGAACTGCCTACCACCTCCGCCGGCGCTAGTGGACAGGAGGCCCCGCCACAGGACCAACAGGCCACCAGCACCCCACCCCCTGCAGAAGGAGAACCACCCCGCAAGCGGGCCCTGAGATCCAGGAAGAAGACAGAGTAAGATACCAAGACCCCCACCAGGAAAGGATACCTCCCTGATTGTCATCCCACTGTCCCACATTGACACCCTGTCCATTCTTGTACTGCCCATGCTCCACTTTCCACAGGCATTTGGACATTGCACCTGTGATACTAATAGTCTGGACTCTGCCGTGGACAATCCTCCACCATCACCCCTCACCTATTTGCAATCACCAACCATAATAGAGCACTGAAATAAACACAGTTATTGCACAAAACAATCAGGAGTCTGGCTGTGATTTTGTACTAATGTATTAGACATTACCGTCTCAAAATGCATATTTACATAGTGATGCCAACATACCACTGTCACACAGCTGTAGTCCATGGGGAAACAAAGCAGATGTCACGCAGTATGGCCCACATCTCTGGAATTGGAAGGGAAAGTCACAACTCAGTTACCATACACAGGGGGAAAAGGTCAGACAGTAGAGAGGTAGTAGGGGTTACGTATATGTAATATGACGGGTTGGACTCTTACCTGTGTGTCATTGAAAATACTGCTGTATTACTGTGTTCCTGTTGTCTATGTCGTCCTCTTCGGCTTCCTCTTCTTCACTCTCCACAGGCTCCACAGCTGCTACAACACCACCATCTGGACCATCCTCCTGCAGAAAAGGCACCTGGTGTCGCAAAGCCAGGTTGTGAAGCATACAGCAGGCCACGATGATCTGGCACACCTTCTTTGGTGAGTAGAATAGGGATCCACCTGTCATATGGAGGCAGCGGAACCTGGCTTTCAGGAGGCCGAAGGTCCGCTCGATCACCCTCCTAGTTCGCCCATGGGCCTCATTGTACCGTTCCTCTGCCCTTGTCCGGGGATTCCTCACTGGGGTCAGTAGCCATGACAGGTTGGGGTAACCAGAGTCACCAATTAGCCACAACCGGTGCCTCTGGAGTTGACCCATCACGTAAGGGATGCTGCTATTCCGCATGATGTAGGCGTCATGCACAAAGCCAGGGAACTTGGCATTAACATGGGAGATGTACTGGTCTGCCAAACACACCATCTGTACATTCATCGAATGATAACTCTTTCTGTTTCTGTACACTTGTTCACTCCTGCTGGGGGGTACTAAAGCCACATGGGTCCCATCAATGGCACCTATGATGTTGGGGATATGTCCAAGGGCATAGAAATCACCTTTCACTGTAGGCAAATCCTCCACCTCAGGGAAAACAATGTAGCTCCGCATGTATTTCAGAAGGGCAGACAACACTCTGGACAACACCTTGGAAAACATAGGCTGGGACATCCCTGATGATATGGCCACTGTTGTTTGAAATGACCCACTTGCAAAGAAATGGAGTACTGACAGCACCTGCACTAGAGGTGGTATCCCTGTGGGTTGGCGGATGGGTGACATCAGGTCTGGCTCCAGCTGGGCACACAGTTCATAATTGTGGCTCGGTCAAGCCTGTATGTCAGTATGACATGTCTTTCCTCCATTGTCGACAGGTCTACCAGCGGTCTGTACACAGGAAGATTCCTCCATCTCCTCGCATGTCCCAGCGGACGGTGCCTAGGAAGGACAACAGCGAGCACAGAGTCAATCAGCCCACAGGTACGTAACCACAGTTTGCACAAAACACAATTCCCAATGCATTGAATGGTTTGTAGGAGTGTTGATGCAAGGCCTAGGTACGCATTTAAAAGTAAGCCATGTGGGCCCTTGAAATGGCGGCCGCCTGACCTGTGAAGTGTGACAATGGGATGTGAGGTCAATGCGCTGGCGTGGCACACCGTGGCGGTAGGCGGTTGAAGACCGCGACGCAAAGCAGCATTGGTTAACATTGAACCCTCTGGGTTTCAGGAGCCAATGACGATGTGCGCCGGCGGTCGCGGTACGCACCGCCGCGGTACGCACCGCCGCGGGCGTGACCGCCATTTTCTATCTGCTTAATCACTCGATACCTGATCTTCGACAGGAGAGGACCTACACTGCAAGTGCTGCTGTGACCTCGGTCTGGAAGAGACAATGGCTCATGCGACTGGGTAAAGGGCCCCTGCCTTCACTGCTCAGGAATTGGAGAAACTCGTGGATGGGGTCCTCCCCCAGTATGCTCTACTCTACGGTCCTCAAGACCAACAGGTAAGTACACTAGGACCATGCTTTGTGGCCAATGCCTGTGTTGAGTCGGGTGGATGAAAGATGGTGGGGAAGGGAGCGAATGAGGCATGCATCAGACGACGGATGACAGGATGTGCCACATGGCAAGGGTAGGGATGGGGGGCCACTCACATTGAGGGTGCAAAAGGTGATGACTCTTTTTCTCCCCCTGTACATTTCACATAGGTCAGCGCCCACCAGAAGATAGACATTTGGCGTGCCATCGCCAAGGACGTCCGGGCCCTGGGGGTCCACCAGAGACGGGGCACCCACTGCCAGAACAGATGTGAGGACATCTGACGCTGGAGTAGGAAGACGGCGGAGGCTCAGCTGGGGATGGCCTCCCAACGTGGGAGGGGTGCCAGTCGTACTTTGACCCCCCTGATGTCCCGGATCCTGGCGGTGGCCTACCCTGATTTGGATGGGCGCGTGAGGACATCACAGCAGACACAAGGGGGTGAGTACAAACTCATTCTGCTGGCTTTGCGCGCAGTGGAGGTGTCTGGGTGGGGGAGGAGGGCTGTGGGTATCCCTAGGCCAGGGCGATTTCTGTAGGCTAGGCCCCTCCGTAAGGCATGGCCCTGTGCCCCCGCCCCCCACCTCTGTAGGGTGCCAAGTACAGTTATCCATGGCCCTGTGTCATCTATGTGTGCAGTTGTCGTCCATAGGCTTGTAGGCCATGTCCCACGGATTGAGTAGTGGACCCAAAGTGCGCGGCGTAGTGCAGGGGGCTTCTGTGTCTGTCCTCTCCGCCAATGGTGTCGCCAATGCACGCACTCAACATGTCTTTATTTCTCCCCCCCCCCTTTTTTGTGGTCTTCCTGTTCATGTGTGCATTAGCATCATCAGGCGGAGGAGAAGTGGCATCGGAGCACGAGGGAGCTGCATCCCACATGGCCCTGGAGGGCCATGCAACGGATTCCGAATACACCAGTGGGACAGAGGGCGAGGGGAGCTCCACAGCGGGGACTCGTCCAGACATTAGTGACAGCGACTCGTCCTCTGAAGGGAGCTCCCTTGTGGTGGCGGCAACATCCGTGCCCCCCGCAACAACAGGTACAGCCGCCACCCAGCACACCAGCACCGCCCTCCCAGCAGTCCCTCAGCGTTTGCCCTGTGCCCGCTCACCCAGGAAGGTGGGCATCTCCTTCGCCCCAGGCACCTCAGGCCCTGCCCCAGTCACCCCTGCTGCCCTCAGTGAGGAGGTCATTGACCTCCTGAGGACGCTCATTGTTGGGCAGTCTACCCTTTTAAATGCCATCCAGGGTGTAGAAAGGGAGGTGCACCAGAGTAATGCATACCTGGAGGGCATTCATTCTGATCAGGCTGCCCATCAGCGATCGTTCAACACTCTGGCCTCAGCACTGATGGCAGCAATTGTCCCTGTCTCTAGCCTCCCCCCTCCAACTTCCTCCACCCATACCCTATCACCTGTACCTCTGCCTATCCCAGACACACCATCAGACCAGCCTGCACACACCTCAACACCCAAGGGAAGCTCATCCAGACATAAGCACCACACATCACACAGGCATTCACACAAGCAACATCCACATACAGACATACCAACACCCACTGCCTCCACTGTGTCCCCCTCCTCCTCGTCTCCCTCCTACCTCCCTGTCACGTCTCCACTCACACCTGCATGCACAACATCTTCAGCCACTACGTCCATCACCAGCACACCCACCAGAACACCCTGCACACGTGCAGTCACCACCCCCACTACCATTTACACGTCCCCTGTGTCCTCTCCCACTGTGTCTGTGACCCCCTCTTCCAAGCTACACAAACGCAGGCAGCCACCCACCCAACAGTCATCCACCTCACGACAGCATCCAGCCCAAGCACCTGCACCCAAAGACACCAGACTGAAAACTCCTACAACCACAACCTCTTCCTCCACTCCCATACCCACTACACCTACCCGTCCCTCTCTTCCTAAATTGCTTTTCCTTTCCAAACTTGACCTCTTTCCAACAACTCCCCCACCCCGTCCATCTCATAGGACTCCAGTCAGCACCTCAGCCACCACAAAAGCGGGACCTGTAAAGACAGTTTGCCATGGACTGTGGAGTCCCCCACCCTCAAGGGCAGCCAGTTCAGTAAGGAGCCAAGGCACGGGCCAGCCCACCCCCGGTAAAGCATCCGAAGATTGCCAGTGGCCGGCGCGAGAGGCCGAAGACACCAGGGACCAAAATTCCTACCATGGCTCCGGCAGGAAGTGTGGTGCCACCTGGCACACCGCCAAAGGTGGGGAAGGGCCACAGGCGAACAGGGAAGGGTGGGAAGGGCAGCACGACCGACAAGTCCGCCAGCAGGCCAGCTGGCCAGGGAGGCCCCGCCAGCCCCATGCAAGGTGGGCAGGAGGACACCCACAGGCCCGGTACTGCAGCCCAGGAGGGCCCCGCAAGCCCCATCCCAGGTGGGCAGGAGGACACCCACAGGCCCAGTACTGCAGCCCAGGAGGGCCCCGCAAGCCACACGACAGATGGGCAGGAAGGCACGGCCAGCCACAGGTCAGGTGGCGAATGAACTCCATGCCATGGCCGGATCCGCTGACCTGGACACTCATCCGATGCACCGCTGCACTGGGCACTGCCGTCTCAAGCACCGCTGAACTGGATCCTTCATCTCAAGCACCGCTGCACTGGGCCCTTCATCTCAAGCACCGCTGCACTGGGCACCGCCGTCTCAAGCACCGCTGAACTGGGCACCGCCGTCTCAAGCACCGCTGAACTGGGCCCTTCATCTCAAGCACCGCTGCACGGGGCACCGCCGTCTCAAGCACCGCTGAACAGGGCACCGCCGTCTCAAGCAGCGCTGCACTGGGCACCGCCGTCTCAAGCACCGCTGAACAGGGCCCTTCATCTCAAGCACCGCTGCACTGGGCACCGCCGTCTCAAGCACCGCTGTACTGGGCCCTTGATCTCAAGCACCTCTGGCCCATTGGCAGAAGGGGCAGGCCCGCATCTGTGTCGGGCAGGGCTGCACGAAGCACTCTGGGCACCAGTCCCCCTCCAGAACCAGTGGAGACTGTTATCCACTTGTAGAGACTTGAGAGACTGTGGCTTTGCACTCCCCAGGATGGCACAGTGGGCAAGCCACCCACTGTAGAGACTTGAGAGACTGTGGCTTTGCACTCCCCAGGATTGCACAGTGGGCAACCCACCCACTGTAGAGACTTGAGAGACTGTGGCTTTGTACTCCCCAGGATGGAACAGTGGGCAAGCCACCCACTGTAGAGACTTGAGAGACTGTGGCTTTGCACTCCCCAGGATGGAACAGTGGGCAACCCACCCACTGTAGAGACTTGAGAGACTGTGGCTTTGCACTCCCCAGGATGGAACAGTGGCCATGGAGGCCCCTCGTGGATCTGGCATCGTGGACTCATCTGGCTGAGGTGCCCCCCTTCCCTTCCCCCTGAGGTGCCTGTAGTTTTCCTATCTGATGCCCCTGCAGTGTTCTCTCCGTTGGAGTCAGGTATCCTGTGTGGGCTTTGCCCATGTGATTTGGGCCCAGTGGTCCACGGACAATGCCTGCTACAATGATCGGACTTTAACATTTATGTATATAAAGGTTTTAGATGTGTGATATATTTTAAAGCCAGTGATACAATATATTCCAATGTTTCGAATCATTTCCTTTTGTCTTTGCATTCTTCCGGGGTGTTTGAGGGGTGTCACTCTGAGTTGTTGCTATGCATTGGTGTGTGTGTTGTAGTGGGTGAGGGTGGGGGTGGGTGTGTCGCGTATGTGTGTCCCCGTAATTTTTCCCCTCTCCCCTCCCCTGTGTCGTAGGTGCAGTACTCACCGTTGTCTTCTGCGCCGGCGTTCGTGCTCCTGGTAGAGGAGCAGGAAGACAATCGCTGGGAGGATGTGGAGTTCGGGTTCCATGCTGTCCAGATTCCTCGTGGGGTGTATGGAGGTGAGCGTTTTCTGTTCGAAATGCCTGTTTCCGCCGTGTTTTTATCGGCGGGGCTACCGCCCCGGAAAAGGTGGCGGATTGGTAGGTTGTGATGGGGTGGCCGGTACATTGACTCTCGCCTCTCTGTTGGCGGTGACCGCCGTGCTGTTTGTTTGTCCCGCCGTGGCGGGCGGTGTGTTGAAGTGGCGGTCTCTGTTGGCGGTTTCCGCCAGGGTCGGAATTCCATTTTTTTTACCGCCAGACTGTTGGCGGTTTAGCCGCAGGTTTAACACCGACCGCCGAGGTTGGAATGACCCCCATAATGTGTGCAGATTTGTGTATGCATTGAAACCCAAAATTTGCACGATGATTCAGCAACATTTAATTTGTTGGCAGAGTAAGTCAATTGATAAAATCTTAAGATTTGCCAAATACTGTAGTGATGAATTGGAGATCAAGAAAAATAAATTGAAAGAAAAGCTAATGGTGTCACAAATTAAATATACACAACAAAGTCAGAATCAACAGTTTGTAGGTAATGTTGGTCCCATGCAGGGAGTGTATCAGCAGGTAGTTCCAATGACAGTGGTAATGGATTTCAACAACAGAGTAAAGGACATGGGCCCTCATTACAACCTTGGCGGGCGGCAGAGGCCGCCCGCCAAGGTTGGACCGCCAAGCAGCCGCCTATGCTGCCGCAATCCCACCGGCTACATTATAATATCCCCGCCAGCCCAGCGGGGATGTCGGCCGTAACATTGGAGCCGGATCCTAATGGAGCCGGTGGTGTTGTGGCTATGCGACGGGTGCAGCTACACCCGTCGCGCTTTTCAATGTCTGCTAGGCAGACAGTAAAAAGAAGGGTGGGGCTGTGCCTGGGGGCAGCTGCACTGCCCATGCCAAGTGCATGGGCAGTGCAGGGGCCCCCAGTGGCCCCGCGAGTCCCCTTCCTGCAAGCCTTTCCGCTGGCGGGACGGGGAGTCATAATCCCCAGGGCAAGCTGCAAGCAGCGCTGCCCTAGTGGATTATAACCGCTGGGACAACGATGGCGGGAAACCGCCGGTCCCAGCGGTGCGACCGCGGCACTACCGACGTGGTCATCATACGGCAAATTGTACCGCCAGCCTGTTGGCGGTACAATCGCGAAAACATACGTGCCGATCTTTGACCACCAGGGTTGTAATGAGGCCCATGGTGTCCCAATTGATCTGAGTACAGGGAGTGATGTGGCTACATTGAAGAAAAACAAATCCTTGCCATGTTTGCAGCAGGATGGGGCATTGGAAGAAGGAGTGTTGTTTCAATGCTAATAACATTGCAAATGAGAACCCAGATCAGAATGGTGTATTTGTACAGACTCAGGGTAATAATCTGGTTCAGACACAGCATGCACAAATGTAATGTTCCCAAAGCTCAGGGAATGCAGGTTCCACACACTCCAATGCCGCAACAGAATGCAAACGCTCTTAGATCTCATCTGAATCAGGTCAACAATGCAATTAATAACCCTTTTGTGAAACATAGTATATCATGACAATACCCTATGATACAAGCAGATGAGGATTACAACTCAGAGCGGTCACAATGACAGTGCCTGAGAGGGGAGGAGGACTGCGTAGTTAGTACAACCTTAGAGGTAGACCAGGGTAGTCTGATGGTGAAGTGAATGGCCACCCCATCATTCTTGATCAACACTGGTGCTACCTGCTCTGCTGTGAGAACAGCAGAAATTTCCAGCCAAGCCCTCGCATAAAAAAGAAATCAAGCTGTAGGAATTGCCAATAGACATTTAACTAGCCCTGTTACAGAAGTGTTACCTGTTAAAATAGGGCCCTTTGAAGAGAATCACCGATTTGTGGTATGTGATTCACGTCCTGTGAGTCTGCTTGGACGTGATCTTTTGTGTAAACGTAACTGTTCCACTTACTGTACTCCAAAAGGCTCATGACGAAGATGCTGCCTTCAAACTTGTAAGCCAGAAATTCAGGTATCAGATTGTACCCCAGGTTGGCAAGCAATGGCTTTGCCTCAAGACCTGAGAGTTACAGTGTTACCTGAAGTCTGGGACTTTTCAGGAAAGGACACAGGTCTCATTAAAGCTATTGGACCTATCTGCATAACAGTGAAACCTAATACGGAATATCTGGGAATCCCACAATATATTCTGAACCCTGAAACCATTGCTGGTATTACTCCTGTGACTGATTCAATGATATGATTCAACAAGGTATCCTGAAGGAGATTTTAGGGAGTTCATGTACCCCATTAATTATGGGCTTGCAGAAACCCAATGGCAAGTACTGCATTGTGCAGGACTTGAGGAACATTAATGCCATTGTACTTCCTTGTTGTCCTGTGATACCAAATCTAGCTGTGATTTTAGTGGTTCACTGTGATTGATCTGTGCCCCACCTTATTTTCAATACTGTTGCATGAGGACAGCCAGATCCTCTTCGCATTTCGGTTGGCAGTTGTATTTTGGCATGGTGCTGAGTCCCACAAGGCTACACGGAGAGTCTTCCATTTTCCACCAGATCCTCAAAAAGAATTTGGAATCCTTGGAATCACTCTTTCATTGAGTCTTTGTCCGATATATTGATGACCTGCTGGTGGCGTGAAATCCTCAAGAAGCTTGCAAACATGACGCAATTGCCCTTTTAAACCACTTAGCCGAGACTGGAAGTAAAGTATACATGACTAAAATGAAGTACTGTAAGAGAGAAGTTAAATACCTCGGACATCTCATTGAGAAAGGTGCAAGGAGGGTGTCACAAGAAAGAATCTCAGCGATTCTGCAGATGAATCCGTCAACAACTCAGAAAGAAGTCAAGATGTTCTTGGGAATGGTGGGCTACTGTTGGAAGTGTATTCTCAACTGTTCCCTAGTGGCCAGGCCACAAGAATGTGTCAGATCTGGTTCCTTGGAATAATATTTACAGGCATGCCTTCTCAGAGCTGAAAGTCTCTGTTGTGCCCCTGGTCTGGGAATGCCTGATTATAACAAATAATTTGTTTTGTTTTGCAGTGAGGGGGAGGGATGCACTCACTCAGTGCTAAGTCAGATGCATGAGAATGCTTGCAGACCAGTTGCCTATTTTTCAGTTACACTTGACCCAGTAGCTGATGTGTTGCCTGGCTGTCTTAAAGCCATAAATGCCACAGGTGTCAGCATAGAACAGTGTGAAAGCACTGTTATGAGTCATCCTTTGAATGTTTTTGTCCCCCACTCTATGGAGATATTGTTGACCCGCACCAAACCCCAACATCTCACAGTTGCTTGATGCAGTATCAGCAAATCATACGTGCTGAAGCCAATGTTACTTTTAAAAGCTGTACAATGTTGTCTCCTGCAAATTAGTTGCCTATTCCTGTGAATGATAAGATGTTGAAAATTAAGTTGAACATGAGTGTACTGTCTAAATGTTACTGAATTGTGCACCAAGCCAAGACCTGACATTCAAGATGTGCCACTACCTGAATCAGGTCATGTAATCTATGTTGATTGCTCCTGTTTATGAGACCATAAAGGAAGCCTCAGAGCTGCCCGGGCAGTCTGTACTGTCTTGGGTGTGGTCGAAGCCTTCAGGCTTCAAGGAGTATTTTCTGCACAAGTGGCTGGATTGATTGCTCTTACTAGAGTATGCTGTGATTCAGACCAGCTGAAAGTGACCATTTTCACTTATAGTCAATATGCTTTGGTGTCGTCCACAACTTTGGAAAGTTATGGAGGTTTTATGACCTCTTCAGGTTCTCCCATATCCAATGGGGAGAATGTGCATAACTTGTTGAAAATATTACAGCTACCTGCTCAGATTGCGGCTGTCAAATGCTCTGCACATCCCTAGGGAGAGGATTATTGTTGTGCCTGCTGCGCACTGATCCGAATGCTGCAGGGCTGTTGCATGAACAGTATGAAGCTTCCTCCATACGGCAGGAAATGCTTGGGGTTCTAGCCTTTCGCACCTGCAGTTTTCCTGCAGTTGGTCATACCCACCTTTCACTGTCAGGTCACGCCGCTCTCGGCGTCATCGTCGTGCTTTGGCGGGTTTCCTTCATTTTCTCCAGTGATTTTGGCCTCTGTGTGACCCACACCTGCTTTCTCCTGAACCTATAAAAGAAGAAATAAAGGACCTTTAGAGAATCGCACTCTTCTTATTCAACATTGTGGTCATGTGTTGCACTTTTTTGATGTATTCTATTTGCGCATATACATACCTGTTACAAAGTCTCCCTCCTGAGACCTGCTTTTGGGAGCACATTTTCTGCTGTCTAACTGCACGTACTTACCTGATGCTGGCACGCTATTCCTGGGATCTTCTACGTGCCATAATTTAGACGAATCTGTGAATATTAACAGGAGAATTTTTGATTATGGTCTGAACAGTAAGCAGAAAAAGCACACCGAAACGTACCTTTTTTGTTGTTTTGCATACTGGAGTTTATGTTGTAGTACATGCACTAAAGGAAATAGGTATGTTAAAACCCTTGCATAATTAAAGCAAAGCAACCATACTACATGCATAGAAGTTGTTTATCTTTCTAACCTTATGTTCTGTTATTTTCCTGTAGATCTCAATTCTTAACGACAAATAGTTATCACATATCCGCTCAAAAAGGAAGAGAGGATTCACCCAGGTATACTAAAAGCACATGTAAGGTCTGAATGAATGCACTGACTTTAATTCCTGTTGAGAATAGATACACTGATTCTTTCTTTTCTTTTCTCTTTTCACTCAGGAAAAGCATACAAAAAGTCATCGGGCAACACGTACTTACCTGCACTACTTTGTGGCACCGGTGCTTTTTTCTATTCCATCCCCTCTTCCCCCATTTACCCGGATTAGCTTTGACCTTGCTGGTGGTGTGGGAAGTTGGGAATTCGCTACAAGGTTTCCTATTGCTCCTGCAGAAAATATCAAGGTGAGATCTGACAGCTATTTAACAGTGGCAAGCAGGTATGCTGATGAAGTTGTCAAATCTGCGCCTTAAATGCTTGTACATTCAGTGGTGAGTATCAAAATGAGGGAACAGATGAGACCAATCACCACCTTTTACTAACCACAGCAGATACCCAGGATGCAGTTAAAAGGTTACAGGAAGAAGTGTCAGAAGCAGAACAGCAAGGTTAGATTAGAGCTGGTTATATTATAAAATGAGGATGATATTTGGGGTTGAGCATGTAGAAGACCTGTATTGCCAGATAACTTGGTACCTCCAGTGGCAAGACATTATCATGGACCGGGTCATATAGGTAGGGATGCTATGGTGCGACTATTTTGGCAAACATGGTTTAACACTAGGTTTAGAATGATGGTAGAAGCTTTGTGTCACAGGTGTTTTGCATGTCAGCAGATGGATGTAGGCAAAGGAACTGCAGTAATGTTGAGCCACATAGGGAAACCTGGAGGTCCCTTCAACAGAATGCAGTTGGACTTCATCCAGATGCCTGTGTGCAGCAGGCTGAGATAAGACCTGGTGATTGTATGCATGTTCTTGCATTGGATTGAAGCTTTCCCAACCAGATGAAATGACAGTCTCACAGTAGCTAAGCTGTTGTTAAGGGAACTTAACCCCAGTTTTAGTTTTCCAACTTTTCTGGAGTCAAACCGAGGGACCCACTTTAATGAGAGTGCTAGCTACACCTGCACATGCGCTTGTGAACATTACAGATGGCATGGTTCTTGATTATTGCAAAGGATTAGCTGATGTGGTTCATTCTGTGTCACCTCAGGTTGGAAAAGCTACAGTTGCCCCTCAACCAGAGTAGTGCCATGACTTTGTCCCTGCGACTGGGTTATGGTGAAAAACACATCTGCAAAACATGTCTTGACCCTCGGTGGAGGGGCAGTACCAGGTTATCTTGGTCACTACAACAGCTGTGAAGTGTGAAAGTCTTCCCAACTGGGTGCATGAAGCACATACTTGCAGAGCCCCTTATCCCGTTGATGATATAATAGTACCTCTCCCTGAAGTGCAGGTGGTTACAGTGAGACAAAGGAAGGAGATTAGTCGCGCTGTTGGGGACCGACAAGAGTCTGGAAAAGCACATTTGGTCTGGGGGGGTCTAAATGGGTCAACAGCTGAATTTGTAACAAGAGGGTCTAATCCTGAAGCATTGTCCACACAAAATTCAGATCCTGGCGAAGGGGGTAATGCTGCAACAAAGTGAGTTTTGCCTAGAGACAAGTGGCCACAAGGAAAGAGTTTACCTGAAGTACGAGGTCCACACCACACTATCCCAGAAGAAACTGAGGAATCTGGCCTATGTGGCTGTGATGCGAAAGGGCCAGTAGTGCGGAGATCAAAGACAGCAAGAGTACCCTGTCTGAAGCACTCCGCACCTGAATGGACATATTCTGTTGTCAATGACTGGTAGAGAGAATTTTGGACATTTTGTTAAACAGTTCAGATCCAACTGAGCCCCCATGAAATTAACTTTGTGGCTGAACTGAGCTTTGGAATTATATTGCAACTAAACAGTCTGAGACATTTTATCCCGGATGTGATTATTAGTGAATTTGAAATGTGCATTTATAAGAGACATTAAATAGACTTTGTAAGGAATAAAGAAGAGTACCCACGTGTGTCTCTGCAGTAGAAGAGTAGGGTTGTCAGTTAGAAGAACATAAAGTAGGGCTAAGGAAGACTTACAAAGAACTTGTAAACTAACATTGACTTTCATTGCATGGGCATTATTTTGCCACTACCACACAAGTGAGAATCAACAGAGAAGACTTTTGCTGCTGTTGCATTTTACTAAACGGTCTGAATTCAGAAAAATTATGGAACCTATTAACAATAAGGGTAGACATAGATACATACAGGAGTGTTAGTTGTAACAATTATAGTATTAATTGCTTTGCTTATTGTGCTTAAATACAACTTTGAGTGTAGAGGAAATTAGATCTAGAAGTGCCCCTAAAACACCACTTCCTGCCGATGATAGTTTGCCTTTTATTGATAAGAAAGATTTACATGTAGGTACATCTAGAAGAGATTATTCACTGAATGTTTATTCTAAATTGCTTTATGAATAGGTTGACACTATGGATGTTAAGGATTGCTATGTATGTATGCAATTACCTGCATCTACTGCAGAGGGAATAATATAGTGCCATATTTCTCTGACTTATAGCGTCTCATGTAGTTTGTTGCTGAGTTAATTCAATGGGAGAGGACATCTGCAAACACTCGACTAGACAGCTTGCTAAAACAATAGAAATAGTGGGACCTTAAACCTACTATGACATTAGACACAGCTTTTGCACATAGACACAATTTGACCTCTATATTGTCAGATGTGGAGAAGAAAATTATAGATTCAGTAGAAATTAGATTTGATTTGCTTTGATAGTTGTAAAGCACAAGATAGGGGGAAAAACATAATGGCAAACGCTGCAAATCACACATGTGCACCGATTTGGGCTTAGGAGGAGATTGAACATAAGGTAGCAGGAGACATAGCAGCTTCAGCATAGATTTGCAACATTATGGGAAATTGTGTATATTCACTAGAAAATCCAGATTATCCACAAATTTTGTAGGTAAGAGTGAATGTGATCATATCTTCGAAACAAGGGGAAACTGGAGATTATGTTTAGATGGTGAGGATCCTGTTATTCCTGGAGTTTATTACGTGTGTGGGAAAATGCTTATTACAGATTACTCAGGAGATAGTATGGAATATGTTACATGGGAGTAGTTCTTTCTGAAAAATTATCATATGAGGCGCCTTGATGGCACCTTGATGATCCAGAAGGGAGAGAGCATGCCAGACTGAAAAGAGGAGTTAGTGTTCGTGTAATTGTTGGTGCAATTACTACATCTGTAGGAGCAATAATAAAGTCTCACTAGATTAGAAAGTTGTCTACAGTAGTTAACAAGCTGTCTACAAATACCGCTGGAGCATTCTTAGTTATGGATACTGAGATGGTAGTGATTAGATCAGTCGTTTTGCAAAACAGACCTGTGTTGGACATTATTCTCGCAAAGGAAGGTGCACTCTGTCGGATGTTGAAAATTCAGCAGTGATGTACTTACATCACTGATAACAGTAAGGACTTGAAGAAATACATTAAGAACGTTATTTATCTGAAGAAAGATGTGAAAGGATCAGAAACAACAGATGCATGGGAAGCAATAGGAAAAGGATTTTCTCCTATTGGCATATGATTGGAAATTTAGGAAAGGAATCGTTGGAAGCATCCTGAGACCCCATTGATTAGTGCTCTTTGTGGATTAATCTTGTTTGGACTTTTTAAGGAATAGAAACGCGCACAAGTGAAGAAGGGAGTGAAGAGAAAAAGAGAAGACATTGTATTAGAAGACAGAGAGTGCAGATACTATGATGAATGGAAGAATCCAGATGAAAATTCTTGAATATACCTAAAAGGATCTGACTGGTCTATCAGATGTGAAATTTATATTTGATATGATGGCTTGATTCGCATTAGAGGGGGGACTGAAGGAGTGTATATTTGACTCCACCCCTACACGTCACAAATACACAATATAGATGTGCACTTAGCAGTACATACTAACGTTATTAATGTAAAGTGTTGCACTTGAACACTATACTGAAGTTATTCACTGTAGAATTAGAGGGGGGATTTAGGGGTCAGGGAAGTTTTTTTTTAACAGGGGGTAGGGTTTTAGGGCTCAGGGTGGGTTGCAGTATTTTTTTTTTACAGGGGGCAGGGTCTTAGTGCTCAGGGCGGGGGCGCTGTTGTGGTGTAGTTGCATGCATGGCAAGGTAGGTAGGGCTGGGGCTGGATTTGGGGGGGGGGTTTAGGGTTGGGGGCAGTTTAGGGCTTAGGGCAGGTGGTTGTATGATACAGCCATGCATGCCTTTAACACACATTCCTTTACCAAGCATATTTTTACAACAAAAGTTGTTGTAAAGGCATGTGTGGTAAAGATGCGGTTGTAGTTCCAACCACGTTGTTAAGGCATGCGTGGTTCGGGCATGTGGGATTGTGTCATACAACCTAGAGATTCATATATACTGAGGGCCTTAACCTTATTAAATTAAATGTTTCCTTTAAAGATGGGATAAAACCAACCTTGTGCTATTGAAATGTATTAGCTCTTGAAACAAGAAGAATTCATGTAAATGTGCACTAATGTTTTTTACATTTGAATATATAAGGTAGTTACTAGTTGCATTTATATTTGTGAATGTAAAGTTGCATTACCCTTACTACAATGTAACATGAAATTAATTTGAACTTATGTACTGACATTCTCATTTATTGAATTTGTATGTGCACAATGACATGCATTTAAATGTGCACTATTGCACTATAAGAATAGGCCTGAATTTCTCGCGACAAGAAACACTGTTTTTCATATTTGCTTGCATGTCTTTTTCTTTGCAGGAATATTCACATGAAATGTTAGCGGCTTGGTAATAGTCTGAGAAAAGGACCTTGATGGAGGAACAGGGAGAAACAAAGCCTGAGCTGACAGCCTCTATTCAGTAATGTTGCAGGTGCTCAAGGTCGATATCATTCTCAGGATTACTGTGGGAAAAACTACAGATCTTGCAGCTCAAAACGTGAGAATGGAAAAGACAATGGAACCCCTGATGGTGTGAACAAAGGGGTTCCTTAGAAGGATTTGTGTGATTTTAACTAGTGCTCACAAACAGACCTGTATCGTTTCTTCTTCTTTCTAGCCCTTTTTGCTAAATGTGGCTTTGGATAACACTTAACATCGACTCTAAGAAGACTCTTGACCGAACTTCTGAAATGCTGACACCTTTCCCATATGCATGAACATATTTTTACTTTTCTAACATTTTTTCTGACTTTTTGATATTCGTCCCCAGGCTCAGAAATTTCGATTAATTTATGTCCTAAGCTTGATTACCTCAGATATCACCCATGTTTAGGAGGGAAAATGGAAGATAGTTTTCTGAGCACCAAATTTTACCACTCATTTTCTATATTGCTATAACTGAACTTCTTGTATGTCTTATGCTGATGCGCCTAAACTTCTTCAGGAGATTTGGTTATCCTGTTGTGATTTTGTATCTTTACAGCATGTTTGTGAGACTGATTTATATTAATTTAACAGTTAACTTGATATAAAACTCCTTAATGTTAGACCCGATTCCTGGTCCTCATTGTGTAATCAAATGTGTTACCCTGTTAACTGGAAATTGTTTGATTGACACTAACCACCGCTACATCTTTTGAGTCGGCTTAAAAAGGCCAGATGACCAATTTTAGGAGAGTGGTCCAATCGCTTTATCAGCTGTATGTTACCAACAGCAGACAAGGACATTTGCTCATGTCGCTAGAAAGGGTACACTTAGCACGCATGCAAAGGACATAAAATAGATTTTGAACATTTAATTTTTCATGCACAGGTCCAGGGCTCAGTGCACTTCAGGGCTATAAGTTTGCTGGGTCCTGCCGGTGCTCAGCAGGTGCTGAGATGGGTCCCTATCGGGCTCCCAATTTTTGCCCTCACCCTCAGAGTGGAAAAAAAATCTTAACTCTGCAGCAGTACCGCCATGTGCTGCCTTTGATGTAACTTCAAAGAGACTCCTCATAGTTCTTTCACCAACTAATCATTTCAGAACTGAAGCATTTTCAATATTTCATAAAGCAAAGCCACTATTAGTTATCTCATGCTACAAACAACCCTTAACAAAGCCTATAGTCCATATTTGTTGTAGGTGTAATATTACTGGTGTATTCTATATCTGGCTGCAGTGGCAGAAAGAAGCAGTAAAATACCAGTCGGAGGCACACTATGCTAGAAACAGATTTTTAGCTTATAGGTTTTTAAGCCACGCCCTTAACTACATGGGCCAGGCCCCTTTGAGAGACCCTCCAGTTTTTTCATCCCACTTAAATCCCTGGTGCACATGCTAGGTTAGCATATTGGCTAGGCAAAATTAAATTCAGGATATTATCAATTGAGCACTCAGGGTTGGGGTACAAACCTGTGTACCATGCAGAGGACATTCAAATTGGAACAATTACACATTCATGTGATAACTGGTTGAGACCAGGGCAGGCGCTAGGCATGGGCAGTGTGGGCAGCTGCCCAGGGCCCGCACCCACCCCCTTCAACATGCCTTACAGTCAGGTTGGCGTACTGATCCTCTTTTCTTCTCCCATTCAATTAACAGCAAGGTGTGTCTCCTTGCTGGGAAAGGGAAAAGGGGAGCAGGTCCTCCCTTGGGCATTGCAGCTATAGTGTAATGCTGCGAGGCCCATGGAGGGGGCCCCATTCCCAGGCCCAGGTAGGCGGGACACACTGTGAAGGTATGTGAAGCAATCAAGTCGTCTGTCTCACTCTGAAAAGCACTGCGGGATACACATTGTCACTTAGTCAGTGCCCCACCTCCTTTAATCCTTTCAAAGGCTAGGTAGCTCTCTTTC
The DNA here is from genome assembly GCF_031143425.1 of Pleurodeles waltl. Taxonomy (NCBI): domain Eukaryota; kingdom Metazoa; phylum Chordata; class Amphibia; order Caudata; family Salamandridae; genus Pleurodeles; species Pleurodeles waltl. The sequence goes on along the minus strand of NC_090449.1, from coordinate 1,006,668,053 downwards.
AGCCCTTTACGGGCTATGAAAGAGGTGCAAGGCCGGACAGGCCCTATGGGGCATCAGCAGGACATTGGCTGTTTCCCCGGGAGACTTGATGGGTGGGGGGAGCTTTTGTCACTTGGGAGGGAGAGCAGTGCAGCAGTTTTAAAATGACTGTATATTTCCTTGCATATACAACAGTTTTCAGGCAACAATAAAAGTGCTAAAATAATTCTGGTGATTTATGTATCTGGTGAAGAGAGATTGGAGTCTTGTCTAGTGGCAGCTTTAACTGCTGTAAGGTAACACTGAGGGTTAATATACCTGCTGCAAAGAATGTGTGCTATGCAGACCACAGAACACTATTTTATGTGCAGTGCTCAGTGGGATAATGCTTTTGTCATGGAGATGCTTTTGTTACTGTGAAGTTCAAAAGTTACAGTCATAATCTAGCACAGTGATCTATGAGCTGCCAGCAAGGAGTGAGCTATGAGCTGCCATCAAAGAGCTGCATGAAAACTGCATGATACAGGTTAGGAAGTTATGTCTTTTCCCAGTCTTTGATTATCCTAATTTTGCTAAAAAGGGAATTGTTTGGGTAGAAATAATTTATTAGTAAAGTCCACCCTAACCACTGTTACGTGCTAAATCCTGAGTTTATGCTTCCCCAAACCAAGCGCTCTTAAAAATGTCTACTAGTGTGGATGACATGGGAATCCTACACTGTGTAGTCCCCTTTGTCTTATTTTACATTTTCTATACAGTGATTTACGCATGTATGATTCATTGTCCCTGTATGTGTGTGTAATGTAAAGAGCTCCAACACCCTATGCTGATAAAAGATGCGCAAAAGAACACATGAAGTACATGTGAGGGACTATGAAGAAATGAGAGGCACTTTTAGAGGGTGATGGTGAGGGTATCATTGAAGAGCCCCAATAAAGATAGCTGTATCCTGGTGCATTGTAAGGTTATCATTTACTATGCTTTAAAAACTAATACAATTGAATATTTAATGAAAAATGTGTTGTAGAAAGCATTGTTTTGCCATTTTCCCCAAATTGTCTTGGGGGAAGAACCTCCCAGGCCCGTTTGTAGTGGTCAGCCTCGTTTGCTATGCATCCCAGTGGGCTGGCTGACAAAATTTACCAGGGCTGCTTTGGGTTCCCAGCCCGACCCTGAAAAGGTGTCATGTCGGTCACTTCCAAAAAGTGTATTTAATTGACATATGAAGCATTGACATCAATACGTCACATTATAGCACTGCACTGAGAAGTACTTATTAAAAGTGATAGTTTTAAAACCTAAACCAAGAGCAAGGCTGTTGTCATGTAAACCCTATATTATTACACAGGAGCATAAATAGTCTAATAAATCAAACACAACCGTTTTTTGTACAACTGGTATTCTATTTACAAGTTTGAAAGCGTTTTCTTACGGACTAAGGAAGAAAAAGGAGTTTTGGTGAAATAAAATATTGCCCAAGATCACCCAATTTAAGCGTAGTAACCACAATTTATCCAGATTTTATTAATTAACTTTGTAGAAATCACCCACTAAATGTGTATCTATTTGTCTTTCCTTTTTTATGTTAATGCTTTACTTTTACTTCCTTGTTCATTTTTCTGCAGTATTTATACAACACGAACATGAGCAGTAGTTACATTACTTTGAGACTTATTATTTTTTATAGGCAAAGATAAACTACGTGATGTGTTCAGAATCACAGGATATTGAGCTGACATGAGACTCAAACCATGTTCTCCAGTTCCACAATATGCAGCTCTGACCGTAACGCCTCATCCTAGGTACAGAGAGGGTGGCAGGCAGAAGCCACTTGAAAGCTCAGTTCAGTATTGGTTCCAACAGGACCTTGGGCTGAACCAGAGCCAGGTTTAGGTTTCAGTGGCTCACCCACCTCTAATTTGCGGTGATTCTGATAGCAAGCTTAAGAGACTGCCCTTTCCAGGTAAATGTTACAATGTTGAATGTTGTGGGCCCTGCCCATCTTTAGAATAGTGTTTATTTTCAGCATATTTTGGGTGAGTTGGTAAAGCTGCGATTAGATGTTAAGTATCTGAGGGCCATGAATAACACATGCCCACTGGACTAGGTCCTGTGGCAGTCGGTAGTTATTGGATGGAACATATTGATATCTACCACTATTTTTTAAATGCATAAGAGTGTTTCATTCCGTTGCATACCAGAGTTCCTCACTTTCTAAATCAATCTGTCTCTCAAACATTGCATTACCAAACGGTCATGGCTTACTTCAGGAGGTGGTAAGTGGATTAAAAATCAGGGGCGGCTCCTCTGCTTGGGCGGAGGAGCGTTGCCCTCCACACAAGCAGCAGCAGGAGCTGCAAACCTTTAAAAATAAAAGGATAATAAACAAGGTTTATTATCCTTTTATTTCTAAAAGGGCGGGCCAAGAGGTGACGAGCAGTGAGGGGAGTGCACAGAGCATTCCCCTCAGTGCGCATGTATGTTTGGCCGGTCGTCTCGGGCCAGCCAAACACACATGCGCACAAGGGCTGTCTCCAACCTGGCACTGTATTGCCAAGTTGGCACTCCAGCGCAGGCTGTCAGTCTGCGCTGGAGCGCCCAGCCAGAGCACCCCAGACAATCATAACGCTGGTCTGAGCAGTGTCATGATTGGTGAAGGGCAGACTGGGAGCCTGTGCCTGCAGTGCTATTGGAGAGCGGCAGAGAGTGCCGGCGACGTTCAGGTATGTTTATTTTTTGGTATTGTTTATTTTTGTTTTATTCCCGCGCTCGCCACTTTTTCAAGTCGCCAGCGGCAACTGTTAAAAAATCAAATTCAGCGTGAATAGTAATCACATTCAATAAGATCAATCTCCAGCCGAGTTATCTTTTAAGAGACTGATTTAAAGGGGAGAATTTAGAATAAAACAACAAAAATTTGCCATAAGAGTTGTAGCCTCCCGCTCCAAATCTGCATGTGTAAGGTGTCTCTGCACGCACAAAATTTATTGTGACATGATAATGGAAATAGTTCCACCGTACCTGGGCCTTGTAGAGCTAGACCATAGCTGCAAAGTCAAAGACAGTGGGTCCCTCTCCCATGGGCCTTGCAGCACTATCCATGCCTGTAAGGTCCAGGGGGTGGGAACACTGTCCCCCACAATGGAAAACGGTGGCAGGGGGACAAAAGAGAGGGGGGTCCCTTACACTGGGTCCCGCATCACTAGACAAAAGATGTGATGCCCACGGAAAAGCACTACACCATTGCTATGAGGCCTGAAGTACAGGGCTCTCATGCCCTGTTCTCCCGTGCCCTATGCTTCGCAGCACTAGCCTTAGGTCTCTTAGCTGTATTGTTGGGCTACAAGGTCTTTGGAAGGGGCTCCTCTTCTGGCCCCATTTGCAAGTGCTCCACCGGACTGTACTATGACAATGTGCATGGACCCATGCCAGGGACTTAGCCATCAGAAGTGCAGCAGGTGCAGTTGCACTGAGCCCTAGAGGGGCTGTATTTTACTTTGCAGCAAGCAGACGGGGTGATAGACCCTTTTACTTTGTAAGAAAACCTAGTGCCACCATCGCAATACTACTTGCCTCTCTTCCGTAGACTTTGCAGTCACGGTTAGACACTCCGGGGAGGAGGTGATCAACCATGGGCTTTGCAGTGTTGAACTATGGTTCTGAGGCTTATGTGACAGGGTCTCGCTCAGCTATCAGTAGTACAACAGGCGCAGTGGTACCAGGGCTTACGGATTTGAGGGCCCCAATACCCCCAAACTATAGCTCTGTTTTACTGTCCAACATAATTTGCTTCCATTAGGGGTATTTGCTATGCTACTGACCACCTCTCTCATGTCTCTTGCAGCCGGTATCCAGAGGCGAAAGGCTCATCAATCCCTGGGCCTGCAGCAATGGTCAAGTACTGTGAGGCCCAAGTGATGGAGCCTACTCCCCTGGGTCTCACAGTACCGGACATATCTATCTCTGAAGAGCATATCTATCAATAGTGTTGCAAGTGCAGTGCCACCGTGGCCCTGTGGGGTTTTGGGCCCAATGCACCCAAATTGTGGCTGTGTTTTACTGTTAAGTCAGTGACTGGGGTTCAGATGTGCAACAATTTACCTAGCCTGCACCAGAGCTTGTTGCACCATTGATACGCCATCAGCTCTCTTCACTTGGGTCTCTCAGCCATGGTCCTCCACTGCTCCGCTGTGAGGCCTAAAGAAGAGGGTGCACTCGGAGGTCTCCTCTGGGCCAACAGCAAAGGTCTGTTGCTGCTAGATGGATGAGATGACGATGCTCTCAGGGGTGAGGCTATGAATAGTTCATAGGTACTGTGGCACTGGAGCCCAGGAGTCCTAGGGCCCAATTTACCTAAATTAAGACTGTAGTTTACTGTCTAGCCAGTGGATGGTGTGGTGAGGGGGGGACAGAGTGATCCATTCATCTTGCTTTCACCAGAGCCCATGTTACTCTTCTGGTTGCACTCTCATGGGCTTTGCAGCGCTAATCCAGTGTTGTAAAGCCCAGTCTAAGGTTGCGGGTGCAGGATTGTCCCACATTTTAGATGTGCGTCCTGCATCCTGCAGTGAGCTCCTGCAGGATGACAAATGTCCAGCTTTGTTTGGCTTACCAAAGGAAAGATGCAGGTAAGTAGGCTATTCAGTAGGGGATATAAAACAAATAGGCCAGCTGGAGGTGCCCAATCCAGAGGGAAGCATTGACTCTGGGAACAACCACCCTATACATGTGTGAGAGGCTGGCGTTTGTTAACATGGTAACTGGGAAAGAGGACATGTAGCACTGGAGGTTACCTACACAGGCTACCTTAATAAAATGTGTACCTCTAGATGTGCTAAAAAAGAAGAGTGTAAAAACGGGAAATGAAACAGCTCTGAACAAGCAGGCACCCACCTTCAAATCTTTGCTTTTAGATGATGGGCAGCCATCCCATGCAATAATGGCAAATAAAGAGAAAAGGCCAGGGGAGAACATAATTTACCCAAAATCAATCTATTTGGTCAAGTGGGAGAACCAAGACTGCAACACAGGACTGCTTTTTCAAGACATACATTTCTAATTATACCACATCATCTGCTAAAGATGGGGCCTGAATTAGAAAACAGTGCAATGGGAAGAAACCCCTTGCTGGCGGCCAGATAGAAACCCATTTGACTCAGCAACTCACTCCCAGCTTCACTTCTCCTATGACTTTTTCAGGATGTAGTGATATATGATATTGAAGGCTGTGTTAACAGGTCTAAACCTATTACTGTGTCATCACCTTCATTGTTGACCTTGTGACAAAGATAAACCAAAACCAATAGGATCACCAGATCTGTGCTGTTTCCTGTCTAGAATATGGCTTAGAAGGTATCCAAAAGATTGTTTTCAAAAAACTGTTTGAGGTGTTTAAAAACAGTTTTTTCAAAGTTTTGCCATGAAATGGTGCATGGCTAATTGGCTGTACGTTGCAGAGATCTTGTGGGTCAAGGGTGGTTTTTTTAACACAAAAATGATATCACAGTCTCTTTTTTTCCAAGTTACGGAGAAATACCTTGTTTTAAAGAACAGTTAAACATGTCCAGGAGTTGAGCTTTCAGACAAGGGAACAGAAGTTGCATGACAATAACTGGGTGTAAACAAACAGGATGACGGTTTATAGCGTGAAAGAGTTTAAAGTATGAGTGTTTTGAGTTGTCACAGAAAGGTTATGGGATGTAGGGATTTGTTCTGCCTGGACGTTGTCATGTAATAGTTTACACTTGTTGAAGCCCAATTGAGCAAGGTTGTCAAATAGTTGTTTGGAGTGTTGTGATGTAGCTGAGAGCTGAGGAAGCTGAAGGAAGTTGTGGTTCTAACACAGTATGGAATAAGTCTTTCAGTAGGATGAAATATGATGAGAAAAGGAGCTTTACTTTGATTTTATGATTTGAAAATAATTAGTGGCAGCTCAGTTCTACTCTTTTTAAATACTAACTGTTGTGTCTTTATCCAATTTTTTTCGGTTTAAACATGTAATTACTGGCTGTGCTAGTAAAATACTAGGCCAGGTGGGAACCCAAGAGGCCTGGTCCCTCTCCCCAGGGCCTTCCAGTCATAGCCCAAGGAAACCAGCCTCCATCATCTCTCACACACACCTGTGCAGGCAGCAGGCCAGCAGAAACCAATAAATTACTTATTCAATGATTTAAGACTCTGGAGGTGCGTGTGAAAGGAGAGTATACCTTTCACTTCCGACTCGCAGGGTGACCTGACTTTTGTCCTATAAACGGGACATTTATTTAAAATTAACAAAAGCGTCGGGATAGTCCTCTGAAATCCGGGGTGTCTGGTCACCCTAATCTTGCCCCTGTCGGGATTCCTCAAGGCACTCATAATTCCCATTACATTCTATGGTGTCGGCAGGGTTTGTGGCTGAAGATATCAGTCATAACTTGGGACTGGTTTTACTTCTGGCTTCTGTGAAGCCCAATGGGCATTGCCAGTGCTTGAGAGAGGAGCCCCGTTCACAGTGCGTAGACAGAGGACAGGCAGTGATGGCCGGGGATCTCTGGCTCTGTGAGACGCTCAGAACTTACTTCCACGTTCTCATTTTCTATATTAACACCTCGCACATACCCCCCACGTGATTGCAAAGAGGCCAAAACTTCTGTGTTCACGTCACATTCCGCCTCTACGTCGTTTCCATCGCTTCCCACGTGCCACTCACAGGAACTCCCCCGGGTCCAGTCAAGTGGGCGCCTAAATGACTCGCGGGGGGAGGAGTTTGCGTCGCTCCAGAAGGGCTGAGTTTTGATTGGCCAGTGGGCGGGGCCAGCAGGATGCTTTTTACACAGACTCCTAAGAGACCGCTTAGAGCAGCCTGAGAGCTTCACACCCTGACCCTCGCTGGCTTCGCGGATCCCACACCATGGACGCTCCAGGTCAGTGACGATTGATGTGGTGGTGTCCCTGCACCTGAATTGTAATATTAGTGCCAGCCCAGGGCGTAGCTTGGTCAGTAAGATATAGGGGGGTGAGATTCAGATTTTCCAACAATCGGGCTGGCATATATTGTTAAAATACATTATACGGCATGCAAGGTGCATGAGAGAAACTTAAGGGGCAGTAGGAAGGAAGAGGGATGCAGTTTGGTAGGAGTACTAAGAGAAAGTACAATATTAGTAAAATAACCAATACTTGTGAGGACTTTCAAAACAGAGAGTTTTTGTGTGTGTGTGCGCGCGCTTTTGGCTTTGTGTATGTAAAAAAAATCCTGGTGAATTCCGGCTGACATTTCACAATACCGAATGAAAGCACCTGTACCCAACTACTTATCTGAAAATACATGTATTGGGGGGAGGGGGGGGAGGGGTGTAACAACCCCCCTTAGCTACGCCCCTTTATAAAATATTCTGCCAGTCCAGCTGTGTCTCGCTGCGGTAGAATAGCTGCTGTCCCATCTGTCCCCATGCCCCCCACAAAGTGCGCGTGCTACTGCACTTTAAAGTGCTAGTGAGAGCCCGAATATACTTCATTCTGCCACTTTCAAACTAGCTGAGGTAATAAAGTGCCAGTGTCGGCTCACCAGAACTTTACTGCTCCCGTGCCCTCCAGTGCTTATGAAACTGTAACAGTGCGCTGTTCCTACCAGATGTGCAGTGATGTCATCGGCGCCTTAATATTCCGTTGACTGCCATGGTGTAACGCAGCGCTATACCGTCTGTGTGTTAATGACTTGGTGCCATGTTTTCTGCGCCTTAATGTTTAGCGACTTCATGCAGCGCTATACACGTGAATTAGTGACTCAGTTGCCATGTCATCGGCGCCTTAATATTCCATTGACAGTCACGGCGTAATTCAGGGCATCATCTGTGTATTAACGCCTCACTACCATGCCAGCTATGCTTTAATATTCCAGTTACTGTCACGGCGCACTGCAGCACTATACCGCCTGTGTGCTAATGACTCGGTGCAATGTGATCTGCCCTCAATATTCCATTGACAGCCATGGAGTAAAGTAGCGCTATAACATCTGTGCTTTAATGACTCCCTGCTATGTCATCTATACCTTAATATTCCAGTATCTGTCACAGAGTACTTCAGTGCTGCACCGACTAAGCAGTAATTTGTAATATTTCAGCCACTGCCAAGGTTACCCCAGCGCCTTGAAGTCCACGCATTATCATTGCACTTACAGTCAAGTTGTAACTTAAGTTGAAAGTACTCGTCCATGAGTTGTTTCTTGGGCCAGTCTTATTCCAGCTGTGCCCTGATTCATTAATGCCATTGCACCCGAGCTTGGCCTCTGATATCTCGGACATGCCATCCCCGCTTCAGTACCCAGGCAGCAGCCTGGCAGTTATTGTGCCAGTGTCACTGCATCTGTCGTTTAATGCACCAGTGCCGGCCAGGTGTGCCCGGGTCCCTTTCAGGCATGTGCCAGCCTCCCAGAGCTATAATAACATTCCAGCACCGTGCAGCCTATCTATGCGGTAAAGTACAAGCACCATGCAGCCTATCTATGCGGTAAAGTGCCAGCACCATGCCACACGTGTTCTTACTCACACCTGCATTCGTGCTCTCCCATACAGGACTAAATCGCAGTGCCTGCCTCACCAGTGTAGCATAATTTAATTACAGAAGCGCCAATATGATTAATTCAGGGCAATTTTTGTTACCTGCTAGCAGTTGAAATAAATGCAGTGCCAGCTTGGTGAATGCAGGCCCATCACGAAATAAATAAGTTCATGCAGACCAAGAAATGCTCCATAGATTTTGTTATATGTTATGTTACATTTATTTGTATAGCGCACTAATCACCCAAGAGGGTACCCAGGCGCTTTCGGGCATGTAGTAAAAACCTATCTCTTTATTGTTCTGCAGTCGCTTGATATAAAACACAGCAGGACCCGTCCTGATTGCATGTGGTGACATCTGACCTCACTTCCTATTTGGCACGTGTGAATGCATTACTCTTCTCTATGTGCCTATGTGACATAAGTGCCACATTCTCATTTGCCTCTTGCGACATCAGTCTTCATTTCCTAATTTTCCTTGTGACATCAATCCCTACTCCAGGTTTCCTGTACATGACTACAGTACCCTCTGCTTAGTTGTCATTTGTGACATTAGTGAGCACTTCTTATTTACCATTTGTGACATCACTGCGCACTTACACTTTGCTGTTTGTGACATCATAGTTTATTTCCTAGTTGCCATTTGTGACATCATTGCGTTACTTCCCATTTGCTATTTGTGACGTCATTGCTCACCTTCTATGTGCCATCTGTGACTCATTGCTTACATCATAATTGCTATTTAGTGACGTCATTGCTAACTTCTAATTTGCCATTTGTGACATATTGTTGCTCACTCCCTCTTTTCGTTTCTAACATCATTGTTCACTTCCTATTTGCCACTTCTGACATAATTGCTCACTTCCTACTTGCCGCTTGTGACATCACCTACTTCCTATTTGCCGCTTGTGACATCATTGCTCACTTCCTATGTGCCGTTTGAGACATAATTGCTTACTTCCTATTTGTCCCATGTAACATCATTGCTCACGTCCTACTTGCCGCTTGTGACATCACCTACTTCCTATTTACCAGTTGTGACATCATTGCCTAGTTCTCACTTCACACTTTCCGTTTGTAACTTTATTGTCACTTCCCATTTGAGTTGACTGTTGTGACGTCAGTGCTCCCGTTTCCTATGACATCATTGCTCACTCCTTATTTCCATGTATGGTGTTATTGCTCCCTTTCTGTTTGCTTCTTGTGACATCAATGCCTTCTTCCTCCTCGCCTCTTATGACATCGGTGTCCTCGTCTCCTATGACAACGGCGCCCACTACCTTGCTGCCTCTTGTTTTATTGGTGCCCGGAAACGGAAACGTTTTCTTTCTTGTGCCAGCACGTCTCACTCTATATCTGCCTCCTGTAACACTGCTGTCTAACCCCTAGTTGCTTCGACTGGCACCAGTGTTCACACTGCGTGTGGCTCTTGTGACATAAATCTCCATTACATTAGAGAAATACACTTTAAACAGGACTGCCTCGGGTCTTCATCTTTCCAGGATCGATAAATGAAATACCATTAGCTAGGTTACTGTAACACCTGTTAATTACAGCGATGGCTATTTTCAACATTGGCAGCACGTCGATAAATGTAGACATTTTTCTATTTCGATTGATTGGTGTGGCCCATTTCGTAGGAGCTTTGAAGATGGCAGACATTATAAGTGGCTGTGTGGCGGCCGCTGTCTGTGAGCTGAGGTCTAGTAAAGACCGCGGTTTGTCCGAAACAAGTACATTTGAGTAGCTTGTGAAAAAATACTCATTGTATTGCTGAAACCGTTGCCTTACAGACGCTGGCATATTAAGGTGTTTGTTTCCCGAGCAAATTAAGCTCTCTGAAGTCGCTGACAGGCAGATGTTGGCACATTAAGAACCATAAAATATAAAGAAATGCGCATTCATATTTGGGCTGAACTTTACTGGCCGCCAGTCCTGCCCATGGCACACTCTTTACTCCTACCCTACCTTACCCGTTGCTCCCTCCCCACGTCTGCACCAACCTTTTGTGTCCTTCTCTCCCACTCCCCAGGTCTTACTTCCAGCCACTTTGTCTCCCTCTCTCAGTCACTGAGATCCGCTCTGATGTGCGTGAAATTCTGTGCAGTAAAATCACAGCACACAAATAAACAGCTCACAAAATGCACTATTCATAGCAGCACGAGACTGAGTTTTAATCCTGGCATCCGCATTTGCCTAACTGTATGATCCTCGGCACCTCACTTTATCGCTAAGACGTTCTCTTTAAGAAGCAAAATAACACGCGAATAGCACTTGTGGCGGAAACACATCAGTTTCCAAAAATGGATTTTACTCCACATTAGCACAGTCCCCAAAATCAGCATGTCAGTGCCTTATTTCTCTTTTCTATTGAAATTAGCGCACTTACAAAGAAGATCCCCAATTAATTATTCAAACAATTTGATTTGCATTACTACATAAAATAAAGGTCATTGGCAAGTAAGCCTCTTTAAAATCTAAAATAACGTCCTTATATAACACCGAGAACTGTATACCCTCGTTGCGTCCCGTTTATAATTTCCCTTTAACTCCATAGCCCTGGTATCAGAGGTGGCGTGTACTATGTGTGAGAGTTTTATGCTGACGTTAACAATTATAAATAATATCCTTATAACATAGGGCAGGAGTTTCTTTGTTGCACATATATTCTATAAATACATCCTTGACTCATGCCATGGTTATATGGTTGCCACATTATCGAGTCACTTGCGATACATTGCAGTAAATCTGCCCAATTCGAAATGCAACTCACGCCTCCATTTGTAACAAACAGTTAATGATACAGGATTGAGATAAAGCAACAAGTCTGGGAGGATCTGAACAACTCGTATTATAAGACATAAATTACTCCCTCCATTCTGAGTCAGGAGTGTCCAACATAGATCCAGGACAGCTGGGATGATACTAGGTTTAAAAAATCTCCCCAAAAGTGACATATACATCCGTTGCTTCTTAATGGATCACATTTACAGAGTCACTGGTTACCCTGAAAATCGGATGTGGCATGGACGAGCCTTCCTGCATGTGTGTTTACACCCCCACTTTAAGCAATCATATAATGTAGGGAATAACAGCTTTTCTGTGCTCCTGTCTGGAATGTCACGTTCGCCCCTCTCCACGGCCTCTTTAAAGCGCATGTGTGAAAGTGACCCGGCACGCATAAATCCTTTTATTTACAAGCGGTATTATCCCACGATGGTGTGTGTCAGAATATCCCAGGTGTAAGGCAGGGAATGCGCTTTACAGTCCGGGGGTGCACTGGAAAGTTTGGAACTCCCATAAACACCCATGAACTTCAATGCCTGTGGCTATTGTCAAATATCCCCACCATTGAAATGGTCGAATATTTATTCTTGTGAAAGCTAGGAGTAAATCCATTTCCAAGAGGGAAGGAAGGGAATAACCCCAATCTGGTGGAGGTGTACGGGAGGGGATTTTTCTGCAGGGAAACATATTTTCAATGTGTGGACATTAAAAAAAAGAGAAAAAGAAAAAAATCTTTCCCCCGATCAAAAGGTATTAGTCCGGTACAATTGTACATTCTGCAAAAAGAAAAATACATTAAATTAAAATGTGCACTTTCAGATTAAAATCTGAAGAGTGCGCCTGGAAACCTCCGACGGTCATTGATTCCAGAGGTTCCCTTGAAACATTTGTGAATTCCAAAAAGCTGGAAGTCTGCACCAAGGTGAGGTCGGAAGGCTGAAGGTGCAAATTTCGGAGTTTTTTTCTGTGACTCGGGCCTAACGGTGCCTGATTCAGGCTGAAGCAAACGATGTATAGGAGCCGTTAAAGAATCCTGGCTGTATGCGGTAGCCTATACAAGCTCCCAGAGGCCATTCAATTGGCCAAGTAGCGCTACACAATAAAAAAAATAAAAATACAAGTAGTTGTTTCACAGGAGTTGTGAAGACGAGCCTTGAAGTCACACTTCTATACCCAGCCGACCTACATTCGGAGCTGTTGACGGAAGCCTGGCTTTAAAACGTAGACACTTAAGACAACAAGTTTTCATAGACGGCTGTCTACAGCGCTTCGGCAGCGCAGATGTGTGAGTTGGCGCTGTGTAGCACCGCCCGAGGGGTACAGAATAAACGAAGGCTTCGAATACCCTCTCGTAGCACGTGCAGCAACTTCTGAAGGAATTCTAAAAAAAAAAGGTGAGATGTCATATAGAAATCTAAAACGAGAGAACACGTACGTTTTTAGCAAACGTGCCTAGAGTTACACGTGGAAAGTTGAAGTCCGTCTCACGCCGGGGTCCCTCCCCTTCCGCTGCACACTTCTACACTGCTCATTTGAGCCCTCACCCTCCGTGTCCTGCAGCCTAGGGTCTCCCAGCTGGCCTGAGTGAAGCAAGGGGAGTCTTATGAGGAGAGGCCAGGGCTTAATTTGTAAATAAAAACGTGCCGGTACTCGGAACTTTCCTCCTAAACACGCGGCTGCAGTATTTAAATGTGCGAGCACGGAATACTGAGGCAGCGCAATCCTTAAACCATCTCGGGCCTTTTTAATCCATTACAGCCACTCCCTGCCCTTCAGCTCACTCTTGCAGCTTTCTTCTCTCTCCCTTTGTGACACTTTTTCGGTTTTGTCTTCCTTCGTCTTTCCCACATGTCTTTTGCTCGCAGGAAATGCTTTCAGCAGAAAAATAAGTGCCGACCCTCAAAAATAAGTGCCGGTGCCCTGCACGGACAACCGCTGGCTCAAATTAAGCACTGGGACAGGCTCGGCCTGAAAGGTTAGTGTGACGGGCAGAGATTTCTGTAGTTTTACAAGCACAGGCCAATCGACTCCTGACAACATTTTGGGGGGCTGGCACTTATTTTTCCTATTCAGACGTTTCTTGAGAGCATGAGAAGGAAAAAAAAATATAACACACACACACACTAAATAAAAGACAAAGGAAGAGAGAGACGGAAAACTTGTCACAAAGCAGAAACGTACAAGAGTGAAATACAGAGGCAGGATGCGGATTCGAGAGGCATGGCGTGAATTCCAGGCTGCGCAGCTTGATATTCAGCACCCTGATTTCCGATAGCAGGGACTTCTGAGCAGAGCTCTGGGCCCCGGCACTCATTCTTTTACAAATTAACCAGTACCCAGGAGGGTTTCAAATCAGGGGACCCAGAGAACTATTGTTAATGCCCCCCTAAAAGATTAATGCCGCGCTCCAGGCAGGCACCAGATCCAGACAACAGGCTGTTCAACATACGCAGGCCTGCACCCCCGTGCCCCATGCAGCAAACTCGTGGGATCTCTGGAGGTTGATGGTTTATAACAATGGCCAAGAATGCCCATAACATGTCCAATGCTGGACATGGTCTCTGGCATTCCCCTGACTTACTGGTTATAATTGCCTCACAAATCAACGCTGGATCCCTTTGAATTCATGACTGTCTGCGAGACCCCCAAGTGTGGGGTGCCTGGGACTTGCAATGACTCAGCACCTTTCCAGGAAGAGCTATTTTCTAGCATCCCCTGCGAGCCTCTTGTATTGAGTCTCACCTCATAACTTTTGGTTCTTAGGGGATTCTTTCATTTTAAAAGTGCTCTTGCACGGTGCTTTTGTGCGTTTGACTGTTCCTGCCACAGCCCTAACCTCCAGCATGCAGGTCACGGTCATCTAACCTTTTGTCTTCTGTGAACCCCCACTTAGTCATTACTGCAATCCGGGGACCCCCACTGAATCATTATTGAAATCTGGCAATTTCTGGAAGCCGGGGACTCTCACCTAAGCAATGTGGACGTTTTGACCCTCAAAAAATACAGAACCAAACATTCATCAACAAATACACAAATTATGAAATCTTAATTTAGTTCTTAAACAAATACAACAAGTACATTTTTGGGATGTTTTGGATGGTTGGCGCTTTTCCAAAATCAATTGAGGCCACCTATCATCCATACTGTATTCTGTCTGATGAATTTACGCTGCTCCCACAAATAAATCTGAGAAACAAACTTAATTTTTAGCCTCCAGTTTAAAAATTCTTCACATTTACAGAATATTTTAACATTTTCAAATTTACATTTTGTGTCTTGATTTTTGCATACTTTATTAATCTGTTAATAGTTAATTTTTTGTATGCAGTCACGGACCCCCGAGTAGGCGTCCCTTATCCCCAGTGGTTCCGCGGATCACAGGTTAAGAACCACTGATCTAAACCTTCTCGAATCTTCTCGGTCCATCTCTGGACGTTCTGCACCACACCTTCATCCTTCTGGAGACACAGCCTCTAGAGAAGGACACAGTAATCTGGATAAAGCCTGGCTGGTGCAGTGAGCGGTGCTTCCAGAGGCAGAAGCGTAGCCTGTGTGTCAAGGGCCCTAGTGCAAGAAAGGAAATGGACCCCTTAGCTGCTGTTTGAATTATAAAAGCCAGCAATGATCGGGGTTCAGCGGGCCCCTAGGCTCTGGGATCAGGTGCCAATGCACATGCTGCACAAATGGAAGCTATGCCTCTGTCCAGAGGTCCCCTTGCTCTGCTGGTTCTGGCTCCACTTCAGCATCCTCAGCATCCTTCGTCCTGGCACAGAATTGTCAGGCTGAGTAGCACATGGATCTCTCTGCTGCTCAGTATCCTGTCACACTTCTAGCCCCTCTAACAGCCGAAGCCCTGGTGAATTTGAAACATCAATTTTCTGAATGAGTGACTGAATGAAGACAGGTGTATAACGCACTGCAAAGCCTCGATGCGCTTCTGACATTGCCATAAGACAGCGATACTGTAGTCCTATGGAATATTGGACTGCCTTGTTTACCGGCCCGTTAGGTCCAATCCCTGGGCTAGATGGACATCAAGGAACCGGGTACCCCTGGGGTAGATGCATAACAAGGAACTGGATACCCCTAAGAAAGACTAACAACAAGGAACCGCATACCCCTGGGATAGCTCAACAACAAGGTACCCGGTACCACGCTGGGGCAGATGCAATACAAGGAACCGGGTACCCCAGGGGTAGATAAACAACAAGGAACCTGATACCCCAGTGAGTAGATGTATAACAAGGAACTGGATACCCCCTATGAAAAATGAACACCAAGGAACCGCATACCCCTGGGATAGCTCAACAGCAAGGTACCCGGTACTCCCCGGGGTAGATGCAATAAAAGGAACCGGGTACCCCAAGGGGTAGATGAGCAACAAGGAACCGGGTACCCACGTGTAGATCAATAACAAGGAACCAGGTACCCCCTATGATAGCTCAACAACAAGGAATTGGATACCCCTGGGCAAGATTAATTTCAAGGAACCCAATACCCCAGGGGTAGATAAACAAGAAGGAACTGGGCACCTTAGGGGTAGATGAACATCAAGGATCCGGGTACCTCAGGGGTAGGTGAACAACAAGGATCGCAGTATCTCCAGGGGTAAATGAACAACAAGGAATGAGTACCCCCACGGACAACAAGGAACGAGTTCACCCAGGACAGGCCCTCCGGAGGCTGACATCAGAGCTTGGGATGAGGCGCGCCAGAGTGTTAATGCTGTTCGATTCTTGGCCTCCTTTTATCTTTGGATGCTTCTTAGGGTTTCCAAGGGGTAGCAACTCCCAGCTGGCCCTCTTGGCACTTGGCACTGCCCTTCCTACCTCCGGTTCAGGGGACATGAAGCCTGATGCCTGAACAGGAACAGGAAGTAAACAGAGTTCTAGCAGCCATGTTTATTTTTTGTAGTTTCCACTCATTGTCCTTCTTCTACCACCTTAACAACAAATCAGATGTTGTTGACGGGCTAAAGCGTGGGAAAAGGGTCAGTCCTGTGATGTCATCACTTATTAACGGTACGTGATGTCATATCCACTACCAGTGGCATTTTGTTCAGTCAACTTTCATGACTTTATTGGGCTGAGATTATGAGATCATTTTAAGATTTTATCATGTTATAATCTCAATCCAGTTCTCTAACCCTTTATTTAGACCACATTTTGTGATTCTAGTCAGCCTTTTCCAACTGTGCCTCAGTTCCCTTCTGTTTCGGCACGAGTAGCGCTTAGAAACGGGCTAAACCCTACTGCTATACACAATTCTTAAAACCAACCCCTTCGTTTCAGTGTGTAAGCATAAGCTGGCTATGTTTACCACGGTGTACTGTGTTCAAAGGTGACCACTTAGCGCTTAATGTGTGAGAGGGACATACAATGAGCTACGTCTATACAGATCTACCCTGAACTTCACTCATGCATTGCAGACAACAGTGGTGCAGCGGTTTTATCTAATTGTCCTTCTTTAATGACCTCGGGCACATTTTAGCCACCCAATCCAAATCCCAGTCAGTTACAAACTCTGCATTTTTCTAGCTATAAATATGCCGCTCATTGAAAAGTACTGTAATTGTGCACTTTGTATTTTTGCCTTATAGCGTGAGAGAGGTCCGGTATATTTTGATTTCTACATTGTTCCCATTGTTGGCGCTTGTTTAGAAAAGTAAACGGAGTTGTTTCCCCTAGATGGCTGCTTTGTCTGCTCTCTTCCCTGCGCATCAGCAGCACAAATTGACCAAATTGTCAATCGTCAAGTAATCTGCAAAAGGACAGGGAAATGGGAAGCGTGGATGGATGGGTGAAGAATTTTTTTTATATATATATATATATATATATATATATATATATATATATATATATATATATATATATATTCATTGAAAAAAACAAAGGTTACAAGGACATTATAGTTAGGCAATAGAAATGAACAAATCTTAAAAAAAAATAGTTTTAATGTTTTTCGGCACCAGGTCTAGGGTGGTCGTCTTAGGTCCTAAAATGGCTGCCATCACATCTTTTTTGATGTGCTCGTAGCCATCAGATTGTTTCTCTAGATCAGCACCTTGGATCCTCCGTGGTGTGAAATATACAACGTTTTTGAAACCTAATGTTTCAAAAATTACTGATGAATTTACACCAGTTCACAAAAAACACACTCTCTGTACCAAGAGGTAGCTTCCTGCCGAATTCGGTGTAATTCAGTTTAGCAGTTCTGGGTGTAGCTGTGTCTAATTGTCCTATGGAGAAAATAATGGGGAAAATGCTTTTTGAGACCTCTTCTCCCCAGTTTCTCTCAGCTCCAACTTGACATATCACGTCAAAAGTTTCCAGAAAGGAGATGAGGTGTAAGAACACTTTTTTGGAAAGTTTTGTGAAGATTCGTTAAACAACAACAAAGTATATGCAAAACAAAAAAAATGCTTTCCCTATGGAAACATGGTCCTAGCTATAACTACCTATTGGTGTCTGCCACTTTGTAATATATATTCACTGAAAAAAACAAAGGTTACAGGGACGTTATAGTTAGGCTCACATTTAAAACGTACAAAGCCAAAGCAATTCACCTGTTATAGTTATGGCTACCTCAAGTAACTATCACTCGTGCCCTAAGGTAACTATAACTCATGCCTTTGCCATGCACAGTTATCTCATCAATAATTTTACAACTGACCACCTCCTAATTTTATTTAGTAGCCCCAGGGAGGTGGTGGTCCCCAGGACCCGGGGGGGGCAGGGTCTGCAGGACCTCCCCTCCCCCATTTTTCTAGGAGTAGTTTGCCCCAGAGTGGTGGTGGTCCCCAAGGCGCAGGGGGGCACGTGGCCCCCACATACTGTTAAGTTTAAGCCCCGGGGAGGTGGCAGTCCCTGGGTCCCTAAAACATACAAACCATAGAATTTCACCTGTTATGGTTAGCTCAAGTAACTATAACTCACACCATAGGGTAACTATAAGTCGCACCCTCGCCATGCACTGCTAATTAGCCCAGATATTACAGCACCCATGACGTCTTTGATAAAATCATTAATACTATCAATGTAACATTTGTTGGAAAACTATTGAAGAAAAACTGTGCATAGCGGGGGCATGAGTTATAGTTACTTGGAATAAAACTATAACTGCTGAATTTTTATGGTTTTGTACGAGTACATTCAGAACCTAACTATAACGTCCCTGTAACCTTTGTTTTTTCCAGTGATTATATTATATTATTTTATATTATATATTAGCATTATGATGCTTCACATAGCACTCATGTAGTTTCTAAGTGATCTAAATTGAATGGTGCTCAATTTACAGAACTTCAGCAGGTTGCATGGTTGAGTGGATCTCGCCCTGATTCCAGCTCGTTGTGCATAAGGATGGATTGGCCCATTCTATCACTATTTCCCCAGTGGCATGTAATTTAGGGGGCTGCTTTTAGTTGGTTTAACCCAACGGTGAACGCCACATTGGACTCGCGCTTGTTGCAATCTTTCTGCAGCACTGGGTTGTTTGAACATTTTTCCCAGGACTGATTTTGGTTTCAAGTTCAGCTGGGATACTGACGATTACTTGATTCAGCAGTAAACCCCCACATTCTACTCAATGTGCCAACCTGCTGAATATCGAAGAAAAAGTGTAGGAAAAGGGTGTTGGGCATTTATTTAAAAAAATGCTAAATTGTAAATAATAATTTTCACTGAAGCTGTGTCATTCACATTGCGTCCTCCTTCAAAAGCCTATGTTGACTCCTTCTCAAAGACATATCACATTTTGGAATACCCTGCTTGTACGTAAGGTGTAACCCAACCACTACTCTAAATATCTCTCCGAGATCACCCACCATTGCCAGCTTGCTTAAGGCCTGCTGTCCACCAACCAGACCAGCTAGATGTAAACAATTTGGGTGGTGGATTGCTCCATGCGCTAGAGTCCTCAGTTTGTAGCAACATTCCTTCTTTTAATACTCAAGTAAAACATCTCAAATTCCAGGGTTGCTCATAAACCAGCCTCTTCCATTCAACCGTCTACCACGAACATACCGCTGTACCAGAGTGCGCTGCAGACTTTCTGTGGACTTCCTGTGGAACGTACGCGTGGATCAGCCCCGATAGATGACGAAAGCTGGACCCGCCATGCACCCACCCTGTGGCTGGTGCATGACCGCCCTCTTGCTTGGAGTATTGCCAATGTTCTGGTGCCTCTTATCTCCTCAAGAAGTGCTGTACGTACAGTCACCTCCCTCTACCACTCAAAGCTCTTTGAGGCGGCTTACGGCTGCACGATGCGCTTCACAAGTAAAATACATAAACTAAATGTATTAAAATAGGCAGTTCCAATTAAAGACATCCATAGGAAGTCGCTTGTAGCTAATATACATTCCATTTGACACAGATCATTAGTGAACCTACTCACAAACATTTAGAAGGAAATGTGAGTGTTCTAAGAGGCCAGCAACAGGAGCAAAAAGCCACGTTATTCTGTTTGCAGGGACAAAAACCCCAAGTGATGGCATGCCTGACAAAGTTTATCATATTTGCTGAACAACAGTACAAGACAGCTGCACTCCCAAAGGAAGGAGGTGCTTTATAAAAAAAACAAAAAAAAAAGACTGAATATCACTGTATGCTCGCACAGGCCCTTAAAACTAAAACTGTCTCAGGGAACTGCACCATCGGCACTATTTTGTATCCTCTTGTTTTGATAACTTAATTGCTTAAACACAGAATTATAAGCACCTTAGATATTTCAAATATTTCTATTTTTAGTATTGATATATTGTTGTTTTATATATATATATATTTTTTTGTTTTGTTTTTCTTGTTTTCTTTTGTTTGACCATATCAAGTACGGTTTTAAAGTAACTATATCATGATTGATAAAATTCAAGAGCCAAACACTTGGCATCGACGCAGCGGACCCTCACCTGGTGATCGCTATCAAGCTTGGTGAGGACAGCATAGCTATCTCTCACATCTCAAAGATAGCAGAGGTATCCTGCACCTGTCACAGACAGCTGAGCTATCCCTCACTTATCACAAACAGCAGAGATATTTCACACCTGTTATAGACAGCAGAACTGTCGCTCACTTGTCACAGACAGCAGCGCTATCTCACATCTGTCATAGACAACAGAACTATCCCTCACTTGTCACAGACAGCTCTTGCAAGAGGCGCTTGCCCTGCTGGGACAGTGTTACAGAAAAGCATTTTCTGCAGCCTCCAGTGGTGCCAAGAGCAACTATATATGATTGCCCAAGAAGGATTATACATGAGTCCATTGGCAGTGCTAGGGGAGCAGAATGTGATGTTTCGCCTAGGGTTATAAGACCCCTAGTTCAACCCCTCTAGCCGGTGATAGCAAAAGGCCAAACACCTGCATGTGATGAAGCTGAAACTCCTTTTGCTCGGCTGACTAATTCCTTGCTCAGAGCAGACAGCAGCGCTATCTCTCAATTGTCAAAGGCAGCAGCGCCATGTCTCACGTGACACAGACAGCAGAGCTATCTGTCACCTATCATTAACAGCCTGGCACTGCTGAGCTGGTGTATTCCTTGAACCATGTAGCCCCAGGGCAGAGAGCCTGCAGGGCTCACCAGGGGCAAGGAACAGGCTGGTTTGGGCAAAGAAAACCTTAGAGAGATGGACCTGGCAGGACAGTCTTAGACCAGGGGTCTTCAAACATGGGGGGGCGGTGGGGGTGGGCCCCCCTAGAGATCAGGTGATCCCAGGGGGCGGGGGCACTGGGCTCTGGAGAGAAGAAACATTATGCTTATAAAAGGGCTTTGCTTTGAGCTGAAAAAAATGAGCAGCAGTAAACCATTCATTATTGGACCATCACTAACATGTTTTGTCATTTATATCCAAGCTGGGAGTATGTGTCAAAAGGGAAGGAACTTCAAATACTCTTCAAACCCTCCCACCCTACTTCTAATATTCACATCTAGGATACTTTTACATGTTAGTGAGGACTGACTGGCCAGAATAGTATGCTTGGCATCATATATCTGATTGCATTTTTGAAACAGTAACAGAACTTAACTGCAAAGGTTAAATACGTCTAGGCATATTTAACCATTGTCAATTTATGAAAATACGTTTTCAAAATTTGGAGGGGGGACACAATGATTTTTTGTTTACTCTGGGAGGTGCAGCTTTAAAAAGTTTGAAGAACACTGTCCTAGACTGTTAAAGAAAACATAGGGACAGAGTGATTCACACACGAGGCAACAGCAGGCTGGTCCCCATCAGACAGAAGGAGATGGGTAAAGGGATTCAAGATCTCAGAATCCGGGGATGGATCTGTCCTAGCAACAGGAACAGAAAACAAGAACCCAGTTAGACCTGGGTCCGTTAGAACTTAGGACAGGAGCAATAAACCCTCCAAGAAACAGGAAAGTCACAAACGCAGCGCTATGGAGAGTCTGATACGGCACCACTTCTTGTTAGGAAGGGCCCAAGAATAGCCCCATGGTCGACAATACTGCCACAGCACCCCGTGAAATGCCCCTAGGGGATAACTCACGACATGAGTCAGAATCTGGATCATAAGATTTGTTCATCCAGGAACCCCAGAGGGAAACCCCTGCCTTACAAGCCAGAGCACCCACACTGACCAGACAAAGGATGAAAACTCCCTTCTACTCTCCAACCGCACAGAGATAGTTCTTTGAGAAAGCTCAGAATCACTGAGATCAGTTTGTGCATGAGAACCTACCCCGCCAAGAAGTATGTGAAGACTGCGACATACAAAAACTGCGCAACATGAAATGACATAAATCCAATGCTGGAGATCTGTTATCTAGATGCTTAATTCATATCTCTGGTAACATTATTTCGGTACAACATATATTTTATGATAAACATGTGAAACTTCTGTGAAAAAAGATAGATGTGAATCAGGTCTGCGTTCAGTCTAATTAGAAGGCGTCTGTGTTGGTGAACATGTATGTGCAGAGGCCGTGCCACGAAGGAGGAAGCAAGGACGGCTCAAGGAAAACCGTATTTGGTACATATTTGGTTTAACTCTTTCCCACGTTTTTAATGCATAAATGAGTAATTGACAACCAAACACTGCTTGTCCAGTATCAGACTGCATGTCAAAAGGGCAAGTGGAGATTTGAAAGGAAACTTTTGGCTTCAAACAGAACGAAGGCACTCAGAAGACAAAATTTCTAGGTACTTTACACATTTTTAGGTCGAGCGAGCTAGCGCTCTGACCTATTGTACGTTTTGTGGGCTTTTAACCACGCCCACAGCACGCCCATCACTATCACTTGGTTGTAGGCTTGCCTTTCAAAAATCCTTTGTTATCATTGGTAAATGCTTTACGTTTGCCCCTCCTTGGGGCAGTTTTGTTACCGCCTTACAGACTGACCTTGTAACAAGGATAATTGCACGTTTGCCGATATTTTTGACTGCAAGCGAACCTCTTTTTCTTTTTGTGTCTCTCCTTCACGCTCATGGCGGCCGTGGCACTTTGAATCGGCTTACTTATGTCAACTGTTTTACTTTTCATTTTCAATTTATGTGAAAAGAAAAGTCCAGTTAGGAATTTACAACGCTAAAAGCTCCAACTCGAGCAAACTCAAGACCCATTGCATTGCAAATGCTTGTTGTTTTTATTGTGATTTAACAGAGCACAATGCAAGGTGTCGGAGGGTTGCACGTATTCACGTTAAACATATAGATTATGTCTACGTAAAGGTTCAATTATATTTAGAAATTGCATTGAGATTGCAATGGCACGATTCGATTGAGACTGAAATCCTACATGAGTTATTTGATGAACCTTAATGTAAAGAATTGTTTAAGGATGATTTGAAGGTAGTAAGAGGAGTGGTGCAGCATTCCAAGTACCTTTAGGGATTCCAGAGAAGGATCAAGCCAGCGTGGATTTCTTTGGAGCATAGGTGATTTTAGTGTATGATATTTTTGTTACGGAAATTTATAGATCCACCTGAGACTGTTGGTTTCTTGAAGAAGTATTTTGGGGAGTTGTACTTGCAGGTAATTGAAACATTGTTCTATCAAATGCACCTGGTTAAGGGTATCTAGGACTCGGAATCAGTGGTTAAATTACTTTTCTTGGAGATAAGGCCAGCAGTTGGATGCAAGCCTCGTTTTGGTGAGATAAGAGGACATTTAGGAGGCCTTTGCATATTTAATCTTGAAGTCCATTTCATGATTACATTGTTGCATCTCTTATACTCTACTAATGCTTATTTATGTTCAAATGTAATTGGCGTAGGGGATAAGGTAATCAGACTCAATCCCTTGTTTGAATCTTTTAATTCACTCAGATTTGACCTCAAATGTAGGGATAGGCGGAGGAGCCAATTTGGAAGATGGAGAGGGTAAAAGACATTGTAGAGACCGGCCTCTGCAGAACACTTTGCGTTCTTCGTAAGTATGTGGCTTTGTTTGAGTTAATATATTTTCAAATGGGCAAAATATCACCTAAGGTTGGACCATCCTGAGCAGAAAATTGACTGCTAAAAGTGTCTCATTGCAGGTCAATACTTTGCTTCATATATGCGCTCTCAGCCCGCTGGAGAGGACTGATAACAGCTAAAGGGCAGTGCCCAACTTGAGCCGGTGGTTGGAGGTGGGCTTACAGACACTCATTTTAGGAAATTGGCACTTATTGTTCCTCAACAGACTTCAATCCAGAGCAAGAGAGAGAACAACACTAAAGCGTAAAGATGGAGAAAGAGACAGATGAAAAAAACATGAAAAAGATGCAGAGAAGAGACGAAAAAGAACCCGAAAGAGTTAGATAAAGAAGCAGGAAGAGGAAGTTGGTGGATTTAAAGGGGCATGATCTGGAATCAGGACTACAGCGGTACCCGCACCCGACCATCAAGTACAGACTAAAGACTTCTGAGCACTTCAAACAGCCATGCAACTTACTGATGCAAATAAACACGACCAGACTGGGCAATGCCTGGACTCGCAGCACCCCGGGTGTCAAGCTTTGATTTCAGTGGAACTGGCAGCCAATGAAGTCAGAGGTATCTGGGAGTAAAGGCTCAAATTGCAACAATCTTCTGACCAGCTTTGCTTTGGACAGTGTCGCCAAGAAGCATGCACCAAATGTTGTTAATGCAGTAAATTCTGGGCCCCTGAATGGACAAAGCATTAGTTCAAACAAGGCCAGACTCACAATAAATCTTATGTGCACAAGTTCCCGGTCTAATTCGCAGATGACCATGAAGCTTCCAATGGTACTTGCCAGTACATGCAGATCTTCAGCGTCAGGAATGAGGGATGGCACTGCTGGGCACTTGAGTGTTGGCTTTCTTGCCAATGTGGGGGTTAGGGGCTTATCAGGTGTGCTTCTGTTTTCATGCATTTGGGCATGAGGTAGCCGCAGGATATTAGAGTCGGCCATCAGGCTAGCCATCGGATTTCCTCGCTGGACGTCTGAAGCGAAAGGTGACAACCGTTGCAAAGAGTCATACATGGGTGACTTTGACTGGGTTGACTAAACCGCAAAGATTTAACAAAACCGTGCATATCCTGCCTGGAATTCTCTTAATGGAACATGCTCACGGGGAGTAGAAATCATAACATGGCACATTGTGAGACATTTGTATTGTCTTCAGACATCTTTTCTCCATGGTGTGTCAGAGAAAGAGCCTTGCTTGTACACAACCACTCTATATCAATCAATCAATCAGTAATTTGCTAAGCGTGCTACTCACCCAGAAGGGTCTCAAGGCGCTCTATAAATGGAGTCATCACAGTTCCTTTATATTAATGCAATATTTCACCTAAATCTTTGTACTATGAATGCATGCCCCACAAACCACGTTGGTGGAAGAATGACCCCTCTTCAGTCATGCAACATTAGGTACACTAACAAAGCTTGCTTGCAATCTATGATACACAGACCTAACTCCACCCTGCATACATTTTCGTAAACAAAGTTTTTATTTAGTTTTAAGAACTTAATAGAGTTTCAGAGCTGTAGCTACTGTATAAGCTTCTGAAAATCTCCAGTCATCTGTAAATTTATCAAGCAGCTCATAAGACAGAATCATAGTCAAGCAGCTTTGCAAGGGGCGCTCTGGTGTTGCATTACTCAGCACTTCTGTGACTGTTGGGTTTAGTATTAAGGCCTGGAGGTTGGAGATATATGATTTGGAAACTGGCATTTGCTACAGGCGCAATTGGGTGGATTAAAAAATACCTGTAAGTGGTTTAAAAAAATAACAGTAAAACCGTCGCTGATAAGGGTGCGGCAGACCATGCTGTACTGAACACTTTAACGTTCACAGTTGGAAGATTTTCAAATCTGCACCATTCCGCGCCTTTTCACCTAACTGTTAGGAGCTCAAAATTTAATTCCTGTGGGGTTTTCTTCTTTTATCTTCACTGATGTGCCAGTTACGACCTCAAGTGCTAGGGGAGCCCCATTGGACACAAGTTACCCTCTGTGGGATTTCACTCCACGGTGCATGTGGATATGCACAAACATGTAAAAGATCCTCCAACCAGCAGTACAGGTGGGAGCAGAAAGTGGAAAGGAGGACATGCTTCATGCACATATATTCTGTCCAAACAAGCCTAGGCTAGCGTCCTCGCGGTCACTGCGGCGTATGGATTGGAGACGCCGACTGGGGGTTCCGTTTTCTTAGGCTTGTTTGAACAGCACATGTGGCACTTTTGAGAACGAGTATATATGTGCATGAAGCATGTAGAAGCCGGACCCAGATCTTGTTGTGATAACTACTGTTACTTGTGGAGGATCACTACTAATTTTTGGAAGAACGCTGTTTCGTGCCCTGAAGAAGTCTTTGGGAGTATGCTCCCGTGACGAAACACGTCTTGGCTTGTGTCTTCAAAATACCTTGTGCTGGGACTTCAGCTTCATGAGGATTCTTCTTCAATAAATCCTAAGAATCTTACTACGTATCAATGAACTGACTGTTTGCCTATCGTTGATTACGGATTACTGTATTGTAATATTGTACTTATATCATTACATTTGTTTGAGTGCCTCACGCAGATGTTTACAGTTTTGCTAAGTGGGCCGCTTGGAGCTCAGGTACTCCCCACACCGCAGGGTTGTGGTGGCTTGTTACACCACCGAGTATAGCACGGGGAAATGTAATGAAGGGTTTGGATGGCAGAAACCTGGCACCTTGAAAATGGGAGTAAATAGCTGTGTGTTTTTATGGTAGGAAACTGCTTGCAAAAGGCTCACAAACTTATGAGTTTGAGGGTCTATGCCTACTTTTGCTGCTGGACCCAGAAACTGTCCAAAATCCACCAGAGAGGTAAGTTTGCTCACATAGAAATTCCATTATAATGCAGAATTAACACAAATGTGGGCACTAAGGTGACTAGAGTCGTTGTCATCTGGCCTCCCTCCTGAGGGTTAAAATTAGCCCAATCTCCATGAAAAACAAGCTCTAAAAATGCAGGTGACTGAACACATTATGTGCATATTCTGTGCATCAGAACAGCTTTTCTACGATAGGACTTCCATGGCACCACAGGCATCGAGGTCTTGCAACCACAGAATGTGTCCATTATTAGTCTATAATAGACTGTATTGCCTGAATTGGAAGAATTCTGATGAACTCTCTAGATCTGCACATTCCACCCAGAGCGCTATCATAGCCTTAAAGCCTGCCATAGTGGGATATACCGGCCATTAAAGGTTTGCTCCAGCGTTAAAGGGCGAAGGCCTTTAACAAGGAAGCAGGACTTTAATGGCCGGTACAGACCAGCTATGAAGGGCTATTAGGCTATAAGAACATTCTGCCACTAGAGGACAGAATTTTCTAATAAATAAAACAAAAGCCTCACGGAATGGGGTGGGGGGATAGAAATCCCCTCGGGCTCCATGAGGTCTTTGTTCGCAGCTGTTGCATTGGAATGTTGGCGCTCCATGCTTCTACCGGCCATTAGAAGGCCAGAGCACTGCACTGACTTCAATGGAGCTCCCAACATTCCAATGTTCTAATATTGTTTTATAGCTCCCTGCCGAGGGCCATACTAGTTCTTAAAAGCCTGAATGCGTGCAGCACAGCCCTATAGCAAGGGCGAGGGCTGTTAAGAGCTAGACTGTCTGAGGAAGAAGGGATAGAATGCTATTAGAAGATTCGAGTCACTGTGGGTAGAATGCCGTAAACAATAAACACAGAAAACTAGAAATGCAAACATTGGAATGTTGGAACAGAAGGTCTATACCAGCCAATAGTATCCCTGACTCACTCCATTGTCTTCACTGGAGCTCTCAGCATTCCAGTGTTCTAATATAGCCTCAGAACCCGCCGTAGCGGGCTTTACGGCTTTAAAGGCCTTTAATAGCCGGCAGAGCCTGCTACGGCGGGTTCTAAGGCTATTAGAACATTCTGCCACTCAGGGCAGAATGTTCTATTAAATAAAACAAATTCCTCACGGAGCCCGAGGGTATTAAAATCCCCTCGGGCTCTGTGAGGCTTTGTTCACAGCTGTTGCTGTGAACAAAGCAAACATTGCAATGTTGGCGCTGAGGGCTTTTACCGGCCAGTAAAAGCCAGCAGCACTCCATTGTTTTCAATGGAGCTGCCAACGTTCCAATGTTCTAATATTAGTTTTTGCCTGTGTTATAAGTCTTCTGATTACTGGGCAAAAAAGCCTGGAATATCATAGAAAGTGTTAATGTTTCTTGGTGAGTTTAAGCAAAAGTAAATGACTAGTGCAATTTCTTATATTGCTGTGGTAATGCCGTCAGAGTATGTGATTCTTTTCTCATGACTATGTGCCTGGATGCAGTAGACTTTTGTGAGATGACCCCTTCCTCTTCTCTTTCCAGTTTTCCATGACGAGGACCTGAGTGACCTCCTTAAAGAGTTTGATGAGGCCATCTTGGACTTTGACCGTGGTCCATGCCAATACGAGGAGCACCTGGAGCAGCAGAAGCGACGAAACGTGCCCAGTGTTTGTGACAGCGGAATTGACGAGTCGGACAGTGAGTCTCAATAGGGTTCCTTCCTAACTCTACCATCTTAAAAGGAGAAAGAGTGATTGACCTGCACTGGCTCAACATGGTCTAACACTGTTGCAGATTGTTAGCTTAATACCTTCCTGTTCCGCTGATTGTTCTTGTACAATACCATACAAGTCCAGGATGCTTAGAATGTTCAAACTCACTCTGGGAGTTCTTTGCTTAATTTACCATTAGTATATCTCACTTCACCAAAACCTACACAACTGCTTAAGCCCATCTGCAAAAATCACTATTTTTTGCCCCAGCAAGACAACTTAGCAGTACTGAACAGGTATGGGCATTAACATACATGTCTCTTCCATGTAGGATTTCCCTACATTTCAAGACCACCACAGTGTAGCAGACAGGGCAGTAAGTGATACTGCTCTTGGCATTGCTGCTTCGAATAGGGACCAGTGAGGCCAGTGAGGTACTGATTATGGTTTCCAGTCCTCAGTATTCTAGTCCCCTCTGTTGTACATACAATCACACCCCTACCAAAGAAGAAAGCTTCCCTCATAGTACTTGGAATATGGATTCTCGTCTCCTCTTCCATAGTTCCCCAGGATATTGTTACCTTTATTGCACGTTGAGTATCTAGAAGCCTGCTTTTTTTTTTAAAGTAACCAAAATATCCTGGATTTTTTTTTTATGTTGCTGCATGCACAGTGGGTATCCGACAGTTTTGTAAAACTTTACAAAGTTTTTTGTACCATCCTACACAAAACTATTGCCCCCAAATACCGACTACCAAGGTATAGTCAAGGAAAGTATATATAGGTAAGTGTAGATTTACTTTTCTTAACTCCACACTTAGGTACATTGACGACTTATTGACAGGGTACGTGAATGTGGAGTTAAGCATACCAATGCAACACTGTCCTATATTTACTTTACTTGATGGTATAGTGGTGGTCGATATTCCTTGCAAACCAGTTTCCTGGGTGCACTATTTTTTAGGTTGATTTATAAAACTCAGTATTTTCGCAAACATTTATAACAGCCCTCACTTTGAGATGACAACTTGAGTTGTATGTATGAAATAGGCAGAATTAGAGAAATTGAGTGTTATTTAGAGTTCTGGTGCCTGGCCAGCAGTCTACCAGGATGGTGGAGGTCATTACCTCCACCAGCCTGCTAACTTTAGAGCTCTCTGACGTCAGAGAAGCCACCACCATGTCAGCTCCTCAGAAATCATTGAAAGTTTGCTGAGCGGCCACCTGGGTTCATTTGACCACTCAGCAAACTTTTTTGTTTTTTAAAAACAAACTTCTAAAGTCTTTTAAAAAAAAATATATATATGTATTAATAACTGTGGTAACCTGGGAGTTTTTTCCCCAGCGTGTGGGGTCACATTTATTTTTTTCCTGTTTGGTCCCAAACAGGAAAAAAGTACATGGGAACGTCTGCCCTAAATAGGGTGGTCGATCCAAGGCCCCAAGTCTACATGGCCTTTGATGTACATTTTTGTTGGCGCAGCCATGGGGACTCTGCCGGTGAAAACATGACAGTCTGCCAGACTGTAAATATCGGCGGGCTATCAGTTTGGCGACAGGATACTCCACCACTCTTGTGGTGGAGTAACATGTCTGCTGATCTAGAAATGAGGGCCATACCTTGTTACTGTAAATGGATTCCTTGATTTGCAACTTGTTTAACTATGCTAAATATGCCAGATGTTAAGTGCTACAGATTTGGGGCCTGGATGTAAGTTCTCTACCTGCTATCACCATAATGTTAATTCTTCCAAAAGCTATGAGAGGGATTCCTGATGTGCATCATCAACCATCATTGTGAAATGTGACCAGCTATTCTCGTTGATAAGATACACTGATAACTTAGGGCCTGATGTAGAACTCGGCGGACGGGTTACTCCTTCACAGCGGCGATGGATAGCCTGTCTGCCGAAATATAAATTCCATTATTGGAGTAACCCGTCCACCGTGGTATTCATATTTCTGTGGATGTGATATCCGTCATCATTGTGACTGAGTAACCTGTCCACCTAGTTCTGTATCAGGTCCTTAATGTCCCCCGGGTGCCTGAGAGAATTAATGGTGTGTATTTGGTGTTTGCTAAATGAGCCAGAATGAAAGCACTTGAAGTTCTCCACAGCATGGCTAGCGTCTTCTAGAGCCTATGGCCTTGCACCGGCTCAAGTATTTGAGAAAGTAGTTCAGACACAATTTGTGTTCAGCCTTTGGTCTCCCTGAAGAGATAGTCAACATTGTACCCATCGTGAAGGTGGTTTGAGATCATTTGTTTGTTACATGTGAAAGATAACTGGTGTAGTACGGAAGAGAGTGGGGAATGGGGTGATATTCTAGTAAGGGACAAAGATGCTGCCCCTTGTTTCAAAAAGCTCTTCAGTAAATTCAGTGTTGGGCAAGAACAATGTATGAAGCAATCCTGGCTTGTGTATAAAGAGGAACACCTGATGCAGTGGCTATTGTAAGGCAACCTATGTAGAGCTACATGTGTATGAACCTACAATACAACCATGGCATGTCATGTGCTTGGACATAAAGGCATTCCTAAAATTTCTGTAAGGACCATTACAAGTAGAAATCTGGTGAGTTAATTATAACAGCAGTAGATGGAACCTTGAAAATACACTCACCACATTGCAAGTTTCTTGGAGTTCACAGCACCACTCACACGAGTAACATTATAGATTACAGCATTGAAAAATAAAATGAGATAATAAAAACACATCCATAGGCGAATACCAGAATTCGCCACCAGTTATTCTTACTGGAAATGTTTTATGACCATGAACATTTGTTTTTTGGGCGACTTCCCTAATTTGCATTGTATGAAACTCAAAAGCAACCATTACGTGAAAAAGTTTCAGGTTTGACCACAAAGCCAGGGACAGGAAGTTTTGTACACTTTCAATAATTTCTTTGTCATATGTTTTTTTTTCATTGTGATCAAAAACATCAGCCAGCATAGCTTCAGACACCACACAGTCTTTATTTCTATGTTTTACATAGACAAATTCCTTGCTGCCTCTCAAGGAAATTATGGAATTGTCGGCAGGTTGTTGCATCATTTGAGGTTAATAAAAGTTTTGACTTCTCCCATGGATAGGTGAGCAGAATTCAGACACGCCAAACGCGTTCACAGTGAAGATAAACACAAAGAATCCAAAAAAAGGTCTGCACTCCAGGAGTTGTATTTCTAGGTATTAGATCCAGAAAACACCTCAAGAGAGACCATTTTCCTGGTCTGCCATAGTCTGCCAGTCTAAATAATAACATCAGTACTAATAGACCACAGTTGTCATATGCTACTCTATTTACTGGTCCTCTAAGTAGTGTTCTATGCTCAAGGTGATGCCCTGCCTAGAAGACACCACTCATTGGCCCCTCACACTCCCTTGTTGTTGCCTGTAGGTGCCAGCACGTCTCCTGGAAGCAGCCTGAACAGCAGCGAAGAGAACCTCACAACACAGCCACCACCACAACCCCACAAAGGTAAGCGAGAGACCATCCTATGTGGCACACTGGGTGTGTTATGTTGTAGACTTTGGTAAACGCGTCCTTTACAACAATTGTGCATTTAAATAGGAGTCCTCGTGACTGTCTCAGAGGGACGTTGTTGGGTTTACCAGCTTGCCCCCGATAACATCCCACCTATGCTATGCACCCTAATTACTCACTGTGGAAACACCTAGTGTTCTGAGGCTTCTGTCCCCATCTTCCACAATTACACAAAGACATGTTGTAAAACATAACCTCACAATAGGACCTCAGTGCAAGAGGCATCACTTTGCAAGCCCAAAGTTAGCGGCATGTTTACATCTTTAAGTATAAGCCCCTCCCATTTTAAAGCTCTCAGGCTTCCAGAGTTTTCCCTTCTTCATTTATGGCAGTGTTCCAACCTAGCCTTATGACCTCACTCCCCCAGTTCCAGGATCGTAGCTATCAATGTTGTAGCAAGTGCAGTGGCACCAGGGCCCAGAGTGTGAGGAGCCCATTGTACTCCATTTGGCATTTGAAAAACCAAACGTGGTGACGGGCACATTTTCCATCTATGACTTAGGTCTGCTGGCACCCATGGTGTGCCACTTTGCAGTTCAGGGGCTCAGAGTAGGCATTAAAATGGCACACCCATCTTAATCAATGGGCCTCCCTGCGCTTTTCTGCACTAGCATCAACATTTTTGAAGCACCCCAGTAACGTCAAAAACGTTTACGCTATTATCCAAACGACCGCCATGGTGCACCGTATTGTGAACACGGCGCAACAATGATGTTGTGAGGTGGGGGAGGGGTGATGTAAGAAAAGTGGTGCATTGGGATCGATGCACCAGTTTCTTGTAAATATGCCCCTTAGTCTGGTGTTACGATTTATTGCTGGTACTGCTCAGCAGAGACTTATTCAGAGATAAGTTCCGTTTGTTTTCCTCCTGCTAAGCACTCTCGGATAGGATGCCTCATAGGCCCCGGGGCAACGTTTAGTCTCACCCACATGCACTGGTGCAGAGTTACCTGATAAAACACTGTCAGCTCTCCATTGGAGAACCTTCTTGCTCAAGGTCCATGATCCAGGCTCCTAACTGTACAGCTCATGTTGCATTGTGTCTATGAGGTCCTTCACGTAGAGTGAAAAAGCTGGTTCCCAGGACATTCTCTTGTGAACATAACACATGATAGGCACCTTCTGGTTCACACTCCTCGAAGCTCCACTGCTGAGAAAGTGAACGTTTGTCCCTGAATTCTGTTCCTCTCAGGGGATATCTCACCTACAGAATGTTGGCTTCCCCTAGAAGGTACATCTCAACCCTCCTTTGCTGCAGAATCATACATTAGCTTCTTAATAACGCAATTTACCCATCATCACCTGTTGCTACTCATGTTCTAGGACAGTGGTTCCCAACCTTTTGACTTCTGTGGACCCCCCCTTATCAATACTGGAACCCGGGGACCCCCACTGAATCATTATGGGAATTCGGGGTCCCCTCCACTGAGTCATTACTGAATACTGGGTACCTACTCTGTTAATATTACAGATTTTTCTATGCCATTGCGGACCCCCTGAGGAGGCTTCGCGGACCCCCACGGGTCCCCGGACCACGGTTGGGAACCACTGTTCTAGAAAACTCACTACTCCTAGCTATCCCTACCTACTCATAGATGCTATCCCTTTGTCTCAGTGCTATGCAAAATATACACAAACGCCAATATATTACATTGAGAATAATAACTATTATTAATAGTTTAGTAATAGCTTAGTTTTATAATCCTTCATAACCAATGTTTGGAAGCACTATAAGCAAATGGTGTTACTGTAACCCCATTTGAATGAATGAATGACATGGTTTTAAAAAGTGCTAAGCAGAGGGCCCTGGCACTCAGAATTTATTTAATTGCACTCAGTTGACAGAAGCAGGATTCGAACTTGTGCAAATCACAGCACACGCCACTGCCAGTAAGAAGTCACTGAACCATCTCGCCATTATGTTGACGATTCTTTCAATCTTTTTCCCGAGTGCCTAATCATGTCTATATTGTATATTTCTCAGTAGTTTTTTCCATTTGCTTGGTGCTACAGAGACTGGATTGATATCATCGTACCCTGGTGCTTAGAGATAGTAGAACAGACCCACAATGCACCTCTCTTTCTGCACATGCGGGAACGGCAGATATTGGAAGAGGTTGGGCCTGCAGTGGGCTTATGCCCCTCAAATGCTGGGATAGCAGATGCCTGGATCGAGCCACTCTGCCAGTCACACTTAGTCACTCTCAGACATTCTCTCTCAATCTCAGTCACTCAGGGCCTGATTCACAAAGGTAAACTCACACTTATGTGTGAATGCACAATTGTATGCTGTTAACAACAGGGTTTACGAGTAGTATGTTTAGGAGTACAGAGTCTTCACACAAAAGAAGACCTATCTTTTTATGTGCAGAGGCCCTCAGTCTGCATCTCTTTTAGTTTAAGTTACTATCAGGGGCGGCTCCTCCGCATTGGTAAAGGAGCGTCACCCTACTGGCTAAGAGCCAGCTGCTGAAAAATAAAATGACACTTTACTATTGTTTTATTTTTTAGCTGCTGGCTCAGCCAGAATGTACAGGGAGGGGTGGCGCTTGGCCATGGGAGGGAGAGGAGGAGGAGAGTGAGTGCACTTAAGTGCGCATGTCAGTTTGGCCAGCCATCATAGGCCGGCCAAACTGCCATGTGCACTTAAATTTGCACAGCCGGGTTGGAGAAACAGCACAGACTCCAGTGCACTGTTGCTGCTCAGACCAATCCTGACGCTGCTCAGACCAATCCTGATGCTGCTCTCATGCTAGGCATAGCATGAGAGCAGCACCAAGATTGCGTGGGGGAGCCTGTGCTGTTGTCCCAAAGACTACAAGACTGCTGGGACATCAACACCATCAAGGGAAGAAGAGCGAAGTGGCGGACAGGTATTTTTTTTTTTATTCTTTTTTTAATTTTATTGTTCCCCCTGACCCTGAACACCCCCTTCCCCGCCCCTAGCTTGAGATTTGTGGCAGCCACCACTAGTTACTATACATCAGTATCAGTCTTTGGCACTTTCACGTCTACTCTTTCCCCCTTTGTGGGGACAGTAGTCACTGTTTAAAAGGCTACTTGTGTTACCTCCGCGACACAAATGTTATATGTTTCTGAAATCTCAGGATGTTATTTCTTTTTTTTGACCCCGAAGTGATCCGGATGTTTATTTATTTGATCGAATGGTTTTTATGCCAAGAAAAGTATGAGAGGTTTTCCAAAGTTCATGACATTTGTTGGAATAATATGGACGGCGAAGGGGTTAGAGGGTTTTATTTTGGAAGCAGCACCCCCTTTTGAGGCTGTTTCCGTTTCCTCTTCAGCACCCGAGGTGATGTGACAACTGAGAGTAAACCAAGGACTTCCAGCTCTCTGAAACCTGGAATACAAACGTGAAACTTATTTTAATTATTGCACAGAAGGAAACGATGATACACATACCTCGGCACCTCTCCATGATAGCAGTTTATTAATAAGTGCATAAATAAACATGCACAGAAAGTGAAATAGGACAGTCTGTATTGTAACAACTAAGACACCAACTAATATATGACAAACCTGTGGAAGGAGCAAAGGGATGAGTAACTGTAAGAAGTTGTGCACAGAGTATACAGCAAATGATGTAGAACTCACTTGTAACGGTAGTAGACTCCCAGTAGAAATATTGTTTCGTTACTCGATACTACGTCAATACATGCTTATTCATTTAAAGCATTTCTTTAGCTAAGAGCAATACTACATGTGTTCTGAATCGAAAGAAGAATAGCTAACATGCAATAAAATGATGAGTAAATAGTGTTATCCTTTTTTACATGTTTCATTCCCTTTCGTGACGTCTGTACTTAATAATATTTACAACAGCAATGCTTTTGCTGACACTCTAAGTGCATTCATGTTGTATGTATAAGAATTCATTAATGCATCATTCTAAAAGAAGAAAGAGATTTAGCTTTAAGGATTCTTATGAAGAGAACTATGTTAATGGTTTGATTTAATATTCATTGTGTCTCCATCACGAAGAGAGAGAAGCCTGAGGGGCCATGTTAAAGTCAGGCACGAGGGCTACAAAGCAGCAGTCATTTTTAGCGTTGGTCTATGTGCCTGACCATACCGTGACTTGGGACTAGAAAGCATCTGTGTATGACCGTTTTGTGTCTTCCAAACACATTAACTACAGCCCTCCTAACACTGCCTGGAATGCATAATGATAGCCATTTAATGCACATTCTCTATCCAACAATGTTGTTTGCTACTTTAGCTCACTACAGTTGCTTGGTAGGCCCATCCTTTACCACCGTGGACATGGTGACAGTACTTCAGAATACAAATACAGAAATATTATTTGACGTAAATACTGCTTTCCTAAATATCGTTTAGAAAAATATAATCCCATTGGGTGTGGATTTTCCAATATTAACTCCCATAGACTAATATTTTGTAGCTCATGTGTAGGCCACAATGCCTATGTCAAATCATAGTCTGACTACGGTACTCTGCTACTACACCAACATTGCTGCTTACGTAAACTAGTAGTAAACTCTAAAGTAAATAGATATTTCCCTCACAGCCATCTATTTGCACTATAATGTTTGTGCACATGTCCTACATTTAATAGAGTTGAATTTGACTTATAAAACATTAGATTGTACATTTTAAATAGGTTTACAGCTGTGTGTAATGCCTACTGTTTTGCGTTTATGAGCGTTGCAATTCAGCTCTTTTTTTATTTTCAACAAACTATATAGTCAGTTACTCTATATAATCAACACAATTTGCACTCACCAGGAAACAAATCTGCATTTCACAGAACTGTAACCCAAATCAGCGAAAGAACATACCATACAAAAGACATGCACCGATTTTAACTACTTTTAACAAAACCACATATTAATGAAAAAGGTCTTTCGAAAGCAAAACTTGGTAAGGATGTATGTGAAAATGCAGAACTGCATAAATATAAAATAAAACACCGAAGTATTTACTCCATAATCAATAAACCATAACCAATATTTAAATATTTTGTAATAGGTTAACATAACAAGGCACCCACAATTGTGAAAGCCTTGATGCTGAAATTATTGAAACAACTTTTAAACTAACCTCAACTTTTCCACTTACAATTAACCTAACCCTAATTCATACCTTAACCCTCACCTTAACCTATACCTTCCCACTGCCTTTATCCTTAAATTTTCTTTAATGGATATGCTAATTCCAACCCTAGCCTTTTCCAGTGCCCCCCTTGCACTTTAACTCACCCAACCTTAACCCTAAATTGAATCTTAAACCCTAACCTTACCTGAGATCCAATAATAATACTTACCCTAAACCTAACACTACCTCTTACTGTTCCCCTAACTCTAGCCAACCCCATCCCTAATGTTAACACTTCTCCTAAGCATAGTACTAATGCCTACTCTTCCCCACGCCCTTAGCCTTTCTTTAAAAAAGTGAAAAGAAACATTGTCTTAATGCGCTTTGTTTTTTCTTCATCATCACCTTTTTCATTATGCATTTCTGTATTTTGTATTTGGGGGTTACTGCAACTCTTTATTGCAGTTTATTAATTTTCACTGAATGGCTTTGTAAATGCCTCTTGGACCTTGCCCTCAGCTGCCGTTGCCCCTTTTCAGAAACTTTTATCTAAGTCATTGCTGGCTTAACGTGTTGACATTTCGTCAAGTTGTAAGATGTCTCACTGCTGCCTTTCTGGTTTGTTTTTAGCAAAACTCGGAGACACACATGAGCTCGAAGAGTTCATTGCAGACCTGGACAAAGTACTAGAAGGTAAATATTCAGGTGTGAAGGGCACATACTCTTACTTAATGTTGATTTACAGTCCTGTGATAGTTCAACTCTGTATTACAAACTGTCCACCTTCATTTATTACACAATCTTTCTTGAGTGACTGAGTTTGTCTTGGTATTCCTCAGGGCGATGGAGCTGTTGGGTGACCAAGACAGGGGCATCTCTGTCTGACTGGTCTCTGAGTGATTGTCTGCTAGTTAGAGTACCTTTGCTGTCCATCCAATCAGTGCCTCAGTCAGTACTCGATAACTGGAGGTTTTATTAGCTGCATTAGTGATTTATGTTATTAAAAAAGCAGCAGTGTTCTAAAAAGGATTGCTTCTTACTTTGTCCATCACTGTATCACTCGAACTGTATGCATAATGCCACCATATAACCCGCTTTATAACGTCCTGCCCTCTTGACATTAATGGGAGACTCCTTTTGAGAAACCTGGAAAGGAGACAAACTCTTCAATGCACCCCTGGCTTATTTCAGACTCAAAGTTAGATCTTCCCTTGGTTTTGTGGGTTTGAAGTATGTGCTCGTACTCACACTCGTACCTTTCCAGGGTGCACAGTCTTATACTTAACCTGAGTCTACATCATATCCACGACAGCCGTGTAAGTCTTGCAAAGTGACCAATCTAATGTCTGTGTGGATCTGTTGAACTGGAAAAGCAAAGGGACCTTCATTTATTTAATAGTGTCTTTCCTAGTGTGCATTCACTTTGAATGTGTCGTAATATCCAAATTCGTCTTGTCTAAGGTGCTATGCACCAAAGGTTTAAGGGCACCTTCCCTTTATTTTAAGCCTTTTTATCCTGAATTTGATAAACTATACTAGTAAGGGATCTTTGGGCCATCCTAGTCACCATAGGCATTATGGGGTATATTTACAAGCCCCTAGTGCCACCAGAGTGTCACTTTTTCTGACGCTCCGGTGACGCTGTGCACTGCGCCGTATTTACAAGGTGGCGTTAAGCCATTTTTTGTGGCTTAACGCCACCTTGTAAATACGGCCCCTTCATACGCAGCACTTTGCATGGAAGGGGCATGCAATGGGTGCTGCTGTGGGCGTTCCACAGCATCACCTTTTGGATTTTGACACTGCCCCAGATTTACAAGTTATCATAAATCTAATGCCACCCCTGGGGTGCACCGAGGAGAAATTATTTTATTTATCTTCGTTTTCTGCTCTATTTATATGTGCTGCATTCTGCAGCACATGTCGAAAGGGCAAATATAGCATTGAAGGGAGACCTTCCTGCACGAAACCAATCTCCCCCGCAATGCAGCCATCCTTGCACCATGGCGCAAGGGTGGTTGCATTGGCGCTAGGCAGCTAATTTAGCGCTGGCGCGAACACAGCGTTACACCAAAGTTTGTTATAAAGGTGCATCCCTGCATTTCAGAACTGACGCAGCGTGGCACTGACAGTTTTGGTGCAGCGGCGCACTGCACCAGTTCTTCATAAATATGCCCTTGTGTCCCTTATCAGAGCACCATATATCCTACAAAAGAAATCATTCTCCCTCCCACCTGTAGACCCCCAGTTCTGTGCTGCAGCACAGGTGAAACCTCAAAAATCAGTTTGCGCATTCCATGTTTCACATTCCATTCATCCATTGCAAGGATACTATGCTCTTTGGACTCATTATCCCACTAAATGTCATCTATTGTCCCTTTTGGATCTTGCAAACATCCCCAGTCTATGCCACTTGCCAGGAGTCTTTGTGGCAAGTCCTATTTCTGTCAATCAGAAAGAAAGCACAAAGAAATGCCTGTATATGTGCCAGGAGACCATAGCTTTCCACCCAGGTTTCAGGTCCTGAGATCCCATTGTATTCCCCATGGGGGCCATATGCCAAGACACTACCTCCTTCAGAGGTTTTCTTAATAAACCCAGACTTCAGTATAGTGGAACATCTAGCCGCAGCCATGCTTCTTCTCGAACAGTCATATGCTCTGTAAACTCCATGACTGAGCACTCCTGGCAGCAGCATAGTGGTGGAGGAAGGATGGTCTTGCTGTTGGCTGTGAGGGTAAGGGGGCGGAGGACTGGCACAGAGTCACTCACATGTAGGCATCGCCAGAGATTTAAGTGACTTCCCCACTGTACCTGCCCTTCAGAGTTGGCAGTGCCTCTAAAAATCTCAGGTCTCCAAACCAGTGGTTCCCAACCTCTAGTCTGAGGACCCCTGGGGGTCCGCGAAGCCTCCTCAAGGGGTCTGTAACTGCTTAGAAAATTAAATAATATTAACAGATTAGGTCCCCAACTTTCAGTAATGACTCAGTGGGGGGTCCCCAGATTCCAATAATTATTTATTGGGGTTCCCTGGGTTCCAGTAATGATAAAGTGGGGGTCCACAGAAGTCAAAAGGTTGGGAACCGCTGCTCTAAACCATTGCTAAAGCACACCTTTTTGCATCCTAGATATGTGCTGTTGAATGATGAGTTTTTGCCCCAAAACGTCTGTGTTTTTGTTTAAAGCGACAAAAAACTGTTCACACTTCGTTGCACCACAGCATTGCTCTGTCTGATGGTACCCTCTCTTGTTTTTCAACCTCATTGCTCTGGCTAATGGTACTCTGTCTTGTTTTTCAATGGCATTGCTTTGTCTTATGGTATTTTGCCTTGTTTTTCAATGACACTTTTTTCTTCTTTCATTCTGCAGAGATGTGACATAAAAAGTAATAAAAGTCGTCAGGCTGCACGTTTCCTCTGATGAGATAATGACATTCCAGATAGCCAGTGGAATTTATTTATTTTTCACCTTCTCATCCACTAAAGGCCACCTCTTGGAACTTGGTCCCATAGCCCTGCTGGGATTGCAGGCGTCGGCTGCAGCAAGGAGCTGAGATACCACCAATTCCCCTTACCTGCATGTTTCAGAAGCCACTAACCTACTCTTGTTCAAGAACTAAAAGGGCTGTGCGCAGCTTGTAATGTCCTGAGAACACTCCACCAGAAGACACTGTATCATAACCTCAGTCTCTGGATGTCCAGCACAAATTCTAAGAGCTTTATGTAAAGACAGAAATAGAAAAGTGACAGAAGTTCCTTCTGCATGGTTTAGAACCTGTTGAAACCTCCTGCATAAAGCTGGGGTCACCAAAAGCAACCGCTTCTGTGAATTGTGCTTAGGATATTCTTTCGAATGACATCATATAGATGCAGCCTGCCCCCTGGCTATGCCAATGGGCCTCCATTCCAACGATGAGCCAAGGACATTTCTGGACTGGAGAACCAGAACTTTAATCCAAATGGCAGTCCATGTGGAGAAACATCTGGTGCAAAGAAACCAATGCAAGCAGTAATCTTAGACCCACCTTCACCATCCCCTTTGAAAATGTTTGCATTCAAGCCTCTTTGCTTAAAAGTGTGGATTACCTCAGTTGCATGAACCTATCTATACTTTCTGCTTCAATGGAGAGCTGCTCAGCCACCCATACTAATCTGTGTAAATACTGAATCACTTCTGCAAAGATATTTGAATTAGTATGAGGAGAACATAGCACCATAGAGACCTTTAGTAGCATGAAGAATAACTTGTTTATTTTATGTATTTCTTGCTGCCCAGACTTGTGGTTTGGTAGCACTGTGAGTAACAAGCATTGCTAATACTCAAATAATTGATAGTTAATTTACTGACCATAGAAGGATGACCATATGTGATGGCCCTGTCGGGATCTACATCTGAATTCTGTTATGGTGCATAGAACCAATTGTGAACTCAGGAGGCTACATTAAACTTAACCAGTTCTTTCATCCTGCTTGAAGGTACAGTATGTGCTCACAACAAAAGTGAAAATGTTAGGTTTGATGTAACTGCATAGGAGTATAGTTTAGCATGAGGAAAAAGAGAAGGCAACTTCTAAAACAACCACCTAGAAACAATATTGTCACATCTACATGTAATTTGACTTCACACACTCTAACAGGCAAACTCCCATATTGGACTTTCAGCAACTGGTATAAAAACTCTAAAGGAATAACACGTGATGTGCGTCCTTTCACATAATAGCTGGCACGCTGAGTGGGTCAGAGCACTTGCTGCAGTGATCTGGGTGGTCAGTGATCATGTTTTGATGGGTGCCTTAGCTTCACATCATTCAAATTTTGACAAATAGTGACCAGCATTGATTTGGCTAATTTGCAACATTTATAAACTACTGTAATTGCTGCATACAAATACAAGCAAGTTATTGTACATATGTATGAAATGGTCCAAGCAATGTCATCACTTTGAAAAATTCAAAGGCAAGTCTCACAAATCGTGTTTGACTCCAAGTTCAACCAATGCCCAACTTGTTCCCTTCAGATTTTATATGTAATTTCTTAACCTGTCAATGAAACATTGAATGTGCAAGGCAATCTGGTCCACCTGCCCTGTCATAGTCATACCTAGTCAAGCCAAGTCACACATAGTCAAAGTATGTATCCTTTATTTTAGCTAAGTTAGTTACATGTCAATTGTTCACTCTGAGGTGGGGTTGAAGATGGTCAGAATTGGGACACCAACCTATTAGATCAGGGAATGAAAGGGAGAAAGACTTTCTTCCTTACAGTGGAAAAGGATGGGCCCTACTCACAGAGAAGATCAAGGGGAGAGGGGGAGAGAGATTGAGACAGAAACAGGAACAAAGAAACATCTCATAGAGTTGATCCAGTTCGGAGAACGGAGGACCTTTCACAAAGCGGTGTAGGATAGAATTGCATGTGAGAAGCCTCTAACAGATCAGATTATGGACAGCAAGTGGTGGGAAGACCCCATAAAATAGATTGAAACAGGAAGATAATGCTTAAGTATGGCTGACACCATGGGTCCCGCCTCACAGGGAGCCCTTCCGCTACAACTCTGAAGTGGAAGGAAATTGAGGTTGCCGAATCAGGGTGGAGCTGTTGAGCACAAGACTTAGGGTAGTCACATGTGAGGGCTAAGAACTAACAGTGAGGAACTTTACACCAGAATCAGTGCACCCTGGAGTAATGACCTCAAAAAAGGAAAAGATCAGAACCATCAGGGATGGAAGAGATCTTCTTACAGCGCATAAGGACAGGAGAGATAATTGAGATAGTTCACAGAAGATCAGGAACGTAAGGGGAAAAGAGGACAGGTGACACAGCCAGTCATGGAAGGAGACTCAGAGGTGGTTCATAGTGGGTAGGAGCATAAATGGAAGAAGGAATCTGCTGACACAGCCCATCAAGGAAGGAGAACATTAGACAACAGACAGCATATCAGGACAGTAAAGGGTGGTGTGGCCGCTTACAGGAGATTGGGACAGAAAGAGGAGATGAAGGTGCCAACCGAGCAGGTCATGGTGGGAGATTAGGAAAAAGATTGGACAGAGAGAGCATCAGAAGAGGTCAGGACAGCACCACCATGTAACGGGTCAAAACATGGTCTCTCTTGAGCCGAAACACAAATTTAAACTGAATTTTATTGTATATGATGTATTATGAGAATTATGTCATTTTTTATACAGATATCTATTTTATCTATTTTAATTCAATAAAGCGCAAAGTATCTTTGGAAAAAATTTACTGATTACTGAGTATTATTTTTACTTCCATGAAACATGAAAATTAACACAATCTCTGCTCTTGGCACCCTTTCCAAGAACCTAATCTTCTTTTTAAGCGCAGTGGTCTTATTGTACTGAAAATGAAACTTACTCCTGCGAGTTGGATCTTACACAAGTTGAAATCATTGAAGTTCCTAATGAAAAATGCAAGTGCCACTTAACTAAAGAAGGTTAAACTGTGGTACCCCTTGATATCCCTGATGATGTACAACTGAATAATGAGTGGTGCTTGCAGTCATGTTTTAGGTGAGCTACTTTAACAATGGGGTAAAACAGGGAAATTCCTTCTTCAGAGCGAAGCATTTTATTCCAGCTGAAAGGACATCTTAAGCCTCCTTTAGCTTCCACATGTCTAGCAGTTCATCACTAAGCATGGGTAGATACACCCTCCTCAATCAATGAAAAATGCCATGCACTGCATACAGATACACAATGAGCACTCATTAGTAATACATGATTACAAGGTAGCTCATCCTGGTACAGTTGAAACCATTCATGAGAAAGAAACATTCTTAAAACACAGATACAACATGCACATCCTCCCTAATATTTCTCAAAGTCCAGGAAAGTTGGACTCTGCAAAATACCTTTATATGATTCCTAATGACAACCCTACTGTGTGCTTGTGTACTGTACTGGTGCAGGCACCTGAACCAGGCAGGATGATTTGGCTGTGCTTCTGCAATGTGGCCTAGATGTTCACACCATGGCAATAAAACATAGATCCACTTTGAGATGAGAACTGTTTGAGCTCTTTCCGGGACTGACTTAGGGGGTCATTCCAACCCTTGCGGTCGGTGTTAAAGCGGCGGCCAACCCGCAAACAGGCAGGCGGCCAAAAAAATGGAATTCCGACCCTGGCGGGAACCGCCAACACAGCCCGCCACTTTAACACTCCGACCGCCACAGCGGTACAGACAAGCAGCGCAGCGGTCACTGCCAACAGACAGGCGGCAGACAATGTACTGCCCACCCTATCACAACTCACCAATCCGCCACCTTTTTCGGGGCGGGAGCCCCGCCGATAAAAACACGGCGGAAACAGACTACGAACGGGAAAACGCTCACCTCTACACACTCCACGAGGAATCTGGACAGCATGGAACCAGAACTACACATCCTACCAGCTATTGTCTACCTGCTCCTCTACCAGGAGCACGAACGCCGGCGCAGAAGACAACGGTGAGTACTGCACCTACGACACACGGGAGGGGGGAGGAGAAAAGATTACGGGCACACACATACGCGACCCCCCCCCCCCCCAACTACCTACACACCAATGCAGAGCAACAACTCAGAGTGACACCCCCCAAACCCCCTGGAAGAATGCAAAGACAAAATAATAAGTAATTGTAATACAAATATATTGGAAGGCAAAGTAAATAAGTAAGACGAAAATCCCATAACTATATACACATATGTATATTGTCCCGTCAGAATTGGCTTTCTGTCATTGTACGTGGGCCAATGGTCCTCAACAAATGGGCAAACCCCACACATGAGACCCGAATCCATTGGAGAGAACACTGCAGGGGCATCAGATAGGAAAACTACAGGCACCTCAGGGGGAAGGGAAGGGGGGCCACCTCAGCCACATGAGTCCACAACGCCAGATCCACGAGGGGCCTCCACGGCCAATGTCGATTCTGGGGAGTGCAAAGCCACAGTCTCTCAAGTCTCTACAGTGGGTGGCTTGCCCACTG
Source organism: Pleurodeles waltl (assembly GCF_031143425.1). Classification (NCBI taxonomy): domain Eukaryota; kingdom Metazoa; phylum Chordata; class Amphibia; order Caudata; family Salamandridae; genus Pleurodeles; species Pleurodeles waltl. Next base: position 1,006,623,174 of record NC_090449.1, on the reverse strand, counting down.
TGCCATCCTGGGGAGTGCAAAGCCACAGTCTCTCAAGTCTCTACAGTGGGTGGTTTGCCCACTGTTTAATCCTGGGGAGTGCAAAGCCACAGTCTCTCAAGTCTCTACAGTGGGTGGCTTGCCCACTGTGCCATCCTGGGGAGTGCAAAGCCACAGTCTCTCAAGTCTCTACAGAGGGTGGCTTGCCCACTGTGCCATCCTGGGGAGTGCAAAGCCACAGTCTCACAAGTGGATGACAGACTCCAGCGGCACTGGAGGACTCTTGGTGCCCAGAGTGTATCGTGCAGCCCTGTCCGACACTGATCAGGGCCTGCCCCTTCTGCCAATGTGTCAGCGGTGCTTGAGATGAAGGGCACAGCGAAGCGGTGCTTGAGATGAATGGCCAAGCGGAGCGGTGCAGAGACGGCGGTGCCCAGCGGAGCGGTGCTTGAGATGAATGGCCAAGCGGAGCGGTGCAGAGATGGCGGTGCACAGCGGAGCAGTGCTTGAGATGAAGGGCCCAGCGGAGCGGTGCTTGAGATGAAGGGCCCAGCGGAGCGGTGCTTGAGATGAAGGGCCCAGCGGAGCGGTGCTTGAGATGAAGGGCCAAGCAGAGCGGTGCAGAGACGGCGGGGCCCAGCGGAGCGGTGCTTGAGATGAATGGCCAAGCGGAGCGGTGCAGAGACGGCGGTGCACAGCGGAGCGTTGCTTGAGATGAAGGGCCCAGCGGAGCGGTGCTTCAGATGAAGGGCCCAGCGGAGCGGTGCTTGAGATGAAGGGCCAAGCGGAGCGGTGCAGAGACGGCGGGGCCCAGCGGAGCGGTGCTTGAGATGAAGGGCCCAGCGGAGCGGTGCTTGAGATGAATGGCCCAGCGGAGCGGTGCTTGAGATGAAGGGCCCAGCGGAGCGGTGCTTGAGATGAAGGGCCCAGCGGAGCGGTGCTTGAGATGAAGGGCCAAGCGGAGCGGTGCAGAAACGGCGGGGCCCAGCGGAGCGGTGCTTGAGATGAATGGCCAAGCGGAGCGGTGCAGAGACGGCGGTGCACAGCGGAGCGGTGCTTGAGATGAAGGGCCCAGCGGAGCGGTGCTTGAGATGAAGGGCCCAGCGGAGCGGTGCTTGAGATGAAGGGCCAAGCGGAGCGGTGCAGAGACGGCGGGCCCCAGCGGAGCGGTGCTTGAGATGAATGGCCAAGCGGAGCGGTGCAGAGACGGCGGTGCACAGCGGAGCGGTGCTTGAGATGAAGGGCCCAGCGGAGCGGTGCTTGAGATGAAGGGCCCAGCGGAGCGGTGCTTGAGATAAAGGGCCCAGCGGAGCGGTGCTTGAGATGAAGGGCCAAGCGGAGCGGTGCAGAGACGGCGGGGCCCAGCGGAGCGGTGCTTGAGATGAAGGGCCCAGCGGAGCGGTGCTTGAGATGAAGGGCCCAGCGGAGCGGTGCTTGAGATGAAGGGCCCAGCAGAGCGGTGCTTGAGATGAAAGGCCCAGCGGAGCGGTGCTTGAGATGAAGGGCCAAGCGGAGCGGTGCAGAGACGGCGGGGCCCAGCGGAGCGGTGCTTGAGATGAATGGCCAAGCGGAGCGGTGCAGAGACGGCGGTGCACAGCGGAGCGGTGCTTGAGATGAAGGGCCCAGCGGAGTGGTGCTTGAGATGAAGGGCCCAGCGGAGCGGTGCTTGAGATGAAGGGCCCAGCGGAGCGGTGCTTGAGATGAAGGGCCAAGCGGAGCGGTGCAGAGACGGCGGGGCCCAGCGGAGCGGTGCTTGAGATGAAGGGCCCAGCGGAGCGGTGCTTGAGATGAAGGGCCCAGCGGAGCGGTGCTTGAGATGAAGGGCCAAGCGGAGCGGTGCAGAGACGGCGGGGCCCAGCGGAGCGGTGCTTGAGATGAATGGCCAAGCGGAGCGGTGCAGAGACTGCGGTGCACAGCGGAGCGGTGCTTGAGATGAAGGGCCCAGCGGAGTGGTGCTTGAGATGAAGGGCCCAGCGGAGCGGTGCTTGAGATGAAGGGCCCAGCGGAGCGGTGCTTGAGATGAAGGGGCCAGCGGAGCGGTTCTTGAGATGAGGGCCAAGGGGAGCGGTGCGGAGACGGCGAGGCCCAGCGGAGCGGTGCTTGAGATGAATGGCCAAGCGGAGCGGTGCAGAGACGGCGGTGCACAGCGGAGCGGTGCTTAAGATGAAGGGCCCAGCGGAGCGGTGCTTGAGATGAAGGGCCCAGCGGAGCGGTGCTTGAGATGAAGGGTCCAGCGGAGCGGTGCTTGAGATGAAGGGCCAAGCGGAGCGGTGCAGAGACGGCGGGGCCCAGCGGAGCGGTGCTTGAGATGAGGGGCCCAGCGGAGCGGTGTTTGAGATGAAGGGCCCAGCGGAGCGGTGCTTGAGATGAAGGTCCAAGCGGAGTGGTGCAGAGTCGGCGGGGCCCAGCGGAGCGGTGCTTGAGATGAATGGCCAAGCGGAGCGGTGCAGAGACGGCGGTGCACAGTGGAGCGGTGCTTGAGATGCAGGGCCCAGCGGAGCGGTGCTTGAGATGAAGGGCCCAGCGGAGCGGTGCTTGAGATGAAGGGCCCAGCGGAGCGGTGCTTGAGATGAAGGGCCAAGCGGAGCGGTGCTGAGACGGCGGGGCCCAGCGGAGCGGTGCTTGACACGGCAGTGCCCTGTTCAGCGGTGCTTGTCTTGAAGGGCCCTGTTTAGCGGTGCTTGAAACGGCAGTGCCCTGTTCAGCGGTGCCTGTCTTGAAGGGCCATGTTCAGCGGTGCTTGTCTTGAAGGGCCCTGTTCAGCGGTGCTTGACACGGCGGTGCCCTGTTCAGCGGTGCCAGTCTTGAAGGGCCCTGTTCAGCGGTTCTTGACACGGCGGTGCCCTGTTCAGCGGTGCCTGTCTTGAAGGGCCCTGTTCAGCGGTGCTTGACACGGCGGTGCCCTGTTCAGCGGTGCCTGTCTTGAAGGGCCATGTTCAGCGGTGCTTGTCTTGAAGGGCCCTGTTCAGCGGTGCCTGTCTTGAAGGGCCCTGTTCAGCGGTGCTTCACATGTGTCTCCAGGGCACCAGATCCGGCCAATAGATGGTGTTCACTCGCCATCCGACTTCTCGCTTGCTGGGCCCTCCTGTGCTGGTGGCCCGTGCCCGTGGGTGTCCTCATTCACCCCCGGAATGGGTCTGGTGGGGCCCTCCTGGGCAGCTCGCCTGCTGCCGGACTTGTCGGCCGTGCTGCCCTTGCCATCCTTGCCTGATCCTCTGTGGCCCTTGCCTCCCTTTGGAGATGTGCCAGGTGGCACCCCACTCCCTGACGGTGCCAGGGTGGTGCCTGTGGAGGCTGCCGTCTCTGTTTTCTTACGCCGGCCCTTGGCTTTTTTTGTTTTTTTCCCAGGGGGTGGGCTGGCTGTCCCTTTGCTGCTGGCCGATGTGGCTGCCCTCGAAGGTGGGGGACTCCAATATCCCTGGACTATGGTCCTTGTAGGTCCAGGGGTTGTGGTGGCTGAGGTGCAGATTGGACTTTTACGAGATGGAGGGGGTGGGTCAGGTGATGGAAAGAGGTTAATTTTGGAGAGGAAAAACTTTTTAGGAGCAGTGGGAAGGGTAGGTGCAGTGGGTATGGGAGTGGAGGAAGAGGATGTGGTTGTAGGTGAGTCAAGTGTGCTGTCTATGGGTGCAGGTGCTTGTGACGGAGGCTGTCGTGAGGTGGATGGCTGTTGGGTGGGTGGCTGCCTGCGTTTGTGTGGTTTAGAAGAGGGGGTGACAGACACACTGGGAGAGGACACAGGGGACGTGTAAATGGCAGTGGGGGTGGTGACTGCGCGTGTGCAGAGTGTTCTGGTAGGTGTGCTGGTGATGGTCGTAGTGGCTGATGAAGTGGTGCATGCAAGTGTGAGTTGGGACGTCACAGGGAGGGAGGAGGGAGACGAGGAGGAGGGGGACACAGAGGAGGCAGTGGCTGTTGGCATGTCTGCATGTGGATGTTGCTTGTGTGAATGCTTCTGTGATGTGTGGTGCTTATGTTTGGATGAGCTGACCTTGGGTGTTGAGGTGTGTGCAGGCTGGTCTGTAGGTGTGTCTGGGATAGGCAGAGGAACAGGGGAGTGGGACTGGGTGGAGGGAGTTGGAGGAGGGAGGCAGGAGACAGGGACAATGGCTGCCGTCAGTGCTGAGGCCAGAGCGTTGAACGATCGCTGATGGGCAGCCTGACCCGAATGAATGCCCTTCAGGTATGCATTGCTCCGATGCACCTCCCTTTCCACCCCCTGGATGGCATTCAAAAGGGTAGACTGCCCAACAATGAGCGTCCGGAGGAGGTCGATGACCTCCTCACTGAGGGCAGCAGGGGTAACTGGGGCAGGGCCTGAGGTGCCTGGGGCGAAGGAGATGCCCGCCTTGGTGTGCGAGCGGGCACGGGGCGAACGCTGAGGGGCTGCTGGGAGGGCGGAGCTGGTGCGCTGGGTGGCGGCTGTACCTGTTGTTGCGGTGGGCACGGATGTTGCCGCCACCACAAGGGAGCTCCCTTCCGAGGACGTGTCGGTGTCGCTGATGTCTCCACGTGTCCCCGTTGTGGAGCCCCCCTCGCCCTCCGTCTCACTGGTCAAATCAGAGTCCGGTTCATGGCCCTCCGGGGCCATGTGAGATGCAGGTCCCTCGTGCTCCAATGCCACTTCTCCTCCGCCAGATGATGCTAATGCACACATGAACAGGAAGAGCAGACAAAAAAAGGGGGGGGAAGAATAAAGACATGTTGAGTGCATGCATTGGCAACACAGTTGGCGGAGAGGACAGACACAGAAGCCCCCTGCACTACGCCGCGCACTTAAGGTACACTACTCAATCAGTGGGACATGGCCTACAAGCCTATGGACGACAACTGCACACATAGGTGACACAGGCCCATGGATAGCTGTACTTGGCACCCTACAGAGGTGGGGGGCGGGGGCACAGGGCCATGCTTTACGGAGGGGCCTAGCCTACAGAAATCGCCCTGGCCTAGGGATACCCACAGCCCTCCTCCCCCACCCAGACACCTCCACTGCGCGCATAGTCAGCAGAATGAGAGTGTACTCACCCCCTTGTGTCTGCTGTGATGTCCTCACTCGCCCATCCAAATCTGGGTAGGCCACCGCCAGGATCCGAGACATCAGGGGGGTCAATAGACGCGTGGCACCCCTCCTACGTTGGGAGGCCATCCCCAGCAGAGCCTCTGCGGTCTTTCTGCTCCCGCGGCGGATGTCCTCCCACCTCTTGCGGCAGTGGGTGCCCCGTCTGTTGTGCACCCCCAGGGTCCGGACGTCCTTGGCGATGGCACGCCAAATGTCGACTTTCTGATGGGCGCTGACCTATGTGACACATACAGGGAGAGAAAATACAATATCAGAATTTTCTGCATGCTCAATGTGAGTGTCCCCCCATCCCCACACTTGCCATGTGGCACATGCTCCCATCTGTCGTTTGATGCATGCCTCATACGCTCCCCTCCGCACCATCGTTCATTCACCCCACTCAACCCAGGCATTGCCCACAAAGCATGGTCCCAGTGTGCTTACCTGTTGGTCTGGAGGACCGTAGAGTAGCGCATACTGGGGGAGGACTCCATCAACAAGTTTCTCCAATTCCTCAGATGTGAAGGCAGGGGCCCTTTCCCCAGTTGCAGCAGCCATTGTCTCTTCCAGACCGAGGTCACAGCAGCACTTGCAGTATAGGTCCTCTCCTATGGATGATCAGGTCTCGAGTGATTAAGGAGATAGAAAATGGCGGTCACGCCCGCGGCGGTGCGTACCGCGGCGGTGCGTACCGGTGACCGCCGGCGCACATCGTCATTGGCTCCTGAGACCCATAGGGTTCAATGTTAACCAATGCTGCTTTGCGCCGCGGTCTTCAACCGCCTACCGCCACGGTGTGCCACACCAGCGCATTGACCTCACATCCCATTGTCACACTTCACAGGTCAGGCAGCCGCCATTTCAAGGGCCCACATGGCTTAATTTCTACTGCGTCACACAGGCCTAGGCGTTGCATTGCCACTCATACAAGCCATTCAATGCATAGCGAATCGTGTTCTGTGCAAGCTGTGGTTACGTACCTGTGGGTTGCTTGACTCTGTGCTCCATGTTGTCCTTCCTAGGCACGGTCCGCTGGGACTTGCGAGGAGATGGAGGAATGTTCCCGTGTACAGACCGCTGGTGGACCTGTCGACAATGGAAGAAAGACATGTCATACTGACATACAGGCTTGACCGAGCCACTATACAGGAACTGTGTGCCCAGCTGGTGCCAGACCTGATGTCCCTCATTCGCCAACCCACAGGGATTCCCCCTCTGGTGCAGGTGCTGTCAGTACTCCATTTTTTGGCAAGTGGATCATTCCAAACAACAGTGGCCATATCATCAGGGATGTCTCAGCCTATGTTTTCTAAGGTTTTGTCCAGAGTGTTGTCTGCCCTGATGAAATACATGCGGAGCTACATTGTTTTCCCTGAGGTGGGCGATTTGGCTACAGTGAAGGGTGATTTCTATGCCCTTGGACATATCCCCAACATCATAGGTGCCATTGATGGGACACATGTGGCTTTGGTTCCCCCCAGTGAAAGTGAGCAGGTGTACAGGAACCGAAAAAGTTTTCATTCGATGAATGTCCAGGTGGTCTGTTTGGCTGACCAGTACATCTCCCATGTAAATGCCAAGTTCCCTGGGTCAGTGCATGACGCGTACATCATGCGAAATAGCAGCATCCCTTATGTGATGGAACAGCTACAGAGACACCGTGTGTGGCTAATTGGTGACTCTGGTTACCCCAACCTGTCGTGGCTACTGACCCCAGTGAGGAATCCCCGGACCAGGGCAGAGGAACGGTACAATGAGGCCCATGGGCGGACTAGGAGGGTGATCGAGCGGACCTTCGGCCTCCTGAAGGCCAGGTTTAGGTGCCTGCATATGACAGGTGGATCCCTAATGTACTCACCAAAAAAGGTGTGCCATATCATCGTGGCCTGCTGTATGCTTCACAACCTGGCTTTGCGACGCCAGGTGCCTTTTCTGCAGGAGGATGGTCCAGATGGTGGTGTTGTAGCAGCTGTGGAGCCTGTGGAGAGTGAAGAGGAGGAAGAGGACGGGGACGACACAGACAACAGGGACACAGTGATACAACAGTATTTTCAGTAGCACACAGGTACGAATCAACCCCGCCATTTTACATTTACTTAAAGTCTCCTGCCTCTCTACTGTCTTGTGTTTCCCCCCAGTTCCTGTTAACTGAGTTGTGACTTTCCCTTCCGTTTTCAGAGCTGTGGGCCCCACTGCGTGGCCTCTGCTTTGTTTGCCCATGGATTACAGCTGTGTGACAGTGGTATATTGTCATCACAATGTAACTGAACATTTTGGCACCGTTATGTCTAATACATTTGTTCAAGATACAAGCAGACTCCAGATTTTTTAAGTGCAATAAGTGATTTTATTAAAGTGCTAAATTTAGGGACATGATTGAAAAACGGTGATGGGTGATGGTGGAGTAATGTCCATGACAGAGTCCAGTTTTCAGTCTCACAGGTGCATTGTCCATATGCCTGTGGAAGGATGGAGCAGGGGCAGTTTAAGTTTGGACAGGGTGACAATGTGGGACAGTGGGATGACATCAGGGGGTATCCTTTGCTGGAGGGGGTCTTGGCATCCTACTCTGTCTTCTTCTGAGATCTCAGGTACCGCTTGCTGGGTGGTTCTTCTTCTGCAGGAGGTGGGGTTCTGGTGGCCTGTCGTTGTGTGGGGGCCTCCTGTCCACTAGCGCCGGCGGAGGTGGTAGCCTGGTCTGGGTCCATGCTAGTGACAGGGGCCCTTTGTGTTGCCACATGGTCCCGCAATGTGGTGACTATCTGGTTAAGAGCCACGACGATGGTCCCCATTGCGGAACTAATGTTTCTCAGTTCCTCTCTGAACCCCATGTACTGTTCCTCCTGCAGTACCTGGATCTCCTGGAACCTGGCCAGTACTGTAGCCATCGTCTCCTGGGAGCGGTGGTATGCTCCCATGATGGAGGAGAGGGCCTTTTGGAGAGTCGGTTCCCTGGGCCTGTCCCCCCCGTCGCACAGCAGCCCTCCCAGTTCCCCTGTTTCCCTGGGCCTCTGTCCCCTGGACCGTGTGCCCACTACCACTGCCCCCAGGTCCCTGTTGTTGTTGGGGTGGTGGGTCAACCTGGGAGCCCTGTAGTGGTGGACACACCACTGATTGACGTGTCCTGGAGACAGAGGCATGGGCCCGCTGGGTCGGAGCTGTGCTGGTGTTCCCAGAGGGGGTTAGGTCTGCTGTAGCCTGTGGCTGTCTGTGGGGAACCGACTGTCCCGAGGTCCACGATGGGCCGGGCTGGTCATCTGGGTCCAGGGAGACAGAGCTGCTGTCATCACTGGGGGCCTCTTCTGGGGGTGGGATGGACATTTCTGGACCCTCCTGGGCGGTGTGGTGGCGTTCGGGTCCTGCAGGGGTATAAGAGTATGGTTATTGCTTCTGTGTGTGCCATTTCGTGTGATGGGTGGGTGGCCGTGTACCCCAGTGCTGGCATTCCCTTGTGGGGGCTTTTGTGACGGTGGCTTGTGGGGGAAATGGGTATGTGCAGTGGGCATGCTTTGGTAATGGGTGTCCATGCTTTGGGGACGCATGCAGGGCTAGGTTTTGGGATGGGTGGGTTGTGATGGTGAGCCATTTGCAAGGAGTTGGTGTGATGGGGGTGGGGGTGAGGGTGGGGGTATGATTTGGCATGCAGGTGGGGTGGGGGGAATGAAGTAGTGAAGATTTGCCTTACCAGAGTCCATTCCTCCGCCTACTCCTGCGAGGCCCTCAGGATGCAGGATGTGCAAGACTTCCTCCTCCCATGCTGTGAATTCTGGGGGAGTAGGTGGGGGTCCGCCGCCAGTCTTCTGCACCGTGATGTTGTGCCTTGATACCATGGAACGCACCTTCCCCCGTAGGTCGTTCCACCGCTTCCTGATGTCGTCCCGATTTCGTGGATGCTGTCCCACAGCGTTGACCCTGTCCACTATTCTTTGCCATAGCTCCATCTTCCTGGCAATGGTGGTGTGCTGCACCTGTGTCCCGAAGAGCTGGGGCTCTACCCGAACTATTTCCGCCACCATGACCCTGAGTTCTGCGTCAGAGAACCTGGGGTGTCTTTGGGGTGCCATGGGGTGGTGTGGATGAGGTGAGGGGTGGTGTATGTGTTGTAGAGTGTGGTGAGTGTGGTGGTGTATGGTGTTTTGTGTGTGGATATTGTGTGGGTGATGTTGTGATTTGCCTCTGTGAGATGGTCTACTCTATTCTCTGCTGTCTCTCTCTGTCCTTCAGTCGCAATTGTGGTCATAAGGGTTTGTGGGTGATGTGGGTGTGTGTTTTATATTGTATTGGGTGTGTGGGAGTGGTGTGTGTATGTGTCTCAGGTGTGTGTATTTTGAATTGTCCAATGTGGCTGTGTTTTGTAAAGGTGTGTGTATTTTGAGCGCGGCGGTGTGTACCGCCAATGGAATACCGCGGTTGAAAGACCGCTGCGGGGATTTGTGGGTCGGAATGGCATGGGCGTATTTCTGTTGGCGTGACGGTGGAGGTTTGGTCATCGCCAGTTTTTCGCTGGCCGTTGGTGTGGCGGACTTTTGTTGATGTCGGGTTTTTGGCGGTTTGCCAGTTGCGGGTCAGAATGACCGTGGCGGTTTACCGCGGCGGTGTTATGGCGGTCTTCTGACCGGCGGTAAGCTCCTTTTACCGCCGAGGTCAGAATGACCCCCTTAGTGTTAAGTTGATTTTGTCCTGTTTGTAAGGCTCACAGTTACTGGTGCCTACAGCATTTATCACTTGTGTATCACATAAAATACATTATATTTTATGATTATTTTTAAAGTTTCCAAGTTTTTTACTTTACTGGACCTTTCATAGGCAGTGACTGGAAAACAATTAAGTGTGTTGACTTTTACACTTTTTCCTCTTTCACATCTTAATTGCAATATAAATTATTATATTCACATAAACCCCCAACACTTTCGTGTCCTTCAGGCATTTCATGCTGATGGAATTTGCTATTTCCTGAGCTATGGTAACTATTAAATTAGATCTGAAATGGGAAGTTGAACGGTTCACCTGCAGATTTGTGTTCAGCACCACTTCTGCAGGGCACTAAGGCCCACATTTATACTTTTTGCCACAAAACTGCGCAAATGCAGTTTTGAGGTAATAAGTATAGCGCCGGCTTGCGTCATTCAAAGTGCCAGCTGGACGCCAAATATATGGAATCCCGCAAGCCAACGATAAGGGTGGGCTAGCGTCTAGAAAATTGACGTTAGCCAGGTGAGGGTGGCGGTATGAGGGAAGGGGGTTTTGCCTCATTAAATGACGCTAGGCTGGTTAGAGGCCAAAAAATGCCCTTAACCAGCCTAGCATCATTTTCTGACGCAAAACCATCCATTCCACATGCCCACCACCCCAATGGCCAGCACAGGGGACCAGTATCCCCTGGACATGGCCATTGCACCGAAGTGCAATGCAGGGAGACCCTTTTCAGGTCCCCCAACGGCACTTAAAAAAATAAAAAATACTTACCTATACTTACCCTTCTTACCTGGGATGAGGTACCCCATCCTCTGGTGTCCCTCTGCTGTGGGTGGGGGTCTTACAGGTGCTTGGGGTGGGCACCTGTGGGCCCATTCCATGGTGTTTGACCATGGAAATGGGTCCACCGGTCCCCTAACGCTTGGTGTGACCCAGGCATTAAACAATGGCGTTAAGCAGGCTTACCGCCATTATTTAGGCCCGCCTCCCACCCGTGCACCTTTATTGCACGGGTGGATAAATAAGGCACAAAGAGCTTTGAGTCATTTTTGGATGGGAACATCTACCTTGCATCTCATTGACGCTAGGTGGGTTCACGCATTCACAAAATGACGTTAACTCCTATATTTTGACGCTAGACGGGTCTAGCGTCAAAATATGAATATGGAGTTAGGTTTGCACCGAATTTGCATAACAAAATGACACAAATTCGACGCAAACCGAGTATAAATATGCCCCTAAGGACTTACAGGAGGAAAAGCAACTCCTGTTGAGTGTTGACAGTAACAATTCCCTGTGATAGACAGGTGCAACCGAGGAAAAGCTTGCTCTTAAGGGAGTGTCTGTTAACAGACTTTATTTTTGAGAAACAACAGCACAGACTTCTAAATGAAAGGTTTATTTACAGCAACTTAATACATTTTAAGGAAAACAGTTCTTCATATGTACGTTTACAGCCAGAATAACTCTGAATGCTGAAATCACCCAGAATTACTCATCTATTTACACTTTTGGTAAGATCTCAAACCTGTCAGAAAATCCAAATTCTAAAATCATCCTTTTCTGATAAACACATCCAATCAAAATCTAGTACAGCCCGACCTAATATTTGATGAGGTGTATCCAGTGTCAAACACTGACCCTGAATTGGTTTAGCTCAAAACTAGCACCTGTTCTGAAACAGGGCAACTTCTACATCAGCGAACAGCTCTTCTCCTGTCAGATTTATGAATCCTTTTTTCTGTGGTCCAGTAAACAACCTATGAATTTGTGATGCTCACTATACTAGCACTATTATGTATCAAATGGCGCTGGCCCTGTGGTCTGCAAGCATTTGTTCATAACCAAATCCTGGAAAACTAATAACTAACTCATATATATTTGAACCGATTTACAAAGGCATTTTGGAGTGCATGAGTGTAGGAAAGTGCCTCTTTTGACATAGGTAGTCTCCCACTTTTTGCCTGGTATTTGTTGTGGTTTCAAAGTTGTTGGTGCCCAGGGCCCCTGCCAACCAGGCTCCCTGGGCAAGATCTATTTCCAAAACTGTTGTAATGCATTGGCCCAATTGGCAACACCTTTAGCTGCCACTAGGAGTCCCCAGTAAATGGTACATAGGTATCCAGGGCATGTGGTAGCAAGGGTAGGCCCCGAGGGCAGCAGCACAGATTGTGCCACCCTCAGGATCAATGCATGCAAGTGCACCCAGCACTGCCATTGCAGGCTGAGTGTCCTGTTGCAATCCTTGTGCAATATGCCTCTACAGCATCCTTGCCAAACCTGGGACATAGTAAGTGAACTGAGCAGCCATTTTACATGCATGTGCTGGACACTGGTCAGTGCGAGTTTCACAGCTACATGATGGCCACCCTGAACCCTGGGTTGTTTGGTATCCAATCACTCAGTACAATAAATCCAAACTGATACCAGTATTGGATTTATTGAGAAATTTACCCGGGGGCACCTTAGAGGTGACCCTGCAAAAGCTAACTAACCCTAGCATTGTTGATGACCCGTCACAACAGACTGCCACCACCAGACAAGATTGGGGAACCCTGGTGTGAGAGCCTTTGCTCTCTGGGTTCAGAAAACAAGGCCTTCCTGTGGAGAGGTGTTACACCTCCTCCCCCAGGACTGTGCACAGCCCTGCCTGAGACCTTCAAACTGTTTACCACCCTTGAAACTCAGCCCCCAGCCCTGCTGCTAGCAACAGATGTCCGACCCCCCTTGCAAACCCCCACTTTTGGCGGGAGTAATGGTGGGAAAATGCACAAAGGACAGGAGAAGTGGCCACCCCCAGTTTGCACCACCTATAAGGTGTTGCATGAGAGGTGACCTCTCCATTTCATTTTCCTCCATCTTGCATGGTAGGAAAATAGCCTATCAGGGATAGGACGTAACCTCTGCCCATAGGAAGTGGTCACATAGTGGGTGTAGCCACCCTAATGTAGATGACCCATTGGTCACTACTAGGTACTCCACTAAATGCAGTATGTAGTGGGCACCCCTAGACCTGCAGATCAGACTCCAAGAACACAAGAAGGCCAGCAACAAAAAACCCAAGGCTTGAGAAATGCATTCCTGCTGCACAAAGAAAAAGGTGCCAAACCATGCCTGCTGCACCCAGGACTCGACAATACCCGCTGAGGGGTTGCAGGGACATCGGATGGACTCTACAAAACCCAATAGGACCTCCACTTTTCTGAAAATTGCCAAATATCTCCCTCCAGAGTGAAGGCATCACTCCCTGCAACAAAGAAGGAAAAGACCATGGAAATCCAGTTCACTGACCAGTCACTGACCAAGGAACCGGACACAGCAGCCAGACCAAATTTCACCTGACAGAGCCAGAGGACAAATCCTGCAAGTATGCCAAGTTTGGTAGCACTGTGCCTCCAGTGGCTGGACCGTGTAATAGCCAGAAGTAATGGACCCCCAATGTCGGACACCCAGAAGAAAAGTCCACTCTGGACTCTCAAAGGACCAGGTGCAAGCCCAGTTGAGGGACTTCAGGACACATAAGAACCACGCCTCAGAGTGGCCCTTCTGACCTGCAATCCACCCTCAAAGTGACCTGCTTCCAAAAGCACCTTTGGCACAGCTCTTGGCTCACCTTTCTGCTCTGCACCCAGCCTCCCTGGGCCCTTCACCAGAGCACCAGTTGTGCTGTAAGGGTCCCCCACCCCTTGCGACAACTACAGGCTGAGGGGACCCAATGGACTGACCTTGTAGTTAGCCTGTGCATTGCTTTTCCAAGAGGTCAACCACCGTGGTCCTGCACCAGCTACAAAGGCTTTTCAGCAGCTGCTCCCGCGAAAACCGGGAACCACCCGAACTTCTACGGCTGGTCCACAGAACCTCTTGCTGACCTCAACCTAAAAACAAAAGGAGACACTGGTAAACGCATTGCCTAATTTTATATGCATTTTTAAAGTTTTCCCCCATTGAGTCCTATGGTGCGTAATCATGCTCAAACGCAAGACATTTTCTAAACTTTGAAAAATCATAACTTAAAAAGTACTTACGCGTTTTTAATGATCTTGGTCTTAAAAATTTTATAAAAATCGGAAGTATTTTTGTAAATTGGTCTCGAGTTAAATTTTTTGAGTGTGTGTCCACTTCCATTGATAGTGTGAGTAAAACAAATGCTTAGCAGTTCTCCAAAATTGGCCTAACTGTTCGACCAAGCTACCATAAAAATTAGAAGAGCATTAGATGGTCTAGTTTTTCCCTTTGTAAGCCAAGCTGGGGTTGCTTGGACTCTGCACAGTGCACATCATTTTAGTACACTACATAGAGAGTCAGTCTCCTACAATGAGGTAGTACTCCTGTTGTACTCTTTTACGTACTACCATTTGCCTTTGTGAATTGGTTCCAAAATATTGAAAATGGGAATAAATGTGAATATTCAGGGAATATTCATAAACCATTAGTACAAACAGAATTATTGTGCACTCTTTTCACTTCTACTAACAGGGAATTTGACATTTGAGGCTGATTCACAAGGGCATGGAAGAGTATGGAAAAGATTACTCATAATGCTTCTTCATGTACTTGTAAATGTAAGGTAAGGCGGCGCCTCTTTTGTTCCCAAAAGTATCCAGGACTTTTTCAGGGTTGTGAAAGTAAGTTAATACCTAGTAAGAATGGGTGGATTTAAGAACAGTGGTGCTGCATCCAATGCAGCGCCACTTTTCTTGCGCCCCTTAGCGCCCCCCTAACACCACCATCTGTGCACCATATTAAAGATACAGCGCGCCATGGCAGTAGTTAGGGAACTAGCATCAACATTTTTTATGCTAGTTTGGCGCTTTGCAGGATTAGCGTAAAATTTTTTGACGTTAATCGTGCAAAGCACATTGAGGCCAATTTTAAATAGTGGTGTGCCTCCTTTTAACATCTGCTCTGTGCAGGCGTTAAAAATGCTGCAAAAAATGGCGCAAAGAAATCTCCTTGATTTGTTTGAGCCATTTTTTCGGCACCCCTAACAGGGCAATGCCCCCCTTCCATACATTATGCATGGCGTAGGCATGGTGTGACGCAAGGGGTTACAAAGTGGCGCATTGCATGCATTGTGTGACTTTGTAAATCTGGCACAACGATTTTGGCCTCGTTGGGCCACATTAGCGTAAAAAAAATGACACTAATGTGACACAAGGAGGCGCTAGAGGCGGGGCCCAAGATCTGCAGTTTTTCTTAATCTGTCCTTTTTTTGCCCTCATTCTCTCTCTATCTCTGTTGTTTATCTTCTAGTCTCTTTTTCATTTGTCCCTCTACTGCTTTCTCCCCTTCCTAACACTTTCATGCATTTTCCCTTTCATAATTTTTATTTTTATTTTCACCACTCTTCATCAATATGCTGTGACCTCACTGAGGGCATGATTTATACTTTTTTTGCGCCGCATTTGCGTCATTTGTTTTATGCAAAAGCGCTCCAGTTCTCTCCTCATCCCTTCTCACACAGTTTGTGTCTGGTTCTCGCCTCTTGTGACCTCATTGTAATCTCTATCTAACTTCCCTCACATTTATTCCCCCTCACCCATCCTTTTTTTTGTTTTAGTAAACAATATGTTCTCGAAACCACTGTGGTTACAAGTAGCTACAGCAACCATTTTAGCGAAAATAACAAAGAGCACGCCCTAAAAACCACAAATATTTCACTGTAAAATCATGTGGCAACTGATGTCTGGCTGACTTACAAATGCTGATGGAACCCGCAGCATCACTGGCATTGAAGATCGTAGCAGCTTACCCAAATGATGCTGAAGAAATAACACCCGCCTCATCAACATACCCTCTGCATGCTTCTTGCTTCTTGAGCACACATAGCTAATAAACTCCCATGAAATGGAGAATCGGACAAATACCTGTACCTCGTATGAAAAACGGGTAAAAAACGGGCGTCAAGGTTTAAGTTATAGATGGTCTAATGCGTGCCCTTCAGAAATCTCAAATCGTCCCCTCCCTGGTATTAGCAGCTCTTCCCATTCTGGCTTTTCGGTTGCATGCTTGCATTGAATTCATGTGTTTATCTTGGAAAAAGCAAAACCATAAGCACCAGGACACCTGGCTTGGGATGACCTGAGATGTCAAGTCATGGATCCTGCTGATCCCTTTTCGGTGCAAATAGGACTGTGTAGAGCTGCCTTACCTGCATCTTTGGACCTCTTCATTGGGCTCGTGGCTTTGTGCAGGTCTGTGGGTCAGGATCTACACACCGAATGTTAGAAGTCTGGTCTTTCCAACCAGGGCAGGACTTTGGGGAGTCTGCAGTCTATTGGGTTTTGCCTGAGGACCAAGATGAACCTCCAGCTGCAGTGTCTATTTGGGTAGATCACTGAAATATTTGAAGCCCTGACCTCATGGGGGCACCATGGACAGCTCGGCCTCCAGAAGCAGATGAACATGAACACAGAAAGGAGCAGTGGTGGCTTGTGGGAGGGAAAAGGGGCGGGCGGCGCAGCACGTGGTGGGAGTAGGGGACAAAAACAACAATAAAAAAAAAAAAAAAATTAAAAATAAATGTACCTTACGCATCGCACTGGTGTTGCTCCGCATCACTCCTCTTCGGCAGGCACAGGTTCCCAGCCTGCCCCACTTCCAATCCTAACTCTGCTTTCATGCTGCTGGGAGCATGAAAGCAGTGTTAGGATTGGAGGGAAGGCCCAGCCAGGGCGCATCGAGGCAGAGTGAGAGTCTCTTCCTGCGGTCTCCAACTCAGCAACTCAGTGCCCGCGTTGCTGGGTTGGTGAAAGCCCAGTGCCCATGTGTGTTTGTCCGGCCAGAGACGGCCGGCCAAACCAAACATACATGTGCACTGAGGACGAGTGCTGTGGACTCTGTCTCGTCCTCGGTTTATTATTGTTTCATTGTTAAAGGTTTGCAGTGGCTGCTTCTGGTAGGGGGAGGCGACATTTAGCTGCCGCTGGTTTTGAAATGTATTTTTCATGAGTGGGAAAGGCATTCCTGACTGAAAATGAGTTTTCTACCTCACAAAAAGGTTTTTCGCAGTCGGAAGCTTGGCGATTTTGTAAATTGCAGACTATACGACTGCATATTGATTTTGTATGTGAGACCGCTTGTTCTTTGTTGGGTTTGTATCTGAGAATTCTTGTTCTTTATTGGGGGTTTTACTCTCAGTGTTGGGGTCGGTGTTTTCTATGGGTGTAAATGTAGGTATGTTTTGGGCATCTGTTTAATTATATGAGGTTGAAAGGTGGGCTGACGCACGCCAAGGTGGGAAGCAGGCCATGTGCTCTGTTGAAGGTGTATTGATACTGTGTTATTGTTCCGAACATGGGAGTGGGTGAAATAAATTGATCTTTGGAGTGCGTGAAGTTGATGGGTAGGATGTGTTTTGTGTTGGATCATCTGTGTGGCTTGAATGATATTCTTGGTGAGTGAGACATACGGGAAGACTGTGAGGTGGTAGGCACGTTGCCAGAGGAGAGGAATTTGTGTTCTTGTGCCTTGGACAATATGCCGGTAACTAGGTAGGGGGTGTGAATGGTAGGAGGGGAATGATGCAGTGGCATAACATCAGCCCCCGCAGTGCAAGTGGGGGGCGAGCTTCGGGGGGCCCCCTCAGCAAAAGTAGCAGGTGGTGGGCTGGGGGGGCGGCCTGAATGTACTTTTTCAGGGGGGGCTTACTCAAGTTCCCTTACACAACTGGTATGCTGTAGATCTCTGCTTTTTGTGACAGTCAAGTGGGGTGGTCGAGAAGGTCGATGGTGGTTGCATTTGCACGCTGGCTACATGTGACGTGATATTTGTAAGAAGGTGTCATATATATTTGTTAGATTTCTAAATATCGCCAGTTGGGTGAGATGAGATATTGGTTAATGGCTGTGTATAGGGGTGGTGGTGGTCATATAGTTATGGGGTAGCTAGAATGGGTGTATAGATGAATCCTATTTGTATTGTGGGGGTGTTTGGTTGTGATATTTAGGGTCTGGTTCATAAAGGTAACCTACACTTTTGAGTTAAGGTTGCATTTTTGAGTCAGTTTACTACTTTTCGGAATTCACATTCTTCAAGTGTAAATTACCACAGAAAACAAAACAGTAGCAGGTCCTGCACTACACATACTCAGCCACTAGTACTAGAAGACCCTCCCCCCAAAACTAATGGAGGTAGGGTCTTAAAATATAACTCCATAGCAACTAATGTTAAATTATACTAAATTATTTCCATAGTTAAAAATATGAATACATATGAACTAATGTTACACATTGTATACAAATGGTACATATAACGTATTTTAATAACCTATTTTGAATTCAACCAATAATTTAACCTTATATTTTATTGAAAAGTAAATACATTAATTTGAATCCCTTCTATACCTCACCTTTAATAATTATAATTGCACATTTACAAATGTAATTTATTTTTTAATTTAAACTTCAGAAAAATATTTAACATTTGATTTAATATATTTCCAAGAATTAAAGTTTGAATTCGAAATTATTTTCAATTTTGTTCTACATTTAAAGAAAGTATGTAAAATTAATTTACATTAATATTTATTTTCGAGTTAAATAAACTTTTTATTTTTTTAAAGACTCCAAAAATTATGTTGTTCTAGAAGCAGCCCAGGTATGAACTGCCATCCACAAGCAGTTAAAGTCTCATACACTGCTGCACAGCCAAGCACCTGTTTGGAAAAAAGTTGCAATTCAGATCATCAACGGTGTTATGATTGATTAGAAGGAAAGGTCAGGTGAAGTAATTCACTGGCTGGGCCAACTGCTGATCAACGAGTGCATGTAATCTTTCAGAGCCCTTCAAGAGGAGTTCCACTTTGGCCCACAGCAGCAATGGAGTGGGTCTCTAGTTGGCAGCAGTGTGCACCCTGGCCAAGTATGGCCCACATTCCTAGTCAGGGCAAGTCAAATACATAATCTAAATTAACCTGTGCTCACCCTCTGGTAGCTTTCCACAGAGCAGGCAGGCTTAACTTAGAAGGCAATGTGTAAAGTATTTGTACACCCACATAAAGCAACCACAATTAAAACACCACAAAAAGACTCCACACAGGTGTATGAAAAATAGAGGTTATTTTTCCGAGTAGATGAAGACCAAAACAACAAAAATCCAATTAAAGAATCATGAGATATGCAATTTTTAAAGTTAGTAAAGCAGTGCAGCACGATGTGAAGAACCCGACGAGGTGAATGCGCATCTTTTAGAGGGAATTCGGTTGTAACTCCAGCTGAGTTCTCCTCCATAGAGAGGCCGGGACGCAGTTTCGAGGAAGGCGGCGACAGATGCCCCTCAAGTCACGGGGAGCAATTGTAAGTTCAAAATGACTCCTTTCTGTGGACATTCAAGCCCGCACCCCCGGGATGCTGATGATGTCTGGGGAGGGCGCTTGCGTTGCTCATAAGTCCTCTCCAAGTGACGAGCATGGTGGGGAAGCTGCCAGGGCTCGGCAGGGTGAGCAAACAGTCACAGGAAAGTCATCTCCCACTGAGATGGGCTGTAAAGTCACAGGAACCTGCTGTGCAGGCTGGACGATGGCCCAATGTGCTCTGACGAGGGAAAATGATTCAGGAGAGTTTTCTGGTGGTTCGCAGAGTAAGGGCGCCTGCTGCGCTGACTTGATGATGGCGTGAGGCAGCCCAACATGCTCCGGTCGAACAGTGCTTACTCTGAAGGCCGGCTCTGGCAGGGTGAGATACGATGAAGGGGACGAGATCCTTGATGTCCCTGGGACCTCGCAAAGATCAGGGGAAAAGCCAACAAGCCCTTGGAGTCACCCTGAACGCAGTGGTGGTTCTTGAACTGCAGTGCAGAGATCAACAGGACAGCACAGCCAGGCAGGGCAGCAGTTTAATTTACAGGCCTGGTAATAGGGCATACCACTTTACAAAGTACTTACATGATATATGCCAGTTTTGGATGCACCAAAGTTATCATGTTTAGGGGAGAAGCAAATGCACGTTATCACTGGTTAGCAGTGGTAAAGTGCTTAGAGTCCTAAGGCCAACAGAAAACTACAGCAACAAAACAGGAGGTAAAGGCAAGATGCCTGGGGTAAGACCACCCTAAGGATGCCAGGTCTAATAATATATAGTCAGCTAAAGCATTGCCTGGCCGACATGCTTTCTTCATTATCTGCTCCCACTCCCTGATTCACTAGTAAATCCATATCTTAATAGGTGGAGAAATTGGGTAATTTCATATTTGTATAATGCTCCAATCAAACCTGTCCATAACCGTTTGCATGCTAATTGCCAACAAAAACTTCGAAAAGAATACTCATAGGAAGACTGGACTGACCTGCTTGAAAACCATGGCCTTTGGAAAGCGAGATTAAAAGTTAGCTTCTTTAAACTTTTGTACGATTGGTAATGGATGAGTCCTCAAAAGTTATGCTTGTGTCAGACTGCTGGAGATGTGGAGACCAGAGCTGAGTTATATTACATTTGATGTGATCCTGTCCATCAATTTAACTTTTTTGCCATAAAATGATGTCCACTATCAACTCTACTAAAATTGTAATTTTGCAATCTAAACTTGAGCTGATTTTCTTCCACTGCACTTCTGCATTGCTGGGTATGATTGGAAATATGAAAAGATGGGCTGATACATCTTTGGCAGTTGCCAAAATATGTATCCACATATACAGTCAAAACATAGCGGGTTGCAAAAATCACCCTCTCAAGCCTTGGGTCAACTAACAATGAAAAAAATG
Organism: Pleurodeles waltl; assembly: GCF_031143425.1. Taxonomy (NCBI): domain Eukaryota; kingdom Metazoa; phylum Chordata; class Amphibia; order Caudata; family Salamandridae; genus Pleurodeles; species Pleurodeles waltl. The sequence continues at coordinate 1,006,602,739 of NC_090449.1, read as the reverse complement.
AGTGGCCTGTAAGGGATAGATATATAGATTAAATCCGTCCACGATAATATTTTAATTATTATTGGACAATATACTTTATTTTTCTTTTGTATTATTTTACAATCAATTGGACATCAGCTTTTTCTATCAGGCAGTGGGAGCAGGTCATCACTCTTATTGTATTTATGTACACATAATACACTACTATTAGAAATTGGGTCTCTAGTTGGCAGAAGTATGCACCCTGTTGAAGTAGGGACCACAATCCTAAGCACGGTAAGTCACAACACACTTAAATATCCTGTGCTCACCCTATGGTAGCTTGGCACAGAACAGGGAGGCTTAACTTAGAAGGCAATGTGTAAAGTATTTATGCAATAACTCATACAGTAACACAGTGAAAACACCACAAAAAGTAATCCACACCAGTTTAGGAAAATAGATAATATTTATCTGAATAAAGTAAGCCAAAATGACAAAAATCCAATATGCACAAGTCAAGGTATCACTTTTTAAAGGTTTAGATGGGTCTTAATCCATAAGAATCAGTGGTTGTATCCTTTTAACACACAGTACCTGGGATGCATAAAAAAAAATGACGCAGAGGGCTGCAAAGGAGGTGGTGATGCATCAGAAAGTAATCCGGTGCGGCGGAGGAGATGTGTTGATTCTTTCCTCATGGGTAAGGTAATGCTTCGATTTCCAGATGCACAGCCTTGGCTCCTTGCTAGGGTGTGGGGATATTTTGACACCCAGGGATGATGCGTGAAACATCCAAAATACACTGGGAAGATGAAACAGGTGCTGAGTCGATCCGGTAGGTCGATCCAGTGATTTTTCAGTCACAAGAAAGGTGATGCGTCAATTTCTGCAGGCATTATGTCGAATTTCTGACACAGTTTATTTCCTCCCTCTGGAGAAGCCTTTGATTATCCCTCAGAATTCTTAACAGGAGGCAAGTGCAGTCCAAACCCTTGGAGATCACATGTGGGGGAAGGCAGAGCCCTTCCAGCAGAGTCAAGGAGCAGCAGGCAGCAGGGAACAAGCAGGAGAGCAGTCCTTCCAGAAAAGCAGTCTAGATGAGTCCTTTGGGCAGCATGACAATCCTTATCACAGACTCCAGTTGTAGGAACTGAAGTGTCTGATTTAAGGGGGTCACAAGCCCATTATATATACTCAAATGTGCCTTTGAAGTGGGAGAAACCTCAAAGTGTGATTTTGAAGTGCACCAATTCCCCTTTCAACCAAGTCCTGTCTGCCAGGAGATCAGTGGGGGGTTATCAGTCCTTTGTGTGAGGTTAGGCCACAAGTCTTTGAAGTGTAGGTGAGAGCCCCTCAACCCTTCCTGTCCAGGAAGACCCACTAGTATGCAGATGAATGCAGATGCAGCTGAGTGTCCTGTGTTTATGGTTGTCGGGGTGGAATGCACAAGGGGAGCTGTGAACCAGCACAGACCAGACATGGATTGGAGACAGGCTGTAAGGCACAAAAAAGTAATGTTAAATCCAACTTCACCAGTAGGCAGGATTTCTCACTACCAACCATATCGAACATGACAATGCAACTCCTTTCAGATCAGAAGGTACCACTTAAAAAAAGTATATAAGGGAATTTCCAATTCTGGCCTATGAGAGGAGCAGGCTTCACTGTAGGGAGTTTTTCACTTTCAGGACGTGTAAAACTTACAAGTAGATGTTCCGCCTTTTACTTATATAGCACCCTGCCCTGTGGGCTACCTAGGGCCTACCTTAGGGGTGAATTATATTTAATAAAAGGTGGGGGGGTTAAGGCTTGGCAAGTAGTTTTAATTGCCAAGTCGAAGTGGCAGTGAACCTGCACACACAGGCCTTGCAATGGCAGGCCTGAGACATGGCTAAAAGGCTACTTAGGTGGGTGGCACAATCAGTGCTTCAGGCCCCCTAGTAGTATTTAATTTACAGGCCCTGGGCACATATAGGGGGTCATTCCGACCCCGGCGGTCAAGGACCGCCGGGGCCGGGGATGCGGGAGCACCGCCAACAGGCTGGCGGGGCCCCGCAGGGCATTCTGACCGCGGCGTTTTGGCCGCGGTCAGACCAGGAAAACCGGCAGTCTCCCGCCGGTTTTCCGCTGCCCTGGGAATCCCCCATGGCGGCGCAGCTTGCTGCGCCGCCATGGGGGATTCCGACCCCGTCACCGCCATCCTGTTCCTGGTGGTTCTGACCGCCAGGAACAGGATGGCGGTGAGGGGTGTCGTGGGCCCCTGGGGGCCCCTGCAGTGCCCATGCCAATGGCATGGGCACTGCAGGGGCCCCCGTAAGAGGGCCCCACTTTGAATTCCAGTGTCTGCTCAGCAGACACTGGAATTCGCGACGGGTGCAACTGCACCCGTCGCACCTTCCCACTCCGCCGGCTCCATTCGGAGGCGGCTTCCTCGTGGGAAGGGGTTTCCCGCTGGGCTGGCGGGCGGCCTTCTGGCGGTCGCCCGCCAGCCCAGCGGGAAAGCCAGAAAGGCATCCGCGGTCTTTCGACCGCGGAGCGGCCATATGGCGGTTCCCTCCAGGCGGGCGGCTCCTGCCGCCCGCCGGGCTCATAATGAGCCCCATAGTGCACTTTACTATGGACGTATAGGTAAATTAAATATGCCAATTGGGTATGAGCTAATGTTACCATGTTTAGGGGAGAGAGCACAAGCACTTTAGCACTGGTCAAACCATCAAAAACACGATCAGAAAAATGGAGGGAGGCAGGCAATAAAGTTGGGGGAAGACCACCCTAAGGCTGTCAGGTCGAACAACTACACTCACATATCTTTACAATACACATATACATTCTGCTGTGATATAATTCAGTTACAATAACACTTTTGTTCCCAAAAAAACATGAATGGAGTTCAAACTCTTCAAAGACTTTTCTAGCAATTTGGGTGGTTTGGTCCATCTTTTTACAATTAAATCTTCCCCAAGGTAGTCCAAATCCAAAAACCAAATACAAAGTAGACAATCTCAATATAGTTGTGGTAATGTAATCTGGTGTATACACTACTTTTTGTTTTTTCCTTTTGTTTTAACTGTTGGGCTCATTGTTGGTCATATGTCGGCGAGTTTCGGCCATATCATTGTGGTCTCCACATGACGAAATGAGCAGAATGTATTTAACTCTCATACATAAGGCATAATACCGTGTCCTTATAAAACTTGCACCGGGCTGCAATGTCAATGAAAAAATACAGACGATCTAACAGCACATCGACAACACCAAGTCTGCTTCGTCTCTTATGCCCACCGCTTCGCATTGAATTCCACAATAGTCAACCTTTGATGCCCTATCTCTTGCAGATCCCACCAGCATACTCAGTTCCCATAGAGCCACTTCTTATGAATATGATATCTTACCCTCTTCCTATAGACATTGTCATCCAACTCAGCATTGTTAATGTCTCTCTTACTCAAGGCATCTTCCCAGAAGCTCTCAATGCAGACTGGAGCCCCCCATTCCTAATTAAACCCTCAATAGACCCTGATGAGTATGCCAACTGAAGCCCATCACTCACTTACTATTCATTACCAAGATCTTTGAAAAAGCAGTCTATGTTCAACTCCAAGAAAATATTAATGCTAACCACTTCCTTCATGAATACCAGTTTGGCTTCAGTTCATGCTGCAATACACACCCACTACCTTACACATCGTAGATAATGCCCTACTGACCACGAATGAATACTACCCCTGCTTTTTGGACCTCTGAGGTGTCCTTGATATAGTCAACCATCATATGCAGCCTGAAATCTCCCATGGGGTTCGCCAACAATGTCCTTCACTGGTTCTCCGCCTAACTTTCTAACCAATCCCAGTTTGTTCACATGAGCACCCCCAGGTCCCAAAAGATTCCGATCACCTATGGACACCCCCAGGGTTCCACAACATGCCCTGTCATTTTCAACCTCTACATGGAGCCTCTTGGTGCTCTTCTCATAGAAAATAGCATCAATATTTGCCAATCTGCTGATGATACACAACTCTACTTAAAAGTCTGCTTGAAAGTCTGCTATGCTTTTGGCATCCGACCGCTCAAACACTGCTTGCACATCATCTGGTGCCTACCTGAAACTCAACCCACAAAGGCATAATTCCTGTGATTTGCCAAGAACGACAAACAAGAAACAGTACAAACACATTGCAAAAAATTGCAATGGCGGCCTAGTTTGAACTCTCTCCTTTAAAGAAAGTGGAACCATTTCTTCCAGAAATTGACTCCAGAACTGCTGTCCAAGCCCTTGTACTCTTGCATCCGATGGTGGAACTCCCTGCTGCACGCATCCTCCCAGACTCCACACTGACACCCTCTATTGGCATCCGACAAACCCCAACATGTCTCATCCATGGCCAGAAGAAATATGATCACAACCCCCCATCTTGTTAGAGCTCCATTGGCTTTCACTGCTGGCCTGCACGATCTTCAAAATCAACTGTATCATTTACAAAGCCATCAGAGCCAGCACCCCCACTCATCTTGCAAAAATGCTTACCATCTTAGATGGTTCTCAGCACACCTTAAGCAAGGACTCCATCCGACTGCAGACTAAGCAGTGTCAAAAGGAATAAACAAAGCAGCAAAAGTTTTCCATCCATACGCCCAGGATCTGGAACAACATCCCTAGATCTTTTAGGACATCCCTAATGCTGTTCCAATTTTTGCAAAAAGTGAAGACTCACCTTCTTAAAGAACACTTCATCTCAATCAATTAACAGTCCAAAAACCGGCTACAGCTCTGATTACTTGTTGTTTTTTGACCCTGTACAGTGCTCGGCTTCTTTTTGGCTACATTTATGTTATAGAAATAAAACATATATACATGTATATGGAATGGGTCAGAGATTGGATCTATTTGGCAAGGTCTAGGAAGGATGTTGTCAAGAATGTAGATATTATTGCAAGGATGGGCCACTGGTAGGTCAGGGATAGCCAAATGATGCTAAAAATGGGCACAATATGCCAAGGCTGGGGTCACTTCATCAGACCCCTTGTGGGGCGGGGCGAGCACAGGGCAAGAAGGGTGCATTGGTCCACAGGTGTGGGGGCTCAGTTGTTTGCTTCTAATGTTCAGTGGTCCGTCCTACTATCACTCTGCAAAACTGGGACAAGTACAATGCCTTCAGCACTTGACTTGCTGGTAGCAATGCTGAGCAGCCACAGGCATTTCAGGAAAGTTAATTTGGGTTTACAACAAGCTCAGCACACAACAGACACCCAGCATGATAGTAACTCGATTGTCCAGCCGGGAGCTTATCTTTATAAAAGAGATGTACTTTAATAAGAATAAAACCAATACTACACACTAGAAAAGTTCAGGTACTTTCAGGTGAATGGCCACTGTCCTTTGGTGAGGATGCCCCCTCTGCCTCGGCTACCTTGTTTTAGGGTACGTTGGCGTAAACCCAGATATAGGTGCCACCCTTCCCACTCCTTTTAGACAGTATTGTAGGCTCAGTCTCTCAGTTTAGTATAATAATTTCTTTACTAATTAAATCAACATAGTGGCAATCGTCATAAGGTATTCAAAATAGTATGAAATTATACCTCCCTAAGCCGCCTTCCCTCTTTCCCTATGGAGACAATCACAATGAATATAATCAACATGTTTTTAAATTACTCCTAATAAGGAGTCTCTCTACCCTTGAATCTATTCATTGAGTATTATGTATCTAAGGAAAGGAATTATGGGCCAGATATATCAAGAATCCATTTTGCGATTCTCAAATAGCGATTTTTAAGAAATGGTATGTATCATATTTGCGATTCGGTAATAGCGATTTCTTAAAAATCGCAAATGCTATTACCGAATCGCAAATAGAGATTCTGACCCCATCCACACCTATAGACCTGTAGGCCCATATTTGTGAATTTTTTACATTTCCCAAATTGTGAATTCCTAACTGGAATTTGCAATTTCAGAAATGCAAACCCCAGGGTGCTGGGAGCCTAAGGCCCCCTCTGCTGCACCCCCAAAAATTATTTTAGGACATGTATTTTATTTGGTGGTAATTGTGATTCCTTAATGCCCAATTCGCATTAAGGAAAAGCTTGATACATGTGCTTAAGAAATCGCAAATAAGGATTCCTTATTTGCGATTCCGAATTCAGAGAATCGCAATTAGCGATTCTCTAAAGGGGGTCGCAATTTTAAGGAATCGCTATTTTAACGATTCCTTAAAATAGCATAGCGAATGCCTTTCATACATACTGAAAGCCATTTTTGCATTCGCAAACGGCTGTTCGCACTGTTTGCGAATGCAAAAAGCTTTGATACATCTGGCCCTATTTTTCTTATCACAGCCTTGGTTACTTCTTTTCAAAACCTGAAACCAACAGACACAAGAGAAAAAGAATGACAAAAAAAGAATCAGTCTCTTCTTTGTAGTCTCCCAGTCTTGACAGCTCATCAAATACATGAGTTAATTGTAGGACTTGATATGTCCTACCACACTGCAATCCCAGCCCTCCCTCCCGGCAGGAAGACGCACTGGTCGCAGGTGCATCAGTCCTGGGAGCAGACCCTGGGCCACTTCGAAGAGCTTGAAGGCGCCTATCTTCGGTTTGAGGTCTTTTTCACACGCACAGCATTGGCAACATTCTTGGATCCACATGTCTCACGTGGCCTCCTCCACGTGGTGGACTAGGTGAGTCAGCAGTTACCAAGACTCCTGGGCTCGAGGCGTCTTTGCAGTCCACTTTCAGTCTCAGGCCTAATGACGACAGTTGAGCCGCTTCATGGTGCTTCAAAGTTCAGTGGTGTAGTCTGATTGGGCACACTTCCGATCAGCACCCCAGACAAATGCATAGTCACCTGGGCACTCAGTGGTGTGGTGCATCAAGGCAGCAGCTTCCCTTACAATACCACAAACCTCATGGGTGCACGTTTGACAAGTGCTGTAGTTCTAGTCTTTACAAGGTTTGTTCTGAAACATTTTGGCTGGCTGGGTGTTAGTCTCTTCTTATGCAGCACAGACCACTCGGGCACAATTGGGGCACGTGCCACAGTTGCAATGGCAGAGTCATTTGGAGCATATTTGGGCAAGTCCCATAGACTGCAACTGCAGATCTCGACTGGGTGATCCCCTCAGGTGCATTTTGGCGGTGCTGTAGATCCTCTGTCTCAGCAACGGTGATCAGCTCTGAGCCAGGAGCGCTCCAGTCCCACTCCTAGGACTCTCTAGTTCCAAATTAAGTTTTGGTGGACGCATTTAACATTTGCCAGGCCGAGGGTACTGCGTCTGCCAAATTTAGAAATGATCGTCAAGCTGTTGATTGTTTTAAAAGCATTGGCAAGAACCTCTTTCACAGTGGGTAATGTCAATACTTTTTAAGTTTTATGCACGGCTCCGTCAACATGTGGGCGTCTCCTCACTGGCCTTCTAGCATGGGCCACGGTCTTCAATGCACAGGGGTAGGGTAGTCTAGGGATATGTCGTTCACTTTGGCGCCCAGACAAACCAGGCACTCCACTTCACAGACAGTTACCAATTCAGCACCTCCCAAGACAGGAGGCACCACATCTGGGGTGCGATGACTTGGGCCACTCCAGGCATTGCAATCAAACATGCAGAGTTTAACAAATTCTGTGCCCTCCTGGTATAGGCACAAGGTTTAGTGCGCGTTGATCTGAGTCACACCAGACACTTCCAAACATAGATGCAAAGTGCTCAATGCAGGGCCTCCCTCAGATGAGCTTCTACGTCTGGTGTACGATGACTTGAGTTGCACCAGGCAATTCTGCTGCACACAAAACGTTACCACTGCTGTGCCTCCCTGGATTGAGGCGCAATATCTGGTGCACAATGACTTGAGCCGCACCAGACAATCCTGCTGCACGCAAAAAGTTACCACTGCGATGCATTCCTGAAATGAGGCACAACGTCTGGTGTGCAATGACTTCAGTCGCACCAGACAATTCTGCTGCACACAAAAAGTTACCACTGCCGTGCCTCGTTGGAATGAATCACAACGTCTGGTGCATGATGACTTGAGTGGCACAGACAATCCCGCTGCACACGAAAAGTTACCACTGCAGCCTCTTTCTGGAATGAGACACCACACCTGGTACCCGATGACTTGAGACACACCAGACACTTCTGAACACACAATCAGTTCCCGTTCTGCACCTCCCTGGAATGAGGCACAACGTCTGGTGCGCAATGACTTCAGCTGCACTAGACAAATGCAGTTCACACACACACACAGAGGTGCCAGTTCAGTGGTACCGCATGAGGTAGAATGCAGCACTGCGCTGGAAATGCCCTCACCTTCGAGGGTCGCAACCAGTGACACAGACACCGCACACAATAAGTGTGCAGTCAGGGGTCACATGAGCAAAATGCGGCACACCGGACAACAGTACACAGGCCACACGGTGTCCCGCAACCAGTATTCTGTTCTGTACCAACCAAATGCTTATGCATGAAATGGCCCCACAATGATGGGTCACAGTCCTTGAATGCAGGCTGCGCTTGGAAGGTCCCGCACCAGGCAAATCTGGTCTCCAGGTCCAATAGTTAGTTCAACACTCACACCTCTGCAACCAGGTGGAATCCAGCAGATGACACAGAGGAGAAGGAGGGCACCACTATCCAGATGACAGTGTAGACACTGTAGGGCCCTCACAGGAGGTCTTTGATGTCCCTGAGACCTCCATGCAGAATAGGGGGCAAGCAAACAAGCCCTTGGAGAGCACACTTCAAAGTGTCACACTGCAGCAAGCAGTGTGCCCAGGCCAGCCACGATGCAAGAAAGGTGCGCGATCCCACCCCAGAACAGTAAATCCTCCTGTGCACAAAAGATTCCTCTGGTAGTGTGCACAACGCAGTATGAGGACTCCATCCTGCGCTCCTGCAAATATATCTCTAAATTGTTGGTCCCCCTAGTTATACTAAAGTTGGCCTTTGAAGTTGGTGCTGGTTCAAAACGTTCCTCTTTGAACCACAGCTCTCTCGAATAAATTTCAGTCCTGTCTGCCATGGGGCCCTGGAATGTAGACCCTTATATTTAGTGGGGCCATGATGTGGCTCTGAGAGACTAAGTGTCAAAACCTCTCCCTCGAATCTATCCACCCAGGCCTTCAGATGGCAGAGGTCTGTCATTTCAGTTGTCCAAGTATTCCAGCTGTCGTTGAGAAAAGCACAGATTTGTCTTACCCCAGCCCCCACAGATTTGTCTTACCCCAGCCCCCAGTGAAATGAAGCTTGAATTAAAAAGGCACACAAAAAGGGATTATAGAATATGGAAGGCCCACTTTCTAGCAGTGGCATTTTCAAGGTATTACTGACAAAGCTACTTTTATCATTGGAAAGGGTTTGTCATTGGGAATCTAATGATAGTACACACAATGAGGCTGCTCCACTGCATCCACTATTGCAGCGTGGATTAATTATCAACTTTCCCCCGTATTAACCTATGGGCAGAGCAGCTCTCAATGGCAGTGAAACACACATGGCATTCCTCACCTCAGGGGCAGGCTGCACGCAAGCTTTAAGAACACCCAAGGTTGCAAGTGTGGCCATACAGGCTCAGTACATATATAAAAACCCTAAAGTGCAAGTGTGCACATACTGGCAAGTTGTGCCAGGCTCAGTATACATATCAAAACACCAATGTGCAAGGGTGCAGCTACTGGCAAGCCATGCCAGCCTCAGTAAATACATAAAAACGCCAGTGTGCAAGTGTGTACATATAGGCAAGTCATGCCAGGCTGAGTATGTACATGAAACCACCAGTGTGCAAATGTGCACATATTGGTAGGTGCCCTGTCCTAACTTATGCAGGGAGGGCGCAAGCACACTTTCACACTGTACTTACAGTGGGAAACTGCCCAGGACCCTAAGGCCACTCAAAAAGGATCAGCAAAAGCCCGCTGGAAAAAGCAAAAAAGTTTGGGGAACCACTATCTCCACGTGTCAGATGTAACACAATGGGATACAACCATGATTTTCTGGATCAAAGAATCAAACTGGACTTACATGTTCGATCCATCACCCAGAAGACTATCATTATGTGTGATATAAACCTCTGGGTAGACCATCCGGTCAGAAAAACTGCTTGAGACAAGACTGAGAACACATTGGGCTTTGTGTAATTGGTGAGTATTCCCACCCACTCTGAGGGTTACACCCTGGACATGATGCTCACTCATGACATTGACTATGAATCATCGGCAGTGGATCCACAGTCGTGATCTGGTCTTTCATTAATCAGTATCCTCCCTACTAATCTCAATTATAAGCCTCAACCTCATGCCAAGACAGAGATATCATCTTTTTCACTGAGGCACTAAACAATCTTTATAAACTAGTAGATTTCTGTCTGTTCCAAGTCTGAGCACTTACTAACCACACTCCATGACATTATTTCATAGATTTGTGATATGTTGGCATCCTGCCCACTTAGAAAGCAAGAATTTAAGATCAAAACCACCAACACGTACTATAATGAAACCTGGAAATGTTGGTGTGCAGAATGCAAATGTCATACCTCCTTGTCAAATTCAGACAAATGTGCCTACAATATCCAGAGGAGAATATATTTGAAGGCAGTAAACCATGCCACCTCATCCAACCGCTCAGTTCGTGACTTATAAACATGCAATCACACCCCTCCTTAAAAGCCAACTCACAGACCCACATGTGCTTTTCAACTGCTGCCCACTCTCTGCCCTTCCATAACCAAGTACAATCTTGGAAAGATAAGTCACCACACAATGTCAAGAGTAGAGGGAAGAGATCATCTTATAAATGAACACCAGTATGGTTTCAGACCTTCACGAGGCATAAAACTGCATTGGGTGCTATCAGAAAAGACCACCCTGTCAGCCTTGAGGAGGAACAACAAGCAACCATGACACTTCTTTGATATGTCTGCTACATCCAACATGGTTGACTCTGCAATCCTGTGAACCCTATCTTTCAAGTTTTCAAAGCACTCGTGCCATTCAGTTTCTCATCTATATTTTAATGCTATGAAGTCACCAAAATAACATGAAGTATATCATAAAATGCTAAAATGAATAAATTATTAAATAAAAGCATGAGGTTAAATTAATATAACTGACTACATAATGATTATGAGAAATTGTAACCGAGCTAAATCGAAAGCTTCCATCTTAACAAATTATTTGTCATTTGTTTCCATTAGGCAAGCAGTATTTCCATGACTGTGAGGTAATTCCCTCTTCTGCTATTTTCAGTTATGAAAATTACACATGATCCGAAATGATTACACAATCCCGGTTGGCACAGAAAACCAGGGTATAAAAATAAACCAGCTGATTATGAGAAAAGGCAATGGGGTTATAGTGGACCCAAACACGTCAGAAGGCATTTGAGTATGTGTAAGCAAAATTTATAGTCTTTAATATCAAGACCCTGTGATCATGAAGGGACAGTCTCAAATCTTCAAGTGATCAGTACTTAATGGATGTGAGCCCCATACGTAGCAATTCAACATTTGTGTAATGGAAGTGGAACCGACAATGTGCAATGAATGCGGCCTTAATGAAGAGCATAACGTGTTGTTCAAAGAGATTTGTTGCTTCTGGATAGATTTCAATTAGCAAATTCCTGTATACCACATTGACATGAGTATCCTAGAATGCTGGCAATGTGTAGAAGTATTAACATACTAGTACTGATTGAGGAACTCACAGGAAGGCAACAGGTCACAGACTGTGCTTGTGACTAAGGTCAATTGACAAATATACTATTTTTGTATTTTGTTGTGATATTACTCTTATGTGGTCACATGGTCATAAAAAGGCAGCTCTCCAAAGTCATGAGACTGTGGAATCTTCACGCATGATGCTTTTTGAAAATCCAGCAGGTCAGTTGTGCAGCCACTGAGCAAACCATCTTGTACTACCTGAGGAAGGCGGAAGCTGAAACATTGTAGTAGAAATAAATTTTTGTTCTTTAGTGAGATCATGTGTTTGAGTCACTTCTTTCTTGGATAAATGTATATATATATATATATATATATATATATATATATAATATATATGTAAATATATATATATATATTTTATATATATATATATATATATGCATATATATATATATATATATATCTGTATCGGGTAAGAGATAGATAGAGAGAGAGAGAGAAACATGGACAACTATATCTCTGCAATCAATCTTTATGTCCCTTTGATCATACGACCCGGTCCAGTTATTGAAAGCTGTAAGCTGTCATCTACAGTGTCAGAGATTGCCAAGGATGGTAGAGAGGCAGCAGTAGTCACTGAGTTTTCAGAGTCAGTCTTTTTTCACCATTGTGAGTTGAAGACTGATGAAACACAGCCCTGAAGTGAGTAGAGTCTCTAGTAATAGACTTGACAGGGTGCTGGGCAGTCACCATGTGTCCCTTGGTAGACACCACTTGGAAAGGTTCAGCATCATAAGGAGCATCAGATTTTGTTTTGCACTTCTGTTGGGCAATCACCAAATCTCCTTTTCTAAACGAGATGTATTTGGCAAGTTGCCTCCTATCTGCTTAAGCTTTCATTTTCTGCTTGTTAACCAAATCCCTTGTACGAATCATGTTTTCCCTTTTCTCTCTTTTGGTGGTCCATTGAGATAACTTGGTTTTCATTGCTTTCCTGAACATCAAAGTCACAGGACTATCACCTGTGGTCAAATGGTGTGTCAAATATGCTCGTAGAGTAGAATTCAATACTTTTTTTAAATTAATTTTCTCAAAAGTTGCACTCTGCACTGCTTTCTTTAGTGTACTCATAAAACGCTCAACAAGTCCATCGGCCTGTGGCTATAAAGGTGTAATTGTTTGATGTTTTACGTTCAGATGTCCCAGAAATTCTTAAATTCCTAACTGTTGAATCAGATTTTTCAATTACTCGTTTGCGAGTCCTATATAAGGGATCTTCTACCAACTAGAAATGTGAGTATTCATCAACAATCACCATTGGGTGATGTCCATTGTCAAGTGGACCAAAGACATTGATGGCTATTCTCTCCCATGCATGTTTAGGGAGTTCTGACATGTTCAAAGTATATTGAGTAACATTTATAGAAAATCAGTTGCATATTCGACAGGCCTTGAGTCTTTCTCAACGCTTTTGTCTAAGTATGGAAACCAAACTCTGTCTCGAAAGGCTCTTTTTGTGTCAGTGATACCACAGTGTCCTTTTTAAGCCACTTCAATCATTTTCTATTGCAGATTCTCTGGAATCAGGATTCTTGACCCTTGCTGTGTTACTTCTTTCTGAGTTATGGACAATTCATCTTTGACATTTTTGTATTTTTGATATTCACCATCATTATTGAGAGGTCGAGTGTGTTTGTTTCATGACGGATTTGTAATTATGTCTTTTAAATTCAGCAGGTCACTATCATGGCTCATGGAAGTAACAATCTGGGATAAAGATATAGCAGCTGGTGTACTTGACTTGTCAATGAAGTTAATATAGGCCACAGCCGTCTTGGACGGAGTATGTGGCCTTGTATAGTCAGCAGTATTCTGGTCCTTTCCTGGATGATGCACAGTTACATAATCGTACTCCTGTAAATGTAATGCCATCATTCAATGCGAGGAGGCATCTTGGCTTTTGGATTGCCGAAGATGGTCAGCAAATCTTGATGACCAGTTGTACTGCCATTTGATGGAGTTTGTTTTGACCAATGACTTTGTGTTTCACCACTGCGCATATTAGTTGCTCAATGTTCACCAGTAGCACATTGTATGTTTTGTTCAGTTTAGCCGCCTATGGGCTTTGACATGGCATTAGCCATTACTTTCTGTATTCAGTTGAGCCGCCTATGGGCTTTGACATTGCATTAGCCATTACATTCTGTATTCTGCCTATTGGCTTTGACATGCTGTATCCAGTCTAGCCGCCTATTGGCTTTGACATTGCATTCCTATTGGCTTTGACATGATATTATACATTGCATTTTGTATTCAGCTCAGCTGCCTATTGGCTTTGACATGATATTATACATTGCATTTTGTATTCAGCTCAGCTGCCTATGGGCTTTGACATGATATAAGACATTGCATTTTGTATTCAGCTTAGATGCTTATTGGCTTTGACATGACACTAGACATTGCATTTGATATTTAGGTTAGCTGCCCATTGCCTTTAACGTGGAGTTAGACATTGCAGTTGAGAATCCAAGCTGTATTTTTCCAAGCTGTGTTTTTGCACCAGAGAACCAAGATGTTTTTCTCACAGTAGACTAGACATGATAAGAGAGAGTACATGGTGTTGTTCTCTCTGCTTGAGCTTGGGAACAGGAGTAGTCTTGGAGACCTGGCCAGTCTCCAAAAGGCTTGCTCAGTTTCCCAGGTCTGAGAGGAGGGGGCACACCTTTGTAACGAATGTAACAGGCTGCAGAGGGTCAGATTCGAATCTGCCGGACCTCGTGCTGGAGCTTGGCGCCAGCTGCCAGCAATCCCGTGTGGGTAGATGAATCTCTTTCTCGCGGCTGACAGGGGTCATCAGCTTGCAGACCTTAGAAAGATGAAGCTGTAGATAGTTCCCACACGGTGAAGTATTTGTTTTGCTTTGCATTCAATATCTTATAAATATAACCTGCTGTGTATATTGCAAACTGATATATTTTGTTTGATTAACGCGGACTTGAAAGCTACTAATTCGTCATACATAAAAATTGGGGTTGGGGAAGAATTAACAACAATAAAAGTCTTCTTTGACCTCAGAAGTGCATTTCTGGTGTGTTATGTTAGTGCTTAGAAACTAGATAAGAGGAAAGCACTACAATTGGTACCAGGAGTCGTGGGGTCGGTCATTAAGAGGTGATTAAGAGGGTGTTGACGAGTTGGTAGATTTCTAAGTGCACACTTTAAAAGTGTAATTGTTTCTGTTGTTTGGAGAATTACAGAAATTGTTTCTTTTGGAGAATCACAGTAGCACGGCAGACCATGTCTGGGAATGCATGTGTTGATAAACTGCCTGATGGTGCTAAGAAAAACTGTGAGTTGTTTTTTGTTTGGAGAATCACAGTAGCACGGCAGACCATGTCTGAGAATGCATGTGTTGATAAACTGCCTGATGGTGCTAAGAAAAACTGTGAATTGTTTTCTGTTTGGAGAATTACAGAAGCACAGCAGACCATTTTTGAAAATGCATGTGTAGCTAAAATGCCTGATAGTGTTTTGAGAAATAATTTCTGTTGTACATATGTAGAAAAAGTGTCTTTTGGAAGTAATGATGACAGAAAGGTCTGGATACCTTTATCTGCTTACAGAGAAATGCAGGAGAAATGTAGGAAGTTGGAACATGAAAATAGGAATTTACGTGAGCAAATTAGCCCGACTGAAAGTTATAAAAATGCTGTTTTTGAAGAATCTTTCTTGTCCCATTCCAGTAATGAGGGGGTTAAGACAGCTCCGAGCTGCACTGAGTTTTCGTGTGAGCCACACAGACGAGAGAGCTCAGAATGTGATTTACGAGTTACCGTTGCAAAATGCACAAGTAAAACGAAAGATTTTAGAGAAAGAGACACCGAGTTGCATTAGCTTGTTTGATTTTTGGAAAAAGAATAGCCCTCATTTGAGAGAAATCCTAACACTTTTGTATATGGTCACTGTGAAAAATTATATGCAGTTGCGCGCTTGTGATTTGGCAAATTAAATAATGCAGACTTTAGGTTTCTGCGCAGTGCAAGAAGGAAATACTTATGTACATGTAACTCAAGAACAAGGAAAGAAAATAGTGCCCCTAGCTAGAATCATACAATGGATCTGGTACTTGCAAGACAGGGCTAGAGTACCACAGGTAAAAGAATTACCAGTGAAATTGTGTGCACCATTTGAATTTGTGTCCACTGAAGATAAAAAGCATGTTTGTTTTACTAATGATTCATTGACTGAAATGTTGTTTTCTGGCACAGTAGAAGGAACAGCGTTGTATAATGTGTGTCAGATTTTAAAGCAAGAGCTACGTGAGATGTGTCATTTTTACGCTGATTTTTGGTTTATTGCTAATGTTTTAGCACCTAACTGGTTCAATTACCTTGCAGATGTTAATGAGAAAAATTCAGAGAGAGAAGTGTACACCCAGAATTCTGCCTTAGTGGGGATGGCTAAGTGGGTGCCCCAGAAATGTGAACAGCTGAGAGAAAAAGCCACTTACAGGTGGGCAGAGATGAGAGGGATGCACATTCCCCTAGATTTGATAAAAACTGTGCAGCACGCACAAAAGCAATCTGTCATGCAAGCAGTCACAGAGCAGTTGGGGAGAGGAAAGTTACCAGGACAGAAATGGCAAATTGATCAGGTTTTAGGGAGAGTGATTGTTGCAAATTACCAAGGAAAAATCGAAATTATGCTGATACCTAGAAAAGAATCTGATTTATTCATACAAATTGGAGACAGAATGGCCCAAATTGGCAAAAGTGCAGTGAATGGAGGTTTGTTGAAGAAGGAGTCTGCCCCAGCCCTTCTGACAGTGCAAGAAAAGGGAAGCTGTGGCGCAGCAGATAAAAACCTCAGTGCTGATGTGTGGGCTGAAGCCCTAAGTGACCCTCCAGAACCTGCAGAGAATATAACAAAGGGCCTCAAAAACGTCCTGCTGATTATAAAACAGGGAAAGAAAGAGGAAGGGTGCAGTTTAAATGAAAAATGTTATTTGCAAGAAAAGTCATACTTGTTTCTTTTGCAGATCCTACCACGTTTCGCCACTGTCCCTGAGTGTGCTGTGTGGTCCCCTTTCCAGTGTGTGCGTGTGGGGTCGGGGAAGGGACCGAACCCCCAACCTGAACCTGGCTGAGTAAAGTGCCAGCACCATGGATCCATTTTGCGCAAACTGCGCCTTCAGTTCAAGTTCAACTTGTTTGATTGCATTCTTCCACTGGAACTAAGCTGTGTTTTTTTTTTTTCCCTCTCATATGGAACTCTGACTTTTGCTTATCTTCCAGCAAACCTTTCAGGTGGACCGTGCACCTTTACATGAGCAGAACTCATGCCACATCAAATTGCTAACACTGTTGAATTAGAGACTCATTCAGAGTACAAATTGCCCAGTCTTTTCTATGTAGATGTATCTGATGTGAAAGGTTATGAGATCAATGTGTTAATTCACTTCTATTGCTTTACAGGGATTGTTTTGATCATTCAAATGTGACTTGCTGATAATGTTTTTTTTTGTGCTGATGTTTTTTTTGTTTTTGTTTGAAACAGGAGATATGTGAAACAAAAATTCATTGGTCAAAGGGCGGAATGTACTGCCATTTGATGGAGTTTGTTTTGACCAATGACTTTGTGTTTCACCACTGCGCATATTAGTTGCTTAATGTTCACCAGTAGCACATTGTATATTTTGTTCAGTTTAGCCGCCTATGGGCTTTGACATGGCATTAGCCATTACTTTCTGTATTCAGTTGAGCCGCCTATGGGCTTTGACATTGCATTAGCCATTACATTCTGTATTCTGCCTATTGGCTTTGACATGCTGTATCCAGTCTAGCCGCCTATTGGCTTTGACATTGCATTTCTATTGGCTTTGACATGATATTATACATTGCATTTTGTATTCAGCTCAGCTGCCTATTGGCTTTGACATGATATTATACATTGCATTTTGTATTCAGCTCAGCTGCCTATGGGCTTTGACATGATATAAGACATTGCATTTTGTATTCAGCTTAGATGCTTATTGGCTTTGACATGACACTAGACATTGCATTTGATATTTAGGTTAGCTGCCCATTGCCTTTAACGTGGAGTTAGACATTGCAGTTGAGAATCCAAGCTGTATTTTTCCAAGCTGTGTTTTTGCACCAGAGAACCAAGATGTTTTTCTCACAGTAGACTAGACATGATAAGAGAGAGTACATGGTGTTGTTCTCTCTGCTTGAGCTTGGGAACAGGAGTAGTCTTGGAGACCTGGCCAGTCTCCAAAAGGCTTGCTCAGTTTTCCAGGTCTGAGAGGAGGGGGCACACCTTTGTAACGAATGTAACAGGCTGCAGAGGGTCAGATTCGAATCTGCCGGACCTCGTGCTGGAGCTTGGCGCCAGCTGCCAGCAATCCCGTGTGGGTAGATGAATCTCTTTCTCCCGGCTGACAGGGGTCATCAGCTTGCAGACCTTAGAAAGATGAAGCTGTAGATAGTTCCCACACGGTGAAGTATTTGTTTTGCTTTGCATTCAATATCTTATAAATATAACCTGCTGTGTATATTGCAAACTGATATATTTTGTTTGATTAACGCGGACTTGAAAGCTACTAATTCGTCATACATAAAAATTGGGGTTGGGGAAGAATTAACAACAATAAAAGTCTTCTTTGACCTCAGAAGTGCATTTCTGGTGTGTTATGTTAGTGCTTAGAAACTAGATAAGAGGAAAGCACTACACCAGTTACCAGTGTAAAATGCTTTCCATACAGGAATATATGGAAATGTTCACATGCCCATACTACAACCAAACCTTCTTTTTCAGGTTGTGAGTAAGCACTTTGTGTTTGGGACAAACTTCCACTAGTATAGGCCAAAATATGCCATTGAGCATTTGGGCGTCCACCATGCTGTTCAAGTATAACACCTAACCTTCCTGGGCTAGCATCAACCACAACCTCTGTATGAAGCTTTGGATTGAAGTATGTCATATTAGTAGCATTTTCAAAGGCTTGTTTGATTTTCTTGAAACATTTCTCACAATCTTGTGGCCATTAAAAAGAAACATTTATCTTTTTCAACTCTTGTAGTGGAGAACTAACAGTGACAAAGTCTTGTACGTATCGTGAATAGTAACGGGCCATGTCAAGAACAGAGCGCACCATTGAAACATATGTGGGGGTCAGCATTTGACAGCGATTGTACTTTTGCACAATCAGGCGTCATACCCCCATCACAAAAGATCTGGTCAAAGAATGTAGGTTTTGTCTTGTTGGACTCACACTTGTCTGCATTCAAAGTCAAACCTACATCACTGAGTAATTTACATACTTGTGTGAGAGCTCTACCATGCTCCTTCTGTATAGTTTCTAAAATAATATATAATCGCTATAATTAAATGCATTCACAAAAAGTTCTGCCGCTAATGAGACACCAAAACTAAGGCCCTCATTCCAACCCTGGCGGTCTCTGACCGCCAGGGCGGAGGCCAGCGGAAGCACCGCCAACAGGCTGGCGGTGCTTCCTGGGCTATTCTGACCGCGGCGGTAAAGCCGCGGTCAGAAAAGGGGAACCAGCGGTTTCCCGCCGGTTTTCCCCTGGCCCAGGGAATCCTACATGGCGGCGCTGCTTGCAGCGCCGCCATGGGGATTCCGACCCCCTTCCCGCCAGCCTGTTTCTGGCGGTTTTCACCGCCAGAACCAGGATGGTGGGAACGGGTGTCGTGGGGCCCCTGGGGGCCCCTGCACTGCCCATGCCACTGGCATGGGCAGTGCAGGGGCCCCCTAACAGGGCCCCATACAGATTTTCACTGTCTGCTTTGCAGACAGTGAAAATCGCGGCGGGTGCCACTGCACCCGTCGCACCCCTGCAACTCCGCCGGCTCCACTCGGAGCCGGCTTCCTCGTTGCAGGGGCTTTCCTGCTGGGCCGGCGGGCGGCCTTTTGGCGGTCGCCCGCCGGCCCAGCGGGAAAGTTGGAATGGCCGCTGCGGTCTTTTGACCGCGGGGCGGTCATTCGCCGGTAACCGCATGGCGGGCGGCGACCGCCGCCCGCCGCAGTCAGAATGACCGCCTAAGTCTCTTTTATCTAAACAAACCAACATGTGTAGAAAAAGTTGTAATGTACCTGCAGCTTCTTCAAGTTCAAACTGATTATAACCTTTATTTAAATCAAGTCTACAAAGGGCCTCTGCAACATTCAATTGTGACATCATGTTAGCAATGTGTGTCCCAGGATGTAGTTCTCGTTCAATTGCTTTGTTTGCCTGGCACATGTCAACACATATTTGCACAGCTCCTTCACTGACTTTTTAGGCACTGCTATGATGGGCGAAACTCATGGTGTTGGGCTAGTGGAACACTCAACAATAATATCATGCTTAAGTAACAATTCAAGTTCTCTTTCAACAGCTTCCTGTAAATGAAAACCAATTTGCCTATGTCTTTGAGCAACAGGATGCACGTCCTCATTAATATGCAATTTTACTTTCATAGTATTCATCTTTCCTAACCATGAAACAACAAAGGGAATTGACTTACTATTTTGTGATAAGCATTCATGTTGTAATTCACTGAAATCAGTCCCATATCAGCAGCCGTGCTGAAACTGAGCGAACAGGCACTTGACGCTGTACAATGAAGCACATGGATCGGTGCTTGTACCCAGTGGCGGCTGGTGACATTTGAAAGTGGTGGGGCATAAAAGTGTGGGATGAGTGCCCGATGGCGAGTGAGCCCAATCATCATGAGGTGGGTTCAGGGGAGTTCCCTCACACGGGAAAATTTAAAAAATAGAGTGGGCAAAGGGTGCTATTTCTAGCAAATTTGAGAAAGCAAGAAAGTTACTAAAGCAAGTGTAAAAGTGTAGTTATTACATCAATAAAGCGATTTCATATCATAAGAGTTCACTCTATAATTTCTGGAAGAATGGAGGAGGAGCTGGAGTAACGATCATTAAAGGTAAATAATTCAGGCTTAATAATTCAGGCTTTACCAGAGTTTTGAAAACGTGTCTTAGGTCTTCATGGGGACAAGCAAAGAGAGGCCTGATGAGAGCCAATACAAAGCTGGGAGCAGGTGGCGTAGACAAGTACACAAAAATAAAAAATGTGTCTAGAGACTGCCCTGTATGGTCACAGCATCAGATGATTTGTAGGCTGTGTTGCACTGTTTTGTTAAATTGAGCCCACAACCGAGTCATCAGGTAACCTTTGCTGTGTGTAATCTCCCAAAAATGGATGATGGGTGAAAATGACTGCCAAATACCAATAGAGAAACCTACCTAAACTAAATGTGGCGTTATTATGTGCACACAAATATCACTTCCAGTGTGTGCAGAGGACATCCTGGAGCATGTGAGTGATTTACAGATTCATACGACATGGACAGTTAATTAGGTTGTGTAGAGGTTTGCTGACAACTAACAGATGCAGATAAGACTAGCCTGGCAACTGAACTTGCTGCTGTTTGCTATTTATAGTGTTGCCATATGATTCCATTTCACCAGGGACGTTATATTTCCAGTCAGGGGTTTCCTTTCACAAACCCCAATAATCCAGTATTTCCGTCATATTGTTCTGAACCTACACTACAACTTCCAGAATGCATCATGTAATAATATTAAGGCCAGGGGCTACAAACACTGAGGCCCATATTTATACATTTTTTGTGCCACATTTGTGTCATTTTTTGATGCAAAAGCGGCGCAAACTTACAAAATTCAATTATGGCCCTGATTTATACTTTTTGGTGCAAAACTGCACTAATGCAGTTTTGCACCAAAAAGTTTAGCGCTGGCTTGCACCATTTCTGTGCACCAGCCAGGCACCATATTTATGGAATGGTGCAAGCCGGAGCAAAGGATAGGCTAACGTAAAAAAATATGACGTTAGTCTGGTGGAGCTGGCGGGATGGAAGAAGAGGGTTTTGCACCAAAAAAAATGACATTCGTCAGGTTAGAGTAAAAAGCAATGACTCTAAACTACCTAGAGTCATTTTCTGATGCAAAACCATCCATACCACATGACTCCTGTCTTAGAAAAGACAGGAGTCATGCCCACCACCCCAATGGCCAGCACAGAGGACCTGGGTCACCTGGGCATGGCCTTGCACCCAGTGCCATGCCAGTCCCATTTGAGGGCCCCCAATGGCACTTTAAAAAAAATACTTACCTGTACTTACCTACACTTACCTGGGATGGGGTGCCCCATCCTCCACTGTCCCTCTGGTGTGGGTGGGGGTGTCCCTGAGGACTGGGGAGGGCACCTGTGGGCTTATTCCATGGTGTTCCACCGTGGAAATCGGCCCACAGGTCCCCTAACACCTGCCGTGACCCAGGCATTAAAAAATGGTGCAAAGCAAGCTTTGCCTCATTTTTTGACCCCTCCTTCCTGCCGTGTGTGATTTTAGCCCGGGAGATAAATATGGTGCTAAGGCCGTAGAGTCATTTTTTGCACGAGAATGCTTCTTTGCATCTCATTGACACAAAGTAGGTTTCCACGTCCAAAGAATGACTTTAACTCCATAAATTTGGCGCTAGACAGGTCTGGCGCCAAAGTATAAATATGGAGTTAGTTTTGCACCGAATTTGCGTTTAAAAAAATTATGCAAATTCGGGGCAAAACAAGTATAAATATGCCCCTATATTTTGTACGTTTGCGCCACTTTTGCGTCAAAAAATGACGCAAATGCAGCACATAAAAAGTATAAGTATGTGCCTGAGTCGTGGATTACATTAACTCATATAGCAATTCGATGGAATAAGTGAAGCTTCGAAAAGGGAAGCGTTTAGATAGCCCTAAAGAATGACTGCCGCTTCATTCTTTAAGGATCCAAAGCAAACCCGGGGAAGACTGCCAGCTGGGAATACCTAAATGATGTCCATGTCGTCCCAGCACGCCCTGCAGCTCGTTGGCACACAGTTAACTAGTTCTGAGTGCATGAACTCCCAGTGCCTCACGTACTTCATCATTATATCTGATATGCATGTCAGAAAGAAGGAAACCTGGAGCTAATGCTCCCAATTAGTACCAAGTGGACCCACAAAACGATGGTGGAAGTATGTTTCTGTAAAAAAGAACAGATGCAAGAAAAAAAGTGTAAACTTAAGCATTACAGACAAGTGTCCTAAAATTGAAGGTCTTCGTAGAATGCCAGGCCAGGAAATGACTCGTAAGTTACAGGCACACATTACCAAACACTTTCTTCTAATATCCATGAACAGCAGGTGGGAAGGGGGTTGCCAGATCACACTGCCAGCTTGGCAACACGTTTATACATTACAAACAATTACGTAAATGTATCTCTTTAAAGCACTTACCTCTGAATCCAGTCAAGACACAAAACAGAAAATGTATTGCTATTCAGCAGACTCGTAGATAGGACAGTGTTAAACATTTCTGACTTTCGCAATGCAAGTTTGTCGAATAAGTGGTTCTATGTGCAGGAATCTCTTCAAACATGCTCACTCCTTTTCGTACTTTAAACGCCATCACGAATCTCTCTCACACACGCCCACCCCGCCCACTGTATCACATTATTAAAGCCCCATCAGTGAACTCAAAAGCAAGTAGTTTTTCTTCTCGGCCTGAAAAGACATAACAATATCGCGACAAAGGTTCCCAAAGTTTTCCTACCTTTGACATTCTCCCAGCGTGTGTGACTCTGGGACTGCCAGGCATGCAGTGCTTAATTTGTGCTTGTTATTTCCGGTGCTGAGCACCTATTTTTGAGGGCCGGTGCTTATTCTTCCGCACCAAGCATTTGATGCGAGCAAAAGACACATATAGGAAAATGGAGGAAGGGAAAAATTAAAAAGCGTCACAAAGGGAGAAAGTAGAAAGCTGCAAGAGTGAGCTGAAGGGGCATGGAGTGGCGTTATATGGATTGAGCAGGTCCGAGATGGCTTCAGGATTACGCCACCTCAGTAGTCCGTGTTCACACATTTAATTGCAGGAGCCGCATGTTTAAGAGGAGGGCTTTGGGCACCGGCACCTTTTTATTAACAAATTAAGCACTGCAGGCATGATCTCACAAAGGAGCGCTCGGAAAACTCATGTCTGTACAAGTAGGAATGCAGGGCCGTCACATGCTCCGCTTTTTCCACTCACACTTGCCTGGATCCAAGAACCTCCTTATCTGATGTCTGCTTAGCCGGCACAGGGGTCCTCTCCCTCAGTGCCACTCAGGCCTACTCCCGAGCCGTGCCTGCCTCCCACCTCTGCAGCCACCTCTCACCTCTGAGCCCTGACATAACTTGAGACCCAGGGCAGTCCCTGTACAGCTGGCAGTGGAAGGGCATGACACCCATCAGTCACAAAGATTTGAGGCTCACAGAAGGGGCAGGTGCGCGGAGGGGATAACATTTAAATTAATAATAATTTATTTTTTAAAAGCACTTACCTTGATCACCGCCGCTCCTCCGTCTCATCTTCTGCTGCAAGCCCAGGCTCCCAGCCTGCCCTGGGGTCAATCCTGACGCTTCTCAGAGCAGCATCTGGATTGGCTGGGAGCGTCCAGTGAGGGAGCTCCCAGGCAGACTGGGAGCCTGTGCAGGCTAGCTCCAGCCCGGCAACTGTGTTGCTGGGCTGGAGAGAGTGTGTGTTTGGCCGACCCAAGACGGCCGACCAAATATACATGCGCACTGAGGGGAGTCATGTGCACTCCCCCTCACTGCTCTTCACCCCCGTGGCACTGCCCCTTTACAAGAAAACGATAATAAACACAGTTTATTATCGTTTTCTTGTAAAGATTTTGGTCACCCATTTATTTTCAATGTAATCTTTGCACAGTGTTTGTATGAATTGACGGCTTTGGAAATTTCGACTTTTCTTTGACATGTTTCTTCACATGCAACCAGTCCGCCATGCGCACGTTTCTCTGAGGTATACATTGGCATGGCACAATCTCTTTCTTACCTTTCACTTCTTTCTGAGACAGAGGAACTGTTTGACAATGGTTTAGATGACAATCAACTTTGTTTAGTATCTATTTGCCTCAACTGATGTCATCGCTTCACCTTGTGTCCGTGCGTTGAGCGTTCCTTCTGAAATGTTCTGGTGGCTATGTTGTCTTCGTGCTGTGATGCGCTTCACTTTACACATCATCACTAAATGGTTCTTTTTCCCACAGCCTTTGCATAACTGTCCTATGGTGGGACACTTTCCTTCATGTGGAAGCAAAAATCCACATCTGAAACACAACTTCTTTTTATGTGTAGACATCACTTTGAGTCCTTCAGTCTTTTGTTTCAGATTACTTTCGCACTCATGACTGACTCACTCTGGGCACCTCGGACCTCCATGTCAGCAGCTTGTCTCTCAGCCCGTTCCTTAGCTCTAGCAGCCATCAACACTCACTCCAAACCAAGGGCCTGATTTAAGAAAAGTGCTGTGGCATCCAATGCAGTGCCACTTTTCCTGCGCCCCTTAGCACTTTCCCTAAGGCCACCACGTATGCACCGTATTTAACATGCAGCACACCATGGCAGTAGTAAGGGAACTAGTGTCAAACTTTTTGCAGCTAGTTTGGCACTTTGCAGGATTAGAGTAAAAAATGTTGATGCTAATCCTGCAAAGCACATTGAGGCCCATTATAAATAATGTTATGCCTCCTTTTAACGCCTGCTTGTGTTTTTTTTGTGTTAAATCTGACTTTAGTGTTGAATCGCACTTGAACCCCTTTGCACGGTGCAGTGGTGATGCAACACTATAAATATGAGCCCAAGCTTTTATTCTTCATGTTTGCAAACGTGCTCTCTCTTTCAAATTAAAGAGCTATGAACTAAGGATTTAAGGGCCATATGCACCGAATTTAGGTTCTGAGATTTCCTAATTGCGATTCTCTGAGAATTACTATTAGGAAATCACAATTCTTAATGTACAAAGGGCCAGATGTAGGTATACTCCAATTTGTGACTTGCAAATTGCGAGTCAGAGCGATTCGCAATTTGCGAGTCGCAAATTGGAGTGTGGGATGGTGTTCCTGACACCATCTGTGACTCGCAAGGGGGTCGCAAAGGCCCACCTCATTAATATTAATGAGGTGGGTCGCAATTTGCGACTCCTTTGAGACTCGCGGCACTCACAGGGATGGTGGCCTGCTGGAGACAGCAGACCACCATGTCTGTGACTGCTTTTTTTTGTATTGCAGCCCGTTTCCTTAAAGGTAAACGAGATGCATTACAAAACTAAAAATGAAACGTTTTCGTTTTTTAATGCCATTCACAAAGGGGAAGGGGTCCCATGGGGACCCCTTCCCTTTTGCGCATGGGTTAGCACCCATTTGAAATGGCTGCTAACTGCGATTGGTTTGCGACTGCGTTCGCGGTCACAAAGCAATCTGGCATTGCACTGCGACTCGCAATTAGGAAGGGGACTCCCCTTCCTAATTGCGACTCGCAAACCTGTTTTGCGATTCGGTAACAGGTTACCGAATCGCAAAAAGGGTTTTGTGCGTTGCAGAGTACAGTTTGCATGTCGCAAACAGTGAAATTTGCTGTTTGCGACGTGCAAACTGTTTGCTACATCTGGCCCAAAATGTACAAATTGGAAATAGCAATTCCTAATGGGTTTGTAAAACCTGTCTCATTAAAATTAATGAGTTAGGTCGTAATCAGCAGGCTACCATGTCTATTATTGCTTTTTAATAAAGTAACTTTTGTATTAAATGCAGACTGTGAATGCATGTGTTTTAAAAATAGAATGAAATGTTTAGGTTTCATTTTTTTAAGAGCAGGCAGTGGTACCTTGGACCACTGCCTGCTCTTAAAAAATATTTGTTTCAACAATCACAAAGGGGAGGGGTCCCATTAGGACCCTTTTCCATATGCGGATGGTTAACACCACCCTTGAGGTGTTGATAAAAAATGAATGTTTTGCAATCATAATTTGGCCATAAAACATTCATACATAGCAGTGCAAATCGCTATTTGGAAGGGACGCACTAAACAAATACCGAATCGCCGAACACAAATTGCGATTTGTTGACATGTTACCGAATCACAATTTATGCTCTAAACATATGGAAAAGCATTTTTGAGGTTGGTAACAGCCTGATTTTAGAACTGGGCCATTTTCAACACAAAAAAGCTTT
This sequence comes from Pleurodeles waltl, assembly GCF_031143425.1. Taxonomy (NCBI): domain Eukaryota; kingdom Metazoa; phylum Chordata; class Amphibia; order Caudata; family Salamandridae; genus Pleurodeles; species Pleurodeles waltl. The sequence continues at coordinate 1,006,576,051 of NC_090449.1, read as the reverse complement.
TGTACACATCCCCCTCTGGGTCAGAAGTACAAAAAATAGGAATTGAAATTGGAATGGCAATTCCAAATGTAATAAACTTCAGTGGGACCACTGTATGCTTAAAAAAAATATTTGTTTATTCCATTCTCAAAGGTGAAAGGGTGCCATTGGCACCCCTTCCAATTTGCGAATGGTTATCACTGCCTTTTAGTAGTCAGTAAAAAAATGAATGTTTTGCGACCGTAATTTGTTTGCAGAACATTCGTACATACCACTTCAATTCGGTATTTGGAAACAACGCCTTTAACACGCCCTTCTAAATACCAAATAGGTATGTATGTGCAGTTCCAAACTGCTCTTCGGTAACATGTTATAGAATCACAATTTGTTCTTTGAACATAACAAAAAGCATTTTTGTGATCAGAAACGGCCGAATCAGGCTGTTTCTGGCATTGAACATGGTTTGCACATATGGCCCTATGTCTTCTGCTGGAAAGATGATAGTGTAACCGTCTATTGTAAAGAATAAAGTATCCCCTGACGTACATGGTAAGGATATTGCAAGTCACCTCAGAGTTTCACAACCTTGAAAAGGAACCTGGCCTTCCACTTTGTACATCTATATGGCCAATGAACTCTTCATGAATTGCAATAACCTTAAAATGTACGAAAGGGGTACTTTTTCCTTTATAATACATGGTTACACTGTACCTTTCCCACAAACCACTTAAATCTCATATTTATCTGATATTTAGCGAATCTTGAAATATCCACCTACACATCTATCATAAGTATGATATGGAATCCCCAAAATGTCCTGCAGGTAAGTCTCAATTTATTATTATTACCTCTGCTGAAAGGAAATTTCTGAGTCAATATTATAATCACAATATTAGTGCATGTCGAACTTTTGACGGTAAATAATACGGTACACCAGCTTTATTGACGCTGCCTGGGATATTTCTTGAAGTGGATTGATGGTGGGATCATGCATGTAATGTAGCCATGCCTTCATCACTGTGAGGCATGTCATGGCTTTTGGTCATCATGAATATATAGGGCCATATTTACAAGCGGCCTGCGCTGCCAGTGCGGCACTTTTTTTGGTGCACCGATAGCACAGGCCCATATCTACAAGGCCAGGCAAAGCCACCGTGTGTGGCTTTTCATGGGCTTGTAGATATGGGGTAAGGCAGCACATCGCAAATTGCTGCGTTGTCTTACTCTGCCTCAAAGAGACTTTTCATGGGTGTTGCGGTGGGTGTTCCCATGCAACACCCATGGATTGTGACGTATTTCCAGATTTACAAGGGTTTGTAAAACTGGGAATGAGTGAAAAGCCTACACTTCCCCAGGGGAGGCGTAATAGAGGCACAACGGGGAGAAATACCTTTATTTCACCTTGTTTTTTCCTGCAGAACGCAGCACACATAGAAAGCGGATAATGCTTCTTATGATTGTTTTTGTGCAGGAAGGTATACCTTCCTGCACAAAAGCAATCATCCCTGAAATGCAGACATCCTTGCACCATGGTACAAGGGTGACTGCGTAGGCACATGGCAGCCCATTGTACGTCAGCACAGGGATAAAAGGACAGGAATGTACTGTATCTTGTAGATACATGCATTCCTTTTTTTTTCTTTTTACGCAGGGCACGGCAGCAAGAAGGTTTGTGGTGCTGCCCTGCGTCAAAAGATTGTAAATATGCCCCTAGTGTTTTGACTGCTGTGTACCTTATATTCCTGATGCTGTGCCTCGTTTCACTTGGAAGCACAGTGAGTGGCAGTGGAGCCAGCCACTCATGGAAAGTGTTTCTTTTGCCTACGGGCAGCAGTGATTGATTTGACTTCCTCCTTTGTCATCTCCCCAAAGGACTCAGTGCTGTGTGACATGCCGCACGTATTTATAAAGATGTCTACTGCAGAGTTCTTTCTATGAACTGCAAATCACAAGCTTAAATGTCAAAGGGGTATTTTCGTTTTTTTTTTGTGCCCAGTATGAAAATTAATTTGGCTGCTCACTCCAACAGCCTGATTACAACAACTGCTGGGCTCCTGCACTTGTGTTCCTGCACAAAGAAGTACCAATATTGCAGGTATCAATACTCCTGGGAATCGAGAACTACAGCTGTGTACTTGTAAGTGGGGAATAACATGTGGAAATTTGTGTTTCACCATCACCAGCCTTGCTTTTTACTCTCACATTTGACCTGCTTTTTGCAGAGAAATTGTCTGGCAGAAAATATATGGGAATTGTGGTTTTCCAGTGGTACATTATTTCACTATTTGGCCAATAACTCCTGTTATCAGCTGTATCAGGAGTGAGGCACACATGGACTTTGGTGATCAGTGACTTGCTTTCAGATACTCGAATACTTCAGTTCTGCGCTCCACAAATGGAACGTGCTTGTCAGGAAGCACCGCTTCCTCTGTCCGCAGCATCACACAATGGCAGGAGGACGTGGACAACTGCTTGAGCTTGATTCCCAAAGATAACTATTGTTCTGTGATTACTTCAATGTGCGGAGGTTTCACTGTTTCTTCGATCGAGCCTAGATTACGCATCAGGCGACAACGAAGCGGGAAGGATGTTGTGATCATATCAGACGCACTGACGTGAGGAGCTGTTCGTTTTATTTTTTATTTGAGACATTTATGTATGGTGCGTGTTGCTCCTAAGGGCATCAGTGCACTTTACGTTGGCATCCAGTAGGGTGTGCAAAGTTGTGAAACTGAACAACTTGCATATGTGTATATTTCTTTTTTTAGAGGAACTACAAAACCACATTACTGATAACCATCTCCTGCACGACTACCAGTCTGTCTTCAGATCACGTTGCAGCATGGAGGCTGCTTCCTTACACATTGTAGACAATGTCCTCTTGACCCCAGAATAAGATGACCCCAGTCTCCTGATACTGCTCAACCTCTCCGCTGTCATTGACACAGTTGACCCACCCACATTCATAAGCACCCTGAGTTTTGAATGGGATTCTTTAGTAAAGTCCTTCACTGGTTCTCGTCATACCTTTCCAAATGACACCAGTTTGTTCACATGTGCACCTCCAGGTCAGAAAAGATAAGTATCACCTATGGAATCCTCCAGGGTTCCAATATGTCTACTGTCATCTTCAACCTTTATACAGAGCCACTTAGTGCTGTACTCACAGTCAACAGCTTCAAGATTCACCAACATGCGGATGATGGACAACTCTGCTTGAAAGTTTCTTCTGCTTCAGACATCCATCACCTCAAACACTCCCTGCACATCATCCAGACCTGGATGTCCAGGGCTTACCTGAAGCTCAACCCAACCAACACAGAATTCCTGTTATTTGCCAAGAAAAACAAACAAGAAACAGTACAAACCTGACTCAATGACGTGAACCTTGATGGCTTAGATCCCCAAATTTTATCAAATGCCAAACCACTTGGATTTACCCTGGACACCAACCTCACCCTCAAAAAACACACTGCCAAAAACTAAATCCAAAGATTGACTGGTACCAGCTCTCTTTTCTAAAGAAAGTCAAACCATTTTGTCCAGAAAGCGACTTCACAATTGCTGTTCAAGCCCTTTTACTCTCACATCTGGATGCCCTGTCCCATGGCCTTCCAGACTCCATCAAGGCAACCCTTAGAGGCATCACAAACACTGCAGTACATATCATTCAGGTCCTCGGTAACATTTTCACATCACCCCCAACCTGGTAGAACTGCACTGGTTCCCCTTCCCATCCCACACCATATTCAAAACCAACCTCATCATTTACAAACCTATCATGACCAGCACACCATATCTTGCAGGACCAGCTCACATTCTCTGGTGGTTTTTGGCACACCAGCAGCCAGGGCACCATCAGACTGCAGACTAAGAAGTTTAAAAATAATAAGCAAGGCAGGAGATCTTTCCCATCTATGTATTCAGTATTTGGAACAACATTCCTGTATTCATCAGAACTGCCCCAAAGCTGCTCCAGTTTAGGAAAGAGCTGAAGACTCACTTCTTTAAAAACACTCCATCACAATGCATTAACCATCCACAATCCAGTTTCTCCTCCTATTACTTGATGGCTTTATACTTGTCTTTTACCATGTACAGTGCTCCATTAGCTTTTGGGTACATTAGTGCTCTGGAAATACCATATTCATACCAACATACATAAAACATTGCAAGCTTCACATAATGTAGCACATGCATTTAGGTGCACATGAAACCTGAGAGGTATTCTGCCACTGAACAACAGCTTTTTATGGGAACTGACCTAAAGGTGGGTGACAGTACTGTAATGAGAAGATATGCAACTTATCCACCCTTATCCCTCCATACCTACGGCCAATGTGAACTATTTTCCAAAGCCAGCTGCACACTTTTCACCAGATGGTAGACTTAACCTTTCTGTTGGCCCTAGCACTCTTAAAATCTCAAACAGTTTTACCTCACTATCCAAAATATTAGCCTCTGGGTAGACACTTCCACTGAGCACATCCTTCAGAAACCATACTCCTATTGTGTTCTTCAAACCACATTTCTCAGCTACTTTGTAGAGTAACCCCTGACCTAGCAGACCATTCCACTCTGTTTAGGGTGGGGCAATCACTGCTCATTTTCTTTGTCTGTTTGTTTATGTGAGGCATAGCATAAACATAATTACTCCAGTGGATTCAGCATCAAATAATCCTTCATGTACACTTAAGTTATTTTCACTGGAAGGGTCTAAAGCTGAATGAACCCACCGTTGGACCTGTGACCTTGAGATCTAACACAGATACGAGGAGTAGATGCATTTGCCTACACAGCCATTGGTCCTTTCTGTAAGCTATATTCAAGCCAAGCCAAGTCAAGCAAAGGTTGAGAGACTTTGCCCGGCTTCCTCAGTGCAGTTTTCAGTACTCCAATGGGCAAAGGAGGGTCCATTCTGCAGTGCGTCTTATAGATGCCTGGGTTACAAAACCACATAAGTATTGACGCATATAATAAGACATTGCAAAGTAGGTGAGCACAGCCAACACAGATTGAATTAAGTATGCACCGTGTATACCAACATTTCGTCTGGAGGGTGATGGGGCTCAGTATGGAGGTACGAGTATAATAAAGTGTAAAAGGGTGAAACAGGTCTTGGATTGCTTGTGTTCCAGTTGAGGAAGGACTTGGTCTGGGATGGAATGTTCCCATTTGGCCAGGGTCAAAATTGATTTGCAGATGGTTGGGTCCAAACTGAGGTGGAATGGTGTTCAAAATATTGATAGTCTGGGAAGCAGCAGGGAGTAATTAGCTGTATGTGGAATTAATTCAAGATTTTTATCTATCACATTATTTATACGTTATTGTGACGCCCTAAGTGGTACAGGTATGCCCAGATGTGGGTCCTATGCACACTGTGCCACTGGAACCATCTCTGCCTGACTGATGAGCCCTACTAAGGGTGAAACCAGTCTTAGGTTGAGTGTGTTCCAGTTTAGGGTAGACCTGGCCTGGCAGTGTGGTCTGGACTGTTCCTATTTCAGTAAGGTCAAGACTGATTTGCATATGGTTGGGTCTAAACTGAGGTAGCATGGTTCGTAAAAGAATGATGAACTGTCATGCAGCCCCAAGTAATTACCAATGGCTGAGATTAGTTCAAGCATTCAATTGATCACTTTTTTGTATTCTTCAGTCTGATGCCTTAACTGGCAATGGTATGCCTGGATATGGGTCCCGAGCACACTGTGCCTCTGAAACCAAGTTATGTATAATTGATGAGCCCTAATGAAGGTTAAAACAATCTTGAGTTGCTTGTATTCCGGGTCAGGAGGACTTAGCCTGGCAATTTGGAACGGGCTGTTCCTATTGGAGCAGGGTCAAGAATTATTTGAATACGGCTGGTTCTAAACTGATGTGGAATGGTATGCAAATTTACAATCGATCGGTATGAGGCCCAGTAATTACCAGTGAATGAGATTAGTTCAAGCATTCCATCCATCATATTTTGTATACTTCATTTATACCACATTCATTTAAAGCCAAATATTCCAAACCTTTAGTGCTGAAATGTTAAGGGCACTTCCATAAGGTTCCTTCACACGTACAGATTTCACATCTGCCCCCAAATGAACGGGCTGTCTGCCATAACACTGAGTGCAAAAAAAGAAAAGCCTCCACAACCAGAAGTACATGTTTGAGTGCTGACCACAAAAGTGCAGCTCTTGCACGGAAGTGAACTGTGGCTGCACGTGACCTTAGGAAGCAGCTGTGCTCTGGTTCTTTACATGTCAAGGAAACACCTGAACCCGTTCAGTTGCTGCTTCGAGGCTTGTTTTCTGAAGCTATGTTGCATCTTGTGTCAGACAGATTTACTGCCACTACTTTCTCACGCGCACACACTCTCTTTTGGCCTCTCTCTCTGACCCCTCTATCTCTCTCTGTCTCTCTTTGTTTCTCTCTTGCTGAGGGATAGTTTGTAGGTAGAGCAGTATCTCGTTCTGGTACTATGTTTTAGTTTGGACGCACTGGGCAAAACTTTTTTTTTTTAAAGCAAAAGAGCACTGGCCCTGATGCCTACAAAGGGCATGAGAACTGCGGGTATGGTGAACTGTCTCATAACTCACGCAAAAGCCCCAGAGCCCAACAACCCATCCAAGGAATTCCCCTTACATCCTCGGCCATCCAACTTCCTCAGCCACTTCTTTCGTTTTCTTTGACTCCATCTCACTTCTTTTCGGGTGGCACGATTTGCTGTGAAGGCAGCTACCATTTAGGTGGAGTAGGGTGTGTTGTGGTCAAATGTTCTTTCAGCCTCCATTTACATTCACTAGTATTAAGTTTTGAAACACTGTAGTTAGCAACAAATCAGAGACATGTTTTGGTCTAGGACTAGGGCTATTCCATCCCTACGTGTGTCATGATACATACTTATTGTTAACTTTAGATTTCACAGCTCCTCTATGTCCCAGAATGTTTTGGCTAGTTTGAGGGGCTCTTGTCTAGATCGACACCTATGCGCTGGATTCCCACCATCATATTCGTATAATGAAGGAGCTTTCCTAGTGGTAATATCCAAAAGCTATGATCTGTATTCGTTTTTAATGCATTAAGGGCATCTGTTACCATGTTACTCTGCTAAATATTTTTCTACGATGTCAGAAAGGCTACTAACATGGCTCGTAATATCTACTAGAGTAGAGGACGGAGTTGAAAAAGTAGAATTTGACACCTAGGACACAGCCTGTCATAAATGGGTATTTTGTGTCTGACAAACACTGAAAAGTAGCCATAAGTTGGTAAATAACCCACTGCATGAGATTCACCAGATAATTATAGCAGAGACTGGGAGAGGGGGTCATTTAAATCAGGTTTGGGGCATGTCCCCCTTAGATCACCATTGTGGAGGTCAGTTGATTGATAACTGATTCATCGTACACATGATGCTCAGTTCTCACGGATGCTCCCTCAAACACCCCCTGAGCCTTCTTTCAACCAAAGCACAGATGGGCATTGATGATATTGAGCTCTGTTTATTGTGTCAAATATTTCATTCATCCCTGCACCCCTTAGAGTAACCCTCACTACATTGAGAGGTTCAAGTGCCCATAGGGAGTAACTTTATCATACAATTGGTGAGCAATAATATTGTTACCCTATCAAATAAGTGGGAAATAACTGTACACCCACAGGATACAGTCCAGTAACCACTGACAGTTTCACAAACCAAATAAAAAGCCTCAAAGTGGGTGCAAAGCTTCTGGGATAGGGCAACCCCACTGCTTGGAGGGGAATCACTCTGAGAGGTCCCACTTCCGGCATTCTTAGTGGGTCGGATGGTGATGCAGGCCTAAGATGGGGGCAGCAGGCGAAGGGCCTTTCAGACAGGAGTTGCCGAGGACAGACTAAGCCTGTAAGACAAAAGAGTGACTGCGGCTTTGGCGCTTAAAGTGGCCCTGGTAGGTGAAGCACAGATGGTAGGCGGGGGCACACGTGGTGACCAGGTGGCTCTCAGCAGCGTATCACACCACTGAAGCTACTGTGGGGAGAAATCCAGTGACACTGAGCTTGTCCAGGGTAAGATTCTGGAAAGGTTCTTTTCACCAGTCCCAATCTTGCACGCTAACCAGGATACAGATGTCCATCCCAATCACCTCCTAAAGAGCCAGCATCAATATCCTTGTACCCCAGAGCCCCATCAATCGAATTATGAGTTATTTCAGCCTACCCTAGGTCATCCCTCACACCCCCACTTTCAAAGTATGCTTCTCCTACGTGACTGTGAGTCACCTGGTGCCACAAACTAGTCCTGCTCAGATCATTATGAGGCTAAAGGCGTGTTCAGTTTCAAATAGCACAATGCCCAGTGAAGTTCGGGACAGGTGGTGGCCTTATGAAAAGGGAGTGCAGTAGGTTTCCAGTGGAGATGGACACAGTGCACAGGAGGTTGCCCTGCAGGCTGGTGGCATCTATGGCCCCCCTCCACCACCTCTTGTGTTAGCAGCACTGGTGGTACCAACATCAGTGTTTTGCTTTACAACACTCATTTGCCTGGGACAAATCACAACTCCCTGCTGCAATGAAATGCGTTGTAATGGCAGACCTCGCACCCAACCTGAAGCAGCAGTGGTGCTGGAACTATTTTCAGAGTGTGGGTGCTACATTCAATGTTATATCACTGAAGTCATAGGGGTGTGAAAAATCCAAGCATCACACAAAGAACAAGTGTAGCAAATGAGCCACGTCCTTTAAGCAGGAGAGTGGAAAGGAAGTGGTATGTAGCCACTAGTGCATTCTGAAGCACAGTGTTTCAAATATATTACTATGGAATGGCGTGGAAGAGCACTTTCAATTACAGACAGCACATTTTCCATTGAAAAGGTCATTACATTTTCACAGACATATAGGGGGTTATTACAACTTTGGAGGAGGAGTTAATCTGTCCCAAAAGTGACGGTAAAGTGACGGATATACCACCAGCCGTATTACGAGTCCATACAACTTTGGAGGAGGTGTTAATCCGTCCCAAAAGTGACAGTAAAGTGACGGATATACCACCAGCCGCATTACGAGTTCCAAAGGATATAATGGACTCGTAATACGGCTGGTGGTATATCCGTCACTTTACCGTCACTTTTGGGACGGATTAACACCTCCTCCAAAGTTGTAATAACCCCCATAGTTTTACTGATAAAACTGCATAGTGTACGAACAACATTTTCTGGAAATCAAGTATCAGCACCTAATAATGATTTGCACACCCCTAATTGTCCTCCATTTGTTTTCATCCTATTAAAAATCATTGCCAATCACACTACAGAATTACAAAAACAGCGATGAAAGGTGACGTGCTGTGCTGCCCTGCGTCACAATCCCATAAGTATGTCCCCCAATGCCTTGGCTGGTTCTTACCAACGTCAAGTATAAGATAAACAACTTATGACAACATGACAGAAAACAAAATCACCCAACAGATACTGGATTTTACACCGGAGTCCAAAGGAAGTGAAAGTCGGTGTGATAACTCTGAATTAAGAATAGTTATGTCCCCTCGTTGACATGGGATTTTCTATCCTTTCTTCACGCGCCTTGCCCTTTTGTCCGCTTTCATTGTCAGACTCCGACCTTGAGGATTGTCACTGGGTGGTTTTTAAGCCCCCACATGACTCACCCGTGAACTAACCAGGGGTTCCCCGCGTCTGCTCCTCCCACTCTTGGTATCTCACGCAGCGCACGTTTTGGGGAAGAACGTTACATTCTGGGAACATAGCCTGAGGCTTGCTTACAGGAAACGAGATCTGCTCTCTCTACGGTTCGTAGCTGGAGGCTGGTGATCCTCATATGCGGTCAAGTCTGGGGACGTAGATTCCATCGGTGCAGCAGATGCAATGGCACCGGGGCCCACGGAACCCTGATCATTGCTGTATTTTATAATTCAGACAGCAGTTAGCGGGTCAGTTTCCTCCCTGGCACTGGAACCCATGACACACTGGCTACGTCACTGGTCATGACAGGAAGTCTACTAAAATACGCGCTGTCTTCAGTCCTGGTCAAAATACATGAAATATCAATGATTTTTGAGCATTTTTAGAAAGCCAGGTCTATTGCTGCTGTTTAATATGTGCCTTTTTGTAAACAGAGATGCATCATGGACGATGTTCCGATTATCGTTTATTTGAATTGTTATTTTTGTTTGTTTAAAAAACAGGTACTCTAGTTCCACACTCAATAAATACGTCAATGAGTAAATGTTTTTATCTCTAAGCCATAACGCTGTAGTAGGCACACACTACCATTGTTGCTAAACATACAGAGGAAAGGCAAAGGGATGCCTTTGGTACCACAATAATTTACAATCTATGTACAGTGTGCTAATGGTGAAAACACATACATTGCAATGAGGCATTGGTACTTGTAAGTGGGATAGCCCCAAGGGTTGCAGCCAGTGCTTAATTTGTGCTTGTTGTTTCCGGTGCTGAGCACCGGCACTTATTTGTGGGGGCCGGGGCTTATTCTTCTGCCTCAAGCATTTGCTGCGAGCAAAAGACACATATGTGAAAGACGGAAGAAGGAAAAACTAAAAAGGGTCATAAAGGGAGAAAGTAGAAAGTTGCAGGATGAGCTGAAGGGGCAGTGGTGGCCGTAAATGGATTGAAGAGGCCCGAGATGGCTTCAGGATTATGCTGCCTCACTATTCAGTGCTGGCAAATTTAATTACAGCAGCCTCGTGTTTAAGAGAAGGGCTTTGAGCACTGGCACCTCTTAGTTTACAAATTAAGCACTGGTGGCAGTTACTCAGCTTTCTTTTTCATCATCCCGATGTTTGTTCGTACTCTTCTTTAGAGGCGTAGTTTTCATTCGTTTAGCAGGTGCTTGAAGTCAATGGGTCTTATTTAGAGTTTGGTGGTCAGGATGATCCTTCTTAATGTGTCATTTATCTCTTTCACTGTATTACAAGTGTCCTAGGCCATAACGCACTTACAATATACAGGATTCTGCAATGCCTGTATTAAAGCCTGTGTTTAGTTTCTTTATAATCATGATTTGTGACGCACCCAGTGGCTGATTATAAAATGACGTCAGAACTCAAATGTAATCATTTATTACAGTTGAGTTGTGACTTCACAATGCCTGCTGACAGAGCTAGCAGCCCAGGGGAAAGGCATGTCAGATCACTGAACATAATTAAAGTAGCTGTTTAAGGAACAAAATGAAACATTGTTTTTCTTTCTTCTTTTGGTTTTTATAGCTGTGCAGTGAAAAGCAGAAAGGAGACATTTGTGGCAACATGTTTATTTTTTGCACTCCTTAGGTAATTCTCAAAAAGTCAGAATCTTACTGCACGTTTCTTGTGTGTCTTTTAAAAAAAAAAAAATGTTTTTTATTGAAAAGAGTCTAATACCTCTTTTCAACAATCACAAAGGATTAAAGTGGATTTTGGGAAAGTTGATTTTGTGACCATGCATTATAAGGAATAAAGGTCCCTGTACCGTACATGATAAGGAAACTGCCCATCAACTCAGAGTTCCATAACCTTATATAGGAACTCTGCTTTTGGCCTCGGTCCTCTATATGGTCATGGAAATCCTCAGTGACTTCCAATATCCTTATAATGTAATAGTGTATGGCAGGAGGTACTTTAAACCTTATGTTATATGATGAACAGGATATCCACCCTCTGTTTGTGACATAATATCCCATCAGCAAAACTCTAAATACGGCCAAAAGTTATACTATCTGGCTCTGTAGCACAAAGAGGCTTATGAATATGCGCACTCACAAATATATTTAACATAACATAACGTAACATACTATAAAACAACATTCTATAACAACATAATATAGTGGCGATGTCTCGAGGGGACCAATGCAGGACATGCATGCACTTAAAGTGCTCCAAATCTCCAATGCAGCAAGAAGAGCAACTGTGCCACCAGCAGAGTTTGAGGAATGTTCTAACATTAGTAGTTCATCAGTGATGGTGGGAGGTGAAACAAGGTGCACTAGGAGTCAGGGTGGGGATTTTGTTGGCAGTGGCACGTGTGCCCAAGTGAGGGGCCTAGAATGAGCAACGTGGGAATATGGCTGAACCAACAATTACCAACTCTCATCATCATCTGAAGGCTTGCAAACTGTTACAGATGGCAGACTAAGTTATTGCAATATTATGCAACATTGGAACATGTGGCTATGACTATGCAAAATATCTCCAGGTCGCACTTTAGTGAGCCATTGGTTGCAGATTGACATTCACTTATGTCAATGATTTAGAATGTACAAGGAAGGGAGTTTTACTTCTGTGAATTTTCCTTCATTACGCTGTGTGTATCATATGGTATAGAATTTACACCATTATTTTTTGGGTGGTAGCAGAAGTTACCTTTTAATGTGTTAAATCTGCATTCCACTGCAGACATGGTATGCTTGTGCAATGGGTTGTATCTTTTTTACCCCTCAGTCACTGGATTTAGGTAAGGTGTCAAGATCCATGGATGTATGAAAGGTGTACTGTCTTTTCAACATGGATAAAAGGGTTTACATTGGGGCCACACATGCTTTGCACAATATATTGTGGTGTAATATGGTACCAGAATATCGTCTGACAAAATATAGGCCCTCATTACGACCCTGGCGGTCGGTGATAAAGTGGCAGTAATACCGCCAACAGGCTGGTGGTAATTACCGCCAAATTATTACCATGGCGGTGTTATCTCCGTAAGACAGCCAATGTACCACACCGACCGCCAGGGTGGAAACAACAGCCACCTACAGCCAGGCGTAAGACAACCATATTATGATACTACAATCCGCCACCTTTTCCGGGGCGGTACCAACGACATGAAATGCCTGGCGGAAGCACTACACAGAAGTGAAAGGACTCACCATTGGAGACACAGGGAAGAAGCATGTCGCCATCGAACCCGAACTGCAAGTGTTCTTGATGATCTTCTATGTTATGCTCCACCTGGAACACCAACACCGGCAAAGACGACAACGGTGAGTACAGCCGTCTAGCACACAAGGGAGGGAGGGAGGAAAATGAGAGTGACACACACACGCACAACACACACCCGACATACACATGCCATACACACAACCAGCTGCACGAAAATCTGCTGAATAATGCAAGGACAACAGGACTTGACGAAAATGATTGTAATCAGTCCAACAATGAAATGAACATTACGATTTGGCCATGATACAGATCTGTTCACGTGTATAACAAAGGGACACTGCCCAGTTCATATTGCAAAGGGCCCACATGGCCACAGAGCACAGTCCAAGGCCCCACTCGAATCCTGCACCAATCCGGATAGAACACTGCAGGGCCATCAGTTGTCAAATAGGCAGGGACCTTGGGGGGGGGGTGGCACCTCAGCCGGATGCGGGAATAAGCCCACTGGTTGGAGGGGCAACATGCCCTGTGCGTTGTCCTGGGAAGTGCAGGGCCACAGTCTCTCAAGTGGGTTTCTGCCCCACTGGTTCTTGAGGGGGCAACATGCCCTGTGCTTTGTCCTGGGGAGTGCAAGGCTACAGTCTCTCGAGTGGGTGTCATCCCCACTGGTTCTGGAGGGGGCAACATGCCCTGTGCTTTGTCCTGGGGAGTGCAAGCCCACAGTCTCTTGAGTGGGTGTCTTCCCCACTGGTTCTGGAGGAGGGGGCAACATGCCCTGTGCTTTGTCCTGGGGAGTGCAAGGCCACAGTCTCTCGAGTGGGTGAATTGCCCACTGCTTCTGGTGGGGGCTGGCTGCACAGCAGCCCATGGAGGCTGGACTAGATGGCGTTCGCCGGCAGTGACGGATGCACTGTGGTGGTGGCTGTGGGACACTCCTGCTCAGCCCCTGCACCCTTCAATGGCTGCACTGTGGTGGTGGTTGAGGGAGGCTCCTGCTCATCCCTTGCACCCTCTGATGCCTGCACAACCAATGCTGTGGGGGCCTTGTGACAGCTGGTGGTGGTGGTGGCGGTGTTTGGCTGGCAGCTCCTCCTACTCATGGGTTGGGGATCCCTTACCTTTGCTGGCACTGGTAGATGGGCTATTTCCCCCTCTGCCTGCTGGTGCAGGCTCCTTCCCCTTCTTAACAACTACTGCAGGCCCCTTCCCCTTCTTAACAGCTGCTGCAGGCTCCTTCCCCTTCTTAGCAGCTGCTGCGGGCTCCTTCCCCTTCAGTATAGTTAGTCTGGAATCGTTTCCTCCACGAGTAGGTGGTGCAAACACTGGGCCCGTGGATCTTTTCGCTGAGGTGCTTGGCTGGGTCATGAGGTCAATCATGGAAAGGAAAAGCTTTTTAGGGACGTTGGGGCGGGAGGAGTAATGGGAGTGGAGGATGAGGGAGTGGTTGCTAGAGGTGTTTGTCTGATGGATTTGGGTGCAGGTGTATGGGCTGTATGCTGTTGTGAGGTGGATGGCTGTTGGGTGTCTGAGTGCTCGTGTTTGTGTACTTTAGGAAGGGGGGGACAGACACATTGGGAGAGGACACAGGGGACGCGTGCATGGATGTTGTGGAGGTGTCTGCCAGTGAGGTGTGTGTTCTGCTTGGTGTGGTGAGGATGCTGGTAGTGGATATTGATGCAGTGCATGTAGGTGTGAGTGTAGACGCAACTGGGTGGGAGGTGGAGGAGGAGGGGGAGACAGTGGAAATAGTGGATGTTGTCGTGTCTGTTGTCGTGTCTGCAACTCAATGGTGTTTGTGTGAGTGCCTGTGTGATGAAGTGTGGTGCTTGTGTTTGCCTGTGACACTCTTTGGTGTTGTCTTGTGTGCATGCTCATCTGCCTGTGTGCTTGGGATGTGCTGGGGTTGAGGAGATTGGGACTGGGAAGTGAGGTTGGAGGGGGGACGGTTGAAACAGGGACAATGGCTGCCATCAGAGAGGAGGCCCGAGCCAGGATCGATCTCTGTTGGGCTGCCAATCCACCCTGAATGCCCTCCAGGAAGGCACTAAATTGCTGCATCTGGGGTGCCAGCCCCTGGATGGCATTCACAATGGTTGTTTGCCCTACAGAGATGGATATCAGGAGGTCATATCCTCTTCACTCAGGGCAGCAGGGCTCACTGGGGCAGGGCCTGAGGTGCCTGGGGCGAAGGAGATGCCCACCCTCCTGGTTGAGCGGGCACGATCAACTTGCTGAGGGCCTACTGGGAGGGCGGTGCTGGTATGGGGTGGCGGCTGTACCTGAAGTCGGGTGGTCATAAAAGTGTCCACCACCATGAGGGAGCTCCCATTGGAGGATGTATCTGAGTCTGTATTGTCCCCTCCAGTCTCCGCCGTGGTGCTCCACTTGCCCTCGGTCCCACTGGTGCCCTCAGCGTCGGTGGACTCTGCCTCCAGGGTCCTGTGGGATGCAGCTTCCTCTGTCGCCGGTGCCTCTGCTCCTCTGCCAGATGATGCTAATGCACTTAAGGACAGGATGACAAAACAAGAAAGGGGGGGAGAGGGACAAAGGATACACAGGGTCAATGGCTGCACCAACACCACCATTGGCGTACACAGCACCTTCACACACAGGGAACAGGCCTACTCACTATGCAATGCACTACCAGTGAAATGGCTAGTCACTAAGAAATGAGGAGGGGCACACACCACCAACTGCAGCACACCTGGGACCCATGCAGCCCTGCCCAGGAGTGAGTTCTAACAAGCTAGGTTAGCAGTATTTCCCATTCAGACCCTTAGCCACCAGAGGACCTACGCTGCTATGTCTGGCCTGTTCAGATGACGGGCTAGTGGTAGGGGCCCGCTGATGTGACACTGCCTCCCTCATAATGTTGGCCATGTCTGCCAGCACCCCTGCTATGGAGATCAGGGTGTTGTTGATGGCCTGCTAGTCCTTCCTGATCCCCTGATACTGTCCCTCCTGCAGCTGCCTGTTCTCCTGCACGTTGTCTAGGATCTGGCCCATCGTGTCCTGGGAATGTTGGTAGGCTCCCAGGATCTCGGAGAGTGCCTCCTGGAGAGTCAGTTCTCTGGTCCTGTCCTCCCCCTGGCGCACAGCAATCCTCCCAGTTTCCCTGTTGGCCTGTGCCTCTGTCCCCTGAACTGTGTGCCCACTGCCACTGACACCAGGTCCCTGATTGTCTTGGGTATGAGGTGTGGCCTGGGGTCCCTGTACAGGTGAGCACACTGCTGATTGCTGTGTCCTGGGGACAGAGGTGTGGGTACACTGGGTGGGTGCTGTGGTGTTGGTTCTTGATGGGGGAGGCTCTGTGGTGGTCTGTGACTGTGCTTGGGTGACTGTTAGAAATGGGGTCTTTGGTTGACAGTCAGGTTACCCCCTGTTCAAGCAAGGACCCTCACTCTAGTTAGGATAAAAGAGAATCACCCTCAGCTAACCCCTGCTTACCCCCTTGGTAGCTTGGCAGAGCAGTAGGCTTAACCTCAGAGTGCTGGGCGTAAAGTATTTGTACCAACACACACAGTAACTTAATGAAAACACTACAAAATGACACAACACCAGTTTAGAAAAATAGGAAATATTTATCTAGACAAAACAAGACCAAAACGACAAAAATCCAACATACACAAGTCAAGTTATGATTTTTAAAAGGTTTAAAATAAAAAGAGTCTTTAGGTAGTTGTAACAACACACTAGCGCTGCTAGCGTGTAAATGTACCTGGTTTGCGTCAAAAATAACCCCGCACGGGCGGTGGGCGTCGAAAATAACCCTGCACGGTTATATGCGTCGAAAACAGCTCGGCACGGCGATGCGCGTCGAAAAAGCCAGCCCTGCGACGGTCCGAAAGTCCCGCGGCGCAGGTTGCGATCTCTCAGCCTTCGTCAGCGATGCTGCGCGTCGTCTCTCCTGCTCCGGGCGTCGATTCTTCGGTCGCGTTTCCTGCGGCGTCGTTTCTCAGCTGCGGAGCCGGCGTCGCGTCGTTTTCTCAGCCGCGATCGGCTTCGCGTCGATCTTTTCTCCGCACGGCGCTCGGTGCGTGTATTTTTGTCCTTAGGCTGCCAGCCTCTCCTTTCAGGGTCCCAGGAACTGGAAGGGCACCACAGAGCAGAGTAGGGGTCTCTCCAGAGACTCCAGGTGCTGGCAGGAAGAAGTCTTTGCTATCCCTGAGACTTCAACAACAGGAGGCAAGCTCTACATCAAGCCCTTGGAGATTTCTTCTTCAAGATGGAAGGCACACAAAGTCCAGTCTTTGCCCTCTTACTCTGGCAGAAGCAGCACTGCAGGAAAGCTCCACAAAGCACAGTCACAGGCAGGGCAGCACTTGTCCCTCAGCGATCAGCTCTTCTCCAGGCAGAGGTTCCCCTTGATTCCAGAAGTGTTTCTGAAGTTTGTAAGTTTGGATGCCCTTCTTATACCCATTTTAGTCTTTGAAGTCACCTTCCTTCAAAGGGGACTCACACCTTCTTGTGAAATCCTGCCTTGCCCAGGCAAGGCCTCAGACACACACCAGGGGGCTGGAGACAGCATTGTCAGAGGCAGGCACAGTCCTTTCAGATGAGAGTGACCACTCCACCCCTCCCTCCTAGCAGAGATGGCTAATCAGGAATGCAGATCACACCCCAGCTCCCTTTGTGTCACTGTCTGGTGTGAGGTGAAAAACAACCCAACTGTCAACTGACCCAGACAGGGAATCCACAAACAAGGCAGAGTCACAGAATGGTTTAAGCAAGAAAATGCTCACTTTCTAAAAGTGGCATTTTCAAACGCACAATCTCAAAATCAACTTTACTAAAAGATGCATTTTTAAATTGTGAGTTCAGGGATCCCAAACTCCACCTGTCCATCTCTTCTCTAGGGGAATCTACACTTTAATCATATTTAAAGGTAGCCCCCATATTATCCTATGAGAGAGAGACAGACCTTGCAACAGTGAAAACGAAATTGGCAGTATTTCACTGTCAGGACATATAAACCACATTACTATATGTCCTACCTTATCCATACACTGCACCCTGCCCTTGGGGCTACCTAGGGCATACCTTAGGGGTGCCTTACATGTAAGGAAAGGGAAGGTTTAGGCCTGGCAAGTGGGTACACTTGCCAAGTCGAATTTACAGTGTAAAAATACACACACAGACACTGCAGTGGCAGGTCTGAGACATGATTACAGAGCTACTTATGTGGGTGGCACAACCAGTGCTGCAGGCCCACTAGTAGCATTTGATTTACAGGCCCTGGCACCTCTAGTGCACATTACTAGGGACTTACTAGTAATTCAAATATGCCAATCATGGATGAACCACTTACATATAATTTAAACAGGAGCACTTGCACTTTAGCACTGGTTAGCAGTGGTAAAGTGCCCAGAGTAACAAAAAGTGGCACCAGGAGCAGTAGCCTTTGGGACCAAGACCACTGGGCTGGCCCAAGGACTGCTGGAGTGCTCAATAACCCTTAGGGCTAACATTTTGGAGACTTCCTCCTTAATGCAAGCCCTCACCCTGTCAGTCACCCTGTAAACCTTATGTTTAACAGGTGTACTGTCCCCAGTGTCCACATCATGTGTGCACAGGTGTGTGACTCCTGGGATCAGGGAAAACAGTGAGGCGAACTGTCCCAGCACGTGGCGACAGTCCCTCTGCTGTTCCTCAGTCAGGGAGGGGGAGAGGATCACTCCCTCCACAGACCCATCTTTCTCTCCTGCAGACAGGAGGTCAGGAAGAGGCTCACTCTCTTCCTCCACCCCGTCATCTGTCGCTAGGAGCATGGATAGCTCAGTTCGCTCAAAGTGGGGTTTGAGGCGGTTGACATGTGGGACCCTCAGGGGGTTCCTGGGGGATTGCAAGTCTACCAGATAGGTGACCTCGCTCTTTCTTTCCACCACCTCAAAAGGCCCAGTCCACTTATCTTGGAGAGCCCTAGGCTCTACTGGTGCCATGACCCACACTTTTTGTCCAGGCTGAAACTCAACCAGAGTGGCATTCTGGTCGTACCACCGTTTCATGTCCTCCTGGCTTGCTTCCAGGTTCTCCTGAGCGAGACGCCTGAAGCGGGCAGTCTGGTTTCTTAGTGCCAGCATGTAGCTAAATACATCCTGGGGTGGTTTACTAGGAGCTTTCTCCAAAGCCTCCTTCACCAGACTGAGCGGTCCCCTCACAGGGTGGCCATAGATGAGCTCAAAGGGGCTAAAGCCAAGTCCCTTTTGAGGCACCTCCCTGTAAGCGAACAGAAGGCATGGCAAGAGGACGTCCCACTTACGCCTCAAGGGCTCTGACAGGCCCTGAATCATGCCTTTCAAGGTGCGGTTGAATCTCTCAACCAGACCATTACTTTGGGGGTGGTAAGGGGTGGTGAACTTGTAGGTTACCCCACACACCTTCCACAGAGACTTCATATAAGTGGATATGAAGTTTGTACCCCTATCAGATACTACCTCCTTGGGGAACCCCATGCGGGTAAAAACCCCCATCAAGGCACGTCCCACCACGGGGGCGGTGACCGTCCTTAGAGGAATAGCTTCTGGGTACCGTGTGGCATGGTCCACCAAGACCAGGATGAACCTGTTGCCCAGGGCTGTCTTGGGATCCAGAGGCCCCACAATGTCAATTCCTACCCTTTCAAAGGGAGTACTGACTACCGGTAAAGGTTGGAGGGGAGCTTTGCATTTCCCCCCACTCTTGCCACTTGCCTGACAAGTCTGACAAGATCTACAATAAGCAGCTGACTGCTTGTTCATCAAGGGCCAGTAAAAGTGGGAGACAAGCCTCTTATAGGTCTTGTCCTGCCCTAGATGTCCTGCCAAAGGTACATCATGAGCCAAACCCAGTAGGAAGGTCCTGAAGCCCTGGGGTACCACCAGCATACGAGCTGACCCCGGCTCAGGAACCTTAGGCTCACTATACAGGAGGCCATCCTCCCAATAAATCAGGTGAGTACCTGGCGCCCCGCCAGCCGCCTGGGCTGCAGCCTGCTGCCGCAGTCCCTCAAGAGTAGGGCATTCCTTCTGCGCTGTGCAGAATACTTCCCTGGTGGGTCCCCCTTCCTGCTGCCACTGCGACAGCTCAGGGACCTCCCCCAGTTCAGCCACCTGTTCCCCTGTAGGTTCCGGGGCATCACCCTCAGGCTCTGCCTCCTCCCGGACCGTGGGAACTTCTGGGGCGGGTTTCCCGCGCCTCCTGCCTTTCCTCTTCTTGGCGGTCCCCTGGGCCACTGTTTCAGGCTCCAGGGGCTCTTGACTACCCTGATTGGCTGCCATAGACCGGGTGGATACGCATACCCACCCAGGCAGACCCAACATCTCCAAGTGAGACCTGTGTTCCACCTCCTTCCAAGGGGAATCCTCCAGGTCGTTGCCTAGCAAACAATCAACAGGCATGGTTGGACTCACAGCTACTTTCCAGGAACCTGAGACCCCCCCCCATTCAAAGGGAACCTGCGCCACTCTGCAGAGGCGCTCAGAGTTGTCTACTGCAACTACTTGGTGAAGTACCCGGGGATCAATCTGCTCTTCAGACACCAGGTGACTCCTCACTGTAGTCACACTGGCTCCTGTGTCTCTCAGAGCCTCCACCCTCTGTCCATTGATGGTCACCCATTGCCTGTACTTCTTAGTGTTATCAGGCACTAGGTTTCTCTGGACCATCTCACTGTCCCCTAGTGAGACAAGGGTCATTTCTGCTGGTTCCCACCCACCTGAAACCAACTCCTCCCCCAGCGCTACACTGGCCAAACCCTGGGACGGTGCACCAGTGGGTGCCGGTGTACTTTTGGGGCATTTGGGGTCCCCCCTCACATGACCCACCTGGTCACATGAATAGCACTTACGTAGGGGACCACCTGCCATTGGCTTCCCTTTGGAGAACCATGGCCTCTTTTCACTGGGGGGTTGGGAATCCTTACCCTGGGAATCAGTTTGGGGCCCTTTAGAGAACTCATCCTGTTTGCCCTTACCCCCCCCTTTCTTCTGGGAGGGACCCTGCCCACCCTTGGCGTGGTCTCCCCCATACCTCTTTTGGACCCTGGTGCTCTCCCAGCGGTCCGCTTCCTGTGCAAGCTTCCTGGGGTCAGTCAGCTTGCTGTCAATGAGGTGCTGGCGCAGCTCTGGAAAACATAAACTGTACAAGTGCTCCCAAGCAATTAAATTGTAAAGCCCCTCATACGTGTTTACCTTACTGCCCTTCACCCAACCATCCAGTGACCTGCAACAAGAATCAACACATTCCAACCATGTTTGGGATTCCTTTCTCTTGTAGGATCTAAACTTCTCTTTGTACTGCTCAGGGGTGAGACCATACCTGGTAAGTAAGGCCTCCTTCATGGCAGGGTAGGTGAGACTCTGAGCATCCCCTAAGGCCGTCAGTGTGTCCCTCCCCTCTGCCTCAAAATGCTTCCACAGGGCTGCCCCCCAATGAGCTTCAGGGACCAGGTTCATGTGGAGAGCTGACTCATAACCCTTGAACCACAAGTAGATATCATCCTCCCTTTTATAATCCCTCACAAGGTCTTTTGGGATGTGTACCCTTCTCTCAGGCTGCACTGTAGAATTGCTGCCACCATCCCTACTGGACTGGTTTCTATGATCTATCTCTTTCAAGCTAAGCTCATGAGCCATTGTTATCTTCTTCTCCTCAAGGGCTAGCCTTCTCTGCTCCAATTGGTACTCCCTTTCTGCCTGTCTGTCCTGCAACTCTTCAGGTGTCAGACCCTTGGAGGATACACTGCTACTTGCCCTAGAGATTCTCCCCTGAGACATAGCAGGCCCACCCACTACATCAGTGTGAGTGACTTGCAACTCCTCTTCCCCCTCTGGCTCCTCATCTGTGTGCCCCTCAGCTGCTTTGGCTGTCACCCAGGCCCTCAGCGCCTTTTGCAGCTCATCCTTCTTGGATGAGCTCTCAATGGGACAGCCAACATTCCTACAAAACTGCTTCAACTGAGCCACCTTGTAGCTCTCCAATTTCTCCAAATCAAAAGCAGTTTCAGCTAGGGCATCTCCAGACTGAGACATGATGAGAGGTTAAAAAAAATATGCACAGTTCCAAAAACAGAAAAGCAAGTTCTCAAATGAAGTTTCAGCAAAGTCAATCCCGGGATCAGTGAAAAAAAAAAGAAACTGAATGCAGAGAAAAACAGTCCAAGTAAAAAAACAAAAATCACAAGACTAGTAGTATGTGGTCACGTAGTGGTCTGAGATCAAAACAGTAGTGTACACTCAATTACTGTATGTCAAGTACAAACACAAGTCCAAATCCCGACCGCTGCCACCAATGTTAGAAATGGGGTCTTTGGTTGACAGTCAGGTTACCCCCTGTTCAAGCAAGGACCCTCACTCTAGTTAGGATAAAAGAGAATCACCCTCAGCTAACCCCTGCTTACCCCCTTGGTAGCTTGGCAGAGCAGTAGGCTTAACCTCAGAGTGCTGGGCGTAAAGTATTTGTACCAACACACACAGTAACTTAATGAAAACACTACAAAATGACACAACACCAGTTTAGAAAAATAGGAAATATTTATCTAGACAAAACAAGACCAAAACGACAAAAATCCAACATACACAAGTCAAGTTATGATTTTTAAAAGGTTTAAAATAAAAAGAGTCTTTAGGTAGTTGTAACAACACACTAGCGCTGCTAGCGTGTAAATGTACCTGGTTTGCGTCAAAAATAACCCCGCACGGGCGGTGGGCGTCGAAAATAACCCTGCACGGTTATATGCGTCGAAAACAGCTCGGCACGGCGATGCGCGTCGAAAAAGCCAGCCCTGCGACGGTCCGAAAGTCCCGCGGCGCAGGTTGCGATCTCTCAGCCTTCGTCAGCGATGCTGCGCGTCGTCTCTCCTGCTCCGGGCGTCGATTCTTCGGTCGCGTTTCCTGCGGCGTCGTTTCTCAGCTGCGGAGCCGGCGTCGCGTCGTTTTCTCAGCCGCGATCGGCTTCGCGTCGATCTTTTCTCCGCACGGCGCTCGGTGCGTGTATTTTTGTCCTTAGGCTGCCAGCCTCTCCTTTCAGGGTCCCAGGAACTGGAAGGGCACCACAGAGCAGAGTAGGGGTCTCTCCAGAGACTCCAGGTGCTGGCAGGAAGAAGTCTTTGCTATCCCTGAGACTTCAACAACAGGAGGCAAGCTCTACATCAAGCCCTTGGAGATTTCTTCTTCAAGATGGAAGGCACACAAAGTCCAGTCTTTGCCCTCTTACTCTGGCAGAAGCAGCACTGCAGGAAAGCTCCACAAAGCACAGTCACAGGCAGGGCAGCACTTGTCCCTCAGCGATCAGCTCTTCTCCAGGCAGAGGTTCCCCTTGATTCCAGAAGTGTTTCTGAAGTTTGTAAGTTTGGATGCCCTTCTTATACCCATTTTAGTCTTTGAAGTCACCTTCCTTCAAAGGGGACTCACACCTTCTTGTGAAATCCTGCCTTGCCCAGGCAAGGCCTCAGACACACACCAGGGGGCTGGAGACAGCATTGTCAGAGGCAGGCACAGTCCTTTCAGATGAGAGTGACCACTCCACCCCTCCCTCCTAGCAGAGATGGCTAATCAGGAATGCAGATCACACCCCAGCTCCCTTTGTGTCACTGTCTGGTGTGAGGTGAAAAACAACCCAACTGTCAACTGACCCAGACAGGGAATCCACAAACAAGGCAGAGTCACAGAATGGTTTAAGCAAGAAAATGCTCACTTTCTAAAAGTGGCATTTTCAAACGCACAATCTCAAAATCAACTTTACTAAAAGATGCATTTTTAAATTGTGAGTTCAGGGATCCCAAACTCCACCTGTCCATCTCTTCTCTAGGGGAATCTACACTTTAATCATATTTAAAGGTAGCCCCCATATTATCCTATGAGAGAGAGACAGACCTTGCAACAGTGAAAACGAAATTGGCAGTATTTCACTGTCAGGACATATAAACCACATTACTATATGTCCTACCTTATCCATACACTGCACCCTGCCCTTGGGGCTACCTAGGGCATACCTTAGGGGTGCCTTACATGTAAGGAAAGGGAAGGTTTAGGCCTGGCAAGTGGGTACACTTGCCAAGTCGAATTTACAGTGTAAAAATACACACACAGACACTGCAGTGGCAGGTCTGAGACATGATTACAGAGCTACTTATGTGGGTGGCACAACCAGTGCTGCAGGCCCACTAGTAGCATTTGATTTACAGGCCCTGGCACCTCTAGTGCACATTACTAGGGACTTACTAGTAATTCAAATATGCCAATCATGGATGAACCACTTACATATAATTTAAACAGGAGCACTTGCACTTTAGCACTGGTTAGCAGTGGTAAAGTGCCCAGAGTAACAAAAACAGCAAAATCAGAGTCCAGCACACATCAACAACCTGGGGAACAGAGGCAAAAAGTTAAGGGAGACCACGCCAAGGATGAAAAGTCTAACACGTGTCCCCCCCATCTAAAAGTGGGGAGCAACTACCCAACCTCATGGGAGTTCTCATCACTAAGGCGGAAGAACCTGGACAGACCATCAGCATTGGCGTGTTCTGTACCGGGTCGATGTTCCACCGTAAAGTCCATCCCCTGTAGGGAAATGGACCACCTCAACAGTTTTGGGTTCTCACCCCTCATCTGCATTAACCATCTGAGGGGTCTGTGGTCGGTCTGAACTCGGAAGTGAGTCCCAAACAAGTAGGGTCTTAGCTTCTTCAGTGCCCAGACCACAGCAAACGCTTCACGTTCTATGGCACTCCACCTACGTTCCCTGGGTAGTAACCTCCTGCTAATGAAGGCTACGGGTTGATCTAGGCCCTCTTCATTCAGCTGTGAGAGTACTGCTCCAATACCATGCTCTGAGGCGTCTGTCTGTACAACAAACTCCGTGGAGTAGTCAGGTGCCTTCAGCACAGGTGCTGTGCACATGGCAGCCTTCAGGGCATCAAAAGCGTTCTGGCAAGCCTCTGTCCAGATCACTTTCTTGGGTTGCTTCTTAGAAGTCAACTCAGTTAAGGGGGTAACAATGGTACCATATCCCTTAACGAACCTCCTATAGTATCCTGTGAGACCTAAAAAGGCTCTCACTTCAGTCTGGGTCTTGGGAGGCTCCCAAGCCAGAATCGTGTCAATCTTAGGCTGTAGGGGTGCCACCTGGCCACTCCCCACCTGGTGTCCTAAGTACACAACAGAACCCTGCCCTATTTGGCACTTGCTCGCCTTAATAGTGAGGCCTGCCTTCTGCAGGGCCTCTAACACTCTCCAGAGGTGTTGCAGGTGTTCCTCCCATGTGGAACTAAACACAGCAATGTCATCCAGGTAGGCGGCACTGAACTCATCCAGTCCTGCCAACACCTGGTTGACCAACCTCTGAAAGGTGGCAGGGGCATTCTTCATCCCAAAGGGCATCACATTGAAGTGGAAGTGCCCATCGGGGGTAGAGAATGCTGACTTCTCCTTTGCCCCTTCAGTTAAGGCAATCTGCCAGTACCCAGATGTTAAATCAAACGTACTGAGGTACTTGGCAGCTCCTAACCGATCAATGAGCTCATCAGCTCGGGGGATGGGGTGTGCGTCAGTCTTGCTGACCGCATTGAGACCCCGGTAGTCCACACAGAACCTAAGTTCTGGAGTGGCACCAGGAGCAGTAGCCTTTGGGACCAAGACCACTGGGCTGGCCCAAGGACTGCTGGAGTGCTCAATAACCCTTAGGGCTAACATTTTGGAGACTTCCTCCTTAATGCAAGCCCTCACCCTGTCAGTCACCCTGTAAACCTTATGTTTAACAGGTGTACTGTCCCCAGTGTCCACATCATGTGTGCACAGGTGTGTGACTCCTGGGATCAGGGAAAACAGTGAGGCGAACTGTCCCAGCACGTGGCGACAGTCCCTCTGCTGTTCCTCAGTCAGGGAGGGGGAGAGGATCACTCCCTCCACAGACCCATCTTTCTCTCCTGCAGACAGGAGGTCAGGAAGAGGCTCACTCTCTTCCTCCACCCCGTCATCTGTCGCTAGGAGCATGGATAGCTCAGTTCGCTCAAAGTGGGGTTTGAGGCGGTTGACATGTGGGACCCTCAGGGGGTTCCTGGGGGATTGCAAGTCTACCAGATAGGTGACCTCGCTCTTTCTTTCCACCACCTCAAAAGGCCCAGTCCACTTATCTTGGAGAGCCCTAGGCTCTACTGGTGCCATGACCCACACTTTTTGTCCAGGCTGAAACTCAACCAGAGTGGCATTCTGGTCGTACCACCGTTTCATGTCCTCCTGGCTTGCTTCCAGGTTCTCCTGAGCGAGACGCCTGAAGCGGGCAGTCTGGTTTCTTAGTGCCAGCATGTAGCTAAATACATCCTGGGGTGGTTTACTAGGAGCTTTCTCCAAAGCCTCCTTCACCAGACTGAGCGGTCCCCTCACAGGGTGGCCATAGATGAGCTCAAAGGGGCTAAAGCCAAGTCCCTTTTGAGGCACCTCCCTGTAAGCGAACAGAAGGCATGGCAAGAGGACGTCCCACTTACGCCTCAAGGGCTCTGACAGGCCCTGAATCATGCCTTTCAAGGTGCGGTTGAATCTCTCAACCAGACCATTACTTTGGGGGTGGTAAGGGGTGGTGAACTTGTAGGTTACCCCACACACCTTCCACAGAGACTTCATATAAGTGGATATGAAGTTTGTACCCCTATCAGATACTACCTCCTTGGGGAACCCCATGCGGGTAAAAACCCCCATCAAGGCACGTCCCACCACGGGGGCGGTGACCGTCCTTAGAGGAATAGCTTCTGGGTACCGTGTGGCATGGTCCACCAAGACCAGGATGAACCTGTTGCCCAGGGCTGTCTTGGGATCCAGAGGCCCCACAATGTCAATTCCTACCCTTTCAAAGGGAGTACTGACTACCGGTAAAGGTTGGAGGGGAGCTTTGCATTTCCCCCCACTCTTGCCACTTGCCTGACAAGTCTGACAAGATCTACAATAAGCAGCTGACTGCTTGTTCATCAAGGGCCAGTAAAAGTGGGAGACAAGCCTCTTATAGGTCTTGTCCTGCCCTAGATGTCCTGCCAAAGGTACATCATGAGCCAAACCCAGTAGGAAGGTCCTGAAGCCCTGGGGTACCACCAGCATACGAGCTGACCCCGGCTCAGGAACCTTAGGCTCACTATACAGGAGGCCATCCTCCCAATAAATCAGGTGAGTACCTGGCGCCCCGCCAGCCGCCTGGGCTGCAGCCTGCTGCCGCAGTCCCTCAAGAGTAGGGCATTCCTTCTGCGCTGTGCAGAATACTTCCCTGGTGGGTCCCCCTTCCTGCTGCCACTGCGACAGCTCAGGGACCTCCCCCAGTTCAGCCACCTGTTCCCCTGTAGGTTCCGGGGCATCACCCTCAGGCTCTGCCTCCTCCCGGACCGTGGGAACTTCTGGGGCGGGTTTCCCGCGCCTCCTGCCTTTCCTCTTCTTGGCGGTCCCCTGGGCCACTGTTTCAGGCTCCAGGGGCTCTTGACTACCCTGATTGGCTGCCATAGACCGGGTGGATACGCATACCCACCCAGGCAGACCCAACATCTCCAAGTGAGACCTGTGTTCCACCTCCTTCCAAGGGGAATCCTCCAGGTCGTTGCCTAGCAAACAATCAACAGGCATGGTTGGACTCACAGCTACTTTCCAGGAACCTGAGACCCCCCCCCATTCAAAGGGAACCTGCGCCACTCTGCAGAGGCGCTCAGAGTTGTCTACTGCAACTACTTGGTGAAGTACCCGGGGATCAATCTGCTCTTCAGACACCAGGTGACTCCTCACTGTAGTCACACTGGCTCCTGTGTCTCTCAGAGCCTCCACCCTCTGTCCATTGATGGTCACCCATTGCCTGTACTTCTTAGTGTTATCAGGCACTAGGTTTCTCTGGACCATCTCACTGTCCCCTAGTGAGACAAGGGTCATTTCTGCTGGTTCCCACCCACCTGAAACCAACTCCTCCCCCAGCGCTACACTGGCCAAACCCTGGGACGGTGCACCAGTGGGTGCCGGTGTACTTTTGGGGCATTTGGGGTCCCCCCTCACATGACCCACCTGGTCACATGAATAGCACTTACGTAGGGGACCACCTGCCATTGGCTTCCCTTTGGAGAACCATGGCCTCTTTTCACTGGGGGGTTGGGAATCCTTACCCTGGGAATCAGTTTGGGGCCCTTTAGAGAACTCATCCTGTTTGCCCTTACCCCCCCCTTTCTTCTGGGAGGGACCCTGCCCACCCTTGGCGTGGTCTCCCCCATACCTCTTTTGGACCCTGGTGCTCTCCCAGCGGTCCGCTTCCTGTGCAAGCTTCCTGGGGTCAGTCAGCTTGCTGTCAATGAGGTGCTGGCGCAGCTCTGGAAAACATAAACTGTACAAGTGCTCCCAAGCAATTAAATTGTAAAGCCCCTCATACGTGTTTACCTTACTGCCCTTCACCCAACCATCCAGTGACCTGCAACAAGAATCAACACATTCCAACCATGTTTGGGATTCCTTTCTCTTGTAGGATCTAAACTTCTCTTTGTACTGCTCAGGGGTGAGACCATACCTGGTAAGTAAGGCCTCCTTCATGGCAGGGTAGGTGAGACTCTGAGCATCCCCTAAGGCCGTCAGTGTGTCCCTCCCCTCTGCCTCAAAATGCTTCCACAGGGCTGCCCCCCAATGAGCTTCAGGGACCAGGTTCATGTGGAGAGCTGACTCATAACCCTTGAACCACAAGTAGATATCATCCTCCCTTTTATAATCCCTCACAAGGTCTTTTGGGATGTGTACCCTTCTCTCAGGCTGCACTGTAGAATTGCTGCCACCATCCCTACTGGACTGGTTTCTATGATCTATCTCTTTCAAGCTAAGCTCATGAGCCATTGTTATCTTCTTCTCCTCAAGGGCTAGCCTTCTCTGCTCCAATTGGTACTCCCTTTCTGCCTGTCTGTCCTGCAACTCTTCAGGTGTCAGACCCTTGGAGGATACACTGCTACTTGCCCTAGAGATTCTCCCCTGAGACATAGCAGGCCCACCCACTACATCAGTGTGAGTGACTTGCAACTCCTCTTCCCCCTCTGGCTCCTCATCTGTGTGCCCCTCAGCTGCTTTGGCTGTCACCCAGGCCCTCAGCGCCTTTTGCAGCTCATCCTTCTTGGATGAGCTCTCAATGGGACAGCCAACATTCCTACAAAACTGCTTCAACTGAGCCACCTTGTAGCTCTCCAATTTCTCCAAATCAAAAGCAGTTTCAGCTAGGGCATCTCCAGACTGAGACATGATGAGAGGTTAAAAAAAATATGCACAGTTCCAAAAACAGAAAAGCAAGTTCTCAAATGAAGTTTCAGCAAAGTCAATCCCGGGATCAGTGAAAAAAAAAAGAAACTGAATGCAGAGAAAAACAGTCCAAGTAAAAAAACAAAAATCACAAGACTAGTAGTATGTGGTCACGTAGTGGTCTGAGATCAAAACAGTAGTGTACACTCAATTACTGTATGTCAAGTACAAACACAAGTCCAAATCCCGACCGCTGCCACCAATGTTAGAAATGGGGTCTTTGGTTGACAGTCAGGTTACCCCCTGTTCAAGCAAGGACCCTCACTCTAGTTAGGATAAAAGAGAATCACCCTCAGCTAACCCCTGCTTACCCCCTTGGTAGCTTGGCAGAGCAGTAGGCTTAACCTCAGAGTGCTGGGCGTAAAGTATTTGTACCAACACACACAGTAACTTAATGAAAACACTACAAAATGACACAACACCAGTTTAGAAAAATAGGAAATATTTATCTAGACAAAACAAGACCAAAACGACAAAAATCCAACATACACAAGTCAAGTTATGATTTTTAAAAGGTTTAAAATAAAAAGAGTCTTTAGGTAGTTGTAACAACACACTAGCGCTGCTAGCGTGTAAATGTACCTGGTTTGCGTCAAAAATAACCCCGCACGGGCGGTGGGCGTCGAAAATAACCCTGCACGGTTATATGCGTCGAAAACAGCTCGGCACGGCGATGCGCGTCGAAAAAGCCAGCCCTGCGACGGTCCGAAAGTCCCGCGGCGCAGGTTGCGATCTCTCAGCCTTCGTCAGCGATGCTGCGCGTCGTCTCTCCTGCTCCGGGCGTCGATTCTTCGGTCGCGTTTCCTGCGGCGTCGTTTCTCAG
The DNA here is from genome assembly GCF_031143425.1 of Pleurodeles waltl. Taxonomy (NCBI): domain Eukaryota; kingdom Metazoa; phylum Chordata; class Amphibia; order Caudata; family Salamandridae; genus Pleurodeles; species Pleurodeles waltl. The sequence continues at coordinate 1,006,546,128 of NC_090449.1, read as the reverse complement.
CTGCGGAGCCGGCGTCGCGTCGTTTTCTCAGCCGCGATCGGCTTCGCGTCGATCTTTTCTCCGCACGGCGCTCGGTGCGTGTATTTTTGTCCTTAGGCTGCCAGCCTCTCCTTTCAGGGTCCCAGGAACTGGAAGGGCACCACAGAGCAGAGTAGGGGTCTCTCCAGAGACTCCAGGTGCTGGCAGGAAGAAGTCTTTGCTATCCCTGAGACTTCAACAACAGGAGGCAAGCTCTACATCAAGCCCTTGGAGATTTCTTCTTCAAGATGGAAGGCACACAAAGTCCAGTCTTTGCCCTCTTACTCTGGCAGAAGCAGCACTGCAGGAAAGCTCCACAAAGCACAGTCACAGGCAGGGCAGCACTTGTCCCTCAGCGATCAGCTCTTCTCCAGGCAGAGGTTCCCCTTGATTCCAGAAGTGTTTCTGAAGTTTGTAAGTTTGGATGCCCTTCTTATACCCATTTTAGTCTTTGAAGTCACCTTCCTTCAAAGGGGACTCACACCTTCTTGTGAAATCCTGCCTTGCCCAGGCAAGGCCTCAGACACACACCAGGGGGCTGGAGACAGCATTGTCAGAGGCAGGCACAGTCCTTTCAGATGAGAGTGACCACTCCACCCCTCCCTCCTAGCAGAGATGGCTAATCAGGAATGCAGATCACACCCCAGCTCCCTTTGTGTCACTGTCTGGTGTGAGGTGAAAAACAACCCAACTGTCAACTGACCCAGACAGGGAATCCACAAACAAGGCAGAGTCACAGAATGGTTTAAGCAAGAAAATGCTCACTTTCTAAAAGTGGCATTTTCAAACGCACAATCTCAAAATCAACTTTACTAAAAGATGCATTTTTAAATTGTGAGTTCAGGGATCCCAAACTCCACCTGTCCATCTCTTCTCTAGGGGAATCTACACTTTAATCATATTTAAAGGTAGCCCCCATATTATCCTATGAGAGAGAGACAGACCTTGCAACAGTGAAAACGAAATTGGCAGTATTTCACTGTCAGGACATATAAACCACATTACTATATGTCCTACCTTATCCATACACTGCACCCTGCCCTTGGGGCTACCTAGGGCATACCTTAGGGGTGCCTTACATGTAAGGAAAGGGAAGGTTTAGGCCTGGCAAGTGGGTACACTTGCCAAGTCGAATTTACAGTGTAAAAATACACACACAGACACTGCAGTGGCAGGTCTGAGACATGATTACAGAGCTACTTATGTGGGTGGCACAACCAGTGCTGCAGGCCCACTAGTAGCATTTGATTTACAGGCCCTGGCACCTCTAGTGCACATTACTAGGGACTTACTAGTAATTCAAATATGCCAATCATGGATGAACCACTTACATATAATTTAAACAGGAGCACTTGCACTTTAGCACTGGTTAGCAGTGGTAAAGTGCCCAGAGTAACAAAAACAGCAAAATCAGAGTCCAGCACACATCAACAACCTGGGGAACAGAGGCAAAAAGTTAAGGGAGACCACGCCAAGGATGAAAAGTCTAACAGTGACCGACTGTCCAGTGGTCCCTGATGGGCCAGGTAGATCGTCCAGATCCTGAAGTCCAGAGTTATTGTCATCACTGTGGGCCTCTTCTGGTGGGGGACTGGATAGTGGTGGCATCTCCTCTCTAGTGACATTGTCTGGGGTACCTGTGGGGATGTAAATGATGGTGTCTGACATTTGTACTTCCCTAGCTTCCCCTCTATGTTGGTTGGAGCTTTTGCTTGTGTATGTTGGTGTATAATGGTTATGTTAGTATCCCTATGCTGTGCATGCTTTGGTGATGTGTGTCCATGCAGGGCTGGGAGGGGTGTCCATGCATTGGTACAGCATGCAGGGCTTGGCATTGGGATCAGTGTGATGTGATAGTGAAGTGTGTGGGATGGAGTGGAGTGATGGGAGTGAGGGTGAAGGTGTGTGATGGCATGCAGGTATGGGGGTGATAATTGTTGAAAGTTGACTTACCAGTGTCCAGTCCTCCTCCAACTCTGCCCAGGCCCTCAGGATGCAGTATTGCCAGTACCTGCTCCTCCCATGCTGTGATGTTGTAGGGGAGGAGGTGGGGGTCCACCGCCAGTCATCTGGATAGCGAGCTGGTGTCTTGCTGCTATGGAACGTACCTTCCCCCGTAGGTTGTTCCACCTGTTCCTGATGCCATCCCTTGTTATTGGGTGCTGTCCCACGGCATTGACCCTGTCCACGATTCTCCACCATAGCTCCATCTTCCTTGCTATTGATATCTGCTGCACCTGTGCTCCAAAGAGCTGTGGCTCTACCCTTCCTCCACCATGATCCTTAATTCCTCCTCAGTGAAACGAGGGTGCCATTGTGGTGCCATGGGTGTTATGTGATGTGTGTTGGTGAGGGTGTGTTTGTTAATATGTTGGGGTGTATGATGTGGAGTGCGCGAGGGGTGTATGGGTGGGAGTGGTGTGTGTGTGTTTAGTGGTGGCAGTGGTCTTGGTGTCTGTCTGGTGGCAATGATTTGTATTCATAAGGAGTTGTGGGTAAAGTGGGTGTGTGTTTTATAGTGGTGTCGGTGTGTGGGTGTGGTGTGTGTATGGGTGTCAGGTGTGTGTTGTTTGAATTGTCCAATGTAGTGTTATTTTGTATGTGGGTGCCATTGTGAGCATGGCAGTATGTACTGCCAATGGTTTACCGCCATTGAATGTCCGCCGTGGTGATTCGTGGGTCATAATGTGACGGGCGTTGTTCTGTTGGTGTAATGGTGTGGGTTTTGGGACCGCCAGTTAGGCACTGACATTTGGTCTTGTGGATTTGTGTATGTGACTGTATTCTGTTGGATTGGTGTGTGTGTGTATCATAATATGGTGGACGGATATTCCCCAGCGTGGCAGTAAGTTGGCGGCTGTCAGCACGGCGGTATGTGGCATTTACCACCAATGTCATAATGAGGGCCATAGTGTCCTAAATTTTGTTTACAGAAGTATCACCCTATCAGAGTTAACAACATTTAATCAATACTCAATGAGGCGAGTGTCATCTTCAGGGGGTCCCAAGCAAGAGTTATTTGGGGCCCCTATTTGGTGCAACTTTGAGGTTATTACCAAATTTCTATAAATTCAAGCCCTATGTTACCTTGCAATATCGAATTTTATGTTGAAGGTTGAGATACAGAAATACACAGAAGTGAGCTAGAGAGAAAGTTCCCTTTCACAGGGAGGTCCTTTGGAAGATGGTGGCCTTCGGCAATTTCCCACTTTGCCTATGCCTTCAAACATCCCTGAATGGATTAATATTTTTGTAAACTATATTGAGGCCACAGTATTTACATCACGCAATAATTTGTTTATTGATATTCTGCCATACGGTCCAGTGTGCTCTCCACGGGTAATGTGTTGCAATGTTAGTAATGAAGCACGCTGCATTGCATGCTCAGAGAGTGGAGTACATGGATACACTCACTCTCTGAGCAGACAACAAAAATGCAGTAACATATCTAGACCAGTGCGATGCACAATCAGTCATTGCAGGTCAATCAACCTGGCAAGAAAAACCTACTTTGCTTTATTGTCAAAAGCTTTAACACTTTGTGGGTAGATCATCTCTGGTCGTCGAATCTGAGTACAACTGCACTTGCATTCTACAGTTCAGATTAAGTTTATTCTTGGATGGACCCATGGGTCGGGTGGACCCATCAAGTTCACCTACCCTCGTCAAGGATGTATTTGTTTAATGCGAGGGGTGGTGGGAGGCCGGGTATAACCAAATTAGGGGTAAAAGCCTCCGCCAACCACTTTGTTATTGTAAGTAGAAGCAATCAATGGACAACTAATTGCAACAAAAGGCTTTGTTGTCCACAAAACACATTGCCTTCTTTTGCAAACTCAAATTTAGGTCCCAGTTCATGGGTGCCTTCCCAATTACCAAGATCATCAACACTTTGGCTGTTCACCATTCGTTACTTCCCTCACTGCGTATCAATCTGTTGTTCCATGTGGAGCTGCTGAAGTCTCAAGGTCTGACTACTTGCACGCCCCTTGACGGCCACTTGTGATTGTGATAGTATATGTGGTCCAATCTGTCCTGGCCACTAGATAACTGCGGGTTCCCTTGTGGTATTTGTTTGACCCCCACCCTGGTTCAATGTGGCATGGCCAATGCTGTGTCCTCAGGCAGGGACCAATTCTACTTATCATGTTCTGATGACTTCATTATACTGAGTAGGCAAAAATATTAGTCCTTGTGATGGATGTAAACCAGAGTTGAGTTAGTAAGCAACCAACAGACACTATGCAGGTAGAAAGTGGACTCAAGACTTTGGGGTGAAGGGCAAAGTGAGGGGAAAGGCTATGAACCTTTGTAGTTTCGATGCACCCCTTTACACCTCCTTATTGGCTTTGACAGATCAGGGCATAGTATTTACCCTGCAGATCTAATGAGTTTCCATTACTGCAATTCCTCTTTTCCACTCCTGCCTCCTAGAGAATAGTTCTGGTCCTTCATCTTAAATTTATCTTGAGGTATGAGTAAAGCGAGTTGAGGCCCTTGTTATGGTGGGAACAACGCCAGATCTGCATAGCCCAAGGCCTAGTTAATTGAGTCTGTAGGACATGTTCTTGTGTATGAAACCTTAATAGGTATTATTTCGAAAACCTGAAGGATAGGTTAGCTGTATGAAGCCTGCGAGATGTGTGTAATGTGGGATAGCTTTGCTGTCTGAATTATAAGCCTATTTAGTCTCTGTAGGCTGGGGGCAGCTCAGAGTCCTGAGCTCTTAAAATTAACCCACAGGATAGCTGCTTGAGCTGGTGAGATATGTGTGTAGTATAATGAGTAGCTTTGCTGTTTAAGCTTGAACCTGTTTGATCTATGAAGCCTCGTGAATAATTCTTGCTATCCTACCTGAGAGAGGTGTGTATTGTTGAATAGCCTCTCCAACCAGAATGGACATCACTGCAGCCTAGTCATAAACTATACCTTTATGCTTAGAGAATATTGCCTAAGCCTATAAAATATGTGTGACCAGAGGACTAGTTACAAATAGAAAACAGACTATTTAATTCAAGTTACAAAGACAAATATTCAATAACAAGAAGCATATAAAAATATGATGAATAAATGTAGGAATTAACACTTGGAAAGAAAACTAGAAACATCGTATTGGAAAGCATTGGAAAATAGTGTTCAATGTTATCCTTTAGGAAATAGAAAAGAATATGAAAACAATTACAGTGCTCCCCATGCAGTTGGCTAGGACCTGGGTTCTTTCAACAGCCACCATCAATGTCAATGTATTTAACTTAGATCCTGGAGGAAAATTCACTAGGGCAAACCTGAAAGCTGTAGTTTCTTCTGCCTTGGAACGACTGCACCATCCAATCTCCAGGGGGAAGCTCCACAGGAGAAAACAGGATCCATTGGCGAGACCTTGGTACCCCTCTAGACCTGGAGCATAATGCTGGAAGCACAATGTTAGGCAACTCTCTCAAATGAACTTTGACACTCGACACGTGTATTAGTGAAACTGGCAAGCAAGTCCTTCCGGCCTCCCTGCCACTTCTTTACAGATTCTCTTTATGAAGTGGGTCCACCTGGGTTTTTTAAAATGTAAACCTTGGTGGTGAACTAAATATCAGTCTTAATAATATTCCCAGACTTCCTACTCGTTTCTTTTGTTCATAATATGTGATATCAAAATTATACCAGAGTTTAACGCTTCAAAAATCAAAAACTGTTCATCTCTACCCCAACTATGCATGACCCCCTTTTGCTACCCAACCGACCCAGGACCTACGGTGCTCACCCCTATTCACTTCAAAGCCCCAGGAGCTTTGTGGTGCCTAAAGCATTTGGTAAACAGTCAGTCCCTCGATGGTGCCTTGAAGTAACAGCTGTAAAGAAAGGCCAACAAAGGGAGTGAAAGCCAAGGAAGAAATGTATCATCCATAGCAATGTACTACAGCACTCAGGCACAATGTACTTCACACTTCAGAACTGTTACAAAGGTAATTGGTAACCGGAATTTAGCTTCAATACTAGTCTTTTCACCCAAGTTACTTAGAGACCTGCAATGTGGTTTTGATAGGATTTACTGATCAAAAATTGTGCAAGGCTGGACTCAGATCAGGCCACGAACCCCCAGATTAATCAAACTACTAAATGGGCACGACCATCACTACACCTCCTAAAACTCCCGAAGTCCTTTCTCACAAACCAGGAGTTTCAATCAATTATACAAGTCATTAACATTTTGAAACTTGCCCATAGAACGCCCTTCTTGCAGGTGCTACAAAGTCTGCATTGTCACCCCAAAAAGCTGTCATCCATTCGGCTGTTCACTTAGCAATGATCTCCAAGAAATTCAACCACATCTCCTCTGCACTGAAGGACCTACGCTGGCTCCCCTTGGGAGCAAAATGTAGTTTAAATCCATGTGGCCATCCACCCCACCTTCCCTCCTCACTGCTCATTGCCGGGTGAAAGAAAGTTTGGGAGCAAAGCATCCCTCATAGTGGACTGTAAAAAATTAAAATATAACCCAGCCCATCACAAATCCATTGCAGGTGCAGGTCCCACTAACTGGAACTCAATACTAGAAGAGATCAGACAGGAAAGTAAGTTGAGGGCCTTGAAGTTAAACCTGAAAACATTTCTGTTGAAACAACACATAAATGTATAAGTGGAGCCACCACGTCTTTGTCAGAGTGACTGGGTCAGCACTCACTCAGTGATGCTCTCCATAGGCCCCAGGTCTCCCTCAACAAGTCTTCCTTAGACTTACCTGGTTGTTGATACATTTTATTTAACCTAATGTGTTAAAATGTTGCTTTACCAGATTGAGAGTTGTGACAATTTTGAAATAAAAATTCCTTCTATGTTAAAAAAACAAAAAACACAAATAGCTGGGTTTCACAATGAGGCTGCAGCCACTGCAGCGGTCAAAATAAGACTGAGATCAAAGACAATACAGAGAATAAGGACACCGATGGATTTCCTTACATTGGGTGGGCACAGTTCTCAAAAGTCAAAGCCTATGGCATTGGTGTTCAATTGACCTAACTCAGATTCTAAACCCCAAGCCATCTGTACACCCCGGCTCAGAGGCAGACACGAAGAACAAGCACTATGCAGGTGCATACTCTAATTTCCACTGCTGAGGATCACCCCAGCCCATACCTGTGTGTTTGCCTGAGGATCTGGGCATGCATTGCAATGGAGAGTCTGCGTAATCAGTTGAACTCAATGCATTTTGTTTATGCATTCAAAACCTAGTCAATGTGACTACACTACCTCAACACATCCCTGTAACCAGAAAGCAATTATTCTGTGGGGCATACTTTACAGATAAACAATTGTAACTAAAAGTCTGTTACAGTTCTCTCTGTCTACAGGATGTTTGTTACTCTGAGGATGTTGTTGAATCCCAGACTTGTGCACAGCCACCCAATGTACTCATTATCATGTGCTGTCAGACTAGATCTCCTGCCCTTCCTGTCTGCACCCTCCAGACCACAGCTGCTAAGTCTGCGGTTACTTATTTACTTTCTCTGTCTCAGGTATCTTGGTTCTTCTTCTTTCCATGCCACGTCCCATCGCCCAACAGAAGTGATGATTATTTAATTATTTAGACTTTTTAAAAAGTGTTTATTGTTTGTGTTTTTGAAAACAGATACCCATTCCGGTGGGGCTATTTGTTTGAGTATAGACCTGACAGTGAGTTTATTGAGGTAGAGGTGAAAACAGGCCACACACGATTGAAGGGGAATTTCACCCTAGAACTCTTCAAGTTATGGTCAGTGATGGGATTTGTGATGCCTATCTGAGATAATATATTTATTATCAAAGACTACAGAATGTACTCAATTTGATGCTCACAGAATATTTATACGTGATATAGGCCTTGAGAAAATCCAGTATTTTTGCATTTCTTTATTCCATTTTTCACAACATAGAGATAAGCAGCCAACAACTTGGGCATAAGAAGGACCCTTGAATTTGCTACATATTCTGCATAATTTTAACAAAAAAATTGTTTCTAGCTCAAACGGTTCAAACGCTGCAAAAAATTCTGCTACAAGCGTTGTCAGGGAGTGGAAGCCCCTTTGCAAAGGTTGACTGGTCACCTTTCTGTTGCCTATTGCTATATTTGGGTGCTGAACTGGTACTAATGAGGTGCAACTAATGCCCAGACAGTTTTAGCAAGTACAAAAATGACAAAATCATGAAGTAATACTATCAAAAACTATTCTGCATTATGCTGCATACTATGCCTTTTCCTGCTGCATAATTTACTCATAATTTGGCCCTCCCCTGCCGCATAATTCCAGCGGCCCTGGGCACAACTGTGTCCATTAACCATTGCTCGAAGAACAGTTCCATATTTTGGCCCTGTTCTCTTTCTGGTATGCACAAGAAATTTAAATTATTACACTGTGACTTCCCCTCTGTATCTTCTGCTCTCAACTCCAGTCGCTGGATGTCAGTTTTCATACGCTGCATCTGTGACTGCACATCTTGTAGAGAGGGGGAATCTGTGTCGTTGGCCCTCTCTGTTAACTTCCTGTGATTGGATCTCAACAGGGACACTTTCAGGGAGATTGTGGCCCTCATTACAACCCTGGTGGTCAGAGATAAAGCGGTGGTAATACTGCCAACAGGCCGGCGGTAAAACAAATTGAATTATGACCATGGTGGAAACTGCCAACACAGACAGCCACTTTAACACACCGACCGCCACGGTGGTAGCAACAAGCACCGCAGCGGTAACCGCCAACAGCCAGGCGGAAGATAAGGTTCTGCCCACTGTATTATGACTCACCAATCCGCCACCTTTTCCGAGGTGGTACCAATGCCATCAAAAGCACGGCGGAAACAGTACACAGAAGGCAAAGAACTCACCTCTGGAGACTCAAGGAAGAACCACTATGCCATGGAGCACGAACTGTAGGTGTTCCACATATTGGTCTACCTCCTCCTACACCAGGAATACCAATGCCGGGGACGACGACCATGGTGAGTACTGCCACCTAGCACACAGGGGAGAGGGGAGGAAAAAGAGAGTGATGCACACACGCAACACGCAACACCCCCACCACCACCCCTAACACCATACACACAAACAGATGCAATAACAATACATATTCACCCCCTTCCCTCAGGAATAATGCAAGGACAAAATGATTAGAAGAAAGTGAGTGTGATAATATAAAATACTAGAAATACGTCCTCAAAAATCAAAACAGTATTTACAGATATACAAATGAAGGGACACTGCCCAGTCCATAATGTCCGTGGGCCACAGGGCCATAACACATAGGCCAAGGCCCCACTTGACTCCTGCCTCAATACGGAGAGAACACTGCTGGGCATCAGGTCGAAATACACAGGCACCTCAGGGGGAGGGGGGCATCTCAGCCGGAAGATAGTACAATGCCACTGCTCCTGGAGGGGGCTACATGACCTCTGCGATGTCCTGGGGAGTTCAAAGCCACAGTCTCTCAAGGGGGTGGTTTGCCCACTGCTTGGTCCTGGGGAGTTCAAGGCCACAGTCTCTCAAGTTGGTGGTTTGCCCACTGCTTGGCCCTGGGGAGTGCAAAGCCACAGTCTCTCAAGTGGGTGGTTTGCCCACTGCTTGGCGCGGAGGAGTGCAAAGCCACAGTCTAACAAGTGGGTGGTTTGCCCACTGCCTGGTCCTGGGGAGGTCAAGGCCACAGTCTATCTAGTGGATGGCTTCTCCACTGGTTCTGGAGGGGGCTCTGTGCCCAGTGTGCTTCATCCTGGCAGGGAGGGGGTGAGTGGATGCCTTCTTCCACTGGTTCTGGAGGGGGCTCTGTGCCCAGTGTGCTTCATCCTGGCAAGGAGGGTTGAGTGGATGTCTTCTTCCACTGGTTCTGGAGGGGGCTTAATGCCCTGTGATGCAGCACATGGGGAGTGCAAGCTCACAGTCTCTCACCTGGGTGTCAGATACACGAGATTTGCTGTGGGCAGGATGCATGACACTCCATGGAGGCAGGACTACAGTCCATCCGCCGGCGGGGACAGCTGTACAGTGGTGGCAGTGCTGGTGCTGCCATTGGTGGGGGGAGGCTCCAGCTCTTCCCCTGCCGCCTCGGACAGCTGCCCACAGGGGCTGCTGCCAGTGGTGGTGGTGGTGGCGGTGCCGGTGGGGGTGCTGCTGTCAGTGCTGGTGGAGGTGCTGCCAGTGATGGAGGGAGGCTCCAGCCCTTCCCCTGCAGCCTTGGACAGCTGCCCACTGGGGCTGCTGCCAGTGGTGCTGATGGCGGTGCAGGTGGCAGTGCTGGTAGCGGTGCTGCAAGTGGTGGGGGGAGGCTCCAGCCCTTCCCCTGCAGCCGTGGACAGCTGAAGCGGCATGGTTGGTGGTGGGGGCTCAGATCCTGTCACAGCACCAGGCCTCCTGTCCCTCCTGCCTGCAGGGGCACGCACTTTGCCCTTGGCAGCTGGTGGTGCCACCTTACCCTTGGCAGATGATGGTGCATCCTTGGCCTTGGAAGCTGGTGGTGCCTCCTTGCCCTTGGCAGCTGGTGGTGCATCTTTGGCAGCTGGTGGTGCCTTCTTGCCTTTGGCAGCAGGTGGTGCATCCTAGGCCTTGACAGCTGGTGGTCCCTTCTTGCCCTTGGCAGCTGGTGGTTGTTCCTTGCCCTTGGCAGCTGATGCAGGCATACTGCCAGTGCTGATGAGTGTCTCCTTGGAGCCGCTCACACCTGCAGCAGCTGTCGAAACTACAGCGGCCGTGGACTTGGTGGCTGAGGTGCTGGCCTGGATTCTGTCCACCCTGGGCCGAAGTGAAGGACATAGGGGGAGGGGTAGAGAAGAGGTCACGGGTGGAGAGGAAAAGCTTCTTAGGGACACCGGGGCATGAAGAGGGTGAAGGTTTGGGAGTGGAGGAAGAGGGAGTGGTTGTGGTTGTGGGAGGTGTCTGTCTGCTGTGTTTGGGTGCAGGTGCATGGGTTGGATGCTGTTGTGAGGTGGATGGTTGTTGGGTGTCTGAGTGCTTGCGTTTGTGTACTTTGGGAGGAGGGGGCACAGACCCAGTTGGAGAGGACACATGGATATGCATGAATGTCGGGGTGGTGACTGCCAGTGAGGGGTGTGTAGTGATAGCCGTGATGGTGATGGAGGTAGTGGATGAGAATGTAGTGCATGCAGGTGTGAGTGGAGATGCTACTGGGAGGGAGGTGGACAAGGAGGAGGAGGGGGACACAGTGGAGGCAGTGGATGTTGGTGTTTCTGCTTCTGGATGGTGTCTGTGTGAGTGCCTTTGGGATGATGTGTGGTGCTTGTGTTCGCCTGAGCCACTCCTGTGTGTTGTCTTGGGTGCATGCTGGTCTGATTGTGTTCTTGGGATAGGTTAGGGCTCAGGGGAATGGGACTGGGTAGAGGAAGTTGGAGGGGGGAAGCTAGAGACAGGGACAATGGCCATCATCAGGGAGGAGGCCAGCGCCTGGAATAATCTATGTTGGGCCGCCACGCCAGAGTGAATGCCCTCTAGGAATGCCCTCTAGGAATGCATTTGTATGTTGCAAATGCCCTGCCAGCCCCTGGATGGCATTCACTATGGTTGACTGCCCAACAGAGATGGACCGCAGGAGGTCAATAGCCTCCTCACTCAGGGCAGCAGGGATAACTGGGGCAGGGCCTGAGGTGCCTGGGGCGAAGGAGATGCCCATCCTCCTGGGTGAGCGGGCACGGGAAAGGGGCTGCTGGGAGGGCGGTGCTGGAACGGGGGTGGCAGCTGTACCTGTACTTGGGGTGGCCACAGAGCTGTCTGCCACCAGCAGAAAGCTTCCATCAGAGGAGGTATCACTGTCCGAACTGTCTGCGCCGTGGTGCTCCCCTCACCCTCCGTCACACTGGTGCCCTCACGGTCAGTGGATTCGGCCTCCAGGTGGGATGCAGCTCTCTCTGCCGCAGGTGCCTCAGCTCCTCTGCCAGATGATGCTAATGCACAGAAGGACAGGGTGACAAAACAAAAAGGGTGGGGAAGAGACAGAGGATACACTTTGTCAATGCCAGCAACAACACCACTGTTGGCGTACACAACACACAGGGGACAGCCCTACACACTAGGCGATGCACTACCACTCACAATGCCAGTCACCAGGCCATGGACAGTAATACCTAAGGCCAATAGCAGCATACCTGAGACCCACAGATGACTGTCCAGTAGTAGATGCCCACTAGCATGTTTGAGGGTGGAGTGCATCAGCCCCTGCCCAACATGGAACCTACCCTGCAAAGTCCGGCCTGGCCTAGGGGCACCCACAGGCCACATCCCTGACCCAGAGACCAGCCCACCATGCGCAATTTACAGATTTTGAAACTGTACTCACCCCCTTGTGGCTGCTGTGATGCCCTCAAGCACCCATCCAGCTTCGGATAGGCCACCGCCAGTGTGCGGAACATCAGGGCGGTCATGGTTCGACGGGCACCGCTTCCTCGTTGGGAGGCCATCCTCAGCTGGGCCTCCACTGTCTTCCTTGCCCTGCATCTTCCTTCCTCCCACCGTTTACGACAGTGGGTGCTTCGCCTACCATAGACCCTCAGGGTCCGCACATCCTTGGCGATAGCACACCATATACCCTTTTTCTGATGGGTGCTGACCTGCAGAAAAATGAAAATGGAAAAAGGGATCAGTCATACCGTCCGGCCTGTTACACCCATGGCCCACCATATCCCTCCCATCCCCTTACGCACATACATTGACCACCATACATTCTGCATGCTGCCCAGGACCCCTCCTCCACCCCACTTACACAAGGCCTTCATGCACATCACACCATACATTCATGCACCATGCATCGTGCCTACGGTGTACTCATCTGTTGGTCTGGAGGCCCATAAGGCAATCAGCACTGGGGTAGGACCTCATCCACCAGTTTCTCCAACTCTGCAGCGGTGAAGGCAAGGGCCCTTTCCCCAGTGACTCAAGCCATTGTCGCTTCCAGACACAGGTCACAGCAGCACTTGCAATGTAGGTCCTATCCTGAAGGTCAGGTAGCAAGTGAGTGAACAGATAGAAAATGGCAGTCACGTCCGCGGCGGTGCATACTGTCACTGCCGGTGTACATCACCATTGGCCACTGGAACCCATAGGGCACAATGATAACCAATGAGTAGTTGCATGGTGGTTCTCGACCGCCTCCCGCAACGGTGCACAACGTCAGCGGCATTACCTCATTTCCACCTCTCCCTCCACACAGGACAGGCATCCTCCATTTCAGGGTGGGGCAGACCATGGCACCTAACTGAATCACAGCCGACATAAGCACATTTTGAGAATAAACATAAAGATACTGTTTCTGTCACAACATGCAATGCATTGTACATTGAGGAAATGTTAAGAACTGACCAGATGCTCATTGTTTTGCCCCCTAGAGTACAATCGCTGATGATGAATAGGAGATGGAGAAATCCCCCGTGTACAGGCCCCTGGTGTACTTGGCAAAAATGGAGGACAGGCACATTATCCTCATCTACAGACTTGATAGGGCCACAATCCAAGAGCTGTGTGCCCAATTGGAGACAGACTTCATCTCAGCTATCCGTCAGCCCAATGGGATCCCCCCTCTTTTGCAAGTCCTATCTGTTCTCCATTTCTTGGCGAGTGGCTCCTTCCAAGTGACAGTGGCCATGGCAGCAGGAATGTCCCAGCCAATGATCTCAAACGTGCTGACCAGAGTGTTGTCTCCCCGGATGAAACATGCGCAGCTACATTGTTTTCCCCCAGGTGGAGGATTTGGCCACAGTGAAAGCTGACTTCGATGCAATGGGACATATCCCCAACATTATTGGGGCAATTGATGGTACACATAATGTCTTTGCACCCCCCCCCCCGGAGAAATTATCAGGTGTTCAAAAATCGAAAGAGCTTTCACTCTATGAATGTGCAGATAGTGTGCCTGGTGGACCAGTACATCTCCCATGTCAATGCAAAGTATCATGGGTCTGTGCATGATGCCTATATCATGAGGAATAGCAGAATCTCATATGTGACGGCTCAACTCTAGAGTCACCGGGTGTGGCTAATAGGTGAGCCCATGGTCCACACCCAGCGTATGTTGGTCTATGGGTGTGGGGTTGGCCCTAAGGGTGAGTGTCTGGCTAACAGGTATTCCTCGATATTTACAGGTGACACTGGTTAGCCCAACCTCTCATGGCTACTGACCCCAGTGAGGAATCCCAGAACAAGGGCAGAGGAACGTTACAATGAGGCACATGGGCGAACAAGACGAATTATAGAGCGAACCTTTGGCCTCCTGAAGGCCAGGTTTCGGTGCCTCCATCTAACAGGTGGATGCCTGTGCTACTCACCCAAGAAGGTGTGCCAGATCATTGTGGCATGTTGCAAGTTGCACAACCTTACCTTGAGGCGCCAGGTGCCTTTTCTGCAGGAGGATGAGGCTGGAGATGGGCGTGTGGCAGCGGTGGAGTCTGTGGACAGTGACGAAGAGGAGGTAGAGGATGAGGATGTGGACAACATAAAATCTATCATTCAACAGTACTTCCAGTGACACACAGGTAAGACACTGTAACTTCATCTTCCATTGCAGTTTTGTGTTGTAAATTGTCACTGGCAGGCTGCTGTTCCCACTAGTATGGCCACTTACTGAACCCTTTGACATGTCTATTCACAGATATTTGTGCTCTACTCTGGCTCCTGGTGTATTGACTGCAGCACAATACAGGTCATACCTATGTATACATTACTGTACAGTCTACTTGCAATGTCTACAGATTGTAAAAGGAATACATACTTAAATCATTTGACATACTACATACTTGTATGTTTTAAAGTGGTGTTTATTTACTTGCTGAAAATATAATGGATGTGCAATGGGCTGGGGTGATGGTGGAGGAATGTCCAGGGTAGAGTCCATTTTATGTGGATCACAGGTGCATTGTCCAAGGGGGCATAGGAAATGGAGCAATGGCAGTTCAAGTTGGACATGGTGACAGAGTGGGACACAAGGGTGACAATCAGGAGAGCCTTATTTCCTGGCGGGGGTCTTGGCAATGTTCTCTGGCTTCTGCCTGGATCGCAGGGACCATTCGAGGGGTGATTCTCCTTCTGCAGGGGGAGGGGTGCTTGTGGCCTGTTGTTCCTGTGGCAAAGCCTCCTGTCCACTAGCATCAGCGGAGGTGGGGGGCTGTTCATCGGTGTGGCTAGTGTCAGGGGCCCGTTGGTGTGCCACTGCCTCCCTCATGGTGTTGGCCATGTCTGCCTGCACCCCTGCAATAGTGACCAGGGTGGTGTGGATGTCCCTCAGGTCCTCCCTGATCCCCAGGTACTGTCCCTCCTGCAGCCGCTGGGTCTCCTGCAGCTTGGCCAGTATCTGGCCCATCGTCTCCTGGGAATGGTGGTATGCTCCCAGGATGTTGGTGAGTGCCTCGTGGAAAGTCGGTTCCCTGGGCCTGTCCTCCCCCTGTCGCACAGCAGTCCTCCCCGCTTCCCTGTTGTCCTGTGCCTCTGTCCCCTGAACCGTGTGCCCACTGCCACTGACCCCAGGTCCCTGATCGTCCTGTGTTTGTTGGGTTTCCTGGGGTCCCTGTAGTGGTGGACACACTGCTGATTGACGTGTCCTGGGGACAGAGGTATGGGCACGCTGGGTGGGTGCTGTGGTGGTGTTTCTTGAGGGGGAGGCTCTGTGGTGGTAGAGGACTGTGGCTGGGTAACCGACTGTCTGGAAGTCCCTGATGGGCTAGGTTGGTCATCCTGATCCAGGCGTTTAAGACCTGCTGTCATCACTTTGGGCCTCCTCTGTGGGGGACTGGATGTTGCTGGCACCTCCTCTCTGGTGACATTGGGTGGGGGAGCTGTGGGGATGTAAATGCAGTGTTATTGTTTCTGCGTGTGACATCTTGTGCATGGGTGTGTTGCCCTGTATGGTTGTGAGTGCCCTATGAGCTTTGCCTTGTGTGAGTAGGTATTTTGTGGGCTAGGTGACTCTAGTGTGCATGCTGTGGTGATTGGTGTCCATGCAGGTCTGTGAGTGGTGTCAATGCATTGGTGGTGCATGCAGTGCTGGGTACTGGGATGGATGGTTGTGATGGTGGGGTGTGTGGGAGGTGGTGGCGTGATGGGAGTGAGGGTGGGGGTATGTGATGGCATGCAGGTAGGTGGGGTGAAAGTAGTAAAGATTTGACTTACCAGAGTCCAGTACTCCTGCCAGGCCCTCAGGATGCAGGATTGCCAAGACTTGCTCCTCCCGTGTTGTTAGTTGTGGGGGAGGAGGTAGGGGTCCACGGCCAGTCCTCTGTACAGCTATCTGGTGTCTTGCAACCACGGAACGCACCTTCCCCAGAAGGTCGTTCCACCTCTTCCAGATTTCATCCCTTGTTCTTGTCTGCTGTCTCACGGCGTTGACCCTGTCCATGATCCTCTGCCATAGCTCCATCTTCCTTGCAATGGATGTCTGCTGCACCTGTGATCTGAATAGCTGTGGCTCTACTCGGATGATTTCCTACACTATGACCCTTAGCTCCTCTTCTGAGAACCTGGGGTGTCTTTGTGGTGCCATGGGTGTAGTGTGTGTGGTGTGTGTGAGGGTGTGCGAGGTGATGTGTTAGCTTGTGTGGTGTGAGGTGCGTGGATGGTGTATGGGTGATGGTGTTCTGTGGCTCTGGTTCTGTGGGTGCTCTTGGTGTGTCTCTTTCTCTCAGTTGTCAATTTCTTTGAGTCGTAAAGGGATGGTGGGTGGTGTGGGTGGGTGTTTTATAGTGGTGTGAGTGTGTGGGTGTGGTGTGTGTATGAGGTCAGGTGTGTGTAGTTTGAATTGTCCAGTATGGTGTTGTCTTGTATACGTATGTGTATTTTGAGCGTGGCTGTATGTACCGCCAATGGTTTACTGCAGTTGAATGTCCGCCGCGGTGATTCGTGTGTCATAATGCTGTGGGCGTAGTTCTGTTGGCGTAACGGTGTGGGTTTTGCTACCGCCATTTTATCACTGACCTTTGGGCTGGTGGACTAGTGTTTGTGTCCGTATAGTGACGGATTGCTATGTATGGGTCATAATATGGGAAGCGGTATACCGCTGCAGTCGCGGGATGTTGGCAGCAGTCGGCATGGCGGTAAGCAGGACTTACCGCCAATGTCATAATGAGGGCCTGTATCACTCTTGGCCTCCATAGTAGTTTTAGTGTCCTGTACTGCCTACAGTATTTTATCAAACTGCCCTGTGAGCTTTCCCAGGATAATTTCCAAATGGTTCAGGGTTCCCCTCCCCTGCAACGATGCTTCCATATGGTCCAATTTCTCCTTGGTCGATTAGAGCAGCCTAGTCTCCTATGGTTTCACCAACATACTGCATATATAGTTAGAGCTTCGTAGGGCCCAGATGCTGCAAGGGTCAGGTCCCTGGGGTGCCTTCACCTCCCGTTACTGTCCATCTGCCAACACTGCCCAAAAGTCACCACCAACCTGCCTCCATGTCGTTTTCCTCCCTCCTTAGGGAGTAAGTTCAGGATATGGGAGTCAAGGGAGCTCCAGCTAAGAAACTTTCTCTGTATCACCACCTTATGTACCTCCAACTGAGAGGTCACAGCACTTCACTTTCATGTCTAGACAGGGGCAGAAACTGAATGAACACATCCCGAGGAGGGGAGCCCTATGAAGTGAAGAGGGCAGCAGGAATCAACCCCATGAGTAAGGGCAGCCCGGGATCCAGGCTCAATACAGGGTGGGCCCCTCTGCCCTGAATCAGCCAGTTTCAGGAGCCCTCCTGTGCTGTCCATGGCGATGTTCAGCCAGTTCCTGGCTTGAGGTCGTGGACGTGCTCCCTTCTACCGTTTTGCAGTTGCAGCAGGCCCCTTCTGTCCAGATCCTCGCAGGGCCTCTGACTCCCAGTGTGGTCACGATCCATCATCTGGCAGCCACCACCAGTAAGGTCTGCCTTGCTGATGAGGCTCAGCCCTGGGCTCGCCAGAAACAGCATTGTTCACCAGGAGTTCAGATGGTGATCAAGTCAACCAGGTCCACCAGTCCTGGGTCAGTCAGGAGGCACCGCCACTCCTGTCAGGCCCTGCCTCTCTGACTCGCCAGCCAGTGCCTGCCAGGGCATCCCATCGCTGTCCACCACACTCACCAGTTAAGCCCCAGCCTGGGCCATGGGGGCACCTACACTTTAGTCATCAGAAGGCCCCCATGCTCCTACCAGGCCGCGATCCTCCACCTGACAGCTGCAATGCACTCTGGGTCCACTGGCCCCGCAGCAACCAGGTGGAACTGCTGTCTGTTGAGACCAGGCATGCCGCCGCTCCAGGCTACAGTTGATTGGCTTTGCAGTTCCAGAGGGAGCCTCTTGCTGGGGGGTGAAGACCTCCGGGGCATTGGATGGAGGTTGATGAAGGACTATTTTTTAGGGTTTGTGGCGAAGCTCAGCAATGCACATCTGCTCTAGCCGCCATCTTGGTCACACCCCCTTAAGAAAGTTCAATGTGAATGAAAAGCGTTGGCTGAAGGCTGAATTTTAAAGAAGAAGAACAATAAAGCCTTTGGAATTTAAATTATGCATGTGTGATGCATATTCTTTCCTATCATTATTGACTGCAATTGGGAGGAACACCCGATGTATTGGACGTGTATTCAAAGAAAGAAGAAAATAGTTATTTAATGATATTTGAGTGCTATCCCATTTACAAAAAGAGGAGAAAAGCAAGCTGAACTAGAATTGCTATGGTCGTTAAGGTCTTCATTCTGAACACTTCAATAAGCATTTTATCAGCAATTAAAAACAACAGCATGTGAGGTTGATCTAGAAATAGAAAAAGATGAGGCACTGTAGTTACTCATGAATTCATAATATTCAAGATTATATCAACTAGACATAACAGGAACAATGCCATTCAATTTTAAAGAGAATACGTGAAAAAACGCTTTGCCTGCCCAAATTAAAAGAATACCAACAGTCTTGAAAATCAGATATGATAATTGTCATTTTATGCTTCTACCAATATAGAAGAGAAAGGGTAGCTCACACAGTTTGCTGCTGTAATGCATTCATAACTACATGGAATTTATATCAATGTATTCACTGTGTCCATTGAGCATATGCACATGTCCAGACGCAGCTGTTTTAGCATTTAATCGTTTATTTTCAATTAGTGAGTTGTATGCTCAAATGTGTATATGGCGAGCAATGTAACTGTAACAACTTAATTGAGTGGTATTGAAGCCTAAAGATAAATATGCTTTTATTGGTCATATTTTTGCTGTGTAGATAACTTTTCTTTTTATCTGGAAATATTTTTCAATATTTTATTGATGTATGGTTAGGCTATTTTATTACTTTCCATGACGAATGTACAACTGTAGAACATTTAGAGGCTATGGATTTCAGTAATTAATATTTTATAGTTTCTGTCCTAAAAGCTGGGGTGCATGGAATTGGTTCTGATGAAGTAGGATGTGATGCCGTGTTCATATGGATGATTTTTATTGACTGTCAAATAACGATATATTCACTCATTAATTGACTAGAAGTTCTGGCAGGCTTTTTCTCAGTGAATTGCCTGACAAAGGTCATTGCAGAATGTTCTCCTTAAAATGGACAATATTTTTGCGGTTCAATGTATGCCTAAGAAGGAAAGAGATACAGCCTGCTTGCAGAACTCAACTAAGATTTCTGGCATTGTAATTTGAATAATCACATATCAGTAATGGCAGGCTATTGTCCATGGAAAGCAAAAGTGGTTGTGGACTTGAATTGTAGCTTCTTTGAGGACTCCATTGACTGGGAACTATCTCCAATGCTGTTCCAGATAGACATGAAATGAACCTTTTACTCACTGGTAATAATCATTACCTCGATAAGGAGTCCTCCTTGTCCTAGTCATTAACACAAGACATCCCTGCCTCCAAGACATCTCATCACAAAACACTTTTTTTAACTAAGATTTGACCCAAAGTCCTACTTCAATGTCTCTGCATAACATAAAACGCCACCTCCGCCTCTCCCACCTCCTGTCACAAAAACAAGTAAGCAGGCAAAGGCTGTGCACAATGGGAGGAAGGGAGAGAAGTGACTGGGACAAGGAGGACTCCTAATCGAGATAATGAAGATTACTGGTTAGTAAAAGGTGGCTTGTCCCCTCATGGAAATCGCCTTGTCCCAATCATTAACATAAGAGGATCTCACAAGAAAAACAAACACACTTTCATTGAAACCAGACGATGCATGTTTATTCCCTTCACAATTACATTACTACTGAGGAGAAGAGAGTAGGGGATTAAGAAGTTACCCCCTAGCTGAGGAATGGGATGAATTATTAGTTAACTTTGTAACAATATGTAGAATGCAAGTTATCCAGGTCAATATATAGAAATATATATGCTTAGCAGCAAGAATAAGATATATTGAAAACCTGATACCATGATATCCCCCCAAGCACCATAATATTACTGAAGCACGAACAGCCGATCGGAACGACATTATAGGAACCCCAAAATAAACATATGCTATATAGTCTCAAGAGGTACAACTAGATAAAGTCGTCAATTAATATGCAGCTGACACTGCCCCCCTACAGAATAGTGATGTCAAGTTAAGATAACAGTTAAAGTTAAAAATTAAAAACAAACAAACGAAAGAACAAGGTGGTTAAACGTTTTATACCATGCAAGATTAACACGCATAGACTCACAGATTTCAAAAACTTGTATCACGTTGACTACGAAATTCTATATGAATGAAGTACAATGTAATTTACTACTGCCAATTTAACAGCTATAAATACTGTATTTCTGACTGCTTCCCTGAAACGTTGCATAATGTAATCTGTGAAACTCTTGAAAATGATAGTAAAAAGATGTTTAAAAAAAATTACATTACTACTGAGAAAGGAATTGCAGAACCAAAATTGTCTTGCACAGAATAAGATAAATCTAAGCAATAATGTTTAATGAAAGGATGAGATGAGGACCAGGCGGATGCCCTGCAACTCTCAATTAGGGTAATCCTGCTGCTTCAGTCCAAGATGCTCAAAATCCCCTAGTGGAACGGCCCTGAATGGAACCTGGGAGAGGAATACCTTCAACAGAATAATCTTAAGAGATGACCTAAAGTATTTACTCACTGAGAGTAGCCTTAGATACTGCCTTACCTTCGGAGGCCAAGCTATGAGCTATAAAAAGAGATGTTGAGTCTCGAAATGAGCTGGTGCAATCAAGATGTAGGGTTGAAGCCTGTTTAGCATCTAGAGTTGATGGGATGGAAGAAGTAGACTGAAACACAGGAAGAGCAATCTGCTGACACAAATGAAGTGGAGGTGCCACATTGAGGATGAATTTAGGATCTAAACATAGAACCACCCCTTCTGGAAGAAAATGGCTGTAAGGGTCTAAAATAGGAAGTGCCACCAACTAACCCAGTCTTCGTGCCAAAGTAATGACAACTAGAAAAAGAGTTTTAGATGACAGCTGTGTAAGAGAGGCCGATTTAAGAGGTTCAAAATTATCTTTTTGCAAACCCCTAAAAACAACTGACAAGTCCCATGATGGTAAAGGGCTATGAACTGTTGGCTTCTGTATCTCAAAACTTTTAATTGTCTTAGAGAGCAAAGGTACAACCTGAAAAAGGTCTCTTGCAAACTGACAAAATGCTTAAGAGCTGCCCACTAGGAGTTCACGATGGAGGGAGCTAAACCTATAATAAAACCGCCCCTTAAAAGATCTAAAATCTTAAAAGGGTCAGTATGATAGGGGTAGCAGAGGGTCCCTCACACCACCAGAAAAAACGTTCCAATGGTCATCATATGAATGAAGAGTGAGGGGTCTTCTGGAGGATTGGCGGTCTCCAGCCACCTGTTCAGAACAGCAAAGGTCTATAAACCTAGCAGTTAAATAACCAGGCCTTCAGATGAAGGCAGCTGAAGTGATGAATTGTCAGGAGAGGAGACTGGAGTGGAGGTGGGACCAACAGGAGATGAAAAAACTGCCCCTGTGACATGGTGAGAAACATTGAAAACCAAGGGAGGCATGGCCAGAATGGAGTCTCCAAAATCAGTTTGACCCTCTCTGCTTTGATTTTCATTAAGACTCTTGGAACAAGTGGAAATGGAGGGATGGCATATAGTACCCCCTGAGGCCATGGCATCCACTGCTGACGCTACAGGGGATACTGTCTCAGAACAGAACTGAGGATACATCGCATTTTTCTGGGATGCAAACTGATCATCCATGGAGAGGAAAGCCTGTGACAAATCTGATAGAACTGGTGAGTGGACAGGTGAAAGGTGACTGAGGATGGAAAATTGTGGCTAGGACTGTCTGCCAAATAATTCAACTCCTCTTTGATGTAAACTGCTAACATTTTCAGGACCCACTGTTCTGCCTATGCAAAAATCTGACTTGACAGCTGCTTCAGAGAGCCCACTTTTGTCCCCCACCCCGTCTGTTCAGGTAGCAGTATACAACTTAATTTTCTGTCCAGACTAAGACATTCTTAGTCACTAAAGGAACCTGAAAGAACAAAAGAGATTTTAGAAAGGAGCCCAATTCTCTCCAATTGGAGGACTGCATTTTTTCTCAGGCTGACCATGCAGCATTCTGTTCCTGACCCTCCATAACTGCCTCTCAACTTCAAAGACTTCCGTAGGTTGATTAGAAATCCTAGTTGGTGAAGCAAGGTAGTCACCATGGTCACTGCCTCCTCTGCCTTGGAAAAAGAAAGAGAAGAAAGCAATCAGTCATCAAGATAGGCCAAGACAGCAAAGCCCTGAGGTTGTAAAGAAGGCACCACCAAAGTCAATACCTTTGTGATGACGCAGTTAGATGTTTCCAAACCAAATGGTGGAGCACAAAACTAGAAATGAGACCTTCCCAGGGCAAACTTGGGAAATTGTTGACTTTTCACATATATTGGAACATGGAAGTATGCATCCTGAAGGTCTAGCAACATGAGTCCCCTTTTGTCTTGAGAGGTATTAGAGACTGAAGAGTCACCATCCTGACACCCACCCCGCATACACTCATTCACCAACACTTACATACACGCATTTACCAACATGCATACATCTAGGCATTCACCAACACACATACACACACACATTTACCAACATACATACATCTACGCATTCACCAACACGCATACATACACACATTCACTCGCACCAACAGGCACGCATTTACACAAACATTTCGTACAGACACTTCTTTCAACAATCACACACACATTCACACATACATTCAAACATGCACATACAGACGCAAAACGCATACACCCACTCACACACGCAGACATACACCCACTCACACATGCACACACAACACCCCCCATCCTCCCACCTTCCTCCCCTGTTGGATGATTGACTTACCTTATCCAGCGGGGAGGTAATCCACCAGGGAACGGGACCCGGCACTTCCACCGCAGGCAGCGCCTGCCATCAGGATAACACCATGCCGTAAAACTGCTCATAATACGGCGGGAGGAGTCCTTTTGGCATGACAGTGATGACTGTGAAACCGCCTGTGCGCTGCTGGCCGCCAGCACGACTGCTGAAGGATTTCTACCTAAATACTCATAATATGACAGTCGGAAAACCTCCATCACTGGAGGTCTTCTGGTGCCCGCGGCTTCGGCGGTCTGTGTGAAAGACCGCCAAAGTCGTAATTAGGGCCTATGTCTTTCAAGTGAGGCTTCCACATTTTGCTCCACTGGATACTCCGAAGCCAAAGAAAAAGTTAATGCCATAGAAGTGAGAATGTTGTTAAACTTTGGTATCTGTAGAAATGTTTCCTCAAAGTTTTCCAATAGATATTGCTTAAGAAATCTAGGAACAGACGCTCTGTCCAAATCCGTCCATTCCTTCGGTAACATTATTTTTTTACGTAACACAGTGCAGCATCCAAAGTGCATCCAAATTATGCTTTGTTGTGCAAGAGGTAAAACACAGCCCAAAGCCATATCTACTAAGATCAGCCTGCTGCTGGTGTCATTCCAGGCAGTGTCACTCTAATAAGACGGCCTGCATGACTCACCGCCTTGCACCAGGGAGAAGAGGTGTGCGCTGTCTAGCATAGGAAGGCATACCTTTCAGTGCAAGTTCAAATGCATAGACAAACTCAGAAACTTCCCACACATTGTGTTTGTGCTGTCTTGTGCAGCACACTCGTGAAGCACCAGTTACTTTGGGAAATTAACACATTTTTCCTTGTTTGAGAATGCTTCAAGTAGACACTAGTTTTTGACACGAATACCAGTTTGGCTATCCTAGTAGGTTCAGTGCTTTAAATGGGCCTGTACTGTCCGGTACTGAGTACCGGCACTTTTTTATTTTGAGAGGGGGAGTACCTACACTTCTTGGGAAAAACGTAATACTTTTCATTAGAGAGTACGGCACTTCTCAGAAATAGGCAGGTACTCTGGCACAGAGTACCTACACTTCTATTTATCCATTTCAAGCACTGAGTAGGTTGGTCTTTACGTAAAAATCAAAAGTTGTTTGTGCTGACCGTCCCAAAACTCCTCCCTTGATGCAAAGTGATGAAAGTGGTGCAAAGTTTTTGTACTGTGAAAAGTGGACCTTCCCAGCGTAAAACGTCTTTGGCGTTGGATAATAAACAACAAGTGCTGCTTTGCATCACAGTAGTGCTGTCATAAAGCCATAGTAAATTTGATCCACAATGCAGAAAAACACAGGTTAAATGAGTTAATCCAGTTACAGCAGAGCTCTAAATGCGCGTACATGAGGGTAGAAGTGCTGGAGGGGATAAACAGATGGGATGCACTGGTTGGATTATGGAGCAACGAACACAAACTGCTCAGAAAAAAAACAAGCATTTTCAATGCAATGGGTCTCGCATTTGCTTGAGTTAGAGCTATTAGAGTTGGAAAGAAAAAAAAAGGCAGCGCGATCGCGCTGTGAAAAATAAACAGATAAAGTAGTCCGGACCCCAGGCTGAAACCATCGAGTCTCGTATGTTTTTGGTACTTTACTGGTGCTGTGTAGGTGGGCTAAACACTGGAAAAGGCATGACGTATGCATGCCTTTCACAAATGAAAGCAACTGGATTTTAAAAGGCAAGCCCACGAACCAATGTAGGTGACTGACGTGACATGGGCGTGGTTTGAAGCCCAAAGAGAGATTACAGAATGGACGGAGCGCTTTGCGCTCACCCATAAAAAGGCATTGAAGTGGAGCTTTAAACGCATATTATTACTCAGGCTTAGTCAGTGCTTGAAATGGAAAAATAGAAGTGCAAGTACCTGCCTGTGTCTGAGAAGTTCCGGTACTTTCTAATTAAAAGTATTACGTTTTTCCTGAGAAGTGCAGGTACTCTCCCTCCCAAAATAAAAAAGTGCTGGTATTCAGTACCGGACATTACCGGCCACTGAAAGCACTTGGCTTAGTTCATTCACTAAGCCGTTATGAATCACGTCCATCTTGCTAGCACATTCAGCAGGTCTAGTGGGAGGAACCTCAGCATCACTCAGTGGAAACTGATGGTACCTTGTAATAGCAACTAGATCGCACCTTGTTCTAGTAGATTGTACCCTGTATTAGCAGATAGTTGGCTTCTTGTATCCGCACTGTTGTTACACGGTCATACTATTTGTTCTTTGATATAAGAACCAAGGGGCATATTCAAGAGCCCTTAGTGACACTTTGCGCCACATTTGCTTCATTTGTTTTACGCACATGTGGCTCAACAAGGCCAAACTGGCCGTGCCATGTTTACAAAGTGGCGCAATGTATGCATTGTGCCACTTTGTAAACCCTTGCGCCACATTATGCCTGCGGCGGGCATAATGTCTGCTAGGGGGGCATTCCCCTGTAAGGCAGGCAGAACAAAATGGCTCAAAGTAATCGAAGAGATTTCCTTGTGTAATTTTTATCTGCATTTTTAACGCATGCTCAGAGCAGGCATTAAAAGGAGACTCCCATTGCTTACAATGGGCCTCAGGTGCTTCCTAGGATTAGCGTCAACATTTTTTATGCTAATCCTGCAAAACGCAGAACTAGCATCAAAACTGTTGACGCTAGTTCCCTAACTACTGCCATGGTGTGCCGTATGTTAAATACGGCGCACTCATGGTGGCGTTAGGGGGGTGCTAAGGGATGCAAGAAAAGTGGCGCTGCAATATGTGCAGCGCCACTTTTCAAAAATTTACACCTAGGTGTCACTGCTCTTGTTATAGTTGTAAAGAACACCTGTATCACATGGTGTGTGAGCACTACAGAAACCTGATAAAAAGTAAATAAATTAGTAGATTACCACTGGCCATGCTGTTAGTACTGCCTTAAATTTCAGGCTCCACAGCTTCTTCAACACTTACGGGATGTGATGTACTGCACTTACCACATTCAAGAGAGTACATATACAGTGCCACATGCCTATGGGTGTTACTGTGTGGGAGATGGGACCGGTCGGTGTCACTCTAGCCATTTTGCTTCTTTGTTCTCCAAGGTCTTTGGTCCATGTGTGCAGCCAGGGCCATCCTATAGCGTTATCAGCCATCTCGAGGTCATTAATAGCACAGTTTTTATTTTTCATTATAGGCACAACATTAACACTGCCCAAAGGCGGAGTATTCTTGGCAACTTTAATTCTCTAATTGGTCTTTCCATCCCTGGATCCACATCTTAATGTCACTTACGTTTGGTGCCCAGTCCTCCCCTTGGAAAACAGGGGAGAGAGATTGGCATAATTTGAGCAGCCGCTTCACACCTCTATTATACCATCTTCCCCTGAGCCTGTCCTCTTTTCTTCATGTTCTTCAACTCCTTTTATGTGTTTATATAGTCATGATGTTCCAAGATTACCAAAATATGACACCGGCAATCAGAAAGATTTGTAAAGCACACCAAAGTAGAATTTATCATCTTTAATGCACGTCTATCAATAATGGTGTTTTCATCAGGAAATGCAAGAATAATACATTTCAAAGTAAAATAAAATTGCGCAAATGTAAAACAAAATGTCAAAAAGTAGCAAGTGTGTCATCATATTCTACAAATATTTCTCATGCAGTGATACGATCACTACTTGGCATTACTTAATGTTCTAGAGTGCATTATCATGGGATAATTGTCTTCTACCCAAATTATGTGACTCAGAACAAACACAGGTGCACATGAATGGGTGAATAGCAATTAGTACATATAGGGCCAGATGTACTAACATTAGTGTATGCGATTACCCAATAGCAAATTTGGTGAAATTTGTGATTCGCTATTTGGTAATCGCAAACACCAATGTACTAACGTCTGTTTTACACTTCTTGCATTTCCTAGTGGGTCGCAAATAGACCTACTCAATGAATATTAATGAGTTAGGTCTCAGTTTATGACCCATTGGGTATCGCAAAAATCACTGGGAGTGTGGCCTGCTGGGGTCACCAGGACACAATGTCTGTGACTGCTTTGAAATAAAGCATTTTTTTTTAGTACAGCCCGTTTTCCTTAACAGAAAATGGGATGTGTTTAAAAAAATGAAAAGTTTCCTGTTCATTTTTTAAGAGTAGGCAGGGACTACTGCCTGCTCTTAAAAAGTATTTTCCCAATCATTCACAAAGGGGACCCCTTCCCATTTGCCAATGGGTTACCATCAACTTTGAGATGGTGGTAAAGTATGAATGTTTTGCAACAAAATTTAGGTCACAAAACATTTGTACATACTATTCCAATTTGTAATTAGGAAAAGGTGCCCTTAACATGGCCCTTTCGAATACCGAATTGCAAAATCTGCATTGCAAACCGCAATTTGGGCTTTGTATACCCTAAAAAGCATTTTTATGTTCGAATTGTTCAGTTTGCGACAGAATAAAATCTTTGTACATCTGGCCCATAGTGCCCTGTACAGCATTCAATAATGCAGTTACAACACAAGAGTGCTTTAGAAGTCTCCGTCAGAGCTGTTAGTTTAAAACAGTAAACATAAACTGTGTTACTGTGTAATGCTAAAAGACGATTGAGGAAAGGAAGTGCATGAGGATATAAAAATAAATGCTATGAGAAGGTAGCACTGCAACAAAATATGTGATTCACAATCTGATCGTCAGGTGGTAAATTAGAGAAACAGCAACAGAGGGGCATAATTTAGTGTGATTCAAACTACACCTCAGTTGCATTTAAGAGCCCACCACCAGTGCTGCCATATGTTGGGGTTGCCCAGGACGAAAGGTGCCTGGTCTTCATTCCACCTAATACCTTTTTTTCTTCTACCACATCCCACATCCTGTATCTTTATCTCACTCATGTATCTTCTTATTCAACCCTGCTTTCCCATGTTGTCACTGATGTCTCTTATCTTTTCCCTTCCTCCTACTTTCTCTCTTTTCTTGTGTTCTCTTGCTTGATCTGGGTCAAAGTTTGATAATGACAAACGCCCTCCCTCCCCCCTCCCTAAAAATAGTGCTGGTGCCGACCACCAGCATAAACTAATCAATAAGTATGTAGTTTTACTAACTTCAGTAAATGTACGTAAAGATCTCTTCTTTGCTGGAGATGATGTTCTCACTTGACATTGAGATGTTGGGTGTGATTATAATCTCATACTGTTTCTGAGTTCCACAGCTAGTACCACATCCTGGAATAAGCCTTGAAATGTTTGCCCAATTTACCCTTTGAGAGTCAAGAGTACAAAAGGACTTCTTGGCTGGCCAAAAGAAGGACAATAGTCTTTTGAAATCTTGTGACATGAGTTTGTACCTGACTGTTTCTCCATCTTCTAAGTCCTCTGTAATTAATGGTAAATAGCAGAGCAGATTTGCACAGAACGAGGGGTTATGAGGAATCTATCAGTGATCTCTGCACATCCTGCATCCTGGCACCCCTATACAGAAAATTACTATGAAGCTTGGTGGCTCACTGCGTGTTATGGACCTTTACGGCCATCTTGGGGTTCTACTGTAGTGACATTTCTAAGTCATTCTTCAGTCACATGGTTTATGTCAATTGTCAATTATGTCTCAGTGGCATCATAGGATCATAACAAATAGTTACCTATCATCTCTTCTTCATATTACATGTTTAACTATTGTTATTGCAGACAAAGATGTGGTTCCTAAACTAATACTTCACAGGAATGAGGTTGACACTCAATTATTTTCCATAATATATGGAAATTACTTCACTCCCATTAATAATGGGTTTTATCTAATTAGTGGAAACCAGCAGTCTTTACAAAACCCACGACCGACGGGAAGGGTGGCCTTTTAAAGACATGTTATATATTTCCATATTGTGTGCATATACCATTGGATTCCATTCAAGCATCAATCTTTGTTCCAGGAAGTCTACAGACTTGCAATGCACATTTGCCCATTTCAGACTTCCCTGTGTGGGACAGAGCCTGCACATACAAAGTGGTTTGTGGACATATTCTCCGCTGCAGCCATGGCTACACCCACCAACAAGCACAAATGTAAGGAGACCCTGCCCCTAATATATCAAACTTATAAAAAAACACGAAAGTCCTAATTGTACATAGCTCAAACGAAGACACCCGGGGGCAACCTTGGAAGGATTAGAGCAGAGTAAATAGAAATTCAATGCAGCCGACCTATTCTGGGACTGAATATTGCAGGACACATTTAACTGGAAATTGTGTTTTACTAAAAGGCGCCATATCCATACAGTTCAGTACCCTGACCTGCCCCCATCTCCTTTACGAGTAATAAAATGCAGGAATGGCCGGGGCCCTGCGGTCTGTGTGCACACAATGCATCCCCTGGTCTTCCCGTCCTGACATCCTGTCCCCTCTCTTCTCCCGGGCCCGTGTGTCACTTCCAGTGATTGTTCGGCCTCGGACCGCTGTGGCTCTTGAGGCTCTCCCGGGCTGATGGCTCCTGCTGACGTCACAGCAGCTCCTCTCAACTGTTAAACACAAAGAGAAAAGACTAAAGGGGACGTAGGTCTCGAAAATGCAGAAATGAAAGCAGGATGTGTTCTCATAAACAATAAAAGATGCTTTGTGCAGTCGCTTCAAGTCAAAGCTCAAATATACCTACAATGGCGTCTATATTGCAGAGTTAGGCCTCCATCACACACGTTCAAGTCAACTTTTATATGCTTTGTGATGTTTGAATGGAAAGTCCAAATTCAGCTCATCATGCAGGTTTCTGATGCAGCGCTTTCAGATTTGTGACCTCGTGCTTTTAGAAGCAAGTCTCAGTTCAGCATCGCTTGCAGTTTTGCACTTTTGGTTCCCTAAAGGTGGTCAACGGTATCCAGTGATACATAGACGGTAAGAACTCAACCACAGAAGAGTCTAAGATGGAGATGCTTTTGTTGCACATGACCACGTGCCTGGGCCTGCTTCTACCAGCACAGTAAAGCATTGAAACATGTTGACCCTTCTTTAACAAGCATTGGCAAAACCAATAAGTCTCGCCTATAAGAGCTATTGGCTATGGCAATGTTTTGTAGTCATGCTGAACAGTAGTACATATGCTTTGCAGTGTGACTAAAACTAATTTTATAAAAAGCAGTATGATGAAGTCAGGGCAAATGTGGGTGTGTGTGTACGTGTTTCTTTTTAAAGTGCATTAGCGCTGGATGCATCACAGTCCTTTTTTTTATTATTATGATTTTTAGGAACGCTGCTACACAGCATGGCTACAAATCATTGCCAAAGTCGGCAAAGCCCATGCTGTGCAACATGAACAAAAGGCATTGGCAGAGCCAATAGCCTTAATGGCAAGAGCAATTGGCTTTGCTAATGCTTGTTAGGTCTTGGCACAACACCTCTGTGATTCCAAGAAAATCAGTCAATCTACCCATGAGTAAAAAGGAAAAAATATGACATCTGGCAAAAAAGTCCTATAAGGAAAGCATATCTTAGTGACAATACATTTAGAAGCAGATAATATCTGTTGTCTCCATAAAAACAGATAACAGCTGTTGTCACAGTAAAAATCTATTTCAAATGAGAAAAGGGCTTCTTTAACGTTTGAGTGCATAGTAAAACATACTTACATACGACAAGAGGTTGAACAAGGAAAACAGGGACGAAGAAAAAATAAAACTAGTACCTCAATCACAGCTCAATCAGAGGTAGGACAGCAATCAAGTTGCAGCAATCAGTACTTGGTTCATGCTCAGCAAAAAGTACAGGAAATGAAGCCAGCAGGCACTGGTCAATTAGAAGGCAGCAAGTAAGAGTGACAACAATGAATGTTGAGAAATGGGCAGGCTGCAAGTCCCTTGATGTCTAAAATATTTCTCGCAAGAGAGGGCACCTGCAGCACAAGCGCTGTCAGAGGATGGCCCTCTATGTAGTTTGCAAAGCTTGGCACACTGTGCAGGGGTCCAGGCAACCACACGTTGGTTTACAGAGGGAAAAACTAGATCACCTAATGCTCTAATTTTCATAGTAGTTTGGTTGAACGGTTAGGCCAATCTTCGATAAGTGAAATGCATTTGTTGTACTAACAGTACCAATCATGCAACCCACACATTCGAAGGAATAACTCGAGAGCAATTTATAAAATTCTTCCGATTTTTATGTAAATTATAAGACCAAGATTATCAAAATGGGTTAAGTACTTTTTGAGATATGTTTTTTTGAATTTTATTAAAAATAGTATTTTTGTGTGTAATTACGCACCATATTAATGAATGAAAAGTCACAGTTAAAAATATATATAAAATCGTACAGTTGAGGTACCAAGTTCTTCTTTTGCAGGCTGGTCGAGGCCATCGCTGGGCATACTGTGCCAGCTGGAGAAGTTCAGTTGGCTCCCAGTTCCGGCGGGAGCAGTGATGAAAAGTCTCTAGAGCTGGTGCACCCCCTTGACAAAGCACTGCACAGGTAAGTTTAGAGGAGGTTCCTTGGGGTCCCCTTGGAGTGTCAAGGTTGCAAGAGGTGGGGGACCCTTAGGGCACAGCAGGTTCTTTGATGCAGGGCACATGGGCGGCCGGGTGAAGAGCGAATCGGTTACCCAGGAGCTGTGCTTAAGGATACCCTTTGGAGCTGGAGGTAAGTCGGTTCAAGGGTCGTTTGCAGGACAACGGGGCACTCTGGTGGGAAGTCCAGGGTGTTCCTGAAGTCCCTTGAGTGGAGCTTCCTCGTGATCCTTTTTCAGCCTTAGGTAGGCTGGTTTTCCTGGTATCCAATGTCAGCTGACTAGTACCCAGGTATTGGTATGGTTTGACCACTGGAGGGTGCAGTACCATCAAACTTGGTACACTTGCAGGGTTTGTCCTTGTGTGTCGTTGGGTATGGCTGCAACTTCAGGTTCAGGAGTTAGCAGCTGGTCAGTGAAGTGACCCTCAATGAGTTGCTGGTTTCTTCTTTGTTGCAGAGTGGTACCTCCACTCTAGAGGGAGTTCTTGGGCTATTGGTGAAGCCTGGATGTCCTCTGGGGTACTTGAGGTCAGCCCAGTTGTCCAGCTTCTCCACAACGGCGGGTCCTGGGTGCAACAGGCAGGGTTTGGTGCCTTTTCTTTGTGTAGCAGGTCCACAGTTCTCGTGCCTTGGAACTTCTGGGTGCTGGTCTTCTTTGTGTCCTTCGAATCTGATTATCTGGTCTAGGAATGCCCACTAAATACTGAAGTTAGTGAGCATTTTAGGGGAAACCTGGTAGTGTCCACACCCACACCTATACCCACTACAGTGACCACTTCCTGTTGGAAGGGTTACTTCTATGTACCTGATTGGCTACTTCCCTTCCATCCAACATGGAGGAAAATAGAAATGGAGGGTCCACCTTGCAGGCAATACCTTAGAGGTGGTGCATATCAGGTGGGGCCACTCCTTCAACCCTTTGTTTAGTTTTCCTGCTGTTGCTACCGCCAAAAGTGGGGGTTTGCAACAGGGGAGGCTATCTGCTGTAAGCAGCAGACCTGGGGGTCGAGTTTCAAGGGCAGTAAGCCCTTTGAAGCTCACCAGTAGGGCAGTGCACATTCCTGAGGGAGAGGGTGTTAGCACCTCCACCCAGGAAGGGCATTGTTCTGAATCCCAGAGAGCAGAAGCTCTCATCCCAGGGGTTCAGACTTGTGTCTGGAGGCAGCAGGCTGGTTGGGACCGCCCAGCAACGATGCCAGGGTAGTTCGCTTTTGCAGGGGGCACCTCTAAGGTGAACCCTGGGTACATTATATAATAAATCCAAAACTGGTACCAGTTTGGATATAGCATTCTGAGTTGTTTGATAGCAAACAACCCAGGGTCCAGAGTGGCCACCATACAGCTGTGAAACTCGTACTTACCAGTGTCCAGCACACATATTAAAATGGCTGCTCTGTTCACTATTCCCAGGGTTGGCATGGACACAGTGGGGGCATATTGTTCATGCAGCTATGCCCTCACATATAATATGGTGCACCCTACCTTAGGGCTGGAAGGCCTGCCAGAGGGATGTCTTATCCATTGTGTATGCAGTGTAAGGTGGACAAAAATGGCTTTATTTTTCTCCTGTCTAAATTTGCTTCCATTTCAATGTAAATTAATGAAGAAATATATTTACCTATTTTTTCAAGATATCACTTTCCTGTTTCTAAATGAAAGTATGCGTGCGTAACACAGATACAAGTTCCTCTTCAAGCATAACAGCAAAATGGACCATATTAAACTTTTTTTTTAAACTATCTGAAGTACACAATGCGAAATAGTACAAATGCATTTCAGCGTAAGCAGGGCTGGTCAGGTCTTTGTAGTGGATGGTCACTCCTCACTGGGTTGCCATTAGTCTGGACCGGAGCGGTCAGATGTGGCAGAATGGTGTGAACTCCGCAGGACGTTCAGTTAGTCCTTTTCACAACAGAGGAGCTCCCTCCACTGGGCACCTGGCTTTCCCCTTCTCGGAGGTCTGCGCCTTTGGGAACAGACACCACAGCAACCGTCGGCTGTGTTTTGCTTGGAACAGGGACTCGAAAGAACAGCCTTTAGGATGTTAGTGGGCCCCAAACTTCCTAGAAAACTATTCGCAAGGATGTGACGTGAACCGGAAGCCGGGTTAGCGCCATTGCTTCACGCCCCCGCCCCTCCCTCCCACGGGCCTATGGTGTCTCCACGATCTTGTGATGTGTTTCTTTCTGTCGGCGATTGATCTCCAAAGTGAAGCGACACTGATGGTAAACAAATGCGCCAAGTGCCCATAATATTTTATAAGGCGTTACATTTTGATCACTCGTTAATAGTTTGAACTTTTGTATATTTAAAAAGGTTGTAACAAGCAGGGGAAGAGTGGCTTTTAGCAGAGAAAGAGGCCTTCGGACATAAAACAGGCTCAGCCGGGGCTGCAACAGTGCAAGCTTCCTCTCCAGATAGACGCAACACGGATTGGGCAAGTGCAGACGTTCCGCACATACACAGAAGAGGTGCCGCCCAGGTGTACTGTTAGTACCAGGGCAGTCTTACCCATCACACAGTACAGATACAGTCAGGGTCGGATTGGCATCACAATTAGGCCCAGGCACTCCCAAATAAGTGGCCCACATTCCCGGATCTGTAGTATTTTTTTTTTTGCAGTTTTACATAATGTATCCTTGAGTCAAGGGCATTAGAGCAATTTACGTGAGCTCCAGTTACATTGCACAAGATCAAATTATTTTTTATTTTAGGTGGGGAGATTCAGTGATTTGCCCAGAATCACAGGAGCTCATGCCGGAACTCAAACCCGGGTTTCCTAATATGAGAATCGGTTAAAGGCACACACGCTCCCAGTTAACTGCAACAATTGATATCTATCAGGCATAGGAGAGCAACAGAGACTGGAGGGGAGGGAGATACAAATAACCTGAGGAGCTCCCTATCTGGCCTTCATCAGCCTCCCGCCACTCTAACTCTCCAGTCCTCCTACCTTAGTCCTCTGCAAAACAAGTGTTATTGGATTCCCATCCTGATGAAACCTACAGTTGACTCCCTGGACCTCAAGAATTACCGTCCAACCTCCCTGCTGCCTTTCCCAGCCAGGGTCATCGAAAAAGGCCATCAACACTCAGCAAGCACATCGAGGACAACAACACCCTGGACATCTGCCAATGAGATTTCAGGAGCAGTCACAGCACGGAGACCGCCCTCATCGCCGTCACAGATGACATCCGTTCACTCCTCGACCGCGACCACACAGCAGCCCTCATCCTACTCGACCTATCTATCGCCTTTGACACGGTTTCACACCTCGCACTCTGCAGCAGACCCCAGGCAGCTGGCCTCCGCAGAAAGGCCCTACAATGGATACATTCCTTCCTCTCTGGCAGAACCCAGAGAGTCACACTCCCTCTTACCTGTCAGAACCTACTGAGATCAGCTGTGCAGTTCCTAAGTGCTCCTCCTTGAACTGCACACTCTTCAACATCTACATGGCCCTGCTCTCATCCATCATCAGGAACCATGGGCTGAACATCGTCTCCTGCGCAAAGACACCCAGCTGATCATCTCTCTGACCGAAACCCCACAACTGCTAAGAAGAATTTCTACATCAAGATGGAAGCCGTCACCACCTGGATGAAAGGGAGCTGCCTCAAGCTAAACTCTGACAAGACCGGGATCCTCATCCTGGGACCCTCCACATCAGCCTGGAACGACTCCTGGTGGCCATCCACCCTCGGCAGCCCCCACAACTACAGACCACCCACGCAACCTCTGCTTCATCTTGAACTCATTGCTCACCATGACCCGCCAAGTCAACTCAGTCGTGTCCTCCTGTTTTAACACTCTCCAACTGCTCCTGAAGATCTAAAAATGGATCCCAAAGGACTGCCGCGGAACCGTGACCCATTCCCTGGTTACCAGCGGACTTGAATATGGCAATGCCCTCTACACCAGCACCACCCAGAAGAACCTGAATAAACTACAGCACATCCAAAATGCCTCCGCCAGACTTATCCTGGACATTCCCTGCCACAAACACATCTTCAATTGCCTAAGAAACCTCTACTGGCTTCCAGAAAAGGATTAACTTCAAACTCCTCGTACATGCATACAAGGCCCTCCACAACCTACCTCAACCACTGCATCACCTTCTTCTCCCCTACCAGACCTCTCCACTCCGCTCAACAATCACTAGCCACCATACCCTGCATTCGGAGGACATTGGGTGATGAAAGATTCTTTGCCTTCCTCGCAGCAAAGACCTGGAACTCCCTGCCCCTGCACCTCAGGCAGTCACCATCACTATATCAGTTCAGGAAAGACCTCAAAACCTGGCTTTTCTATTGAAGTTCAGGGGACAAACCACACCCCCCCAGCTCCTTGAGACCCTTACGGGTGAGTAGCTGCGCTTTATAAACACAATTTGATTTGATTAGCCACACCTTGAGGTCTCTGTCGCAGCTGGCGGGAAGACAGAGAGTAGGCACCTCCCATGCTATGACAGAAGGAGCAGTCTATTGTCACTCTGCTTTGGACAATTAGCCAGCTTGACGTGGGTCATGCTCTGTATATGCATGCAAAGGCTATAACAACAGCCTTTCACGTTTTACACTTCCAGTAGAGAAGGAGACAGCCCTTACTGATTAGACTGCTTAGTTTCCCTTACTGTTTCACTCTCGCCGCCGTCTCCCACCGCCTCCAGCTGCCTCACTCCTCTTGTGGTGTCCCAGCATTTGCTGGGACACCAGTACAGGCTCCACAGCAATCCTGGTGCTGCTTACATGCTAAATATAGCATTTAAGCAATGTCAGGATTGGTCTGAGTGGCTCTGACTGCTGTTCAGACACAAGCCTGGGATATGTGCTGTTTCTCCAGCCCCGCTGTGTATACAGCCAAGTTGGAGAAAAGTAAGTGCGCATGTGTGTTTGGCCGGCCTCAGATGGCAGGCCAAATAAACGTACACATAGTGCCTTCTCCCATCCTCTCCCTCCAATCCCCCATGGCCCAGCCCCACCCCTCCCTGTACACTCTGCTGGCTGAGCCGGCAGATGAAAAATGCTGAAAAATAAAACGATAGCAAGCTATTGTTTTATTTTTCATCTGCTGGCTCAGCCAGGGGGGCGACGTCTCTCCGCCACTGCGGAGGAGCTGCCCCTAAATGAATGTCCACTTTTTCCCCTTGAGATAGTCTGTCCCCCTTATGAATTATACACAGGGCCACTAGAATTATGCAGCAAGGATGGACAAAACTATGTGCCAGGGCTAACTAAATTAAGTGGTAAGAAAAGGCAAATCATTCCACATAATCAAGCACATTTTGTAATAGTATTACTCCATTATTTTGAAATTTTTACACTTTAACACTATCTGGGCAAAGGTTTTACCTCTTTAGTACCAGCTTGACACCCAAATACAGCAATAAGCAAAAGAAAGGTGTCCAGTTAGCCTTTGTGAAAGCTCTTCCACTGTGTAGCAACAGGTATTGGCACATTGTTAGTAAATTTTGATTGCTTGAGCTAAAAACACAATGTTTTTGGTAAAATCTGCATATTATGCAGCAGATGATGGATTATGGGGCAAATGTGGCAAATTCACAACTATGCAGAAAATACACCAGCTGTGAAATTGCATCATTTTTCTGGCCCTGATTATACAAAGGATCCCAAAGGACTGCTGTATAACCGTAACCCATGCCGTAGTTACCAGCAGACTCGACTATGGCTACGCCCTCTACACCGGCATGACCTAGAAGAACCTGAAGATACTACAGCACATTCTAAACACCTCTGACAGGCTCGTACTTGACATTTCCCACTGCTAACACATCACCAATCAGTTAAGAGACCTCCACTGGCTTCCTATCCGGAAGAGAATTAACTTCAAACTCCTCATCCTGCCATACAAGGCCCTCCACGACCTAGGACCCGCCTACCTCAACCACCGCATCACCTTCTATTTCCTCCACCAGACCTCTCTGCTCTGCTCAACAAGCACTAGTCACCGTACCCCGCATACGGAAGACCTCGGCTGGAGGATATCCTTCGCCTAATTCGTGACAAAGAGCTGGAACACTCTGCCCCTGAACCTCAGGCAGTCACCATCGTTACCTCAATTCATGAAGGACCTTAAAACCTGTCTCTTCAACTGAAGCACAGAGACAAACCCCCTCAGCACCTTGAGACCCTAACGGGTTAGTAGTTTCACTCTATAAATCCTGATTTGATTTGATACATGTGGTGGTATACTCTTCCCAGGAGAATGTGGGTAAGGGAGGAGAAAATCTTCTCCTGTGGTGCAGTGCATCTGAACGTTTGCCCTGATGTTCTGATGACATTCCTGTTCACTCTCAGAGAATCTGTACTTAGCTCACAATGCACTTTAAAATAATATTCCCTAACTTAATCATATCTACCTAATCAAAGGCATGCTCCAATTACCTTTAGTTTCCTAGTGCTAACTTCTCAGAGACTCATTCCTTAGTTAAAATACTTTTTTCATTATATTAAATGCAAAATGCATTTATCTTAATGATATTCCCATTTGATTTTTGCAAGTCAATAATAACCCCTTTCTGGCGATTTGAACTATGTTGATTTTCCCCATGATCGTCATGTGAACCAGCCATCTACCTGGAATCAGCGGGACCATGGTCTGATACCGGCTGTTGGTGCATTATCGGGTAAGTGCTGTAATGCAAGACATCATCTTTGTCTCCCAATTGCCTAGCAATGCTGGAAAGGAGTGGATTAAAAAAGTCAGCCAATCGAAGAGCATCTCAGAGACATCCAGTGTGAGACAGCAGCATTTTAAAATCATGTGGGAATATAAACGCTCAGCCCCAGCTGCCCAGCACAACACTTCAGTGCACCAACACTCCAGGGCTATACTCGGTGTGATGACCCACCTGTCCTGCCACCGACAACTTTTTAACAGAAAATCACTCACGTTGTGTGATGACCATAACAATTAGGCCCATTTGGCATCTGTAATTGACACCAAGAGCAGGACTGAAGTGTTGCTTCAAGCTCTACAGAGCCCTGACAATTTCAGATGACTAGACTTTATCTTCATGGGAAAGAGCAAACCTACACCTCAAGGTTGCTGGACCTATCAGCAACATTTAACAGTATCTACCATCTGCCGCAACAATAAGAGATGCCATCATCTTGGAATGTGCAAAAATGCTCCGAAAATGATTGATGGCTACTTCAAAGAAAGACAGCGCTTGGTACTCCTGCTGCCATTCATATCTGTCCCACAGGCCCAACATTGTGGCGTCCATTAGAGGCCATCAGCTTTTTCTGCTATTCAACGTGTACCTAACCCTTTGACAAAATCTGTAAGCCTCTCTTGTTACAACTATGCAGGTGATAACACAAATCATCCTAAAATGGATGCCCCTAAAGACATCTAGTAGTCAAGGTTTCCCTGCCTTATATTAATGGATGATGAGCAAGTGCCTAAAGCTGAAACCAACAAAAACAGAGATGAACTCAACAATGACACAATGACACAAACACCTACAGACATATGGTCAAATTAACTTTATAACTCTCCAGCTACATTAAGAATAATGAGAAACCTGGGGGTAACCATGGACTCAGATCTCCCTCTGACACCACATGCCAACAACGACACAAGGAGCTCCATCTACACAATAAAAGCACTGCAGCACATCTTCCTTCACCTTGAATACCAACCCAACTACACACTATCCTGATACCTGTGACCTCCAAGCATAACTATGTCCATAGTCTATGCCGTTGCATGTCCTGGTTCATCATTTGCAAAATTAAATTAATCAGACATTCTGAAGCAAGACTCCTTGCCCAGTTTCACGTAAAAGAGCACATGAGGTCAGTCGCATTCTGTAGCCATAATCACACTAACGGAGAGTAGTGAGGGAGATTAGAAACATGTATTTGCTGGAAAACGTCCCATACTAGCTCCCTCTTCAAAAGACTAGTTACCACAAGAAAGTATGGGCTTTACAAATGAAATGGAGCTCGGTCAATGAGAGATTATCCGTGGGCTCCTGGACCTCACTGGGTTTAGAAGATGCGCGGTGTGCATGCTGTGTCGGGAAGGGGGGGGAACTTCCTTTTACGGACTAGGTGGTCTCACACACTATATAGTGTCATGCTTCATCATTTGACCACCTAGCCCCACCCAGGTAGGATAGTACCACCTGGGCAGACTCAACCTCGCTATTAAAAGAACAGGAGGAGTGCGTAAATATATTATATTTGGAGATAATGGGATCCAGCTAAGCTACGGGGATATAGAAGCACCTAGGTAGTTACCTGTGTGTAGTCTGCACTTTTAATAGTGGTGACTGCTGGTGCAACTAAAAACAGGGCGGGACACCACGGTGAGAACAAGGACTCACTCGGTCACCTCACAAAATATTGGCCGACATGTTTCTGCCCTCTACTAGGAGCCGTGGAAGGTCTAGGGGCATTCTTCAGGGCCTAGGATCCCTAACCATCATGCAAGGTGCAGACAGATAAGCCTCCCCTTGTAAAAAAGGGGGGGGGGAAATATGATATATTGATAGAGTGCGCCTACCTGTAGCAAGGAACTACCTCGCGGAGGCCCTAATGATTGAGGTTACTTGCCTCAGATTCCAGGAGGGGGAGTGTCCCCTTATAGTCACACTTACATCAAAGGAGGCGCTCGCTGTGTGCCTATCCCGACCCCTTGCTGGACAGAACTGCGAGGGGCACTGTGGGACTGTTTGCAAAAGGGCAAACAGCAACTGCTGAAAAAGTGAAGAGTTTTGCCCCAGGAACTTGTACCCTATTGGTTAGAGAGTGCTGAGGATTGCCCCTTCTCCCCCCCACCACTGCCTAGCTGGTGCCAGGCAAAAATGTGGTACCCTTTGATACAATTTCTGTATTTGTGAAAAATCAGAAGAGGAATAGACCTGCAGTCTGTGACTTGAGAAGATCTCCAAAGGACTGGATCTGCTACCCCTTGTCCCCAGGACAAAGAAGTGGACTACCAAGGTCAAATGCCTGGTCTCCTCTGTGACTACAGGGACTCAACAAGCTGTAAGAGACCTTTTCTTGGATGTACCCAGTTGACTAGTGGCAATTAGGGCCGTTCTAGACTTTGTTGGCTTCTGCCTAACAGCCTGAGTGTTTCTTTGTGACCCTCCTCCCCCAACACACTCCCTTCTCTGGGCGCTGGGGATCTTATATGCACCCCAGTCGCTATCTGAGTCCTAGAAGAAAGTCTGGAAATTTTGTAAACATTTTCTCCACAGCTTCAGTATCTGATTGGCAATGCCACATCATCTAATTGAATTTCAGATTTGTCTTGGTCAAGGCTTCCTGCACCTCAGAAAAAAGGACTAAGTCCCATTCTGTTTTGGGACTT
This sequence comes from Pleurodeles waltl, assembly GCF_031143425.1. NCBI lineage: Eukaryota > Metazoa > Chordata > Amphibia > Caudata > Salamandridae > Pleurodeles > Pleurodeles waltl. The sequence continues at coordinate 1,006,505,006 of NC_090449.1, read as the reverse complement.
AAACATTTTCAGCAAGAAATATCCAAAGCTCTAGAGCTCCAGAGGGACCAACCTGCTTTAAATATTCAGCCTTCGGTTCCACAATGGCAGTTACAATTTCAGCAGTAGCCTGCTCAAAAAGGATTTTTATTCTTCAGGGGTGTGGAATTTATTAAAATATCTACTTGTCCACGGGACAGGTTGCTTCTCAAATCTACTTGTCCTGTAAAAAGATCTACTTGTCCCTTTGGTGCCATGTAGTGTGGCGCCAAATTATAGCAGCAATCTCATTATGTAAGAGCTCTGATAATAGCCTCTCTGATTATGCCAGGGCTACTACCATAGTAGGGCTTGAATACTAGCAGTTTCAATCCCTACTGTAGCAATTTCCTTATTTTTCCTCCTTTCTGCAGATCTGCATACTGGGGCTGGAGGAAGCAGTAAGCAATAGTTCCAGGGCTGGAATGCCTTTGAGTCTGCAAAACTACTAACCTGCATGTTTTAAAGATTTTCACCAGCTTCTCTCTAATATTTTCCCATAATAAGAAAGGTTGGACATTTACTCCTGACAATGGCAGAATTAGAACTTCTTCCAGGGTTGGGAAGAAAGTGGCTGGAGGGAAAATGAACTTGCAAATGCTCAATAGATTTTCACATGAGCAAATCTACACATGCGTATTTACCCATGCTAAAATACAGTTCACAAATATTTTATAGGGGTACGACATATACCATGGGTGCACTTTTGTGACTTTCTTTAAGAATTTGGGGCCACATGTAGGTAGGTTCAGATTTGTGACCCGCAAATTGCGAGTCGCAAATCCGAATGTAGGATGGTGTCCCTGACACCATCTGTGATTCGCAAGGGCTTCGCAAATGTTCACCTCATGAATAATCATGAGGTGGGTCGCAATTTGCGACCCCCTTGCGAATGGCGGCCTCACAGGGATGGTGGCCTGCTGGCGACAGCAGACCACCATGTCTGTGACTGCTTTTCAATAAAGCAGTTTTTTTTTTTTTTTTTTTTTTTTGTAATGCAGCCCGTTTTCCTTAAAGGAAAACGAGATGCATTACAAAAACGAAAAATGAAACGTTTTCGTTTAATTTTTTCAGAGCAGGCAGTGGTCCGCAGGACCACTGCCTGCTCTGAAAAAATGTTTACAGTGACATTCACAATGGGGAAGGGGTCCCAGAGGGACCCCTTCCCTTTTGTGAAAGTGTTAGCACCCATTTGAAATGGGTGCAAACTGAGATTGGTTTGCGCCCGCATTCGCAAAACAATCCTACATTGCACTGCGAGTCGCAATTAGGAAGGGAACACCCCTTCCTAATTGCGAGTCACAAACCCGTTTTGCGATTTGGTAACCAGGTTACCGAATCGCAAAACTGGGTTTGTGCATCGCAATGTGCTTTTTGCACGTCGCAAACTGCGAAAGTCGCTGTTTGCGACATGCAAAAAGCTACCTACATGTGGGTCTTGGTCCCTAATTAGGTCTGGTGTTAACAAAGACATTTTGTTTTTATTAAACGTCTATTTCTCTCTCTTTCGGCTGGCTTTACTGTGAGTGATCGCATTCTTCTCTTCCACAAGGAGCATATTGGCACACAAAGTAGTTTTGTTCAGTGTCAGGAACTACAGTGGCAATCAGTGACGTAATGAAACTGGAGGGTGCCCCTTTGCAAAGAACATGGAGGAGCCCCCTCTCCAGACTCACTCAGGGCAGGTGCTGTGCTGAAGGGGCCCCCTGAAGGGCGGCTGCGGGGCCTTTGTTATGCCACTGGTGGCAACATGTGCTTTTAGAGTTCAAAAACGTTTTGGTTTTTTTTTGCCAGTGTTTGTTACAATGTTGAGGACCTGGTAGCTCCCACAACAATAAAGTGTTAGAAAAGCCATGTCAAAACAAGACACGCATTGATGAAACTAAAAGACTTATAAAAATATGTCAGATCAGTTGGCTTTGTCAGTGTTTGTTTATTTTCATGCTTCCCATAATCGTGTTGAAAATGGTTACACTGATTTTCCATTAGAAATATTTTTGGGAAATACTAGCATGCATCAAAACATTTTACTAAATGACACTTCATTTGCATATAATCAGAGAGCATTCTGGGAGCATTATACTTAGCCTCATAGCCTAAACTTTTCAAACATGTGTATACACGTTTTTTTTTTTTTGTACTGGAACCAACGTCAGTAGTGAAGTGTGACATTAAAACATTTATTTACAGCACTCACCCTAATAATGAAGGTTTTCAAATAATGAACCATAAATACAAGTCCGAACAGCATTATCTCTTGGAAACACATTACCTCAACTGCAGTCTGTAAACAAACAGCCAAAGGGTTTGTGCTGCAGAGGGTTGGGTCTACTTGTCCCAAGGACAAAGTAAACATAAAATCTTGTTGCCCTTGACCCCAAACAAGATGTCCCGGGCGTCGGGCGATAGGAATTCCACATCCCTCATTCTTAAACAGTGACAAAGTCCCTTTCTGCATCGGGATTTTTATCATTTTGGTCTTACAACACACAAAAGTTTTCTCTTTATTTTAAAATTGGTTGTGAATTTTGTGTGTGTTTTGTGCGACATTTTCTACTGTGTTTACACTGTTAAAGTACTTTACAGATTGCTTTTGAATTATGCTTGATTGCCTTGTGTCACAGTTCTTCTGTAGTTCAGTAGTTCTCCTTAGTCACTTTTACTTTTGATGCTGAAAGTGTTCTGGGCATTTTCTTGCATTTTCGTTATCTCTCCAAGTTCCTAATATCCTTTTTTCAGAGACTAAAAGTTATTTGTAGACCATGGGTTGCATCTCTTAGGAATAAGCCTTTTCTTTTCGATAGGCACAATTGTATCACATGCTCCTGCAGCAGTTCCATTCTCAACCACTGTTCCTCCAGCCATTCTACAGAGAGTGCCCTAGGTGGATGAGATGCCTTTCTTTCTCCGGGTCACAGCATTTCCTTTTATGATTTAAAACAAGAAAACAGCAACACAGAAACAATAATATATGCATACTCCCATAGTCTTCTACAAGTATAAATAACTCAAGAACTCAAGGTGCTCATACACTAACACACATCGTTGCCTTGATGTGTATTACTGGAATCCCATGACAGTAAACCAGTAGTAAAGATCAAAGAAAGAAAGAATAGTGAAGCACACAATATGATCAATTATATACACAATTCAAAAGACCAATGATATCTTAGAAACAAAATTACAAATTTCGAAATTTATTTAGTTTTTTTGACAAGGAGACGAGGAGGTGAATTTCTGATGAGCGACGTGGCGAAATACAGGCAACAAATCACTTTGTTGTGACGTTCTGTACCGCATGTGTGGTACATGTGAACTATATCGTCTCTCAGTGGAGACCAAGAAGTGAAAACAAAATTACAGAATTTGATGTGGGCCCAATATGAAGAACTTACTTACAAGTTGAACTTATTCATAAGTTGTACTATATCCAGTCCCAACGGGGATTGTGACATTGAGGGATATAGGAATGATTAAGCCTTGAAGAAGTCCAGTTTGGACGAAACCCGTGTCGGCTGATGTTCTATGCTCATCATACTTAGTTTCACTATTATATCACTGTGTGTTATGTATTGTTTTTTATTATATGTGTTTTTTATAATACAAATTTGGGATGTATTTATATGTATTTATGTCTCTGTAGCTTATGTTAAGGGAACCAACTACCATTGTAGCTAATGTGTACTATGTTTTTGTAAAAATCATTGTAAATTGTAACCTTGTTTCTAAGATATAATTGGTCTTTTGAATTGTGTATATAATTGATCATATTGTGTGCTCCACTATTCTTTCTTTCTTTTCCTTTTATGATTTACCTGGCAGTGGACGACCCACTAGTGAGGTCCTAATTTGCACCTTTCTTTTATGTGGAGGCCTTCTTCCAGACAATGCATACTATGCTATGGGCCTGCTCGGCTTTCTCCTTCCTACTTGAATGAATGAATGAATAACAGAAACTTATAAAGCATACAGCTACTCACCAGAGTGTCCCGGTGCTACCGGTATGACAGGAGGAGAAAACGCAACCACCCTTAACTACACAAGCTTGATTAAACAAGTGTGTCTTCAGTTCTTTCCTAAACATAACCCAGAAACTGATTTGTCGAAGATGCATACGAAATTGATTCCAGGCTCTGGCAACCAAAACTGTAAAAGAAGTGCCTCCAAGTCTCTGTTTTCTAAAATAAGGAACTCAATTAGGCTTGCCTTGCCAGAGTGCAGAGACCGAACAGGACAGTATTCTAACAGCCTCTCCATCAGATATTCAGGTGCTTGTAAAAGCTCTGGTGAGCCAGAGACAAGGCCTTGAATAGAAAGCGTTGCTGTACAGTCAGCTAGTGCAACTTTCTTCATAGTGAAGACACCCTAACCCTCTCAGCATTTTAAACAATAGGCCGACCGCTGCATTTTGAACCACCTGAAGTCAGTTAATCAAATAATCAGGCAAGCCCAAATAGAGAGCATTATAATAGTCCAATGTGGATAAAATTAACTCCCTCACCACCATCACCTGGGCATCTTGAGGGAGGAAGTGCAAACATTTCTTCAGCATCCACATGACCCAGCATTCGCATGACCCAGCAGCACATTCTCACTACTGCTGAGACCTGGACCACAAAGGAAAGCTGATTCTCAAAATCATGCCTACATTCCTGGCAGAAGATGTAGAGGGGGGAGTGGAGCCCGCCCTGATCATGCTCCCTTCCATCCTGCCCATGATCTCAACCGAACAATAACACTTAAATTTTTTCTGGGTTGCATTGGAGTTTATTAATTTTCAAGCAGTCCAACACTGCCGTCATACGTCTAGAAAACGCATGTTTCATCTCTGAAGAATCCCCAACAAATGTAGCCAGCATCTAGTATCATCTGCATATAAGATAACTTTGTTGAAAAGGTTTCGACCACCGCAGCTAGAGGGGCCATATATATATTAAACAGAGTGTGCTGAAAGATGGCCCTTGCCGCATGCCCCATCTCAGGCCGTTAGCCTTAGAAGCAAAAGGTTTCATCCTCACCACCTGTACTCGTTAGGTCAGAAATGGCCTCAACCACCACTTCCTAGTGTTTCTTGGTGAGGTGGTTGGAGACCCAACCTAATAAGTGTCCCAGCCTAACCTGAAAGTATTTTCCAAATCTATATTAAGACAACACATCTTCCTGTTTCCTGACCTATACAAGTAAGTGACTCTTTCTATTTTGCTGTTGCAATGCTTTGTGCTCCTTGCTTCTGGATTTCTTCCTGAACCTTTGTCTGTTTTCTTTTCCCTTATTCCTCTGAACTTCAGTATCCTTGCCTTTTATGTACCATTTTCCAAGACTGCTACTCCAGCTTACTTCCTTTCAGCTGATCTACAGTTCACTGCTTGGCATCTTCTGGGGGCATGTCATCACAGCCTCCCATAGCCTTCATGGATTGTTTATGTAGGTTTTTGCCCTCTGAACTTTTTTCCTCCTTGGGACTTCTTCTGGAAAGCACTACCTGATAGGCACTTTTCTGTGTCAGTGGTATTGTGGATACTGGAAGGGATCACCCTTGTCTCTGGCAGACTAAGGAGCTTATTTACAAGCCCCTTGTGCCACTTGTGTGTCATTTTTTCCCATATAAAAAGTGATGCACCAACAGCACAGTGGGCTTGTAAATAAGCCCCTAAATCTGAAGACTCTGCCGTTGAGGTTGAGAAGTAGCATAAGCAACTAAATCAGGCATCAAGTTCATGCCAGTTGGCTACACCCGTCACTCAGTTCCAAACTTGATCAAATTAAAGCTTTAGCCCAGAGGTTCTGCAGGATACACAGGAGTGTGTCATGAAAACCAGACTTTGTGTCAAACCTCTATTTCCCGAATGTCTGATATTCTGCTGGGTTCTCCCACAATTCATCATTTTTCCAGCAACCCAAATAAATTGAGGGAGTTCCTTGACTCTTTGATTGTATTCTTTTCTTTTTGTAAGATTCAAAAGTGTCTTTTCCAGACCGGCACTAGCTTGGACGACCCTCTAGTAACCTGTGAAGACCCCAGCATTTCAAATTATGCCACCTTTTGAACTGCCTTCATGCAAATGTTTGAAAGACCTGATCTTTAATTTTCAGCTGAAGCAGCACTTTGTGACATTCATCAAGGTTGGCAATATGTAATAATCTACATTACTTGTCTTCACCAGTAAGCTGCTGAGACTACATAGCTAGAGCGGACTTTGATAACTTTATGCCATAGAGGTCGGAGAAATGAGATTAAAGATGAGCTATTTCCTTGTTTCCGACTGGAGACCTTCTCTGCACTTAGGGATCAAGCCCTACTAATCGAGTATCATCTGCTTGAACGCAGATCTGAGAGATATATGATTCGAGTTACTGCAATAGGAGCTTCTGACAGACATCTTCTAAAATTGAAATTTCTTCTGAAGAATTGTCTACATCTTCAAGTGCAGAATCTAAGCATTATGGCTCCACCCGTGGCTCTCTTTTGGAAACTGAGTGCCCATGTTGTCGTAGAAATGGTCTGTGCTTAAATTCTGATTCTTTCAGACATCAAATCAGTTTAATTTGTTCTAAAAAAAACCTTGAGAAAAGTCAGGTTTTGTCCTTTGTGAGAGAAAAGAGGACGGAAGTACATCAGTTTTCTTTTATCGGAGCTTCTGAGGATTCCCATTTCTCAATTTTTCTTCTGCCAGTACGGGTTTGGTTGCCAGAAGGAAGTTTGATTAAGGTCTCAGCCCTACTGGATTGTGGAGCTAGTGGATTTTATTTGGATGAGAAGTGGCCAAAGAAATGGAGTATTTAATAAATCACAAAGAAATCTCCTGAGCAGGTACAGATGGTCAAAGGTACACCTCTGGCCTCTGGACATATCAAGGAAATGATAAAACCTTTAAAACTGACCTTTTTCTCCTTGATGCTCCTATCCACTAGGTTCTTTCCTGTGTCAGCAGCATTGTGGCTACTGGAAGGGGTCACCCTTATCTCTGACAAACTAGGAGCCTGATTACGAGTGCGGCAGTCCTTAGACTGCCACACTCGTGGTGACGGTCTTGACCGCTGCCAATGCAGCGGTCTGACCGCCACATTAGAACCCTAGCGGTCGGACTGCAAGGGAACACCAGGATCTCAGATCCCAGTGGTCTGGAGCATGGCGGTGGTCCTAATCTGCTAGGCAGAGCTGCCCTGGGGATTGCGACCCCCTTCTCTGCCAGCAGTTTCATGGCGTTAGCACCGACATGAAAAGGCTGTCAGAGAACAAGTGCAGGGGGCCCAAAGGGGCCCCCTGCACTGCCCATGAACTTGGCCAGCACTGTCACAATGTTCATTGTCTGCTTGGCTTTGCTTTGCAGACAGTGAACATTGCAAGGGTGCTGGTGAACCCTGCAGGCTACAGCATTGCCACTGGCTCTATTACGAGCTGGAGACAATGCTGTAGCCTGTTTCCCGCTAGTCCAGCGGGCAGAAACTCAGGTTTCCGCTTGCCGACCTAGCAGGAAACTCATAATAACTCAGGTGGGGAGGTCGCCGCGTAGGCGGCAGCCATCTTGTTGGGAGTTTGGCGGATGGGAAAGCCCATCGGCTAAACTCATAAGAGGACTCTTAAGTCAGTGAAGAGTAGACCGTTGAGGCTGAGAAGTAGCAGACGTCATGTCTGAGACAGTTAATACGACTGTTAACTGATAAATATACAACATGCATTATAACCATTTTGCAGGAAATGTCAGGTACTACTTGAGCCAGTTCAGCTTCTGTGAATTCCCTGCAGGATCTTTTGTTGACAATCATTGGTGGAAAGTGGCTAGCAAAGCGGCAGGTTTCATGTGTATGTTCAGCGGGATAAGGAATGATCTCCAGTAGGGCTAAGGCAATCCACTTTGTTCTTGCCGCATACAATGAGATACATACGAGTTTGCCCTCAAATCTCAGAAATAGTCAGTCAATGTTTGTTGCTATCTGATATGGTCGGTGACATCAGCAGTAACGTGTTTGTGCAGTTTGGAAGTGCAATAAACAATATTTCCATACGTGGTGACATTGGGGGAGGGATAAGGTGTGTTGCTTCTTATATAGAAGCAGGTTGCTGCAAATTTATTAGTGCAACATTACTGCCAATATTATTTTCGCTCTTAGTTGTAATTATAACAGCCCAGTGGAACCTACAATGTCTAAAACTGCTTCAGATTGGGTACGTGGGCAGGAATTATTGTCGAAGAGAAAATCAAACTTAAGTCGACAATTGTGTCAGCAATGAAGGTGGTCACTTATAATATGGCTGCACAACTTGATGGTAGAGAGGTAATTCTGATCTCTGCCAAAAGGCTTAACATTGTTTAGGTGTCTGCCTCTGATTTGGTGGTATGAGATGCAAAGATCAGAATATATTACACTTCAAGCAGGCATCAGATAATGTTTAAGTACAGTTTAAACTTTGGAGTGTATCTCATTTTCTCTGGTTAAACTGAGAGATACAGTGAGCTGAGCAGAGTTGGGCAGAATCATTGAAGATTCCCTAATCAGTTTCACTAGCACATTCAAACACATGGGACGCAAAAGTGGAGGGGTGCTCATGGTGACAAAAGTCACCCAAAGGATCGTTTAGATTTAGAATTTGGTGGATGCTTTTCCTGCAAAACTCACATATCAGGGCCATTGTTTTTTGTTTTCAATAATAAACTCCTCCTGTGAGAGTTTGACTTGGAAAAACAAAGGACCTCATTACAACCTTGGCGGTAAATGCCACCTACCGCCGTGCTGACGGCCGCCAACATACAGCGACTGCGGCGGTATACCGCTACGGGTACTATGACCCACACAAAGAAATCCGCCACTATACAGACACTCACACAAGTCTGCCAGACTAAAGGTCAGTGATAAACGGGCAGTACCAAAACCCACACCATTACACCAACTGGAATACGCCCACAGTATCAGGATCCATGAATCACCGCAGTGGTCTTTCAACCGTGGTAAACAATTGGCGGTACAGACCGCCGCACTCAAAATACACACACACTAACAAAACTACACCACATTGGACAATTCAAACTACACACACCTGACACACATACACACACCAAACCCACACACTCAGACCACTATAAAACACACACTCACATTACCCACAACCCTTTCAACGAAAAAAAAGATTGCGAAAAGAGAGAGAGAGAGACAAGCCAGGAGCACCCACTCAATCTGAGCCACAGAACACCATCACCCATACACCATCCACGCACCTCACAGCACACACCACATCACCCCACACATCACCCCACACATCCTCACACATACCACTCACACCACATCCATGGCACCTCAAAGACACCCCAGGTTTTCAGAGGAGGAGCTAAGGGTCATGGTGGAGGAAATCATCCGGGTAGAGCCACAGCTATTCGGATCACAGGTACAGCAGATGTCCATTGCAAGGAAGATAGAACTATGGCAGAGAGTCGTGGACAGGGTCAACGCCGTGGGATAGCACCCCAGAACAAGGGATGACACCAGGAAGAGGTGGAACGACCTATGGGGGAAGGTGCGTTCCGTGGTTGCAAGACACCAGGTAGCAGTACAGAGGACTGGCGGTGGACCCCCACCTCCTCCCCCACAACTAACAACATGGGAGGAGCAAGTCTTGGTGATCATGCATCGTGAGGGCCTCGCAGGAGTAGCAGGGGGACTGGACTCTGGTAAGTCAAATCTTTACTACTATATCCCCCACCCTACCTGCATGCCATCACAAACTCCTACCCCTACCCTCACCTCCATCACTCCACCACCTCACATACACCCCACTATTACAACCAACCCATCCCAATACCAAGCCCTGCATGCCACACCAATGCATGGACCCCCCATCACAGACCTGCATGGACACCCATCACCACAGCATACCCATTAGAGAGAATCACCTAGCCCACAAAATCACCACGCACACGAGGCAAAGCTGACAGGACAATCACAACCGTAATGGGAAACACACCAATGCACAAGATGGCACACGCAGATACAATAACACTGCATTTTCATCCCCACAGGACCCCCACTCAACGTCAGCGGAGAGGAGGTCCCACTAACATCCAGTCTCCCCACAGAAGAGGCCCACAGTGATGACAGCAGCTCTGCACGCCTGAATCACGATGACCAACCTGGCCCATCAGGGACCTCTCGACAGTCAGTTACCCTGCCACAGTCCCATACCACCACAGAGCCTCCCCCCTCAGGAAACACCAACACAGCACCCACCCATCAGGGCCATACCACTGTCCCCAGGACACGTCAATCAGCAGTGTGTCCACCACTACAGGGACCCCATGCAACCCCACAAACCCAAGAAAATCAGGGACCTGGAGTCAGTGGCAGTGGGAACACAGTTCAAGGGACAGAGGCACAGGACAACAAGGAAGCTGGGAGGACTGCTGTGCGACAGGGGGAGGACAGGCCCAGGGAACCCACTCTCCACGAGGCACTTGCAGGGATCCTGGGAGCATACCAACATTCCCAGGAGACCTTGGGCCAGATACTGGCCAAGTTGCAGGAGACCCAGCGGTTGCAGGAGGGACAGTACCTGGGGATCAGGGAGGACCTCAAACACATCCACACCATCCTGGTCATCATTGCAGGGGTGCTGGCTGACATGGCCAATACCATGAGGGAGGCAGTGGCACAACAACGGGCCCCTGACACTAGCCACACAGATGAACAGCCCTCCACCTCCGCCGGCGCTAGTGGACAGGAGGCCCTGCCACTGGAACAACAGGCCACCAGCACCCCACCCCCTGCAGAAGGAGAACCACCCCGCAAACGGTCCCTGCGATCCAGGCAGAAGCCAGAGAACATTGCTAAGACCCCGCCAGGAAATAAGACTCTCCTGATTGTCACCCTTCTGTCCCACTCTGTAACCCTGTCCACCTTGAACTGCCATTGCTCCCCTACCTATGCCCCATTGGACAATGCACCTGTGATACCAAGAGACTGGACTCTAACTGGACAGTCCTCCACCATCACCCAAGCCCATTGCACATCCACCTCTACTTATTAGCACTTAAATAAACACCCTTGGGACAAATACAATTCTGAAGTCTGTCGATTGATTGAAATATGTATTAGTACAACATTCTGAAAACATTGCAATTCATATGTACAGTAATTTATACATTGGTATGACCTGTAGTGGGCAGCAGTAAACACACCAGGAGCCAGAGTGGGGCACAGAGATCTGAAAATAGAGATACCAAAGGGGACAGTAGGTGGCCATAGACATAGGGAAATCATATCGTATGGTGGTCAATGTATGTGCGTTAGTGGATGGGAGGGATATGGTGGGCCATGAGTATGACGGTGCAGACGGTATTACTAATCCCTTTTCTGCTGTATTTTTCCTGCAGGTCAACGCCCATCAGAAAAAATTGTATTTGACGTGCCATCTTCAAGGAGGTGCGGACCCTGGGGGTCTTTGACAGGTGGAGCACCCACTGTTGCAAACGGTGGAAAGACCTGTGCCGCTGGGCAAGGAAGACGGCGGAGGCTCACCTGGTGGTGGCATATCTGGAGTTGGATGGGTGCTTGAGGGCATCACAGCAGCCACAAGGGGGTGAGTACAAATTCAGATTCATGAGTTGGCATGCGTTGAGGTTTTACCTGGGTGGGGGATGTGGACTGTGGGTGCCCCTAGGCCAGGGCGAACATGGCAGGGTAGGTCCCTTGTTGGGTAGGCTCTGAAGCACTCCAACCCCAAAGGTGTTAGTGGGCATCTACTACTGGGCAGGGCCCTGTGGGTTTCAGGTGTGCAGCTGATGGCGTTATGCCATGTCCCCCATGGGCTGGTGACTAGCATTGTAACTGGTAGTGCATGGCCTAGTGCATAGGGCAGCTCCCTGTGTGTTGTGTTCGCCAACGGTAGTGTTGTTGCTGGCATTGACAAAGTGTATCCTCTGGCTCTCCCCCCTTTTTGTTTTGTCACCCTGTCCTTGTGTGCATTAGTATCATCTGGCAGAGGAGCAGAGGCACCGGCGATGGAGGGAGCTGCATCCCACATGGGCCTGGTGGCCAAATCCACCAAGGGTGAGGACACCAGTGGAACGGAGGGCAAGGGGAGCACCACGACGGAGGGGGACAATACAGACAGCGACTCCTCCTCCGATGGAAGCTCCCTGGCGGTGGCGGACACCTCTGTGCCCACCCCAACAACAGGTACAGCCGCCAACCCCCCCTACCAGCACTGCCCTCCCAGCAGCCCCTCAGCATGTTTCCCGTGCCCGCTCACCCAGGAGGGTGGGCATCTCTTTTGCCCCAGGCACCTCAGGCCCTGCTCCAATCAGCCCTGCTGCCCTCAGTGAGGAGGCTATTGACCTCCTGAGATCCCTCACTGTTGGGCAGTCAACCATTCTGAATGCCGTCCAGAGTGTCGAGAGGCATTTGCAACAAATAAAAGCATACCTGGAGGGCATTCATTCTGGCGTGGCGGCCCAACAGAGAGCATTTCAGGCTCTGGCCTCCGCACTGATGGCAGCCATTGTCCCTGTCTCTACCCTCCAACTTCCTCTACCCAGTCCCAATCCCCTCAAACCAGCCTATCCCAAGCACACCTTCAGACCAGCATTCACCAAAATCAACACACAGAAGTGGCTCAGGCAAACACAAGCACCACACTTCATCTCACAGGCACTCACACAAGCACCATCCCCATGCAGACACACCAACATCCACTGCCTCCACTGTGTCCCGCTCCTCCTCCTCGTCCACCTCCCTCCCAGTAGCGTCTCCACTCACACCTGCATGCACTACATCCTCATCCACTACCTCCATCACCAGCACGCCATCACTACACACCCCTGACTGGCAGTCACCACCCCCACATGCATGCACACATCCCCTGTGTCCTCTCCCACTGCGTCTGTGACCCCTCCTCCCAAAGTACACAAACGCAAGCACACACCCACCCAACAGCCATCCACCTCACAACAGCATCCAGCTCATGCACCTGCACCCAAACACAGCAGACTGACACCTCATACAACCTCTCCCTCTTCCTCCACTCCCAAACCTTCACCCTCTTCCCGCCCCAATGTCCCTAAGAAGCTTTTCCTAGCCAACATTGACCTGTTCCCTACCCCTCCCTCCCCCGTCCTTCCCTTCTGGCCAGGGTGGCCAAAACCCAGCCCAGCACCTCAGCCACCAAGTCCACGCCCGCTGTGGTTCCTGCAGCTGTTAGAGGCTCAAAGGGGGTCACCCGTCAGGCCAGCCAGTGTGCCACCAACCCCTGCCAAGGCAAAGAACATTCCGCCACCTGGCAAGGTGAAGAAGGTGACAGCATCCAGCAAGGGAAAGGAGCCACAACCACCCAGCAAGGCCAACTCAAAGACTCCAGCTGCCAGGCCCAAGGTGACACCACCATCTGCCAAGGGCAGGAAGGGGAACAAAACACCAGCCAAGGCACTTCAGCTGTCCGAGCCTGCAGGTGAAGGCCTGGTGGCTACCAGCGCAACCACCAGCACCGTCACCTGCACCGCGGCTAGCACTGCCACCTATACCACCGCAAGCACCGCCGCAAGCACCGCCGCAACCACTGCCACCTGCACTGACACCTGCACTGCCACCTGCACTGCCGCAAGCACTACTACTGTCTGCAGCAGCAGCCCCAGTGGGCATCCGTCCCGGGCTGCAGGAGAAGGTCTGGAGCCTCCCCCTACCACTGGCAGCACCAGCACCTGCACTGCGACCAGCACCGCCACCTGCACTGCCGCAATTACCGCTGCAAGCACCGCCACCTGCACAGCTGACAGTAGCACCACTGCCAGCAGTAGCTGCCCCAGTGGGCAGCCGTCCAAGGCTGCAGGAGAAGGGCTGGAGCCTCCCCCACGACTGGAAGCACCCCCACCAACACCGGCACTACCACCACTGTGCAGCCGTAGCCCTGCCTCCATGGACTATCATTCATCCTGACCACTGCAAATCTCGTGGCTCTGACACCCAGGTGAGGGACTGTGACCTGGCTCCCCTCAAGTGCTGCATCACTGGGCACAAAGGCCCCTCCAGAACCAGCGGAGAAAGGCATCCACTCACCCTATCCTTGGCAGGATGAAACACACTGGGCACAAAGCCCCCTCCAGAACCAGTGGAGAAAGGCATCCACTCACCATATCCTTGGCAGGATAAAGCACACTGGGCACAAAGCCCCCTCCAGAACCAGTGGAGAAGCCATCCACTTGGGAGACTGTGGCCTTGCACTCCACAGGAGCAAGCAGGGGGCAAAGCACCCACTTGGGAGACTGTGGCTTTGCACTCCCCAGGAGCAAGCAGTGGGCAAACCACCCACTTGAGAGACTGTGGCTTTGCACTCCCCAGGACCAAGCAGTGGGAAAACCACCCACTTGAGAGACTGTGACTTTGCACTCCCCAGGAGCAAGCAGTGGGCAAACCACCCACTTGAGAGACTGTGGCTTTGCACTCCCCAGGAGCAAGAAGTGGGCAAACCACCCACTGGAGAGACTTGAGAGACTGTGGCCTTGCACTCCCCAGGATATCGCTGTGGGCATGGAGCCCCCTCCAGGAGCAGTGGTGTTGTACCATCTTCTGGCTGAGGTGCCCCCCCCTTGCCCGTCCCCCTGAGGTGCCTGTGTGTTTTCGACCTGATGCCCCTGCAGTGTTCTCTCCGTATTGAGGCAGGAGTCAAGTTTGGGCTTGGCTTATGTGTTTTGGCCCAGTGGTCCACGGACATTTTGGGTGTACTTTGTCCCGCCTCTTGTACATATAGTATATTTTGTAAATGCAGTTTTTGAGATATTAACGTATTTCTGAGTATTTCTGATATAACACTAATTTGTCTCAATTACTTTTGTCCTTGGGTTATTCCAGAGGGTTACGGGGTGTATATGTAATGTTTTGTGTTTGTGTGTATGGTGTTGGGGGTGAGGGTGGGGGTGGGGATGTTGCGTGTGTGTGTCACTCTCTTTTTCCTCCCCCCCTGTCTAATAGATGCTGTACTCACCGTGGTCGTCGCCGCCGGTGTTGGTACTCCTGATATATGAGAAGATATACCAGCATGGGCAGGATGTGCAGCTCGGGCTCCATGGCGTCCTGGTTCTTCCTTGAGTGTCGAGAGGTGAGTGGTTTCCCTTCCAAGTACTGTTTCTGCTGTGCTTTTGATGGCATTGGTACCGCCCCGGAAAAGCTGGCAGATGGGCGTGTTGTAATGGGGTGGGCGGTACATTGTCTTCCACCTGGCTGTTGGCGGTTACTGCCACGGTGTTTGTTGCTACTGCCGTGGCGGTCGGAGTGTTAAAGTGGCTGTATGTGTTGGCGGTTTCCGCCATGGTCGCTGATTCAATTTTTTTTACTACCGGCCTGTTGGCGGTATTACCGCTGCTTTAACACCGACCGCCAGGGTTGTAATGAGGGCCAAAATGTTTGCCAAGTGGGTGCTTGAATCATGGCATGGTTGAGGCTTCAGTGTCTTCTGTGGGATGCCATGATCGTAGCTCATCTGAAGCAACAGAGATCCCTACATGTCTGGTGGGAATCTTTAAATATGGTTTGCAGTCTTCCAACAGGAGAGCGAAGGCATAGCCTCCACTGACTTAGCAGTCTGTCATGCCATCTGCCAAACTGTAAATCAGGCTCACTGTGTTTTGAAGTTGATTATACAAAGGGTATTGAAGCAGGCAGAGCAAGTATGATGGGTGCTTCAATCAGAGCATTTTAC
This sequence comes from Pleurodeles waltl, assembly GCF_031143425.1. Taxonomy (NCBI): domain Eukaryota; kingdom Metazoa; phylum Chordata; class Amphibia; order Caudata; family Salamandridae; genus Pleurodeles; species Pleurodeles waltl. The sequence goes on along the minus strand of NC_090449.1, from coordinate 1,006,489,309 downwards.
ATATCAGCAATCAGAATCATTAGACGTTCCGGGAGTGGGTATGCTTAGACACTACGATTGAGAAGGCTGACCTTTGGAAATGGACAAACTACGAGCTAAGCGTTCATGTTCGAAGACTAACGGAGTAGTTTTTGTTATTTGGTGATCATAGTTTGAGGTGATGACACTTCAGTAATCTAAGAAAGGGTGAAAACACATTGGTTGGTATGTATAAATGTGCGGAATGCACTTTTCTGCTAATTCCCTGCTGGTAATAAAGAGGTCTAGTGAGGTCAAGATGGAAGCCACTGGGGAAGAGTCTACAAGCTGGCAGAACTGAAGAAGGAACGCTCTAGATCTCATGATGGGTACGCTTCAAATGAAACCTCCACTTGCATTCTAGTGTTTGTGTCATAAGTGTTCCTGCGCTTGGCTGTGGCTGTAGAACCTGAGGATACATCGCTGCAAAGACAGGGGTCGAACCTTGAAAAATCAGAGATTCCTCGCAGTAGCTGAATGAGTTCGTCATTGAAGAGCCACAGAGAGATACTTCTAGACCTGTTTTAGGGAAATGGGATATTCAGAAGACATGAGCTTTGGAAAACAGGGACTCAGGGCCTAATGTGCCTTCTGCACTAGGGCCCAGATTTACAAAAAAACCATTCAACGCAGTACAGCAAGTAAAGTTGCTGGACTGCATTGCATGAAGTGGAGAGAGCAGGACAGCACCATCTCTCCTAAGATGTGATGCTGTTCTGCTCTCTCCCAAAGCTGGAGCACTTTTGGATGCCGTGTGCCAATGCAGACCCCTTGCGTCCTAGTGTGAGGATGTCGGTGCTGTGGTAAGCGTAGTTTTCACACAGGAAGGGGTCTCTTCCAGTACAAAAACTATGCTTTAAGGAGTTTCCCAATTTAAATGTGTGCTGCAAAGAGGGGTAAACGAGGAGAAATTAAAATATTTCTCCTTGTTGTGCTTACCTCAAGGAGGTCTAGGATTTAGGCATAAATCTGTTCCTACAATTCATCGTACAAAGCTATTTCAGCTGTGGTTAATTTGAAGAAGAATGAGTGCCGGTGCCCAAAGCTCTGCTCTGGCAGTGCCATTAGAAAGCAGCATGCCGAGTACCAAGGCTGCGTACAGTTCAGTTCACCTCAGGCTTCTTTATTCCACGACTGCACACTGCCAGTCCCTGGTTTCTCCATTTGTGCCTGTTTTCCCGTCTTTCTCTTCTTTCTCCTTCTTTCCCATCTCTGTGTGTTTTTTCTCTTCCAGCACAGAGCAAAATCCCAAACCTTGTAGTAAAGTGAGCCTGTAAGTTCACAATATTCTTCTGGGAAGGAGTCGCAGGGTCTGTGTAGTGCTCCCCCACACATGATTGTAAAACTTACCTTTCTCCAGAAATGATGCTTTCTGCTCATAGACCTTCTTGTCGAAGGCGTGGCATATGAAGACCCAGCTGCCAAGGGCTTTTTCACTTCTATTGTTGGCTCAGCCAAACTGAAAACTAGAAGAGAGGTGTGGTGGGTGGGTGCAAACCTGGCTAGACCTCACCACATGCAGTAGCCTAGATCACCTGGCGGGTGTTTCAGGAAGGACAAACCTCAGGGTGGCACATTTCTTCATTCACCCTCTTCACTCAGTGCTGGGAGCCTGCAGACCTCCAATTCACCACCACATTGTATGCCTTTAAATATCTCAGCAGAGCACTGATGATGAAAACCACTGGATAAATAATACTGTGGTGGTTTTCTTTCTGCCACAGGGTGGGCACAGAGATATTCTGTACCCACATATATACTTTAACCACCAGGACTGGCCATCCACATGAGAAAGGGTTCCAAACCACAGTGAGAGTGCCTTAGAGGCTCTGCATGCTAGTACCCTGTCTCTAATGCTCTGACTGCAGCAGCCACAGACAATTCCTGGAGGTTCACGTCACTGGACCACACTGTTCTATTACATCCAGAATCCTTACAGCATTAGGCAATGGGTCAGCGAACTTCAGCCATTGGCTAACTTCACAGTGAGTTACGATAGTCTGCTCTTTCAAAAGGAACACATCTGTACAAAAAGTAGTTTCACTCAGTTTCAGGGACTACTTCAGTTGTGTGTGCATTATAAGACTAAAATTATTTTTTATTTTAGCCAGTGTTTTGTTTTGTATTGGCTAAGGCCCGGCAAGTACCCCTTCAATAAAGTTTTTAAAAACTATGAAAAAACAAAACAAGCATTAAGAATGCCAATTGACTGGCAGCCAACGCTAGACCTATTGACTATGTCAGTGCTTGTTTATTTTAATAGTTTTAGGCTTCACATAGATCTCCCTTCATACTGGATATAAACCTTTTTGTCATGTATTACAGAGTGATTTATTTTTAGGGCACAAAGTTGATATAAAAATAATTATTTTCTCTGTTGCATGTTCAGCCCAGTGACTGACGTAATTGTGCTGAACCAGCCCATGTCCACTGTACTGGGGGAAATTCACATTCAATAAACACAACCGATCCGTCTTGGCTGCTCTTGTGTCTAGTCTGTTTCCTTTTTTTGAGTATGTTTTGCACATTGGTCGAGGATTCACCTCTGTTTACCCTCATGAATTGTCTGGTGATGTCAGATACAGAAGAAATGTTTTTTTCTTGATTTGATGCCCAGTAGTTAAAGATTGCCAATGGAAATAATGATTAAAAGAGATTAATATTGTGCAAAAACAAAAGCCAGAAAATGTCAGATTTGAGGAGGTTTGTACAACTGGTTAGCATCAAAATACAAATCTTGGCATTTAAAATTAGGGCTTGTGTTTCTTAATACTGAAATTAATGTTCAACTTAATGACTCTTGCTTAATGTTCAGTTTAATGTTACAGGCATTCAGCTGTACTTTTGAATAGGGCAAAAGACTGGCACATATCTTAAATGCATTGATTAACCCACATTTATGAAAGACTGTACCAATGTACTGAATGTCAAAAAGCATTCAAATTAAAATGTGCACTTACGGTACATCAGCAGATCCACTCTCGGGTGAAACCATATACATGCACTGATTGTGCCAATGCATTTAGTACAAAGGCTTGTCTAAAGGTGCATCAGAGAACCCACACACCACTCTCTAGAGAGACCATTTAAATGTACAGAATGAGACAAGGCTTTTAGGACAATAAAATGCCTAAAACTACATCAGAGAATCCAGAGCAGGGAAAAACCATATAATTGTACTGAATGTGGCAGGGCTTTTAGGACAAGTGGGGAAGTAATGGAACATCAGAGATGCCATTTTGAAAAAAGACCATTTAAATGTACAGAATGTGACCAGACTTTTAGGTCAAACAATTACCTAGTAAGATATCGTATAGCCCACTCCACGGAAAGATCCTATGAATGTTTTGAATGTGACAAAACGTTTAAGGTGAAACAATTGCTGATGCTATATTGGAGAATTCACACTGGTGAAAACCCCTTTAAATGTATGTTGTGTGATGAGGATTTCCAGGCAAAAGGCAACCTAGTGACTCATCAGAGAATCCACACAGGTGAAAAACCATGCAGTTGTACAGAAAGTTACAAGACTTTTAGAACTGGAGGTGAGTTAAGAATGCATCAAACAACCCACTCTGATGAAAGACCCTATAAATGTTTTCAATGTGGGAAAGCGTTTAAAAGAAATTCAGTGCTAACACTGCACCAGACAATTCACACTGGGGAAAATCCTACACAGGTTTAGAATGTGACAAGTTTTTCAAGAAGTAAAAATGGTTAGAGCAACATCTAAAACTCACAGCATTGAAAACCATTTAAATGTATTGAATATAGCCAGGCAATCTTATCAAAAGGAGAGTTAATGCTACATTGCTTAATGTACTCTGGTACATAATGAATGACTATCATTTTCTTTCAGGAGCCATCATGGACCACAGAGATATGTCTATGGAAATCTTACTGCATCAAAAGAAATTTATAAAAGGTATTAATAGATATATATCTATTACTACTTCCGTTGGTAAACCGGCACAGTTGTTTTGCAAAATGAGACACATTACGGAAAGGCCTTCAATCCAAGGAAAAGCAGGCAACAGGTCACTGTTTCTGTGTCTGCATGCTACAGCCATGTCAGGCTTCAACCAGCCAGGGGTGTATTACAGCGACAGCTTTGGGTGCCTGGGTGGCACCTCCCAAGGAGGAACGATGTGCCCGCTTGCTGAAGCCATGTGAAGCATCGGCTGAAGGACTTTCTTCGGCAGTACTGGGAGGGCAGTGATCGGTGAGGACTCAGCTTCAAGTACCGGTGAGGGGCTTGAGGAGAGAATCAAAAAGTAATGAATGAGACAGCGAGGTCCAGGAGAGGGTGGTAAAGAAGTGGGGCTGTAGGACATGGGCAATGGGGGTGCAAGAGCCGAGGTATAGCACATGGGGAGATGCTAAGTAGTAGGAGCATAAGGCATTGTCACGGAGGTGGGACTATTATTGTATAATAAGGCACAATGCAGTGAGGCCGGGAGGTGGAAATAGTACGATCAAAATGGGCATATTTCATTTAGATTGAGAGGTGGAACTAGTGCTTGATGGGGGGGGGGGGATAAGGCATTGAGAAAGAGGGGTAGTAATAATATACAGGACCGCTGAGCCTCTCTGGCATTTTTCACGCTTGGTGGAGGCTATGATGCTGCTTTGAGATGTGGATGATCTGTCATGACCCCAGAATTAAAGCTTCTGTGGTACTATCTTTTGGTTCCCTGACGGTGCAGGTCCAGGGGTAAAGAGTGCATTGGGTACTGGGACAGGGAGATGGGAATACTGTTAGAGACGTTTGAAGACGTAGGCAAGATCAAAGTGTTCCCACCATCCAAGGGCCCCCCGAAAACTAAACTTTCTCGTTTTCACCTTTACTCCTATATGAATGTGTCTTACTCTTCTCTGCGTACCTCTCTCTCTGCCTTTCGCTACCTAATGGCATCTTAAGGCACTTTGGGGGTCATTACAACCCTGGCGGACGGTGTTAAAGCGGCGGTAAGACCGCAAACAGTCTGGCGGTAAAAACTTTGGAATTATGACCGTGGCGGAAACCGCCACCAAAGACAGCCACTTTAACACTCAGACCACCACGGCGGTACAGACAAGCAGCGCGGCGGTCACCGCCAACAGACAGGCGGAAGACAATGTACCGCCCATAGTATCACAACCCGCCAATCCGCCACCTTTTCCGGGGCGGATTCTCCGTGGATAAAAACACGGCGGAAACAGTTTCTGCAATGTAAAAACGCTCACCTGAACACATCCCACGAGGAAGGAGGACTCCATGGAGCCTGAACTCCAAATCCTACCGGCCCTTGTATTCCTACTCATCTACGAAGACCAACGCCAGCGACGACAACGGTGAGTACTGCACCTATGACATAGGGGAGGCAAAAGTTAGGGGGACACACACGCAACACCCCCACCCCCACCCCACCCTCGCATATTACAACACACACACGAAAGCATTCTCAAAAATCATATCAACAACCCACAACCCCCCCGGAAGAAAGCAAAGACAAAACGAAATCAGTCAATACCTTTTAATGTATCAATATACATGTCTCAAAAAAATACAGATATATTAGCTAACCATACAAAAGTATATACATTCCGAGAAGTAGTGCCGATATGCACATATAAATGTCCGTGCACCACTAGTCCAAAAATGCATGGGCGAGGCCCACAAAAGATACCTGTCCACACACGGAGAGAACACTGCCGGGGCATCAGATAGAAATACTACAGGCACCTCAGGGGGAAGGGAAGGAGGGGCACCTCAGCCGGAGGAGTGCAAAGCCAGATTCACGACGGGGCTCCATGCCCACTGTACCATCCTGGGGAGTGCAAAGCCACAGTCTCTCAATTCTCTACAGTGGGTGGCTTGCCCACTGTACCATCCTGGGGAGTGCAAAGCCACAGTCTCTCAAGTCTCACAAGTGGGTGGCTTGCCCACTGTACCATCATGGGGAGTGCAAAGCCACAGTCTCTCAAGTCTCTACAGTGGGTGGCTTGCCCACTGTACCATCCTGGGGAGTGCAAAGCCACAGCCTCTCAAGTCTCTACAGTGGGTGGCTTGCCCACTGTACCATCCTGGGGAGTGCAAAGCCACAGTCTCTCAATTCTCTACAGTGGGTGGCTTGCCCACTGTACCATCCTGGGGAGTGCAAAGCCACAGTTTCCAAAGTAGATAACAGCCTCCACTGGTTCAGGAGGGGGACTGGTGCCCAGACTGGATTAGTCTCCCCGTGGAAGTTCCTGTGCCGTCCCTTTCCCACCCGCACATGGGATAACGATGCTTGATGTGGCGGACATTTCATTCTTCCCTGGTGCATGCCCTGTTCAGCTGTGCTTTGCCATGGCGGTTCTGGACTGTTCAGCGGTGCCTTGCCATGGCGGTTCTGGACTCTTCAGCGGTGCTTTGCCATGGCGGTGTCTGGACTGTTCAGCGGTGCTTTGCCATGGCGGTTCTGGAGTGTTCAGCTGTGCTTTGCCATGGCGGTGTCTGGACTGTTCAGCGGTGCCATGCCATGGCGGTTCTGGAGTGTTCAGCGGTGCTTTGCCATGGCGGTGCATGCCCTGTTCAGCGGTGCCTTGCCATGGCGGTTCTGGACTCTTCAGCGGTGCTTTGCCATGGCGGTTCTGGACTGTTCAGCAGTGCTTTGCCATGGCGGTGTCTGGACTCTTCAGCGGTGCTTTGCCATGGCGGTGCATGCCCTGTTCAGCGGTGCTTTGTCATGGCGGTTCTGGACTGTTCAGCGGTGCTTTAACATGCCGGTTCTGGACTGGGCATTGGTGTGTGGCATGACGTTCTCTGGACTGGGCATTGGTGTGTGGCATGACGTTCCCTCATTGCCCAGCGGGGCTGTGGCAGCCGGGCCCCTCCTGGGCACTGACTTCGGCGGTGGTCTCCTGACCAGTGACGATACTTGGGCCCTCCTGGGCACTGACTTTGGCGGTGGTCTCCTGACCAGTGACGATACTTGGGCCCTCCTGGGCACTGACTCTGGCGGTGGTCTCCTGACGAGTGACGATACTTGGGCCCTCCTGGGCACTGACTCTGGCGGTGGCGGTGGTCTCCTGACCAATGACGATACTTGGGCCCTCCTGGGCACTGACTCTGGCGGTGGTCTCCTGACCTGTGACGATACTTGGGCCCTCCTGGGCAATGACTCTGGCGGTGGCGGTGGTCTCCTGACCAGTGACGATACTTGGGCCCTCCTGGGCACTGACTCTGGCGGTGGTCTCCTGACCAGTGACGATACTTGGGCCCTCCTGGGAACTGACTCTGGCGGTGGTCTCCTGACCTGTGACGATACTTAGGCCCTCCTGGGCACTGACTCTGGCGGTGGTCTCCTGACCTGTGACGATACTTGTGCCCTCCTGGGCACTGACTCTGGCGGTGGCGGTGGTCTCCTGACCAGTGACGATACTTGGGCCCTCCTGGGCACTGACTCTGGCGGTGGTCTCCTGACCAGTGACGACGGTGCTGGCGGTGGCGTCCCGACTGCCGGGAAGGATGCCGCCCTTCTCCACCGTGCTGCTCACACTAGGCTGTGCAGACTTCCTCTGGCCCTTCCCCACCTTTGGAGGAGTCACAGCTGACTCTGCCATCCACCTGGAACCCCTGTGAGTTGTTTTGCCACCAGGAGTCTTTACAGGGTCCCGTCGGCCACTTTCCAATTTCAGAGCCTTTACAGGGGGTGGGCTGCCAGTGCCTTGGCTCCGGGTCACACTGCCATACCTGGTGGCCGGTGCACTCCACACACCTTGAACAGGCACCACTGGTATTGGAGGCTTTTTGGCTGAGGCGGTACGACGGCACTGATGAATTGGAGGGGGGGGCAAAAAGGTCAACTTTACACAGGGACAGTTTCTGACGAACACTGGGATGGGTAGTTTGAGGGGGTCTGGGAGTGGAGGAAGAGGAGGTGGTTGTAGGAGGTGTCACTTTAGTTTTTTTTGGTGCAGGTGCAGGTACTGGAGGCTGTCGTGAGGTGGATGTATGTTGGGTGTGTGGGTGCCCGCGTTTGTGTACTTTGGGAGGGGGTGTCACAGACACACTGGGAGAGGACACATGGGACGTGTAAATGGTAGTGGAGGTGGTGAGTGCAGGTGAGCGGGTGTGGTGCTGGGTGTTCTGGTGCGAGTCCTGGTGCCTGTAGATGTAGTGCATGCAGGTGTGAGTGTAGACGAGACTGGGAGGGAGGAGGGAGACGATGAGGAGGGGGACACAGTGGAGGCAGTGGATGTTGCTGTGTCTGCACGTGGGTGATGCTTGCGTGTGTGCCTGTGGGTTGTGTGGTGCCTATGTTTGCCTGAGCTACTTTTGGGTGTAGAGGTGTGTGAATGCTGGTCTGATGGTGTGCTTGGGATAGGCTGGGGCACAGGGGATTGGGTCTGAGTGGAGGAGGTTGGAGGGGGCAGGCTAGACACAGGGACAATGGCTGCCATCAGTGCTGAGGCCAGAGATTGCAGGGTTCACTGAAGGGCAGCCTGACCAGAATGAATGCCCTCCAGGAATGCATTACTGTGTTGCAACTCCCTTTCTACACCCTGGATGGCATTCACAATGGTAGACTGCCGAACAGTGAGTGACCCGAGGAGGTCAATGGCCTCCTCACTGAGGGCAGCAGGGGTGACTGGGGCAGGGCCTGTGGTGCCTGGGGCGAAGGTGATGCCCACCCTCCTGGGTGAGCGGGCACGGGGCGAACACTGAGGGGCTGCTGGGAGGGCAGTGCTGGTAGGGGAGGTGGCGGCTGTACCTGTAGAAGTGGGGCGCACAGATGTGCTGCCACCACAAGGGAGCTCCCATCGTCAGACGAGTCTGTGTCGCTGGTTGGTGATCCGGTGGCCGACGTGAAGCTCCCCTCGCCCTCCGTCCCACTGGTGCATTCAGAGTCCATGGTGTGGCCCTCCAAGGCCATGTGGGATGCAGCTCCCTCGTGCTCCGGTGCCACTGTACCTCCGCCTGATGATGCTGATGCACATAAGAACATGGAGAGCACAAAAAGGGGGGGGAAGACAGAAGAAAATCAGGTTGAGTGCATGGCATACTGCGACCGTTGGCGGACACTACAGACACAGCAGCCCCCTGCACTACGCCGTGCTCCTGGCCTCTACAGATGTAATTCCTGGGATCTGGCCTACATGGCTATGGTGGACCTCTGCACACATGGATGCCACAGGGGCATCTATATCTGTACTTGGCACTCTACTGCGGCGGGGTAGGGAGCCACATGGCCTGCATTATGGAGGGGCCTAGTCTACCTATGTCTGCCGGGCCTAGGTACACCCACAGGACTCCTCCCCCACCCAGACCCCTCCACTGCGCGCCAAGTCCGCAGAATGATGTTGTACTCACCCTCTTGTGTCTGCTGTGATGCCCTCAAGTGCCCATCCAACTCAGGGTAGGCCACCGCCAGGATCCGGAACATCAGGGGGGTCATGGGGCGACGGGCAACCCTCCAACGTTGGGAGGCCATCCCCAGCTGAGCCTCCGCCATCTTCTTGCTCCAGCGGCGAATGTCCTCCCATCATTTACGGCAGTGGGTGCCCCGTCTCTGGTGGATCCCCAGGGTCCGGACGTCCTTGGTGATGGCATGCCAGATGTCCTTCTTCTGGTGGGCGCTGACCTACATGACATGCACAAGGGAAGAAGAGAAGCCATTAACAACCGCACTGTCAATGTGCGTGGCCCCCCTCCCTACCCTAGCCAAGTGGCACATTCATTCACATGCATTAATGTTCCCTGAACTCTACCCCCTTCCCTCTTCCAACCAGCCCTCTCCACCCATGCCTAGCCCATACAACGTGCTCCCAGTGTACTTACCTGTTGGTCTGGAGGACCGTAGAGTAGCGTGTACTGGGGGAGGACCCCGTCTACCAGTTTCTCCGACTCCTGAGCAGTGAAGGCAGGGGCCCTTTCCCCAGACGCAGCAGCCATCGTCGCTTCCAGACCGAGGTCACAGCAGCACTTGCAGTGTAGGTCCTCTCCTGTCGAAGATCAGGTATCTAGTGATTGAACAGATAGAAAATGGCGGTGACGTCCGCAGCGGTGCGTATCATCACCGCCGGCGCACTTCCTCATTGGCTCCTGGGACCCATAGGGTCCAATGTCAACCAATGCAGCATTGCGCCGCGGTCTACGACCGCCTACCGCGACATTGTGCAACGCCAACGCAGTTACCCCACAATCCCATTGTCCCAGTTTAGAGGTCAGGCAGCCGCCATTTCAGGGGCCCACATGGCTCCATTTACTTCTGCGTCACACATAGCTAGGCCTACACTCAACACACATAAAGGAAGGGTTTTGTGTTTGGTGTCGTGTTCTGTGTAACTGTGGGTACATACCTGGAAAAAAGTTGACTCGATCCTCGCTGTTGTCCTTCCTAGGCGCCGTCAGCTGGGACAATTGAGAAGATGGCGGAATCCTCCGGTGTACCGACCGCTGGTGGACCTGTTGACAATGGAGGAGCGACATTTAATCGTGACCTACAGGTTTGACCGTGCCACTATCCAGGAACTATGTACCCAGTTGGAGCCAGACCTGATGTCACCAATCCGCCATCCCACTGGAATCCCCCCTGACGTGCAGGTGCTATCAGTGCTCCATTTCCTTGCAAGTGGGTCTTTTCAGACAACAGTGGCCATGGCATCAGGGATGTCCCAGCCTATGTTTTCCAACGTGCTGTCCAGAGTGTTGTCTGCCCTGCTGAAACACGTAAGGAGATACATCATATTCCCTGAGGTGGAAGATTTGGCTACAGTGAAAGGTGACTTCTATGCCCTTGGACATATCCCCAACGTCATAGGTGCTATTGATGGGACCCATGTGGCTTTGGCCCCCCCCCCACAGGAGTGAACAGGTGTACAGGAACTGGAAGAGTTATCATTCCATGAATGTACAGATGGTCTGTTTGGCAGACCAGTACATCTCGCAGGTAAATGCAATGTTCCCTGGCTCAGTGCATGACGCATACATCCTGCGGAATAGCAGCATCCCTGATGTGATGGGTCAACTCCAGAGGCACTGTGTGTGGCTATTAGGGGACTCTGGTTACCCCAACCTTTCCTGGCTATTGACCCCAGTGAGGAATCCCAGGACCAGGGCAGAGGAACGCTACAATGAGGCCCATGGGCGGGCTAGGAGGGTGATCGAACGCACCTTCGGCCTCCTGAAGGCCAGGTTCAGGTGCCTCCATATGACAGGTGGTTCCCTATTCTACTCACCAAAGAAGGTGTGCCAGATTATCATCGCCTGCTCGATGCTTCACAATCTTGCTTTGCGACGCCAGGTGCCTTTTCTGCAGGAGGATGGTCCAGATGATGGTGTTGTGCCAGCTGTGGAGCCTGTGGACAGTGATGAGGAGGAAGCTGAGGAAGAAGACAACGACAAGAGGGAGTCAGTCATACAGCAATATTTCCAGTGACACACAGGTGAGAACATTTTCTTTTTTAACATTACATTCACTGTCACACGTCTTACTCTATCCAGTGTGTAATTGAATGGGATTATTTGGTAACTGAGTTGTTCCTTTCCATTACGGTTTCACAGGTGTGGTTACCAACGTGTGTCATCTGCATGCATCCTTCAAGGACTTGTGATGTGTGACATTGGTATGTTGCCTTAACAACTAAAAAAGCATTTTGACACTGTCATTGATCATACATTTTACAAAATCATAGACTGACTCCAGAATGTTTTGTGGTTCAAGGGTGTTTATTTAAGTGCTCAAAAATGGAGGGGGGTTGTAAAATGGTGATGGGTGATGGTGGAGGAAAGTCCATGGCAGAGTCCAGTCTATTAGTCTCACAGGTGCACTGCCCATCTGGACATAGGAAGTGGAGCTGGGGCAGTTAAAGTATGGACAGGGTAACAAAGTGGGACGGTAGGGGGACAATCAGGGTGGTCTAATTTCCTGGCGGGTGTCTTGCCATCTTGCTCTGTCCTGTTCCTGGATCTCAGGGACCGCTTGCGTGGTGGTTGTCCGTCTGCAGGGGGTGGGGTGCTGGTGTGGTGGTCCTGTGGTGGGGCGTCCTGTCCACTAGCGCCGGCGGAGGTGGTGGGCAGTTCATCATCCATGCTAGTGTCAGGGGCCCCTTGGAGTGCCACGGTGTCCCTCAAGGTCTGCTGTATGTCCTTCAGCACCCCTACGATGGTGCCCAAGGCGGAGCTGATGGTCCTGAGCTCCTCCCTGAAGCCCAAATACTGTTCCTCCTGCAGGCGCTGGGTCTCCTGAAACTTGACCAGGACCGTCGCCATCATCTCCTGGGAGTGGTGGTATGCTCCCATGATGGAGGATAGGGCCTCGTGGAGAGTGGGTTCCCTTGGCCTGTCCTCCCCCTGTCGCACAGCAGCCCTCCCAGTTCCCCTGTGTTCCTGTGCCCCCGTCCCCTGGACCGTGTGCCCACTACCACTGCCCCCAGGTCCCTGTTGTTGTTGGGGTGGTGGGTTATCCTGGGTTCCCTGTAGTGGTGGACACACAGCTGATTGACCTGTCCTGGGTACGGAGGTTTGGACCCGCTGGGTGGGTGCTGTGCTGGTGTTACCAGAGGGTGGAAGGTCAGTGTTGGGCTGTGCCTGTGCAAGGGGAAGTGACTGTCCCGAAGCCCACGATGGTCCGGGCTGGTCATCAGGCTCCAGTAAGGCAGAGCTGCTATCGTCACTGTGTGCCTCTTCTGTGGGTGGAGTGGAGATGTCTGGACCCTCCGGTGTGGTGACGGTCCTTCGTGATCCTGCAGGGGCATAAGAGCATGATTATTGCATGTGTGTGTGTCATGGTGTGCAATGGGTGGGTGAGCGTGTACCCCAGTGCTAGCATTCCTGTGTGGGGGCTTGTGTGATGATGGTTAGGGGTTTGTTCTGGGTATGTGCAGTGAGCATGCTTTGGTGAGGGGTGACCATGCTTAGTTGTGTCATGCAGGGCTTGTTGTTGGGATGTATGGTTTGTGTTCTTAGTACATTAGTGTGGAGTTGGAGTGATAGGGGAGGGTGTGAGGGTGGGGGTGTGTGATAGCATGCAGGTAGGGTGGGGGATCTGATAGTTAAGATTTGACTTACCAGTGTCCATTCCTCCACCGACTCCTCCGAGGCCCTCTGGATGCATGATGGTCAAGACTTGCTCCTCCCATGTTGTTAGTTGTGGGGGAGGAGGTGGGGGTCCGCCGCCAGTCCGCTGTACTGCGATGTTGTGCCCGGAGACCGCTGAACGCACCTTCCTCCGTAGGTCGTTCCACCTCTTCTTGATGTCCTCCCGATTTCTTGGATGCTGTCCCACAGGGTTGACCCTGTCCACGATTCTGCGCCATAGCTCCATCTTCCTGGCTATGGAGGTGTGCTGCACCTGTGAGCCAAATAGCTGTGGCTCTACCCGTAGGATTTCCTCCACCATGACCCTCAGCTCCTCCTCGGAAAATCGGGGGTGTCTTTGGCGTGCCATGGGGTGGTGTGTGTGATGTGTGAGGTGGTGTATGTGGTGATGAGTGTAGTGATGTGTAGTGGTGTGTGGTGTTTTGTGCGTGGATGTTGTGTGGGTGATGGTGTTGTGTGCCTCTGTGTGGTGGTATTGTCTATTCTGTGCTCTCTCTCTGGCCTTCTTCCTGTTTTTTGGGTCATAGGGGTTTGTGGGTGATGTGGGTGTGTGTTTTATATTGTGTTGGGTGTGTGGGAGTGGTGTGTGTATGTGTATCAGGTGTGTGTATTTCGAAATGTCCAATGTGGCGGTGTTTTGGAGATGTGTGTGTATTTTGAGCGCGGCGGTGTGTACCGCCAAAGGAATACTGCAGTTGTAAGACCGCCGCGTGGATTCGTGTGTCGTAATAGCATGGGCGTGTTTCTGTTGGCGTGGAGGTGGAGGTTTTGTTTTCGCCAGTTTAACACTGACCTTGTGTGGGTGTCTGAGTTTCGGCGGATTCCGAGATGTGGGTCATGATAGCTGTGGCGGAATTCCGCGGCCGCGGCGGTGTATTGGCGGTCTTCTGCACGGCGGTAAGCGGCTTTTACCGCCAATGTTGTAATGAGGGCCTTTGTGTCCTGGGCAAGACATATTTTAACTGCTTTTGCGTGACACTCTTATTAAACGTTTAGCAGATGATTCTGCATGGATTGGCATAATTTGGCTTTGGTTTAGTATAACATGGCGTAGTATATGATGTACACTTATTGCTTTGTCTGTTTTAATTTATTCTTAGAAGTTTTGTGTATGTAGGGTCTTCGTGCCAGATGTAGTAAGCCTTTTGCGACTCGCAAACGGCGAAAAACGCAGTTTGCGAGGCGCAAAAGGCCTTCCGCGATGCAGACTCACATTTTGCGAGTCGGTACCGACTCGCAAAATGTGATTCCGACTCACAAATAGGAAGGGGTGTTCCCTTCCTATTTGCGACCGCATCACGGTGTAGAGTTGATTTGTGACCGCGAAAGCGGTCGCAAATCAACTCGCAGTTACCATCCACTTGAAGTGGATGGTAACTCATTCGCAAAGGGGAAGGGAAGGGGTCCCCTTCCCCTTTGCGAATGCTCACAAAAATATTTTTTCAGAGCAGGCAGTAGTCCTATGGACCATTGTCTACTCTGAAAAAAACCGAAACAAAAAGGTTTCGGTATTTTTTCTATTTGCAGCTCGTTTTCCTTTAAGGAAAACGGGCTGCAAAGAGAAAAAAAAAATGCTTTATTTAAAAGCAGTCACGGTCATGGTGGTCTGCTGTCTCCAGCAGGCCACCATCCCCGTGAGTGCCTAGACTCGCTATGGGGTCGCAAACTGCGACCCACCTCATAGAAATTTATGAGGTGGGTCTTTGCGACCCCATAGCGGGTCGCAGAAGGTGTCTGACCACATACCACAAACTGGTAATATAATTCAAAGTTGTTCTGGACAGGGGCCCACAAAATATGCAGTGCCCAGGGCCTCCAAAATCCTTACGGTGTCACTGACTTGGGTGAGCGATGCATAATTCTTTAACTATGGGAACCTTCGGGACTATGACTCAGCAATTGCTTATGCTGTTGCAATTTCATGGCTAGATTGAATCAATTCATTAGAAAACCAAAGAGTTTACCGATCTGGTCTGCATACACTTCTCATCCAAGGCACCAGACAGGAAGAGAATCAAAAACATGTTTGCGATAACCAACCATTTCACAAGACATGGATAGCCATTATTGTACAATGACCTGAAGGCATCAACCATGGATAACGTCTTCTGTCTTGTCACTACAGGTGGTAAGGAAGACTTTACTGTGACCATGGTTGTGACGTCTCACGTGATATATCATGGACCTAACAGGGGTTAGAATAACAAGACAACCTCTGTGGTACAAAAGATAATGCTCAAATGGGGTAACTCAACTGAACGCTGCAGGTAGCTGGCTCATTGAGGTAGTGATCAGTGCGGTTATCTACATGGCATGAGTTTGAATATTGGCAAGGCTATTTCAGGTTTCCACTCTTCCAAGTTTGGTAAATTGAATTCCATTAATTTAGGTTACTGTGGACAACTGGTTTTAAAATGTCTAGAAACAAAACACTATATAAAACACGTTTTTATGTTATTGTTGTGTACCCCAAAGACATACTCATCTTGTTGGGTCCTTAGTTCATGTTTATAATCAGGAACAATGCCACAGCATTTGCTCTGTTATTCCTTACTTTTGGGATAGGGAAAAGGTTCTTCTATGAATCAACATTTTTTCTCATCAACTGTAATAGATGAGAGACAGATTTGAAGCACCTAAAGATCTCAGGAAGCAAAATCAGAAGACAAACGAAGTGGCCAACAAAGATACTAACAACATTGCTGGATTGGAGGGGGTGAATAACCATGAACTTCTGCCTGATTCAAAGCGTCAGCATCGACGGGAAGAGCAAGATTGGGGTTGCTGAGATGCCTGCCCTCAGCTTGCAATATGAAAGATGAATGACAAACCAGCCTATAAGTTTCTTTTGGAAGTGGAACCTAGCAATAACAAGGTTCTTCAGAAGAAGAATCTGCCCGTAGAACATCTTCATGAAGTTCCCACTGCGTAGTTTCAATAGTCAGAATACTGGTTGGTCAACAATGACCAGAAGAAGACGATTCCAAGAATTAGAAAAATATACATAGCCCAGTATTCACAGATTCTGAGGCATATTTAGGTGATGCAATCGGTAATGTGTCCAGAAAAGATGTGTGTGGCACACTGGCAATTCCTCCATCACTGTCTGCATTGAAGGAATCAAGTCAGGACACTAGAACCTCATAAACGGACAGATAAAGCATTTTGTCATCGCACCCCTGCCCCGTGTTTCAGCCCGAGTCATCTAAATCTGGGATTCTGGAGCCAGACCTCATGGCACTCATACAGTCTGGTAGGAGTCCAAGCCAACACAGCCTTTACTCATTATATCTGGTACACAGAAATGTTGAAGCACCTTATGTTGAGGAAGTTACCTCATTGCCTGATGGGGGGTGTAGCAACTGATGCTATAAGATAAGTTCCTTTGTCTAACCCTAGTGAGGCTGATTAATGCAGTTCTCTTTCGGTTTTGTCTACTAATTATGTTTCACTTGCTCTGCATTAATGTACTCTTTTTTTAGCTAAAAGGGAACAGGACTGTTAGGGTGGTGCCTTACAAGCAGACCCTCATGCTCTATGGCCTTAAATATGATATTTATGGTCTGCTTCTCTCCTAAAGGACCAGACTGTCATCTTTCTACAGGCTATGCAAAGCCCGGTGTGACTGCGGATGTTGCTCTCACCTTGGACATTGGATCATCTTTACTCAAGCTAGAGATGAGTCGGACCACTGTATTGAAGAAGAGTCTGTGTACTTGAGAACTGCTCCAGTCTCAGTTCCGCAAAGACAGGGCACAGTCATACCACAAAGGAGTTCAGTGGATAGGTAAAGCCACAGGAAAGAGCTTGGCTTAGGAGAGCACTCAGAAACTGGTAGGCCTCATTGAAGGTGTGCAAGGACAGGGAAATAATACTGACTTGATGTGCTTTCTGCATTAGAGCCCAGATTTACAACAAGTAAAGTTTCTGCACTGCATTGCATGAAGTGAAGAGAGCAGGACAGCACCATCTCTACTAAGATGTGATGCTGTTCTGCTCTCTCCCAAAGCAGGAGCACTTTTGGATGCTGCGTGCCTATGCAGTCCCCTTGCGTCCTGGTGTGAAGATGTCTGTGTTGTGGTAAGCATAGTTACTGTACAGGAAGGGGTCTCTTCCAGTACAAAAACTATGCATTCAGGTGTTTCCCACTTTGAATGTGTGCTTCACATAGGGGTAAATGAGGAGAACTTGAAATATTTCTCCTTGTTTTGCTTACCTCAAAGAGGTCTAGGATTTAGGTATAAATCATATTCTACAATTCATTGTACAAAGCGATTTGGGCTGTGTTTAATTAAAAAAGAGAATGAGTGCCGGTGGCCAAAGCTCTGCTCTGGCAGTGCCATTAGAAAGCAGAATGCAGAGTACCAAGGCTGCATAGTGTTCAATTCACCTCAGGCTTCTTTATTCCACGACTGCACACTGCCAGTCCCTGCTTTCTCCACTTGTGCCTGTTTTTCTGTCTTTCTCCTCTTTCTCCTTCTTTCCCATCTGTGTGTTTTTTCTCTGTCTTACCTCGTGGACAATTCTTCCAGCACAGAGCAAGGTCACCAAACCTTGTAGTAAAGTTAGCCTGTAGCTTCACAATATTCTTCTGGAAAGGAGTCACAAGGTCTGTGTAGTGCTGCCTCACACATGAATGTAAAAGTTACCCTTCCCCAAAAATGATGGTTGCTGCTCCTAGGCTTTCTTATTGATGGCATGGCATATGAAGACCCAGCTGCCAAGGGCTTTTTCACTTCTATTGTTGGCTCAGCCAAACTGAAAACTAGAAGAGAGGTGTGGTGGGTGTGTGCAAACCTGGCTAGACCTCACCACATGCAGTAGCCTAGATCACCTGGCGGGTGTTTCAGGAAGGACAAACCTCAGGGTGGCACATTTCTTCATTCACCCTTCACCCTCTTCACTAAGTGCTGGGAACCTGTAGACCACCAATTCACCACCACATTGTATGGCTTTAAATATCTCAGCAGAGCACTGATGATGAAAACCCCTGGATAAATAAGACTGTGGTGGTTTTGTTTCTGCCACAGGGTGGGCACAGAGATATTCTCTGCCCACGTATATACTTCAACCCCAGGGGCTGGCCTTCCACAAGAGAGAGGATTCCAAAACACTGTGAGAGGGTCTTAGAGGCTTTCTATATTAGTTTCCTGTCCCTAAGACTCTCACTGCAGGAAGCAGAGAAAATTCCTGGAGGTTCGCGCCTCCAGACCACACTGTTCTATTACATCCAGACTCCTAACAGCATGAGACAATGGGTCAGTGCACTTCAGCCATTGGCTAACTTCCCAGTGAGCTAAGGTACTCTGCTCTTTCATAAGGAACACATCTGTACACAAAGTAGTTTCACTCAGTTTCAGGGACTATGACAGTAGTGTGTGCATTTTAAAACTAAAACACATTTTTTGCCAGAGTTTTGTTTTGTATTGGCAAGGGCCCAGCAAGTACCCCTTCAATAAAGTTTTTTAAAAACCATGACGAAACAAAAGAAGCATCGAGAATGCCAGTTGGCTGGCAGCCGAAGCTCGACCTATTGGCTTTGTTAGTGCTTGTTTATTTTATAATTTTTTGGCTTCACATAGATCTCTCTGCACACTGGACACAAACCTTTTAAGTCAATGCATTGCAGAGTGATTTATTTTTAGGGCACACAGTTGATATAAAAATAATTCTTGGCTTTGTTGCATGTTCAACCCAGTGACTGACATAATTGTGCTGACCAGGCCATTTCCACTGTACTGTATTTAGGAGCAATTCACATTCAATAAACACAACCTATCCGTCTTGGCTGCTCTCGCGTCTAGTCTGTTTCCTTTTTGAGTATATTTTGCGTATTGTACGAGGATTCACCTCTGTTTACCCTCATGAATTGACTGATGGTGTGGTCAGATATAGAAGAAATTGCTTTTTCTTGATTTTATGCCCAGTAGTTAAAGATTGCCAATGTAAATAATGATTAAAAGAGATTAACATTGTGCACAACAAATGTCAGATTTGAAGTGGTTTGTACAACTGGTCACGGCCAAAATACAAATCTTGGCATTTAAAGTTAGGGCTTGTGTTCCTTTTTCTTTTTTTTTAAATCTTTTTTTGTAATTCTTTTTTTATTCTTGTTGAATGCAGAAATAAAAACCTTGAACAGCCGCAACACTGGCAAGGTAATCCAGGGGGAACATGGATTGCAGGGGGATCAGGAGGGTGCCCGGCAGGAGCGTTACAAGGGGGGCACAGAATGTTCTACAATAGTCACACCTCACTTACAGAATTGAAAGATAAACAGCAATTCACATCCTGTTAGCTATAGCTATTAAGCTATACATAGTGAAATAGAGTAACCATGTTGATGTTTATACCACGCAGAGTGAAAAGCCAACGAAAATGGGAATGCGGAATTACTGTGTATATCAAGAGTAGGAAATGTTGGAGCAATTCACAAAGATGATTTATCCGGGCGAGAGTTAGCGAGGCCCTATGGGGTGTGTCGGGAAGCACATTCTAAGTAACCGGATGTGGAAGTAGCCATGGGGCTCATAGGGACATGGAGACAATGAAAAACATAGGGTGCATAAAGGTACAGCATTTCAGTAAGGAGGACGTGTGTCATTTTTGGCCTCTATTTTTATAATGGACGCATCCCATAATTCGCAGCCGCCGAGTGCTAAACCCTTATCTCTTAATGTCCCCAATACACAAGCCTCCGCTCGGGCCCATTGCAGTAGGACTTGTAACCATTTAGTGATGTCTGGGGTGGTGGGCGACTTCCAGTGCATTGCTATTAGGTGCTAAAATATTACAAATGCCAAATCTATAAATCTGTGAAGGTGCTTGTCACCTTTAGCCTTGATACGCAATCCCAAGAGACAAGATTCAGGGGAAGTTGACAAGTTATGGTCCGCCAGGTCAGCTGTTATCGCAGTTACCTGCTGCCAAGCATGCAGTAAAAGGGGACATTCCCATACCATATGACAAAAACTCGCTTCAGGTAACCTGCAGCACGGGCACTTGGGGTTAGTCGTTGGGAGCATACATTTGATGCAGTGGGGGGAGAGGTAAGCCTGGTGTAAATCATTAAATTGGGTAAAGCGAAACCTGGGATTGCGCGATATCCCTTGAACATTAAGCAGGGCTTTCAACCATGATTGTTGGGATAGAGGGCTGGGGAGCACTGCACCCCAGCAGGCAAGAGCACTTGGCGTTCAGGGCGTCGTATAACATAGAAATTGCTTTCCCAGGTCCCAGGTCTGAAAGCAACAGGGTAAGTGTAGAATTCTTAGCACATATGCTATGTTTTATAGTCTTTTCTTGTTGTTGTTTGCTTTGCACTTATTATGTCACCGTGTTCTTTGGAACATTCAGTGGGTGAGCAGAATGTTGGCATTTGACCAGCTGTTTGTCTGTCCACTGGATACTTCACTGGTCGTGAGTTCTCTTCCTTCAATACTTGAATAAACCACTTCATTTATAAACAACGTCTCAGTGATCTTTGCAACATCATGGAAGAAGAGCAGGATTGTACGTCTGGAATGATACCCAGACTTTCCATCTACTACATATTTTGGTACCAGGAGTGGGGTAGATATTCCTCGGCTCTCCATGCCCAGAAATACCAACCGTCAAGATTTCTTCACCACTGTGTCAGTTCGAAGGTGAGACCTTTTTTAGGACTTCCTTCATTTTTTTGGGGTCTCCTTCAACAACTTATATGTAACGCTTCAATCAGCCGATTGTCAACTATTACCTTTGAAACTCCATTCCATTCATGGTCTCCAAGCAACGCGCACCTTGGAGCACGCTCTTCTCTGTCTCCGCGGCCACCGCCTGTATCCTAGATACTCATCAGCTCGCACACCCTGGAACTACGTACTGACGAGCTCTCTGCTGCGCTGAAGCGTAACGCGTCACACTTACGCTACGGAGATACCTCATTTCCAAGACGCTGAACCACATAAGCGCCCATTTTCCCGATTGACACTGCGTTTTATGCCAACGTGTAGTTGCTGGATTAAATGACTTTGCCTATCAGAGGATTATATTCAGACACACTCTAACTACACTGCTGTTGAAAGTGAGATTTTCTTTTTAATTTTTGCTCAGCATATTAATATGTCCATAGTTCAAGGGGCACCTCCTTTCCTACAAATGGCAGGCAAACCTGATATTAAATGGAGAGAATGGCTGCGTGTATTTGAAAATTACTTGGCGGCTAAAGATGCTATGGACTATTCTTCAGGAAGAAAGATGGCATTATTACTTAACCCTTTAGGAACTGCTAATCTGCCAGTAATTCCTGTGCCTTCCGAAGAAGGAGTTTCCTGTAATGTATTTTTAGAAGTCAAGGTCAGAATGAGCAAACAATATTCAGAACAACCAAGTGTTTTATTGGAAAGACATCATTTTTTTTTAATGTAAGCAAGTTGTCGATGAGACTGTTGAGGAATACATTGTGACGTTAAGGGTTTTAGTGTCTAAGTGTGAATTTGAGAATTGTGTTGACATATACATTAGAGACCAGTTCATGTTCAATTGTTTATCCAAGCAAGGTGCAAGAACGTCTGTTAACGTGCAGAAATCCCACGTTATCTGAGACCGTAGACATTGCGAAAGCCATTGAAAGGTCTAATATAACAATACAACTGTTGGCTAATCATAATGGAGTGCATGGAGGTAACCAAGAAGTGTTATCGCCTGTCAGTCTACTTGGTGAAGACACTTCAATTTTTTGTTTAATAGGAATAGCAGGCCAAAGAGACGTAATACCATATGTTTTAGATGTAGTTCAAGAAATCATTTAGGATATTTTTCTTTATGTCCTGCCATTGGCAAGAAATGTATGCATTTTCACAAAATTGGTCACTTCCAGGGGGTTTGCTAAAGTGCAGGTGTCAATGTCAAGCGAGTGAAACTCAGTAATGTTAATGTCAACAAAGAAGGGGTTCAAGAATGCATTGACACATTTTCTAATGTAATATTGACCATTGATACTGAAGAGTCATATAATTCAATTTCTCACCAACATAAAGGTATTAAAGGACCCTATTGTCAAGCAACTATTGATGGTAAGGTGGTCACCGTCATGACAGATCCTAAAGCTCCTGTCACTATTTTAGCAGATACCACCTTTTATAAATTATGGCCTGACAATATGGTTCATGTACCAGCCGATATAAATCCTAAAGCCTATGGAGAGCAAGATGTAGAACTTTTATGTTATTTCTCTTTAACACTTGATTGCTTAGGTTGACAAATTTCAGCTAAAATATATGTAGCAGTAAAAGGTTGTGATATCATAGGAAGGAAAGATTTAGCTATGCTAGGCATTTATTTATGTCCTGGCCATAGAGAACCTATTACACTAGGGGAAGTTACAATATGTAGCATTCAGAGTAAGCAGAAGGTGATACAAAACTGATAAATACCCTACAGTTTTTAAGGATTCATGTTGGCATTTTAAAAGGATTTGAACATGTTATTAAACTTAAGAAAGATGCCATTCGAATCATACACAAGGTTAGGCCTGTACCGTTAAGTGTTAGAGGTGATTTATAGAGTCTGCTCGAGAAATTAGTACATGAGGGTGTCACCACTACCACTGATTCGTCTCAGTGGGTTTCTCCCATTGTTATCACAAAATAATGTGAAGGAGGCTTGAGGTTGTTTTGACCTCAGATCACTAAATCAGAACATTTTAGTTGATTGCCATCCCCTACAGCGTATTCAGGAAATGGTAGCTAATATTGGAAACGCAAAATATTTTTCAACTATAGATCTTCATTCCACTTATCACCAAATTCCACTCAGCCTTGAATCTGAGGCTTTAACTACTTTTGTGACTCCATATGGTGCGTACAAATAATTAAGATTACCGTTTGGTTTTGCATCAGTGGCAAGTGTCTTCCACAAACTCATGGATACATTATTTAGTCAAGAGTCTAAGGGCCAAGCTTTCCAAGACGATATTTAGGTTTTTACACAAACTGCAGAAGAGCATTTTCTCATTCTTGAGAAAGTCATCAAAATTTTAGAGGACTGTGGTATGAATATTAAACGAAATAAATGTAAATTCATGGTACAGGAAGTTGAGTACCTTGGTCACACCATTTCAGACAAAGGTATCAAACCAAAGGCTTGCAATGTAGAGGCTATCTAAAAAGCACCTCCACCCATGGATAAAGACTCACTTATATCATTTTTAGGTCTCTGTGAATATTATGCATGTTTTGTTCCTGGGTATGCCATGTTAGTACAACCGCTAAGATCTCTACTTGAGAAAGATATCAAATTTGAATGGTTGACCCAATCAAGCTTTTGAAGAGGTTAAAGATCTAATGATTAATGCTCCTGCTTTACAAACATACCAACCACAGAACAGATCCTTTATCTCTGTAGATGCCAGTTTATAGGATTTAGGAGCTGTCTACGGACTGTGGTATAAAAGCATAGAAAACACTGTGGCTTTCGCTTCCAGATCTTTGGGAGATGCAGAAATGTAACATAGCACTACTGAGCTAGAAGCACTCACCTGTGCCTGGGCAGGTGACGCATTTAAAACCTATATATGGGGAACCTTGTTTAATCAAAGCAATTGCCATCAGACTGACACCAAGACCACTGAGCCAACTAGACACACACACCACATACACTCATACATCCCTCATGCACCCCACATCACACACCCCACTACATTATTCAATACCCTCACACCAACACACACAACACCCATGTCCCCGCTAAGGCACCCCTGTTTCACTGATGAGGAGTTAAGGGTCATGTTGGTTGAAATTGTCAGGGTGAGACACAGCTGTTTGGAGCACAGGTACAGCAGATGTCCATTGCCAGGAAGATGGAGCTATGGTGAGAATCGTGGACAGGGTGAATGCAGTGGGACAGCATCCAAGAACAAGGGACGACATCAGGAAGAGGTGGAACGACCTACGGGGGAAGGTACATTCCATGGCAGCAAGGCACCAGCTTGCCATACAGAGGACTGGCGGTGGACCCCCGCCTCCTCCCCCACAGCTCACAACATGGGAGGAGCAAGTCTTGGCAATACTGCATCCTGAGAGACTCACTGGAGTAGCTGGAGGACTGGACACTGGTGAGTCAATATTTACTACTTATCATACCTGCATGCCATCTCACCTCTTCACCCTCACTCCCATCACTCCACTCCATCCCACGCACTGCACCTATACATCTGACTAATCCCAATGCCAAGCCCTGCATGCTGTACCAATGCATGGACAGCCCTCCCAGCCCTGCAAGAACACTCATCACCAAAGCATGCACAGCATAGGGGAACTAACAATCCCACAATACATCACCTTACACAAAATCAAAGGTGACAGGGCAACAGCAACAATAGAGGGGAAGCTAGGGATGTACAATATGTCACAGGCATGAAGCATAATACATCACTTGCATCCCCGCAGGTGCCCCAGCCAATGCCAGTGGAGAGGAGGTGCCACGACTATCCAGTCCCCAACAGAAGATGCCCTCAGTGATGACAGTAACTCTGGACTTCTAGATCTGGATCAACAACCCGGTCCATTAAGGACCACTGGACAGTTGGTCACCCCAGCCCACTCCCAGTCCACCACAGAGCCTCCCCCATCAGTATCCAACACCACAGCACCCATCCTGCATCCCCACACCTCTGTCCCCAGGACACGTCAATCAGCAGTGTGCCCACCTGTACAGGGACCCCAGTACACACCTCAGCCCCAAGACAATCAGGGACCTGGGGTCAGTGGCAGTGGGCACACCGTTCAGGGGACAGGGGAACAGGGACACTGGGAGGACCGCTGTGCACCAGGGGGAGGACAGGCCCAGGGAACCGATTCTCCAGGAGGCACTCACCAAGATCCTGGGGGCCTACCAACAATCCCAGGACACGATGGGCCAGGTCCTTGAAAACATGGAGGAGAACAAGCGCCTGCAGAAGGAACACCATCAGGGGCTCAGGGAGGACTTGCAGGCCCTCAACACCACCATGATCTCCATTGCAAGGGTGCTGGCAGACATGGCCAACATTATGAGGGGATCAATAGCACAGCAGCGGGCCCCTACCACTAGCCAGTCTATTGACAAGCCCTCCACCTCCTCTGCAGCTAGTGGGCAGGAGGCCCTGCCACAGGACCCACAGGCCACGAGCACCCCTCCGCCTGCAGAAGGTCAACCACCCCATAAACGTTCCCTGCGACCCAGACAGAAGTCAGAGACACTTGCCAAAACCAAGACCGCCGCCAGGAAATAAGACTCTCCTGATTGTCCCCCTTGTGTCCCATCCTGTCACCTTGTCCACTTTGAACTGCTTTTGCTCCCCTTCCTATGGCCCCTTGGACACTGGACCTGTGCTACAAACAGACTGGAACAATACCCTGGATTTTCCTCGACCATCACCGAAGTCATTGCACTTATCCCCCATTTTATAGCACTACAATAAACACCCTTGAACACAACTTGACTGATAGTATTTTATGTGTTGAAAATGTGCATTTAGGGGAACAGTCACATCTAGTGCAAATGATCTGAACACTGTGATAGCATGCAATTAATGAGCTGTAACTGTCTGTAGTAATCACATCAGGACACTGTTGTCATATCACCAACACCTGCTAAATTACAAGCCATAGGTGACAGTAAGTTGAGATGCAAAGCAAGTGAATGCCTTCGTGCTACAGTCACACAGATGAAATCACTAGTTAGAGCAATGATCAGTCCCACTGTATTACCTGTGTGTCATTGGAAATATTGATGTATAACTAATGTCCTGTTGTCCACATCCTCATCCTCTGCCTCCTCATCCTCACTGTCTGCAGGGGCCACTGCTGCCACAGGGGCATCTCCAGTCTCCTCCTTCTGCAGAAAAGGCACATGGCGTCTGAGGGCAAGGTTGTGCAACATGCAGCATACCACTACTATCTGGCAGACCCTCCTGGGTGAGTAGCACAGAGATTCACCTTTCAGATGGAGGCACCTGAACCTGGCCTTCAGGAGGCCGAAGGTCCTTTCGATTATTCTTCTTGTTCGCCCATGTGCCTCATTATAATGGTTCTCAGCCCCTGTCCTGGCATTCCGCACAGGGGTCAGGAGCCACAATAGGTTTGGGTAGCCAGAGTCACCTTCAAGTATTGAGGGACAAACATTAGCCTTACACAATGCTATGGGGATAACACCTGAATGCATACACTGACATACAGTGGGTGGGGACTCTGGCTCACCTATTAGCCACACCCTGTGCCTCTGTATCTGGGACATCACATTTGGGATGCTGCTATTTCTCAGGCCAAAGGCGTCATGCACCAACCCAGGATACTTGGCAGTGATGTGGGAGATGTACTGGTCCGCCAGGCACACCATTTGCACATTCATTGAGTGGAAACTCTTCCGATTCCTGAACACCTGTTCATTCTGGTGGGAGGGACAAATGCAATCAATGATGTTGGTATATGTCCCATTGCATAGAATCCTGTCTTCACAGTGGCCAAATCTTCCGCCTGGGGGAAAGCAGTGTAGCTTCACATGTGTTTCACCAAGGCAGACAATACCCTTGCCAGCACAATTGAGAATATTGGCTGTGATATTCCTGCTGCCAAGCCCACTGTCACTTGGAAAGAAACTGTTGC
The DNA here is from genome assembly GCF_031143425.1 of Pleurodeles waltl. NCBI lineage: Eukaryota > Metazoa > Chordata > Amphibia > Caudata > Salamandridae > Pleurodeles > Pleurodeles waltl. The sequence goes on along the minus strand of NC_090449.1, from coordinate 1,006,462,600 downwards.
CAGAAAATGGAGCGCTGATAGCACTTGCACAAGAGGGGAGATTCCAGTGGGATGACGGATAGCTGATATCAGGTCAGGCTCCAATTGGGCACACAGCTCTGTGATTGTGGCCCTGTCCAGTCTATAGGTGAGTATAATGTGCCTGTCCTCCAGTGTAGCCAAGTCCACAAGGGGTCTGTACACAGGGGGTAGTCTCCTTCTCCTATTCATCCGCAGCGGTAGGTATATAAGGGACACAAGAGTGAGCAGGCTGTCACAATTTGAACTATGGAACCACCACCTCAGTGTACATACAGCAATAATGTGATGGGACAGTGGGAATGGCAATGTATGTGCAATTCTAGGCAATTATGCAGCTATGGATAATCTGATTGTTGTCCACTACCATGAGATGGCGACCGCCTGTCCTGGATCTAGGGACAGGTAGAAGTGAGGTAACTCCGCCAATGGGCGTCGTGGCGGAAGGCAGTCTTGCACCACCGTACAATTTCTCATTAGCTGATATGGGGCTCTATGGAGTACAGTGGCCAATGGGGATCAGCGCCAGCGGTGACGGTGTACACCGCCGTGAACGTGACTGCCATTTTCTATCTAAATCCTCACTTGATTCCTGACTTTCCACAGGACAACACTTAAACTGCGTGTGCTGCTGTGACCTGTGTCTGGAGACTACCATGGCCCATGTGACCGGGGAAAGGGCCCCTGTCTTCACTTCGATGGAGTTGGAGCGGTACATGGTGGGTGCCGGGCGATCTGTGTGCCAATGGAGATGGAAAAGGGATAGGTGGGCCATATGTGTAACAGGCTGGATTGTATGTGAAATGGTGTCCTCCCATCTGTATCACCTCTGCAGGTCAGCGCCCATCAAAAGAAGGGATTGTGGCATGCCATTGCCAAAGACGTGTGGCCCCTGGGGGTCTACAGTAGGCGGAGCAACCACTGTCGGAAAAGGTGGGAGGACTTGAGATGCTGGGCACTGAAGACTGCCGAGGCCCAGCTGGGGATGGCCTCCCACCGAGGAAGGGGTGCCCATCGGAACCTGACCCCTTGATGGCCTGCATACTGGAGGTGGCCTTTCCAGATTAGGATGGGCGCTTGAGGGCATCACAGCGGCCACAAGGGGTAAGTACAGTGGGCATTACAGTGGGCATTACAGCAATAATGGTAGGTGGCATGGGATCCGTGTGGTGGGTGTGAGTTAGTGGGTGCCCCTTAATGCCAGGTCAGACATTGCAGCGTGATCCTGCTCAAGGGTAATGGGTGTATAACAAATCTAGGTAACCTAGTTAGGTTGCATTCCATGTCAGACAGGGCTTAGTGGGTCCAAGGAGGGGTGCAGTTGGTGGTGCTTGGCCCTCATCTTGCTGTGGTATCTAGCCAATTGAATGCCAGTGAAATGCATAGTGCTCTATCCTGATCTCTGGTTGTGACGGTACTGTGTATGCCAACTGTGGTGTTGGTACTGTAATTGACCCAGTGCTCCCTTTCTCTCCCTCCCCCTTTCTTCTTCTGTCATCCTGTTCATGTGTGCATTAACATCCTCTGGTGACAACACAGACTCTGATTCCTCCTCCAAAAGGAGCTCCCTGGTGGTGGCAGACACCTCTGTGACCACCACAGCTGCAGCCGCTACCTCCGTACCAGCACCTCCCTCCCGGTGGCCTCTCAGCGAGTTGCCCGTGCCCGCTCACACAGGAGGGTGGGCATCCCCTCCGCCCTTGGCACCTCAGGCCCTGCCCCAGTGAGCAAAAACAACAAGTGATGGACGGAATGCTGAACATTGTCAAACACTCACCCCCAGTCATAGATCTGGGTTTAATCCATCGTTCTTTTGCTCACCATGCCACCCCAGTTTGGACCCAGCCATATGCAAATCAGTCTTGACCCTGTTCCACATGGGAACAGTCCAGACCGAACTGCCAAGCCAGGTCCTCACTGGACCGGAAACAAGCATCCTGGGACCGGTTTCGGGGTTTCACCCCTCATCAGCCAGGCTAGCTTGAATCCAGTGGCATGGGAAGCACGGGACCCATGTCTGGGCATACCCTTCCCACTTAGGGCGACAAAGCAAAAACAACAAGTGATGGACGGAATGCTGAACATTGTCAAACACTCACCCCCAGTCATAGATCTGGGTTTAATCCATCGTTCTTTTGCTCACCATGCCACCCCAGTTTGGACCCAGCCATATGCAAATCAGTCTTGACCCTGTTCCTCATGGGAATAGTCCAGACCGAACTGCCAAGCCAGGTCCTCACTGGACCGGAAACAAGCATACTGGGACCGGTTTCGGGGTTTCACCCCTCATCAGCCAGGCTAGCTTGAATCCAGTGGCATGGGAAGCACGGGACCCACGTCTGGGCATACCCTTCCCACTTAGGGCGACAAAGCAAAAACAACAAGTGATGGACGGAATGCTGAACATTGTCAAACACTCACCCCCAGTCATAGATCTGGGTTTAATCCATCGTTCTTTTGCTCACCATGCCACCCCAGTTTGGACCCAGCCATATGCAAATCAGTCTTGACCCTGTTCCTCATGGGAACAGTCCAGACCGAACTGCCAAGCCAGGTCCCCTAAGTGAGGAGGCTATTAACCTTCTGAGATCCATCTATGTAGGACAGTCAACCATTGTGAATGCCACCCAGGGGCTGGAATCCCAGATGCAGCAGTGCAATGCATTCCTAGAGGGCATTCACAGTGGAATTGGCGGCCCAACAGAGATCGATTCAGGCTCTGGCCTCCTCTCTGATGGCAGCCATTGTCCCTGTTCCTACCGTCCCCCCTCCAACTACCACTTCCCAGTCCCAGTCTCCTGAACCCCAACCCATCCCATGAGCACAGACAGACGAGCATGAACACAAGACATCAGACAAGAATGGCACAGTCAAACACAGGTACCACACTTCAGTCCATAAGCACTGACGCAAACAACAGACAGTTGCACACACAACCACATCCACTACCTCCACTGTCTTCCCCTCCTCCTCCTCCACCTCCCTCACAGTCACGTCTATACTCACACCTGCATGCACTGCTTCAACATCCACCACCAGAATCACCACACCAAGCAGCACACACACACACCTCACTAGCAGGCACCTCCACAACATCCATGCACGCGTCCCCTGTGTCCTCTCCTACCCTGTCTGTCCCCCCTCCTAAAGGACACAAACGCAGGCACTCAGACACCCAACAGCCATCCGCCTCACATCAGCACACTGCCCATGCACCTGCACCTGAGTCCAGCAGATGTACACCTCTAACAACCACTCACTCAACCTCCACTAACATCCCTCCTCCCTCATCCCTCCCCAACGCCCTAAGAAGCTTTTCCTTGCCCAACTTGACCTCTTCCCTCCCCACCCTCCGTCCTGCCTGTAAGAGCAGGGTCCCAATGACCCAGCTCAGCACCTCAGCCAAACAGTCCACGAGGACAGTGGAGGCAAGACAGTGAAAGATCCCACTCCACCAGCCAGGAAGGGGAAGGATCCCACTCCACCAGCCAGAAAGGGGAAAGATCCCACTCCACCAGCCAGGAAGGGGAAGGATCCCACTCCACCAGCCAGGAAGGGGAAGGATCCCACTCTGCCAGCCGAGAAGGGAAAGGATCCCACTCCACCAGCCAGGAAGGGGAAGGATCCTACATCACCAGCCAGGAAGGGGAAGGATCCCACTCCACCAGCCAGGAAGGGGAAGGATCCCACTCCACCAGCCAGGAAAGGGAAGAAGCCCTCACATCCAGCCAGGAAAGTGAAGAAGCCCTCACCTTCAGCTGTGACACAGCAGCCCTCGCCTCCAACAGAGGCTGCCCAGGAGGCCCCTTTGCCTGCTGAGACACAGCAGCCACTTACTTTCTGTAGAGACTGGCAGGGTACCAACACCACCACCACAGTGGCCACAGGGCCCCCATCCCCTGCTGAGACACAGCAGCCCTAGCCTCCAGCAGAGGCTGCACAGGAGGCACCTTCACCAGCTGAGACACAGCAGTCCTCTCCTCCAGCAGAGGCTGGCAAGGTACCACCACCAGTGGTCACGTAGCCCTCACCTCCAGCTGAGAAAATGTAGTCCTCACCTCCAGCAAAGGGCATGTAGGCCACCCTCCAGGGACTTCTGTACAAGAAGCCCCTCCAGAACCAGTGGGAAGGTTCCCCACCTGAGAGACTGTGACTTTGCATTCCCTAGCAATGAATAATGGGCATGGAGCCCCCTCCAGAACCAGTGGACAAATACCCCACCTGAGAGACTGTGACCTTGCACTCCCCAGCAAAGAATAATGGGCATGGAGCCCCCTCCAGAACCACTAGGCAAGTTCCCGACGTCAGCTGATGTGTCCCCCACCCCCTTCCCACTGAGGTGCCTGCCCACTTCCAAAATGATACGCCTGCACAGTTCTGTGCAGATGTTGTCAGGAAACAAGTTGGGCCTTGGATTGTGCCCTGTGGCCATGTGGGCCCTTTGTACTTTGGACTGGGCATTGGCCCTTTCTGGACAATTGCACATATCTCTTTGTTATCCCATTGGTTCATATGGTGGCTGTTCCTATTCAATAAATTATCAGTACTGCCTTACCCCAGTCCTTGCATTATTATGACGTGTGTCCTGTGCCATTGTTTTTTGTCTCCAGCTGCTTGTGTGTATGGTGTGTGTGTGTGTGTGAATGGTGTGTGTTGTGCATGTGTGTGTCACTCTCCTTTTCCTCCCGCCCTCCCTTGTGTGCTAGGCGGCTGTACTCACCGTCATCGTCTTCGTCGGCTTTGGTGTTCCAGGTGGAGCATGGCGTAGAAGCGCATTGGGAAGACTTGCAGTTCCGGTTCCATGGCGGCATTGATCTTCTCTGTGTCTCTGTTGGTGAGTGGTTGGTCTTCTGTGATGTGTTTCTGTCAGGCTTTTGATGGCGTTGGTACCGCCCCGAAATTCGTGGCGGATTGCAGTGTCATGGTGGGTGGTACCCTGTCTTCTGCCTGGCTGTTGGTGGCTACCGCCATGGTGCGTGGTGTTCACGTCCTGGTGGATGGTGTGGTACATTGGCTGTCTATGGGAATTCTCACGGCCATGGTCATAATTTGCCGGTAATTATTACCGGCCCTTTAATAGTCAACGCCAATGTCATAATGACCACCCTAGTCTATCTTTTAAATGGAAATGGTTTGGGTAAAGCATCAGCAAGATTAGTCAGATCACTCTCAAAATTGCAAGAGTATAATTTTCAAATCAAATGCATACAAGGAGGAAAAAACTTTCGGGCAGATTGTTTACCTTTGAATAATTGTGTTGACACTTTATTTGAAGAAGATGAATCGGTAGTTGCTTTAATTGATGTTATATCCAATTTCAAAGGGATCATTTCTGAAGAGGAATAGTCGAATGCCATAGAAAAAGATGACATACTTAAGAAGGTTTGTCATTATATCAATCGTGGTTGGCCACCAGAAAAAATCTTTGTCAGAGGAACTCAAATGTTTTGTACAGGTTGCACCGGAACTGTCCTGTGAGAATCTAATTTGTGTGCACAATAACCAGATCATTCCTCCTGAAGAGTTAAGAGGATGATTAATTATTTTAGCACATGATGGGCTTATGGGCATATCAGCAACGTGTAAAAAATTGAAACAGCATTTTTCGTGGACAAGTATAGATAAAAGTGTTTATTAGTTTATTGAGCGATGTTCTCAGTGTATTGTCTCAGACAAACATTGGAAAACCACACACAAACCTCTTTTTAACGTACAATTTCCTGAAACCCCATGGGCTAAAGTTGCAATAGATTGTTTTGGTCCTTTTTGATATTTTGCTCAGGGATCAGAAGTATTTGATTGTTCTAATAGACTATTTCTCAAAATTGATTTATTTTGATTTTATAGAATCACTCAACATGAAATCAGCCATTACATTTTTAAAACAAATATTCTTGATTGAAGAGTGTCCGCCTTATATTGTTACCGATAATGGTATGCATTTTGTGTCCAAAGAAATGAATACTTTTATGACAAACCTAGATATTAAACATTTGCAAGTTCAACTCGTTAGCCCATCTTCCATGCTCAAAGAAGGGATTGAAACTGCCATTTCAGATAATACTGATGTTCTCATCATTTTACAAGTCAAAATATGGTCTTACGTGACGACACCACATACCACCACTAATGTTTCACCTTTCAAAAGCTCGTGTGGCAGAGAAGCCAGAACAAAACTTATTCCAGGATAATAGTAATAGAAATCAAAAGAAAAAGAATGTAATGCTGCAAAAAGGAAAAACGTACTTCTGCAACAAACTAAACAGAAAGAATATTATGACCAAAAAAATGTACGTGGAACTCATTTTAAGGTTAATTATTAGATTTTGATAAAAAAACCAAACAGAGTTTCGTTTTGAAAGGAGAATCTAAATTTACGCCACCAGCGAGAGTCTTGAAGGTCACCAAAGGTTCTCTTTTATTACAGGGAAGAGGATGGTGGAATAGGGATAGTGTGGTACCTATTTCTGAAGCACAAGCTATTATCTATCAGCAGGCTTGTCTTGAATCTCAGATTGAAGATTCCATGCTTGCTACAGATTTGTGTGATTCTGCAAAACATGTTTATGACATTTCTAAGTCTAGTACTCAGAAATCACTCATTTCAGAGTCCTCCTTTCAACATGCTCATAATATAATAGGCAGTTCTGCATCACACAGTTTGAGATCAAGCAATTTTAGACAGGTGAAGTCACAAAGTAAATTTAAAGATTTTGAGTTGTATTAACAGAATTCTTGTGTTTCCCCTTGTGTTAAAGTTAGTTACTGTGTAAAGGAGGGGATAATGTAGTATTCTTAGCACATATGCTATGCTATATGTTCTTTTCTTGTTGTTGTTTGCTTTGCACTTATTATGTCACCATGGGCCAGATGTAGCACACAGTTTGCACGTCGCAAACAGCGAATTTCGCTGGTTGTGACGTGCAAACTGCACTTGGCAATGCACAAAACCCCTTTTGCGATTCGGTAACCTGGTTACCGGATCGCAAAACGGGTTTGCGAGTCGCAATTAGGAAGGGGAGTCCCCTTCCTAACTGTGAGTCGTAGTGCAATGCAGGATTGCTTTGTGACCGCGAACACAGTCGCAAACCAATCGCAGTTAGCAGCCATTTCAAATGGGTGCTAACCCATGCGCAAAAGGGAAGGGGTCCCCATGGGACCCTTCCCCTTTGTAAATGGCATTAAAAAAAAAATTTCAGAGCAGGCAGTGGTCCTATGGCCACTGCCTGCTCTGAAAAAATGAAACGAAAATGTTTAATTTTTTAGTTTTGTAATGCATCTCGTTTTCCTTTAAGGAAAACAGGCTGCATTACAAAAAAAAACTGTTTTCTTTAAAGCAGTCACAGACATGGTGTTCTGCTGTCTCCAGCAGGCCACCATCCCTGTGAGTGCCGCGAGTCTCAAGGGGGTCGCAAATTGCGACCCACCTCATTAATATTAATGAGGTGAGCCTTTGCGACCCCCTTGCGAGTCGCAGATGTGTCAGGGACACCATCCTACATTCCAATTTGCGACTCGCAAATTGCGAGTCGCTCTGACTCGCAATTTGCAAGTCGCAAAATGGAATATACCTACATCTGGCCCCATGTTCTTTGGAACATTCAGCGGGCGATCTGAATGTTGGCATTTGACCAGCTGTTTGCCTGCCCACTGGATGTTTCACTGGTCGTGGGTTCTCTTCTTTCAATACTTGAATAAACTTAATTTATAAAGAACGTCTCAGTGATCTTTGCAATGTCGTGGAAGAGTAGCAGAATCGTACGCCTGGAACGATAACCAGACTTTCCATCTACTACAGAAAGTATTTTTGATGAGGGCGGCTTGGCATCTCTGTTATGCCACATATCATGCATTAGCCATCGTATTGCACAATATGTTAGGAACAGGCCAGTATGTATATCGCTGGTTGCCGTGATTTCATCAAAAGTCAATAGGGATCCCTCTTTAAAGAAGTCACCCACTGTTATGAAGTTTGCCGCTAACCACGGAGCCGTGTCATGCTGGCTGAGCAGCACTCGGGCACCCGGAATGTGTGCTATAGGAATTAGTAGTGAGTAGGGTGGGTTAGGGAGTTTACCCTGTAGTATTCAGCCAGTAGGCCATCCATACCTATGGTCTTATTATGGGCCAGTTGGTCCAGTACTGTAAAAATCTCTTCTAGACGAATGGGTTTGTCTAGTTCATCTCTTTGCAGCGGAGTAAGGTAGGTTAGTGGAAGTGTGTCCAGAAAAGCAGATAATTGTGTGGGTGTGGGATCAGTGGTCGCCGCATACAATGTTTGGTAATAATCTTTAAATGTTAAATGCTGTGTTTATGGCTGCTTGTGTGCTGACCACCTCACCTGTGTCTAATCTGATTGCTCCAATGGGAATGCGTTGTGGGGTGTCACGGACTAGCCATGCCAAGAACAGACCTGAACGGTCCCCTTTGGCATATTGGCGAGAAAAGCAGTGTCTATAATCATGTCTGCATAGCCCATTGTCCGCCCGCATCTATGTATTTTGTTCGGAGTTCACGAAGGCGCTCAGACCTGGTCATCTGGTTGGCAACTTCATTTTCCAATATGCGGAGTTCAACATCCAATGTGGCCAGTTTGCAGCAGAGAGTGTGTTGAACACCTGAGGACACTGACAGACAATGCCCTCTCACCACTGCCTTGTGTGCGTCCCATTCTGTGGCAGGGAGAGGGGTGGTGTCTTTATTGTATTCAAAATATCTGGAAATGCACTCAGCAAATTCCTGGAGGAAGGGGGGTCGGAGATTGCTTCAGTTTGTAGGCACCATGTTGGTACACTTGTGAATGGTCTGCCCCACTGTAAAACCACCTGCAGGGGGCAGTGGTTGGACAAAGTGCGGGCTAAGTATTCTGAGCTCAACACTTTTTGTACCAGACTTGTCAGCCTCATAAACAAATCTATTCTAGTGTGTAAGTCGTGTACTAGGGTATAAAAGGGGTACTCACCTGCTGTTGGATGACCAGTACGCCATAAGTCATGGAGCCCGCTATTCGCCCTCCAAGAGTCAAACCCTTGAGAGGTTTTCCCTCTGGGTGCCCCGGGCAATGGTGGGTGGGAACGGTCCAGAGTGATATTAGGTGTACAATTAAGGTCGCCACCCCAGGAACAGCCAGCGGTTGGGTCGTGAAACAGTCCAACATCTGCCTGTGCACTGGATTATTTAAGAGTCAGTGTGATCCTTTTAGGAAGCAGCCTCTGTGTAGGTTGCCTGCCATGATCCGGGCAGATGGCACAGGGGAGTTCAAATGATAGGAGCGACCGTACGCTGTCTCGAAGATCATCAGCAGTACAGGATGTACCGATTGGGCCTTTAGGAGAGTCAGTGGTCGAGTCACTGGGTTTTTCTGTGTATGATTTTGTGTCCGATGTGCAGACCATCTGGAGCACGGCAAAGGAGTTCAACGTAAGTTGCGTTGTTTCGATCAGGACTTTGGCCCACTCTTCAGAAACTTGAGCCATGGTGGGTTTAGCCCTAGATCCGGTACGGCGCAAGGCTTGTGTTTCTTAATACTGAAATTAATATTCAGCTTAATGACTCTTGCGTAATGTTCATTTTAATGTTACAGGCGTTCAACTGTACTTTTGAACATGGCAAAAGATCGACACATCTCTTAAATCCTTATGTACTATTCCACGATGAACCAATACAAGCTTTTGCGGTCTTGTTGAGGGTAGGAGAGCACTTCAGGAATAACAGTTGCTATTCTCACAAGAAACCATATGTGAAAATCTATTCAAATACCCATATGTCTATACATGTATTTTTTAATGCATTGTCTACAACCTCATATGCGTTGTCGGTTGTGGACATTTTGGTAGCTAACAGTGTCTGGCCACTACTTACCATTGGTTCACTTTATTGCTGCTTTAATTTGTATGCTTCTAAGTTGTTAGTTTGTGTGGAATTCACTTCTTCTTGTGTTTGTCACCCCTCAGCATCATGCATGCATTACTTGTATCCTTCCACTGCTTCCATCGGGGGCTTGATTTTCCTTTTTGTTTAAGCACTCTACAAGAGTTCATGTGTTTCCTGCTGTCTCCCTCGTGTATGTGTTCCCCTGGAAATCGTTTGCTATCGGTGTGCTTACCCCCACACTTATATGCTTATCACATCCCTGAGTAGCTTTTTTGCTCTTGTGCTTCTCACTCACCTTCCCATGGTGCATCTCTCATATATTTGCTCCCCCAAATTACTCTTTTCCTCCATTTGCTCCCCTGTGTTTTTGTCCCTGAACCTCTGTGATTCTACATCAAAGATGCTGTAAAGTATGGTTAGAACCATTGGCAAGTCAGTAGGTCCCAGAGGCAAGCCCTACACACTTTGCCAGTGCCTGTTTAAGAATTCGAGCTTGCAAACATTTATAGACATAGAAGATAGACTAATTTGTATCAAGAAATAATTTGAATCAGAGCAACAAGAAGCACTTTTATCTCTAAGCACAAATTGAGTAACTTTTGAAACATACAATTTTAATTATAACTGTAAATACCCCCAATGAAATATTAATTAGAGTTACCAGATGGAGTTTTGCCTATTAAAGTGTGCATTTTAATTACAATGTGGCCTGCCAACAGTGATCCCACTTTGACCGCATATAAAGATTAATTGAGAGAGAACTAGGGATTCTTCCCAATTATTTATTTGAAAATGCATGTCAAATTGTGAATTTTAAAGCAGATTGGTGGAGCCATGAATATTTGGCAAGATTTGGTAAAATTTAAAGACCTCCTCGTGGCAGGATTTAGATGTAATCCTTTGGGGATTTTTACAGAAATCCATAGCAAATACAGCTTTTTCCTTATATCTGGGTGGTAAGTCGGTAGATTTCTAGGCTACTTTGCAGATTTTAGGGCTTGTGCCCAAAGGAGGTTTTATCAAAGTTAGTGGCAATCAGTGGATTTAAAGCACACTATGACAATAACATTGGTACAAGAAACTTTGTGGAATTTAGAGTTCCGCTTTGAAGACCGTTGGGGGCTCTTCCTCAAAGGCCTTCTAGGAAATGGAGTGGTAAAAATGGACATTGGATAAAGGATTTATAGATTGCTTCAGATGGGGCTTTGAGCTTCTCCCCCAAGAAATCTTTGGTAAACTTAATGACCAACAATGCATTTCAAAGCACCAGGCAGTCCAGTTACCAACACATGGCAGATTTTGAGGGCTTAAGGGGATTTTAGCACACTTTTCAATGTCTATAATGCACATTTGTCATATTTACATTGTGCCACAGCTGATGCACGTTGAAAATTGTCCACGGTGCCTCACTTAGAATATGTTTCCCATAATGCTAAAGAATATGTTATGAAACTTAGGTGCAGATTTTGCCACGCCTTCCAGGTCTGCCTGCACCGTGCCATGTCCCGTACTGGGAATCAGGCTAGTCAATGTAGGTGGAATAATGGCAGAACATTGGTGAGTCATTTTGATTCTTCAGTACCTTCAATGTGTAACCTCTCTTCAGGAATCTTGAGATGAAAATGGGATGTAATTGAAACTGTTTTTGTGGTTATCCTCCAATAGTTGAGAATAACCAAAACAAATAAAATGACTAAGAGCTTATCACTGATGCATAAGAATATCCAACTTAGGGCCCCATATATGAAGGTTTTTAGGAGTTGCAAATGGTTTCTGACCTCAAAACTCACACATTGCAATGTACAAAACGCATAAGCAGAAGGATTCGGTAAAAATATTGTGAGCCAAATGCATTGTGAATCTGAAAGGGATTTGTGACATGAAAAATGTGGCTCCAAAACCGAATGTGGCAAACAATATGTCCAATGTCTAGGCAATTTGTGAGTAGTCGCAAAATGTGTGAGTGTATGTGCAAAATTACACCACGTGGGAGCAGATTGTAACCAGGTGAAAAGTATACACTGTTTCAAAATGGCAGCCCTCTACGACATGGTGAAAAAGGTGCGAATTTTAGGAGCCTAGCCAAGGGCTTGGAGGAGACAGAAGATAATTGACAAGCAATGAGTAACATTGTTTGTTGACACAAGGTAGGACATCTATGGAAAGATTAGATTTAGTGGTCCGGTCACTCTAGGATTAATTAGAGAATTTCACCCTTTATTAGAAGAACACACTCAGCACAGCCAAGCTGTACCCGCCCATCTGCAGGTTCTGTGCTCCTTACTCCTGGTAGCATCTGGTAGGTACCCGGGCTTAGCAGCTGTAGCGGGAAGTACACTTTCTATGTTCTTTCAGGAACTCATAGATGCCATGGAATCAAGTCCACGTAGCCTTCTTAGGCACACTTGCGGAGTTGCATGAGACCAAGGAGGTTTTTTACCCGTCACCAATTTTTCAAATATAAATTGCTCTGTGAATGGGAAAACACCAGGGAACAAATACTTATTTCTAAATAGGAAGAGCTGGTATTCTCTGACCACTTAAGTGCTATGTATCAGAGTGCCTAAAAACTGACCTTGCTGAAAGCTACCCTGATGGTACCCATGACTCATAAATGTTTAGGCATTAAAGGCATTACAAATAGCAAGAAGAAAGGTTGTACATGGGTGCCTACCAGGTTTGTCATTAACCCTGTAACCACAATACAATCATGTGGGCCTTATGCGGTTTAGCCCTACCTCTTGACACCACGCCTCCACCCATTTTACAGCAGACTCACAGGCAAATACTGGCTGTGGTTGAACATACATTTGCCTTGCATAATGGCAGAATCTCATGACTTCATGAGAGTGGGGGTCCACTTCAGCAGGTGTCAGGGTGTTGCTGTAAGATTATAGCCTTTTGTGCCATGTTACATAAAATTGCAGCAGGTAAGGGCTTCCTCTATAATCTGAGCATGATGACTCCAACTTCTAGTGCTGATGTCACCAGCACCAGACCCCTGGGCAAATCCCCAGTAAAATGCACCATTTCACCTTGCAAGTGCCAAAAAGAAGCACACATGTGATAGTGGCCAGCCTGCCCTAAAAACGCCAAATCCCTGATCCCGGCTACAAGGTACCATTGTCTGTGACATTCTGTTTGGAACCCTCATGGTTTGCAACACAGTCTTTATTTTGTATGACAGCATCTAATGTCTGGTTCCCTCCCTTCATTGTTTTCTCTGGGTCCCCCAACATTTTGCCCAGAATCTGCAGTGCCTGACACTGCACTAACAGCATAGCATTTCTCAACATCCTAAATTCCCCAGTGGTTAAAGTCCCTCTGTCTCCATCATTGCTAATGGGCGACCCGTGTCCTGATGACTTGCAGTGAGTCTCTGCTGTAGCAGACATGACCTCTTTTCCACCTGTGTTTGTTTCAGTAATGAGTGCCCTGCCAGTTGTGTGGGTCTTGGTCTGCACTGGACACTTCTATGACCTGCTGAAGTTTGCTTCATAGTTTGGATGGTCAAAGGTGTTGGGGTGCTAACCTCTCCCTTGCCTGATCCCTCATGTTCCAGCTCCATGACTCTTGCCTCCTCCTCCTCTTGTCGTGATGGGATTTCTTTCAGCAAAGCTAAGCTTAATATTCATTTTATGGGGCTTAGCTTTATTATGTGTCTCCATGTGGCGAATGCAGTGTTTGGAGTCAGATGGAATTAGACATCTGTCACATGTGAGAAACCACCTCCCTTTACCTCTACCCACCCTGAGCCCTAAAATCACCCTTACCTCCCTTTACCTCTACTTATCCATGAACCCTAAAACCACCCTTATTTCCTTCCAAATATCTCTGCCCATTGCTGAACCCTAAAATCACAACTCCATAACCATAAAATCACCCATACCTCCCTTTACCCCTACCAATCTCTAAACCCTAAAATCACCCTTACCTCCCTTTACCTCTACCCATCCTGAACCCTAAAATCACCCTTACTTCCCTTTACCTCTACTTATCCATGAACCCCAAAGCCACCCTTACTTCCATTTATCTCTACCCATTCCTGAACTCTAAAATCACACTTATCTCTAACGACTCCATAACCATAAAATCACCCATACCTCCCTTTACCACTACCCACCACAAAACTCTAAAATCACCCTTACATCTTTTTACCTCTACCCGCCCCTGAACCTCAAAATCACCCTTACCTCCCTTTACCCCTACCAATCTCTAAACCCTAAAATCAACCTTACCTCCCTTTGCCTCTACCTAAGCCTTAACTCTAAAATCACCCTTACCTCTCTTTACCTTTACCGACCCTTACCCCCAAAAACACCCTTAGTACCCATTTCCTCTATCCACCACAAACCATACAATTACCCTTTTACCTTCCTTTATCTCTACCCATCCATAAACCCTAAATTCACCTTTACCTCCCTTTACCTCTACCAACCCCAAAACTCTGAATTCACCTCTACATCTCTTTACCTCTACCGACCCCTGAACCCCAAAATCACCCTTACCTCCCATTACATGTGCTCATCCCTGAACCCTACAATCACCCTTACCTCCCTTTACCTCGTTCCACATCTAAATCCTAAAATCACCCTTACCTCTCTTTACATTTACCCACCACTCAAATTAAAAATTACCTTTACCTCCCTTTGCCTCTACTCACCTCTCAACCCTAAAAATCACCCTTACCTTCCTATACCCCTAACCAAATCTAAACCCTAAAATCACCCTTACCTTCCTATACCCCTATCCATATCTAAACCCTAAAATCACCCTTACCTTCCTATACCCCTATCCATATCTAAACCCTAAAATCACCCTCACCTGCCGTTGCCTCTACCCACCCTGGAAAACCTAAAATCACCCTTACCTCTAACCACCCCATAACTGTGAAATCACCCTTACCTCCCTTTACCTCTACCCACCACAAAACCCCATAATCAGCCTTAAATCACTTTACCTCTACCAACCACTAAACCCTAAATTCACTCTTACCTCTCTTTACCTCTATCACCCCTGAACCCTAAAATCACCCTTACTTCCTTTTACCTCTACCCACATATAAAAACTTACAATCACCCTAACCTCCCTTTACCTCTATCCACCTCTGAATCCTAAACTCACATTTAACTCATTCTACCTTCACCCACCTCTGAACCCTAAAAATCACCCTTACCTCCCTTTACTTCTACCCACCCCTAGCCCTTAAATCACCCTTATCTCCTGTTATCTCTAACCACCCTAAACCCTACAGCTACCCTTTTACCTTCCTTTACCTCTACCCCTAAACCCTAAATCCACCCTTACCTCCTGTTTGCCACTACCAACCCCAAAATCCTAAACTCACCCTTACCTCTCCTTAACGCTACACCCTGAACTCCGAAATCACTCTTAGCTCCCTTTTCCTTTATTCGCCCCTTACCCCTAAAATCAACTTTACCACCTTTACTTCTAAACCCTAAAATCATTGTTACCTCCTTTTACCCGATTGCAGCTTTCAGAGGCGGTTGTTTTCTTTCTTGCACCCCATTCCTCTCTCTCCCCTCCAATCTCCTCCCTCCTCCCTCCTGCATTGTTGTTTACACCCCTCTTCCTCACATTGCCCTCCTTCGCTATTGCTTATTTGCTCCCACCCCGCTCTCTTCCACATTGTTGCTTGCCCCATCCGCCCTACACCCCCTTGTCCCTCCCCACTTCGTTGCTTACCCAATTCCGTCTGCCGAGGAAAAAAGTGCCCAAAAGTCAAGCCAGTGGGTTTCAAGGTGCTACAAAGCTGCAGATGACACTGCGCTCCCTGCTCTGCATGCCTGTTTAGGTGCTTTCTTTATGCGGAGCCAACACAGCAATCTCCAGCTCAGAGGGAAGATAATTAAACAAGAGAGTTTTTTTTCCTTGGATGCCTTTCATGTATGTGGGAGTTTCAGACGTTGCAGCTATGCCAACCTCCTCCTTGCTTTTGACAACTCCAGACTGCTCAGATTGCAGCCCTCGCACCTATTTATGGATGGCGGTTGCCATTTATTTTTGTCATTATTGCTTAATGTGTGCTTTTCTAAGCATCCTCAGTCTTTGACTCACATTTCCTGTTTCCATTTAAAGGAATAGAGTGATGCTTCCATTTGTATTTTCATTTCTTGTTGGTTTTCGTTTGGTGACAAGATATTATTGTCATTGGTTCCTGAAAAACGTGGGTCTGCTCACAACAGATTATTTTTCCTTCCAACACTGACATTTACCTGAGTGAAATTTCTGTGGTACCCACAACTCAAAGCAGGTTAAATAGGGAACTCTTCATGGACCCTTGTACTGTCTTCATGTCCATCCTGAGTTAAGCTGCTATTTCAGCACACTGTGTGGGTCTGATGTGTGTTATAGTATCCCACCGCTCATTGTAGTTCAGTGTATTCTACTCTTTATTCTCATGATCACTAAGAGAGTTAAGAAATCTTGTACCCTGACCACCTCACACTTCCCTTCAGGCTGTAGGGCCCTGAGAGAGTCTTTCACTGCTTGTGATGTCTCATAAGGCACACAGGAAACTGAACACAGTACAGATTGATTCCTCATCAGAGCCTTTGAGTGCAACCAAAACACAGCTCACCCTTAAGTGAAATAGCCTCTGAATTCCCAACACTAGGCTGGGCCCACCTGGTCACACTCTGTCATGATACACTTCCTGTTCTGCTGTCCTATCTGCAGCCTGTTATAAGTCAACAGCAATGGCCCCTCCGAGCAGTGGCACCTATTAGGATTCTACTGCCGGGGCCAAATTAGGATTCTATTTGCCAGGGCCATGTGGTTCTCTCACTAGCATTGATTCTCCCCCTTTGAGGTGTTGGGGCTTATCTAGGTAAGGCATTACTACAGGCGCTCGGGAACCCTCCCAGACTAAATCTGAGAGGGGGATGGTTAGCTTCATAAAAAATAGCGCTACCCTGAACTTACATGGACATTTCGATTCTCATGGGTGGCCCGTATGTCCATCACGTCAGTGTGGGCACCCCTGGGATGCAGTGGTGTAATGAAACTGGAGGAAGCCACCCTGTAAAGAACAGGGACTCGTTCAGGAGCTCTCAGGCCAGTGTGCTGTGCTGAGGGGGCACCTGGAGCTTGGGGGCTCACCGTGCTGGGGGGCTGCGGGGCCTTTGTTACACCACTGCTTGGATGATGACCATTTTCCACGTTAGGAGATCCTGACCACCTGCTGGGGGGTTCTCTTTGCCTTCAGAGCAACTGCTGATGTGCCACTTTGTGCCCCACTTGGCATAGCTTTTTGTTTTTGTGAAGCAAACTGTCAGAGCAGGAGTTTGCATTAGAAAGAAAAGGCAATACTTCTGATGTTCAATGTGTTGTCTCCCTCTACGAGAGGGCCATTGTTTATTTTGTCTGCCCCGGACTGCTAGCATATGCTGCAGACCCAGACTTGGAACACCAGTGACTTCATTTTGCCATAGAATCGGATGGGGCATCCTTCTCTGAGATCTGCTGCCCTGTCGTGAACAGGCCTCAAGTCAAAGGTTTCTGACAGCATAGCCAGCTGATGCTCCACTTGCAGAAAGTATCTTTCCCTACCTCTAAATGGGGGAGGGAAACAGTGAAGTTGGCAATGGGACAGCTACCATTCCATACCCTGCATCTGACAACTTCTAAATCACACTATTAGTCTCCAGCATGAAGGCTTCTTCTGAGGTTCTGTCAGGATGGACTGTTTTTCACATTTCAACCTCCTATTCTTCACACTAACTCTTTAGTTTCTGCAAAGGACCCATATAAAACCAGCTTAACCATTTTAATTGTGATGTGATGTAACAAGAATATAAATGTGAGTCTGGGCCACATGATCACATTCACACTGCAGACAACCTCTCAATCAGACCTATAGGAAAGATAACAACAAGCATTTACAATGCAACGGGTCTCGCTTTTGCTCATGTTAGAGCTGATCGCGTTGTAAACTCCTAACCCGACTTTTCACCTATCGGGCAAAAGTGCATTTATGTACATAACCCGAAAAAGTGAAATTAACTATGTAAAGCGCTCGACTTCTGCCAAGCGAGATCGCGCTCGTAAATTAGAGAAAAAGAAGTCCACCAGCCCGATGGAAAACAGCGAGCCTCGCATGTTTTCTGTACTTGGTCGCTGCGCTCGAGTAGGGCTAGCCACCGGAAAAGGAATGAGTTATGCCTGCCTTTGACTAATGAAAGCAAGCAGATTTTATTAGGCAAGCCCACGAACCAATAAAAAACACTGACGTGAAGTTGACAGGGCTCCGAGCCCTTTTCTAAATACAAAAGAGTCTCGCTGCGATACGCATGCACGAGCGCATGCAACGCAGGCTCGACCCTAAAAAGGACCATGCCCTGATGTAACTCCTGTACAATCCTGAAACGCAAGTGGTGGTTAGACAGAAGCTACGTCCTTAGAATAGTTTTTTGGTCAGCGACTGCTATTCTTAAGTAAGGAGATTTGCCAATGACTAATAATTTTACATGGTGTGGCAAAATGAGAACTTAGATTATAATTGATTTTCAAGACAAAATGTTTAGCTACTACCCATCATGTGTCACCTATATATAAGATGCATCATTACACTGCACAATGCCTTGTAAAACAAGTATGGGTGGGCAATTGTCCTTAAAACATTTTCTTATAGTTGGCAGGCCTACAAGAAGTACCAGCTTTTTAAAAATTCAATGCAAAAACTGAAGAACTACCTGGTCTATTTTCCAGTCAATGAGGAAATATGGATATCTGTTGCCCGCTGATGCACTGTTTTTAGTAGAGAGCATTAAAATATACATAGTTTTATAATGTTTGGCTATGCTGTTGTAGGTTAGCTCTTACCAAATGTAGGCTCCTTTGGCCTTTTGGCAACTCTTCGTACATTAGTCTATCACAGCATCTTCTTCATCATCATCAGGTTTTTTAGAATGAGGCAACTAGACAACTACTAAACATTTGTCATTATTGACCCATCTCAAGCATCCTTAAAGATCTTCGCAGGCTAACCATAGCAAAGCGCTCTACTTTTAAAGCTCTTTGCTTTGTTTTTAGAGTCTTCTCCAACAAAAGCTTTCTTTAGTTCTTGCCTGAGATAGCATATGCACTGTCGTTTGCAAGACATTTTTTTGCTTAAAATGGATTTAGAGGCCGTCCATTTCTTGCAATCACACAGGGAAAAATAGAGGATGAAAAACACACAAGGATGTCCTCCTAGTTTTTCATGAAATCGGAAAAGTAGATTGAGTATGCACAGAGCCTTGGTGGAAACTGTTTTCCACCACCCAATAGAGGTCCTAACCTAAAAGGTCCAAAAAGTTATTTGAGAGGTTGCCTCATCCACAAATGATTGTGGCATACTTCATCCATCGACGACCCCCCCACACCAGAGTAAGATAATACGACTCTAGCTGACTAGACCAAACTTGGGAATTCTTAAATATTCTTTTCTTCAGGACAGTGGCAAAGGTCCAGATGTTACTTTAAATACCTTAGGGTATACCTAAATAATTTCTCTTTAATTATAGATACCTTGGTATTAAAAATAAAAACACGTGGTATAAGGGTGAGGGACAAGGTTTCACCTAACCACATATGACTGCCAACCCGTCTTGAATGAGTTGTATGCATATACTAGTCAACAGTCTTCTGGAGTAGTATTACCTTACTCTGGTTTGGGGAGGAGGAGTTGCTGACGATGAAGCATGCCACAATAAGTTGTGGGTGAGGCAAGCTCTCAAATATCTTTTTTTGACCCCATAGGTTACAATTTCATCTAGGTGGTGGAAAACAAGGCCCCCCTGCATACTCAAGCACATTTTTGTGATTTCCCGCTCATTATACCATTAGTTGGCTTCCTCATCACTCACATTTGCTTGCTTCCTTTTGGTCAGCTCGTGCTGGCTTCACTTCCTCTTCTTGTGTTTGGATCTCCCCCGGAGCATGGCCCAAATTTGTGTCCATCCACTGTTGACACTTTCGAAACTACGTGTTTCTTTTTGTTGAAGCACTGCATAAGAGTGTGAAATGAGCTGACAGACACTATACACGGTGAGAGCAACTTTACTGAAGAAGCTCATAAGTCGGTAACATCACCCCAGTGCTGCACTGCTTCTAGCTGCCAGCCACCAACTGTTGCTCCACATTCATTCTACCCCTACATTCTAAAGAATGCCTGAGTGGATGCATTCCAACAGTGAATGCACCCATCAGACTACATGGCATTTGACATAAACACAATTACGCTATGAAACAGACACATATCGCAAAACTGTGACTACTACACTGAGTTTTCCCTTTTTTTCCCTTCCTTTGTAAAAGTGGAAAAACTACCTATACATACTAACATCTATAAATAACAACAGCAAAAAAAAAAAACTTTACAAGCAAGAAAATATTTCCTGTTGCTGATAGTATACTTTAAGTGTTAAAGCTTTACAGAATTTGAACAGTTATCTATATCTTATAGGTAATCTGTGAGGCCTAACACTCTTCCGTACAGGTGCTTCATGAACAATAGTATCATAACAATGATGTATTTCAAGCTGCGCATCGCTGGGCACATTGATCATTTCGAATCCTGAAGGAGATACGTTTTGCCTCACGGGTACCTGTTGACCGTAAAAATGCATATCTTTCTCTGTAGGCGAGATCTTAACCACTTTGCCGACATTCCACAAGTTACTCACATTCACCCTTATGGCATTCCTGCACATTTGATCAACTTTAAATGGGTCTGAAAATTTCGGATCACCTTTTTTGACATGAGTGGGTGTTTTGATGCGTACCCAATAACCTCTTGCTATAGGGACACTTTTCACATTTCTCTTCTCGCCATAGTATGTTTTCTGTTTGTTTGAAGCCATCTTAACATTGGATCTAATGATTTTGTCACACTCTTGCTCAGATGTTTTGTTCTTTAATAATTTAGACATTCAAGCAGGTCTAAATTATGTTGCTGGTTTTCTACCTTTAAGAGCTTCAAGAGGAGATATCCCTTTGCTTCAATGGGGCATGGTCCTGCAGAACCACAATATGGTTTGTACTGCTGATGCAACAACTCACTTGTTAGTTAACGCCCATTGGATACATTTTCCCAAGAAACGTTCTACTAAACCATTTGTTTGCGGTTGCTATAGATAATTTTTCACATGCTTTATAGCACTTTCTTTCAAAAAGCTTTCAAGTTCGGTTGATACAAATTGCACCCTGTTATCAGAAACCAAGACCTCTGGAAACCCTGCACACATGAAGATATCTTTAAGAAATGATACAGCAGACTTAGCATTAGGTTTACTTACAAACTTTACATGCAGCCACTTTGAATAATAATCCATGAGGACATATGCATATCTTGACTGACGTGGAAAATAATTAAATGGTCCCAACAAATCAATTCCTCCTTTTTTCCATGGGAAGAAGGACATTCTTTGGGATGCAACAGAGGATTAACTGTTTTAAGAGATTTGACACTAGTGGCACAAACTGGGAAACCTTTGACTAATGATTCAATATCTTTGTCCATTTGTGGACACCTATAAGACTCTAGTACCCTCCTTTTGTTCAGTGTGGCACCCATATGTCCTTCATGTGCGTTCTATAAGATAATGCGTTTAAAGGTCATTGTATACTTAGGTCTAGAGTCTTCCTTTACATTCTTCAAAACTGTACACATCACCACATCATTTATTGAGGCATATTTCCATTCAGATTCAGTGAGAGAACTAACATGTTCTATTTCAATGGCTGCAATCAAACAACATTCATCTTCCAGGGTCTCCTCTTCCCCGCATTGCCTTCAGCAGGAAACCTAGACAAGTAATCTGCCCTCACATTTTTTCCCTGATATATGTTCCATGGTAAAATCAAACTGCAGCAATCTGCAAATCTTGCAATCCTTGGAGTGCTACTCTTAATATTGGTACCACTAAGAACAGAGACAAGAGATTTATGGTCTGTTTGAAGAATGAAAAGCTTGCCCCAGAGATAGCATTTACTTTTTTCGATGGCCCACCAACATACCAGGAGCTCTTTTTCTATTACAGAGTAGTGTATTTCATTTCCTTTGAGCACTCTGGAAGCAAAACCTAGTGTGTGCTTGTGACCATCATTTATTTGAGTTAGTGCCACACCAATACTAAATTTGCTGGCATCAACTGTCAAACAACACCTAAGATTGTGATAATACGATTGCAGTATGTTCACATTGGTTAGTTGTTGTTATTGTTTAATGAATTTACACAATCTGAATTCCATTGAAACTCTGTTTTAGATTTCAACAAATTAGAAATCGGTCTGACGATAGTAGCAAATTTTGAATAAAACGTGAATAAAATTCACAGAGCCCCAGAAACGATTTGATACCTATTTTATCTTCAAGGGGAGATGCCTCTTGTATCGCCACCACCAATCTTGGTTTCAGAAACACACCTTTTGGAGATATTATGCGTCTGAAATATTCCACTGAAACCATTAAGAATTGACATTTTTCCCTTTTTAGCACTACTCCTGCTTTGTCAAATATTTTGAGTATTTGATGTAGAATAGCATCATGTTAATTATGGTCAGGTGTATGGATTAACATGTCATCCTGAAAAACAGACGTGTTGTATATGTTTGAGTAACGTAGTCATTATTCTCTGAAACACTGACACTGCGGACGCAGGTCCAAATGGCATGCAACAGTACTGATACGTTCCCCAGGGAGACACAAATGCCAAGAGATGACAGAACTCAGGTGCTAACTCTACCTGGTGGTAAGCTGTTACTAAATCCAGTTTAGTAAAACATCTTGCTCCTGATATGCTCAACAACATTTCACTAATCTTTGAAAGTGAGTGAGTCCACCCTAATCTCCCTATTGAGAGCTTTTAAATCGACATACACCCTTAACTCACCATTGCTCTTTTTAGCAACAACTAAAGGTGAAAGGCATAGCGAGGATTCACTTGGTTCAATAATCCCTTTATTACATAAGACCTCTAGTTCCTTCTCCAACTAATCTCTGACACTGAATGGTACCCCCCTGAATTTGTGTGTTGATTGGAATGGCATTATCTTTTCTTCTGATTTTGTGTGTGAAACCATTTATTTTCCCCAATTCTCCTGAAAATACTTTAGGGAATTCATTTAGTAAGTGCTCAACATCAGTGGACTTCCTTATCACAGTAACTTGCTCACATGCTCCTGGCCGTAAAACCGTCCCAAAGAGACCCTAATGGGCCCAGCCCAATATGTTCAGCCCTTTGACTGGCACATATATCTTTCCGTGGATGCATCTGCCTTTAAATTCAAGTAAGTCTTCAAAAAAAACTTGAAGGTCAATCTTCACACCTTCATATGAGACCGGTGATCTGTCTGGAGGAAGAAATTTGACCTGACCCCACTTTTGCTGATAAAGTTCCTGTGTTATCATAGTGATCCTGGCACCAGAATCCACAAATAACCTTAGCTGTTTGTCCTCAACCTATATATATATATATATATATATATATATATATATATATATATATATATATATATATATATGTACATATATATATATATATATATATATATATATATATATATATGTACATATATATATATATATATATATATATATATATATATATATATATATATATATATAGATACAGATCAATACACTGTTCAGGATTCCCACTTTTTCTTGTGTTGTCCTCTACAACCATAACCATATCTTGCATTACATCTATTAAATTATCCACACCATTGTCACTTTCATCACCCACTGCTGTAATTGTAATCTTTTGCGTTTTGTACTTTGGCACACTCTAGCGAAATGCCCTGTTTTGTTACATAGTCTGCATTGAACATTTTTAATTGGACAAGCGTTCCCTCCTTTTTGATGCAATGGGTTCCCCCATCTGAAACACATGTTAATTTGTTTTAAAAAAATCACTTTGAAGAAGTGTTTTTTCCACTTGATAGTTGTGAGAGCTCATTTTGTTCATTTTTCCTTTCTCTTCCTTTGGGTGAACTGCATTAACTTGATCGACCACTTTGTCTTCCTACTCTTTGGCTGATTTAATTGCGGTCTTGATGCTTTTGGCAATCCACGTGGTGTCAACCAGAGACGGATTTCCCATCGGCAACAGTTTCTGTTTGATGGCCTTATCAGTACAGTGGCATATAAATTGATCTTGTATCCATTGGTCTGCAAACACCTCAAATTGACATTAGGACTCAAGTTTTCATAGAACAGATACACGTGTTCACATCCTCACCACTTTTTTGTTCCCTTTTAAAAAACTTGTGTATCACTACAACAAGGCTTGGCGGCACATCAAAACTTGTTACTAGTTTTTTTACTGCTCCTCATATTCATCAACTTCTTCTACAACATCCAACTTAATATCAGGTAGATGTTTAAATGTTGACCTGCCTTCCGAATCCTAATGAATGCAACAGCAAGCACTTCTTTCTTTCAGGTCTAAATCTTGATACTCCGATTGCTCCCAGATACGTTTCAAAAGCATCACACCATTGCTTCCATGGTATAGCTGGTTCTTCTGGTGTCTCTAAAAAGGGTGGTGGTGGACTTACAAACTTCATTTTCATGATGTATCGAAATCAACCAATATCCTAGAGGTCCAGTATAGTTGAATTAATATCACTGTAGCATGCACCAAGATTGAGTTTAAAGAAGTTGGTGTAAACACTTGATAATAAATATATTACGACTGGTCTTGTTTTATGGTTGCGAGGTTGAAGTTATTTTATACTCTGGCCTGGGTAAGTATCCTCAAACTCTGTTATAAGGTCGTAGGAAGTTTCTTTGTTATGTATGTAAACCAGCTCCAAACTGCTAAGATGGCTGCTGAATTAAGTGATCACTGAATATGTCAAAATGGCTACTAGTATGTGCCACTATTTCCATGGAAACTAGTGCTCGCAATTAAACATTTGTTGTCCCAATCTATTAAGATGTTCGCCATGGTTTTTCCACTTGTTTCAACAGATAATAGAGCTTGCACTGTGAGAACCTCTCTTTAATTATCCTCAACGTGTCTTCTGGTTTCTTGGACATTTCTAGAGTCGATTGAGTGCAGACTGTTTTGCTTTTTAGCTGAAACCAGCATACGCATCTTGTACAGCACATTGGGCGCAGGCAGCGTCGCGACATTGATCGCAGCAACAATATTGATTAACATGCAAGTTGCACACCTACCCGCTTTCTGGCCAAACTGCTTGATGATTTTGCTTGCTTGTATAAGTCTCTGCTCCTCACAGCACATTACTCTGTTGAAAGACGTTGTGAATAATTTACATTCCGCTGATCTGTAGGTCCTTGCCTGGGATGACGCTCGTAGCCAAGTGAAGTGAGCTGACACGATACACGGTAAGAGCAACTTTATTGAAGAAGCTCACAAGTCAGTAACATCACCCCAGTGTGGCCCTGCTTCCAGCTGCCAACTGTCGCTCCACATTCAGTCTACCCTTATATTCTAAAAAATGCCTGAGTGGATGCATTCTACAACTAAAGGCACCCATTACAAATGCCATTACATGGCATTTGACATAAACACAATTACGCTATGAAACAGGCACATGCCGCAAAACTGTGACTCCTACAGAGTGCTTGTGTTTGCTGGCTTTCTCCCTCTTATGCTTCTCTACCCACCTCTATGTTGCCCTTTCTTATCTGTGTGCTTTTGCCTCCTACCCCACCTCTTGGCTGTATGCTTGTGGCCCTTGCACACCCATGTTGCTCTTGGTCATCCCAGGCTCTACTTCGTGTTGCTGCCCCCATGGACTTATGTTGGTGCCCTGCCAGACCCACTACCAATGCCATTAACAATTTATAAAAATACAAAAAAAGATAGATGACAATAACTGCTGGGCTATGTCATTATGTAGACGTGTGTGTTTAAAGCATGCACTCACCTACACGACACGGTGCAGCAGCCGCATGATGGTGCTTCTTTTTTCCCTTTAAAAAAAATCTTTTCTTCATGCTGAGTACAGCATCTTTTGATGATGTACAACGTCACAAAAATAAATTTGCAGAGCCAATAGGTCTCTAAGGCAAGACCTGTTGGCTTTGCCAATGCTTGTCATACATTATTACCAACCTTTGCGGAAACTACGCTCCTTTAATCTCAAAAGGGTTTGTGTTCCACTCAATAAACATGGGAGGCAGGGTGGACACTTCTTTTGCTTTTTG
Source organism: Pleurodeles waltl (assembly GCF_031143425.1). Taxonomy (NCBI): domain Eukaryota; kingdom Metazoa; phylum Chordata; class Amphibia; order Caudata; family Salamandridae; genus Pleurodeles; species Pleurodeles waltl. The sequence goes on along the minus strand of NC_090449.1, from coordinate 1,006,436,523 downwards.
ACATTCAAGCTTTGGAACAAGGTGTCACTAGACATTACCCTCAGCTCCTCTGAATCTGTGTTCAGAAGATTCTCAAAACCTGCCTATTCAATCATTAGAAGATGCTACTCTTAGCCTTTGCTTACTGCTCGGTGGCAGAACACCTTAGTTTGGGTAGCCACGTGCTTTACAAATCATTTATTCATTCATTCATTCATTCATTCAAATGCATTTGTTTCTGTTTCAGTAACAGTAGAGACCCCAAATCTAATAGAAACCGAAACTTCACTTCTAGTATTCCTAAATTCAGAGGGCCCTCATCAAGATTATGATACTTCCAGGGAAATCTTTATTTCAGTGATGTTGACATGTTTTCTTCTAACCAGTCAGGAGGATTGTTAATTCTTTTTGGTCTCAGGAATTTAAGATCCCACTCTTTTCACTAGTGTGGGATGTTGACTGCAGACTATTAATAAAGTATTCTTGTCAGCTGGTTTCTTCTAAAAAGATGTATCTGGAAATAACATTTTCTCTTTGCTATAATAATTTGTAAGAAAGTGTGGTCAGTTCAACTGTGGGTCAAAGTGAACTTCAAAGGGTTGTGGTTAGACGAGTGTTCATAGCATGATTTTGATGAATCAGTGTGTCTGGGTTTTCTTTTACAATGATGAACATCTTACTTTTCTTCAAGTGCTTACTCCTTTAGTATTGCTGATTTCACACTCAGCGATAGATCCAGGTCTCCTCATTGGGAGATTGCATCCCTTTGTATTTATTTTAGAGGCAGGGCGAGTGAGTGCGGGTGAGGCTGAGCACAGATCTTCGGGCCAGATGTAGCAACTTCTGCATTTGCGATTCGGAAATTGCGAGTCTGTGCGACTCGCAATTTCCGAATCGCAAATGCGGATGTAGAACAGTGTCTCAGACACCGTCTGCGACTCGCTATGGGGTCGCAAAGACCCACCTCATCAATATTAATGAGGTGAGTCGCATTTTGCGACCCCATAGCGAGTCCCTGCACTCACAGGGATGGTGGCCTGCTGAAGTCAGCAGACCTCCATGTCTGTGACTGCTTTTTAAATAAAGCTGTTTTTTTTATTGATTTTGCAGCCTGTTTTCCTTAAAGGAAAACGAGTTGCAAATTAAAAAAAATAACAAAACCATTTGGTTTCGTTTTTTCAGAGTAGGCAGTGGTCCATCGGACCACTGCCTGCTCTGAAAAAACCTTTTGGGCAACATTCACAAAGGGGAAGGGGTCCCATGGGGACCCCTTCCCTTTTGCGAATTAGTTACCACCAGTGTGACACTAGTGGTAACTGCGAATTGCGATGCGAGTCGCAAATAGGAAGGGAACACCCCTTCCTATTTGCGAGTCGCATTCACAATTTGCGAGTCGGTACCGACTCGCAAATTGTGAATGTGCATCGCAGAAGGCTGTTTGCATGGCGCAAACTGCGATTTTCGCAGTTTGCACCATGCAAACAGCTTACTACATCTGGCCCTTAGTCACTGAAATGTTATTGAGTGAAGGAGCAAATAAGCATTTCACTGATGTGGCTCACTCTCCCCCATCAGTCCTACTCCCCTAGTTCTCATTTCCCTTTTTTACCCTTTTCACCTTTACCTCAACTTTCCTCACAGAACTCATTCTACTTTCTCCTAGATGCTCCATTTGCACTTTAAGGGGCATATTTATGAAAAGTGGTGCTGCACCTTGTGCAGTGCCACTTTTCTTGCTTCCCTTAGTGCCCCCCTATCGCCACCATGTGTGCGCCATATTTAAAATATAGTGCACCATGGTGGTAGTCGGGTGTACTAGCATCATAATTTTTTATGCTAGTCCGGCGCTTTGCAGGTTAGCATTACAACTTTTGACACTAATCCTTCAAAGCACCCAGAGGTCGATTGAAAACAAATGCCAATAAAAATGACACAAAGAAATCTTTATGATTTCTTTGCACCATTTTTTTGGCCTCCCTAGCTACGGAGCGCCCCCTTGCATACATTATACCTGGCGCAGGCATAATGTGGCACAAGAGGGTACAAATTGGCGCAATGCAAGCATTTTGCCACTTTGTAAATATGGCACAGGGTTTTCCTCATTCCGATGCCACATTAGCGTAAAAAAAGATGCTAATGTGGAGTTGGAATGGCGCTAGACCTTCCTAAATCTGAGCCTAAATTTTAAAATCACGTAGCCCACACTACAACACCCTTCAATGTGTCAGCCAGCAATGGCAACAACATTAAGACACTTATAGTGACCTCACTTTGTTGAAAAGTTGTTTTCTACTCTGTCATTCTGTCTATAGACATCACTGCTTTTTCTCTTCTTTGTTGAAAATCCTAGACTTCCCTGTACTAAAAAAAGCTCACTCCAGTGAATGATTTGTAAAAAGAATATAAGTGCCAGGGCCCAAGGTGGCTCACAGGAGTCCACCTCAGGTTGCGCACCAGAGAATACCGCAAATAGTGCCATGATATCTACCAGTGATCACACCAACAAATGTGATAATTTGGACAATTCCACATCTCACAAAGTTGTGTGAATAGCCGAGACAACCAGCTATTATTTCTTCCAATGTGTATTGAATTGTTACACAGTGTTACAGTGCTCTGCTTAAAAAAGGATATACAGTGCCACCATGTGGTAGGTTGTCAGAAATAAGGGTGTGTGCGGATCACTGGCAAACACTGGCACAAATTAAGCACTGACTCACTAACTCCTGTGAAGTTTGTGCAACCAATTCAATCAGTTCTAGAGGCAAAGTCTTGAGACTGACAGAGAACAGGAGAGGCTCAAGACTTTGGAGAGAATTGCATTTTCTTGTGTCTTTTACTTGATCAACAGAGCAGGCCATAATAGGAGAAGCCAAGGTCAAGGAACTAGAGCAGTGGTCTTCAAACTTTTTAATGCCGCGCCCCCCCAGTTGAAAAATAAAAATCATTGGGCCCCCTTCAGAAATTTTCACAATTATTGTAGAAAGATGGCAATATTTAAATAGGTCTAAACCTATTTAAACATTGCAATTAAGTACTGTTACCTTTTTAAAACTGCAATAATATGCTTCTGCTTAAAACAAAGGCATGTTATTTGTAAAATATTTCTTTTGGCCAGACTTTGGCGCCCCCCCTGGGATCACTTGATACCCCCCTAGGGGGGCCCACCCCCCAGTTTGAAGACCTCTGATCTAGAGACAGGCGCTCCTGTTTTAGAAGTCGTTGAGCCAGGCTTGGTAAAAGAAATCTAATATGCCTGACTGCCACAGTTTTCACAGGAATACCTTTGAAATCCTTTTGTGAATTCGATTTTACTATGAACAAATATACATTCGCAAATTCTCTAGGTAACTTTTTTGTTCTTCCCAATTACTCCATGGAAACAGATTTACACCTGCAAAGCACCCAGTGCGGGAATAGGCAAAGCAAAAGTTTGTGAACACAGACTGACATGTTTGTGGTTATGGACAAACTCTCCAGGGGATCCTGTCAAGCGACATCTACTTGCAGTCAGAAAAGGGAGAGGAAAATCTCAGTACGAGTAAATCGTCTTACATGTCGATAATGACATTTTTTTTGTAATTGAACATGTGGCTTTGCACTGGTAAAAATAAAATGTATGCGTGTGGCCTAAATTTACATATCCAAATGGTTTGTGTAACTCACCTTCTGAGCTCCACAAAAAGCCACAGACAATGGTGGACATGGATACAACTGAGAGGCAAACGGTCCTGTACCTCAGAATTTCAATCTGCCTTACCCATGTCAGCCCCCTGCATTACATGAAGGGGCAGTATACCCCTCTGTATGGTTGGGGGTACAATATAGGTTTACCTCCTTTCAGCAGGACATCCCAAAGTAGGTCTGAAAAGATGGTCAAAGTGGTTGGTACAACTTTTGACTTTGGCTTCACTCTTGTATCATTGTGATGCCCTTTACTTGCATGGGAACAACAACACAGAGTGTGCCATCTTTAGGCTAGATATGAGGGTGAGCACATTTGCCAATGATATGCTATGTAACTGCATCTGTATAGCGTGGTGTCACCCATGAGGATATCTTGGCACTAAATAAGAGCTGCTCCGAGAGGGGGCTGTCGAAAAAAGATGGACATTTGCGAAAAAAAAGCAAGATGGTTATGAACAGTTAGAAATTAGAAAGTGGGAGAGAAACCCAGGAAAATGAAAGCACACAGGCCCAGCTGCGCCATATCCCGGGGAACATAAAACCATTGAAAGATGTTCTGAGTGGTTGTGAGTGTGTGTAGTGAAGGAACGTCTGTTGCAGAGAATTGGGTCTTCTTAAGTGGAAGTGCAATGAACTATGCAGAGAGTTTTAAACTCAATGCAGCTGGGAATCGTGAGCCAGCGCAGAGTGGCTAAGTTAAGAGGCATACAAAGAGTGATGAGGGGGCTAGATAAATGCCCAAGCCACCGTGTTACGGATTGTGAACAGTCTGGCAGTATAGAAGCCAACAGACCCAAATAAAGTGAATTGCAGTAATCCAATTGTGAAAGGATGACAGCTTGGACAAATGTTTGTTAGGCAGCCTAAGGTGATTTGGAGAAGCAGCAGAATACAGTAAAAGCCACGTGTGACTGAGGTGGAGGAAAGTGGGAGGAGAGGGAAAGACCGAAGTAGAATCCCAGGTTCTGGACATCGGACACAGGTAAATGGTGAAAAACCAGACCTGCTCATGACTAGTTGATGGACAAGATGGTAGGGTCCTTGTTCACAATGAGAACATCAGTTTTGTCAGTATTCATTTTAACTTCATTTTTTCACCTCTCGGAGAACACAGCCTAGAGACCAGAGGTAAAAGTTACAATAGAGATGGCCTTTGATAAGTCAAGATCTTAGGGCCATTGGCATAAGTCACGATGGAAAATCTGAACGGGTGGATAAGATTAACTAGTGGGGTAAACTAAACATTAAACAGAGTAAATATTAGGGTATATTCTGTGCCAAATAAAGGGCATAAATCTGTTTGATGTGAATGGAGGATGTTATAGGCCTCCAACTTCCTTCCGCAGTGTGAAATGTGTGCAACTGGTACAATTGATTCCTTTTTTATGTGATGACAATTGAGTCAGTGCAGTCTCTTAATGGCCTCGTACAGCGGGTTGGAAAAGTTCCCATGTCCTTGAACAGTTTTTCGGTTTTAGGTTTCTCTCTGATCCTGGCCATTGTTTCCATCTGAAAATGTATTATGCTCAGCAGATCAGCACAGAAAGGATCTTCTGAATGGGCCTAGATACAGGGATGAATATTAACGGGTCATCATCAGTTACATCAGCTGTACAGCTCGAAATTATCTGTATGGTTTTCCTGGAAGAGCATAGTAGATTTGCATTGGAGACCCTTTGGTTAATAGTGGTAACAAGGTCCTTTTGGGTGCTACTGGCCACACTGCTTCCCTCTAGTTCAGAGGTCTTCAAGCTGGGGGGCGGGCACCCCTAGGGGGGCCTCAAGTGATGCCAGGGGGGGGCGCCAAACTCTGGCCAAAAGAAATATTTTACAAATAACATGCCTTTGTTTTAAGCAGAAGCATGTTATTGCAGTTTTAAAAAGGTAACAGTACTTAACTGCAATGTTTAAATAGGTTTAGACCTATTTAAATATTGCCATCTTTCTACAATAATTGTGAAAATTTCTGAAGGGGGGGCCCAATGATTTTTATTTTTCAACTGGGGGGGCGCGGCACTAAAAAGTTTGAAGACCACTGCTCTAGATTAAAGAAAAAATGTCCTACGAAGGAGGCGCAGAGTTGGCAGATACAGCATATGGCGCCACCTGGTGGTATGAACAGTGCTAGCTTCCTTTCCAAACATAACAAACATTGTCTGTTCTGAGCAAGTAGGTCGCTCGCCTTTACAATGGCCTTTTGACCTTCCTAATTTACTTTGAAAATAATGGAAAGGAAACATAAAAAAAAATGGCTACAGGTGCGTCACATTACATACTATGGCATTCTTAAAAAGGGGTGGATAGGGAGGCTGGAACTATAGGGGGGAGAGAAAACAGGAGAGGAATCAAGAATAAACATTCTCTGTCAAGGAGTGTTAAAAAGCGATTGAAAAACATAGTTCTCCCCTGCACTTCTACAGTTTTAGGAGAGGTCGAAATCCGGCTAGAAAATGTAAAGTACGTTAGGAGGTTTACTAATGAAATGAGGTGCTCAATTTTGCAGTAAACATCGACAAGATAAATAATCCCTGTTTTCAGTTTACCGAGAATGAATATTACAAGAGGTGCACTGTTTAAAGTAATAGAGTCCTTTCATAGTGGCGAACATCTATTTTTGTAAAACGTAGTGCATACAACCACTAGTGATACATTTTTACAAGATTCTCTAAGCTGGTGACTCTAGTTATTGGCTATGTGCATTAGACACAATGTTGCAAAGCATTTGGTTACTTAAAAACTGTGCAGAGAATGACAACATTGTTACAAATACAGGTCAATAGTGCAGATACAGTCACAATGTGTTTCCCCAAGTAACAGCTATGGTGTCTGAATCAGTTTTCAGGTGACAGATACTACATTTTGCATTGTGTTAAGTACTACCTTGTAAAACAAGAGGTCTCATGAGTAAGTTTACCAACAGGTTGTTTTACTTCAGCGCGCCAGCTGTCAGGATTTCACAGTACTGGATGGTAATTTGTGTGCAAAACTCCATTTAGATTTTTTCAACTCAGACTCAATGGCGCTTGCAACGAGACAAACTGCTGTAGGAAGTGTTGTTGGGCCTTTTTTTTTTTTTTTTTTTTTTTTACTTTAACGTTGACCCTTCTTTATGGAAGTACTTGACGTTCGTGGGTGTGATGGGAGCAGTAATCAGATGGTAAATTATTTGAGTAACGAATAAGGATATAGAGTGGCTCTTAAGAACTGAAAAAATGATGACTAATGTGCTAAAAACCTACTAAGAGATAACAAAAATATATAATCCCAGACGAGGATGGAGAGTGTGTCCCAGGCATCAATAACGAACACTCCGCACCCTGTCAAATGGCCAGCTGAGAATAAATTATACTGCACCGTCTGAGCTTTTATTGTACATTGAAATAACAAGCAAATGCACACGTCACTGACATAAAAGTATGTGCACAACACGAGAGGGTGTCGTTGGTTGTTGGTATGGTTAGGAGTGTCCAGAAGCACAGGCACATATTGATTATTTTAATTAGGGCTCCCAGGTTCCCATTTTTTTTACTGATTTACGAATACAAACTGAGAACTATCTGTTTTCTGTCTGTATTTATTTCTAAACATGAAAAAAATTTGGAAAATAGGTATTCTTTGGTTGATTCTCACTACAGACAATCACGAGTACCGGTTCAGTGGATGTGCAGATTGACAGTCAGGAGAGTTAAAAACACAAAAGAAAAAATACTTCCTAATGGAGCTTAAATAAGTGCGGATATAAAGCTGTTTACAATGTTCTACAATGCAAATATTTTCAGGTGACTCTATTGTACCGAATGCCACTACATCCCGTTGAGATTCAACAGGAAGGTTAACAATTAAATAAATGTGGAAATATATCAACCCCAACTTTATTTATACACTAAACACAAACTAAAAACGGATAAATACAGAGAAAATGAGCAAAAAATAAATATGGATAAATACAAATGGAAATATAAAAAAAAAATAGCATAAAAAAGGAGCCCTAATTATAATACACTATAAGAAAACACAACCTACCACCATATCAAGTCTACGGAACCTGGGTCAAACTTATTATAATACATACAGTGGTTCAGTGCGTTCCTTTTCTCAACAAGTGTGTTTAAAAGTATTCACCATGTCATATGTACATATCACGAGTCATTTACTCCTCAACGTATGTGCCAGACAGAGCCACTCTTTGTACCAAAATAAATGTATTGTACTGTTATCATAAATATTCATACAGATAAATAAGCAAAAACGTGATAAGTGCACACAAACATAAACATATATACACGAAAGAACTCAGGATGATGCTCGATCTTATATCAACAAATTTCAGTCCAAAAGTTCTGAATCTTAGTTGAGTGCAACATCACACTCAGTCAATATTGATACCATTATCATGGGGATGTAGATTAAATAGGATTCTAGTTGAGAAATATAAAGTTATTCCTAGAGCCAATACATTTTATTATTTTGAACCCTTATCTTGGTGATGAATATTTTGTAGAATTTACCTCAAGAAGATATCTAGTGATTCCTTCTAACAACATATTGTATTACTTTAGATGACTGATAAGATAAGAATAAGAAGTTTCCTAGCTAGCGAGAAGGAAAGTTTCAATTCTGTTAAGGACACAGAGGTGAGGATTATGCATTTCTTTCTTCACTTTTATTTAACAGCAAGTTCAAAGGTTATCAGAAGAAAACACAACACTACATATCTCATGTTTCAAAACAATGGTATCCATGACAACCAGTATCCAATCCTGGCACAGTCTGACAGTCTATATATATTAACCGCTCCCCAAGTCCTTCCTCGACTTCACTGTGGGAGATTAAGTTCAAGCACCATCAATCCACCTTGGAACCAGATCCTTTGGAGAGAACGCATGTTTGTTGAGTCCATTCTCCTACTTGTATCATACATGAGAAACGTGTGACCAATAACATTGTGAAAACATCATTGTGAAGTGAGACCACCTTCCAACCAAAACATGGAATTGCAAAAGTCCCATAAGTGTCCGTCTAGCAGTTGAAGAGAAGAACAACATACTTTTACATCAATCATATACATGGAAAAGAAAACCAATTCTACTTCTTAGGAACTGCACCTACTTACTGTTGTCCAGAAGGATGGGAGACACATCTCTAATGTGTTGGGAGGTATAAACATCACCTCCGTGTCCTAAATAGAATTGAAACTTTCCTTCTTGATAGCTAGGAATTTTCTCGTTCTATGGCAGGACCGGAGCTGAGGATTATGCATGTTCAAAGCTTACTCCCCACCAAAGCAACTGCCTCATGAATGGGTCTGAAATGAAACCTTTTAAAGGTAGTTTCAGATGACCAGTCAGCTGCATTAGTGATATCTTCCAATCTACCACCTACCTGAATGGCCTTAAAAGCCATCGCACCCCTCGTGAAATGAGCCCCAAAAACCTGGACATTGATTCCTGCTTCTGCCATGATCCACCTTACCCACCTTGCAATGGAGGGGAACAAAACTGCCTTACATGGTTTCTTAATGGAAATTAACAGCTGTCTTTACCCCGGCGGTCTGAATTCTGCCATCATTTCCTTGTACGCCTTAAGGCATCTGACCACACACAACTCAGGAGAATCCTCAAAGGCCAGGTATGTTAGTGACCCGGTATTGCATTTTTCCTCCTAGAAATGGTAAAGGTAACTCCTTCTGGTGTGAACACCCTAGCCGTAGTGTCCAGAGCCCTAACACCTGAGATCCTTTGTAGGATATGAGGCACAATAGAATAGCTAGTTTAGGTGAGATCTCCTTCCTGGAGAGGTACTGGTTATCCTGCCAAGTTGACAGGAAACATTAAATTATGTTTACGTCCCATAGGCCCAAATATCGTGGTTCAGATGGTCTGAACGGTGCAATAAGATTAGCCTGAGTTTGCCAGTTTGAACAAAAAGTTTGAGATATCTGTAATCTGGGCACCCATGGGTTCCAGGTGCCTTTCCACACACCAATGAAACCATCTTGCGCAGGCAGATTTGTATCTCTTACTTGTCCCAGGGACCCAGGCCTGCTGGATGAAACTTTCAGCCTCCTTTGAAAGTCGGACGTATTCCCATCTACACCTAAAATTCTCCACGCCATGAGATTTAGGTGGCCCTCAATAACCAGAGGGTGAGGATGGCCCCTGCGGACCAGGAGCACCTGAGGAGAGGTTGGGATCAAGATCAGGGCATCCCAGGGTAGTTCCAGGAGTGCAGGGAACCACGCTTGTGATTTCCATGAGGGGGGGTACCAGAACAACTTAGGCCCTCTGCTGATGAACTTGTGCTGGCTCTCTTGGTATCAGACGACAGGGAGGGCATGCTAAAGCCTGTTCCGATTTCCAGTCCTGCAGGAAAGCATCCACCGCCTGCGCCCAAGGGTCTGGGCGCCAACTGAAATACCTTGGTAGTTGTGCGTTCAGTCTGGATCCTAATAGATCCACTGAGTATGGACCCCATCGGGCCTTGAAATTTTTGTCCAGTTGTCAATGGCTGGCATCCCCAATATGTCTGAAGTTCTAGTCCGCTAAAGTATTCTGTGACCCCGGAAGGTACTCCGTTGTTACTGAAATCTGGTGTTGGAGGCATTAGTGCCAAAAATCTTTAGCCAGTTCACCAGCACCTTTGAGCGAGTGCCCCCCAGGTGATTTATGTACTGGGCTGTGGAGACATTGTCCATTCTTAGAAGGTTACAGCATGAAATCTTGTCCCAAGTCAGTGACTTGATCGAAAAGGACACCAGAAGCAGTTCCAGGCAGTTGATATGCAGTTTGAGCTCCTCTTGAGTCCATCTGCCTCCCATGGAGATCTCCCCTCATCTGGCCCCCAGCCCTGACGGCTGGCATCTGATTCTATGATGAGGTCCGGAAAGGATCTGAAGATCGCCCTGCCTTTCACCGCCTCCATGTGGGCTATCCACCACTGTAACTCCATTCATGGCTCTGCCGTGGAAAGGGAGATTAATTCTGAGTAGGTTACACCCCATCTGAGGTTCGAGGCCTTCAGTCGTTGTAAGGCCCTGCAGTGCAGAGGACCTGGGAATATGGCTTGGGTGGAGGAAGATAACAGTCCTACTATACTGGCCAGTTGTCTGAGGGAAATCCTGTCCCTTCTCAGAACCTTTCCCTGTTCTTTCTTGATCTTTCTTACCTTTGAGGCTGAGAGAGGCTGCATTGGATTATATAAGGAAGCCCAAGAAGGTCATGGTCTGCGAGGATGATAACTCTGACTTCTCCTGATTTATGACAAACCCCAGTTCCTGCAGCAAGACAATGGTCGTGTTCAAATGGGAAACGAGTTGGGATTGTGACTGATCCATCAGGAGGATGTTGTCTAGATTAAATTATTAGCATGGACCCATGTGTCCTGAGGTTTCCTAATCCTGGCTTGAGGAGTTCTGTGAAGCACCACCGTGCTGCCGAAAGTCAGAACTGGAGAGATTGGAATTCGAAGGCCTGCTATCTCCAGATGAACTGTGGGAACTGGCAATGTGGTGGAAAGATCAGCACTGTGAGGTACGCGTCCTTGAGGTACAAGTGCACCATCCAGTCTCCTTGTAGGAGGAGATCCCTAAGCAGGTGAATGCCCTCCACCTTGAAGTGTCTGTATACCGTCCACATGTTGAAGGCACGTAAGTTTATGACCAGGCGAAAGCCCTTGTCTTTCTTTTCCATTAGGAAAGAATAGCTCAGGAAACATCGATGGTGTAATACTAACCTGTGAATGGCTTTTTTCCTTAGGAGCTCCTGCATCTCTGCATTGATCAAAGACATGTCTGCTTGTGAAAAGAAAATTGGTTTTGGAGGTGTCTCCTGAATCGGGGTTCCTTCCACTGTCTGTAGGACCCAGGGGTTGGAAGTGATTGTCACCCATTTGTGCGTAAATCTTCTGAACTCCCCCATTCTCGAGGGGAAGAAGGGGTCATGCTTACCGTTAGGCCCTCCAGGGGGATTTGTCCTGCCACAGGTGTTGCGATTGCTTCTGTTCTTTTTTCTTCCCCTGTTGGGGAAGAACATTCCCTCTTGGCTGTCAGGCCAACCATTATTTCTTCTGGCTGAACCTCCCCTGGGGCCTTAGAAGTTGGAGCAGCTGGAGGGGTGACCCTTGCCTCATCCGGCCCCGCCAAAACCTTTCCAGGGAAGATTTTCTTAATCAAGGTCTGTGCCTTGTCCAGCGCCAAGATCATAGCCACGAATTTCCCCACCTCCTTCACAAAGGGATAGCCAAACAGGTTTCCCTGTGCAATCGCTCCTGCTTCAGAGTTGGAGACCTCCCCCAATTTTGGATCTATTTTAGTTAGTAGGGAGTGGTGCCTCTATGTGGAGATGGCACAATTAGCATTGCCCAGAAGGCACACTGCCCTCTGGGCCCATCCTGCCACTATGTCTGTGGGAAGTGGTTTGCCTGTGTGCTTTGACTGTTCAACCAGTTGTATGATCTGAGTGAGGTGTCCCCGGACATCCAAGAGTTTATCCTGACACGCCCTCCAGGAGTGGTCAATGCCTTCTTGGGGTCCCTGGTGTACTTTGCGAAAAAGGTGCACATTTTGGGATCAATGTCTGGCGTAGCTGCCACATTGCCCTCTAACGTGGGGGGAGAGCATTCCATTGGGGTGGTAAATACCCTCTGGTTCAAGCATGTCCGAGGTGGTAGAGTCCCCTTTCCAAGGAGTCTGGTGTGGTCGAAGCTGGGTGCCAAGGTCGACCAGAGTCACGGTCCTCATCCGAGGATGCTTCCTCATCTGTCCCACCCTCCCCCGGAATGGGCAACCCTGTATCAGGGTCTGATTCTGGGGCAACCTCATCACCAGTCTCCACAGGTAAGTCAGCCTCCCAGTAGGGTACATGCCTTAACATGCGCATACTATTATGAAAGACTTCTCTCAGGCACTCAAAGCCTTCCAGGTGCCCCGTGTCACGTTTGCATGATTTCTTGGGAGAAGACATGTTACTGCCACTAAGGCCTGCTCCCGTATCCCCAAACATGCCGGCCCCATTAGACACCTGGGCCATCAATTTGACCACAATCTTCTGCAAAGGGGCAAGCGCCTTCGCTATAACCCGGGACAGGAGCTTGTCCAGCTCAGCAGGGAGGCAGCGCTGAGGGGGCCATTCCTCCTCAGCCATAGTGGGAGAATACTCGTGGTCCTGGAAGGACTGCATAATCAGGAGTGTGTGAGCACTGGACAGACAAGGAAAAACTAAAAATCATATTACATCCTATTTGCTATAAAGGTCAGCTCCCTCGTCGGTGCTCTGGCCATGTCAAGTTTGTCTCTGTGTGAAATTGCCCACTGGAGGTGGTAAGTGAGGGAGACAGGCCTAGAAGCAGGCCTACCACGTACCGCGTCTACAGTGTCAGGTGAGGGTTGGAAGGGGTTAATACGCAGAGCACCCACACCGGGAGAGCTCTCAACCCTCAGTGAGTGGCGTAAGACCGATCGAATGTTGTGGCACTGTGCAACTCGATTTGTCTCGCAATGCGCAGTACGGGCCTCACAGACGGTGCAAAAGAGTGCCTTCTGGTGGACCTGCTTTGTATAAAAAAGTAAAATGCACTCGGGCCGAAGCATGCAGGACGATCAAAGATCAAAGCACACAATAAGACAGCAATAGCAATGACAACACAGTGATATATATGCAGTCAGAACAGTACACAGAACAGTCAACTCCCACACACTGTTCTCCACGGAAAAGATAGTAAGGGAACTGACACTCAGCAGTGAAGAAAGAGGAAGGACTCAGGGAGCAGTTAATACATATAGATTGTCTGACTGTGCCAGGACTGGATATTGGTTGTCATGGATACCAATGTTTTGAAGCATGGGATATGCAGTGTTGTGTTTTTTTCTGATAACCTTTGAACTTGCTGTTAAATAAAAGTGAAGAAAGAAATGCATAATCCTCGCCTCCAGTCCTGCCATAGGATCATGATTGCGTTGTTTGCACCTCTCCGTGAAAGAATGATGGGCACAGAAGGCATCATGTTATTGCCTGTATTAGTAAGAATGGGTTGGTGAGGGAGCAGGGGAGGGTTCTGACTGAAAGAGGGCAGGTACCGGATCAGACTGAGAGCTAAAAAAATCCTCCTTGGAGGTTATGATGCTGAGTCACAGTTTAGCGCCCATGAAATAATGGAAAAAATAACATTTTCCCCTAAATGGACATACAGTTGTCTGTGTACCAGTTTCGATATTTGGAACCAGCTAAATGTGTAACTGAGTCACAGTAAAGGCAGCAATAAGTGGAATGTTGCTATGGGCGTTGTTTTCTGTTTTTCCTGTGTTTTAACTTTAAAAGGGGAAATGTATTAGTGAAATCACCACTGCATGGTTAGTTATAGAGGCAGGAGTATTAGCCCAGAATGTCTAGCTAAGATAGTCGTGATGAAACTGTGTGAGTTTAGTCTATCATGGGAGGAAGCAAAGACTGTTGTGGGAGGAGGGAGCAACAGAAAGCATGGAGTGCGGAGGTACTTGGTGGGGAGAACAAAAAACATGTGCACTCTCAATGAGAGCTGAAAGTAAAAAGAAAAAAGTAGTTCACTAAAAGTGACTAGTGGAAGGACACAAGTATAGAGGCTATGTTCCAGGGATGGGACAAACTCAAGATGGACAAAGCAAGGCATCGAATATGAAGCAAGCACACGAGAGTCAACCAATGGTAAGCAATGGACCCACGTTAAGATCTCAATACGCTGACAACAGGTGTTTTGTAAGGAGACAACTTATGCTGTCTAGTGCACTCGACCTAAATAGGGCAGGCTTTCCTTAAAATCTATAAAAATGTTGTAAGATAGGCCCTGAAAAAACATGTGACCTGCGGAATAATGCCATTGTGTCCTTCCCTTTTGATTGCCCTGGTAATAATTAAAGCATCCTAGGGGTATTCCAGGAAACAATTTTTGAATTAAAAAAAACACAAATCTACTCCAAGTGTAGGTTTAAACCCAGTAATAATGTGAAAAAATGGGGCCCTCTGTGCAGAATTAGACGAGGGTCATATATATATATATAGTTGTTGACTTATTCTTTGAATCAAGCTTTTTCCGTGGTTGTTTGTAGTGTCTCAAGCGCATTTGGTCGAAAGACTCTAGACAAATATAAAATGGCAGAGCGTGGTATAAACTGGTCGTTTGTGAAGCCTGGCTGCATATAAATACCTCCCTCTCTCCGGACTGATGCACTGAACAAAATCTCGAGTTTGCAACATATTTTTCATTGAACAACATTGCCATCGTGTGTCCAAAGCAGCGCATCGCGAGTGTGGATTATTAGCTCAACTTTCAGTTTTTTTGTGTACAAGAAAATTATTTCCCCCCTCCGACCCTTTCTTCACGTCCTGACTTTGAAATACTGACCGACGTTAATGTGCATAAGCGCAAGTACATAATGTGCATGGCGTAACAGACGGTGGCCACCTCAGTCTTCTACGTGACCCAGGTGTTTTATTATACTTATTTTAATATTTCGTAAGCTTTTTACGGTGACCGTAAATCCTGTTTTCCTGTTTTCTAACCCCCGAGTGAGAGAGAGAGGATTAGTAAGAGAGAGACGAGTGAGCGTTCAGCCTGTGAATGCAACAGCTCTAACTATCAGACAGTCACCAGAGCACCAGGTGCCCATCTATAGGCCAACTTACCCAACGCCGAATGAAGACCAGGTCACCCACACGCGTCCTCCATGCAGACACGACCTCGAGCGCACTCTCCACAATCAGTCTTGCTCCATCAGGTGAAATACTCTCCCTCACCGCATTAACAAATCACTTCCGAGAGTTAGTTCAAAAGCAAAATGTCACAAAATGACCAACACTCATTCAAAAACCTCTGGGGCTGTTTAATATAACACCCTCCCTTTCAGCTCTCTCCCAGCTTCTTCTTTTTTGGTTGAATTATAAGAATTTAAATTCAATATTACATAAATATGATGTCCAGTTGTGCTGCCATGGTTCTTTAAAGGGCACGACTAGGAGTTGTGACAGTAAAATAATTCATGAATGTAGCATGCATTAAGACATAAGCCCTTGCTCACTCAAGGATTCATTTTAGCTGACAAGTCAAAATGTTTACATTAATTTGGAGGTGAAGGTGGTTGATCACATGTATCAAAAGGCATAGTGTCATGACAGATGGAGTGGCTTTGCCTCTGTAGAAATGAATTTTACTTAGGAAATTAGTTCTTAACATAGGTTTGGTTTAGTTAGCCTAACCAGGCCGCATTAGGCCACATTATTGAAAGTACATGTTTAAATGTTATGCACAAGCATTGCTTTCAGTGCTCTTTAGAAGACCATTAACATTCAGCTGCAGCCATGGTCTGTCACTGTACATGTAAAGTAAAATTTTTCTCAACCTTCCTAGGCTACACTGTTGCATTTTGAAACATTACAAGGTTATGAGCTGCTTTGCAATGTTCTTGATGCAAAACAGTCTATTGTGTTAAATTGCATTTCTCATGTATCTATCTGCTGAAATCATTTGCAAGTTCATGTTTTAGAAATTAACAATTTGATTGGTTTGCTGTGCAAGTGACATTTTAGTGCTGCCACTTTACGGCATATCATGCAATAAAATTATGTACTTTCACTACTTGAAACATTATAAAAGATGTGATATTTGGGGAGGGCATTCATTCACTTCATTTTATTCATTCACTCAGATGGCTAAATGCTGTGGTCCTTTTGTTTTAGGGCTTGTTATTATCAATTTGACTTTTGCAATACATGCTGTGGTTATGTAATTTCTTAAAGGCACATTGCATTATTGCACTTATTGATGAATTGGATTCTGATTCAAACATTTTACTTTCTGTAATGATTCATTTATCATTTGAATAAACGTACAAAATGAGAACTCGAAGAAGCCAAGTTGTTTGCCTTTTTTTGCTTAAAGGTTTTGGCTGGTTATTTGAACACAGGATTCTACCTTTCCCATGAATTGCACCCCCTCCCTTAATGTTATTGAAATGCAGTGTCAACACTCCATATTGATAGAGTAGAGGGTTCATGGTGTGTGCCCAGCTCAGACCTGTTGCCAGAGACAGCACATGCTGGTAGACCACTGGGTGTGCGTCAGATTGGGTGTCTTTGCTTGTGTGAAGTAAGAGTGTTCAGGTAACACTGCAGGGCTCTGGTTCTGTTGCTCCACTGGAGCAGGAGGCAGAGCATTTGCATCACCTGGAAATGTGTAGCATTGGAGAGGACTTACCCAGGAGTAAGGTGACTGGATCCACAGACATGCAAGGGCTGAAAAGGGCAGCCTTCTTCTGGCTTGTACTCACAGTAGGCTGCTTTCCCGGGGATGTCGTGATTACAGACTATCTCAGCAGTGTACAGCGAGTCGGGAGATAGCCACCTAGCCATGAATTCACCGCAAGCCTGCTAGCAGTAGGTGGGTGTCCCAAAGCGCTTCACTACTGTGGAGTTAGCAGCCCTTGTGAGTGGTGCAGGTGGGGCTTAACTGCCAGAACCTGGTGTAGGAAGTTGTCTGTAACCTTTCTATCCTGGTGCTAGGACACTTGTCCACTCACTGGGTCCAAACGCTTACCCACTCCATTTACTGGACCCTTAGAACACAACGAAAGGTGGGACCAACTCATATAAATGTAGTGCAAAGCCAGAAGGCACCACAGAGCACACAACTAGGAGTTCTATCACCCTGTTCACACGTTCCCTAAGGTGATGTAAGCCAAACATTGCCATTGGTTTGACGTTTCATAATTTAAGCAACCTACCGTAATATTGTAGGTCTGCACAGTAGGGCTGCATTCCCTACAGATGGCTTTGTATGTGTTTATTTGAGCAATAGGCCTGCAGCAGGTGCCAAGTTTGTAAGCACAAAACAAGCTATGTGTTTGGAGGCCTGGGTGGAGGCGGACTATGCAACAACTCTTGGAAGGAAGGTTGATGCAACAACCAGTGCCCAGCCTAACTATAAGGATAGGGCAGTTTAGCTACCCTAAGGCAACATAGAAAGGCAGTAGGGGCAGATTTAAGAGCCCCTAGTGCCTCCTTGCGCCTGATTAGCAGCATTTTTTTACGCTAATGTGGCTAAACAAGGCCTAAATTGCTGCGCCAAATTTACAAAGTGGCACAATGCCTGCATTATCCCACTTTGTAACCCTTTGTGCTACTTTATGCCTGTACCACACATAATGAATTCAAAGGGGGCATTCCCCTGTTAGGGGGTCTGAAAAAATGGCGCAAAGAAATCGAAGGGATGTCTTTGCGTAATTTTTTGGGCACTTTTAATGCCTGCTCACAGCAGGCGTTAAAAGGATGCACACCATTGTTTTCAATGGGTCTCAAAGGGCTTTGTAGGGTTAGCGTCACAATTTTCACACTAGTCCTGCAAAGCTCCGAACTAGCGTCAAAAATGTTGATGCTAATTTTCCTAACTACCCCCATGGTGCACACATGGTGGCGTTAGGGGGGCGCTAAGGGGTGCTAAGGGGTGCAAGAAAACTTTTCTTAAATCTGGCCCTAGGTCTTCTGGGGCCACTAGCAGATATGTTTCCCTAAAACTTTCTGTGTCATGTGTTCCACCTACACCAGGCCTGATGACACAGAAGGCAGACAGGAGTTCCCCAACTTGCAGTTCATTGGCAGACAATCAGGAATGAGCCATTTCTAATGGCTACCAAGCCCATGGGTGAGTCACTTGGCAAATGAGGGAGCAGAGGCTTCCAAACAGGGGTGGGGGTTATTGCATAAAGACTTTTGGAGTGCAGCCACTACCCCATGTCTGCGTACTTCTTAGTCAGAGATCAATAGCAGAGCCTGACATCTTAGGTGGACCTAAGATGGACAATAGCCGAAATTTCTCCCGCACTTACTCATATGACCAGCTGTGTGCCACTGTTTATTGTTTCCACGTCCAGAGTATATGCAAGATACTTCTAGGAAGCCAAACCACCACCCAGGAAAGGTTGAGATACTGCTTCCCAAGATGGAACAGAGGGGGAGGGTGTGACGTTATGGCCAGAGCTGCCAACTTTGGAACTAGGGATCCAGGCTGGGGTGTCTGCGTCAGCTCAAAGTCCTGGGATTCTAGGCAAATCACTTAATCTCCCTGTGTCTAAAAAATAAGAAAATGAATGTGACCTTGTGTAATGTAAATGGTGCTCTGATACCTTCTGGTCCAGCTTAGCGATATACAACTGCACAAAAATACAAAAACAAAAGGAAAGGAAAGGAATTACCTCTGTAGTTGGTGAGTGAACCACTTAAACATGCAACAGTGAAGGACTGCAGATGTACCTGAGTGAATGTGTACTGTGCTTTCTGGAGAGCTGTGGTCACGCTCTATAATATTTTGCTCTGATGCGTCAGATGCAGATTAAAAATAAATGTTTTTGAAAATGGCTGACAGCCAGCTTTCATTTTCATGAAAGATGCACATAAGGCTTTCTGTGGGCCCACAATCCAGAATGGATGATCCTGAACTCAAATTGATATATGATCTATTTCTATAGTATGCAGAATATGCGAAACAGGGAAGGTGTACACTCCTGTGAAGGTGGCACTATACAAGGTTCAGGTCGACATGGAAGAGTGCTGACCCAGGTTGGCTTGACCTATAGGGCAATCAGACAGTGCCCGACGAGCTGGCTTGTCAGGCAAGTGTGTGGGCCATTTTTTTGTCATATGTAGCCCTGTTTTATGGTCTGCTTGGCCAGATTTACTGTGGATTTCCCTGATATCAAAATCAACACTGCCTGCAGCAAGAACAAATCCATGCAGCCTTCCATACCTCGTAAAGCATACAGTGTGTCTTTGCAAATTCGAAACTGCTCCAATTTGCAAATGCTGGCCACCTTTTTGCCTATCTAATTCACTAATGGGGCCACTTTTACTATGGTGCCTGGACTTAATTTCGGTCCCAATCCAACCCTGTGCTGCCCAAGGGAGTAGCAGTGTGCGCTTGCTGGGAGAAACTGGTTGTCACACACAGGGTCTCATTTAGGGTTTTGTGGACAGTAGCCTCACAATACATTTATTACAGCTAAAGCCATATTTCTCCCATGTTATTCATGGACACAGGAACAGCAGGTTTTTGGCAAGGCCTCATCTGGTTCCACCATCAGAAACCTAAGCCTAGAGGTGAACCACCATAGAACTTCAGGTCCATGAGCCTGGGAAGGCGCGCTCATTGATTTTTCCTCCCAGCACTGCCATTCAAGGCAGCTTAATGCTGAAATGTTTACACGTCTGTTAGGATGAGCTCCCAAAAAGAGACAAAAGGATTAGGTTCTGTTCCCTAGGACTATACGCCTCAAAGTTATTTGAAATCTGGTGAAGAGTGGAGACACTTTCCTTCCTTGTCTTAAGACTTTGGGTTTTTGGGGGAAGCGGAATTCCTATGGCTTGTAACTCTGGGTTTAATGCCTCCATTAAAAAAAAATGGTCCTGTGTTTAAATATGATGATTGCTAATTTGTACTGCAAAATTATGTACTATTTTTGTAGTTATGTCTCTGTGTAAACACTGGTTCAGAGGGTGGCGTAATGAAGATGATTCTGTTGACGATACAGTGAAAGTCATTCTTGCCTCAGTATTTTTTTTCCAGAAAATGTCTGATGAATAACATTTTTGTGATGGAACGCGACTGGATCAGCAGCCATGTTTTTTTTGTTCAGTGTGTTAAACCATCAATAGAAATGTATTAAAAGTGGGGTGTTATTAATCTGATCATGCCTGTTAAGGTGTGTTTCCTGCTAAGCATAGCAGATGAGGAATTACTCCTTTGGCTGAACCTTTCTCTGATTCTGGACTATCATGGGAAGTCAGTGAGGTGATGGGATTGGTGTCATGGTGGAAGGGGAATGCACAATGAAAACAGGAGTGAGGAGAGATGTATGGTAGGTACCACCAGCAATGGAAGAAGATCTTTCGTACCATTCCCTTGGACATGAGGCAGATCTCCACCTGCTAGTTCAATGTCTTCCACACAGCAGCCCTGCCAAGAGGAGGAAGTCTGTGCCTGTGGAAGTTCTGCATGGGCACCAGGCAGATGTCCTACCCTTCCTTAAAGAAGATGTCACTGGGGTAGGGGTGGACCGAGGTCAGGGAGAGTATGAAAGGGGCCAGTGCGAGGGCCTTGGCCTCCTTGGACAGCATTTTTCCTACCTGCCCACTCAAACAATGCTTAAGAATTTTACTGGTCTCCAATGCTTACGAATGTTGCTTGCCTAAATTTTTTGGGGCATATTCATTATGTCCCTAGTGCCACCTTGTGCAACATTTGCCCATTTTTTTTAATGGAAATGTGGTGTTAAGGTGGCATACGCCACACGCCATATTTACAAAATGACACAATGCAAGCATTCACCACTTTGTAAACCTGTGCGCCCCATTATTCCTGCTTCAGCCATAGTGTATGCAGGGGGGGGCGTTCCCACGTAGCGAGGCCTAGAAAAATGGCGCAGTGAAATTTACTAGATTTCACTGCACCATTTTTAGCGTGTCATTATCAACGCCTGCTTAAGGCAGGCATTAAGATGACACTCTCATTGAAAACAATGGGCCTCCCTGTGCTTTGCTGCAATAGGACCATAATTTATGGCGCTAATCAAGCAAAGCGTCACATCAGCACCATAAATTGTGACGCAAATGTGGATGCGACCGTTATGGTGCGTCGTAAATACGACGCACACATGGTGTCATTAGGGGGATGCAATGGGGCGCTTGAAAAGTGGCGCATCATGAATGATGCGCCACTTTGCCACAAATATGCCCCCCTTTGTTTTCAGACTCACAAGGCAAAGTTACACGGTGATCCTAAAGCTGTATGTGACAATTAGTGCCTTCAGATAGTTGATCAGTGTGGCAGTAAGGGACTCCTCATGTCACAGGGAGTCATGAGGGAGAGGACTGACATGAAAGTGATGTAGCTCCTCAAACTTCCAAGAGAGAGTTGGAGTTATGTGCAACTGGGGATACTGGCCTGGTGTGCTCCGACTTGCCAGGAGTGATAAAGACACTTAAAACACAAATATTGGAAAGATTGGAGCCCTGTACATTCAATAAACTGTTAGGCAAAACTGTTGCAAAAATGCATAGCTTTACATTTTGATGAACTTTAAAAAAAATGTTAGAAAGATGGGGGCTTTTTCCATTTTTTGAACTTGAACTTAAAATGGAAAATATTGGTTACCAGTGGAACTCCCATGCTATCCCGGGATGGATGCCAGATGTTTACTTAAACTCACCATTGACACCTGGATCCATGAGTTAACCAAAGTATTCAATAAATATGTGCGAAATCTTCTCCACAAGAAATGGCCTTCGTGTCAGTCACTAAAGGCATCACTGCATAAAGTGATGGTCATTGTCTGCATCCTCACAAAAGATTGGAGTAGAAATGTAACGTGAAGTGCTTCTGCGCTTCGAAGCTGGTTAAAGACCTCCAGCAGGAACCAGCAAGCTATATTAACTAAGTGGAAACTGCTGGTAAATGTTTATGCATCTGTGGAGGAAGTTAAAATATGCTCAGCAAGTATCACACCTCATTCCTTGAGAGAAATCACTCTTATTCGACAGCTATGTTATCTAAGTATTTGCTCTTCTACCCTAAAGATAACAAGAGACAAACAGTTCCTCAGGCCATACCGCCACCATGAACGCAACTTATACTCCCTTTCTGGAAATTGTCACATTCTGATTAAAGGCCTAATACCTTTATCTCGTTTCTCTCTCACATACTGCTCACCCTTATGGGAGCCTGGGCTTGGTACACAAATATATATTGTGTAGGGATGTGTCCCTTTAAAGCTCCTCTCCTTGACGTGCTGCACAAGCCAAGATCAGCACTTTAATGCTTATGTTACAAACTGCCTCTGTAGGTAGGTATGAAAAAAATATTCTGCACTGCACATGAATCTTGTGGTTTATTTCACTGTAAAGTGCTCTGATTACGTCATTATACGGTCAGCACTAGAGGAAATCTGAGATAAATACAGAAAGGTTGTTATGTTGAGTCATTTCTAAGCTACATCACACTTTGATGTGTGGAAAACGTGTGATTTATACAAGGGTAAAAGGAAAATAAATATGTCCTGTTTGCATTTCTGTGTGATTACACTCCTATTGTTTTTGTAGAGCGCAGAAACACGCAGAGAAGAGGCCACATCAGAGCGATGACAAAACGTAAAGATAGTCACAACCCTCTTGAGCATGTCACATTTTAATGTATCACAAATAAATGCTTTTGAGCTAAGTCCGGCTTTTCAGAGATGGAGTTCACCAGTGTTCCTGGTCATTACGAGGGTGGCCCCTGCCAGGTGCCCACTGGGTTCCTTCACCACACAGAGTGGCTCTTTCCACTGCCAGGTTCAGGCTGGTGGAAGAAATGACAGATAGACAGACCGACAGGCAGAGTATCATCTAAGCGAGTGATTCTTACACTAACACATTCGCACAGGCAGAAATCAAATTAAAACCTGTGTTCCTAATACAGAGCCCTGATTTCCCAAACAACAACAGCATTCAGTTCCTGCTCCTCCACTGTGTGACTCAGAAGCACAACGGTGACGGATATCCTGTCTGCCGAAATCTAAATCAGGGCCTGACTGTGGCCAGATGACGTGTTCACAGATGGGTCTGTTGCCTCAGCTCTCACTTGAGGCTCTAGGTCACTGGGCTTTTTCATTGACTCCAAGATGTCCTTTAAAACTTGTCAACAAGGGGCTACACGCAGTCTGATGTCAAAGATGCAATCTTACAAACCTCCTCCAAGGGCCACTTTACTGGCAATGGTGTAATCCCACTACTTACCAATTTACCCAGCACCTTCTGTTTCTCTGTTCACTGGTTCCCATGGAGCTGTCGTCAACAGATTGCTCATGCTGGCAGCATGCCTTGTGAATCTGAGATAAGCTTATTGTATGTCAGGTGTAGATATCAGGCAGGAACGGTGGCCACCTGATACCAGGCCTGATTAACTTACGGCATGCATGATTGCCGAATACAAGCAGTGGCAACCAGACGCCAGGAGCTGTATTATAGATAAGATGCACTGTGCCTGGTTCCACAGAGCCACACCTTTAGCTAGGTGTGCTGGGTGCCAGTAGGGACATTACAGATGATGCAGTGCCCCCACGGCAGCTACAAATTGGCGCCTGGGCTGTCCATCAGAATTTGGGCTGGAGGCAGTGCATTACTGAAAAAAAGGCCCTACTGTTTGATGTAGTCAATCCATGTTTCACAATGCAGGCTGCACTCAGCTGAAAGGTGTGCTGTAAAGTGACTACATTTGCTTGCAGCAGGATGTCTGGTGGATCCAGGGGACCTTTCTTTCCCTGTTCCATGGGTCACCATCCAGGCACCTCTTTGTGGGGCAAAGTTAGTGCACCTCCTGACAGCCTCCTTTCCTCAGCTA
The DNA here is from genome assembly GCF_031143425.1 of Pleurodeles waltl. Classification (NCBI taxonomy): domain Eukaryota; kingdom Metazoa; phylum Chordata; class Amphibia; order Caudata; family Salamandridae; genus Pleurodeles; species Pleurodeles waltl. Next base: position 1,006,412,466 of record NC_090449.1, on the reverse strand, counting down.
CCACATTTATAATATGGCTCAGGTGCAGAGGCAAGGTATTTCTGTCATTAGCACGACACCATGTCCCACATGCCCATTGTGCCTCTTGGGCAGTTTATGTAATACCCAGAGTAGTCCCATATGTCAGGGTTTTTTTATCTTATACTAGGACTTAGGCCAGGTGTGGGTTGATAATGAATGTCTGTCTTAACCCAGGGTGTATGCCAGTCGCCAACGGTGGTCGCCAGATGCTAATGCCCCATGCAATGCAATGCACAGCCCCATGAACATCCCACTCACATACTGGCAGTGACAAAGCACACACACACATAAACACACACAGACACACACATGAAGGCACACATGCAGATGCATACAAATTTGAGCTCACATACATACCCAGTGGCATAAGCCCAAACACACAGATCATATCCTCAAGCACCCTTGCATACATGCACAAATGCACATATATGCATATGCTTAAACACGCACACGTATACACATGAAAACACACACACACATAAATACCTGCACCTCACCACTCACACCTCCCCGTGATGTGGAAGTGCTGGATCCTAGTACTGTAGCAAACTTTAGTGGACTAACGCATCCATTACATAGATCTGTGTGTAGCCTAAAGGATGCTAGCTCAAATTCTGGTGGGCTCACTCAGCCTTTCATCCTACAACGGTCAAAAAATGTGTTCCATTGAGTTGGTTGATAATTAACACTCAGGGCTTGGACAACAGATGAATTGTAGACTGAGCTATGTCTGTGGAATGATGATTATCACTTTGCTGACAGAGCTATGTGGATGGGTAGAGTCAAGAAGTCAAGAGCTAACATGCAGTGCCACATGTAGCTCAGGCTGGCATCACCAGTTTCAGCATCCAGCATGAAGAAACATGTCCTGCCCAGCCAGACAGTGGGCAAGTGTTCCACATCGAGTAGCTGGTCAGTACAACAGAAAAGATGATATTGATGTACTCGCCCTCACTTTCAGCATGAGTGGGTAAACTCCTCTAGGGCCAACCTTGGGTTAATGGAGAGGGCACGGCCTGCCTACCCTTTATCATGGGATAGACTTGCATGATCTTCACCAAGCGGTCTAACACCTGATTTTCACTGCATGGCCACTGATTGCCAGCGCTTTGGGTTCCATACAAAAGGAACCGCAAGCTCAGGCAGATCTCTGGCCCTGAGGAATGCATCTGCCACCTGGTAGCCTAAAAGTACCCATTGGGTATGCATGGCTTGGACTATGGCACAACTCGGAGCTCAAACCTTTCTCCTTGATCACCAGTCAGGGTTCAGGAAGGGAAGTGGGCTAATATTTACCAGGACCTCCAGAGACAAGGCCATTCCATCATAGCTGCTCTTCATAACCTCTCTGCAGCCCTTGAAATGGAAGGCCCAAGGTCCTAAAAAGCTACTTGGGCCTCTATTATAAGATACCCAGGGTGGTATCCATTCCAAGTTTCACTGTATCTTCAGTTGCCAAATTATCAGGCTTGCATCAGAATTATCTTGTACATAAACTCCGGACTGGAAGATTCCAGGACGGGCTGCGGGAGCTACAGGTAGCTACTGCACCCACCTCACACTGATGCTTTAAAGGCAGGATGAGGGGAGAAGTAGCTCTTTAGCCTAACCTGCTCCACTCTTCCCCATCCACAGCCCACAACACCCACACCACAGGCCTGCCACCAGCCCCTGCATGCTAGTCTCCATTCCATTGGAAATACCTTGTAATCCGATGAACCAGCAATGAGGCCCTTCGAAGGAGGGCTGCATGGGTGTGCCAGAAATTGCTCGGACACATTGTTTATTGGAAAATGTGTGAAACGCATAATTTCATGTCGCGTCTCCCAATTACCAACCCGAACCAACAAATGTGGAAACTCTAGTAAAGTTGCTTGTGTGCAGAAACCAGCCTGGACTCTGCGGCACAAACAGACAGATCATTTATGAACATAACAGGATAGGTTCGAGGAATATCAGGTACAGGTATAGGTTATAAGCAAATATCAACAGGATACCCCCTCAGGAGCCTGATACTGCCCTATTCAGCTCCAGGTCACAAATGGTGTAACTGACAGACCAGCATGCAAAGTAACACAAGAACATTCCAGGCAGTAGCATAATAATGATGGAATGGGGAGACAGGGAACACAGGAAAAGCAAGATACAACCCATAGGCTGAGCCCATGCTTCCAAAATGGGAATCACCTGCAGAGTCTCCCATCCATCCTATATAGGTCCTTTTTACTACCACTGTTGTGCCGCGTGCCACTCCGCAAGCCGAAGGTTCAGCTCGGGATGCGGCTCGCAGCAGCAGGACGCGCGGCGCAGCGCCCCGAGCCTTGCATATGTTTTTCGAGGCCCCAAATTGGGCACGGGCCTCGTTTTCTCTTCAGTGCAGCGCTTCCCCAGTAGATCCTGCTCCTCCCACTCACCTCTTTTCTTCTTTTCTTTCCTGTAGCCCTTGTTTAATGCTCCTTATATACCTATTATCTTTCCCATGTTTCTTTCTCTTTTCCCAGCATGCTTCCTTTTTCCCCTGCATGCACTGGTTCCCTATTCACTATGGTATTTTTTCTATAGCATTCTAACACTGGATCCCAATCCAAGATGGCACCTTTTTACTTCCTGTTGGTTACGTCCTGTTCCTGGGGTATATAAGGTGTGTGATTCTTGTTCTCTTTGCACTGCAACACTTCCTGTTTGGATCTTCGCTACTGTTTCTCTGCATCTGCTATTGAAACTCTGATTTTGTTCCAGCTTTTTCTTGGTCATTTTTTCCTTTTGTTTTGATTTTCTTTTACTCTTGTTTGTTTCAGGAGTTCCCTCTTGTTGAGGTTTTTTCCCCTTTTGGGTTTTTTTTCCCTTGGGGACTCCTTCTGGAGGGCACGGACTGCCTTTGGTGTTCCCTCCGTCAGCAGCACTGTGGCTACCAGAAAGGGTTTCCCCTATTTGGGCCAAGGCAGAACTTACAAGAACAAGAAGCCTGCCACACTTCCTGTGGGTCACAGACACAGATTACGAGTAGGTCGTGACAGATTGCAGCACCAAATAAACCAGGCCTCGTCAAGCGGAATGGAAGATACAGCAACGGCAGCAGCAGATTCTGACCAGTCCCTACTTGTAACTATTCAGCAACAGGCCCAAGAACTGCAACAATTGAGAAATGAAAATGTGGCCTTACGACAAGCCTTGGCCTCCCGAAGTACTGATGTTCCTACTGTCTCTACCATACTCCTCGGTTTTCAGGAGACCCCCATAAGCTGCGGTAATTTCTGGATGCTCTGACAGTCTACTTTGCTTTCAGACCCACACAATTTTCACAAGATAAGACGAAGGTGGGTTATCTCATCAGTGCATTATCAGGCCCTGCCTTGGCCTGGGCGACCCTAATAGTAGCCTCCAACGACCTGGTGTTGTCTGACTATTCCACCCTTTGTAAACAGATTCAAGCAAATGTTTGAACGCCCGGGATTAGAGGCATCAGACGAGGAAGCACTCTGCGATATTCAACAAGGCACTCAGGATGTTCTAAAATACATCACACGCTTCAGACAATTAGCGGCTGAGACAACTTGGGTCAAGCGTACTCTGGTAACTCTGTTTCGTAAAGGGTTGCGAAAAGAAATCAAGGACGAATTAGTACACTCTTCCAGAGTAGAAGATCTTCGAGGCCTGATGGATTTAGCCCTTTCTATTGAATATCGTCTCCAAGAACATCGTTTGGAGAAAAGAAAGAGACGAGTTTTTGTACATCGTCCTGAAGAACCTCGACCCATATCCAGAAAGCCTGAAGCAGAACCTATGCAGGCAGACACTGCTCGAGGCCCATTTTCTAACAACGAACGGGAAGAATGACGACAAAGAGGATTGTGTCTTTATTGTGGAGCTGCTGGTCATTTACTACGTACCTGTCCAATTCGTCCTATGAAATCTTCGGGAAACACTGCTTCCCGTCCTCTGTGAGAAGGGAGGGGACAGGATCATCTGCTATACCTTCCATCAGTTCTTCCAAAGAAAATGCCACTATCTTATTTATGTCACCAGTTATCCTGCAGTTATCTGATGGACGAGAAGAAAGAACCCTGGCATTATTAGATTTTGGAGCTAGTGGCATATACTGTATATGGACATGACTTGGGCTAAAACACTACAAATTCCAATGCTGCCTAAAGAAATTCCTGAACAAGTGCATACCGTTGATGGCTCTTTATTATCCTCCGGCCCTGTGACATCAAACACCACGAGTTTAGGTTTACAGTTTGGGAAACATCAAGAACGTATCTCCTTTTATTTAATCTCCTCTCCCAATCATTCCATAATCTTAGGAACTCCATGGTTCATAAAACACAATCCGTATGTTAGCTGGGAAACCAGAAACATCTCTTTGTCTTCTCAGTTCTGTCACGATCATTGTTATGCTTCAGATACGTATTGGTCTCCCAAAAAGATCATAACCTCGGAACCTAGTTTAGAGCTTTCCATAAATACAGTCCAAGAGATACCAAGCCAATATTTGGAATTCCAAGATGTATTTCAAATACCATCTCTACCTATATTACCTCCACACAGAGACTATGATTGTGCCATCCCTCTGGAACCCGGAGCAATTGTTCCTTTTGGGAGAATGTATTCCCTCACCGAACCAGAAAAAAAGGTTCTCAAGGATTATTTACAAGAAAATCTTCACAGTGGTCTTATCACTCCATCTTCTTCTCCTGCAGGAGCTCCCCTTTTCTTCGTACATAAAAAGACTAAAGATCTTCGCCCCTGCATAGATTTCCACAGATTGAATAAAATCACCATAAAGGATCGCTATCCCCTATCTCTAATCAAAGACCTCCTGGAGGCTGCCAGAGGGGCACAAAAGTTCACAAAGTTAGATCTTCGCGGAGCGTATCATCTCTTGTGTATTAAGGAGGGTGATGAGTGGAAGACTGCCTTTCGGACTCCTTTTGGACATTATGAATATAAGGTCATGCCTTTCGGCTTAACAAATGCCCCCTCAGTGTTTCAAAGATTCATGGATTTCATCTTCTCCGATTTGTTGAACCACACAGTAGTGATCTATCTGGACGATATTCTTATATATTCCAGACGCTCTGAACTACATTCTACACATGTCAAACAAGTCCAAAGAGACTCCGGCAGCATCAACTTTATTGTAAACCGGAGAAGTGTGAATTTGATAAAACTGAAGTAAAATATTTGGGTTACCATATCAGCCCTAAAGTTATCTCTATGGATCCAGAAAAGGTGCAAGCCATTCTAGATTGGCCATCCCCTTCATCAATCAAGGAAACTCAATGTTTCTTAGGACTGGCCAATTTCTACAGTCAGTTTATTCTGGACTTTGCGAAACAAACCAGTCAAATTTCACAAACTCTTAAAAAAGAGAATCTGCAAAATGGATTCATCTGGACAGACACGGCGGAGGCGGCCTTTCAAAACTTAAAACTGGCTTTCACCCAAGCACCCATCTTGAGACATCCAGACACTAGTAAACAATTTATTGTTGTAACGGACGCTTCAGAAAGAGCTATTGGGGAAGTGTTATTACAACAACAAGACAATTATGGTTTAGAACATCCCATCTTTTACCTATCCCATGTACTCTATGATTCCGAACAACATTATTCAGTACTGGAAAGGGAACTATTGGCTCTAAAAACTGCATACCAAGAGTGGAGACAATTTCTCATTGGTTCTAAGGAACCTTTTGAAGTAAGAACAGACCATCGAAATCTGCAATGCCTGTGTAATTGTCAGTGCCGAAACAGCCGTCAGGCTCGTTGGGCCTTTTTCTTCAGTCAGTACGATTTTTATGTTACCTATATCCCAGGATCTCAAAACATTCTGGCCGATGCCCTATCTCGCCGTTATACCGAAAGTGTTCATACCCAGTCACCATTTCTACCTGAACCTGACAAGATCATAGGTGTAGTTCAATCATTCCTAGAGGAAGTACAATCTGAATATTCCACTCTTCCAGAACAGGAGCTAAAGGATCTGCGTTCTAAGATACGTAAACATAGAGGATACTACTATCACAATGACACCTTATTTCTCCCATCTAAGAAAGTGCAGAAAAAAGCATGTGTCATGATTCCCCAGTAGCTGGCCATCGAGGTATTAAAGCCACACAAGAATTACTTCTTCGTTCCTTCTGGTGGCCTATGTTGAAACAAGACTCTGAACGATATGTGAAATCTTGCCCTATTTGTGCTCAAAGTAAGGTACCCCGTACAAGGCCGGCAGGACTACCCCAACTGTTACCAGTTCCACCAACTCCTTGGCACACAATATCAACTGACTTTACGTGTTCATTACCTCCATCAGCTGGAAACCGGGTTATAATGGTAACAGTAGATTCCTTTACTAAGATGGCCCATTTTACCGCCTTAAAGAAATTACCTACCATACAAGAATTAAGTCAGATATTCATTCAACATATTTTTCGCCTCCATGGTCTTCCCCAAAGTATTGTGTCTGACAGGGGACCTCAGTACATTTCACGGTTTTGGAGACACTTCTGTAAGATCCTAAATATCAATGTGGCATTATCATCGGGATTTCATCCTCAAACCAATGGGCAAACCGAACGTCTCAACCAGGGACTTGAGCAATATCTGTGTTGTTTCTGTAACTCTACTCAAATTAACTGGAGCATTTATCTTCCACTTGCAGAGTTTTCATACAATAATACCGTCCATAGTGCCTCCAAAGTCACTCCTTTTTTCTGTTCATACAGATTCCATCCAACTTCCTTTCCTACTACTCCTAAGACGTCCTCCACTCTTCCTGCTATCACCTCTCTTTCCAAACTACTACAAGGGATTCAAAGACTGATTCGAGCTAATTTATTAGGCACTAAAAGATATATGAAAAGTCTAGCTGATAAGAAATGAAGTGAGGCTCCAGTATATCACATCTAAGATAAAGTCTGGTTATTTTCAAAATTGTTGCCCCTACGTCTCTCCCAAAACAAGTTCAAACCTTGGTACTATGGACCCTTTTGTATTCTACAGAAAATCAATCCTGTCACTTTCCGTCTCCGTTTACCTCGAACTTGGAAAATCCATCCAGTCTTTCATGTCTCCCAGTTGAAACCCAATGTACCTGATCCTTTTTCTTGCCATTATACTTGTCCTCCTCCTTTGTTGGTAGATGGTGAACCAGAATATAAAGTGCAGGACATACGTGACTCTCATATATTCCGGAACCGTCTTCAGTATTTGATTCATTGGAAGGGCTATCCTCTTAGTGAATGTTCTTGGGAGGATGCCTCTTCAGTTCAAGCCCCTCTTCTGATTCGTAATTTTTTCCAGTTGTTTCGGCACAAACCAGGGGCTCCGGGGGGGACCTACTGTTGCGCTGCATGCCACTCCGCAAGCCGAAGGTTCGGCTCGGGATGCGGCGCGCGGCAGCAGGACGCGCCGCGCCCCGAGCCTTGCATATGTTTGTTAAGGCCCCAAATTGGGCATGGGGCCTCGTTTTCTCTTCAGTCCAGCGCTTCCCCAGTAGATCCTGCTCCCCCCACTCACCTCTTTTCTTTCTTCTTTTCTTTCCTGTCGCCCTTGTTTAAAGCTCCTTATATACTTACTATCTTTCCCATGTGTCTTTCTCTTTTCCCAGCATGCTTCTTTTTTTCCCTGCATGCACTGGTTCCCTATTCACTATGGTATTTTTTTCTGTAGCATTCTAACACTGGATCCCAATTCAAGATGGCACCTTTTTACTTCCTGTCGGTTACTTCCTGTTCCTGGGGTATATAAGGTGTGTGATTCTTGTTCTCTTTGTGCTGCAACACTTCCTGTTTGGTGGTGATCTTCGCTCCTGTTTCTCTGCATCTGCTATTGAAACTCTGATTTTGTTCCAGTTTTTTCCTGGTTATTTTTTCCTTTTGTTTTGACTTTCTTTTACTCTTGTTTGTTTCAGGAGTTCCCTCTTGTTGAGGTTTTTTTTCACCTTTTGGTTTTTTTTTCCCTCGGGGACTCCTTCTGGAGGGCACGGACTGCCTTCTGCCCTCCATCCGCAGCACTGTGGCTACCAGAAAGGGTCGCCCCTATTTGGGCCAAGGCAGAACTTACAAGAACAAGAAGCCTGCCACACTTCCTCTGGGTCACAGACACAGATTACGAGTAGGTCGTGACAACTACTGATCAGATTTATCAATACACATTTAGGTGGTCATTATGACCTTGGCCGCCACGCCTGCGGTCGCGGTCAGACCGCCGACAGCGTGGCAGAGCAGGACCGCCAATAATAACCACACACCACACACCACACTTGCATACATACATGCACACATCCACGCTCACTCCTTCACACACACATGCACACACGGCCACAACACCCCCCTCACCCCTGCATACACGCATTCACACAAGCACACAGGCACTTGCACACACATGCACACAAACACACACAACACCCTCCACCCCCCCTCCATTCACACACACCCTTTCACACACACAACAATCAACCCCCCCGTCGGTCGATCACCTTACCTGGTGGTCGTCCGGGAGGGAATGGGGTACATGGCGCTTGCTCTGCCCCCAGCGCCCCGCCAGCACAACACCACCACGCCGTTTACAATGTAGTAATATGGTGGGCAGTGTTGTGGTGACGTGGCGACGGGGCAAGCTCCACTAGACCGCCAGCATGGTGGCTGGCGGTTTCCCAGCCTAAATAGTGGTGGAGAGCAGCCACCAGCCATAATATGGCAGTTTGAAGACCGCCAACACTGGCGATCAAGTGGCGGGAATGACTTTGGCAGTCTATGAAATAGACCGCCGAAGTCATAATGAGGGCCTTAGTCTGTTGACATCCAAATAGAATTTCTGCTAGAGGACAGGCTGCAGAACCATGGCAGCCTAGGAAATATGATGCTCTATTGGGTCCATGAAGGTTTGGGGGTACGACAGGCAAACTGAAATATTTTACCTCGCTACTGATCCGTTTTTAATTGACACACAAACTCTTGTTCAAGAAGAACAAAAACTTGGTGGCATATTTAATTAGGTACTCTAGTTCATCACAAACACTGTCACTAAAGAATTGATCCTATAACTAAGGACCTTATCAATAGTTTAGAGGCATCACGTCTGCTATATTACAAGTGCATTATAGTCAAGGAGACTCTCAATATGGCAGATGATACATTTCCACGTTTTGACAGAGTACCTTGCCCTCAACTCTAAATAAGCCCCTATGACCTTTTCAGAAGATATTCTCTCTCTCAGGTGACAAACCTGGACATGTCAAAGATTTATGATACTTCGATATGCCTTGTCTTGAAATTTGCCATGTTACACCTGCTTTAACATTGCTGAATTGGCTCCTGGAGGAATACTGTGTCAAATTTGAGATGTTGTTTGCTATAAATCCATGACTGATAACACTTATATAGCACTCTCTTGGTGCTGGGTGGCCTGCTGCCTGCCTTTACCTGGGAAAAGAGTGAGGAAGCCATGAAATGTAAACAAGAATCGCAAGTGCAAGGACTGAAACACCCCGTGAGAAACTGGGACACAAAATCATTCACTTGAGGGTTAGGGGCTGTGCCAGAACTGTGCTGCCTCCTTATGTTTCCCACAATCACTCCAAAAGCATAGAAGCAGAAGAAGAAAAGAAAGAAGATGTTTTGAATTTCTCCTTCCTGGCAGAAGATGCTGCGGGTGCACCACAAAGCATTCCTGGTACCCAGCAGTGCCAGCTAATGGACAGGTGGGAGGGCCATAGGCAAATCCAGCAGAATTGAGTTCAGCTAGCATGGCAATTGAGGAAGGTAACAACAATCATGGCATGAGGACAAGATGAGAAGCTTACACAATGACATGCCACTTGTCACTCTAACTGTGTCCCCATTCTTAAGCAAGGCAAGGCTTGCAAAGGTTTAGATACTCTCCTTGAAAGCAAAATATGACCTGACTATTTCTACCAAACAGTCCCTGCGGTCCGCAAGTTGTCACAAGTCCTCATGTTGGAGCAGAGCAACATCTAAACCCTTACATTCCACGGAGCCCGGAAAAAGCCCCAGGAGAGTCAGCGCTTGAGGAGGTGAAACACTTGTTGGATAATTCTACTCAAACGGAGATGTTATATTAGTGGCTGATTTTGTTCAGTTGGAGATGTCATATTAATCCAATAAAATGATTTATAAACATCAACACCTATTGATGGATCATGATTTTCAAGAAAATTGTTTAAAAAACAGGAATCAAAATCACTTTGAAGATAATCAATATTTGTGATTCCTTGAATTCAAAAAAGTACCAAAAAAAGCAACAAGATTTAGAGGAACATCACACTCAACACTTTTTAATCATTACTTTTTCCTTGTACGATGCGAGGAATTTTCATAATCCCTATGACTACAGTAACGTTACATTGATGGCAGCATCCCACAAGGAAAATCGTTCCACCATCACTGGTCTGATATGCTTGATCGAGCAGTGCTCTGCTTTCTTCTGCTTTCCAGTACAGTCAGATAATCAGAATCTTTCTGCTTTTGCATTTTCTGGGAACCAACTTACATAGTTTTGTCTCCCCAGTGGTATAAGGAGCCACCTTATATCTTTTCACAGGCTCTCAAGGTGAGTCATCATTAATACATCTTACCATGTACGTAAGGGCATCCATAGTGGTCTAAAGTTTGCAAGGTAGTTAGGAGTGACAAGGAACCAAATACTGTTACGAGCTACTTCTCTTAAGCACTAGGCAGATGCCCTGAGTTAAACCCTGTGTCTCTTTTCCCCACAGCTCTCAATGTTGAGCTACATGACTGCATTCTAAACACTGCCCATTTGACTAAATCTCAAACTGGACTTCACTGATGCACCTTTCCAAAAACTGTGATCTTCAGTATTATGTTGATGGATTTCTCAGAAATGCTAAGGTAAGGCTTGCTGCAGCCCATGCTGTTTGTACACTACATGAAAATTGATGACTACCACACATGCCTTCTGCTCTGGTAGCTGAGCTTATTTCTCTCACTAGTGTTTGTATTTTATATTTAGCTGCCCACAACACTGTAACTATATTCACTGATGAGAAACATGCGTTTGGTGTCGCCCCTTATTTTGCCTGTCTCTGTATGCAGCATGGGGTCCTCACTACCTCTGAACCACAATCAAAAATGGGTATGTCCTGCGGTAAGGGAATATGCACGAATCACCAAGGGGGACTTGGAATGAGTATTCTTTCTTTATTGTTTTGTTTCTATATTGTTCACATACAATGAGAGGAGATCGCACTGGGTCTTGATCCATCTTCTTTTCTCCCTCGTAGCGCCATCACTGGGAGTATGGATGGATGCCCCTCGGAAACAAGAAGGAAATGGTTCAGATAAGTGTCCTTACTATATGATCCTTTGATTCTTTTTAAGTGCTCCCTCATAAAACTGGTCTACCACCACCAGGCGAGAATGAAAAGATGTATTGTGCAGGGTTAATAGAATCGTCAGCCCCAATATGTTTAAATTTCTGAGGTCAGCAGGTGGAAGACCCCAGTTGAATGAAAAGAAAGGGTAGAAAGTAACAACAACCAAAGAAAATACTATAGTGTCTTTGTATAGGATGCTCTCCTTGCGTGTCAGGTATTAGAACCACATACCTGACAAGTGGTTTTGGTAGTGAACGGGACCCAGTTTCAAGAGGTCCAGTTGCGGTCCCTTTTCCCGCTCCCTCTCCTACCCAGGAGACGGTTGCGTACCTGTGTGAGCTAAGTTCCTCGAGGAACGTGGCGGGGCTTTTTATTTGGTGGCCTCCTGGCATTCGGGATGCTCTGTTGAGGGCATCTTCCTCTTCACGTTCCCCGCTGAACCTCTCCTCTCTGTTCCCAACTTCTGCATCTTCGGCTCCACATTTCATCTCCTCTTCTGTCCCCTTATTGCCCTCCTCTTCGAAAGCACTTGAACTCTTTAAGGGCACACAAGTATTTTTTTCTTCTTTCAGCGGCCATTCAGAGGAGTTTAGCTCTTATCTCCACTCCTGGAAATGGAATTGCACAGAGGCTTGTGCCCACGTTGCACTAGGTTTGACCCGACCTTCCTGGAATGGCTTAAAGTAAAGAGCACCACTATCAGTAGTAAGTTTGCGGCTCTCAATGTTATTTAAAAAGGAGCCGTCCGTTGCTTCATCAGCATGATAATTATCCCCCACCTCCTGACACAGTACTATCTTAAGACTTTGCTTGATGCTCTTCAATTACCATCCAAAAGTTCCATTGTTAAATGTACTGTCCGCTTGTCTGTGATTAAGGGCCTGATTACAATTTTGGAGGAGGTGTTAATCTGTCCCAAATGTGACGGATATACCACCAGCCGTATTACGGGTTCCATAGGATATAATGGACTCGTAATACGGCTGGTGGTATATCCGTCACATTTGGGACAGATTAACACCTTCCTCCAAAGTTGTAATCAGGCCCTAAGTGTGTAGAGGGTCTTCCCTTGATGATCATATCGCTACAAGAGGTGCGTTGTCCCCCGATTCTGAAGACACTTTATCCAAGGTTGCTGAGCCCCTCATGCTTACCCTAAAGGATCCTGCTGAAGTACATGAATGTGTCCCCGATATTGAAAAGAGTGCTTGGTTAAAATAGGACTTTAATGGGACCCAGATGGAATGTTGAGGGACAGGTTAGAGGAGTGGTTTCCCTAAAAAGTATTACTCTTGAGCCGCGCCAGATATTACCAGGGTATTGCCCACATTATCAGAGATTGCATGATTCATGCAGTAGGTACTCACTGGTTTACTCCCTTTTGCCTTCCATTGTGCAACAGTATTGACGATACTGTGCTACCAGTGAAGCTCACAACATTGAGAAGACAACCAAAGTCACTCCCACTGCTCATCGCCCTTCACAGGGATCTTTGTGCACACCTAAATCGAATTCAAATGCCTTGATGCTATTCTTGTGTCTATTTTCTATTATTTATTTTATCTGGATGGATTGAAGCCTTCTGATGTCCTTGAGCTCATGCAATCACTGCAGCCAAGAAATTGCTATTAGATTGTATTCTTAGTTTTGGAATTCCACTTTGGATAGGGATAGGGATGGGGAGGGGACTTTGTGTCATCTGTAGTCCAAGAACTATATAAACCATTTGGGATCAAAGAATCCTTTCCTTGCGCTCAACATACTGAGGACCTCATTTACAAGAACTGACGCATCAGCATCGATACGTCAGTTTTCTTGCACCTGATGCAAATGCCCTTACGTCGCCATGGATGTACTATATTTACAATACAAGGTTCCATGTGCAAGGATTCATGGATGCATCAGAAATTCTGACGCATTTTTTGGCGCTGAAGTGACACATTGCTGGGGTTAGTCGTAAGACTGATGGAACTCCAGGAATGCATAAGAACACAGAGGCGAGTCCCATGTTAAAAGCCCTGCATCAATCCTTACGCTTGCTTTGAGGAGGCATAGGAATTTTGGCACAGTCAAGTGACGCAGGCAAAAGTTGTAACTTTCACTGTGTTAGTTCTCCATGGCTTTTAACGTGGTAATACCTAGCCAGTATACATTATACCTGGGGAAGGTATAATGTGACGCAGGCCTCTACAAACTGAGACATTAGGCCCCATGCATCAGTTTGTAAATATGGAGCAGTGTGGAGCACTGATTGTGCCGCTGCTGCGTCAAAAAAAATGCTGTTGTGGCGGCGCAAAGCTCCTTGCAAATATGGGCCTGAGTCTTCAAGGACAGTAGAGACTTTTAAAGACACTTGAAAGAACAAGATAGCTAGGATTTGTACTGGGAAAAGGCTTAAGTGACCCAGTGCTCTACGTTGGCACTCTGGTCACATCAAACCATTCGTAATCAAAAGACTAAGCTAAGCCCTTATAAAATTATAACTCGACTCCCAATGATACTTCCTGCTATCTCTCTGCGGTCTCCAGTTTTACTGATTTGCACCTGGATGATAATGTGACAATCTCACCATTACACACAAATGATTCACTCTCTCAACAGCTTCAATTCTCAGCTTCAAGTAGCCTTGATCACCTGCCCAATGGGAACCTGTCACAATCTACAGCTTTGTGACTGGGTGTACATAAATATTCATCAGCAAAATTTAGCACTTATTGTCGGGTCCCTTATTAGATTTAGCTCACCACAAACACTCCATGCATCGCACTTCAAGTGGACCACTGAACCAAAAGGCTCCAGACCTGGTGGCCGAACAACCCCTGCTCCAGGGAGCTAGAGTGGAAATGCACTTGTAGCACTGACCGCTAAAGCTCTAGCAGATCACTGTGCCGCTGCTGTGACATCCAGAATAGCTCCTGCTGATACCCATCTGCACAGATCTCTTCATAAGGCCCAGGGCTATCTCCTGTACTGTGGTGGTGGGAAGCTTCTCAACTACCTGAGTCCTCGATCGGTCCAGAGGACCCTTTTCGCTGTGAGCCTTGCTAGTTTGCTCATGGTGTGGCTTTGTTTGGACTGGCTAGATGATGGGCGTGAAGAAATTCATAGCACTTAGCATGCTGCCCACTTCCAAAACCAATTCTCACTTTGTTGTGACGGTACCCGCTTACATTCCTGCGCAGTACACGAAGAACCTCTACCGTTCTTCATGCTGGATCCTGTGCCCACCTTTCACGTTATTCCATGGCTGCTATCCCGTTTGTAAAGTGCCTTGAAACGTACTTAAATTAGTGATAACCCACTGAATGCGACAACGCCTCAGTCCACCTTTCCTTTAGAACTGGAGATTTCTGTTTCTCTGACCATCACATATCATTCCTTGCTGTTCACACGCAGGGGAACTGTGCACCATCGATGTCATAGATAAGGTCATTTGTGAGCGGTGCCATTTGTGATGTCATATGCTTCTGCAACTTGTGAACTGCAAGGCCCATGTTTACTATTTTTTCAAGCAGAGCAAACCATCATGCCACCTAGGAATGCGTCCAACTTAACATTATGTGGCCAATTCCTGTTCTTTCTTGCAGTTTTGGCTGCCTAGTGCCAACGCAGGCACCCTTGCGTCATGGTGCAAGGGTGTCATGTGTTGTAGGCAGGATTGTTTTTGTGCAGGAAGGTACACTTTTCATGCTCAAAAACAATTCTCTGAGACATTTTCCTCCTTGCATGTGTGCTGCAGAACACGTAGAAAGAAGGAAAAACGAGGCTAGATAAATATATTTCTCCTCTTTACGTCTCACCTGGGGCGGCGTAGCATCTTGACGGATTGCCAGGTCTATCATTAATGGTAAATTTGGCAATGCACCAAAATGCATGGATGGACGCGTGGGAACACCCACGCTCCAACCTTGGGACGCCAGACTTCACGTAGAATAATGCACAGCAGCGATTTGCACTGCTTCGCGTTACTCCAGAAATCTCACTTAGGTTTTGTGTCACGCTTGAGCCGCCTTGCGTGGCGCAAGGGCAACGCAAAACCTTGATAAATCTGGCCCCAGTGTTTTGAGGTTAGAACACCAAAAATAACTGTTTCACGACAACAAAGACAACAGTTTTTGTTTGATTACGTCATCCCAGTGCAGCCATAAGTAAGGTATGTTTGTGAACCTACACTTGCGGGCACTCACACACCCACACACAATAACCTCCACGCCAGCAGGGAAAAGAGAATGGCACGTACCCCATAAAATATATCCCTATTTGGAAGAGTTTGAAACTGCCAGGTATGCCCTCCTGAACCCCCCTCCCCCACAGCCTCCCCCGCACACTCAACCAGCAAAATGAGCGCCGCAGCAGGTCTGCGTTCCTCGCACACCCACCGCCGACTCTGCGCTTTCTCAAAGCGTGAGTCACCCTGGTCCCAGCCTCGCGCTCGCAGCGCACTTCAGGGGGAGCGGGGGATGCCAAGCAGCTCTCTGGTCGGGACTGCGGTGCCCTTGGGAGAGGTGAAGTGTAATTGCTGTGAAATGCGAACGCCCCCCTGGTGCTCTCTCGCAGCGGTGGCTCAGGAGCTCTCCTCCCTCCAAAAGGTAATAATGCCTTGGATATGAGCATCCATTGCTCGCAGAAAACAATACGCGACGTGTGACCTTCAAAGCGAGGAACCACCTGCCAATTATTGCAAATGCATTTTAGGATAAATGACACACTGGCTGGGAGATAGCTCTGTGGGCTAACACTCCTGCTGCAAAGACTGTGTGCAGGCCTGCGGGTTGGATTCAGCTTTGGCCCTTAGGGCCTGATTTAGAGTTTGGCAAATGGGGTTACTTCCTCACAAACATGACGGATGTATTGTCCCCCTTATTACGATTCCATTATGGCCTATGGAGAACCTAATATGAAGGTCAGAATATCCGTCACTCTACATAAGGCCCTAAGACTTTCACTCTTTTGGGCCTGAAAAATTACCAGTGAGCTGAGTATCATTAGCATCTGTAGTTACCGTGCTTGGACACCTCAGGTTTTGAGTGCAACCTACAAAACATGTACTCACCATTTTCAAGGATGTTTACTGTCCGTTAAAGGAAATCTCCGTGCTTCAGAGAACGGATGATAGCCATTTGAATCTTAAGGTCTTTAAAACGGTGAATATCTGAAAAATCTAGTTCCCCCTGAAGTGCACCAGGCACAGGGCACTGATTGACAAAGGACCAGATTTAAAGGTTTGCAGCGGGAGCACAATCCTTCAGGGTGTCAAATGACATTACATCCACCGCCCTGAAGGACTATTTACAGATCCGTCATTGCGGTTGCTGTCAGGGTACAAAAGGTTTAGCGGACTACTGTTGTCAGTTTGGACAGCCGTAACCAAAATTTAGCAAAGTTTTTGTTTAAAAAAGAAAAAAAAAAAAAGAATCCCAAAGTGGGATTTGTTATAGCAAAACAAATAACTAATCCCAGAAGATTTTTCCCTCGTTGTGGGGTCGTTATTTGTTTCCCACCGAGGTTTGTCTGGGAGTGACGCACACAAATAAAGGACATCACACCATCCATCATAACTAGAGTGGGTGGTCCTCCAATGCCACCTACTCTGTTGGGCTGTCAGAGGAAGAATTCCACCATCAGTCCCAGCGGGGACTCTGCCGTCAGAAAGCTGAAGATCTGCCCAACTTTAAGTCAGGTGGGCAGACTGAAAGTTTAACAAACAGTATACTCCGTTGCATTTGTGAAAGAGCATCCTAGCAGCCAAACTCTAAATCACCTCCGAAGTCCTAAACTTTCTCCCACAAAAAACGTTGTATAGGTGCAGATTTACATCTCTTCTGAAATTTTCTAAACTGTTCTAGACTACACCTAGAATGTTACATGCCTGCTCCAACTGTAGCTTTCCAGGCAGAATCCTGGAAAACCTTTGAGGATTCAACTTTCTCAACCAAAATAGACCCCCACGCATGTGAAAACATGAACAAGTACAAGGGCACTTGTTAACTTTTTTCCTTTATCATCATCATGGACAAAGTATTTTTCCACTTCCCCCTCAAAAGCTACCAATTTTGAGGGTGTTCCCTTTGCCTTCATCCTATACTATGGCATTTGCTCTTACCCTTGTTAGGAGTTTGTGAATACCTACAACATGTTTAAAGACTGGGGGCTCTTTCCAAGTATTCCATCATCTCGACTGTATATCCCTTTAAGATAATAGTGATTACAAGTTTTTTACCAGGAATACTGTGTCAAATTCTGCATGTTTTCCTATATATGGAGGAAGGCACCAGACCCAGAACCGAACAGATTTACCACATGCTTGCAACAAGTGGTACTTTTTCCGGGGACTTTGTTTCTTGGCCCATCAGGGTTAAAGGTGGTGGGCGGCTGGTGGTAGGGCAGAGTTTCTTTCTCAGCCGCTATGGGGAGCTTTTTCTGCTTCCCATGTTGACGTTTGAGGGTGGTTGGGGGCTGGGCACAGTAGCTGCCTGCAGCTCCTCACAAGACTCCAGGTCTTGTGATTCAGGGCCTGGAATTATCCAGTCATGAAGACCTGATAATGCTAGGTCTGGAGACAGCGAAAACATGTAGTTGACTGGAGCATTATTCCCCAAGGAAACTGCTTTTGAGAAATAATAATGAGGGCCTGAGTGTTTTCAACTTGCAGGGCAGGCTTCTCCAACGAGTACCTTATGAGCTACTGATAGCTTTCCACTTACCTGGAAGAAGTGTGCCTATGTGCAGTTCAGTCTACTAAATTAGAAGTTTAATTAATATATGCATACCAACAACGAGAGTGTGTATTCAATACGAAAACATGTTTATGATCAGAACTGATAAGCTGATATTTGGAAAATTGCTGAATAAATAGCAGAATTTCCAAAATATATTTGAAGCGGATATTTGAGTGATAAATCATGGATTTGGGAACTCTTTTTACAAATGTTGTTACCTTGGTAGCAGCGGCGTTGCAGATATGGCTGTTATGTATTACCCATGTAGAAGCATTGCATATTGACAAACCCTTTTTTACATTACTGCTGGCAACCATGTGTGATGTACTGAGATGATTACTGGTAGTAACACTGCATAAGGTGGCCACTAATGTATTTTTTTTCAGATGTGGACAATATTACAAGACTAATAATATTAGTAGCTCTTGATGAGTTTCATTGACCATAAGTAGTTGTCATTACAGAAAAGGTTGGAGACCCCTGTTCTAGGGCATTCAAGCCATTTAACATCATCTCCCTTCCCACTGGAGGAGTTTTACTCACACAGAAACCTCTGTCTAACTAAATTAATTTACAAGTGCTAACATTACTTTTTTAATTTTGTAAATAGGTTATACTTGCCTGAGCAAATAGTTTTGTAATTCGAACACTATACATTTTTTGAAGATGAACCCTTTGAAGCTAGATTACCTGTTCCCTCTGTTAAATACTCAAGCTGTATACATACGGTTCCCTCACCTGTCACTTGACGGCGTTTGGGTTTCTCTTTCAGCATCTCCAAGATGTTTGCTTTTCATCATCGATTATGATCTGATCATGCACACAGAAAGACCATGCAGCACGCTCATAGATAATGCACAGAATCCCTACGGGTACCTGATTGTCACAGTGTTAAGTGAGGGAGTAATTACTTCTAGTGTCAAAGGGCGTGCAGCTCCACCAAGGCCCCTGCTGCATAGAGGGCCCTATAGGCAACCAAGGCCCTAAAATTAAACTAAAGCAGGTGGTGCACCGCAAGGAGGACAAATCATTAAATATAGTGAAAAAACAGTCCAATACTCCAATAGCAGAGACAAGACAAATCCTCCATTTGATTATTTTAATTCCACACAATTCTCATGTTCTTATTGCAGCACATGGTACAGAAAAATAACAGCCAACGCGTTTCGCCCACAAACAAAGGGGCTTCTTCAGGGCAGGATGATATCCAGTCAGTCACAGTAATCAACAATGGTAAGGCAAGAGGAAAACTGCCAAAAAAGTGTAGGTAATGAAAATTAGTCAGAGTCCATCATTAGTAACACAGTCCGAGCGACTGTTATATTGTAAGAAAGTCAATGCATCCAAAAAAGTAGACCATGAAAATCAGTTCGAGTCCATAGTTAGTGATACGGTCCGAGCGACCGTTGCATTATATGAAGGTCGGGCCGGTAAAAGTGAAACGCCGGTCCCGATGCGTGGTAGAAGGGACTCTGAGTAAAGCACAGAGGGGTTCAGGTTAAACTGCCTCTAATGACACATCCTGAACAGGGGTTGGCCACTTCTCCCCAGCTCTTGGCCCTAAGTGGTGTTGCATGAGCAAAGGGTGGGTAACTGCAGCAGCATGTTCTCTGTTGCTGCACAACATTGTCTCAAGAGTAGATTAAATTAATGTCCTCCAAGACTGAGACAAATGCTTTACATGCACTGCTACTAAATCCAGTGCCTGTGTGTTTTTATTGGTCCCTGGTCTCCCCGCAACCAGCAGATCCCCAAATGGACAGTCCCAACCAGGTAACTACAGGCTCATTAGTTTAATAGACTGTATACCAAAGATATTTTGCTGGTGTGTCCTATCCAAAAAATTCATGAAAATTATGTACTTAGTCCCTTACAAGCAGGATTTTGCAGAAAAACCTCCACAGGGTATCAGATTTTCTGTTTTATGTTCATATATTGGAAGACAGTGATAATCGGCAGAAGCAACCTTTAAGTTGCCTTTGTCAATTTAAAATTCGCCTTTGACCTGGTCCCCCGTCCTAGAATCTGGCAAGCCCTTAAAGACATGGGTGTGCTGTCTCACATCCTGTCTCTTGTCATACGACTTCACAAAGATAATTTTGCCATAATTCGATGGGGAGCGCAGGGCCAGTTGACTGAGAGGGTTCTCGTCCTCAAAGACGAACGTCAGGGCTGCATTTTGGCTCCAACGCTGTTCTCGTATCTAAATGGAATTGTGCACTTTCTAGCTCAGGTTCACATCAATGCCCCTATACTGGCAAATGCTAAATTTCCCATTCTCTTATTTGCTGATGACACTTTATTGATCTCCAAGAGCCTGAATGGGCTTCAAAACCTTTGTCTCATTTTGACGAGTTCTGCCAGGCTTGGGGATCAATACAGCAAAAACAAAACTAATGTACTTTAGCCAACACAAACCATACAAAAGGGGTTTAGTATTTGGGGGAGCTCCACTAGAGAAGGTAGATTAATTTGCTTATTTGGGTGTAACACTCTCCTACGGCATGACATGGAAGTTGCACACTAGTAAGGCTGTTATCAAACATAGACAGATGATGGGCACAATTCTCAAATAGCACTGTGCTTCTTTTGTCAAACCCATAGCACCTGTTCTCCAGATTTATGAATCTAAGGCCCTGTGCTCAGACCTTTATGGTGCCTAGCTATGGGACTTTTCCAGCATCAGGAACCTGGTCAGATCAGAGAATACATTTCTGTGAACCCTCACCTTTCTACCCCCCATTGTCCCCTCTAATCCTCTGTCTCTGAACCCGGCTATGAAAGGGATAGAAGGGGTTGTGCCCTCTCTTGTACTGGAGGCAAATCCGGACCACTCCCGAACTTGCCCACTGTGCCACTGCTCTGCAGGTTCTTATCAAGGCTGACTATTTTCATAAAATCCCTTGGCACCTAGACATGAAAAAGCTATTGTTCTCCCTTGGAATGTTTGACCTATCGGAGACCCCAGCTGCTGACCAGATTCTCTCTAAAGAGTCCCTGAAACAATAGTCCTGGCTTAGCGCAATGGCCAACGACATTCAAAAAGCTACCAGTGCCACCTTGCCGAGGGAGTTTATAGATTTTAAGGCCTCTTGCGGTCTCAAGCTGTTCTGGGACCTCATGAGTGTGCCATTGGATCAGAAGTTGTACTTCCAATGTAAAGCGGGTGCATTGCCGTTTAAATCTTTCACTTCCAATTGGTCAGCTTTGGAGTCTTCTGACTGTCCCACGTGCAAATTCTCTAAGGAAACTGTCCCCCATGTTTTCTTTGCATGTTCTGCTTACGTGCGCCCACGCTACTTTCGGATATCACCTGGGCAGCTGGGCACTTTCAGACATTGCACAGCTCTCCGAATACTCAGAACCGACTGCGGGCCTCTCTTAGCCTCTGTAGTTGCCAGGTACTTGGGTACAATTTGGATGCTTAGAGTGAAGGCTCTTCCTCAACAATAAAGTCAGGGCTGATCCTTTTGAGAGATCCCCTGGCTCCGCTCTGCACCTTGCATATTCTCCTCCCCTCCAAGGGTGCCGCTGGGGCAGCCACTCCATCTGGCTCTTGAGTTGTATTTTTATGATGTACTGGATTTTACCTAGATGCTGCTGATTGCGATTGTTGGCCTTTTCACAACTATGATGCTTGTTCTATTGTCCTATACCTTGTCATTGACATGCACTTTTGCACAGCATATGTACTCATTATCTTATCACGAGTATCCTGAGTTTTAGCGATTTAATATTGGGTTTTATGTACTCCATGTACACTGTTATGGTTGTAATGGCCGAAATAAAGCTATTTTTGACTTTTGAAGGTCTGATCGCTTCTGTCATATACCTTTGGCTGGTCGCAAGGGAACCTCACCCCTTTGATGACGATGCAACATCATACTTGCAAACCCGGTCCACGGACATTGCATCCCATTCCACTTGGATTCATTAAACACTGGAGCGAACATCTTATCCAAGTGCTGAGCATAAGGTGTCCCCAGCTTTCACATGGTTAAATCTAGGGATCTGTTGAAAACCCATCTCTCGGGAGCATTGGGTTCTGGAAGATTTGTCATAAGAAACAGGCTGCTTCAAATGGAGTAGCACAGTGCCAGAGAATTACTCAGAAAAAAAGTTAAATGAAATCGGAGCATTGACCAGTCCTCAGTGGAGGTGCAAGACTGTGGTCGTGCATGCAACATCTTTGGTGTCGCAGGAACAGCACAGGCAGCCTGGCTCTGCACAGATGGGCCATGGTTTGAAACAAATTCTCGTATAAGTCTGTACCGGTACCAATATTGCAAATTATCATGGTCTGGGCCACCACTTTCAGATGTTTCTTGACAGATTATCCTGCTCTAATTCACTGAAAAATCTTCAAATAGTCAAAAAACTAGCTAAACTTGGTTTAACACGGGCAGTTAAAGACTGGCTAGACTCTCAAGATTTCTGCTATAGTGAATTTGCAGACAACTTCTGAACAAGCAAAGAAGGATTCGTTTTTTAAGTCATCAAGACCTCACTTGCTCCTCTGAATGAAGTGCCATATGAGGCAGCACATCTTTTAGCAGGGGTTAGCAAGTGTGGCAGCTGCGTACCACTCCCCAGGGTTGTAAGTCAGAATACTGAATACAGACATATTGTCTGACATAAACATCATGTCCTAAGTATTGTTACAATAGTATCATCTGATGGGTGTCTATTTTCTATTATGAACTCCATTAGTGCAATATTTTTATAGAAGACATTTATGGCACAGCATTTATCTTGGATGATTTTCTGATAGCGATGTTCTGGGACCACACCTCTGTGGAGAGAGCTCCATTCATGGACGTCACTTAGGGTTTGCCAGAGTCTCAGACACTACTACTGACTTGCCATTTCAGCCCAGATATATGCTGGCTTTGCACCATTCCAATCATTTTTTTAATGCTAATGTGGCATTGTAAGGGCAAAAACGCTGTGCCATATTTACAAAGTGGCACAGGTCTTGCATTGAGCCACTTTGTAACCCTTTGCGCCACATTATGCCTGCACCAGGCATAATATATGCATGGGGGGGGTTCTGGCCCTAGGGGAGGGCCATAAAAATGGTGCAAAGGAATCAATGAGATTCCTTTGCACTATTTTATAAGCATTTGTTAACACAGGTGTTAAAAGGAGGGTTCCGTAGGTTACAGTGGGCCTCTGGATGCTTTGCAGGATTGGCGTCATAAATTTTTAGGCTAATCCTGCAAAGCACCGGACCAGCGTCAGAAATTATGATGCTAGTCATCCTGGCTACCACCATGATGCACCATATTTCAAATATGGCGCTCACATGGTGGCGTTAGTGGGGTGCTAAGGGGCACAAGAAAAGTGGCGCTGTACTTTTCATAAATCTGCCCCTTAGTTTGGTTTATGGCTCTGCTACTGGCACCTCTCTGACCCCTGACTCAGCGTTTCATCTTATAACAAACTCCCCTTTACACTATAAACACCATTGTGTCCAGATGGCCATGAACAGAAAAGAATGTATGTGCTCTGTACAGTGACTGAAAAGGCGTGTGCTGCTACGTGGGGTATACATGCTTTTATTTCTGCATCATTAATCGGGCTAAGGCAGTCATTGTAATGCATGGAAGATCTCTTCTTTATAGACTTTAAGTGTTTGGCTTGATGTGTGGGCATGGAGGAGTTTCACATTTTCAATTGTGTTCCATATCCACCTCTATTCAACCTCGGTGCCTCTCTGCTGCACTCTCACATGCTAGGACACTGAGTGCTGAGATATTATCCTACTGGCATATTGTGATCTATGCAAATGCCAATTCGCGATAATAAGTACACGTTAGCTAATGAGGGCTCACTGATAGGAAAATTATCATGTTATGTTTGTATTGCCATCTGCCTCTTTCACTCTGTGTATGTGCTGTTCTCATTTCTGTGTGTCAGTCATGTCATGAACAACAAACCTGCCCTTCTCGAAGAAAAACAGTCCTATTTTGGTTCTGCCACCTACTTTTTCAGGAAATTCCTCAATTGCGGGTGGGCTTCTAACTTTCGGTGTGCCACTGTTGCATGAGCACAAGCATTTGCTAAAAACGTACAGGTTGGATATCCCTGAGTTAGAGACTGCCTCCCGAGAAGGAATCAATCTCCATTTAGGAATAACCGGAGATTACAGATCTGGTATTGATTACATGTGCACTGACAAGTGTGTATGTGTGTGGTTTTAGGGAGGTAAGACAGGGTCATATAGGATTGTTTTGTCCTGATGAAAGCCCCAGATTCAGTATTAGACCAATGAAGGGCAGAAACATGTCGACCAAAGGGTATGAGGGCCAGCCTGACATTAAGGCATGCTTTGACAAGCGCGGGATGGCTGATGATAAAGTATGACACCAGGGGGCTGTGAGAGGCCATCCCGTACTTTTTTAGTAAATGCTTGTGTTGCCCACTGTTTTGATCCTTCCCACCGAGGCTTCCCTGGAGCGCTGAATGGCTGCCAGCTATTCCACTAGCGTAGGTTCTTCAGTAGTCAAACACGTCACCTCATCACCCCCGGCACTATCCAGTCGCATAAGGCACTGTGAGGAGGCCACCTGGGTTGTATGGTGTTCCATAGTGTTCCCCTGGGAAGGCCTAGCTACCTTTGGTCTGCCCATAGCAGGAGTTGAAGATGAAGTCCACACTACCCCAACCTGCAACACCAGCTCAATGCAAAGATGTCAGGGATCAAGAGCCCCTAAACAGTCACTCTCCCAGGAAGGCGGCACCCTCCAGCAGCAGGAGCATCCCTAGGAATGAGCCAGGAATGAGACTCCGCCCAAGGCAAGGCAGTCAATACAGCTCTGTTATGTGCAGGGGCTGCCTGCTGTAGTAAAAGAACTTAGTGAGTCACTTGACTGTAATAAAAGGCAGTGGCGGATGCAGTAAGATTTTGCAGGATTGAACAGGGGTTGACAGGAGCCTCTTAGGAGCGTGTCCTGTCGGCCACCTTGCACAGGCCACGCCCCCCACCTATCAAAATTTTAAATGCAAGATGATGTTTACAACACACATGCAGCAAGCATATTAGCATCACAAATCTGTATTTTCCTCTTGTACATTCCCTCACCCCCAGGGAATGAAACACAAGATGCTAGGAGAATATTGCTGTGGTGCACTGCGAAGCCACAGATGGCAGCTAAGGCTTACTTTTTTAAGGTGGTGTGTTGTCTTGGCCACCAATAGTCTTAAGGCTCAAAATGGGCACCTATGTCATGATGTCACATACAATGGTGTGCATGCAGTTCCATCAAGGCCGTGAGCCGACCTGTGGTGCTCAGAAAAGCAAGCACTATTTACAAAGAACGAAAGGTGGTAATCTGAAATGTCTTTCACCCCAACTTTCGCAGGAGAAACAATTGGTGATTTAGACAGATCTGCTCTGCTCAGTTGGTCACCAGTCCATGAATCAATTCTCTCCATGAATCTCCAATGGCACAATCTCCTACCTCCTCCATAATGCTTAGAGGAAGGTCCACTCAATTGGCCGCTAGCTCTGTGTTGGATAAACCAGACACACAATGAGGATTATGGAAAGATCCTCTACAGTGCAGGCTGATAAGAAGCACCTTTGTGAAAAGAGGAAACTAGGAAACTGCACCGCACAGGGTGGTTCAGGATTACACCGCCATCTCCTCCATGCCCCTACATATAAGATTGACAGTGGACACCAAGCAACTCATCATCAAAAACCAGTAATTATTTATGCTACAGAAGTAAGTTCCAAACTTCATTCAGGAGCCCACACACAGAAATGCAGGCAAGTCAGAAGTAAAGGTAAACTGAATTGGAATATTGAATCTATACAAAAGAAACAGTAGCAGTATAGAATTTAAGTGTTATGACATGATACCTTGGTGGGTACCAATGTCATGTTGGTCATTAAAAAAGTCACTGCAACTAGCAGATAACATCGTATCAAAGATATTAGACAACATGGAAAGAGGGTCTGCGTCTCCACTTCATAATGCTTAACCAGTAATAAATATCCCAGGCGACATCAACAAATAGCTTGCAATTATGGATAGCAAGCACTCTGGGTTTAGCCGGCTGGGTTGGTACAATGGTAAAGAGGCGAGAAGGAAAGTTTCCCCTTGGAAAGGCTTGAAGACTCGAGGAGCTGAGAAGTTCATATTAATGACTGAGGAGATGCTCCTTGAAGAGTTTAATTCCCTTTTAAATGTCCGAAGCGCCATAGGGAGAAGGGTGTAGAAGCAGGTTTTGCTCCAAGTCCGTACATATGTACTGTCTTGTCTCCTGGTCTTTTATGTCATGCAGATCTTAATTACTATGCATAGCTGTCAGTAGTCCCCTAGATAGGTTCGACCCTTATATATACCAACACATACATATATACAAATAAATACAGTTGGACTACCACCTCCAAAAATAATGTTCTAGCAGATTGCAGCATCTTTTTTGCCAAGTACTTTGGGCCAAAATGTATCTATCATGTGCCATAAATGTATCTCTTACTGATAACATGACTTTTCTGAGTTGGAGGATGGGAACAGGATGAGTACATACAAAACATTTTTTTTCGATTAATACAAATATGTGGATAACATAATAAATAATTTGCACTAACAATAAAAACACTGCACTTTACTTAACCTGCATTTTCTGTGCTTGGCTAAACTAGGCCTAGCCTTCAACACGGATTTCAAGGCAGCCATGATGTGTTTGTGTTTTGTTTCTTTCTTACTTATACACAACAAAATGGTCAGTTATGATAAGCTCCATGTTGACATGCTGTTCTTGAAGAACCCCATGGAAGCTTCCTCTGTTCTGCAACAATTTTAGCTTCCTCCTGCCTGTGCTGCTGAGAGGCTACACTTCTGTTAAGCTTGTTTTTGAATTGTGTGTAACTAGATTTGTACTGTCACGTCCAGTGACATGAAATCAGTATGGTCTTAGTATTATAATATTTAGTTGGATATAATTGCATATTTCTGTACTGTGATTAATTATACCCATGAAATATATTACATTTACTCAGACTGAGTGACATTTGCATTTATTTTTCAAAAAGCTGAGGGGCATATTTTAGAAACGTGGCGCTGCACACAGTGCAGCAACACTTTTCTTGCACCACTCAGTGCCCCCCGTGCCACTATGTGTGTGCCATATTTAAAATACGGAGCACCATTTCAGTAGTTAGGGGACCAGCATCAGAATTTTCTAAGGTAGTCCGGCGCTTTGCAGGATTAACATCAAATATTTTGACGCTAATCCTCCAAAGCACCCAGAGGCCCATTATAACGAATGGAAGCCTCGTTTTAACGCCTGCTCTGAGCAGGCATTAAAAGTGCTGAAAAAATGACGCAAAGAAATCTCTTAGATTTATTTGTGCCATTTTTCCAGCCCTCCTAACGGGGGAATGCCTCCTTTGCATACATTATGCCTGGTGCAGGCATAATGTAGTGCAAAGGGTTACAAAGTGGCGCAATGCATGCATTGCCCCACTTTGTGAATATGGAGCAGTGTTTTGTCCCTCCGAATGCCACATTAGCGTAAAAAAAATGACGTTTACTTTTTGGAGGTGAGGCCCGACTCTATGAGAGCAGACCCTTGTTAGCCAACCTCTCGCTTAAGACTTCGTATATTTTCACTCTAAGACTTAACTTCGTGTTATACTTTTTGATGTATTTGGCTAAGCCTTATGATGTTTCCCTATATTGATTTACAGAGCTATTGACTAATTATTATTTTTGCCTTTCAAGAAGGCCTTTTTAATTGAACATGCTGATTTATTGCTGTCAGTCTAGTTTTGTTAGGGATACCTCGCTTCATATGTCCCAAAGCTTCAGGAGAACCAAGGCTACAGCTCTGAGAAAGTTCTGAATTGTTAAATGAAAGTGCAGCACATTAAGGCCCTCATTACAACATTGGCGGTATTGACCGCCTACCGCCACGGCGATGGCAGCCAACATACCGTCGCCTTGCCTACATGCCGCCCACCCGCATTATGACCGTAGATGGAATTCCGCCAGAAGGCTGGCGGAATACCCTCAACGGTCATGGTGGCAGACGGCGGTAAGGTGGCGCTGCTGTCAGCAGCAGCGCAACGCCAGCAAAACACTGCTGACCGTATCATGAGCAATGATACGGCCTGGCGGTGTTTTGGTGACGGACGCAGCTGCTGGCAGCAGCGTAGCGTCCCGTCTCCTGCCGGAGGACCCCATGCAAGCAGGTAAGTTGGGTTCTCCGACAGGAAAGGGGGCTGGGGGTGTTGTGTGCATGTGTGGGGGTGTTGTGTGTGTGTGGGGGTGTGTGTCTGTTTTTGTATGCGTGCATGCAGGTGTGAGTCGCATTGAATGTGTGCGTAAATGACTGAACGTCAGTGTAGTTGTATGTTGTGTGTTGTGAATGCATGTGTGCAAGACTGTATGTTGGAATGTGTTGCAGTGTGTGGGTATGTATGTGTGCAGGTGTGGGTGGATGTGGGTATGCGTGTGTGTATGAGTGTGTATGTGTGGGTGTGTAAATGTGCGGGAGCAGGAGAGGGAGGGGGAGAGTGGAGAACGGAACTGGGGAGGGGGTGGGGGAGACCCCTATCGGTGCCAGGGAAGGAATTCCCTGGCACTGACAGTTCCTACCGCCATGGTTTTCGAGGCGGTACGCTTGCCTCGAAAACCATGGTGATAGCCGGGGTCATAATCCCGAGGGTGGGATTGTGACGGCCGCCTGGTTGGAGACCGAAGTCTCCAGGCCAGCGGCCGTTACCACCCTGGTGGACGGAGTGGTACATTGGCACTTTGGCTTGAGCCAAACTGCCAATGACATAATTTGGGAAAAGGTACTGCCAGCCGACCGCCAGGGTCGTAATCAGGGCCTAAATGTGTTGCCCCCATTAGGTGGTAAGTAATATTACTACCATTGAACTTGATCGGGCAGATTACCATGGGACAAAAGTCATGACCACTAGCTCGAATTCAATGAAAATTACATGTTTGCATGTGCTCCACCCTAAGTACATGATAGCTTTCGAAGGGCACACCCTGGTCAGAGATATTCGCATGGCTATCAAATGGCCACATGTCTTGCTGATGTTTTTAGCCAATCTTTACTTTTTAATAAACAATGCTTTCCATGCTGGGATTGTTTAGCCTTCACTTACAATGTTGATGCAACAACTGCAAGTCCCATAATGCAAAGAGCGATTATCCAGGAATGGCTGGGAAAGGGAGGGAATAACGGTGAGTGCCCATGATGTAATGTTTGCAGTAATGTGTCAATAGGCACTAGCTATGAAAGCTATTTCTGGTTTCCCAACAATTTAAAGTTAATAGCTTCTGTTCCACATATTTTTTTTCATTTCACATATTTTCCAATTTCCAGAATTGAATTCGTTTTTGTTTTCCCAAGGGTATTGGAGCCACCAGACTAATTTACAGATTTTTTTCTTTTGAGGCACTGGGAGATTAAGGGGGTCATTCTGACCTCGGCGGTAAAAGGCACTTACCGCCGGTCAGAAGACCGCCATAATACCGCCACGGCCGCGGTAAACCGCCACGGTCATTCTGACCCACAACTGCCAAACCTCCAAAAATTCGACCTCCACTGCAGTCCGCCACATCAGCGGCCAGCGATAAACTGGAGATGACCAAACCTCCACCGTCACACCAACAGAAATACGCCCATGCCATTACGACCCACGAATCCACGCGGCGGTCATTCAAACGCGGTATTCTATTGGCGGTACACACCGCCGCGGTCAGAATACACACCTAGCACCAAAACACAGCCACATTGGACAATTTGAAATACACACACCTGAATCACATACATACACCACTCCCACACAATCAATACGATATAAAACACACACCCACATCACCCACAAACCCCCACAAACAGAAATTACGAGCCAAGGCGCAATACACTGAGAGAGAGCACAGGGAACGCAAACCACAACACACACAGGAACACAACATCATCACCCACACCACATCTACGCACAAAGCACCACACACCACCACACTCATCACCACAAACACCACCCCACACCTCATCCACACCACCCCATGGCACCCCAAAGGCACCCCCAGTTTTCGGACCAAGAACTCAGGGTCATGGTGGAGGAAATAATAAGGGTAGAGCCCCAGCTCTTCGGCACACAGGTGCAGCACACCACAATAGCCAGGAAGGCGGAGCTCTGGCAAAGGATCGTAGACAGGGTCAACGCTGTGGGACAGCATCCCAGAAATCGGGAGGACATCCGCAAACGCTGGAACGACCTACGGGGGAAGGTGCGCTCGATGGTGTCAAGGCACAATATCGCTGTGCAGAAGACTGGCGGCGGACCCCCACCCACCCCACCCGAATTCACAGCATGGGAGCAAGAGGTCTTGAACATCCTGCATCCTGAGGGCCTCGCTGGAGTAGGTGGAGGAATGGACTCTGGTAAGTCGAATCTCAACTACTTCATCCCCCTGAACCACCAGCATGCCAACCCACACCCCACCCCTAACCCCTAACCCCCCATCACACATCCTCCCTGCTAATGTCTCACCAGCACAACCCACCCAACCCAACACCAACCCCTGAATGCCACCACAAACCATGGACACCCATCACCTAAGCATGACCACTGCACATACCCACCCCCCCCCACAAACCACCCTCACAACTCCTCCCACAAGGGAATGCCAGCACTGGGGGACAAGGGCACACACAAATCGCACGCCATGGCACACACAGAACCAATAACCATACTCTTTTACCCCTGCAGGACCCGAACGCCAACACACCGGTCAGGAGGGTCCAGAAATGTCCATCCCACCCCCAGAACAGGCCCCCAGTGATGACAGCAGCTCTGTCGACCTGGAACCTGATGACCAGCCCGGACCATCGGGACCTCTGGACAGTCGGTTCCCCTCAGGCAGCCACAGGCCAGAGCAGACCTACCCCCCTCAGGAAACACCAGCACAGCACCCACCCAGCGGGCCCATGCCTCTGTCTCCAGGACAGGTCAAGCAGCGGTGTGTCTACCACTACAGGGCACCCAGGGTAACCTACCAACCCAACAACAACAGGGACCTGGGGGCAGTGGTAGTGGGCACACCGTCCAGGGGACAGAGGCCCAGGAACAAAGGGGAACTGGGAGGGCTGCTGTGCGACAGAGGGAGGACAGGCCTAGGGAACCCTCTGTCCAAGAGGCCCTCACCACCATCATGGGAGGCTACCACCACTCCCAAGAGACGATGGCGACGGTCCTGGCCAGGTTCCAGGAGATCCAGGCACTGCAGGAGGAACGGTACATGGGGTTCCGGGAAGAACTGCGCACCATCAGTTCCGCAATGGGTACAATCGTGGTGGCACTCAACCAGATTGTTACCACATTGCGGGACCTTGTGGCCTCCCAAAGGGCCCCTGCCACTAGCATGGACGAAGAACAGCCCACCACCTCCGCCGGCGCTAGTGGTCAGGAGGCCCCCACACAACAGCAACGGGCCACCCGGACCCCACCCTCTGCAGAACAGGAACCACCCTGCAAGAAAGGCCTGAGATCCAGGAAGAAGACAGAGTAGGATGTCAAGACCCCCGCCAGGAAAGGATCCCCCCGGATGTCATCCCACTGTCCCACTTGTTCACCCTGTCCAACCTAGAACTGCCCCTGCTCCACCTTCCACAGGCATATGGACAATGCACCTGTGCAAACGAGAGTCTGGACTCTGCCAAGGACATGCCTCCACCATCACCCATCACCCTTCTTGAACTATTCACCCATTTCATCAATTCAATAAACACAATTATTGCACCAAAACCATCTGGAGTCTGTAATTTATTTTCTTTAAACCAAATGTATTAGACATAACCAACCAAAAATGTCCAGTTACATTGTGATGACAACATACCAGTGTCACACAGCGGTAGGCCATGGGGAAAGAAACCAGAGGGCACTCCGTGGGGACCAGATCCCTGAAATAGGAAGGGAAATCCACAACTAAGATACCATACATTGGGGGGAAAGGTTAGACAGTAGAGAGCCTGTACTGTTACAGATAGTTTTAAATGCTGGAGTAAATTCTTACCTGTGTGTCACTGGAAATACTGCTGTATCACTCTGTCCCTGTTGTCTGTGTCGTCCTCTTCGTCTTCCTCCTCTTTACTCTCCGCAGGCTCCACAGCTGCCCCAACACCACCATCTGGACCATCCTCCTGCAGGAAAGGCACCTGGCGTCGCAAAGCCAGGTTGTGAAGCATGCAGCAGGCCACGATGATATGACACACCTTCCTTGGTAAGTACATCAGGGATCCCCCTGTCATATGCAGGCACCTAAACCTGGCCTTCAGGAGGCCGAAGGTCCGCTCGATCACCCTCCTAGTACGCCCATGGGCCTCATTGTACCGTTCCTCTGCCCTGGTCCTGGGATTCCTCACTGGGGTCAATAGCCAAGGCAGGTTGGGGTAACCAGAGTCACCAATTAGCCACACACGCTGTCTCTGAAGTAGTTCCATCACGTAAGGGATGCTGCTATTTCGCATGACGTACGCGTCATGCACTGACCCTGGGAACTTGGCATTTACATGGGAGATGTACTGGTCAGCCAAACAGACCACCTGCACATTCATCGAATGATAATTCTTTCGGTTCCTGTACACCTGTTCATCGTCTTTTGGGGGGACCAAAGCCACATGGGTACCATCAATGGCACCAATGATATTGGGAATGTGTCCAAGGGCATAGAAATCACCCTTCACTGTAGGCAAGTCACCCACCTCAGGGAAAATTATGTAGCTCCGCATGTATTTCATCAGGGCAGACAACACTCTGGACAATACCTTTGAAAACATAGGTTGAGACATCCCAGAAGATATGGCCACTGTAGTTTGAAATGATCCACTAGCCAAAAAATGGAGTACTGACAGAACCTGCACTAGAGGGGGGATCCCTGTGGGTTGGCGGATGGGTGACATCAGCTCTGGCTCCAGCTGGGCACACAGTTCCTGTATAGTGGCACGGTTGAGTCTGTAGGTCAGGATGACATGTCGTTCTTCCATTGTCGACAGGTCCACCAGCGGTCTGTACACAGGAACATTCCTCTGTCTCCTCGCAAGTCCCAGCGGACGGTGCCTAGGAAGGACAACAGCGAGCACAGAGTCAATCAACCCACAGGTAAGTTCACACAGCTTGCACAGTACAGGTTTCTCTCTGGAATGAATGGCTTGTATGAGTGTCGATGCAAGGCCTAGGCATGTGTGACGCAGTAGGAATTAAGCCATGTGGGCCCTTGAAATGGCGGCTGCCTGACCTGTGAAGTGTGACAATGTGAAGTGAGGTCATTGCGCTGGCGTGGCACACCGTGGCGGTAGGCGGTCGAAGACCGCGGCGCAAAGCTGCATTGGATAACATTGAGCCCTATGGGTTTCAGGAGCCAATGGCGATGTGCGCCGGCGGTCGCGGTACGCACCGCCGCAGTACGCACCGCCGCGGCCGTAACCGCCATTTTCTATCTGCTTAATCACTCGAGACCTGATCATCCACAGGAGAGGACCTATACTGCAAGTGCTGCTGTGACCTCGGTCTGGAAGTGACAATGGCTGCTGCGACTGGGGAAAGGGCCCCCGCCTTCAGTTCGGAAGAGTTGGAGAAGCTCGTGGACGGGGTCCTCCCCCAGTATGCGCTACTCTACGGTCCTCCAGACCAACAGGTGAGTACACTGGGACCATGCTTAGTGGGCTATGCCTGGGATGAGTGTGGTGGATGTACGATGGAGGGGAGGGGAGCGAATGACGAATGCATGGCACGACAGATGAGAGCATGTGCCACATGGCAAGGTTGGGGAGGGGGGGCCACTCACACCCACCATGCAGAAAAGTGATGATGTTTTTTTTCCCCCCCTGTACATGTCACATAGGTCAGCGCCCATCAGAAGATTGAGATTTGGCGTGCCATCGCCAAGGACGTCCGGGCCCTGGGGGTCCACAACAGATGGGGCACCTACTGCCGCAAGAGGTGGGAGGACATCCGCCGCGGGAGCAGGAAGACCGGCGAGGCTCTGCTGGGGATGGCCTCCCAACCTAGGAGGGGTGCCAGTCGTACCTTGACCCCCCTGATGTCCCGGATCCTGGCGGTGGCCTACCCCGATTTGGATGGGCGCTTGAGGGCATCACAGCAGACACAAGGGGGTGAGTACACTCTCATTCTGCTGACTTGGCGTGCAGTGGAGGTGTCTGGGTGGGGGAGGAGGGCTGTGGGTATCCCTAGGCCAGGGCGATTTCTGTAGGCTAGGCCCCTCCATGAGGCATGGCCCTGCGCCCCCGGCCCCAACCTCTGTAGGGTGCCTAGTAACGCTATTCATGGACCTGTGTATTCTGTGTGGGCAGTTGTCGGCCATAGGCTTGTAGGGCATGTCCCAGTGAATGAGTAGTGTACCCCAAGTGCGCAGCGTAGTGCAGGGGGCTTCTGTGTCTGTCCTCTCCGCCAACGGTGTCCCCAATGCATGCACTCAACTTGTCTTTATTTCTCCACCCCCCCCATTTTCTTTGTTTTTCTGGGACTGTGTGCATTAGCATCATCAGGCGGAGGAGAAGTGGCATCGGCGCAAGAGGGAGCTGCATCTCACATGGCCCCGGAGGGCCATGCAACGGACTCCGAGGTGACCAGTGAGACGGAGGGCGATGGGGGCTCCACAACGGGGACCCGTGCTGACGTCAGTGACAGCAACACGTCCTCGGATGGGAGCTCCCTTGCGGTGGCGGCAACATCCGTGCCCACCGAAAGTACAGGTACAGCCGCCACCCAGCGCACCAGCTTCGCCCTCCCAGCAGCCCCTCGGCGTTCGGCCCGTGCACGCACGGCCAGGAAGCCGGCCATCTCCTTCGCCCCAGGCACCTCAGGCCCTGCCCCAGTCACCCCTGCTGCCCTCAGTGAGGAGGTCATTGACCTCCTGAGGACCATCATTGTTGGGCAGTGTACCCTTTTGAATGCCATCCAGGGTGTGGAGAGGGAGGTGCATCACAGCAATGCATACCTGGAGGGCCTTCATTCGGGTCAGGCTGCCCAGCATCGATCGTTCAACGCTCTGGCCTCAGCACTGACGGCAGCGATTGTCCCTGTCTCCAGCCTCCCTCTTCTAACTGCCTCCACCCAGTCCCACTCCCCTGTTCCTCTGCCTATCCCATCCACACCTACAGACCAGCCTGCACACACCTCAACACCCAAGGGAAGCTCATCCAAACATAAGCACCACTAAACACACAAGCATTCACACAAGCATCATCCAGATGCAGACATGCCAACAGCCACTACCTCCTCTGTGTCCCCCACCTCCTCGTCTCCCTCCTCCCTCCCTGTGACGTCTCCACTCACACCTGCATGCACACCACCATCAGCCAGTACACCCATCACCAGCACACCCTCCAGAGCAGTCCGCACACGTGCAGTCACCACCCCCACTGCCATGTACACTTCCCCTGTGTCCTCTCCCAGTGTGTCTGTCACCCCCTCTTCCAAACCACACAAACGCAGGCAGGCACCCACCCAACAGCCATCCACCTCACGACAGCCTCCAGCCCAAGCACCTGCACCCAATGACACCAGACATGACTCACCTACAACCACATCCTCTTCCTCCACTCCCATACCCACTCCAGCTACCCTTCCCATGCCTCCTAAAAAAATCTTCCTCTCGAAAGTGAACCTCTTTCCCTCACCTGACCCACCCCCTCCATCTCGTAAGAGTTCAAAAAACACCTCAGCCACCACCAGCCCAGCAACTCCCAAAAAGGTCATGCCTGGCTTCTGGAGTCCGCCCTTTCCTTGGGCAGGGACATCGTCCAGCAGCATTAACACAGCCAGCCCCCCCCCCCCTGGGAAAAGGACCAAGAAACTCAAGGGCAGGCGCGACAGGCCTGATACGCCTGCCCCCAAGGAGAGTAGCCTTGCACCGTCACCTGCCACATCGGGGAAGGGAGCCAACGGCCACGGTGAGTCAGCCAAGGAGGGCAAGGGCAGCAAGGCGCAAAAGGCAGAGAGCAGCAGACCTGGCCAGGAGGGCCCCACCAGCCCCATTCTGGGGGTATCGGAGGAGACCCAGGGCCCCAGGACTCCATCACAGGAGGGCCCCGCAACGGAAAGACCCGAGGCAGACTGAGCGGAAGGGATTGGCCAGGTGTGGTTCACTCCAAAGACAAGCACCGCTGAAGAGGGGCCGCTGTGAGGAGCACCGCTGAACAGGGACCGCCGTGGCAAGCACCGCTGAACAGGGCCCTTCAAGGCAAGCACCGCTGAACAGGGACCGCCGTGGCAAGCACCGCTGAACAGGGCCCCGCCAAGACAAGCACCGCTGAACAGGGCCCTTCAAGGCAAGCACCGCTGAACAGGGACCGCCGTGGCAAGCACCGCTGAACAGGGCCCTTCAAGGCAAGCACCGCTGAACAGCGCCCTTCAAGGCAAGCACCGCTGAACAGGGACCGCCGTGGCAAGCACCGCTGAACAGGGCCCCGCCAAGACAAGCACCACTGAACAGGGCCCTTCAAGGCAAGCACCGCTGAACAGGGCCCCGCCAAGACAAGCACCGCTGAACAGGGCCCCGCCAAGACAAGCACCGCTGAACAGGGCCCTTCAAGGCAAGCACCGCTCCGCTGGGCCCTCATCTCAAGCACCGCTCCGCTGGGCCCTCATCTCAAGCACCGCTCCGCTGGGCCCTCATCTCAAGCACCGCTGAACAGGGCCCTTCCTGTCAAGCACCGCTGAACAGAGCCCTTCATGTCAAGCACCGCTCCGCTGGCCCTTCCTGTCAAGCACCGCTCCGCTGGCCCTTCCTGTCAAGCACCGCTCCGCTGGGCCCTCATCTCAAGCACCGCTCCGCTGGGCCCTCATCTCAAGCACCGCTCCGCTGGCCCTTCCTGTCAAGCACCGCTGAACAGGGCCCCTCATGTCAAGCACCGCTGAACAGGGCCCTTCATGTCAAGCACCGCTCCGCTGGCCCTTCCTGTCAAGCACCGCTCCGCTGGCCCTTCCTGTCAAGCACCGCTCCGCTGGGCCCTCATCTCAAGCACCGCTCCGCTGGGCCCTCATCTCAAGCACCGCTGGCCTATTGGCAGCACCGGATCTGTGTCGGGCAGGCCTTCACGAGGCACTCTGCCCACCATGCCTCCTCCATGACCAGTGGAGTCTGTAATCCACCTGATGGACTGTGGCTTTGCACTCCCCAGGATGGCACAGTGGGCAGCCCACCCACTGTAGAGACTTGAGAGACTGTGGCTTTGCACTCCCCAGGATGGCACAGTGGGCAAGCCACCCACTGTAGAGACTTGAGAGACTGTGGCTTTGCACTCCCCAGGATGGCACAGTGGGCAAGCCACCCACTGTAGAGACTTGAGAGACTGTGGCTTTGCACTCCCCAG
Source organism: Pleurodeles waltl (assembly GCF_031143425.1). Lineage (NCBI taxonomy): Eukaryota > Metazoa > Chordata > Amphibia > Caudata > Salamandridae > Pleurodeles > Pleurodeles waltl. The sequence continues at coordinate 1,006,374,991 of NC_090449.1, read as the reverse complement.
GATGGCACAGTGGGCAAGCCACCCACTGTAGAGACTTGAGAGACTGTGGCTTTGCACTCCCCAGGATGGCACAGTGGGCAGCCCACCCACTGTAGAGACTTGAGAGACTGTGGCTTTGCACTCCCCAGGATGGAACAGTGGGCATGTGGCCCCCTAGTGGATTTGGCGTCGTGCACTCAAGCGGCTGAGGTGCCCCCCCTTTACCTCCCCCTGAGGTGCCTGTTTAGTTGCTCTCTGATGCCCCTGCAGTGTTCTTTCCGTCATGGTCGGGGATCTTGTGTGGGCCTCGCCCATACCGTGTGGTCCCAGTGTTCCACGGACTTTCTTAGTGCACTACCTGGACTACTATGCTTGGTATATATTATGTACATGGTGCATATATATATATTTCTGCCTACTTGCTTTTAATATATTACAATGGTTACACTCATTTTCTATTGTCTTCGCATTCTTCCGGGGGGTTTGGGGGATGTAACTGTAATGTATTGATATGCATTAGTGTGTGTGTTGTAGTGGGTGATGGTGGGGGTGGGGGTGTTGCGTGTGTGTGTGTGTCTGTTTTGTGCCTCCCCTGTGTCGTAGGTGCAGTACTAACTTATCGGTGATTGCAGTTTTGTTCTTTTGATTTTGTTTATGTTTTAAATATGATGCTAACATTTATCCTGCTTTGTTGGATTCACACAGTTTAAGGTCTTTAAATGTATTAATCCAAACGCCTGCTCATTCGCTGAGTATTCTATTGTATTCATATTTTTTTGCGGTGAGTTTATTGAGGGTTTGCTGATCTAGTGTTTTGATATGAGAGGATTCTAAGAGGCCAATTTCACGTTCCACTTCCAGAAGGGCTTTGTTTTTTGCTTTATTGATTCTAGTTTTCAGTTCTATTAAAGTACCTCTTAGAGTTGTTTAAGAGCATCCCAGAAGGTTTGTATGTGGACATCCAAGGCAAAATTGTTTGTGCAAAGGTCAGCGATGGCCCAATCAATTCCCTTTATATTCTCTTAGTCTTTTAAAATCTCGTTGTTGAATCGCCATTTTTTTGTATGGCTTCTGGCATTGGATCCAGCTAATAAGGTGTTAATGCATGCATGGTCAGAAATCATTATTGGTGAAATATTTATTTGATCTATAAAGTGAGTGTGGGAGCCCGAGATGAGGATATAATCTATTCTCATGTATGAATTATGGGGATGAGAATAGAAGGTCTAATCTCTCACATCAGGGTGTTGGAGTATCCATGTGTCTTTAAGATCACATTTAGAACAAATATCTTTTAAGATTTTATGTGCTTTAGGCGGACGATAATTACAGTTGGATTGTCTGTCTATCGTGATATCTAGAGGGAGATTGAAGTCGCCAGCTACTATTATGAGGTCATTATTTGGCAGTTGACCTAGTTTCTCTGAAATTGTGTTCCAAAAGTCGCAGTCATCATTATTTGGGCCATATATATTAACTACATGAATTCTAGTCTCATCATTCCTCAGAGTTGATATGACTCATTTACCTTCTGTATCTGTGATGTATGATTCAGTGTTCAAGTTGGCTTTCCTGGAGATCAGCGTAATTACACCTTTTTTTGTGGATTGCCGCACAGCAGTGAATATCAACCATCCAATTGTTTTGGAGTTTGAGTGCTTCTGATTCAGTGATTCTTGTTTCTTGAAGGAGAATTATATCGCCTTTGGTTTTGTATGGATGGTTCATTATTTTCTTGTGTTTTATTGGATGATTCATGCCCTTCACATTCCAGGATATGATATTGATATTTTCTTTGTTAGGAAGGCTAGCCATGGTATTATGAAAGATGGTGGAGGTGTGTACCAGTGTATAATGAAAAACCTCCAATAAAAAGAAAGCGACTTCGTGGAAATGGAATCACAATGATATGCATCAGTGGGGTATATGTATGTAAAATGTACATATGACTGAAAAGAGTGTTCCAATAATTGTTGTGTATAAGGTGGAACGAGCACATGTTGTTTATGGTCATATAGGATTGATTCCTGACTACTTTTGTACCAACCCTAAAATGTTCAGTAAGTAAATTCAACTGAGAAGCAGATGGAAAAGGAAAGAAGAAAGGGAGAAGAAGAATAAAATAGAACCAAACCCTTGCCTACCACTATAACCCACCCCCGCCACCCTCCAGCTATCCAATAGTGTCATGGAGATGGCGACAGAAGAAGAGCAGACATCTCTTGTGGCAACGCGGAACAATCATTATGGTATGTCACACGCATACTGCCATGCAGCTGTTTTTTTTTAGAATGGATCAGCAAAGAATGACTAAAACCGAATCTTGGGATGTGGTCTGATTTTGCTAAAATAATGGCAGCGATTTAAGTAACGCCATAAGAGTTGTATAGCAGTTTCTAGATACCCTATGTGGTACATCTACTATAAAATGAAGTAACATATTTGTCAAATAACATGAGTATACTAAGGAAGAACATTGGTGAGTATGGGCTGACTCTGACAGGCATTGTGGTACAAGAATCTGTAAGTGATTGGATAACACTATGATAATCACAGGCATTTCTTATTAGTTAGAACAGTTCTTTCTTCCGATTTTTTAGAAGCGAACACTCTTCAATGGCGACATAAGTAATAACAATTAAAGTAACAAAAACGATGTTTTCCTTTTGTTCGACAAGGCTCTAATAGCATCCATGTCTTGTTTATTCAGATTTTCTAAGTAAGATTTTAGTTCATTGTGATCATCCAAGACTTGGGCCCTAATTCTGAATAGGGCGGCCGGCCGGCGCAGCCCGCCGGGCGGGAACCGCCACTTGGCCGCTCCGCGGTCAAAAGACAGCTGAGGCCATTCTGGCTTTCCCGCTGGGCCGGCGGGCGACCGCCAAAAGGGCGCCCGCCGACCCAGCGGGAAAGACCCTGCAACAAGGAAGCCGGCTCTGAATGGAGCCGGCGGAGTTGCAGGGGTGCGACGGGTGCAGTGGCACCCGTCGCGATTTTCACTGTCTGCAAAGCAGACAGTGAAAATCTGTATGGGGCCCTGTTAGGGGGCCCCTGCACTGCCCATGCTAGTGGCATGGGCAGTGCAGGGGTCCCCAGAGGCCCCACGACACCCGTTCCCGCCATCCTGTTTCTGGCGGTGAAAACCGGCAGAAACAGGCTGGCGGGAAGGGGGTCGGAATCCCCATGGCAGCGCCGGTTCCCCTTTTCTGACCGTGGCTTTACCGCCGCGGTCAGAATAGCCCTGGAAGCACCGCCAGCCTGTTGGCGGTGCTTCCGCTGCCCTCCGCCCTGGCGGTCAGAGACCGCCAGGGTTGGAATGAGGGCCTTGCTGTTTTCCATATATTGTGATCCTGAATTTCACTGGCCCTGCAAAAGAAAATTCAATTTTCATGTCTCTGAGTCTATTTCGTAAAGTGAAGAAACCTTTCCTTGTATCAACCGTTGTTTTGGAGTAGTCCTGCAAAATATAGATTTTAGATCCATTCCAGTTGATATGGTTATTTTTGCGCATGTAGAGCAAGACAGTCTCAGTATGCTGGAATCGCAGAGGTTTGCAAACTATTGGTCTGGGTTTGGACGAAGATCCATATTGCTGTTTGAAAGTTGGGACCCTATGCGCTCTTTCCATTTCAAACTTATTGTCAAATTGAAGGCCTGTAACCATAGGCTACCAAGACTCAAGGAAGGAGTTGCACTGGTTGCGTGAGTCCTCTTTAATTTAGGAACCTTCAGGAAGGCCAAAAATCGTCAGGTTACCTCTCTTATTACGGTCTTCCAAATACGCAATGTTTTTCTTCATGGATGCCGTGGAAGTATGAAAGAAGAGAAGGTCCTTGTTCGATTTAATTCTAGCGTCTTCCAGGTCACTGATTCTTTGTTCTGCCTCAGATATTTTATTGTTGATGGTGTTAATATCCGCCCTGATGTTGCATAGAGTCAGTGTTTATTTTAGTAGATTTAGCTAGGTCGTGTACATCCGATAGATTTTTCAGGATCATGTCCATCGTGTTGGCTATATCAGTCTTGCTTTTGATCGGAGAATACGGGAAGGTTGGTTCTGCCTTTGAACGTTTAACATGTGGTTTATTGTCTTTCTCAGCCATTTTGAGTAGTACGGTATGCAGGGAGAGGTTCCGTTGCTTTTCTTTTACAGCTTGGGTGCCTTTTTAGTATCAGTTGTAGATGGGTAGTTTGTTATTGTCATACATCCAACAGTGTTAGTGTAGTTGTTTTTTACTCAGCATTCATGGGATTCATACACGTGTTGCAGTGCGGATGTCTTGTTAAGATCAAGCAGAGTCGGTATGGTTCCATGCATACCGTGAAGATCATGCAGGGTTGAGAGTGAACTGAGCGTGAGGTTATCCTTTAATTGTCATCAGCCGCTGAGATAGCGGTGTGTAAAAGACAATAAGGGCAAACCTCTTCACCTTGGACGCCATTTTAAAGTCAGGCAGAGCAATAAATCTTAACCCGTTCTGTGCCTTGGACGAGGTGACCTCGTCCAAGGCTACAGTTCCCTTGTGCCTTGGACGAGGTCACCTCGTCCAAGGCACACAGGAACTTGGGGGAGCACTAGCGCGCCCCCCTGTGCACCCCCCTCCCCCTTCCAACCCGCCCCCCTTGTGACGTCAGTGCGCGAGCGCGCGCTGATTTGTCACAGGGGCCTCCCCCATCGCGCTGGAAGCTCAGCTTCCAGCGCGATTGAAAGAGAAATGCTCATCATTTCTCTTTCAATCACTGGCGGAGGCCCGGAGGGGCTTCAAAGGGAAGGAAATGTATTTCCTTCCCTTTGAAGTCTCTCCCAGGGTTTCAAAAGCCGGATTGCTAGCAATCCGGCTTTTGAAACCCCACTAGACACCAGGGATTATTATTTTTTTTCTTCAAAAATTGACATAAGGGAGTGACCCCTTGGGCAAGGGTCACTCCCAGGGGTGGGCATTTTTCGGGAAGGCCTTTTCTGCCCCCCCCTGGGGCAGATCGGCCTATTATTAGGCCGATCTGCCCCCTGGGGGGGCAGAAACCTCTAGGCACCAGGGATCATTTTTTTTTTCCTTTTAGGTGGGGAGCGACCCCTTGGGGGCAGATTGGCCGATTTTAGGTCAATCTGCCCCCAAGGGGGCAGAAACCACTAGGCACCGGGGATTTGTTTTTTGGCGCCAATGTCACGCAGTGGGAGCGACCCCGTAGGCAAGGGTCGCTCCCGGGGGGGTGGTTGGGGGGGCAAATTTATTTTAGGCTATTTCTGCCCCCCCGGGGGCAGAAACCTCTAGGCGCCAGGGCAAATTTTTTTTGTGTGTTTTTTTTTGGTTTGTTTGGTTTTTTAGAGATGGGGAGCGACCCATCAGGCAAGGGTCGCTGCCCCGGGGGGCAAATTGTATTTAGACCATTTCTGCCCCCCTCGGGGGCAGATTGGCCGATTTTAGGTCAATCTGCCCCCAATGGGGCAGAAACCACTAGGCACCGGGGATTTGTTTTTTGGCGCCAATGTCACGCAGGGGTAGCAAGGCAAGGGTCGCTCCCGGGCAGGAGGGTGTGGGGGGGGCAAATTTATTTTAGGGCATTTCTGCCCCCACCCTGGGGCCGGCTGAGCTAGAGGCCAAAATCCACAGGTAGGCACTTTGCAAAAAACACCTCTGTTTTCTGTGAAAAAATATGTTGTGTCCACGTTGTGTTTTGGGCCATTTCCTTTCGTGGGCGCTAGGCCTACCCACAGAAGTGAGGTACCATTTTTATCGAGAGACTTAGGGGAACACTGGGTGGAATTAAATTTGTGGCTCCTCTCAGATTCCAGAACTTTCTGTCACCAAAATGTGAGGAAAATGTGTTTTTGTAGCCAAATTTTTAGGTTTGCAAAGGATTCTGGGTAACAAAACCTGGTCAGAGCCCCACAAGTCACCCCATCTTGGATTCCCCTGGGTTTCTAGTTTTCATAAATGCGCTGGTTTGCTAGGTTTCCCAAGGTGCCGGCTGAGCTACAGGCCAAAATCCACAGGTAGGCACTGTTTTCTATGAAAAAATGTGATGTGTCCACGTTGTGATTTGGGCCATTTCCTTTCGTGGGCGCTAGGCCTACCCACACAAGTGAGGTATCATTTTTATCGGGAGACTTGTGGAAACGCTGGGTGGAAGGAAATTTGTGCCTCCTCTCAGATTCCAGAACTTTCTGCCACAGAAATGTGAGGAACATGTGTTTTTTTAGCCAAATTTTGAGGTTTGCAAAGGATTCTGGGTAACAGAACCTGGCCAGAGCCCCACAAGTCACCCCATCTTGGATTTCCCTAGGTCTCTAGTTTTCAAAAATGCACAGGTTTGGTAGGTTTCCCTAGGTGCCGGCTGAGCTAGAGGCCACAATCCACAGGTAGGCACTTTGCAAAAAATCACCTCTGTTTTCTTTCAAAAAAATGGGATGTGTCCACGTTGCGTTTTGGGGCGTTTCCTGTCGTGGGCGCTAGGCCTACCCACACAAGTGAGGTATCATTTTCATCGGGAGACTTGGGGGAACATAGATTAGCAAAACAAGTGTTATTGCCCCTTGTCTTTCTCTACATTTTTTCCTTCCAAATATAGGAGAGTGTGTAAAAAAGACCTCTATTTAAGAAATGCCCTGTAATTCACGTGCTAGTATGGTCACCCTGGAATTCAGAGATGTGCAAATAACCACTGCTCCTCAACACCTTATCTTGTGTCCTTTTTGGAAATACAAAGGTTTTCTTGATAGCTATTTTTTACTCTTTATATTTCAGCAAATGAATTGCTGTATACCCGGTATAGAATGAAAACGCACTGCAGGGAGCAGCTCATTTATTGGCTCTGGGTACCTAGGGTTCTTGATGAACCTACAAGCCCTATATATCCCTGCAACCAGAGGAGTCCAGCAGACGTAACGGTATATTGCTTTCGATAATCTGACATTGCAGGAAAAAGTTACAGAGTAAAACGTAGAGATAAATTTATGTTTTTTTCACCTCAATTTCAATATATTTTTTTTTCAGTTGTTATTGTCTGTAGGAAACCCTTGTAGGATCTACACAAATGACCCCTTGCTGAATTCAGAATTTTGTCTACTTTTCAGAAATGTTTAGGTTTCTGTCACTGACTGGAAGGAGGTTGAAAGCACAAAAAATTGCAAAAATGGGGTATGTCCCAGTAAAATGCCAAAATTGTGTTGAAAAATTGGGTTTTCTGATTCAAGTCTGCCTGTTCCCGAAAGCTGGGAAGCTGCTGGGTTTAGCACCGCAAACCCTTTGTTGATGCCATTTTCAGGGGAAAAACAACAAGCCTTCTTCTGCAGCCACTTTTTCCCATTTCCTTGAAAAAAACGAAATTTTCACTGTATTTTGGCTAATTGTTTGGCCTCCTTCAGGGGAACCCACAAAGTCTGGGTACCTCTAGAATCCCTAGGATGTTGGAAAAAAAGGACGCAAATTTGGCTTGGTTAGCTTATGTGGACAAAAAGTTATGAGGGCCTAAGCGCGAACTGCCCCAAATAGGCAAAAAAAGGCCTAGCACAGGAGGGGGAAAAGGCCTGGCAGCGAAGGGGTTAAGCAAATTGAATGATTCATACAGTTGCTGATCTCTGCCAAAACATAGTATGGCTATGGTCGCCTCTGCTTTAATTAGCACAAGTTGTATATATCATGGGTTGCATTCGGTATACTTCAGGCCAACTCCACACTGGTTAGGGCCGCAATGCCGCCATTTTGTATTGCGTGCGTTAATATCAGCGAAGAGAGGCAAAACTTGGATTAAAGCATTTAGGCTGGCTCTGACCCTATCTCATATTGTAGAGTATGAGGCCAGAGGCTTTCATATGTTGGCATTCAGTGCTTCCTGGCTGATTGATGCTCTCGGAGCGGCTGAAATGTTCGAATTTCACTCCGTGTCGCCGGGAGAGATGGAGTCAGACACCCATGCGCCTCCTCATCCAAGCCGCGCCCCCAATGTACTGTTCTAATCAACAGCGGTAACCATGGAGGTCCTCATATTATATGACACTTTTTTTAAAGAGTAACACAAGACAAAAAATGAACATCCATTCAATGGTGGTGTTTTTGCAAGTTATTAGTTGCAAGAAATATATGCAGCTGTAACCTCGGTGAAATCCCACACTCAAGAACATGAAACAAAATACTAGGTCAAAGTCAGTGAGTCAAGAAGCTTTATTCGGGTTACTTTGTGTAGGAGTTTGTTTTACAGCGACACCTTGAATACTAAAACCTTTCTTTACAGGGCTGGGAACCTCACAAGTCACTGCAAATAATTTCTTAAAATTAACCTTTAGTGCCATAACTCCCATACAGGCTGTACCTTTATCCATTAAAAGCTGGAGTGAATTTGGCGTTTGGGCCATGAGAACAGAAGATTATGTGGTATTGGTTTTATGGTTTTATTCAGAATGAATTGTTTGTTTTATGTTTTTATTGTACTTATGTATATTGTGCTTTTATGGCTTTCCAAAGCAAGCCGAATGAAGTTTATTGACTGACTGATTAGGTTAAAGGGAATCGTAAAGAATCAAGGACTACGACAATTATTGTGAGGCTACAAAATACCTGCATGGTTAGACACACTGGTGCCCTGTTGTGTTGGGCTTGGTTAAGAAATACGGTTCCCTGAGTGAACCTGAGTTCTCAACATGACTAAAGAAACCTGAAGACAAAGGTGAGAGAAGACATACCACCCGATCATGTATTATTAAATATGGGATTATTGCCTCATGAAATCCCAGCCAGACACACATTACAACTATCACTTTAGCATGGGTGGAACACAGTGTAGGCTGATGGGAACTCACCAATGACGTACTCTGTTGCGCCTTCTGGCTACTTGTGTAACGGTATATGCTGTTGTCCAAAACAACTGATTCATAAAATAGGGTTACTTGTGGGACAAGGATAAAAGAATCAAAATAAACAAGCTAGATACCACATTACCAAGCCCCAGTGCTGGTCTGACAAGGCCTGTTGATAGATATATCACTGAAGTATTCCTTTCTAAGCCTGTCTGTCTGCCCCCCCCCTTCATACTTTTCTGATGGGTTGAGTAGTTTTTTTTATAATAATGACCAACCGGAGCTTCCCTATTAGAAACTTCCAAACATCTTTTAGAAACATATTTCAAAACCTTTTTTACAATCAGAGTTTTTGGTGTCAATTCACAGTAATTCAAGGAGACATTCTTTATAGATTCCTATTGGGTACTTCATTCCATCTTTTAGAAGCATTCACCTAATACATTCACAATAAACATGTTTGTGAAAATGTGGACATTTTTTAAGCAATTCAATCAGAGTGAAGCCAGAGGGATGTATTGTCAATGGACCAAAGGGCACCACACATGGCTCTCAAAGCCGGCTTTTATCATGGAAAAACAGGGTTTTTCATAACAGCAACAACAATGTGTCTCCTATTTATTAACATATTATGGACATAGGGGGTTATTCCAACTTTGGAGGAGGTGTTAATCCGTCCTAAAAGTGACGGTAAAGTGACGGATATACCACCAGCCGTATTACGAGTCCATTATATCCTATGGAACTCGTAATACGGCTGGTGGTATATCCGTCACTTTTAGGACGGATTAACACCTCCTCCAAAGTTGGAATAACCCCCATAGTCAGAAATCATAGCATACTATATGAAATGTGCACCAAACAATATATGGAAATGTAACAACATGATATGACAAAAAATGTGTATCACAACAATGATCTCTACTCCGTTGTGACCTGCAGGGGTGTGTCAGAAGGTCATAATAGAGCGATATAAAGAGCAGTCTCATCCTAATGTGAAACCTAAGACAATATAAAAACTTGGGATGTATATGTGTTTCCGAAAATGTAATAACCATTTTGAAGCCAAATCTATGAGATGTCTATAGATTAAAGGAAGTATGAACACTACTGCATCCGACCATCACAATTTTATCCGCTGTGGGTCTGACTTTAAGAAATATTAAACAATACTTTCAGACACTAGTTGCAACCTCTTGGATCCACAGATGGTCATGGTGATGACAGAGCTTTCAGCCTGCAGCCACAATGGCCATGTGATCACTGCACATGTGTCTTAAGTTGTCACAGACCATCAGACAAACATCAGAGGTTCATTCAACAACTATGACTACGATGCATTATTTAGAAAGAAGGAAGGTCTGAGGTCCTCAGCTACGTGACTACTGGGATTCGAAGACGGGACACTCAGTTACAGGTGATTTAATGGGACAACACTTTGTAAAATTATAGCCTACATGGAGAAGTAAAGTAAAGTCGAGTCTCTTTGAGGCCACAACATGCATTCTAGCCGGCATCAAGAGAATAATGATTGACTTCCAACAATGCTTAGGGGAACAGTCCCATAACCGCAATTTAAAAACAGAGCGCTTCTCATGGCGGAACATGTAAGAGATGTCCCTTTCCAAGAACTGTAAATTGAAAGACTCGTTGGCACCTGACCATGGATGGCGAACAAGTCCATGTGTGAAGCAGCACAGCAACTATTGACATGCTGCTTACTCCTTATGTGGAGTGCGTAGTGGGACAGGCAAATAAAAACAGGGAAGTGGGTGCAGCATTAACACAGGAGGCAAGGTCATGTATCCTGTCTTTTCTCCCAGTAGGGCAGAAAGTGCTCCAAAAATGTAATCTTGTGTGTGACGCTTCAGATTCACTTGTAACAGAATGCAGATCTATAAAAGCAAAAGGCTGCACAATAGCCTTGAAAAAAATTGTTGAAGTGAGTTATTCGAATTGAGAAGGTATATTTAGCTCACAAATGGGTCAGTCTTAGCTCACTGCAAAACAAAAATTGTCTTCTGTGTTTCACGCGTTGCCCCCCTCAGGTTAGGCTCTCACTTTGGGTAAGGACCATGGAAAGTCCTTCATGTGAGATGTACTCTTCCCTTCTCTGGCTAAATCCACAAGAGAAAGGAGCTCCCGGCATCTCCCCGAGGTATTAGCAATATACATAACTACAGCTCCTTGGGCTCGTGAATGAGAGGAAGTCAGAAGACCATGCCCCTTAAAGCTCTCTCCATAATAATAGAGGCCATGATGGGTTGGTGCTTCGGAGAACTTAGAATAGGAATTTATAGTTGTTCTCAGATTACCACAGTAATAGTCTGGAAATAAGAGTGCCAGTAAAAGTATGAGCATTATATGCAATAAACAGATGATCGTTATGAGTGAATACAGGTGGCCATGTTCTTACAGGCCATTACCATGCAAGTAGAGATCATCTCAGGTTGATGGTTAGAGGATGACTAGGATGACCAGTCCTAGTTCCACAAGTGCTGCATTTATGAACCATTTTGAAATGGTCCATGTTGCTACAGGTTGGTTTCTTTGAGTGGCTTTGATGATGTCGGCTTTGTTCATGGCCGCAGGCCATGCCTTCTTTATTACACATTGTGTGGATTCCATGGCAGTGAATGGCCAGGATTCTGTGTGCAATAGTGGTAATCATGAGAAGACATCAGCAATTTTATAGTCTTTCCTTGCCTTCTGTATCATATGGAATCAATACATCTGCAGTCTCAGGGACCATTATTTAGTACGGTCTGGCATCTTGGATTTACGGTGTCCAAAAAATGGAGACAGACGCTTGGTGATTAATAACAAGCGAAAACTGCTATAGAAAAAACAATGAAGTGTTCACATGCCCACATCACTGCTAGACTTTTCTTTTTAGCTTAAGTGTATTTCTTGTTTCATTATGTTAAGCACCTATTGGTGAATGAGGATGTAAGCCCCCCACCCCAAGAATGTATTTATTGAATTTGTAGAGCCTGGAAGTACTTGTCAGGGTGTCCTGGCCCTGGGAAATTACAGGATCATTGCAGCAGGAGAAAAAGTACTGTTGAAAAAGCTATGTTTTGAGGAGCTTCCAAAAATCTAGTGGTTTGAAATTGCTTGCGACATCAATGAAAGGGAATTTCACAGTTTAGCCACCCACCTTCATGGGCTCTCTAAATCTTAAAGGGAGTTGAAGGACAGGCCGAAGAAAACAGAGAGACTTTAGAAGGATGATGAAGAAGAAATTGTTCTGGTAAACGTCCAGACCATAAACAGCTTTGACTCAAACAGGCAAGCTCTCTAATGCCCAGTACTCACTATATAATAACACCGTCCTCCTTCAGTAAGCTACTTTTGACTACAGTCCATTCTGTTTGCTTGGTCTTCAAATTCGTAGGATGTTGATGTGCTGGAGTAGTTTTCATTTCTTTGGTTTCTTCATTTGATGTTTTGATTTTCTGTTTCCATGCTTTGGTGTTACGTCTTGTGGGCTGAGTGTGTGATGAGTTTGATGCGTTGTGGCCTCTATGTACTTGCACATTTTCAGGAAATTTCTTTTCTGCCAACACATGTCGCACTTGTGGCCTAATGTGGATACTCATCCCCACGCAGAAACTCAAACCTAGGCCTGCCCCTAAGTCCTTCATGATGAGCAAGTGGCAGAGCACATGAGCCTCTTTGATGTTTCAGATGGTGTTACTTCATGACTGCTTGTATCTTTCCATTACTTGTGCCTGCAAACCTGCTGTGTACCTTATGCATGCAATATCTGGGACACACTCCACCTTCCCTGGATTCTGAAAGGGATTCCTATGTAAAGACAGTGACTCACACCTACTGATGCCCAGGGTCTGTCATGGTTGTCATAGGAGACCTGACATAACAATCAGTCGTCTCTCACCAGATGTTGGTGTGTTGAATGCTCACAGTTAACGTGTTTCCGAGGCTTGGAGTACTTTGAAATGGTCCTTCTCAGCTTATTGCACAAGCTGATATCTTCTTCAAAAATTTGAAAAAATAACCTCTTCGACCAGGGTCCATACAGTGCATCAGCAGTTCTTTCTTGCAAATTTTATCTCTAATGTCCATGGCAACAGCTAAAATATCACATTCTTTCACCCATCGCCTTCATCTTGGCTGAAAGACCAGGAATCAGGTGAAAATTAGGAGCACTTATAGCTCCAAGTTGTCACCCAAGGAGGAGAGTAGAAGAAACACAGCCTCTTGAAGTGCATCAGACGACGATGTGCATGATGACCCCTGTTGTTGTCTTGTCAAGGTTGAAGGTATGCGTTGTTATGGGTAGGGTAACCTCTTTGTTCATGTCTGGCCCTCAGTGCATTTTTACAGATACTTACATCTAGCTTTATGTAAAATTTACAAATTCCTTAAACGATGCAGGTGAGCTGGTGAGAAGTCTGCCTCAATCACAGATGCAAGTGGACCGCCCCCCATCAGAGGTGGTCGCATTCCTTTGCGGTCACCGCAAACCTCTTGTTCCCACCCTTTCACTTCCAATACAGCGTGGTCTGGAAATGAAAAAACATATTTCCAGAACCCAAAAATTAAGGGTCAAGGTGTGGGAGAGAAAAAGGGGTGGACTCACAAGAAGTGGAGCTTGAAATGCAGAGTCCGACAGTCAATTAACATATTTATTTTAAAAAAAATCTGCTGCAAAGAAATTGGCAACATGGACAAATGTGACAGCAAACCTGTCCTAGATTGCTTAATTGGTCACAAGAAAGTGTATTTTAAAAACATCTTATAGGGTTAAGACACCTGCTGCAGAGATCTTTGTGTGTCCAGAAGGTTTGAGGGAACTATAATAGTGGTACGTTACCTAGCTAATGCAATTCTTTGTTTTGTCCAGTCACAGTTTTGGCTCATGAAGTAGCATAAAGGGTCAATGTGCCTGCTGTGAATCACATTGTGTCGCGAACAGATCATAGATTGGTATTTTATGCAGATAGGTTAAGTGTGCCACTGCTTTTGCACTGAGATGATTTTGTTACTTCCGCTACCTAAACTGTAATCTTTCTAATATAGCACACTGGTCTATTTACCAGTATTAGAGAGCTGCATGCAAACTGAAAGTCATGGATTTAGTACGAGATGTACAAACATTAGGAATACTGATTCCCAAGTTGTGATTCTCTCCCAATTGTAATTAGGGAATCGGTATTCCTAATGCATGAAACTCATTTAGTTTCATTCAGGAATTTCTAGTGGGTCGCAAATTGACCTACCTCATTAGCACTAATGAGGTAGGTCTCAGTTTGAAACCCATTAGGAATCAAAGCCATCAAAGGAATGATGGCCTGCTGAGATCAACAGACCACCATGAGAAAGCAATCTCTTTTTTAAATGCAGCCCAGTTTTAAACTGGTGGTAAAGAATTACTGTTTTGCGACCGAATTTGGTTGCAAAACAGTAATACGTACCATACCGATTCGGTATTTGGGAGGGATGCCCAAAACACCCCACTTCCAAATACCAAATTGCAAATGCAAAGTGCGATTCAGTAACAAGTTACTGAATGGCATTTTTCATTTTTTCATTTGAAAAGGCATCTTTCAGATCGCAAACAGCCTGATTCTGTGAATCAGGCTGTTTGCGACCTGAAAAATGCTTTGCACATCTGGGCAGACCTTAGATTATATATTCTTTTCTCAATCTTCTGGTATTCTAAGAGAAGGACTCTATTGGGAATTAATAAAGTCTTTTGTGCTTCTCCCGACCGTTCACTCTTAACATATAGGTGGTCATAACAACCCTGGCGGTTGGTGTTAAAGCGGTAGTAAAACCGGCAATAGGCCGGCGGAAAAAAAAAATGGAATTACGACCGTGGCGGAGACCGCCAACATAGACAGCCACTTTAACACTCCGACCGCCACGGCGCTACAAACAAACACCGTGGCGGTAACCGCCAACAGATAGGCGGAGGACAATGTACCGCCCACAGTATTACAACCCACCAATCCGCCAACTTTTCAGGGGCGGATTCACCGCGAACAAAACCACGGCGAAAACAGGACTTCGAAGGGAAAACGCTCACCTCTACAAACCCCACGAGGAACCAGGACGCCATGGAACCAGAGCTCCAAATTCTGCCAGCCTTCATCTTCCTGCTCCTCTACCACACAAGATACCCGATCAAAATGGAGAGAACGCTGCAGGGGCATCAGATAGAAATAAAACAGGCACCTCAGGGGGAAGGGAAGTGGGGCACCTCAGCCGGTTGAGTGCACGACGCCAGATCCACGAGGGGTCCCCATGCCCATTGATGTATCCTGGGGAGTGCAAAGCCACAGTCTCACAAGTCTCTACAGTGGGTGGTTTGCCCACTGTTCAGTCTTGGGGAGTGCAAAGTCACAGTCTCTCAAGTCTCTACAGTGGGTGGTTTGCCCACTGTTCAATCCTGGGGAGTGCAAAGCCACAGTCTCTCAGGTGGATAACAGTCACCACTGGTTCTGGAGGGGGCCTTGTGCCCAGAGTGCTTCAACCTGCCAAGGACAGAGGTAGTGGATTTACCTCTCCACTGGTTCTGGAGGGGGCCTTGTGCCCAGAGTGCTTCATCCTGCCCGTGGCTGACTCAGTAGCGTCGGAATCATTTGCGCTGACTGGCCTGCGGGGCTGCTGGTGGCGGTGACCTTGGCAGCAGTGCTTGTGGCGGCAGTGTCCTGGGCAGCGGTTCAGCTGCTGGTGGTCTTGTTCTGCCCCGCGGAGCTGCTGGCGGTGGTGTCCTGGGCAGCGGTGCTTGTGGCGGTGTCCTTGGCAGCGGTGCTTGTGGCGGCAGTGTCCTGGGCAGCGGTGCCTGTGGCGGTGTCCTTGGCAGCGGTGCTTGTGGCAGCGGTGTCCTGGGCAGCGGTTCAGCTGCTGGCGGTCTTGTTCTGCCCTGCCGGGCTGCTGGCGGGCGGTGTCCTGGGCAGCGGTGCCTGTGGCGGTGTCCTTGGCAGCGGTGCTTGTGGCGGCAGTGTCCTGGGCAGCGGTTCAGCTGCTGGCGGTCCTGTCTGTGGCAGCGGGGCTGCTGCTGGCGGTCGCTTCCTGGGCAGCGGGGCTGCTGCTGGCGGTCGCTTCCTGAGCAGTGTGGCTGCTGGTGGTCCTGTCTGTGGCAGCGGGGCTGCTGCTGGGGGTCGCTTCCTGGGCAGTGGGGCTGCTGCTGGCGGTCGCTTCCTGGGCAGTGTGATTGCTGGCAGTCCTGTCTGTTGCAGCGGGGCTGCTGCTGGCAGTCGCTTCCTGGGCAGCGGGGCTGCTGGCGGTCCTGTCTGTGGCAGCGGGGCTGCTGCTGGCGGTAGCTTCCTGGGCAGCAGGGCTGGTGGCGGTCTTGTCCGCTGTGCTGATCTTCCCAGACTTGTCGGTTTTACTGTGCCCCTTTCCCCCCTTGGATGGTGTTGCAGCTGTCTCCACACACCCAACTGTACCCCTGGGAGCGGCTTTGGTGGGTGGTTTCTTTCCCCTCTACCGCCGGGCACTGTCCAACTTTTTATGCTTGACAGGTGGGGGGCTGTCCGTGCTCTGGCTCCTTGCACACTGCCTGCCCTGCTGCCTGGTGCACTCCATAATCCGGTGACTACTGGCACCACTGGTCCCGCCGATGTTGTGGATGAGGTGCTAGGTTGGGACCTGGAGAGTCGGGCCCTAGGAGACTGACGGGGTGGGGGGTGATGGAAAGAGGTCAAGGTTGGCCAGGAAAGGTTTCTTAGGAACACTGGGACGGGTAGCTGGAGGGGGCTTGGAAGTGGAGGAAGAGGTAGTGGTTGTAAGTGGTGTATGTTTGGTGACTTTGGGTGAAGGTGCATGGGCTGGAGTCTGTCGTGAGGTGGATGGCTGTTGGGTGGGTGTGTGGCTGCGTTTGTGTACCTTGGGAGGTGGCCTCACAGACACACTGGGAGAGGACACAGGGGATGTGTGAATGGTAGTGGGAGTGGTGAGTGCACATGAGCAGGGTGTGGTGGTGGGTGTGCTGGTGATGGACGTAGTGGCTGAGGATGTAGTGCATGCAGGTGTGAGTGGAGACGAGACAGGGAGGGAGGAGGGAGACAAGGAGGAGGGGGACACAGTGGAGGCAGTGGATGTTGGTGTGTCTGCATGTGTGTGATGCTTGCGTGAGTGCCTGTGGGATGTGTGGTGCTTATGTTTGCCAGAGCTTCCCTTGTGTGTTGAGGTGTGTGCATGCTGGTCTGATGGTATGCTTGAGATAGGCTGAGGTACAGGGGTATGGGTCTGGGTGGAGGAAGTTGGAGGGGGGAGGCTAGAGACAGGGACAATGGCTGCCATCAGTGCTGAGGCCAGAGTCTGAAAAGCTCGCTGAAGGGCTGCCTGACCAGAGTGAATGCCCTACAGGAATGCATTGGTGTGTTGCAACTGCCTCTCTACATCCTGGATGGCATTCAAAATGGTAGGCTGCCCAACAGTGAGGGACCTGAGGAGGTCAATGGCCTCCTCACTGAGGGCAGAAGGGGTGACAGGGGCAGGGCCTGAGGTGCCTGGGCCAAGGTAATACCCACCCTCCTGGGTGAGCGGGCACGGGGCAAAGGCTGAGGGGCTTCTGAGAGGGCGGTGCTGTTAGGGGGGTGGCGGCTGTACCTGTAGATGCGGGGGGCACAGATGGGGCCGCCACCGCAAGGGAGCTCCCATCAGAGGAAGAGTCCATCCCGCTGGTGCCAGCTCCTGTCCCCGCCGTGGAGCTCCCCTCGCCCTCCGTCCCACTGGTGAATTCAGAGTCCGTAGTGTCGCCCTCCAGGGCCATGTGGGATGCAGCTCTCTCCTGCTCCGGTGCCACTGCTCCTCCGCCTGATGATGCTAATGCACACAAGTACAGGGAGACCACAAAACGGGGGGGAGACAGAAGAAAAACATGTTCAGTGCATGCAATACTGCTACCGTTGCGGGCACGACAGACACAGAAGCCCCCTGCACTATCCCGCGCACTTGGGCTCCACTATTCAGTCCCTGGGACATGGCTTACAAGGCTTTGGCCGATTTCTGCACACATGGATGTCACAGAAGCCTTACTAGGTGTAGTTGGCACTGTACACAGGTGGGGTGGGGTGCCACAGGGCCTGCCTGAAGAAGGGATCTTAACTAGCAAACTCGCCTAGGGAAACCCACAGCCCACCTCCCCCACCCAGACACCTAAGATGCGCACTGAATCAGCAGAATGAGAGTGTACTCACCCCCTTGTGTCTGCTGTGATGCCCTCAAGCGCCCATCCAAGTCCGGATACACCACCGCCAGGATCCTGAACATCAGGGGGGTCATGGTGCGACAGGCACCCCTCCCACATTGGGAGGCCATCCACAGCTGGGCCTCCACCGTCTTCTTGCTCCAGCGGCGAATGTCCTCCCATCTTGTCCGGCAGTGGGTGCTCCGTCTGTGGTAGACCCCCATGGTCCGGACTTCCTTGGCGATGGCATGCCAGATGTCCATCTTCTGGTGGGCGCTGACCTACAGGAATTGTACAGGGGAAAAGAGAAGTAATTACCAACTGCACCATCACAGTCATTAGCCCGCATCCCTACCCTTGCCATGATGCTCATGCACTCACTGTTGTGTCATGCACGCCTCATTCTCACCCCCCCTATCTTTCATCCACCCCACTTCACACAGGCATTGCCCATACAGCATGCTCACAGTGTACTTACCTGTTTGTCTGGAGGACAGTAGAGTAGCGTGTACTGGGGGAGGACCCCATCCACGAGTTTCTCCAACTCCTCCGTGCTGAAGGCAGGGGCCCTTTCCCCAGACACACGAGCCATTGTCTCTTCCAGACTGAGGTCACAGCAGCACTTGCCGTGTAGGTCCTCTCCTGTCGAAGATCAGGTATCAAGTGATTGAACAGATAGAAAATGGCGGTCACGTCTGCGGCGGTGCATACCGTCACCGCCGGCGTACATCGTCATTGGCTCCTGGGACACATAGGGCCCAATGTTAACCACAGCAGAATTGTGCCGCAGTCTTCGACCACCTACCGTGACGGTGTAGAACACCAGCTCAGTTACCTCATATCCCCCTGTCCCACTTTACTGGTCAGGCAGCCGCCATTTCAGGAGCCCACATGGCATTATTTTTGACTGCGTCACACATACCTAGGCCTTGCCTAACTACTCATACAGGCAAATTTCGATTTATGAATATTTTCAGAGTAAGCCGTGTTTACGTACCTCAGAGTTGGTTGACTCTCCGATCGCTGTTCTCCTCCATAGGTACCGTCTGCTGGGGCATGTGAGGAGATGGCAGCATCCTCCAGTGTACAGTGCGCTGGTGGACCTATCGACAATGGAGGAAAGACATGTGATCATCACCTACAGGCTTGATCGTGCCACAATCCAGGAACTGTGTGCCCAGTTGGAGCCAGACCTGATGTCAGCTATCTGCCATCCCACAGGCATCCCCCCTCAAGTGCAGGTGCTGTCAGTACTCCATTTCCTAGCAAGTGGGTCATTTCAAACAATAGTGGCCATAGCATCTGGGATGTCCCAGCCTATGTTTTCCAACGTGTTGTCAAGAGTGTTGTCTGCCCTGCTGAAACACATGCAGAGCTACATCGTTGTCCCTCAGCTGGAGGATTTGCCTACAGTGAAAGGTGACTTCTATGCCCTGGGACATATCCCCAACATCATAGGTGCCAATGATGGGACACATGTGGCCTTGGTAACCCCCCCCGCAGGAGTGAACAGGTGTACAGAAACCGGAAGAGTTACCATTCGATGAATGTGCAGATGGTGTGTTTGGCAGACCAGTACATCTCCCATGTTAATGCCAAATTTCCTGGCTCAGTGCATGATGCTTACATCCTGCGGAATAGCAGCATCCCTTATGTGATAGGTCAACTCCAGAGGCACCGGGTGTGGCTATTAGGTGAGCACCTGGACCCAAATCAGTGGGAATAGTTGTTGGGGTCTGTGGATAGCCCTATGAGTCAGTGTGTGTCTAACAGTTGTCCCTCGCCATTTGCAGGTGACTCTGGTTACCCCAACCTGTCATGGCTACTGACCCCAGTGAGGAATCCCAGGACAAGGGCAGAGGAATGCTACAATGACGCCCATGGGTGAACTAGGAGGATTATAGAGAGGACCTTCAGCCTCCTGAAGGCCAGGTTCCGGTGCCTCAATATGACAGGTGGTTCCCTATTCTACTCATCAAAGAAGGTGTGCCAGATCATCGTGGCCTGCTGTATGCTTCACACCCTGGCTTTGCAACGGCAGGTGCCTTTTCTGCAGGAGGATGGTCCAGATGGAGGTGTTGTGGCAGCTGTGGACCCTGTGGACAGTGAAGATGAGGAAGCAGAAGAAGAGGACATCGACAACAGGAACACGATGATCCTGCAATACTTCCAGTGAGACACAGGTAAGAAGACAACACTGCCTGCTACATCTGATTTTAATCCAATACCTCTCATCTGTCTGTCATTTTCACCCAGTGTATGGTCACTGATTTGTCACTTTCCCTTACGATTTCACAGATGTGGGTCCCACAGTGTGACATCTGCTTTGTTTCCTCATGGATTAGAGCTGTGTGACATAGGTATGTTGACATTACATTTGAAAGAGCATTTTGCCACTGTAATTGCTAATACACAATTTCGAAATCACAGACAGACTCCTGATTGTTTTGTGCTTTAAGGGTGTTTATTAAAGTGCTCAATATTGGAGGGGGTTGTAAAATGGTGAGGGGTGATGGTGGAGGAATGTCCATGGCAGAGTCCAGTCTATTAGTCTCACCGGTGCATTGTCCAAAGGGGCAGAGGAAGTGGAGCTGGGGCAGTTTATGTATGGACAGAGTGACAAGGTGGGACAAAAGGATGACAATCAGGGTGGTCTCATTTCTTGGCGGGGATCTTGGCATCGTTCTCTGTCTTTGTCCTGGATCTCAGGGACCGTTTGCGGGGTGGTTCTCCCTCTGCAGGGGGTGGGGTGCTGGTGTGGTGGTCCTGTGGCGGTGCCTCCTGTCCACTAGCGCCAGCGGAAGTGGTGGGCAGTTCAACATCCAGGTTAGTACAGGGGCCCCTTGTTGTGCCACAGTGTCCCTCCTGGTGTTGAGGAGTTCCTTCAGCACCCCTACAATGGTGCCCAGGGTGGAATTGATGGATCTGAGTTCCTCCCTGAAGCCCAAATACTGTTCCTCCTGCTGCCGCTGGGTCTCCTGAAACTTGGCCAGTACCGTTGCCATCGTCTCCTGGGAATGGTGGTAGGCTCCGATGATGTTGGAGAGGGTCTCTTTCAGAGTGGGTTCCCTGGGCCTGTCCTCCCCCTTGAACCGTGTGCCCACTACCACTGCCCCCAGGACCCTGGTGTTGTTGGGGTGGTGGGTTAGCCTGCATTCCCTGTAGTGGTGGACACACTGCTGATTGACGTGTCCTGGGGACAGAGGTATGGGCCCGCTGGGTGGCTGCTGTGCTGGTGTTTCCAGAGGGGGCAAGCTCTGTAGTGGCCTGTGCCAGTGTGAGTGGAACCAACTGTCCTGAGGTCCCAGATGGGCCGGGCTGGTCATCTAGATCCAGTTGGACAGAGCTGCTGTCATCACTGTTGGCCTCTTCTGTGGGTGGAGTGGACATATCTGGACCCTCCTGTCCGGTGACGTTGGGTAGGGGTCCTGCAGGGGTGTAAAGGCATGATTATTGCATCTGTATGTGCCATGGTGTGCAATGGGTGGGTGATCGTGTGCCCCAGTGCTTGCATTCCTGTGTAGGACCTTGTGTGATGATGGTTTAGGGGGGTGTATGGGTATGTACAGTGGCCATGCATTGGTGATTGGTGTCCATGCTTTGGTGTTGCATGCAGGGCTTGGTGTTGGGATGGGTGGTTTGTGATATTGGGACATTTGTGAGGAGTAGGAGTGATGGGGGTGAGGACGAGGGTGGGTAGGGTGGGGGATGTAATAGTAAAGATTTGACTTACCAGAGTCTGTTCCTCCAGCTACTCCTGCGAGGCCCTCAGGATGCAGAATAGCCAAGAACTGCTCCTCTCATGTTGTTAGTTGTGGGGGAGGAGGTGGGGGTCCGCCGCCAGTCCTCTGTACCGCGATGTGGTGTCTTGGGACCACGGAACGCACCTTCCCCCGTAGGTCGTTCCGCCTCTTCCTGATGTCATCCCTATTTCTTGGGTGCTGTCCCACTGCGTTGACCCTGTCCACTATTTTTCACCATAGCTTCATCTTCCTAGCTATGGAGGTGTGCTGCACCTGTGATCCGAATAGCTGTGGCTCTACCCGGATGATTTACTCCACCATGACCCTGAGCTCCTCCTAGGAGAACCTGGGGTGTCTTTGCCGTGACATGGGGTGGTGTGGGTGATGTGTGGGGTGGTGTGTGTTGTGATGTGTGGGGTGATATTTAGTGGTGTATTGTGTGAGGTGCATGGATGTTGTGTGAGTGATGGTGTTGAGTGCCTGTGGATGCTGGTTTGTAGATGGTGGTGTCTCTCTGTGGCCTTCAGTCGCAATTGTGGTCGTAGGGATTTGTGGGTGATGTTGGTGTGTGTTTTATATTGTATTGGGTGTGTGGGAGTGGTGTGTGTATGTGTTTCAGGTGTGTGTATTTTAAATTGTCCAATGTGGTAGTGTTTTGTATATGTGTGTGTATTTTGAGCGCAGCGGTGTGTACCGCCAATGGAATACTGCGGTTGAAAGATCGCCGCGTGGATTCGTGGGTCGTGATAGTCTGGGTGTATTCCTGTTAGTGTGACGGTGGAGGTTTTGTTATCACCAGTTTATCACTGACCTTTGGTGTCGCTGACTTGTGTGGGTGTCTAGATTTTGGCAGATTCCGGCCTTTGGGTCATAATGACCGTGGCGGAATTCCACGGTTGCGGCGGTGTGTTGGCGTTCTTCTGCATGGCGGTATGCGGCTTTTACCGACAGTGTTGTAATGACCGTCATAATTGCTACAAGTTCGGATTATATGTGATTCCTACATCTTATAACCCTGATTGTCTTTGGTAACATTTCCTGTATATTGATTTACATACTTGTATGATTTATTGTGTCTCTATGTGATCTGTAAATACGCTCTATACTGGTGCGAGCAGCGCTATAATAGAACTAAATAAAGAAAAGTAGCTGCCATTTACATCATTTTTAGTGTAATTATTCCTACACAGAGATAAATCTTGCATTCTTACAGTACATCTCTAGCATATGTGGATGGAGAGGGGCGTTGAACAAAGTCAAAAACCTGCCTCCAAAGTCATGGATTCTCTTGACTTGTGAAGTTATAAGCTGTTTGCCTTTGTTTTTCTCCATTGCATCGGCATCCAGGTAGTAGGCTCCAGATGTCTCCCAGCCAGGGTGATACATAATCGAAAGACGGGCTGATGATCCTTCAAACCAGGCCTTTGTTCCACAGGGAAGTGAAAATAAGAAAGCCTCCTTGTGCCTGCATGTTGCTGTTTCAAATGGAATGCAGACTACAAGCAAGTGCTGCTGACTCAGGGGTTTTAGTTGGCAGGGTCACTCCAGGTCCTCGACCCGGTAGTAATTTTAAATGGACATTGAAAAGGGTCCTTTGCGAGCCCTGTATTCATGTCCTTAACTTTTTAAGCAAAAACACTGACCAATTTTTGAAAAATGAGAGTAAAAAAATGTCAAGGTAATCCATGTCGTACATGCTTACATTACACATGGTTTACTTAATCTTGCATTAACTATGAGTGTTTGCTTTTTCCAGGATGTTGTGTTACTTTTTTTCAGGCAGCTTATTACTCTTATCTAGTGCAAATTAGAATTCATTTTCATCCAGGTGTTTATTATGGGGCTCAATTGGGTTGTCAGTTTCTCTCAGTGCCTGTCGGGCAGTGCTTAACTTGTACATAACGTGCTGGTGCCCAAAGCTTTCCTCTGAAACACGCGGCGGCTGCATTTAAATGTGCGAACAATGAATGCAGAGGGTGCGTAATCCTGAGGCCATCTCGGACAACTTTAATCCATTTACATTTACTCCCTGTCCCTTCAGCTCACTCTTGCAGCTTTCTGCTTACCCTTTGTGACGCTTTTTCATTTTTCTATTGATCTGCCTTTCCCATGTGTGTTTTTGCTCTCAATAAATGCTTGAGGCAGGAAAATAAATGGTGGCCCTCAAAAATGAGTGCTGATGCCCTACACCGGAAACCACCTCAAATTAAGCACTGCTGCTGGGGCAAAAAGATATTGAGAACACGTGGTCACCCAATCCTTGGCCTCTCTGCAAAGCGCATGGAGCAGTAGTCACGTCCGAAAGTTACAGTTGTAATTCTCTGCAAATGTGGATAGGGTGAATCTTAGTGTATATTTAAGCAACATGGTAAATTTGTCGTGGATCCATTTTAGTTTGCTCAGGGACAAGAGTACAGGAGAAAACTAAAATAGTGCTGATTTACCACTGCTAACCAGTGGTAAAGTGCTTGTGATCTCTCCTGAAAAAACATGGTAAAATTGTCGTGGGTCTATTTTATTTTGCTCAGGTACAGGAGTTTAGCTTAGCCTCGGCTTCCAGGCCTGTGCCCTTTGACCTAGCTACAGGCCCCTCCCTTTTCATGCCCTTCCCACAGCCCCCCCTAAGTTTTTTCATGCCACTTAAAGTCCAGGGCTGAATTATGTCTTGGTGTCAGAAAATGGTACCAGGACAAATTCAGCATATTTTCCTGGGTCAGCTGAGTCCCAGATCTGGCACAATCCTCCTCCTTTTCAGCAGTGTATATAGCACCCCGAAGTGACTGCTACGCATCGTTTTCCCACTCAGCGCTGCACTGAGAATCTGTCCCTGAGCCGTAGGCTTTTCATGAAGACAGCACAGTACCAACCAACCATTTTATTTTAAATATAGACTGCAAATTAATTTTCTGCTGTCACCGGCATTGGTGGGCAGAGAGTACAGTGAGACCTAGAGGTGCCCTGCTGGTGTAATGGGGTGACTCACAAGAACGAGTTCTCAGAGGCTGGCGCATTAGCCATTGGCTGTGGAAAAACACGGAGTCTAATGTACCCATTAGGAGTGCTGCTGTGTGCAGAGCTCTCCGAGCAGTTGAATGCAGGCACCAGAGGAGAGGGAGGCAAAGAATAAAGCAAGCAGCTGAGTCAAACACTGCTGAAAATAGCTAAGAATGTGAGCAAGTTCAGATAACTACAAGCATTAACATACTGATGGAAAGTGAGCCAACTTGCAGTCTTTATTCTCCTTTCAAATGGTTTCTGTTAGACCTGGCATCCTTAGCCTGCTTTTCTCCTAACTTTTTGCCTTCGGCCTCCTATTTTGATGACTTAGTTTTTGTTGGCCTTAGGACTCTGCGCACTTTATCACTGCTAACCAGTGGCAAGGTGTTTGTGCTGTCTCCTAAAAAACTTGGCAAAATTGTCGAGGTTCCATTTTAATTTGCTCGGGTACAAGAGTTTAGCTTAGCCTCGACATGCAGGCCTGTGCTCTTTCGTCTAGAAAAATAGGCTATGTTTTATTATTCGTTTTTATTCATTTTAGCAGTACTTGCAGTTCTTGCATTTTATAAGAAATGTTTTTGTGTTATAATTAGTTGCCATTCCATGAAAGCATAATTATCAGTAATGTACGTATTGGATTGTCATCATGTCCCTTTGCTACACAGAATCTGAACATGTCAGGCATTTTGTTATGATATTGACGATCCAAGTTTGCGCACACATTGTAACACTTAGGTGCATACCCATGTATGGATGTCTGCATGGACAATAACATCCGCCTTATAAAAACACTCTGTGAGACCAAGGTCATTAGAGGGGGGTTCCATCCAGGATATTCCATCCATACTGCACGTCACTTTGCAGCAGACCTCAGCCTTTGTGTCTCTACACCGCCTGATTTGGGGACTGGAGGTCAACCTTGTCTTAAGGTAACAGAGGTTGGGGCGCTTCTTATGGACGTGACTTGGGCAGATTAGGTTTATTATGCCTTGCTCTCTCTAGGGTAGGCAATACACTTTAGGAAGGAATTTGTATATTCATGTTTATCTCAAAATGTTGGGATTGTTCATATTCACATTGCTTGTTCTTACAATCCTGATTTTGTCTCTTGTCATTATCCTAATCATGGCAGCTCATGTATTTTATCATAGATTGCAGTCTTTTCAATAAATGTATTGAAAATTGTTGTGCATCTTCTTTCGTGCTTTTGTGTGTATAAGAGACTCATTTCTGATGAGAGAAAACGGTAAGACTTGTTGCACTGCGATTTCCCTGTGAGGATTTATATATTGAGCTATTACTCACCCTTGTGCCAAATCCAACCAGTATGTGTGTGTACCTATAAAGAGAGTGAGAAGAGAGCGCTCGCTCACCTTCCCAAATACTAAACAACAAGATGCGAGCACGCTACCAAGGTTCTTACTTCTGTGATGTCCCACTCAAATTATGGAAATCACTGTTTTTAACCTTCACCCACGGTTACCATGATTAAAAACACACAATACTGGTGGGGAACCACAAGGCAATTTTATTGCACTTCTCCTCTCACTTGGGAATTCATCTCATGAAAAAAAAACACGCTGCTGTAATCAGGTGTCAAAGCACACCCCTGACACGCTAGGTGGCTTGGGTGAGATCCCTTGCGCTAAGCCGCCAGAAATCAACTTTACTGTTTGTGTTTTGGGTGAGGTGCTCCTAGAAAGCCGGAAGGGTTGAGACAACAGCTGCCAACTGGTGTAGGAGTGACCCAGTCACCTACAATCAGAGGTGCTGCCACACCTAATCAAGCAGTCATTACGACAAGATTGCCTTATACCCAATTGGCATATTTAATTAACTTGTAAGTCCCTAGTGCAGTGGCACTACCTGTGCTCAGGGCCTGTAAGCTACATGCTACTAGTAGGACGGCAGCACTGATTGTGTCACCCACTTAACGTAGCACTTTGAACATGACTCAGGCCAGCCATTGCAGCTTGTGCATATAGTTTAAACTGGCATTTCCACCTGGAAAAAGAATCTTTTAGCCAGGCCCAAATCTTCCTTTTTAATATGTATATGTCACTGCTTGGTTAGGACCTGGACAGCCCAAAGGGCAGGGTGCAGTGTATCTAAAAAGTTGGACATGTACTTATAAGTCTTACATGTCCTAGTTTTGAAAAACTCTTAAATTACTTTTTCACTACTGGAAGGATTACCTCTCCCACAGGATAACGTTGGTGTTACCTTTTTATATTTAATAAGTTGTAACTCCAAATGGGAACAGTGACTTATTCACAGTTGATGTCTTTGGGAATTGTAATGAAAAATCCTAGCTTATTGTGAAGTTGGATTTTAAATTACAGTTTTGAAAATGTCACCTTTAGAAAGTTATCATTTGCCTGCATTAGCCATTTGGTGCCTACAGACTGTCTCTCGGTCACATGACTGGGTGTGATGACAGTTGGGCTTTGTGTATTCCTCCTAGACAGACACACACAATCAAGAGCTTAGGTGTACATAGATGGCCCATCACTGGCACAATGGGAGAGAGGAGCAGGGCACAGTCCCACTTACACTTGAATAGGCTGTGTCCTGCCTTCACACATGGGGCTGCTAACTCACTGAAGTCTGGAACCAGGGCAAGAAAGGCAGGGCACCTGTGCACTTCAAAGGCATGCCTCCAGGTGCTCTGTCTCTTCAAATGCAAAACTGGTTATAAATATTGGACCTCAGACACTTAGGGGGTCATTCTGACCCTGGCGGTCATGGACCGCCAGGGCCAACGACTGCGGGAGCACCGCCAACAGGCTGGCGGTGCTCCCATGGGCATTCTGACCGCGGCGGTACAGCCGCGGTCAGAAACGGAAAACCGGCGGTGTACCGCCGGTTTCCCGCTGCCCTGGGGAATCCTCCATGGCGGCGCAGCTTGCTGCGCCGCCATGGGGATTCCGACCCCCTTACCGCCATCCTGTTCCTGGCGGTTTTGGCCACCAGGAACAGGATGGCGGTAACGGGTGTCATGGGGCCCCTGGGGGGCCCCTGCAGTGCCCATGCCAATGGCATGGGAACTGCAGGGGCCCCCGTAACAGGGCCCCACCAAGATTTTCAGTGTCTGCCATGCAGACACTGAAAATCGCGACAGGTGCTACTGCACCCGTCGCACCCTTTCCACTCCGCCGGCTCCATTCGGAGCCGGCATCCTCGTGGAAGGGGGTTTCCCGCTGGGCTGGCGGGCGGCCTTCTGGCGGTCGCCCGCCAGCCCAGCGGGAAAATCAGAATAGCTGCGGCGGTCTAATGACCGCGCAGCGGTATTCTGATAGCGGGACTTTGGCGGGCAGCCTCCGCCGCCCGCCAAAGTCCGAATGACCCCCTTAATCTTCAGTACACTTCTGGACCTGTGGATACTCTGCCAAGAAGGACTACTGTGCTGCTGAAAGGACTGCCACTCTGCTGGACTGCCGATCTGAAAAACTGCTGCCCTGATGCCTGCTGCTGTCCTGCTTGGGTGAGAAGGACTGGGCCTGTATCTGCTGTACCTTGCATCCCAGAGTCACTCAAGGGGCTAGTTGGCTGGACTCCTGACTTGAGCCTCATGGACAGAAGGCTCCAACAACCTCGACTCCAGCACTTTGACTCTGCCATCTGTGAGTCTACCCAGCCACACTTGTTCTGGACCCTTTAAAGTGGACCTAAGGAGCTCTGCCCACCTCTGTGGATCCAGCAGAACTTACCCATCTCCTCTGCTGCCAGGCACAATCCCAAGCAGAATGGACATACTGCTGCAGCTCCGTGAATCTATGTCATCGGAAACATCAGCATTGCATTGCAGCCCGCAACCTCATCAGAACTGGCAAAATGCATCCTCGGTGCAGGCCCTTGCATCCCTTGTCAATGGCAGCCTCGACAAGGATGCCAGACTCTGCATCACAGGCTTGCAGCTCATCGGAACCGATGCATAGACCCGATTGAGCAACACATCCTCAGTGCTGGAATTCATATTGCAAGCCCTCGTCAATGGGATCCTCAATGATGATGCAGGACCTCGTATTGCAGCCTCGTCGCATTTCAGAACTGACACAGCACTTCGGCTGGGTGACGCATCTTCGACACAGACCCTCACTACACTCTGCAAACCAAGATTTAAGGTACTTTGTTCAGCAGGTCTACTTGGGTCCCTGTAGCCGACCTGCACTCCATCGCAGTTGGAATAAACATGACACCACAGTTGGTGCTTGGTGTTTTTTTTTGGCACTATTTTCACTCAAATCTTTAAAATTGCATATCTCTGGTTCTACTGATTGGATCTTTGTCATTTAGTTATTGTGTTATTTATTAAAACTAACACCATATTTCTAACGTGGTGTGGTATCCTTTTTATGTGGTGGTTTCACTTCATTACTGTTTATAGTTTTGCTTAAGTACTTTACACATTGCCTCCAGATTAAGCCTGACCGCTCTGTGCCAAGCTACTAGAGGGCTGTGCACAGGTTAATTTAGGGTTGACTTGTGCCTCACCCTGACAAGGATTGTGGTTGCTGCTTGATCAGGGCTCACACCGTAGTCACACACTTTTTTTACACTTTCTCTTATTTATTGGTTTAATTGTTGAACGTATTGTTTGTATATATCCCTCACATTGCCAGTTTTGGCTTTAGACACACTTTACCTTCTCAGGAGTGCAGGGCAGATTCAGGTCTTGGCAATGCCAGTCAGTAACTTGAGTGGCAAATAAGGGCACACAGCAGTGTTGCCTTTTGCCCCTCATACTGCTTGTCCAGGCCTCTTGCCTGCCTGCTATGGATCAGGGGTCAGCTGTAGGGACTCAGGATTTGGGATACAGGTCACGCAGCTGCTTGGTACGCTTATGATGCTCTATTGTTCCTATAGGACCAGGAGCATAGCCTTCCCCAAGTGATTTGGATGCTGTCAGACGTTGGGGACCTGTCTGGATTCTGACTCACCTGGGAAAAATCCTGCCTGTCCCCCCTACACACACACTAGACCACCCAATGTTTATGGAAGACTCTCTGAGATGGGAGCCTTGTGCCATCTGATACTTAGGGGAAACATTTAAAGAACAGACCCTGATCTGTCCAGTGGCAATTTGGACAGCTGTGTTAACAACATAAGACAGACTCTACCATTCTGGCAGCATTTGCCCCTTGGGTGGGTGACTGTTATTAAAATGATCATTAAGGGGTGGCTATTATTAAAATGATCATTCTACTACAGCTGGCCCTACCACTGCATCTACTACGATGTTTCTTTCAAGACTTGTGTTCCCTTTTCTCCGACTTGATACGCGAAGCCCAGCACAGATGATTGACGGTAGATAAAGCAATACATCCCCTGGATGAGGACGGCATGGGAGTCCCCAACTTGGAGTACTACTATACAGCCACCCATTATTTCTTGATCATGTCATGGCTGGCAATGGACAGGGAGCTCGAGGTGTGGGACATCCATTTGGCCCTGGGGGACAGAGGCCTCTCACAGACGCTTCATGCCAGAGACCGACGCAGATTCCCATACCCATCACAACCTGCTGGGTTTGATACACTAAAAGACTGGGCAAGGCTGTGCCATACTCGCTGGATTTGCCTTTATGGGTGGCACTTAGACAGATGGTAATGGCCACTAACCATGCTACAAGGGCACAGGATCAGGTTGGGCTGTTAGCAATGCGTGACCTCTATGCAGATGGTAAACTCCTCACGTTTGATAAACTCATGGAGGGCTGTGGCCTCCACAGAGGCCACTTTCTAACATATCCAGCCCTGAAGGCCTCCTTTAGTGACACCTGAGGCATGGGCGCTGCGGAACCAGCATCGGATGATCCCGTGCCAGCATTGTTGACACACAGGATACAATGTAAGGCAGTAACCAATATGCACCGCAGCTTGGCCCCTGCCCCACACTGAGGACTAAATGGGAGCAGGAGCTGGGAGAGGATACAACTGACAAAGAATGGAGTCTGATTTTACAATACACAAAGCAAGTAAGCCACAACTCCAGGCCCAAATACACACAACTCAGTTTCTTGCATTGCACATACATGTCACTGGCACACCTAGCACATATGTATCCGTTGGTCACGACTGACTGCTCCAGGTGTCGCGCCTCACAGATGGACTTTTTTCATATTATTTGGGACTGCCCTCCCATCAGCGGGATTGGAGGGCAGGTGGACTATTTTGGACTTGCTAGCGGAGCTAACAGGAAGTACATTGTTGGCTACTGCAGCTGTGTGTCTTTTGGGTCCTTTCCTGAGGCCATTGAAGGCCAAGCACACCTCTAGGTTTCTAGATCTGGCACTTGTGCTGGGGAAACGCAGAATAGCCATGCACTGGAAATCGATGACGCCCACGCCTATAATGTGATAGCTGAGGGATTTGGTGCAATAGGCTACAGCTGATATAAATGTGCTGATGCTCGTACACAGGCAGACTGGTCAAGGTTCAACTCTCACTGGCTGGGACACCGTGCTGGCAGTGGTACAGGCTAAATCCAATAACCTCCTTCACTGACTGACCTCAGGTACCTAAGACCATACATGGTAGCACTGTGGGTGTGGTCAATAATCAGCGACGGTTGTGATTGGGGGGTTGGGTTTTGGGGGGCGTGGCACGGAGGAGGGCTATGGGCATTGGAGGCAGCATTAGGCACCATTAGGCAGGGAGGATGGCGAAGAGCCGAACCTTGTATGACACAAGGCAATGAGTGTATTACCACGAAAGAAGCTGTTTGTGTTGCTTATTGATATGAAGGAGTTTATACTGTTATTCTGTTTCAGTTTTGACATTTTAAAGCTCTGGTTGTAGAGAGCGAAGGATTAAGGCAGTGATAGGTTGTATGGATGTTTAGATTTTGAAGAACGATACATGGAATCGCTGTGCAAATGTCTGTAAAACAAAATAAAGAGCCATTTAAAAAAATTGGTAAAGGCATGCTTGGTAAGGGCTGAGTGGTAAAGTCTGCTTGGTAAAGGCTGTTTCCCATTTACAGTGCTTGGAAAAGGCAAAATGTAGTAGGAAGTGCTATTTAAAAAAAAACAAAAAACAGGCTGTTTTTTAAAAAAATGCTGGGAAGAGGAAGACAGAACCAGAGTAAAGAAGATTCTGCAGGATTTCCACATTTTTCCTGTTACCAAAGGCACCATGCTAAGAGTTTTTGACAACCTAATTGATTCTGGGGCGTGTACGCCTGTTTTCACACACCTGAAAAGAATGATTGTAAAATAAAATGCCTGGACTAGCATTTTACCTCCTTGATTATCCTGAAATATTTGGTAGCCTTTTTTTCCGGGGTGCTGTGGGACTCACTCACTCAGTGCCCTTGTAAGAGTCAGTTTATTAATAGCTTTGCGACAATCTTTTTAAAAGGTTTGTATTTTGTAATTGAGCAAGTTGTTCTACGTTCTTTTATGTCCACTTGTCTGTGGGACTAGTGTGTGTAAAGGCATAGTCTATTGATCAATAAATGGATCAGAGCGTGGTTCCTCTGGTGCTCTGTTGTTTTCAAGGGCCTTTGCTAACAGGTATCAGGCTGAGAAGCCTGAGGTCGTGAGTTTCAAGCAAGCAGGACTGTTGTTTGCTGGTAGTGGTGAGTGGATGTTCCGGATAATAGACAAGAGATGTGAGATGCATCTTTGTGATTCTTTCGATGGAGGTAGTTACTTTAGATACAAACTTTAGAATGAGATAGTTGTGCATTGAAAGCTTTCTAGTAGATAATTGGCATCCGTTCTCATCGTCCCTGACCCACTCAAGGGATCCTGTGGGTCACTTCGATCCATATTCGTGAGGGACTTGGCACCTCACAAAAGAATGGAAGGTTTTACCAAATGTCAATTTTTTGCGATTCACTATTTGGTAATCGCAAACACTCATATACTATAAAGTGTGTTTAACACATTTTTGCAATTCCCAGTTGGTCACAAAAAGACCTACCTCATTAATATTTATGATGTAGGTCTCGGTTTCTGACCCATTGGAAATGGCAAAAATCACAGGAATGGTGGCCTGCTGGGATTAGCAGACCACCATGTCTGTAATTGCTTTTTGATAAAGCAATGTTTTTTTGTTTTTATATGCAGCCAGTTTTCGAAAAATTTAAGTTTTCTTTTCATTTTTTAAGAGCAGGCACAGTCCGTGGGATTGCTGCCTGCTCTTAAAAAATATTTTTACAATTATTCTTAAAGGGGAAGGGGTCGCCTTCTCATTTGCAAAAGGGTTACCAACAATTGGAAGTTGGTGGTAGAATGCAAAAGGTTTTCGGCCGTAGTTTAGTTACAAAACATTCACACATACCACTACAATTTGGTATTAGGAAGGCACGGCCTCAACACACCCCTTTCTAATACAGAATCACAAACCCAATTTGCGATTCAGTGATAGAGTACTAAATTGCAACTAGGACTTTGTACATACCAAAGGGAATTTTTCTGGTCTCAAAAAGGCCGATTCTGCAATCGGGCTGTTTGCGACAAGAAAAAATATTTATACATCTGGCATAAACTTGGGACATAAACAGGACTATTGGAATTACGTGATGCTACAGCCATGGCGATTTATGCATAATCATGGATTTGCCACATTTGCCACATAATCAATCATCTGCTGCATAATCTACAGATTGTAACCAAAAACAATGTTTCTAGCTCAAACAGAGCAAAAGCTAGTAAAAATGTGGCAGCACATATCCCTGCACAGTGGAAAGCCCTTAGCAATGGTTGCCTGGTCATCTTTCGTTTGTTCGTTGCTGTAATTGGGTGTTAAACTAGTACTAATAAGGTGAAGTCTTTGATCAGACAGTGTTTCAGAGTACAATATTGACAAAATAGTGAAGTAGTACTGTGACAGAATGTGCCACATAATTTGCCTTTTCTTGCTGCATAATTTAGTCAATCCTGACACATATTTTGGTCCTCCCAGACTGCTTAATTTCAGTGGTCCTAGACCTAAGATAATATTTTAATAGCTGATCCTTAAGAAACAGGAAACTCCCGGTATACATATTGCATTATAAAATGTTTATATTGAGAGTTTAGCGTGGGGGACTTCTTGTGGTATGCATGGATGTCAACTACGAATAGCCAAGGCTAGCAGTTGCTCTCTTTAGCTTTCCCCTTGGTGCCTCTGGAGTTGATTGCCCTTGCTATCCAGTGTATCTGGGGTGCTGGAGGCAGCTTGTCCCGTTGCCCTCAACAGCAAATAGGAGACTGTAGGAGTTTCTGGTGCACAGACTTGTGCTTCTGGGTTGGTTGGAGCAAAGCCAGGCCCATGAGCGAGCCATGTGCTGAGAACCTACTGGTTTGGACAGGATGTGAGATGTGAGGCGTGTGAGAGTAGGACCTGGCCCAGTTGTTGCTGCACCAGGCAGAAGGCTGTGAATAGCTGCTTTGCATGGGATGAGGCTGGTTGCGGTATTTCATTAAAGAAATTACAGACCTTTGTTAAATGTAAGATTAGGGGCCAGATGTATCAAAGCTTTTTGCATTCGCAAACGGTGCGAATGCCCGTTTGCGAATGCAAAAAGCCCTTTCAGAATGTATCAAAGGCATTCTGGAAGCAATTTTAAAGAATCCCTAAAATAGCGATTCCTTAAAATTGCGACCCTGTTTAGAGAGTCGCAAATTGCGACTCTCTAAATAAGAAATCGTAAATAAGGATTCCTTATTTGCGATTTCTAAAGAACATGTAAAAAGCAATTACTTAATGCGAATTGGGCATTAAGGAATCGCTATTTACTACCAAGTTGAACTTGGTGGTAACCATGTGCAAATTTTAACAATGCATTTAAAATGCATTTTTAAAATGTACATGTAAATCACACATGCCCTTTTGACATGTGTGCACCTTATATGTCCTAAAAAAACTTTTTGGGGTGCAGCAGAGGGGGCCTTAGGCCCCCAGCTCCATGGGGTTTTGCATTTCCAAAATTGCGATTTCCAGTTAAGAAATCGCAATTTTGGAACAGCAAAAAATTTACAAATATGGGCCTACAGGCCCATAGGTGCGAATGGGGCCGGTATCGCAATTTGCGATTCGGTAATAGCATTCGCTATTTTTAAGAAATCGCTATTACCGAATCGCAAATGTGATACATGGCACTTTGCAAGTCGGAAATAGCAATTTCTTAAAAATCGCTATTTCCGACTAGCAAAAGGCATTCTTGATACATCTGGTCCATAGTTACGTTTGGTAATAATAAATTGTTGTTTGTATATAAAAACCTAATACAATTCATTAAAAAATCATTTAAAGTGATATCATAATAATGCAAGCTTTAAAAACCACTGAAAGTTTCCAATTATAGTAAGTTACACTGTAGCACTCGGCCCCACCAAGCACTGCACATCACCTTGCACGTGAGATCACTGATTACAACTGAAATGATATTACCAATACCCCTGCTAAACCTTAGGTTACTTCACTGATTGCATTTATTGTGAGATGACCTATGACATCATCAAAGAAAAGACCTGAAAAGACCAAGGCTACATGAATCAAGGTTTCATTTTGCGACTCGCAAATTGCAAGTGAGAGCTACTCGCAATTTGCGAGTCGCAAAACCGTATGTAGGATAATGCCCTTGACACTGTTTGCGACTCGCAAGGGAGTCGCAAATGCCCACCTCATGATTATTCATGAGGTAGGTCGCAATTTGCGAGTCACAAATCCGTATGCTGAACAGTATCAATGACACTGTTTGCTACTCGCAAGGGAGTCGCAAATGCCCTACCTCTGAATATTCATGAGATAGGTCACAATTTGCGACCCCCTTGGGAATGGCGGCCCTCACGGGGATGGTGGCCTGCTGGAGACAGCAGACCACCATGTCTGTGCCTAATTTTAAATAAAGCTGTTGTTTTTTTGTAATGCAGCCCGTTTTCCTTAAAGGAAATCGAGATGCATTACAAAAACAAAAAATGAAACGTTTTTTTTCATTTTTTCAGGGCAGGCAGTGGTCCGCGGGACCACTGCCTGCCCTGAAAAAATGTTTTCAGTGACATTCACACAGGGGAAGGGTTCCCGTGGGGACCCCTTCCCGTTTGCGAATGTGTTAGCACCAGTGTGACACTGGTGCTAACTGCAATTGTTTTGCAACCGCATTCGCGGTCACAAAACAATGATACATCGGACTGCGAGTCGCAATTAGGAAGGGAACACCCCTTCCTAATTGCGAGGCGCAATCCCGTTTTGCGATTCGGTAAAAAGTTTACTGAATTGCAAAACTGGATTTGTACATGGGTAAGGGCTTTTTGTACGTCGCAAACAAAAAGCTTCGTACATGTGTCCCCAAGTGCGCAGTGTGTTGCTTAACGTGTGTGGCTTCAAGCAAACTCGGGTACTGATTAGAATCTGCACTGCATATCTATAGGTAAAATGACCGATTTCTCTTCACTGTTAATACAAGGAGTATGTGCTCTTAAAGTGTGGTTGAAAAATAGAGTGCATGTTTAGCACGCCCTAGGCACCAATGGGATCATGGGCCAGCAAGGCGGTCATCTTAACCTAACGCTGTGGACATTTAATATCGGGTTAAGAGGGGAGACCTCACAGTGTGATTTAAAGTTGTACTTCTATGCACACAATATGTGGGGAGCAGTAACATTCATTAGACTTCTTTTGAAATTCACATGTATTATGTTTAACTGCTTTTTCACAAATGTATTGTGTTAAAGGTAGTGAGTTGAGTCTAGGTGTTAGGCAGGGTAGGCGTTAGATGGGTTGGGTTTGTGGTAGCAGTACCACTGCTGGTCCATCCACTGCCAACTGCTGCCCATCGCTGCACCCTCATGGCCCAACCTGGTCCCACAGTGACCCTCCACACCCTGCCAGGTCACAACACTTCTCTTGTGCTCAGCCATACAGTGTGGAAAAGCCACTTTAACATCATGATTCCACCACAGGCCCATTACAGAGCAGCACGACCAGAGCCCTGCTGGGAGCTCCGCAGATGAAAGACCATCACGGCCAATTACCAGCATCTCCATCACCGAGTGCTGCACCTTCTCAGCCCCAATCTGGGTGACAGGAAGGGGGTGAAGAATCAACAGAACAAAAACACTCCCCCAAAACACCGACAAGGAACAATAAATCATGACACAATACTTGAAAGCAACAACCATCTTCTAAAGAACCAACCGTAAGAACTAGACTGATCAGAAAGAAGAAAATAAAGAGGTTCATTCAAAATATCACATGATTCAAGGTGGCTAACTTGGCTTTAGGCTCTCCATCAAAGTGAAGTTATGATGTAAATAGCAAGGTGGTTATAATGCTAGATCTATTGCTGCTAGTAAATGCCTTAAGCTTTGAGCATCTCACCTAGTAACATCTTCAGTGAAAGATATGATAGATAAATCTGCAGCATATACTGACTCCTTTCCTCTCAGCCACGAGACTGGCATCACCGCAGCCAGGCTGAAGTTTCTACATCAGCGTCTAAAAATGCAAGAAAAAGATTTAAAATGGCGCCATGCAAGCCAACCCTGAAACCCTATTTGTGAGTGCCTTCCGTAGCCCCAACACAGACCTCCTCTTCTTCTCCCACAACATTGAAGCATGGCACCATGTGTTCCAGATATACCTCATCATAAGAAAAATGTTGGACAGTCAATTGGTGCACAGACTTGAAGCTGCCATGTTCTGCAGTGCTTTCAGAAAGCTTGTTGTCAATATCTACAACAAATGAACCAGCTTGCATTTGTTGAGGTATTTGATTACCTCAAAAAGTCCAAACCAAAAACACCAGAAACACCCAACACCCACCAATCCGCTGATACGTCCTCTCCATAGATTGCCCCCCACCAGCACCTGATACCTGCCAAGTACCGTAAATTCCCATTCTGCCATCAACCTTAAATCCCCTATACTTATTAAAAAAAAGTGTTGCCTCCCTCTAACAACATTGCTGATTCTGACCAGTTAATATTCCTAGCCTGTTTGTAAAGACTGACCTCCTAAATACTTACTTCGGCCGGACACACACGTTCAACACCTTCAACATCGTATCCCTTTCCAATTGCTACATAGTTGGCCTCACTGAGAAATGGTTTAGGGAAAACTCCATTACCTCTCTTGAGTATTTTCTCCTCTGGGTCAAAAACACATTCTAAAGTGTAGACAGGGTAAAAGAGGATATGGGGTAGGTCAGCCTAAGCCACTGATCTCAGTTGCACTGTGATCGCTGAGACTACCTAATCGTTTGCAAATATTTGACTGCTATCTTATCCATCAACTGGAATGATTCCCTTATCATAGTAGTAATCTACCAACCCTAGGCTACAGATCCATCTTCATGGAAGATCTCCTGAACCTGACACTGCACCTTCAGAACGAGGCCAACAAATGTCTGATCATGGACAGCTTTCATCCGTGGATTGATATGCCAGGTTTAAAACCTGAAACAGACCAAAAAAAGAAGATTTAAGTACTTTATTTTGACCAGATAGCATCCTAACACACACAGCAGGGCACCCAATTCACCTTATCTTAGCATACAACATTGAAACCTCAAACTTATTGCTACAACCACAGAGGGGGTCATTCTGACTTCGGCGGGCAGCGGAGGCCGCCCGCCAAAGTTCCCCCACCAGAATACCGCAGCGCGGTCAAAAGACCGCCGCGGTAATTCTGAGTATCCCGCAGGGCGGGCGGACGACCACCAGAAGGCCGCCCGCCCGCCCAGCAGGAAACCCCCTTCCACGAGGATGCCGGCTCCGAATGGAGCCGGCGGAGTGGAAAGGGTGCGACGGGTGCAGTTGCACCCGTCGCGATTTTCAGTGTCTGCTATGCAGACACTGAAAATCTTTGTGGGGCCCTGTTAGGGGGCCCCTGCAGTGCCCATGCAATTGGCATGGGCACTGCAGGGGCCCCCAGGGGCCCCACGACACCCGTTCCCGCCAGCCAGGTTCTGGCGGTCAAAACCGCCAGAACCAGGCTGCCGGGAAGGGGGTCGGAATCCCCATGGCGGCGCTGCCTGCAGCGCCGCCATGGAGGATTCTTCAGGCCAGGGGAAAACCAGCGGGAAACCGCCGGTTTCCCTTTTCTGACCGCGGCTTTACCGCCGCGGTCAGAATTGGCCTGGATGCATCGCCAGCCTGTTGGCGTTGCATCCGCGGTCCCCGGCCCTTGCGGTCTATGACCGCCAGGGTCGGAATGACCCCCAGAAGAGTGTCATAACATTATTTGTTTTCCGCTAGCATGACCGACCTTATACACCTACTGTCCACAAATCTAAAATTACCCATGCACCTGAGGAAATAGAGCACATGACAGGTGGGTCACGAAGGACCTTTCTGAATTGAAACGTGTCAATGATTATGTAGAAACTCATTGGTGCAAATTCAAGTTCAAAGAGGACACATTTGCAAGGTAAATGGAATGAAAACATCAGGGTAATCAGAAAAGCCAAAAAGATCTACTTTGCAAAATATACTAGAAAGGCACTGAACAAATCAAAGAAGACCATTTACATATTCCAAAAAATGAGGATGCCTGGTTCTCTGATGGGCAATCAATGCTCACCTCAATAAAACTGAGACTCCAAGATCTCAAACACAAAAGTCTATCTCTAGCACACAAGACTCATCTCCATATCTCCTCACATTGCAGCCTTTACTGCTATTACCATTCACATTTTTCAAACCCCTAAAAACAGATGAGATGCCTGGCTTCACTGCCAAAATAAATGTTTCCTCCTCTTAGCAGCTGCATGCCTTGAATAATCCTTCCCGCTCTTGCACTGGATACTACAAATATGACAAATGCCTCCCTCTGATTAGGAGTTGTACCTGTACCTCTAAGTACTGCTATTATCACCTTACTTCTGAAAAACAAACCCGGACCCCAACATTCTGGATGATTATATTTCCATATCGAATGCCCCTGTCCCCAGCCGAGTAAAAGAAAGCGACACAAGTCCAAGAGCATACAAAACTAAGCCATCTCCTCTGAAATCACTAGTCTGTTTTCAGACCTGTGAGGACACCCAAACAGCATAGCTGGTATGAGGGGGAAATTCCTCCTCTCAAAGGCTAAAGGTAAGAAAACATTTCCCATACTCCTTGACATGTCCATGTCATATGGCACTGTTGATCACACAGTTTTGCTGGACAGGTTAGCAAAATGGGCAGGAACAGTTGCACTGCACTGCCCGACCCTCAAACTTAAATTTTATCTCCAGCTGCAGCCACAAAAGCAGGATTGGAAAAGATGAATCGTTCTTATGTCCAGTACCATGCAATGACCTCCAAAGTTCATCCCTTCCATGCCTCTTCTTCCTCATCACTGTACTCAGCTTGGCACAACTTCTCAGGCAGTATCAAGTACACCTGTTCTTGCATGCAGATGACACCCCGATTCATTTCTAGCTAGACAACAACCCAAATACCACTTTCAGCATCACCTCGTGCTTGGACCACATCCTCCACTTGGTGAAGGAGAGGTTTGTCAGCTGAAATTATATTAATCTGAGAAAGTGAACCCACCTCAATAACCTTCCACTGCCCTCCAGTGCCCGAGACCCGACCCTACAACCAACCACCCCCTCTAGAAAGTAACCTGGGAATATTCCAGAACTCAGGGCTCTTGTTTGTTCTACAAGAAGTCACTGCTGTTGTCAAGGGATGAATGTCCACTTTCTCTGCTCTGCAAAGGACTCCCACTACTCTACACAGACCACTAGATTGAACTAATCTACCTGAATTACAGTAATGTAATTTACACTGCCCTTCTCAAAACACAGCCACAAATGTGCCTTATTGTAAAGAAGGGGGCCACATCAAGTTAGCAGTGAAAGTCAGTGAAAGCTAGCAGTGAAACTCTGTTGGCTAAAGGATGAACTCAAGATCATATTTATGGTTCTCTGCACTATCCATAAGCCTTCTAAGAAAAAGGCACAAACTATTTATAAAGCCTAGGTCCACACTACATCCAATCTAGACACCTTTGTCAAATTCATCAGATGAAATAAAGAGGCCAGTCCCTGGGAGTACAAGATTGGTCCAAGATTGTGGAATGCTCTCAGACCATCCCTGAGATGTGAAATAGTTGCATGTGCTTCAGGAAACTTCTGAAAACCGAGGTCTTCAGATTCGCTCCCTACGCAATCTTTCTGGACTCCCAGGGGCCGTGTTCCATGAACATCAACTTTAGTTGACTACCCTATTTTTTTTGGGTGCATTCTTGTCTACAAAGAGTTTTCTTCAGATTGAAGAGTTCCTTTCCCTTTCACTCTGAATGAAGCAAACAAAAGTCATAGAACAAATACAGAAGTAACAGTAGGTGGTGTGAGAGGATGCAAGCTCTGAAAATAAGTCGGTCATGTATTGGTAGATGTGATTGTGGAACAATTTTGTGATACCAAAAGATGATGTCATTGATGATGACATATGTGACCCCATTGTTGGTCACCAAGGATGTTACTTAAGAGACAATCAGCAATGTCATCAGTGCTGCCTCTAAGATGGCATCTGTGACGTCATATGTATGACCATGAGTAGCACATGTCAGGGACAAGAGTTATAACGTGTGCACCAACCAGTGTGTCTGGGATTTCAATGTTTTTTAGATTTTACACTGTAACTATAATGTTGCTTTTAATGCAGTAAATATTTGGAGAATGCATACAGTGTCAAGTCTTTGCCAAAGATGTGAATCCACTGAGAATGATGGCCATCCCCAAGTCTCCATGGAGGTATGGATAACTCGAATACCCCTCAAGAAAAAGCAGGGAAAGGAGAGAAAAAGACACAGGAGTGGTTTCTATTGTAAGGCGGAGTGGCAAAATATGGATTTGACGACCACTGCTTGTGGACTAATACTCTGACCTTGTTCTCAGTAGTTTTAAAGGGTGAGCTCTAGATAAGTATGATAAACACCAAATGATGGGTATACGGTATCAAATAATATCTGGTATGGTCAGATGTTACCAGCAAGAAGGACAAAAGTCTTACCCAGATCCAGTGTGGTGGAAACGGTTATGATACCAGACATTGGCCAGGATGCCGTGTTGGTCCCCAGGATGCCAACAAGCGGCAAATCGAAGGTGACAACTAATAAAGAAATAGACAAACGAGGACAAGACAGTAGTAGAGCAGGCAAGGTCGAACCCGAAAGGGATTCGAGAAGTAGAACAACAAGAAGGTAAAAGAAGCAAAAGGAGGGTAGAGAGGATGAACTAAATGAGAGTGAACAGCCTATACAGCTACTAATTGTTGCCAACCAAAGGGAATCTGCATGTTGTGTTGTTAAATATGTGCTATACCACTAATGACCTGGAAATGTATTCCTGTGCTGGGATGTTCATATCCGTGCAGTTACTATAGATTTTCTTTCCCATTTGCCATTACCTAGTCTTTCAGAGTTTCTAGACTCTTTCCTGCTTAAATCAGGTGATTCTGTGGTGACTCAAGCATGGATGATGTATGACTGACATCTGTTGTTGTGATGATGTGTGACTGATCTGATTTTTTGGTTTGTACTGAAATTCTGACACACACCCACATGCACACACATTCACTGAAAAATCTAAAGTGACATTATTGTTAAGTATGCAAATAAGGTCTTATCTTACCCTAAAATACAAAGAACTTCACTGGAAAAAACAAGGTTAAAGTGATGAAGTGATGTTATAGTTGGGTGATGAAATGAGACAAGCATTAACTTTAAAAACCTGAAAAAACATTGAAATTCAACAGTCATAGTTTAATGTACTACCTGTAACTTACACCCCCTTCATGCAGTGCTTACGATCTCAGCTATTACATCACTCTGTGTCTTTTTAACCATATTACTAAATTGAGCATATGCCCAACCCCTTCTGGAGACTGTGGCCAACCTCCCTGCTGCACACGGCCTTTGGCCATGTGCAGTGGGGAGTTGCCTGCAGTGCCTGCTTGGAGGCCGCAGCTTAGGTCTGACCCCTACCTCCACAAGGGCCAACTCAACGTTGCCCATGGCTTTTGGCCATGCGCAGTGGTGGGTGGGCCGCAGGGCCTTGCCAATGCATTAAACCCAGATCTTTGTGACTGGGGGAGAATGTCTGCATTGTACAGCATTCCATCCATCATCTGTTCTTTTTGCATTTGTCGCCCCAAGAGGGAAGGGTATGCCCAGACGTTAGTCCCATGCTCACTGCGTCACTGAATTCAAGCTAGCCTAGCTGATGAAGGGTGATACCCTGAAACCGGTCCTAGGATGCTTGTTTCCAGTCCAGGGAGGACCTGGCTTGGCAGTTCGGGCTGGACTGTTCCCATGAGGAACAGGGTCAAGACAGATTTGCATATGGCTGGGCCCGAACTGGTGTGGCGTGGTGACCCAAAAAATGATGGATTAAGGGCCGTATTTATACTCTGGTTGCGCCGAATTTGCGTCGTTTTTTTCGACGCAAATTCGACGCTAAACTAACGCCAACTAACGCCATATTTATACTATGGCGTTAGACGCTTCGGGCGCCAAAGTGCCCGGAGTGTGCGTCATTTTTTAGCGTGAACCCCTTCCTTGCGTTAATGATATGCAAGGGAGGCGTTCCCGTCTTAAAAAATGACTCCCAGGCCTTTACGTGGTATTTATACTCCCGGGCAAAAATGACGCCCGGGAGTGGGCGTGGCCAAAAACGGCGCATTTGCGCCGCTTTTTAACGCCTGGGTCAGGCATGGCGTTAAGGGACAAGTGGGCTCAAAATGAGCCCAGAGTGCCCTCC
This sequence comes from Pleurodeles waltl, assembly GCF_031143425.1. Lineage (NCBI taxonomy): Eukaryota > Metazoa > Chordata > Amphibia > Caudata > Salamandridae > Pleurodeles > Pleurodeles waltl. The sequence continues at coordinate 1,006,331,622 of NC_090449.1, read as the reverse complement.
CCTGCCCCCAGGGACCCCCCCTGCCACCCTTGGCCACCCCAGGAGGACACCCAAGGATGGAGGGACCCATCCCATGGACATTAAGGTAAGTTCAGGTAAGTTTTTTTTTTTTTTTTTTTTTGTGGCATAGGGGGGCCTGATTTGTGCCCCCCTACATGCCACTATGCCCAATGACCATGCCCAGGGGACAGAAGTCCCCTGGGCATGGCCATTGGGCAAGGGGGCATGACTCCTATCTTTACAATGATAGGAGTCATGTTGATGGGGGATGGGCGTCGGAAAAAAATGGCGCAAGTCGGGTTACGACGATTTTTTCGACGTAACCTGACTTGCCCCATTTTAAGACACCCATACGCCATTTTCCCCCTACGCCGGCGCTGTCTGGTGTACGTGGTTTTTTTCCACGCAAACCAGGCAGCGCCGGTCTGCTTGCGCCGGCTAACGCCATTCCATAAATACGGCGCCCGCATGGCGCTTCAGAATGGTGTTAGACGGCGCTACATTTTTTGACGCTAAACTGCGTTAGCGCAGTTTAGCGTCAAAAAGTATAAATATGGGCCTAAATCCAAATCTTTGTGACTGGGCTTGAATGTCTCCATTGTTCAGCATTCCATCCATCATCTGTTCTTTTTGCATTTGCTTCTGGCCAGGCCCTATATCCAACCCACTGCAGGCAGCCAATTGCTGCGCAGTGCATGGCCTTTGTTTGTGTACAGCAAGGGACACATCTAACCTGTCCTGCTACACACGTGTTTTGTTGCTATGTCTTGCTGTAAACTGAACTGCAAAGGTGTGAGTGATAGGATGGCGAAGCTTCAGGTGCTCATGGATGGATAGAGAGTGGGTGAGTTCATTGCTGTTGCTCAGTTTAACCCTCAGACCATAATTAATTCAGCCTTCTGTCTCATGCTCAACCTTCTGCTTAAATCCTCCTTATAACGCTCCACAATCCTGGATGGCAAAAGTTGGCAGATTTAAACTAAAAGAGATGCAAATCCCAGAATCCCAACTTCAGAAGAAATTGTTAACCCTCGGAGCCCGCAGGGGCAGCTGCATGGATGCTGGATCCAATTAGAATTAATAGGCAAGGGGAGCGATACTCACTGGGGGGGGAGGAATAGGTAAAATTGCATAATCAGTCCTACGATACAATCTCCCGCCATGGACATTTGATTGTCATTGTTCCACTACGTGCGTTCACACACACACATATACTTTCTGTTGTGTGTTTCACCTACCTCTTGTTACCAGTCATGCGATGTATTACCATTGTTAACAGACGTTTTGCAACTCGGGCTAATTACTGGTGATAACAGTTTAATGTAGGTATTCTGGCACCTGGAAGTACCAATTCCTCGGGTCTAATTAATACACCGTTGTGGAAATTCAAGCTACGAGTTGCCCCTGGAGAATAGAGATGAACCCGCGCTGATTCTTCCATGTTATTCCCCATTCACAGATGCTTTTAATTCTGCTTTGAGTAGATGAAACGTCCGAGTGAAAACTCTCGAGCCCTGGTATTACCACCCGAGTGGTAATCTCGATGGAGCCTCACATCAGCAGCCACACTGGGATTACTGGACCTCTTACAATAAAACCCTGCTTATTTTGATGCCCTTGAAGAATGAATGTCTGATTTAGTTACAAAATGTAAGCCCTTGATCTTCAGTTTGGCTCCTGTTTACAACAGGAACAATGACCGCTGAGCTATCAAACCAGCTGCATGTCTACTGGATAGCTGTATCTACCGGTATGCATGTGTATATGCATGTATGTGTGCATGATGTATGTGTGCGTGGATATGGTGTTTGTGTAGCGCAAACCCGAAGAAGCACTGTACTCAGTATCTCTTAGTGATATAGTTTAGGCCCTGACTCACAGTTCCAGAAGATACCTGTATGTCACATAAGTCATATTTCTTTTGCAAAGCTTCCACAGTCCATTGTGACGTTTTGCCGTGTGCCCGGAAATTGTTCCATTGAGAGGGGTGTAACTGCATCTTTGGAAACCGAGTTCTCTTTGCAGGTGGGAGGATGCTGTTTTTAAATATGGAGGCTTTGAGGGCACCGAGGCTGTCATTTCGGTTATGTGGCATAGGCGGGTTGACGCGTTTTCATTTTGACATGCTATATTAATGGTTGGAAAAGCAGTGGCTGCTCGCTTGGTCTCACCTTTTTCCCAATTAATATCCTTTTAGTTTCTTTGCTCTTTTCAGATTTTCCTCCAGGGTATCCCTTTGGGGCAACAGTGCCTGCGCTCTTTACTTGTTCTTTGTCATCATCAGCATTCACTACCATTTTTAACCGAGAGAGGGGGCAGTCCATGTGAGAAGGCAGCGTGTCTGGAAGAAAGTCAGAGTCATCTCTGCTTCAAGGTATTGAATTATGGAAAATGCATCTTTTCTCTTTTCTTCCCAAATAAAGGTGTTCCTGGTTCGTACCCAGGCCTCGGCGAACTTATTTTTAGTGAAATGTGAAACGTGGCAAAACTCTATTTTCCGTATCTGTCGATTTTCACCAATTCGCATTTCGGGGCTCAGGGTGTTTCGCAAGGTTTCTGGTAGCTGGCCAGTTTTCATGTCGGGAAGTGCGGAAAATCCCTAAATTCTGTGATCATGATGAATTTCCACGAAATCACCCAGTGGAGTAAACTTACAACAAGCATTTGCTCTCGCATTTTAGAGCTACTGGCATTGTAAATTCATAACTGGATTTTTCTTGCCACATACATTGGTCAACCCAGCCACATAATTTCGTCTTTTTGTGCCATATAATTCCAGTGGCCCTGCGTATGAATAAAGCACTTTCATTTACCTTCTGCCTCTATCTTAAAACATATATTGTTATTACATAAACCTTTATGAGAAATAAAGTTTTGGCCTTAGAATGTAACCCTAAAAACACCATAACAAAAATATCATTTGGGATGGATTGGAGGGTGAAAGCAAAGAGGGAAGTGGGAGTAAAGATGGAGAGGACAAGCGGCGTAGTAACGGTGCCATGGGCCCTGGAGTAAGAAAGGAAAATGGTTGCAATTTCTGTAGGAAAATACAGCACTAATTAGAGTTGAGTGAGGTCTGTAGGTCTCTGGGCCCCGGTGCCACTGCACCTGTTGCTCCATTGATAACTAGGCCTCAGGAGATAAAGCGGATGGGGCAGAAAAGGAGAAGCAAAAGGAATACAACTGACAAAAGGAAGAAAGAGAAGGGTTCGCATAGAACTAAAGGAAAGAAGGGAAATAAAGAACGAGAAAATGAAAACACAACTAAGAGAAGCAATAGAGCAAATGTGTAAAACAAAAAAGGGAAGGCACCTAGCTAATGAAAGGCAAAGAGTAAAAAATAATGAAAGAAGTGTGAAAAGAAATAGAAAAATGAACATTAGAGGGAAAAAAAGAGAGATGGTGAGAGAAACAAGCAGCGAAACAACCAAGGCACGTAGGTACTGACACATTTCACACCGACACAGAATGGGAAAACCACTTTGACACTTCAGGTCCCGACACATAACTTGTGGCTTCCACACACTGATGAGAAAAAGAGGGATTTATAGTAAAACGTGAATTGACAAATAAAGATAAGAAAAACACCAGAGAAAGGAAGGAAGAAATTGCTAAAAAAAAGTGAAAGGATGTATACCGGGCCAAAGGAAAGAGCAAGTAAAAAAGACATGTCTTTTTAAGGGGTCACACCAGGACAAAGAAGTGGTGGGGACTGTGCCTGTGTAAATGGGGCAGAAATGGGAGTTTGTGTTAGGAAACTTATATTTGGTGGAAAACACCCATGTGTCTGAAGTGTTAATGTGGGGGATACCTTCTGTAAAGTAAGGAGGGGGAGTCATCCTCAAAAAAAAAAAGGGAAACGAATTCTATAGGGAAAGTGAAGACAGTAAATAGATTGTTCACTGAGAAAAGGAAGAACAATTACATGAGTGATCTTACTTTGAGGAGGCATGTACCTTTGTTTGATAGTCTGATTGAAAACAAAAGTGTGTTCCTTGGTCAAAATTCTGTTCGTCTTTCTGGTCTATGGAGAATAAAGCACCAAGTGGGGAGATCTGGTTGTGCTAGACCAGAGTAAACCCAAATGTTCAGGCTGACCGTGATGGAGCACGGATCAGATACAGTTCCAGGTAAGAACTGCTGAAGTTTTACCTTCTCAGAATTGAGCCAGGACTCCCGCTTGCGGGGAGAAGTTTGAAGGAGTAAGGAGAGCATCACTATTCGTGGTCTAAGTGCGTGAAGAGTCGGCCAGGCGCTGCGGACTGGTGGGCTGGAGCATTGCAGTCACAAGTGGAGATACCTGCTGCGTGAAGAAACAAACTTGTGGCAGCATATGCTGCTTCTTCATCCAAGCGGTGCCGTTACGATGCAAGCAGGCCCGTTCGAAGTCATGAGGAGCCCAAAAGCTGGATTTCAGGAGCCACAAAACCACTTTTAAGGGCCCAGGGCTGGATGGGTCCAGAAGCTATAGCAGAAGGGTTGGAAGTCTTTTGTACCCCTGAAGCTTCAGAAAACAGAAGGCAAGCAAGCAATCCCTTTGAGTAATTTTAGTTCAGGGATAGAGAGATGCAGGTCCAGTCCATCTCACTCCCAGGCAGGAGTGCAGCAGGCAGCAGGTCAGATCAGCAAAGAAGGAGCCTAGCAGAGTAGGAGCTCAGAATAGTGGCAGTCCTTGTAGTGGTACAGCAGTCCTTCTTCCTGTCAGAGTATCCACAGGTCCAGAAGTGTACTGAGCTGGTGGTGTCAGAGGTCCAGTACTTATACCCAGTTGTGCCTTTGAAGTGGGGAGACTTCAAAGTGCACAGAGGCCTTCCTGCCTTGGCTTCATGCTCACTACAGGGGGTTATGCAGGTCTTTGTGTGCGGCAGGACAGTGCCCTTTCAGGTGCGTCAGCTCCTCCCTCCAATCCTGCCCAGGGTGGCCCATCAAGATGTAGATGGCCTATTAGTCACACCTAAGCTCCCTTTGTGTGTGGCTGTCTAAAGGGAATTGACAAGCCCAGCTGTCACCGTACCCCAGATGTGTATTGGAGACATGCAGTAGGCACTAAGTGGCTAAAGTAAGAAAATGCCAACTTTCTAAAAGTGGCATTTTCAGAATTGCAATTTAAAATCCAACTGCTCCATAAACTTATCTCTTCCAGATTGGGAATTATACATTATGAGATGCAATAAGGAAATCCCAATGTTATCCTATAGGAGAGATAGGTCTTGAAAATACAGCCTTTTAAATACATTGCACCCTGTCCTGTGGGTCATACATGGCCTACCTTAGGGGTTGCTTACATATATAAAAAGGGACGTTTTAGGCTTGGGAAGGGGTTTATCTTGCCAAGTCGAAATGACAGTGTAAAACTCCACACACAGGCTTTGCAATGGAAGTCCTGAGACATGGTTCGAGGGCTACTTAAGTGGGTGGCAAAATCAGTGCTGCAGGCCCACAAGTAGTATATCATTTACAGGCCATGGGCACAGGTAGCACACCTTACTCGGAACGGATAAGTAAATTAAATATGCCAATTGGTGTTAAGCCAATGTTACTATGATTTAGGGGAGAGCACACAAGCACTTTAGCACTGGTTAGCAGTGGTAAAGTGCACAGAGTCCTAAAACCAGCAAACACAAGGTCAGAAAATGTTGGCTAGCAGGCAAGCAGTTGGGGGGAAGACAATCCTAATGCTGTCAGATGTAACAAGGGGCTGCTATTGTGGAAATTCCTGATGAAATCATCTAAGGTACACAAAGAGTCCCATAAAGGATTGTTGGTCTTTCTAGTCTTATGTTCTTCACTTTACCAATCTAGGGGTTACATGATTGCTTTCCCTGAAGTAGATCCTAAGTATTTTAACTTTCTCACTTCAAGTACACTCTTTGCATCATTACACTCTTTGCATCATTCACATGAAGTCCTGCTTCTTGTAAAGAAGTGCTAACATTTTAAGAATGGCTCATATGCTCTGACCACGCTGATCTATATGTAAGAGTATTTGTGCCTTTTTTAAAGGTATGCAGTATTAACTATATGCAGAATATGTAACTATACTTGAATTTACATGTGTAGACTGATTTGATCCTATTACGTTTTAAACAAATTCACTATGACATGTTAAATTGCCTTTTCCTGGCCTTAGTTATGCCTCAGCGCCATCATGTTTAAAATGGATTTCTCACCCTGCACCTTTACTGCTTATTATTTCTGCAGCACACAATTCAGTAAAGTCATGTTTGTTTATCTCCATTGACGTTCTTGCTGTTCTAGAAGAACATTTTCCAACATGGGCTCAGCAATGTTGTGAACATTCAGGGTCTCTGCTGCTAGTTCACTTTGCTGTATTCATTCACAAAAGCTCCATGTTGTTTTTTGACTTTTTTGTCCTGCCATCCCTGGATGACATTAGCACAGAGCGGTTGAATCAATATTCAATTAGTGGGATAGTGCTCAGATAGTATGGTAATATGTCATCTAATAAAACTGTGCTCAGATTTGCTGAAATGATAACTCTTTTTCTCACACCATGTTGAATTTGCTGTTTTAGTTGTGTTCAATGAGAAGGGCCTCTATACAAACCCCCAATTTCGAAGGTAAGAAAGAGCTTTCCTGATGACATTCTGGTGCAACTAGGGATGCTGTCTGATTTCCTATTGATTTTACTGCCAGTTTGGGGCTTAGGATTTTACTGATCTTGCTCACGTTCTGTATTGCCCTATTACTGAGAGCCTTCAAAGCTATGATTGTATGCATCTGCAAATACAGCTTCTCTATTTTACCCTTTTGAGTCTTTGTAATAAATCTTTTACATTTTTTTTACTCTTTGCTGCACAACTCACGTTTTTAGTCTGTCCCTGACTTAAATGACTGTATTTGTGATATGTGGTGTGGTACCTTGTGTCAGGACAAATTGCCTCATGAAACTGTGGTTTAACAGCCTCCTGACCTAGCCATCTATGGTATTGAGGTGTCTTTTGCAGCATTAACATTTAGGAGTTCCCCGTGCCCACATATATAATACAGTATCACCAATACATGTTGCTGCATAACATAGATGTGGATGCAGTAGATGATTTATCAATCTTTGAAAAGCGGAAGGTGTCCCGTGTAACCTGCAAAAATGTGGTGTTGCACTAGGCTCGTACATCCTGATGATTTAGAAAACTGTGGGAAAATCTCTAGAAGTGATTTGTATTTCATCCACCTGTGGTTCCTCTAAACTTTTTCTAATGTGGGTAGGTCTTGATCTTGAGCAAGTTGGTGGGGAAACTCAACCCTCAAAATATAGGATCTGACAGGGTTGGCACTTGACTCCCTTATTCTTGGGACCCTGTAGGAAGTTGGCTCTGTATGCACTATTTCAAAGTAAGAAATAGCATGCACAGAGTCCAAGGGTTCCTCTTAGAGGTAAGATAGTGGCAAAAAGAGCTAATTCTAATGCTCTATTTTGTGGTAGTGTGGTCGAGCAGTAGGCTTATCAGAGGGTAGTGTTAAGCATTTGTTGTACATACACACAGGCAATAAATGAGGAACACACACTCAAAGACAATTCCAGGCCACTAGGTTTTTATATAGAAAAATATCTTTTCTTAGTTTATTTTAAGAACCACAGGTTCAAGATTTACAAACAATACTTTAAATGAAAGGTATTTCACTTAGGAACTTTAGGAACTTTGAATTAGCAAAATAGCATATACAGTTTTCACACAAATGGCAATAAGCTATTTTAAAACTGGACACTGCAATTTTCAACAGTTCCTGGGGGAGGTAAGTGTTTGTTAGTTTTGCAGGTAAGTAAACCACCTACAGGGTTCAAAGTTGGGTCCAAGGTAGCCCACCGTTGGGGGTTCAGAGCAACCCCAAAGTTACCACACCAGCAGCTCAGAGCCGGTCAGGTGCAGAGGTCAAAGTGGTGCCCAAAACGCATAGGCTTCAATGGAGAAGGGGGTGCCCCGGTTCCAGTCTGCCAGCAGGTAAGTACCCGCGTCTTCGGAGGGCAGACCAGGGAGGTTTTGTAGGGCACCAGGGGGGACACAAGTCAGCACAAAAAGTACACCCTCAGCGGCACGGGGGCGGCTGGGTGCAGTGTGCAAACAGGCTTCGGGTTTGCAATGTAGTTCAATGGGAGACCCAGGGGTCTCTTCAGCGAAGCAGGCAGCCGGGGGGGGGGGGGGCTCCTCGGGGAAGCCACCACCTGGGCAAGGGAGAGGGCCACCTGGGGGTCACTTCTGCACTGGAGGTCAGATCCTTCAGGTCCTGGGGGCTGCGGGTGCAGTGTCTTTACCAGGTGTCGGGTTCTTTGAAGCAGGCAGTCGCGGTCAGGGGGAGCCTCTGGATTCCCTCTGTAGGTGTCGCTGGGGGGGCTCAGTGGGATCAACTCTGGCTACTCACAGGATCGTAGTCACCAGGGAGTCCTCCCTGTAGTGTTGGTTCTCCGCAGGTCGAGTCGAGGGCGTCGGGTGCAGAGTGCAAAGTCTCACGCTTCCGGTGGGAAACGTGTGGTCTTTAAAAGTTGCTTCTTTGTTGCAAAGCTGTTTCTTCTTTGGAGCAGAGCCGCTGTCCTCGGGAGTTCTTGGTCCTTTTTGATGCAGGGTAGTCCTCTGAGGCTTCAGAGGTCGCTGGACCCTGTGGAACGCGTCACTGTTACAGTTTTTCTTGAAGTGGGGAGACAGGCCGGTAGAGCTGGGGCCAAAGCAGTTGGTGTATCCGTCTTCTCTGCAGGGCTTTCAGGTCAGCAGTCCTTCTTCGTCTTAGGTTGCAGGAATCTATCTTGCTTGGTTCTGGGAGCACCTAAATACTCAATTTAGGGGTGTGTTTAGGTCTGGGAGGGCAGTAGCCAATGGCTACTGTCCTTGAGGGTGGCTACACCCTCTTTGTGCCTCCTCCCTGAGGGGAGGGGTGCACCTCCCTATTCCTATTGAGGGAATCCTCCAAAATCAAGATGGAGGATTTCTAAAGGCAGGGGTCACCTCAGCTCAGGACACCTTAGGGGCTGTCCTGACAGGTGGGTGACTCCTCCTTGTTTTTCTCATTATCTCTCCTGGACTTGCCGCCAAAAGTGGGGGCTGTGTCCAGGTGGCGGGCATCTCCACTAGCTGGAGTGCCCTGGGGCATTGTAACACGAAGCCTGAGCCTTTGAGGCTCACTGCTAGGTGTTACAGTTCCTGCAGGGGGGAGGTGTGAAGCACCTCCACCCAGAGCAGGCTTTGTTTCTGTCATCAGAGTGCACAAAGGCTCTCACCACATGGGGTCAGAAACTCGTCTCTAAGCAGCAGGCTGGCACAGACCAGTCAGTCCTGCACTGAACAATTGGGTAAAATACAGGGGGCATCTCTAAGATGCCCTCTGTGTGCATTTTTTAATAAATCCAACACTGGCATCAGTGTGGGTTTATTATTCTGAGAAGTTTGATACCAAACTTCCCAGTATTCAGTGTAGCCATTATGGAGCTGTGGAGTTTGTTTTTGACAGACTCCCAGACCATATACTCTTATGGCTACCCTGCACTTACAATGGGGGTCATTACAACATGGGCGGTCTATTCGCAAGACCGCCAAGTTACCGCCGTGGTGAAGACCGCTAGCCGTGGCAGTCTTCCGCTCCGCGTATTATGACCGCTGGCAGCGAATCGACGTTTTCCGTACGGAAATCCACCAGCAGCTACACTGGCGGTCGGCGGGAAAGTGGAGGCTGCTCAACCTCCACCACCACGCCAACACAACACCGCCCACAGAATCACATCCCACGATTCTGTGTGGCGGTGTTCTGGTGGCGGTGTGCTGGTGGTGGTGATGTCCCCATGGATCCCGTCGCCTCCCGGAGGACCAACGCACAAGGTAAGTTGATCGTCCGTTAGGGGAGGGGGTGGGGGGGTGTTGTGTGTTGTGTGCGTGCATGGGGGTGTGCGTGTGAGTGTGTAGAGGGGGTGTGTGAGTGCGTGTATGCGTGCGGGGGGTGCTGCTGTGTCTATGGGAAATGTGTGCGGTTCGGCTGGTGTGCATGTCTGCATGTATGTGTTCGGGTATGTATCCTCGTTGTGTATGTGTGTGTGTAGGGGTGTGTATATGTGCATGTTGGGGGTGTGTGTGTGTAGGGGTGCGTGTGTGTGCATGTTGGGGGTGGGAAGGGGGTTTGTACCACCTCTGTGGGGTGGCAGGGGGGTGGAGGGTGTGGGGGGAGGACTCGTAGGGGGTAGTGGGGGGTGGGGGAGACTCCTATCAGTGCCAGGGAAGGAATTCCCTGGCACCGATAGTGCCTACCGCCATGGTTCTCATGGCGGTTCCCAACCGCCAGAAACCGTGGCAGTATGCAGGGTCCTGATACCGTTGGCGGTCTAGTGACGACCGCCGGGCCGGAGACCGCAACCTACAGCCCAGCGGTCATTACCGCCATGGCGGTCGGAGTGGTGAAGTGGCGGTCGATCGCGGCGGTGACCGCCGTGGTCCAAATTCCATTTTTTTTGCTGCCGGTCTGTTTGCGGTCTTACCGCTGCTTCTCCGCCGACCGCCAGAGTTGTAATGAGGGCCAATGTCTAAGGGTTTGCTTAGATACTGTAGGGGCATAGTGCTCATGCACCTATGCCCTCACCTGTGGTATAGTGCACCCTGCCTTAGGGCTGTAAGGCCTGCTAGAGGGGTGACATACCTATGCCACAGGCAGTGTGAGGTTGGCATGGCACCCTGAGGGGAGTGCCATGTGGACTTAGTCATTTTCTCCCCACCAGCACACACAAGCTGGCAAGCAGTGTGTCTGTGCTGAGTGAGGGGTTCCCAGGGAGGCATAAGCCATGCTGCAGCCCTTAGAGACCTTCCCTGGTATCAGGGCCCTTGGTACCAGGGGTACCAGTTACAAGGGACTCTTACCTGGGTGCCAGGGTTGTGCCAATTGTGGAGACAATGGTACATTTTAGGTGAAAGAACACTGGTGCTGGGGCCTGGTTAGCAGGGTCCCAGCACACTTCTCAGTCAAGTCAGCATCAGTATCAGGCAAAAAGTGGGGGGTAATTGCAACAGGGAGCCATTTCTTTACAGACCCTTTTCATCTTTTATGAAGATTCACATGCTACTGCCCACCCTCCTTATCGACTGCTATTCTACACATTCACAAACCTTGTATGGTCCATGCCACTGTTCCCATGTTACAATATTGCTATTGCTATTGTTTCTCCTGTGGCTCAGGCATGTTCTGCCTTAACATCAGATTTATTTTCTGTAGGCATTGATGTAATTGATGTACTTAATTTAGAAAGGGCCTCTTCTGAATCTTCTGCTCTTCCTACTTCTCCTGAGCCATGTCAAGTGGACTGCCTAGTTTCTGCCAAAAAGTAGCTCAAAATCCCCTACAAGTTTATTCTTGACATTGAATTGCAGAAAAGTCAAAGAGCGCGAGCTGGTCTCAATCATGCCACGCTTTGCTCAATGCCTTCCACAACATGTTTGTTACAGTTTGATTGTATCCCTGAACTGGGCCATCCATTTGAGGATGATAAGTAGAGGTCCGGATCTTTCATATGCCCAATTGTTTGCAGATTTGTTCCATCATCTTTGAAATAAAAGGTGTTCCCTGGTAGGTTAAGTTCTCTTTAGGGAACCCTACCCAGAAAAAAACAATAATGCAAGAGATGATCTTAAATAGTATGTATTGTAAAGTAATCAATCAATCAATCAAGGAATTTGTAAAGTACACTACTCACCCATGAGCGTCTCAATGCACTGGGGGGGTGGGGGGGGGGGGTGCTGCTACTGCTCGAACAGCCAGGGCTTGAGAAGTCTCTTGAAGGTAAGGAGGTCTTTGGTCTGATGCAGGTGGGTGGGAAGAGTGTTCCACGTCTTGGTGGTGAGGTGCAAGAATGATCTGCTGCCGGTTGTAGTTCTGCGGACACGTGGGACGGTTGCGAGGGCGAGGTTGGCAGAGTGGAGTTGCCGGGTCAGGGTGTGGAAAGAGAAGCGTCAGTTGAGGTATTCTGGTCTGGTGTTGTGCAGTGCTTTGTGAGTGTGGGTGAGGAGATTGAAGGTGATTCTCTTGTAGACAGGGAGCCAGTGCAGGTCTCTCAGATGGCCTGTGATGTGGCAGTGATGGGGGATGTCCAGGATGAGGTGTGCGGAGGCATTCTGGATGCTTTGCAGCCTTTTCTGGAGTTTGGCTGTGGTTCTTGCGTAGAGGGCATTGCCGTAGTCCAGTTTGCTGCTTACGAGGGCTTGGGTCACTGTTCTTCTGGTTTCGGTGGGGATTAATTTGTAGATCTTTCGGAGCATGAGGAGAGTGTTGAAGCAGGAGTAGGAGATGACGTTGACTTGCTGGGTCATGGATAATGAGGAGTCCAGGATGAATCCTAGGTTGCGTGCATGGTCGGTGGGAGTCGGAGGGGCTCTGAGAGTGGCAGGCCACCAGGAGTCATCCCATGCGTGGGGTGGACCCGAAGATGAGGACTTCCATCTTGACAGAATTGAGATTGAGGCAGCTGTTCTTTATCCTTTTGGCGGTCCTTCATTCCTTCATGGAGGTTGGTCTTGGCAGAGTCCTTGGTGAGGGAAAGGATCAGCTGTGTGTCGTTGGCATATGAGATGATGTTGAGATCGTGAAATCGGGTGACGTTAGCGAGCGGGCCATAGTAATGGCTTCTAGGTAGATGTATAGACCATTGTAGTAAGTTGTGCACCTATTGTGAGGACTCACCTAATCCATACCCACCATTTAAAAATGACCTCCGTTGATTGGTAAAGGTATATTTTTTGAAAACGTTACCAAAATCAGTTTAACTCTAGATTATCAGTGCTCTTTCATGCTTCTGTATTATAGTAATGGCAAGTCTATCTCTATGTAAAAGGGCACAAACCTGTTAACTTATTTAATAAAATTTAAGGTAACATTTTAGGGATGGGAGCTGCCATATTGTCTAACATGTACTACTGCATGTAACGACTGTGTACGGTAGTAGCAAGAAACTTGTGGGAAATTTATCATTAAGTGGTGATGATGAATGGTGTGATTGGGAATTTTGTAGCATTGCATAATATAGCAATCCTTATTATTTGTATAATTTAATTGTAGAGTTTGGCTGAAGATTTTTTACCCCTGAAGATGGGACGATTGTTTCGAGCCATGTTTGAGATTTAGGAAGGACTGAATTGTCACTGTGACAATGAATGTGAATTGAACCCTAAAGTGTGTTTTTAACTAAAAATATACAATAGAGTTTATATTGAACCAAATTCTTTGAAGATGGCTGATAAATAAAGAAACAAAACTTCTGAGATAAGTGAATAAGTGTGTGCCCTTTAACATGGTGAGAGACTCACCATTATTTCAATAAAGTTTCAATCATAAGCTAAAATAGAGCTCCCCGCCATGAGATATGCCCCTTAGACTTACTTTGTCAAGAGTACATGCCCTGTATGGTACCTATATAGTCTATTCCAAGCCTTAAATGTTGAACGGGTGAGAATAAAAAACTATGTTGATTGCCTTACAGTGTGTGACTACAGAGCCTGCTCTCCTCCCGAAACATTATGGAGCCTTGAATATTAACTTGGCAGTCTAGGTCTAGATACTTAAAAGCCACGGGTGGTACCTGTGTGTGAGGATCCTTAAAAAGAATCTAAGAGTTTCCCAGGACCTCGCATATGACCTCCATCAGGGGACAAGTTAAGGTAGGGGCACCATCTAATTGTGATAGGACTAATGCACGTTGGGAATCCGAGGGCATCCTAAATTTAATTGCTTCTCTCACCCCCTACTTAGTAAAAATGTCTTTATAAGATGATCCTCCCTCTCACCGCGCAGCGTGACTTTGGATGTATGGATAAAATGACTATCCCTGCTACCGCATAGAGTGACATAGGACATCTGAATAGGATGACCATCCCTACCACCAAGGAGCCCTTTGTTTTTTGGCTGCTGGACAGAGCCGTTGAATGGTCAGTATAATTAGGAGGGGTGAGCTTCAGATTTCTCAACAATCATGCAGGGGCAGCTCCTCCTTGAGGGCGAAGGAGAGTCGCACATCCCGCCAGCAGCGACAGCTGAAAACCTTTTACCAAACAAAGATAATAAACTGTGTTTATTAGTGAACAACGATGATAAGCTGTGTTTATCATCATTGTTTGGTAAAATGGCGGGCCACGGGGGTGATGGGCAGAGTGCATGTGTGTTTGGCCTGCCGTCTTAGGCCGCCCAAACACACATGCACAGTGTGCTCTCTCCAGCCTGGAAACACAGTTGTCGGGCTGGAGAGAGCCTGCACAGGCTCCCAGTCTGCCTGGGAGCGCCCTGGCTGGACGCTCCCAACCAATCCTGATGCTGCTACTGGCCACAGGGCAGGCTGGGAGCCTGTGCCTGCAGCGAAGAGAAGCAGGAGCGGAGCGGCAAGCGGCGGAGAAGTTAAGTGCTTTTTTTTTTGTTCGTTTTAATTTTAATTGCCCCCACCCCTCCGCCATGCGCCACACCGCCCCTTCTTCTTTCTGCGAGCTGCTTCTGCAATCACGTGGGTTAAAATACATTATATTCAGGTTATTAGGGCTTAAGGAGCAGTAGGACGGGAGAGGGGAGCAGATTGTTGGGGAACTTAAAATTCACCATTTTGAAAAATAAACCATTTCAAGACCTATAAAACAGAGACGTGTGTGTGCTTGTCTGCTAGTGTAAAAATCCGAAGTGAAATCCGACAAACCCCTCACAATATCCAATTTAAAGCACCTGCTGACTATTTACTACAGATTACATTTATTAAGGGGGTGTAACGCCCCAAACACCCCCCTGAAGCTACGCCTCTGCTGCTGGAGCCAACCTAATATTGATCTGGAAACTTCTTGTAAAGGCAGGTAGATTTTTTTTTATTTTGCTTCCCAAGGTAGGCTGGAAGAGAATGGAGTGGAACTTTAGCAAAGACTGAGGAGCAAAGTTGCAATTTCAGTGCTATGAAAAAGCACAGCCATTTCTTTTAACTGAGCTAAAGAGAGTGAATGGCAATCTTGTATTAATGAAAATCTTGAATAAACCCTTCATTTTTGTACGCCACGAACATTGTAACACCTCGTCAAACAGTGCTGTTTTTAAAGCAGATGACTGCGCACTGTTTGCGTAGTTCATTCAGAAGTTGCCTAGCAACACAGAAGTATTGTGGCCTCCCCGGAATCTGCAATGCGGCTGTCCATCGTTTACAGGGCTAAAAGTGTTGGAATAAAGCAAATTCTTACATTTCTGCATAGCAAATTATAATATGACGCGCATTGTTGATATACGGAGCAGGGACGGAAGTTCAAGGTCTTTACTTTTGGCATGCGCAGAAAGCTTGTGTAGCGCCGCACGGCAACAGCATCCCCCTTGGGGTTTGAGGCTCTGCATTGGTGGTGCACGGTCCAGAGAAGGGGCGTAGCTTCCATTGGTGCAGCAGGTGCAGTGGCACCGGGCCACACCGAACCCTGTTTATTGCTGTATCTCTCAGTCCAACCAGTGGCCACAGGGCCCATTTCCTTCCTTACACTAGCGCCCATTACACACTGACTGTGCCACTAGCCCAGGGCAATGGCACTGAGAACACTGTGCCTTTCATGCGCCTACCTCACATCTCTAACAACTCCTTTGGAGGAATTTGAGCCTGCAGAATAGAGGTTGAAGAAACAGCCCTAAAGCAGGTGCTAAACTCAATCAATCAAGCAATACTTGTAGAGCGTAGTTTGCCACCCGTGAGGGTATCCAGGTGCTGGGCTGCTGGGCTTAGTCGAATAGCCAGATCGTCAGTCTCTTCCTGAAGTCTGTCAGCGAGGGCGATGTTCGTATGTGGAGGGGGTGAGCATTCCAGGACTTGGTGGCAAGGTGGGAGAATGAGTGCCCTCTGCTGTGGCTATGGTGTGCGGTGTCTGTGCGAGGGTGAGGGAGGCAGAGCGAAGGTTTCTGGATGGTTGGTGGAAGTTCAGCTGGTGGTTCATGTGTGCTGGTCGTTGGTGGTGGAGAGCTTTGTAGGTGTGTCTTAGTAGCTTGAATTGGCATCTTTTTTAGGTGGGGGGCCAGTGGAGGTTGCTCAGGTGTTGGGTGATATGGGTCCATTTGGGCAGGTTGAGTATCAGTCTGGCCACTGAGTTATGTATCGTCTGGAGCATTCTCATGAGTTCGGTGGTGGTTCCTGCATACGGTGTGTTGTTGTAGTCCATCCGGCTGGAGATCAGGGCTTGCGTGACTGTTCTTCTCATGCTTATGGGAAGCCATTTGAAGATTTGTCTGAGCATGCGGAGAGTGTGGAAGCACGGAGAAGAGACAGTGTTGATTTGTAATTTTATAGTAAGTTTGCTGGTGAGGGTGATGTTGAGGTTGCAGGAGTGTTTTTTTGGTATAGGAGTGGGTCCTAGTTTGGCAGGCAACCAGGTATCATTCCCAAAGTAGGCCTGGTTGCTAAAGATCAGCATTTCAATCTTGTCCGTATTGAGCTTCAGACAGTTATCCTTCATCCAGGCTGCAACATTCTTCATGCAGTTGTGGAAACTGGTCTCAGTGGTAGTGAGATCTTTTGAGAGTGAGACCATGAGCTGGGTGTCATCGGCGTAGAAAACTACGTTGATGTCGTAGGCTCTGACGATGTTGGCAAGAGGCGTCATATAAGTTTTGAAGAGGGTGGGGCTAAGGGATGCGACTTGAGGGATGCTGCAGATGGTGTTCATGGGTTCTTAGGTGAAGGGAGGAATGCGGATTCTCTGCGCTCGTCCTGTCAGAAATGATGCAATCCATCTGAGTACTTATCCTTTAAAGCTGATCTAAGGCAGTCTATTGATCAGTGTGGGATGGGTTACGGTTTTGAAGGCTGCAGAGAGATCCAGAGGGATCAGGGTTGCTGATTCTCCTCTGTCGAGTAGGGTTCGGATGTCATCTGTGGTGGCCATCAGGGCAGTCTCAGTGCTGTGGTTGGTGCGGAAACTGGATTGGGAGGTGTCTAGCACGTTGTTTCTCTTCAGATGTTCTGTGAGCTGTCGATTGAAGGCCCTTTCTGGGGCTTTTCTTTGGTGGTGGGGTGGGTGTTGGTGGGTGCTCCTGAGTGGATGGACTTCATGATGGCTGTGGTATCTGGTGTGGTGAGATGTTCCCATGTGGTGAGATGTTGGTCAGTGGGGGTCTCTGTGGATGGATGTGAGGTATCTATTGAGGTCTGTGGGTTGGGGATTGAAGTTTCTGTGGATGATGGATATCATGTTGTGGAAGTGATGTGCTAAAGAGTTGCAGAGTTCCTGTGATGGAGGAGTCATGTTCTCTGTGGATGTAGGGAAGGAGACCCATGGTGAAGAGTTCCTTTGTGTAGTTGGCACTTGATTTAATGAGCTCTGCAAGGGTGTCCTTTTTTGCGCCTTTAGGTCATTAGTGGTACTTGATGAGGGCTGACTGTTTCTGCTGGTGTACCATCTTCTTTCCAGCTGTTTTCACCTGTACTTGATTGTGCTGAGTTCCGCTGTGTACCAGCTGGCTTGTTTGAAGGATCTGCAGGCATTGGCTGGTTTGATGGCAGCGACTCAGTCAGCAGCGTTGGTGATCAAGGTGGTGAAGTTCTCGACTGCTTGTTCCAGGTTGGTATTGGTGCTGGACTGGGTGGTGTTGAGGGCGCCCAGCTATTAGATCTGCGATACCTTGCTCCAGTTGCGTTGCCAATGTCAGGCGGAGGAGGGGTTGAGCCATGTCTCTGTGAGGAATGTTAGTCGGAGGCGAGGGTGGAGGTGGTGTCCCAGACTTCGGTGGCATGTCTGTAGCACAATCTGGCATTGATCAGGATGCATTGGAGTGGTTCCGTGACAGTCTCGGCCAGCGGAGGGGGGGTTGGCACAGGTTGCTGTGAGGGTAGGAGGTTCTATGTTGCATGTGAAAAGACAGCGTAGGCAGGTGAACGATCCTGGCATGGAGCAAGGGGATACGCAGCAGCAGTTATTGCGTCGTCTGGGGTCCAGAACTCGGAGATCTATGATGGAGTAGCTATTGGTGCCCAGAGAGGCAGGGTTCCTGATGCTGAGCACGGTCCAGGTGCGGACAGGCGCAGACAGCCTCCATTTAGTAGGTCCTGGGCGGGAAGAAGGGCGCTGGGGATGCAGAAAGCGAACAGCAGGAAACAGCAAGCGGGGCTGGCTGAGCAAAACAGCCACACAGCGCAAAACAGGTGCAAAAAAAAGGCAGACAATGAAAATAAGGCTAAAAAGGCTAAAAAAGCCTGAAAATAATCTACTGTCGCTAAGCAACTTACAACTTTCAATGTGGGCAGAGAGGACAATCGGACGGGAGGAGAGGCACACAGCCTAGATGTGTGGAGGAAATGGAAAAAGGACCTACTCACTGGGATCGCGATGAAGCCTCCACTAAGTAGGTCCTGGGAGGGGCGCTGAGGAGGCGAGAAGCAGGTGGTGGGAAAAGGAGAGTGAGCAGCGAGGCTCGCTGAGCAAAACAGCCACACAGCACAAAACGGGTGCAAACAAAAGGCAGAAAATGAAAATAGCACTAAATAAGACTAAATAATGCTGAAAACAATCTACCGTTGCTAAGCAATTTACAGCTTGCAATACAGGCAGAGAGGACAGTCAGACAGGAGGAGAGGCAAGCAGCCGGGCAGCGTGGGGGAGCTGGCAGAAGGACCTGCTGTTCACAGAAGTTTGTTTCTCTCCTTATTTTTACACTTTCAACAATAGTCAATACGAGGACTTCTGCACTTTTAACGACTGCCCCTTCACTATTATTGTTCTTTGCACTCACGCATGCAGAGGGCGAAGTGGACGCTATCGGAGAGGCAGGACATGCCTATACTTTTTTAATTTATGAAAACCTGTTCCCCTACTTTTCGTAAAAAGACAACCGTCTTGGGACGGTTACTTCTGATAGTTTAAATGCTTAAGCTCAAGTGTTATTGAGTGAGACTCTTGTGCTGTGAAACAAAAGCCGGGCTGACATATAAACAAGCCTTCCTGCCAAGGTGCCTGCTTGCCTGAAAGACATGCAAATGTGCTCTATGAGTTAATCTGCAAATGTAAAGGGTAATTTTCAAATGTAAAGGACGCTTGGGAGCTGGTCCTGTCTTTAATTGATCGAATCACTCCAAGCTTTGTGATGACAAAGATTTAGGGGGTTATTCTAACTTTGGAGGAGTGTTAATCCGTCCCAAAAGTGACGGTAAAGTGACGGATATACCACCAGCCGTACTACGAGTTCCATAGGATATAATGGACTCGTAATACGGCTGGTGGTAAATCCGTCACTTTTCCGTCACTTTTGGGACGGATTAACACCTCCTCCAAAGTTAGAATAACCCCCTTAGTCTTTTTGAGTGATAGTGCAAAGAGTTAACAACTGAGATGTGAAGTGCATGCTTTTAATTGTAATTGTACATGTATTTATATATCACATACTACAGTAATGTAAAAATATGCCTTTTGTAAAGTCTGAATATTACTAAAATCTATATTCTGAAAGCACAATTTTATCTTAAGCCTTTTTTACACATTTTGTTGCAGTCTATCATATACTGTATGTAATGTAAGCTTAAAATAATGACTTTCATATTCACAGTGCTTTCTGTCACAGGCTGTGAGCACTAAAATACACAAATCACTAATCTCCACTGCACCAATCAAGATTTAATTTTGTGACTTTCTGGTTACACACAGTCCTCTGCAGTGTGTTGAGTAAGAGAGTTTTCATAATGTAATGTAGTGCATTTCTTATTGAGAAATTACTTTTGTATTTATTTTTTATTTAAGCTGTGCATTATTTTATACTTAGCTACCTGACGATAAAAGACAAAAAACTCATAATGTTTTGTTTTTTTTAGCCACACCTTTGACCCTGCCCTCACTAACCCCGCCCCCACTGCATGAAGTATCACAGTTCTCATACATTTTTATATGCACTTTGACTGCTGCTCGTACGCATGTTTCAGACCTGCCAACTCAAAAAAAAAACATGTGAGCAGAGTGGGTGAGACCTTTAGGGAGCAGGGCTTCATTCAAAGAACTGCCTCAGAGCCACTTCGTCCCTTCCCCCCACCAACGACTTTCCATCCTAAAAAGAAAACAAAACCTTGCTGAGACTGCAGCCAATTTCTTTGGGGTTTTCCAACCCCCGTAATGCATATCAGCTGTTCCGAGCCTCCAAAGAGGAGCTGGAGACCCACTTACTGCAGGTGTTTGCAGCTTCACTGGGTAGGCATTTGAGAGAGATGGTAGTGTGTGACACACTGTGGCACTGTGTGAGTTAGCGGTTCTGGTGTTTGTGGGGTACTTTCAGTGCTTACTTTGTACTGTTGTTTCTGGTGCTGAGCACCGGCACTTATTTTTGAGGGCCGGGGCTTATTCTTCTGTCTCAAGCATTTGCTGCAAGCGAAAGACACATATGGGAAAGACGGAAGAAGGGAAAAACGAAAAAGCGTCACAAAGGGAGAAAGTAGAAAGCTGCAAGAGTGAGCCGAAGGGCAGGGAGTGGCTTTATATGGATCGAAGAGGCCTGAGATGGCTCCAGGATTACGCTGCCGCAATATTCTGTGTTCCCACATTTAATTACATCAGGCGCATGTTTAAGAAGAGGGCTTTGGGCACCGGCACGTTTATATTTACAAATTAAGCACTGGGTACTTTGATTACACTAGCCTAACTATGAAGAACCAGAATGCTGCACAGGGTCTTGGAGGACACACAGACGGGCCTACCTGGAAGGGCTGGACTGAGAAACTTAGGACAGTCCTGGCACAAATGATGCACTGCCTCTCTCCACCTATCCTTTCGCCCTGTCCTTCTCTCCTCTCTCTCTGATCTCTTTCTCTCCACTTCCACTGTTCTTTCCCTCTCTGGTCACACCCTGCGCCTGCTGCAATTGACTTCGGGGACCTGGGGAAAGTGACAGAGGCACCAGGAGCCCAAGGCTTTCAAAATCGGCCTCCGTCGGCTCCAGCCACTGGGGAAATGCCCATGGAATAAAAGGCCCGTCTGGCGCATGCTACCAGGTAGAGATCCAATCCCTGGAATTCCTAAGTAATTTGATGTCTTGGAGTGTTACTCACAGATTCTTCTCCGATGGCTCCAGATGTTTCATGTAGGTTTGCAATATACCAATATTAAGGAGACGTGTAGAAAAATAAATGAAAGGCTAAATGGAATTTGAGTCAGTGAGGGAACGCCATCGTTTTGTTTGTTTAGATCCCGGAGAATGACGATCTTTAGTTTCCTTTCAATGACAGGTAAGAGTGAGAACCAAGGCAATGGGAAATCAATTTTTACTGAGCTGCCACCGTCAATAAACTTTCCTCTTACCCTATAACTGAGTCATAAGATGCTCGATTTACCAAGCTACACGTTCTCATAAAATTGCGTTAAGACAAATGGCTGGATTTACGAGTGCAGGGTATTCACAAGACGTAACTTCGGGCTCATAAATACTTTTACTCTCTCTAATTGTTTTACCCCTGCAGAATATTATCCTTCGCTGACATAATTTTCTTTTTCACTAAGTGGTTAGAGGCGGCACTTGGGAGGGCCTCGCTTTGTTAGTTTGTGGTCATTCAGAAACTCCTTTCTGCAGCCTTCTCTGTGGAAATGGTGAGAGACATACTCCTGCAAAGGGTAGAAGTAAATCCCTTTCTACGATAGGAAAAGAAAGGGTAGAGCCCCAACCTTGGTGGGAAGTGTAGGGGAAAGAGTTTTTAAATGGGTAAAAAAGGTTGCTTTGGGGAAAAAGAAAACAGACAAAGTGCCAAGGGTTAAATGACCAGGCACTAGCCATAGCTGAGCCACTGGCAAGTAGATTCCTTGAGTTTGTGTGGGGCAGGCAGTCCTCGCGAGATCCAATGAGGTTGGAGAGGAAAATGTTAGACTCAAACCTGCATATTTGTTGTGTGGGTAGTCTATGAGTGAAGAAGGGTGAGTTAACAGGGTGAGATTGGGAGCCAAAACCATCCCTGGAAAAAAAAATTCAAGCCTTCCCTCTTTGTTCCTTCCCTTCATTTCTCTCTTTCTATCCATCAATTCTCTGTGTAGCTCCTTCTTCTCCTGTGAGCAAGTTTAAGTGAACGAGAGGGAAATGTCTAGCTTGCCAGATGTGGTTTGTGGCCACATACATTTCTCTTACAACCCTAGTCACGTGCCTTGCATTTCTTAAATGGGTGTCAGGCACAGCCCAATGCTTGAGTGGGCATGAGAGGGCCGAGTGGGGTCTGGCCCCACACCTGCTCTCACAGTTAGTTGCTGCTTCGCCCCATATTGTGCTACCACGTGGCGTGTGAGACTCTTGCCAGGAGCAGTGCAGACATGCCTGCTTGTGATGGCATAGGACAGAAGTAACATTACTGATTTATGTTAGTCACTAGGGTTCATGGGGAAGTAAAGTACAGATTGGATGTTATGTCTATGTTTTTACATGGCTTACATGAGAGCCATAGTTGCTCTTCATCCTTTTTGAGCTGCTGTGGCAGAGGCTTTGTAAATAAACCTCTGGCACGTGGCACCCTACCAGCTGTGCGCCTGTCTTTCATATTGAGAGTATACCTGATGGGGTTATCTTGGCCTGACATCGGAATGGGGGCACTTAGATGGCTTATAGACTATGTGATGTGTCCTCTTAGTAAACCTAACCCATGAAACAGCAAGTATTACTTTTCCTGGGCAAGTTGCAGCCAGTCAGAACCATGAGACAGCGCCCCATGCCCAGGAGGGGATGTACAGGGCATCACTGGGGGAACCAGGCTTATATTAGGAGCCAACATAGATAGCACCTGACCTAATATGTGTCTCTACAAGGCATGGCTAATGTTTTTTAAACGTCTTACCTATCAAATGGTAATCATTGACGAAGAAGTCTGAATTATTTGATGACACTACAGTGTCCTTTTTATTATGTGCTCTTCGGCATGTGTGAAAAGCAATGTCCACAAAGTTTTCTGATGCCTCCAGCTGTTTTAGACAATCTGGACTGCAATGGAATGAGACAACTGATAAAGACTGTTAGAGCCCTCCATACTTACCCTTTAATATTCTGATTGCCGCTCATTTGTTGTTATTGTGAAGCACCTTATCTTTTCTTAATACTTTAGACTCCACATCTTCTGTTGGGGCTTGCGCTATACATTTATCCATATGACATTTATATTATTTAGTATTATGCGTAAGCCTCCCACCACAGAGTCTCAATGAGCAACTTCTCACCGCAGAGGTAAGAGTACTCTATTTTAAATTAAAGTTAATTGTGCAATGCTTATTTACTTCAGGCACTTCCCACGCCTCTCAAATTTCTTAATCTTTTATGTTTCAAGTGTGGCACTCCTGTAAAACACAGGCATAGACCAAGAATAAATAAACGAGATATGGCCACAGCTCCAGGGTGGCGCAACCCATTAACAGTTGCACTTACTCCTGCAGTGCGTGTATGTTTGAACAGGCTTGGGAGTTGGCCCCTGAACACCAGATATCTTTTGGGCCTGTGTTTTATTCTCTGCGATCGCTGCCGGGTTCGTACCTCCTACGTCAAGAACCCAGGCATGTGGAGAACGCTGACTTTGTGGTCAAAAGTTCCAGAGAATCTTTCTTTCCTCCCCTTAGTTGCAGTGGTTGAGTGTTCTCTTCTATGGGATCATCCACCAAAGTTTCACCGTCATAGAAAGAAGAGGGATAGAACAAAGAACAAACACCCCGATCTAACAACCTCCAAAGCATTCTTCATTATAAGTGAGATTAACACTGCTAAAAACCAGACCCAAGAAACTCTTCAATATCATCAAACAACACGCAAATCCCTCTTCTGTCCCCTCGATCCCATTTCGAAGGAGAACTGTAAGAAATTCTCCTCCTTCTTCCGTGAAAAAATACAAAATACAAAGACTGAATTTTTCCCTACCTCAAGATCTATCTCAAATGCCATCTGACGACTTAACAAGTAAATGCACAATAACATGGTTGTCCTTCCAAAAGGTCTCAATTATGGAAGTAAAGAAGACCATCTCAGGTCGCAAACCCTCTGCTCACCTCTCAGATCCAGTTTCAGTAAAAATTCTAAGACATCAGTAACTCAATCAACCCATATACCCTATCTGGGTCAAGGCATAGTTACCACTCTACAAAAAAAAAAAAAAAAACACACAAGGATCCAACCCAGAGGCCATAAACATGTTTTCACCAATAACCAGCCTCCCATTTCTAGTGAACATCTTTGAGAACTGCACTGCCAAACAACTATCCCTCCACATCACGGAAAAATAAACTCATGGACAACCTTGAGTCAGGCATCAGAACCAGAGGCAGTAGTGAATCAGCTATTCTTCACATAGTTGATGACGCCCTCCGCGTACTAGACAGTGAAGAATCTTGGTTTCTTGTCCTTCTTGACTTTTAACAGCATTTGATATAGTCAACCATAAAAACCCTCCTAGGGAGCTTAAATATCCTTGAAGAATAGATGGGCTGAGAGGCACTGTCTTGAAATGGACCAACTTCTATCAAGCTAGTAGCTCACATCAAATATAACTGGCAAACTTTCTTTCTAACACCCACCCCCTCACCCAAGGTGTCCCTCTAGGGGCCTATATATGGAGTCTCTTTGTTCCTTGCTGAGACACTCAAACATATCCTTTCACCTCTATGCAGATGACGCAAACCTATACCTACTCTAGTCAAGGACTAGCTTGATGCCGTACTTCTACTTAATTCCACCATCACTGACAGTGCTAAGCCCCTCGGCTTCATCTTAGACATACTTGATGGTCTTGGGTCACCTACCTGGAAGGACACATGTTACTCAATCCCTCCCTAGAGGCTGCCCTATAATTTCACAGTGTACATGGAGTACATTAGACCTCTTCATCCAAAATCAACCCTCATAATGGGAAGCCTTTTTGTCTTTAACATTTGTCCATGATTCTCAATTATTGCTCCTGAAAGCATATTTTGTAATCTAGCGCATGAATCTCCATCTCCCTCCACCCAGTATCCCTCCCTCCCCCTACTCCCTTTTTGTTTCTGTCCCTCCATTGGATTTATCTTTGCTATTGCATATAAAACACATTTCTCCTATCTAGAGACATGTTAACAACACTGATGGTAAGCCTTACCTCCAACTATGCAATAAAAATTCTTGACCACTTTTAATGACTACGTCTTGCTCTATTGCTATTCACTTACTCACATAATTGCAATGAATTTTTTTAATGATTCTTGATGTCTTTTGTTTCTCTCAACAAAAGCTGCCTGGTCACTTTGGGTTTACCCAATTGAAATTGTTACCTATGAATAGTGACTCTTGTATATTTTTTTCTTTTTCTGATTACTACCTGTGTACATGCCTTGATCTGTTATGCTATCATATGCTTTTTTCTCTTTTTGCTTTTTGAATACGTACCTCTATTCAAAATCTCCTAATAAAATGCTTAGGAAAAAAAAACTAAAGTTCAGGACCGCATTAATACCCTTGCCAAAAATGCTTAGCACCAAATCAGCATCCTGAGCGCCTAAAGTTCTTCATCCTGCCTGAAGACTTCAAGATGGTGGTCAAACCCCTAGTCCTCTCTAGAGGGAATTACGGAATCTCTTTTCTAGTCAGTATTTCAAAATTTCCATTTACCCCTTTAAAAGCTGCATTCAGTATTGTGGCCCATCTTAATCACAGGCACAGGAACACCTGCACATCACTGTAATTCATCAGGAACTCAACCGGCTCCCAGCTGAGGCAAGAAGTGTATTCAACCTGGTGTGCATTGGTTCACAAATCTGTTTATGTGGTCCCACCCCACCACCACTATCTCTCAATAATCAGGGCCCATCTTTATGAGGTTCTTAGTGATGACTAAATGGGATACATTAATGTTCAAGATAATTACATATGGAATGAGCAAAGAAGTTATTTTGGATTATGACAAACCTCACCATGACCTAAGCTAGTAGTTGCTATGCAGCATCTCCAGAAGACGAAGGCAGCTATTTTGAAAAGTTGCAAAATGTGAAACAGGAGCGAGTGCTTACTTGCCTGATCTTTGCTCCCTCTTCCCCCAAATTAATAGTCCTGTACTTTACAAGTGCTACTCCTGAGTAGTTCTGCTCCTACATGCTGTTACTTTTCTTCTGTTCATGACTTTTGGAAAAGCTGATCAGCTGTGATTGGTCTCTGGTACTAATGGGCAAGGAGAATGCACCCTTACTGTTGGAATTCAGGAGCCCTATCCACCTTCAAGTATTTTCAGTGCTTATTTTACTGAGGAAGAAGCCAAGGTGTCCCTGTTTTGTTTTGCTGATTATGTTAAATTATAGCTCCCTTTATTCATGAAAGCCCGCTTCTCTCTTGACAGTAACAGAGAACAGGCAATGTTAATAGAACGCTCATTGACAAATAATGAAACAAGTTAGAACATGAAAACTGAATGAGAGGCTGTGCTGGCAAGGAAACTCCCTGGCGCCATTCACCTGTTGGCAGTCAGCACCAAATGTTGTTTCTATTGCACAACATGTCATCAGGGAACATTCTGAAGCATGAAACTGTCAACTTCTGCACAGTGGAAGATCGGTCATGCTAACTTTGAATGGAAGAAGTCGGGTGAGTTTGCAAATCTCTACCAAGTGGGAACATTTACAGCATAATGCGAATTTGTGTGAAGAAACTGGCTGCGTCCACCCCTACTCAGAGGCAGAACACTTCACTACACCATGGGCAAAATATGCTTTGGCTCAGTGGAGTGCACTATTTTATTCATTCATTAAAGTTTTACCACTAACCATCAGCAAAGGTGTATTCATTTTACATGCAGAGCTACTCAATGGATATCTTAATATTTGTATTTCTCACCCACAACAGATGTTCCCTGTATTTGATAGGATGTCACAATTTCATTGAACACATTTCGCTAGTCCCCCCTTCCCACCGAACTAACAATTTCCGAACCCTCTAACACCCAGATGTGAATATTTTTGGGCTGTGAAATCTACTCCCACTAACAGCAGATATCACACTTGTGGGGTACGTGTTGTATGCAGTGGCAATCTATCCCAGATCCTGCACAAAGTCAGCTGGTTATAGATGTCTTATTTTGTAACATCTTGGGCAAAGAAAGCACAGATGTGTGTTAGTCTGACTCCTGAAACCCCTCCGGGTTGCATAAAACAGGTTGGAGTAACTGCGACCATAACGCTAAAAGGAATGACAAAGCCATTGAAATTACGTAGAACATCCTTGTGTGACAAAGGTGCAACATTGATCAGGAGGCTAAGCTATAATAATCTGCGTGTACATTGTTTTAATAGACATAGAAGACATTTACAGTTTGCGTGGTTGTACCTCTGAATATCGCCCCGCTGAGTATTGTGGTATAAGAATATCGAGGACAGAATATCAAGGATTAAAATATCAGATGGTAAGTGCATATAGGGAAGTATGAATTTACTTATCCTAACTCTACATTTGTGTACCTTGAAGGAATATCTATCTATCTATCTATCTATATACACACATATATATATAAATCTAGAGCGGTAGGAATATAATATGTAGACTTAATAACTTTACGATAATTTATTTTCACTATATTGTCCTCAATATTGAACGCCATTGGTATTATGCTGTCAATATTCATTGTGCACATTCACAAGCTCCACTCCACCTCTGTTAGCCAAAGAAACCTTCAAATAAACCCAAAGGACAAACTGCTGTCAGCCCAGCCGAAGGAACCATTGTTTCACTTCTCCAGCCTTCCCAGGCGGGCAATGTACAGGGTCAGTCACTGGTGGAGCAAGCAAATTTGGACCACCTTATGGCACTACTTAACCTATAGGAACCATTGTTTTACGCATGCTAATGTCCATAACCTTTTGTAGGTCATCCACATTTAGAGGGAATGAGGCTGACCCTGTAAGTGACAGCCGTATCTACGGTGGGCTTCAGCTGGACATGGACCATGAACCATAGCTACAGCTCCGGGTGTTAGCCGTAGAAAGGATGCTGACAGTCCCCCAGATCCTGCAACATTCTCCTCACCTAGCCGTCTTTCTGCCCCCTTTCACCTGATGCTCGGTTTGCCACTCTGCCCCCTCCTTGTTAGATGCCAAGCTGGGGCTTCTTGGTTTGGGCAGAGTCTTCCACCTTTGCCTCTGAAGTATCTCCTGACACTTATCCTACACCTAGTCTCTGGCTGAGGGTGCAAAACTATGCTACTAGAGTACTAACAAAAATGATTAGTAAGCAAGCACTCTAGTTACAACCTGCTACTAGTGTAAAATGAGAATAAAATGAATAAAGCAAAACACTGTGGGCCTTATTATGAGGATCAGCAGCCTTGCGGTGGTGGTCTGACCACCACATTACAACCATGGCTGGCGGACCTGCCAGGAGCCCGCCGTTCCCGACGAGGTGATGGTGGTCAGAGTTGTAACCAGCCGGGATGGCGCTGAACTCCGCACCGCCTGCCAGAATCAACCCCACTTTCTGCCAACCTTTTCATGACGTGGACCCCACCATGAAAAGGCTGGCAGAAAGCCAGTGCCGGGGTGCACAGAGGCCCAGCACCCTCGGAAAGTCCACCCTCCGATGGTGCTGGAGTGCTCCCTTAAAGGCCCCAATGCCAATATCCTAGCACTGTTTCTGCCGGTCAGCCAAGCGGGCATTGTAGTACGCTCAGGGGGAAGATACTAGTATGATGATGGCGTCCTCCTCACTGCTTTTGCGATTCACTTTTAGGACCGTCAAAGTCATAATGAGGCCCTATGGCAAATCTCTGCTAATACACACCTAACTGGCATCACATCTAGGTGCATCAAATACTTTTTCTAGGTCTGGCAGTAGCCAAGACTTTTCGACTTTGGTGAATTTAACTATTTAATGTACTTAATTATAGGGACTTTCAGACAATTCTCTTCATCCTCTGGTCTATTGATATGTCATTTTCATTGTTTTTCCATCCACTACAGCTTACAGTTGGGAGCAGTGGGTCAGCCCAGTTCAGCCATTGGCTACGATCAATGTGGGGGAATCCATTCTGATCTTTCACAAGAAGCACATCTGCACACAAAGCAGTTACTTTCAGCATCAGGGACTAAAACAGAAATGTGTATTTTTAGACCAAAAAAACCTACCTATTTATATTTTATTTTTATTGGTGAGGATCCAGCATCCCCCACAACATGTTATACCTTGGCAAATCAAACTATGCATTGACAAAGCCAAAAGGCTGACTGCCAATCTGAGACGAATGGCTTTGCCAAATCTCTCGCCCCCAATTACTACCCTTGCAAGGGTTTCACAGTTTCCAAGTTGACCTTCAGCAAAGCAATGTTTTTTCTGCATTGCATGACAATTTTTACTCCATAGCAAAATAACTTTTAGTCTGATTGAACAGAGGCAAAGTGGAAAACGTGTGCAGAATATTTATTTTTGGCAATGCTTATCCATGCATGACGGCAAATTGTAATTGTAATTGCAGTATTTAAAAAGTGCCTATATATCAAAAGGCATCTAAATGCTAAACTGAATCAGACTGGATGTGGCGGGAAGACTCAGAGCAGGGGGAACCTAAAGCAATCCTCCGACTCAGGGACAGCCTAGTTATAAAATTACCAAGTTTTAACCTGCCTGCGGAATCCCAAATACGCCTTTAGGCTCCCGATATATTCCGGAAGGGAATTCCAAAGCCTGGCTGCAGCCACTGTGATGGCCTGTTCACTCCCATCTAGCTTTCCTGCACCTATGAACATCCATCTTACAGCGGCCTCTTCGGGGCATACCAATTAAAGGCCAACCTAAGGTATGATGACTCTTAAGTGAAGGGCCTTACAAACCAAACAGATCTGAAGCTTATTTAGGGAGAACTGATTGACATTTAAATACAGGGTGTTACAGTAGTCTAAGAGGAAGGTGGTAAGCACAATGACCACTGACACCCTGAGGTCTTTCAGGAGGAATGGCACGATCTTCTCCAAGATCTTGATCCACAAGCAGGAGCTCACAACTCTAGTCACCTGGGTGTCAAAAGTCAAGGTGTTATCAAATATCACACCCAGATTTTTGGCCATAGCCTCCAAGGTAGGAACAATGCCACACATTTCTGGCCAGCAGCAGCTGTTCCAAATGGAGCTATCCTGCCCAAAAATCCAGATCTCGGATTTCTCCCAATTCATTTTAAGCCGGGTCTCTCTCATCCACTTCGAGATCTCTATCATACATGCCCTAAGCCTATCGGCCATCTCTTCCCAGTCATCGTAGATGTGAACGATGATCCAAGTGTCATCCGCATAGGATGATACCAGAAAGCAAAATGAGCCCACCAATTTTGCTAAGGGGGTGACATATAGATTGAATAAGGGCGGACTTAAAGAGGACCCCTGCGGAACATCACAGGGGAGCTGAAAAGGAGTTGCTCTAAAATCCCCACAACTGACTGTAAGCGTTCTGTCGGACAGGAAGGACTCCAACAATGCCTTGTCTTTCAACCCAGCCTGACGCAGTCTTTGCACTACCAACGATGGAGATATGGTGTCAAAGGCTGCGGACCAGAATAGCCACACCACCCTGGTCAACGTGCCTGTGAATGGGCTCAGCAGCTCTGATTTGGTGCCCCTGAACACATTTTGAGAAGGGTCCAGGAGTTCTTGATCCAGGAGAAACTTGGCTAATTCCTGATTTATCATCTTCTCCAAGATTTTAGCTGGAGTAGGCACCAACGAAATAGGGTGCAAATTATTTAAGTCACTATTGGGATGACAACAGCCTCCTTCCAGCTCTGCGGAAAAACGCCAGACTCCAAAACCTGGGAGTAAACCTTCTCCAGGTCCTCTGCAATGAGGGTAGGAACCAGTTGCAGATGTCCGCAGAATGAGTCTCTGCAAGCTTACCTTTTACTTAGTTTTTCTATGTATCATGCACTGTACGTGAGAGGAACAGAAGTTGTTTTCTCCAAAGAGTATCTTATGCAGAACTATTTTGGTACTGCTAAATATACGTGTATATGACCTCAATTTGTTGAAGTTGCTAGACATTTGTATGCAAGTACAAAGTGAAAAATGTGCAACCTTCACAAAGTTATGAAGGTTTTCACAGACCTTTACGAAGGCAGCAAAAAAGAATTATGAAATTTCACAATCACCTAACTAATTCACATGTGTATCTATTCATAATGTATCCAGGAGAGTAAAAAATAAGATGTAAACTTCATTATTTGCATACGAATTATGCATCAAATCTGGCAATGTGAATTGTTTTGCAGTAATGAAGCACAATGTACATTTTGTATGTAATTCGTCCTCTTTTCTCTCTTGGCACTAATATTCTAGAAAACTAAAAAAGTTAACCACATGCAAACCTATTTTCCTCTTTCCATTTGTTCTTGTGCAGTGTAATATTATTTGATCGTTTCTCTCTTTCTTTCCTTCAGTCTCAAATGTTTTTTTAGGGTAAATACAAGTACCTTGCTCAGAACAACCCACAGCAGTATTTGTATGTGGCTCCAATTGTGGGTGTCCTAGGACCAGTTGGGCACGCTATGCTTCTAGGCACAGTGAGCACAGTGAGCTGTCCCCTGCAGGCAACAGCCTTATCTCAGACCTTCCAGAGGACAAAATCAGAGGGGGGTCATCAGCGACCCCCATCTTCCACCACAAACCTGGCGCTAAAGACCATCACATAGAAGATCAAGTGAAAGACATGCAGGGCAGATGGTGCACATATATGAACACAAACCTGGTGGCTTGGGGTGATAAAGAAGGGAGACAGACATAAGATACATGAATTCGTGGTTCATAACAGAAACCAGGGCCAGTTTGGTTCTGAAGGGACTCCTGTGCTCTCAACACCAGCAGCCAAAATGAATCACAGAGTGCTGGGACGAAGAAGAGCTTCACTACAGTTGCCAGAATGCCCTGCCCCGCCCCCTGCCCATCACCTTTGTGTGCATTCTCCTATAGGGTGCGGCCTGAAGCTCAGGCTTTTGGACTTTTGACACAAAGTAGGGCTTCATGTCTACAACATGCAAGAAAAGAACACACCTTCCCCTCTGGACAGACCCCTTCAAGTGAGAGAGGCCTGTCTTCATGACTGTGCATGCTCCAACGTCCAGAGGAGTGCAGTTTCTCCCGACAGGTGAGTGACTCCTTCGCTCACCTCTGGTGCTTTGTCCTGGTGGCTCTTAATAATGCTCTGTCATGAGCACGGCCAAGGGGCAAACTTCCCTGGGTGGGCACAATAAGATGGTGTTATCGCAGTTCAGGAAGGACGGAAGTCAGTGCCCTTTATGGAGAGTCACAGTTTTTGGAACACAGAGGGCCTAGCCAAGTGGCACAATCAATCAGGGATTTGTAAAGCGCGTCTACTCATCCGTGAGGGTCTCAAGGCGCTGGGGTGTGAGGGTGCTGAGGAACCGTCAAAAAGCCAGGTCTTGAGGTCCTTCCTGAACTGTGACAGGGTGGGAGAGACACACCCCAGAGAAAGAAACACTAGGTGCTATATTCTATTTTAAACACACGGACCCATACTAAAAAAAAAAAAAAAAAAAAGTGCCAGAATGTTGTGAATATTTTGTAAAATGGGGATATATTTAACAAATATTCCTCGTTTGCTGTCAATCTTACCAGGCTACGGCAGATGTGAAGTTAAAAGCGGCCACATCTGAGGTGGCCGTAAATTAATTTCACTCTCTGCTTCCGGTCAAAAGGTTTTCAGTGCGAGAAACCTCGAGTTGTCGGTCACCTTTTAGAGAGCAATTGAGGCTAAATTCTCTGTTTTACAGTTTTACAGATTTGTATGCTTTTAATCCACTAGAGGGCAGCACAAAGCAACATCTGAAGACGTGGGTACCTAATGAGGCTGACTCAAGCTAGCCAGGTTTCTTAGGAAGTTCAACACATTAAGGATGTGAGGCAATCCTTCGTTTAAGCTGACAGTTACCTAACACCAAACCAGTGTTCATCATGGGTGAAATTTGTAAATGAAAGCCACAGTGGCTGAGTTAGCTATTGATCCAAAGATATCTGAATTTTTAAAGCGCAGAGAACACCAAAAACACGATTTTATGACACTTGCAAAAACTTTCAGAAAGTAATATGGCAGCAAATAAAAAGGGATGCAGAAATAACTTTAGGGGTGCAGAAAGAACTTGAGGTGAAAGTACGAACAGCCCCGGCATAAAAGTTACCAGATTTGGAAAACCTTAAAACGCAACATTCCACGAACAGAGCAACAAGGCTACAATCCTGCATCGACCCGGAGCACCGAACGACTTAATGTGAAAGTAATAAACCAACATGGAGAAAAAAAGCATTAAGGGTAATTAAGTGAAACTTTAAAAAAACATTACCATCTACCTTAACTTGATATCTCATAAAGGCTTCCAACTAATCCTGCATGCGCCACTGCGCATGAAAATGTGGCTCGCTCTGTGCTCGTCGGCCCCTTCTGAAAATCAGTATGTGCTAAATTTACAGAAATTGACCAGGACAAATGGTGAGAATCTGCCACTGTCCCTGCAAATCGGGGATGCTTGGCCACCCTATCTTTACCACATTGCATGTATGCCGAGGTGGAAGCACCGGGAGAAGCATTGAAGAGGGGGTGCAGTTCTTTGCCGTCTTTTGTGAGAAACAAGTCCACCAAATAGTTGACTCCGACAACTTAGATAGTGCACAGAACGTAGGGCCTGATTCTGAGCTTAGCGGGCACACCGCCAGCCCACGGTGGCAGCGGTCACAAACTGTCCACCCAGCTAGCGGCATGTCGACAGCCGAATTCTGACTTACCAGCGGGGCTGGCAGTGTGTTGGTGCCGCAGTCATGGCCGCAGCACATTTTAGTTCTAGTGAAAGCCTGAAGCCAATGCCGGCCATGCTGCGGGTCTGTCAGCCAGTCAGGCGCACTGTGTCCCTAGCAAGTGACACAGTGCGCGCATCCAACCGGTCAGCATTGGGGGGCTGGGAGGCAGTTCCAGAAGGCTGGGAGGGCATTCTGGAAGGTCATAATCACCCTAGGGCCATTGTTATGTTCCTATCTTTGCCTTTCCGCCAACTTTGACAAGGCGGGGACCCCGCCAGGTGAAGGTTGGCGGAAAGGCAGGTCCTGATCAGCCCGGCGGGTGATGTTGCAGGCCCGCCCCCATTGACCGCCTCCATTGCAGCGCCGCTGTAGACCAATGCCAGCAGTCGTGGCGCTCTGGAGGTGGTGTCACCGCCATAGTCATCATTGGGCCATCAGACTGCCGAGGAAGTGGTGGTCTGACCACTGAAAGTTCTATAGTGGAACTCTTCCCGCAGTGTTAGCAATCAGCCCCAAAGTCAATGAATGCTTTACACTCTTGACCTGATTCAGCTAATGTTGCCACTTAACTGTTTTGTGCTGGTATGATCAGTGATTTAATGTTAAGGTTCACAAGTTACGGAAATCACCTAAAGCAGGCATTTTGACCCCTTATTCAGTGGCTGTTTAGAACAGTAAATTTAAGAAGAAAGCACTTTAAAATGTGTTCTATAGCTGCCTTAATGATCCCTGACCGATAAGGGAAACAAAGACATAACGATCAGGTACTGAGTACCTGCACTTCCTGAATTTGAAATGGAAAATACCTTCTCTTCTCAGCACTCCCACAATACGTTTAATGGGAGAGTATCAGCACTTGTCAGGAGCACACAGGTTCTCCAAGCAATGAGTACCTGCACTTCTATATTTCCATTTAAAGCACTGACTTTTAGTGATCCAGAATCAATGGCTAAATACTCATAATTATGCCCAAATGAGTACCACCACCCCCTACCCTACTTAATACCATCACCCCCATGTTCTCTCTAAAAGATTCATTCATCACTGCAGTTTCTCATTGCTCCAAGGAGACAGCTTTCCATCATGGTCTCAATTGGCTCCAAACTAGACCATTGCAATAGTCATTATCTAGGCACAAAAGCCTCCTCAATACCTGGTGACAAATTGTTCTAAATGAGGCTGCTCACCTGCTGATAGTAGCTTCAGCAATGCTACGGCCATGCCTAAACTCTGTCACTAGTTGTTAATCAAACAACAAATCACACTAAAAGTTCCTTGTATTGTGCACTGTTCTCTTTACAGTGGACCCACAGTTCTTACTAAAAGGCTAATGAAATACTTTTCTTCCAGTGGGCACCAATCCATGGCCCAGATATACTAATGCTTTGCTCTGGGTTTGCATTACTTTTGTAACGCAAAACCAGTGCAAAGTGTTATGCTGGGATTTACTATGAATTGCAAATCAGGATGTACGTGGATACTGTTGCAAAGTTGTGCTAAACACTTCTTTGCGCTGCTTCGTGTCAAGGGGTCGTTCCATGGGTGGCACATGTGCCCGCTCCTATGCCACCATCCAAGGGTTTTGATGCAAATCACCATCTACTTACAACTGTAGGCAGGGATTTGCACCAAAATAATACAGCTCATCGAAGCAGGCAAAACGGTGATAAATGTTTTTATTTCTTCTTGTTTTTCATATGGTGCATGTGTGCTGCATTGTACAGCACGCAGGCAAAGCAGGAAAAGTGTTAAAAGGTAGCTTTTTGTAGTGGAAGAGACACCTTCCTGTACAACAACTATAACTTAAAGATCGAACAAACCCTTGCACTGTTGTGCAAGGTTGTGTGCATATGCGTCAGCGCAGGGAGAGAGAAAAACAGCGCCATACCTTAGAAAATATGGGGCCTTATTTATACTTTTTTAGCACCGCATTTGCGTCAATTTTTTTACGCAAAAAGCGGTGCAAACTTACAAAATTCAATTATATTTTGTAAGCTTGCGCCGCTTTTGTATCAAAAAATGACACAAATGCGGCACTAAAAAAGTATAAATCAGGCCCATGGTGCTGTGCTGCTTAATCCTTTTAATGAAGTGGCGTAACAAAGGCCCCTGCAGCCTCTGCAGTGCGTGGGTCCCCGAGCTGCATGGGGCCCCCTCAGCACAGTACACAGTGCACACTCAACGGGTCCCTGAGTGCAGATGGTAGGGGGCTCCTTACATGTACTTTGCAGGGGAATTTTTGTACACCACTGCTTTAACACAAACCAGCACAGCAGCATTAGTTACTGTGCTGTATATTTTTGTGTAAATCTGGTCCCTGGTTTTCTGCTCAGTTCTGTGTCCTAAGATTTTAGATAGCCTGCCTAGGTGGCAGAGCTCTTCTGTGCAGGCTCCCTCTCCCTGGAACAGTTCTACGGTCTTCAAACTATGTCTAATCACTCACTGTCCAGTGAGTGAGCACCTTTCATAACTGCATCTTTTTCTCCTTGTCGGGAGCAGCTCGAAGAGTAATAGTGCAGCCGGATACGTTTTCAATTCAAACGCACGTCAAATTCACCAAAGCTGAGGGACCAAGTCCATAAAATAATCTGTTCCCCATACATACATCTCCACATCTAGGCCCAAATTTATGAGATTACGGTGCAGGGCAATGCAGCCAGTCATCTTACTGTGCTGCCCCACATCAAAGGGCACGGGCAGGAACGCGATGTATGTAAGCAATACACTGAATTCTCGTCCCTTCCCCCTGTGCCCGCTCAGTCTAGGCAGCCTAGCCCCATAGCATGCCCCTTGCACCACTGCACAAGGGTGTCTGCGTTGCATGCAGAATTGTTTTTGTGCAGGAAGGGTCACCTTCCTGCCAAAAAACATCCCGGAAGGCTTTTTCCTCTTTCTATGCTTGCTTCAGAATGCAGCACGCTGAGAGAAAAAAACTAATAGAAATAAAGATATTTCTCCTTGTTGCGCCTCCCATAGGTGGCATAACGTTTTGACGCATCTCCAGGGTAACAAGGTCTTGTAAATATGGGATGCATCAAAATCCATGGGTGCTGCATGGGAACGCCCACTGCAATGCCCATGGAACGTCTCCCTAGCACAAAGTAAGGCAATGCAGTGATTAGCGCTGCCTTGCCTACTCCATGTTTAAAGGGCCGTGAAAAGCCATGCACAGTGGCTTTGCGTGGCTTCATAAATATGATTTAGGAGTTTGCGCGGCTCTTGTGTCAAAAACAGTGACGCAACAACGGCGCAAGGCCCTCGCAAATATGGACCCTAGTTTGTGCATATTGCTGACTTGCTCTGATCACTGGTCACAAATTCCACTTTTGGCTTGATTAATCCTTCATATTTCCAAAGCCGAAAAAATATTCACTATTATATTGGGCAATAGTACCATCGGCTTTTGTTTACAGCACTGTGAACCGACAAAACCTTTGCAGTAAGTGCAATAAAATATTATTAGTGTTACTATTATTTTTGACAATAAAATGTATTTTAATAACTTTTCTTTAATAGTCTTACATACTCTTAAAGTCAAAAAAAATTTTTTTATTCAATTGGGCACTAAAAGCTCCTGCTTTTCTTTATGGCACTATGCCCAGACAAAGCAATGGAAGTGAATGCTATGTATTAGATGAATGTGTTACTATTAATATGATTATTATTGTTGATTTTGTGATTTTTGATCCTCTTGTTTATTGCTATCACTGCTTTTCAATTTCAGCGCAGAAGTAGATGTTACTGTAATATCTAATCATAAAATATCTATAATGTCTAAAAATAACTTCAACCAACCCAAACTCAGTCTTGCTAAAATATATTTTGCATGGAAACATAGGGCTTAATTTACGAGCTTTTCACACAGGGCAGCGCCACAGGCATTCTTGCCCTGTGTCAAAAGAAAAGGGTAGGAATCTATAAGATACAGCGCATTCATGTCCTTTTTGCCTGTGCTGGTGCACGATGGGCTGCCATGAACCAACGCAGGTACCCCTGCACCATGATGCAAGGGTGTCTGCGTTGCAAGGATGATTGTTTTTGTGCCAGAAGGAACACATTCCTGCACAAAAACAATACATTGAGGTGTTTTCTTCTTCCTATGTGTGCTGCAGCATGCAGCACACATCCAAAAAAAATGAGGAAAAATAAAGGTATTTCTCCTTGGTGTGCCTCCCTTACGCCTCGCATAGGTTCTTGACTCTTTCCCAGATTTACTAAATCTCGTACATCTAGGAATGTGTCTCATGCAATGAGTGTTACGTGGGAACATCCACTGTAACACCCACGGCACATCTCACAGGTTGAGGCAACACCGCGACTTGTGCTGCGTTGCTTCAGTCCATATCTACAAGGCCATGAAAAGCCAAGCGGGGTGGCTTTACGTGGCCTTGTAGATATGGCCCAGCAGTGTGCGTCGCCGGACCGTCACTAAAAGTGACGTTCTGGCCGCGCACAGGGGCTTGCAAATACACCCCAAAGTATAGATGAAATAAGAAAATATAATCCTTCAAAACTCGTGATTTAAGAATAAGTTGGACTATCTGACACTGAAGGCTAGGTTACAGAAGAAATTTGTGCTTTCTTCACTCTTGAGATACCCAACAGAACACATCCTCGCTGCAGATGGAATCTAACCCACCTAAAAGGGGGTTTTGCACCCAAGAATCTTGAGCCTCTGAGTTGCAAAGCCTTGAAAGCTAGACTAAGTTATTCTGGCACTTGAAGGAAACCAGTGGTGTTGGTAAAGGTTTTGGGTTATTCTATTAATCTTCATCTTAGGCTTTTTCAGAGAACATTTTCATTGGATAAGGAACATGTCAAACTGGAGGTGCTGTCCTTAGAAGAGTGAGGTTTTTGGGGTCTGGTTGAGACCTGATCCCAGAAACCAGCTAGTGATTTGGTTAGGGTGTAGGGCAAGTATTAGGCAGAACAAAACAGTTTCCTTATATCAAACGTATTCATATATTTGACACATTTACAATTTCCGAAATTGCAACATAAAGAGGATGATTCGTAAAAAAAAAATAGTAAATCCAGACATGCCTATGCATATGATTTGCAAATATCTGCTAATTGTATGATTATAAAATTACGAGGGTACTCTGGGTAATATTTAATGTTCCATGATATACAAATATCAGTTCTAACTACAAAATTCCAAATAATTTGTGTCAGAGGGTTAGGGTACATATGCAACTGAACATTTTCCTTTGTTCTTAACATACATGGCAATAAGTTTCCATATACTGTATTTGCAACTGCCATGTTTCGAAGCTCAGTCCCTCGCTGCTTCACACAGTTTTTCAGTAATGTTTTCACTAATGTTGGCAAACCTGTTTTTTAGGCCTGTGTTAGCTATGTTCTTTTGTTTTGGATAATAATGTATAAACTATGAATACTTGCATGGACTTTAGCTCAGTACTCTTCATCTAATAGTCTGCTACAGTGTCCTTCATATTTTGCTTTCAACTACCACAGCATGCAGCATGGAGAATGGGGCACAGGGTCAGCCTGCTTCACCCATTGGCTGGCCTGACTGTAATTGACCGCATTCGGCTCTTGCACAATGTGTACATCCTACAATAAGTAGTCCCCTTCAGTGCCAGGGACTTCTGGTGCAATGTGTTGTTTTAGATTAAAATAAAATATGTATATATTTCAACTTTTAGACAAGGGTTATTTTACTTAGATAAGGGACCGATAGCTTGTTCAATGCAACTACCAGGTTACTTGGTCTCCGTACAAAAACCATTTGCAAACAAACTAAGCATTGGCAAAGACAAATGATCAGCAGCCAATGCCGGACCTATTGGCTTTGCCAATAATTGTTTTAAGTGTCTCTGTGCTGAAGTGAGAACTTCAGGGCCTCTAGAAAAGGCAATGCTTGTAGTCACACTATGGGGGCTTCCAGTGTTGGGTGTTGTGGAAGAACTCTGATGGGACGCTTGAGATCAGGAGATACAGACAGAGCACAGAGCGACCAAATCAAATCCCTGCAGTCATTTCTCTTCCATGTTGGACTGGACATGAGGTTGCATGGACTTTTCAAATTTCACAAATACTACATAGGGCAAACTCAGGGAACTTTGCTCTTGTCTGTTTGCTGCGAAATTCCCCAAACAAGTCCACGTACGCATTATTAAAAACAGCCCTGGTCCTAATGTGATGTAATTCCTTCCTCTGCACCCCCTAAAAAATAAGGGTAGATACTTCCTTGCACTTCTAAAAAAATAAAGCCCTTCATTCTTCAATTCGCACATTTCAGCAGCAAATGATAGATGTTACTATTAACCAATCTAATGAGGCTCAACTTTTTTTAACTGTATTTTTAAAGCAGATTTTCACCTGATACCACCTTGGCACTGAAAGGTGCAAGAACCGAGGTAACCAGTTCATACTCGTTATAGTGAAGAAAAAACTACGATTTTTTAATGTTGTCTATACTGATTCACTTCTCAGTGGTGGAGAAAGAGTGGTCCACAGTTTTGATGTTGCAACACAAAAGGCTCTGTCACCCAGGATAGTTTGCTTGAAGTTGGGAACATTTAACCTACAGGCCTTTTCTGATCTAAGATTAGCCTTGAATTGTAAAAGTAGAATCTCCTAAGGAATCTTTCTTCTATACGCTGATTTACAGATCAAGCATAAACCAGTGAACTTTACCCTTTGTCCACAGGCAGCCAATGTAGTTTCACCAAACCAAAGGAGGTAGAGTCTGATTTCTTGACATTCAGAATTAATCTGGCCATTGCATTCTGGACTAGCTGCAATTTCTTTAGAGATTTACAAGGTAAACCAAAATACACTGCATTATATTAGTCAGGGCTGGTCCAAACAAAAGCACTTAGTGCCATATATACGAACACATTTTCCCATTGACACAGAATGGGAAAAACCCTTTGGTACATCTGGCCCTTAATGTCTGAACCCTTTTTGAATCATTGAGCAAACATATAACTCTCTTTAGAAACTGCATGTGGAAAAGACACACTTTAGACTTTATTTGGTCTTCTAAAGAGAAGTTATTAAGAATTATCACCCCTAGATTTTTTACTTTTTAAGCAGGCAAGTTTTTTTATCATTGAAGGATGCCAGAAGTTGTAATTATAGATCTGAGTCTTTCTAAAAGGCAACAGGACCTCCGTTTTGCCTCATTCGTTTTCAAGCCATCCAAATGTATACATCTGCTAAATATGTCCTGAGAATGTCCACACTCAAGTCCAGGTTGTCATTAATTCTAAACAACATTGGAAGAGTGCCAGGCTGAAATGGCCCTGCTGGGAATCAAACTGGCAATCTTCAGATCACCACAGAGGTCAGGAGTCAACCTTTAACTTTCTTTATATTTTTTGTGGATATTACTCATGTGATAAGCAACAGAGTGAAGGTTGAAATAAACACTTTCAAACATATATAGGCTATTCTCTTTGTACAGCACATGTGTGTGTGTTATTCTAAAGGACACAACTGAGTTTGAATTACCACTACATCCATGGCCCCTTTTACAGGACTGTTAGTAGCCGAGAAAGTACAGACACCACACAGACTAGTATGTCAAGTGGGGTTGTGTGGGGCTACAATAAGCTGGACTTTCACTCTAAAGTATTGCTGCACTTAACTAAGTCCAGGCGCCCGTTTACAGGAACACCAAATCTTACAGAGCTAGGCCAAACCCCTAGTTCACAGAACAAACTGGCTTTGCATAGGTTTGTCTGTATGAGGAAGGCTATATTTTATGGGTGTTCACCAGATTAACAACGTTGAATCCTATACTACCACAAAATTTCCTAATTACCACTAACAACTATGAAAAATCTGGCAACCTGTTGGACTGCACATGGACAAGAGAACCCTACGCAATTAAAGTTCAGCAGATACATTTTCTATGATCTTTGACTGGCAATCCCTGTTGGCTGTATATTAAAATAGTGTACAGAAATATCATCTGACATAAATATTGTGCCCTGAATATCATTTATAAAAATATTACCCCAGGGCATGTAGATTGTCTATTATGAACTCCAATGGGGGGATATTTTTGCAAACAATATTTGAGACACAATATTTGTGGTAGACTATATTCTGACAAGGATATTCCAGTACCACATCCATTTGGGGTGCTTATAATTGTCAATAGTGTGCGCAAAGTATTTTGTAATTCAATTCCAAAGCGATTAGTATAGAATTTTGTTGTTTGTGTAGGTGAAGCTGGGATTAAGAGAGCAGGTGTCCTAGTTCAAGGGTAAGCAGCTTAGCGACTGGACCACATCTCCTCCTCCTGATGAAATGTACGGGACCCATAGATTAATCTAGTGACTGCATGCTGTATAGCCTTGAAAAGCTGTTAGGGTGAGCAAGTAGGTCAAAACAGTTATGGAATTATGGATAAGTATCTGTGAACAACAGGGATGTTTTTCACGGAGAGGTTCTGGGTGACATTAAATCTAGACAACAAGAGCGAAGTTTGAGTTGTTTATGATGTCATTCAGAACCCAAGGTGAAAAACATCCCAGATGGTCATGTTGTAGTCTTCTAGCATTTTCTGTTATGTGTGATCCCCAAAATCATCAGCCTCCGCTTCCAATGCAGGGGCAGAGGAGTAATGGGATGACCTATAACATGTGGCCTGCTCTCCAAATGCTGAAAAAACATGGCCTCCTGTCACCATCCTCAGCATCCTCTGAAAACTGACCACCCCTACACAACACGAAATTAAAAAAAATACCTGGAGAGGAGGAAGAATATGGGCAAGACCAACAACCGCCAATCCACTACGGCGCTTGGGTGTCTGAAGACACTGACAAGGGGGAAGGAAGAACCAACCTTTGGGGCACTAGAACAGGGGGTAACCAACTTGGCTACTCACAACTGTAATACCA
Organism: Pleurodeles waltl; assembly: GCF_031143425.1. NCBI lineage: Eukaryota > Metazoa > Chordata > Amphibia > Caudata > Salamandridae > Pleurodeles > Pleurodeles waltl. The sequence goes on along the minus strand of NC_090449.1, from coordinate 1,006,289,045 downwards.
CTGCAGTGAATAACTATGGGCAAGACCAACAACCGCCAATCCACTACGGCGCTTGGGTGTCTGAAGACACTGACAAGGGGGAAGGAAGAACCAACCTTTGGGGCACTAGAACAGGGGGTAACCAACTTGGCTACTCACAACTGTAATACCACTGCAGTGAATAACTAGGGATTTGTAGATCATCAATATTTTCTAATTCTGAGAGCTTTATCATGCTTAGTTTTGTCTCAAGTGGTTTGCAGTCTGGAAGGTTCTCGGCCCTCTTCAAGTTCAGAGTTAATGCATTTCTGAGTTGTAGATAACAGTAGAATTGCAATGTGAGGGTCCGAACTCCTCCTGGATATAAGTGCATGACCGCACCTACTTCTGAATCACTATTGCATCCATGGAGGAGACCTACCAAGCATTGTACCCGTCGAAGCCCCGTAAGGCTGTCACTTGAAGCATGTGTGTGCCATGCCACAGTAATATTTTACCCATCAGCTTATTCTGTCACAATAAACTTCCAAGGAATCCCTCTGTATTTGATAAACCACTTATGTGGTGGGTAGCGGTATATCTGGAGGAGGGCTCCTGTCCTATTAAAGGTGGATTGGTGCACGTTCACTCATCGCCACAGTTCACTCCTAAAGTCTGGTCAGACCAAGTCCAGTTCAAAGAGCGATTCACTGGCTAACTAGGCAGATCAGTAGAAGAAAGACACATCAGTCATCTCTTTGCCTCCATCAAATGTTTATTTGTAGCACTTCGTGTTGGCCCCTGAAATACCCTAGTGCTCCAAATAAGAGCCCACACAATGAAATAAATGTGAGAGAATTATGTATGGATAGCTCTGTGTGATGTAAAGGAGCCTGGGCCAAGGCAGCCATTTTGGAAAGAGACACTCTTCCCATGAAGGGCAAGGGAAAGGGGACCCACTGCTGGAGAACATTAGGGCCACATTACCCATCCAGACCTGCAGCTCTGAGTCTGCAACGAATATCCTAGGTATTTAAAGCTTCCCCACACCACCTGAAAGTTAGGACATGATAATCCATGCTGCACACCTTCCTCCCTCCCTACTGGGAACAAACCAGACCAGTGGTTCCCAGCCCTTTGACATCTGTGATTCGCATCTATCAGCTGAATGACCAGACTTTGTTATAGCGGTAACCACCTCTTCTACTATGGAGGCCTCAAACATGGCTTGTGTATGGGATGGAGGCTGGGGGTACTATACTTCCTTGCATATAAAGAATTCCACTGGAAACCCATTTGAACCAGGATTCTTGGACTCATAACTCTTACACTGGAAGTGGCCTTTCCCGCAAGTCCCCATGGACATCAGAAAGCTCACCACGGGGAAGGCAGGAGTAAAAGTAGCCAGCGTACCAGGCGTGCAGGCCCTTGGACAAGTAGAGCCTATGGTAGTAGTCAGCAAATTCCAGTGGGATGACTTGAGGCTCTGTTGTGAACTTTCCTCCAGCTCTTCTCAGACTGTGACTTTCCTCCCGTCTCCTACTCAACCACAACCACAGATCCCCAGCCTTATCCCCATGTATAAGCTCGACACTGAGTCCCCATCCTAATCCCCCGTGCCTCGTCTCCACAGTAGCCGGACTTTAAAACGTTTTTTGCTTAAAAAAATATATTTTTTTAATGATAAACCTTTTCACCTACACCTGGCAGTTTTTAGGTTATTCCATTGCAATTCCCACGATGGATATGGACTTTCTTCGGTTTTTGACAGAAGTATATCTCCGACAGTATCTATTGTGAAAAGGTGCCGGTAAAACGTCTGTGAATACCCACAAACGCACACTTTTGTGTGTGTTAAGGGATGGAGGCAGGCATCCCTCTCCTTACATACACTCAGCTCCCCGAAGCAAACTTTCTCATGCCTAGCATGACAAGACACTGGTAAAACCTTTTACTAATGTAAACTCATACTGTAAACAGCAAACAGGAGTCTACAATCACCAATGAATTTGTTTCTGCGCCTTTTAAATGTGGTTCTGTATTACTAGGAAGCTGACTTCCTGTTTAAAACTAAAATCGAAAGTTAAGATGATTCACTCAGTTTGTGTGTGGAAGGGCACAAGTGATGGGGAAATCTCGCATAAGGCATAAAAATTGCTTACAAATCATTACCTGATTAATTATAAAGTGTGCAAGAAGTGACAATACTACAACCATCCCCTCGAATCATTTGTTAGAGTTACCGAAGGAATGAAAAAACTAAGGGCCAGATGTATCAACTTTGCAAATTGCGACTTGCAATTTGCGAGTCCGAGCGACTCGCAAATTGCAACTCGCATTTTGCAATGCAGAACGGTGTCTCAGACACCGTCTGCGAGTCGCTATGGGGTCGCAAAGACCCACCTCATTAATATTAATGAGGTGGGTCGCAAATTGCGGCCCCATAGCGACTATGGGCACTCACGTATATGGAGGCCTGCTGTAGTCAGCAGACCTCCATGTTCGTGACTGCTTTTAAATAAAGCAGTTTTTTTTTTTTCAAGTGTAGCCCGTTTTCCTTAAAGGAAAATGAGCTGCACTTAAAAAAAAAAAACGAAACCTTTTGTTTCGGAATTTTTTCAGGGCAGGTAGTGGTCCCTTGGACCACTACCTGCCCTGAAAAAATAATTTGGGGTCCAGTCACAAAGGGGAAGGGGTCCCATGGGCACCCTTTCCCGTTTGCGAGTGGGTTACCATCCACTTCAAGTGGAAGGTAACTGCGACTCCATTTGCGACCGCATACGCGGTCGCAAATGGAGTTGCATACCACTCCGACTCGCAAATAGGAAGGGAACACCCCTTCCTATTTGCGACTCTGAAATGCATTTTGCGATTCGGTCCCGACTCGCAAAATGCATTTCTGCATAGCAAACTCAGGTTTGTGACTCGCAAACGGCGATTTTTGCCGTTTGCGACTCGCTAACCGTTTGCTACATCTGGCCCAAGGTTATTTCGATAAAAAGAAAAGAAAAACAGAGAAATCGTAGAATTGAGGAAATCAAGAAAGAAAGAAGATGTGGGTAACCGTGATGTTTGAGGTCAACACAAAGTGCCCAACAGTCCTGTCCATGTGGAAGAATTTATATGCACACACTGTTCACTCTAGATAGGCATACTGTTCAACCAATCGACTGAAACTTCAGCAAATAGAAAACAACCTTTGGTCATTGTATCCGCGGAAGTCCTTTCCTTGATAGCATGATGAAATTCTCCCTAGGATGATACCTATAAAGTGCAAATCCTGGGGGGGGGCGTGACCAAGATGGCGGCGAGATAGTACGTGTTGCTGAGGTTTTCCGTCGCCCGGGCCGACAATTGTGGCGATCGAGTGTGGGGGCCGGCGAGGGGGCTGAGTGTGCCATTGGCGCAACATGGTGCAAGGCGTGCACAGGCGCGCCGCTCCAGAATTGGAGAGGAGGACCAGCAGCAGGGCTAGAGGGGGACCATGAGCGGCCTGATGAGGGACCAGTGGGCCGGACTGCCAGGGATCCCCGGGCGAGCAGACGGCGAGACCCTGGGCCTGGGCGACGGTGACGAGTGGATGATGGGACCTCCGGAGCGGGGCATCTGACCTGTGGCCTGGTGCTGCTCAGGGCCCGGGGGTTCTGAGGAGAGGAGGAAATGACCCGGGGCCTTGTGGGCCTGCTTCGTGGCGACGCGGCAGGACGCGGCTCAAGCATCCTTGGGCCAAGTGATGGCAAGAGCTGAGGCACCTCCCCTGTGCTGCAGACAACGGGGAGGAACTGAGGTGGGCCCTGGGGACCCAATGAGGAGATGAGGGAGGTTGGAGAGTTCGTGATTCTATATTCCAGTCACATAGTTCGGTGGAGGCCATACGGCGGCCCGTTAAAAACAACCTTATTATCGGGGATAATGAGATCTCACCCAATTCATCCATCTCGGATGCCCTTAAAACAGTGGTACGGGGTGAGGTGATCTGCCTCTCCCCTGCAGAGAATAAAGCTCAAAGAGAACTGCGATTGTAGCTCGAACAGAAGGTGGCAGAGCAGGAGCTCATCCACAAACACAAAGGGGCCCCCAGAGTTTGGAGGGAGCTAGAAAAAGCCCGCCTCCAACTGAAGCATTTGGATTTAGACCGAGCAAAATATGCCATTGTAAGACCAAAACATAAATTCTATGTGGGGGGCAAAGGTATGATCCCTCCTCACAGGGGAGGCACGAATGGATCCTCAAATCGCATCTACATTCCCCAAATGTTACCAAACTCTCAATGAGGCCGATGCAACTATAACCACCGACCCCTCCTCCTACATAGATAGGTGTGCCCTTACACCGCTCCCCCAGGCCACTACTGATTCCCTTGACAAACCAATTCAAGTAACTTAAGTTTTCTCAGCTATCTCCAGACTAAAACCTGAGAAGTCACCGGGCTCAGATGGTTTTATGCCACTCTTCTATAAAACCTTTTGCCTTGAGCTAGCACCCCTACTTGCGAGATTATTCACCGAGACCAACTCCGTTTGTGATAGCTTGCTTGACACAACCATTACTGTAATCCCAAAACAGGTAAAAGACCCAGAGGAGTGTGGGTCCTATCGGCCCATCTCACTCCTAAACATAGATACCAAAGTGTTTACAGGCATCTTGGCATACTACCTTAAACCTCTCATGCCTGGGCTGGTGGACCCACATCAAGCAGGCTTTATTTTGCACAGGCAACGCGGAGACAATACGAAACGCCTTCTACATCTTATCGATAAGACACGCTGATCACAGCAGGAGGCGTTGCGGAGAAAGCGTTCTATAGGGAACACTGGCCCTAACTTTTGGAGGTGCTGGTTCGCTTTGGCTTAATTCCTAAATTAATGCGTTGGATAAAATGCATTTACAAGGAGCCCAGGGCCTCCATCCGAGTAAACGTCATGTCCTCTCAACTTTTTCCGATTAGGCGAGGGACGAGACAGGGATGCTCTCCCCCACCCTTCTTTTCGCCCTCTACATGGAACCCCTGGCCCCACACATACATATGAATCCTAACATCATGGTATCAAATTTGGTGGTGACCATCACCTTATTAGCCTATACTTGGATGATGTGATATTAGCCCTATCTGACCCGCTGGTCTCACTTCCGGCCCTAGCTACTTCTCTGCAAGAGTTCGGGAGTATCTCTAGACTTCGAGTGAATACACAAAAATCTCAAATCCTGAACCTCACGGTCCCCCTTGCCCAGGAAGCAGACAAGAGCAGAGCTCCCGATCCCCCTTCCTATAGTCTTCTTCCCATATCCCATACCTTGGAATCGAACTAGCAGGCACCTTATCACGAACCACCCACAGAAACTACGATGCCCTTTCTAAACTCATGTTGGCGGATCTAGAGGCCTGGAGCAAACATAAACTAACATGGCTCGGCCGGGTAGAAGCGATCAAAATGACAATCCTACCTCATATCTTATATATTTTCCAAACTATCCCTCTCTCTCCTCCTGCAAAGACACTAAAAACACAGCAGTCTGCAATCCTCAAATTCATATGGTGCACGAGACCCCCCGCGTCTGTCAAAGCAGCTCCTCTTTCTCTGGTGGTCCCAGGCTTTGTGAAATATTTCCAAGTGCTCAACTGCACTTCATTATAGAATGGAACCACCCGTACACTGAAAAACACTGGTGCTTTATGGACCAAGAAGTTGCGGGGTACTACATATGGAAAGAACCCTGGCTCCCTTGCAAACACAGAGCTTAAGGACTCCACTCGTACCTTGTCACAAGCACATCATTCCAGGTCTGGGATACAGTCGCCATCAAGGCTGGACTGACATCTTTCCCATCGCCTCTGATGCCAATATGCGCCAACGCGAACTTCACCCCAGGTATGAATCCAGATTGCTTTCACAGATGGCATGCCGCAGGATGTAAGAGAATAGGTAGTCTATTTGATATGGATGGTATCGTCCCCTTCGATGGCCTAAAGGAAGACATTGGGCTAACAAAGGTGGACAGAATGATGGATCTCCAGGTTAGGCAGTGGGTGCGCCAGCCTTTGTTCTGATCCCTTCCTCTTACCCATTTGAGAAATGGGTTTTAATCAAGCAAGATGACAAACGATTGGCATCTGAGAATTATTGGCACCTATTCGCTAAGACACATGTGCCCAAACCCCCGGGGCAGCGTAGATGGGAGTCTTAGATGGGAGAGAGCTGTCAGACGCAGAGTGGGGATACATTCACTACAGCGCCCACCACACCGCACACAGTACAGCGGGCACGGAGACAGCTTACAAATTTGCCTCGTACTGGTATCATACCCCAGCACGGATCCATTCTTGAGACTGCACCAAAGCGGCTATTTGCTGGCGAGGTTGCGGTAACACAGGCACACTACTAAACCTGCTGTGGCATTGCCCAAATCTGCACTGATACTGGAGTGGCATTTTATACGAAATAGACAAGGCACAGACAAAATTCCTACTCACACATCCTGGCTTCACAAACTCTAGCACTTGTTGGGGATGGAGAAGGTGTCACTCACGGCAGAGTAACGGTCCACGGATTTTATTAACCTTTAGGCACCCTTCTTCCAAATCCTGTCTTCTGAATTTAATGAAATCACATGCCCCACATACCTAAAAGTCTTACGTCTCCCAAGTTAAGCTAATGGAACGGTGTTCCACTCCCAAAGCCACAAGTCAATAAAAAAAAAGAAAAATCAATCAAAATTATTTCTTAAGCGCACTACTCACCCGTTAGGGTCTCAAGGCGCTGTGGGGGACGGTGTTACTGCTCAAAAAGCCATGTCTTGAGGATCTTTATGAAAGTTAGGAGGTCCTGGGTCTTACATAGGTTGGTGGGGAGGGAGTTCCAGGTCTTGGCGGCGAGGTGGTAGAAGGATCTGCCACCAGAGGTAGTGTGTTGGATGCGGGAGACTGTAGCGAGGGCGAGTTCAGCGTAGCAGAGCTGTCGAGTTGGTATGTGGAAGTTTACTCGTTTGTTGAGGTAATGCCAGTCCAGTGTCATGGATCGCTTTGTAAGCTTGGACAAGGACTTTGAAGATGATCCTTTTGCTGATGGGCAGCCAGTATATGTGTTCGTGGCGAGGGAGGTTGAGGATGAGACGTGCGGCTGCATTTTGAATTCGCTGGAGTTTTCTTTGAAGTTTGGCTGTGGTCCCTGCGTAGACGGAGTTGCCGTAGTCCAGTCTGCTGCTGATGAGGGCATGGGTGACCGTTCTTCTTGTTTCTAAAGGAATCCATTTGAAAGTCTTACGTAGCATGCGAAGGGTGTTGAAGCAGGAGGACGATATGGTGTTGATTTGCTGGGCCATGGAAAGAGATGAGTCTAGAACGATGCCAAGGTTGCGTGCATGGGTAGTGGGTGTTGGGGGTGGTCCGAGGGTGGTGGGCCACCAGGAGTCGCCCGATGCTGTCTTGTTGGGGCCGAAGATGATGATTTCTGTTTTGTTTGAGTTAAGTTTGAGGTGGCTTGCTGTCGTCCATTTGGCGATGTCGAGGAGTCCGGCGTGCAGGTTTACCTTGGCGGTGGCTGGGTTCCTGGTGAGGGAGATGATGAGCTGGGTGTCACCTGCGTAAGAGATGATGGTGATTCCGTGGGGGCGGAGGATGTTGGCGCAGGGAGCCATGTGGATGTTGAAGAGAGTGGGCCTGAAGGAGGATCCTTGGGGGACCCGGCAGATGATCTTGGTGGCTGGAGATCGGAAGGGAGGGAGGCGAACTCTTTGGGTTCTTTCGGCGAGGAAGGAGGTGAGCCATTCCAGGGCCTTGTGTTGAATTCCGGTGTCAAAAAGGCGTGCGCAGAGGGTCTGGTTGCATACTGTGTCAAAAGCTGGATAAGAGCGACGGTCTCGCCCTTGTCCACTGTGGTCCTGATGTCGTCTGTGCAGGCGATGAGGGCGGTTTCAGTGCTGTGGTTCTTGCGGAATCCAGACTGGGAGGCATCAAGTATGTTGTTTTCTTGTAAGAAGTGAGACAGTTGGGCGTTGACTATCTCTTCAGCGACCTTTGCGGGGAAGGGGAGAAGAGAGATGGGACGATAGTTCGTGAGGTCTTCCGGATCTGCTTTGGGTTTTTTGAGGAGCGCGTTGACTTCGGCGTGCTTCCAAATGTCTGGGAAAGTTGCGGTGTCGAAGGAGCTGTTGATGACGGCACAGAGCTGGGGTGTAATGATTTGGCTGTCCTTGTTGAAAATGTGGTGGGGGCAGGGGTCTGTGGGTGAGCCTGAGTGGATAGAGTTCATGTTTTTTTCGGTTTCTTCATGGTTTGTGGGGGTCCAGGTGTGTAGTTGGTTGGTGTGGGAGGGCGTTGTATTGTTGGTTGTGTCGGTGGTGGTGCTGGCGGGTGCTGATGCTGTGAAGCTGTTGTGTATGTCTGCGATTTTGAGGTGAAAGTAGTTGGAGGGAGAGCTGCAGAGGTTTTGGGTGTGTAGAGGGTCGATGGTGCTGGATTTGGTTTTGGTGAGTTCTTTGATAATGGCAGAGTTCCTTGCTGTTGTGTGTGTTGTTACCTATGCGTTCTTTGTAGAAAGACCGTTTGGTGGTCCGGATGAGTTGGTGGTGTTTGCGCATGGCTGTTTTGAGGGCGGAGAAATTGCTCATTGATTGTTCTTGGCGCCAGGCTTTCTCAATTTTACGGCATTCTCGTTTGAAAGCTTGGAGTTCTGTGGTGAACCAGGGGGCGGTTCTCCCTATGAGGCAGTCAGCGCCTCCTCAGGTGGACAATATGTGGTGCCGAATTTGGGTGGGGGGAGCTAGAGCCAGACTGGGTATGAAGAGGAAGGGGGCCTTTTCTTGTTTGTGTTATTATACTGTATCATTATTTTTGTTTACTGTTTACAGTGCGACTAATTAAGCTGCATGCCCCTGTGATGTGGCATCAAAGCTGTGTTATCCATCCCTTGAATTCTACTACCGCTGCCGGCACGAAAGGTTGTAGCATTCAGCTGTGTTTCTTCTGTCCTAAAAACTGTAATAAACAGAGCTGATCCAGAAAGTGCAAATCATAAGGATTCTCCCAACATCTTGTACCTTCGCTTAGGTGACCATGATGGAGTAGCAGCATTGGTCTGGAAAGACTTCTACAGAGGTACTGAAGCAGGACCTAGGGAGATAGTGAGGGTCCAGTAGAAGTAAGTACAGGGTGGACACATCAATGACCACGCCTTGAAGCCCTCTCATTTCCAGGCACTTCCTGTTCTTGCAGCCTCTCTCTGCCCTGATACTAGTCTTTGTTATGTTCTCTGATTCCCACCCACACGAGACTCCTCTGTCAAGCTGCACTTCCCTTGCTGTCTCTTTCCTGGCTCTCAGGCTCTTTTCAGTCAAATCAGCTCAGTGAATGGTTGAGGTATTTTTATCACATTTGATTTATAACTGATTTAATGTATTGTGCGCGCAGAGAGCTCTTGACAAAGGAGTTTTAGTACAAATCAGAACTTAAGAACAAAACCTTTCGAGAGAGCAGAGGATTTATCAACAAGGTCGACGATTAGAGAAAATCTAGTCACTGACACAGCTTTACAAAAAATTGAAAAACATCGTGAAGTCCGCGAAGCGCACAGCTCGAGAAGATTTTTTTTCAGCAGTCCTTTGCAGCAGCTGGAAACGCACGATGCTGCCACGAGGAGGAGAGGGCCGGCTGGTCCCAGGTGTCTGCCAAAACCCCAGGCCCAGCGCCATCCACTGCCCCGCAACGCCTCTCAGTGACAGGCACTGCCCCAGACACCGGATGTCCTACCCCTCTGGCCAGGCCTCACTGTGACAGGAAAACAGACCAATTGTGTGTGTCGTAGATGGGGAAACGTCACCTATGTTTGTAGAGTTGAAGTTTCCAAATCGACAAAAGTTCGTAGGCAAATGTTTTGGCCTTCCTGATGAAAACAGAGTGTGCAAGTAGTTCGCAAAGCACAGTGTGCGTGCAATCAGCACAAATCGGAGGCACAACATCCAAAGACACAACCTGTGCTGTGACGTAGGCACGAGGGATTAGTCTGGCTTACTCAGCTCGTTATTTGAGTCCATTCCCACCAATTTATGTCTTTAGAAGTCTGAGCATCACCTGGCCTCATATGTTGGCCTCTTCCACTGATCTACTTTTGTCGCTGCCCCATAGGCACTCTGATCCCAACAGACCTGGATTGTAATTCAGTCAGCAATCTATGTTTCACTTTGCTACCACTAGTGCTAGGGCTATAATGGCCTTAGTGCCACTCGTGAGGTTCACGTCCTGTAGCAATCTCAAGAGGGCCTCCTTGGCCCCAAGCTCTATGATCCCTGCGCCAGTATGGCCAGAATACACAATTGTTCCTTCCAGGGGGCATGAAGCCCCCACACCAAATAAAGGAGAGCTCCCTTTTTACTGGTATCACTGCCAATTCATGGCTTAACCCACCTCATAGATCACAGCCCAAGTCAGGGGCATTAGGTGTTGTGTAATTATTTAAGTGTTTCTAATCAAAATCTGATGCACATCTGACGCAAATTCTTTCAGAGCCAGAAGTCCTCCCTCATTGTTTTTCTCTCTCTCCCTTTCTCTTGCTCTGTTTCTTTCAAACATACACACGCACGTGCTCACACACTCACACACCCACGCACATACACACACAAACTCACACAGATAGGCATACTCACACACAAACACACACACATGGGTGCATATTCCATTTACACACTGGGCCAGATTTACAAGGCCCTGGCGCCTCTTAGCGCCACACTAGTATCATTTTGTTATGCTAATGTGGCATCAAGGAGGCCATTCCCCTTCGCCATATTTACAAAGTGGCTCAATGCTTGCATTACGCCACTTTGTGCCCCCTTGCACCACACTATGCCTGCGCATGGCATAATGTATGCAAGGGGGCGTTCTGGCAGTGGGAGTCTCATAAAAATGGCGCAGTGAAATTTACACTTCACTACGCCATTTTTAGTGTCATTTTTAATGCCTGCTCAGAGTAGGCATTAAAATGACGTGCCCATTAGTTTCAATGGGCCTCCCTTTACTTTGCAGTATTAGCGCCATTATTTATGGCGCTAATCATGTAAAGTACATAATAGCGTCATACATTATGACGCTATTGTCCATAAGACGCTATTGTCCTAAGGTGTGCCATGGTGAGCCATATAGTAAATACAGCGCTACCACGGTGTCATTAGGTGCCAGGAGGAGGGGGGGGGGCAAGAAAAGTGGCACATCACAGCTGATGTGCCATTTTCTTGTAAATCTGGCCCACTTTCTCTCTCTCCCTGCTGCCCATTGGAGGATGGTAAGTGCATTAGTAAGGCCTTGAGACACAAACTGGGCTGCAAGCATCTCATCTGTCGGGGGTGGTCCGAGCGACACCGCAAGTCTGCAGGTCCATGGACTGCCAGACTCATAATGAGGCCCTAAATGTTGGGTTATGCTCCTTGCATTATTCTACATAACCGTCAGTGTCACTATTCTACATAACCTTATGTAATTTTGTTGTAATTACGGTACAGCAAATTCTGCAAGTTACACTCACTCCTAATTTTAATATCCAAAATCAGACATAGGGCCTAATTCACAACAGTAAAGTTACACTTTTGTGCACGTTTTATTTTTTTTGGTACTCATAAACTACACGTTTATTTTAATTACAGTAACTTTATGACCTCAGAGACTCCGGACTCATGGTGGAGAGTCTGCACATAAATTGACTTGTCCTATTTTAATTTTTTGTGCGGCGTTCTCCGTCCCAACAACAGAGTCTCCACAGCTGTAAAATTACTACTAGTAAAATTAAACTTGTACTTTGAGAATTTCAAAAATATAGTAAACTTACACAAAAGTGTAAATCTACCTTTGCGAGTCAGGCCCAGAGCATTTCTTTAGTACCAAATAGCACAGCTGCCAAGTTACAATAGAAAATGGAAGATTATCCTATGAAACACAATTGTCTAAAACCACAAAGGTAAGCATTGATGGCCCTCTGCTAAGATATACAAATAGGTACCTAAATCAAATTAAAGCAACTTATGTTTAACTTTGCTCTTTTTATCTTTCACTCTTTCTCTTCTGTTTCTTCTGCTTTTGATTTAAATTATAATCTAGCAGTCATCTTTCTCCCAGCTGGGAAAATGAAAGTATGCTGGAATTGGTGTTGGAAGAGCAGCCAAACCGTTCACAAACACACAATATATAACGATTTGGTATAATTGTATAAGTGTACACACAGTGTTAAAATCATCAGACTGCACCCATATATGACTAAAACCCTCCATGCACACAGAATAGTCATACTTTATTTTTCACTTAATCATCAACCATGTCCAACTGATTCATAGACAAAATAGAATAACCATTTTACTAATGTTTGTGTGACTTTCAAAATCAGGTACTGTTGTTGCTGAATTGTTGTTGAATTAGGACACTTAATGCAATCTAACTGATACAAGGCTAATTGGACTGGAATGGTAATCTGAATGGTAAACTAAACACCATTATGTGATGGTGTGAAGGTTCTAAATTAAATATCTAATATAGTAAATTCCATCATGAAAATAAGATACCCTGCTAACTCTTCAATACCTTTATAGCTGTGTATGGAGTAATAACAGATGTTATATAGAACATGGAAGATTATGCACTCATTTCAGATGGAGGGAAATATTTGGTAGGAGAGCTAGCCTTCAAAATGTAATATTTTTACGGAAGGATTTATTTCTGGGATTATAAAAAGCTTGAAATCTAAAGGACATATGGATATTGGTCATCAGTTCAACAAGTCAATTTTGAAAAGGAGTTTGATGGCTTGAGAAACAATTATGTCCTGCTAAGGCTAACCTAAGATTATTTAAAATATCAAACTAATGTTAATTCAGGGTTTTAGAAGTGAATTATGCCACAGTTCCCTACAAGACAAATGTCTATTGGACCACCATGGATGATCTGAAGCCAGTCAAACACAAAAGGTAAGTTGAGATCACATTAACTTTGGAAAACAACACTGAGGCATGATTTTCATAAAGACTTACAGCACAGAGAAAATGAGGCATTTAATCACCAAATGCGTATTGTTGTAAATCAGATAGTTTTCAAATTATGAGATTACGCAGGAGACTACATAATTTTTACAACAAATCATTACCAATTGCTGAGCTAGAAAGAATGCCATTATGTGAAATGTGGGTTGTCGGTGCATAAGGTAACCCTGTTAAATAGGCTGGCTTTATCAGTATGGGATATATATCCTGAACAATAGGAGATTGCCGAGGAGACAGAACAAAAGGAGGATGAGAATGAAAAAATGAAGGGCAACCTTTTTAAGGAGAAATATTTTTTTCTGCCTGCCTTCTCTTTCTTTTTTTTTTTTACAAAACAAAGCGCAAATGAAGGTAGGTGTTATTTATTAAATTCTTAAATAAACTTTGCAGTCCTTCATTTGCTTGATTAATATTTTGTCTAAAATGTTTTGATCATTTCTAGCATTTAAATTTGAATATGCAAACTAAGGGTCTGATTTAGAGCTCAGAGTACGGGTTACCCCATCCGCCAAATTCGAAATCCCATCGTATTCTATTGGATTTAGATTTCGGCAGATGGGATATACGTCACTGTTGTGATGGAGTAACCTATCCGCCGAGCTCTAAATCAAGCCCAAAATATGATCAATTCTCAAAACAAATAAGATAGCTTTGTGGCCTAGATATGGATCTTGGTTTTGTTGTATTCCTCTATATGTGTTTAGAGTGCTTGAGCAGCCAAACGGCTGCATCTAAATGTTGAGTGTGACAGGGGAAGTACTCAAGAAAGAGAATAAGTTCACATTCTATGAAGCTATCTACATGCATTAAGGTAATTTTCAGATGACTAGGATATATAGGTGAAGCCAACATGTTCTTGGAGACCTTCTGAACTTTAAATTGTTGGTTTGATGCAGAATGTATTTATGATTGAACATAGACAGAGGGAGCAGGTATGATGAGCAGTACTGCGGTCACTAGTCACAATGCCATAGAAATGTTTGCAGATCTGTAGTTTGTAAACAACATTTGTCTGACACTTGGAAAGATTTTGTTGCTTTAATTGAGGATTGTGGCGGACATGACTAGTAAGTGGATCAGTGAAGTTCTTTGGGGACTCAGTTAGAGGGAGCCATAGACAATAGAACATTAGGAGGTAAAATGTCATTCCAATAGAAGCATTAATCTACGGCACAATGTGCAGCTTGTTGTCAGAGTAATAACCATCACAGACCCGATGCCTGCGGATAGGATGAACACACAGTGATGACAGCTTTCTCAATAGAAGTCCCAGATTATCACTGATTCATGGTACAACGTAGGTCTTTATAGAGTAAAGACAGAGGCATTTATCGTACACCAACCTTTGAAAGGTCAGAATGCAATCCATGTCTACTTGACAGGCCCCACCTCTCTCCTACTGTCATCAGCTTACACGCGAGAATAGATTATATATTTACTGAGGCGAGACCTTGAAGAAGATCAGCACGAGATATGATCCCTGACTTTCTGTGCAGATGATGTTGGTGGTAGAGGACACATAGGAGGACAGTTCACCTTGTAGGGCCAGCTGAGGCAAACTAATACTTCTTGGTACCTTCATTTTCAGCATATTTTAGAAAGAGGCATATCTACCTCCTGAAGACTTGTTGCATAGGTCATGTAAAAGACAAAAAAAGGGATGCATTTTTCTTGCTAAATATAACTTGGTAATTCTGGACACTTTGAGGCCTTTTTTCTGTACCTTCAGCTGATATGGGCCGGAATTCTTTAGGAGCAAGGCCGGCTCTAGGTAATCAGTTGCCTATTTTGTGAGCCAGCAAACTATTGGATAGTATTTGCTTGTGCACGGATGAAATTATAGGTTGTGTCGAGTGCCTTTTCAGGCCTCGTCAATAGACTGCTTCTGCTGTCTCTAGGGAAAACACATTGGGCCTAATTAAGAGTCTTGCGGTCAAAAGATCGCCAGACTCACGGATGGCCGTTGGACTGCTGCCCATGCGGCGGTCTGCCCACCACATTACAACCCTGGCGGTCGGGCTGCCAGGGAACCGCCAGCTCCGCCATGATCGGAGACCGTGCAGTTGCGGCGGTTCCAATCCGCCAGAGCAGCGCTGCCCTGGTGATTACGACCCCCTTCACCACCAGCAGTTTCATGGCGGTAGCACTGCCATGAAAATGCTGGCAGGGAATGGGTGCAGGGACCCTAGGGGGGCCACTGCACTGCCCATGCACTTGGCATGGGCAGTGCACAGCCCCCCCCCAGGCCAGCACCCTCGCAACGTTCACTGTCTGCTTTGCAGAAAGTGAACATTACGAGGGTGTTGGTGCACCCTGCGCTCTACAGCATTGCCACAGGCTCGGATATGAGCCGGAGGCAATGCTGTAGACTGTTTCCCGCTAGGCCAGCGGGTGGAAACTCAGGTTTCCACCCGCTGACCTAGCGGGAAACTTAATGGAGCCGGCGAGGAGGTAGCCACTGAACTCATAATCAGCCCCATTGTGTCCAATAAATATCCTATACTAAGAGTGTTCTGTGTGTCAGCTCCTTGCTCATGACTGGAGAACCTTGTTGTCAATCACAGATTTTAACTTCAATTGTTTTCTTTCCTATTGCTGCTTTTGTCCCACCCAGGAGCATTTTGGTCTCATGTTTACTTTCCCCTCACTCCAGGGTGCTTCCAGTCACACATGACATGTTGCTTTTCGGTATTTTTTAATTGATTTTTTAGGGCTGACCGCTGCAAAGTGCTTCCAGGCTGCTCGTATACCTTTTTTGTGCTAAGTTGTTTCGTTTTTTTTCCATTATTAGGTCTCACCTTTCAGACACCATAAGCTCTTTGGTTTCTCAAGACCTATTGTGAGCTTACATGGGGTTTACTAATCATTGGTTGACATTGTTGTCACTCACATTTGTTTGCTTCCTATTCAATGACTTGCCTTCCTCTTTCTATGTTTAACACTTCCCTGGAGCATACCCTGTTTACAAGGCTTTTGATTGCCTGACTTGTAATCTTCATTCAGGGAGATCTTACGTTTAGGGAGCTTTTTTTAATTTTTCATTCGCCACTCCATGATATTTATGCATTCTCTAGCTCTCTCCTCGTGTGCTGCTTCCCCACCTCAAACACATGGCCCTGTGCTGATTTGCTCCCTATTCTTCTAGTATTAAAAGCTCAGCATTTGGGAGGTTTTTGCTGGGGCATGGCTCAATAGCAGGTTTTAAGGGTAGCTTTTTGTCCTTCATTTCACATATTGCATGAAAGAACAACCTTAGGCACACAAAGACTTTTATGGATATCTGCTGTACACATTTAGCTGGCATCTGAGGCAGAAGGTATACTTTGGATGACACTTCTCTTGGGAACCCAATAATCTGCTCCCTGAGTTACTGCAGAGGATTAAACATTCGTACGGTCTTATGGGTGCCGTTCTCTTTATGATGAGAAACTCTTTTTGTGAACTGCTCCACTGGTGCTAAAAAAAAAACATATTGGTTAGCTGAGCAACAACATTCTATGTTTTATTCCTAATGATCCCCAACACATCTTTTGAATTTTTAACTATCTGAGAAAGATCAATGAAGAAATGATTTAACAAGCATTTCAAGAACAGAAGGCAATGTCTTGTGGTCACTGAAGTATTTAGTTACTGAACCATGTGTCAGGAGGAGCATCAGCCTTTCTAGTGTTTGGAATATATCACTGTACAATTAACCGGTTTTATAAAAGCAAAGTTAAACTTATCATTAAGATTCACAAGCTTCATTTCAAATCGCAATACTTACGTTGCTAGTCTCAGCGACCCGCGAGAGTAAAGATGCAGCATAATCCTCTCATTGTGACTTGCAACAGAATGCAAAAATGCTTTTTCATTGCACCTGCGTTACCTGTGTTTGTCAAGTGCTGAATGGTTTACTAACTTCTGAGGACAGGTGCTAAACATTAGCAAACTCACGAGTGTCCATTTTGGAGAGCTTCTACTGTGCGAATGCAAGCTGTTGGCACTGGGCAACATACTGCTGAATGCTTCCCTTATATACCTTTCACAGTATGCCAAATGTTAATGCCCATGTGCCATAATATGAGCATCCCGTTGTTGAAGCTCCATGCCCATCAATGCCCCGAAGGCTACAGTGTGGGATCTTTGACACAATATCATGGTAAATAATATAGTTGACAAAAAGGTTGTGTCTAACATTTATTTATTATCATATCATGCTACAAAACTTTTAATGGTAAGGACCAAAATATCAGAAAACATATTGTTAACACCAATATTGTCAACAAATATACACAAATATCGCTTTTTTAACATCATTAGAGTTTAAAGTAGTAAATGTAAAATATTATAATATATAAATTAGTTATAAGGTAAATGAAATAGATTTCACTAATATTTAGGTGTTTGTGTTGGAAATGTGTATATAATTGATATAATATATACAATTATTTAATACATACACAATAAACCATAGCAATACAAGCAATTGAATAAAAAAAATATATTAGGTAAGTTAGCCAATAAAAAACAAATTTACGATAAATACTACAAACATTAAAATGCATTTAAAAATAAAAACAAATAGTGTAACATATAAAAAGACAAACAATTAATGCAATAAAATCTACTTAACCAATATTATGAAAAACATTGGAGTCTAAGAATATCAAATATACTATTCCCACTCTAGTTTATGCAACAGTAGGGAAAGTGTTGGACTTTGTAGTCGTTAGATTTATTATTCATACTCCAGTAGGGCAACAGTAGGTAAAGTGTTAGACTTCTGTGGGGTTAAATATACTATTCCCATTCTACTCTATGCAACAGCAGGGAAACCGTTGACTTTGAGGGGGTGAAATGTACCATTCCCGCTTCAATTTAAACAACAGTAGGGAAAGTGTTGCGCTTTTGAGGGGTTACATTTACTATTGCCGCTCCAAAGAGTGCAGCAGTAGGGAAGGCGTTGGATTTTAGAGCGGTAACATTTACTATTCTTACTCCAAACAGTACAGGGAAAGTGTTGAACTTTGTTGGGGTAAAATGTAGTATTGCTTCTCCAGTATTATAATATATTATATCAATTATTCAGTATTAAACTTTCCACCCTGTGCCCCTGCAAACCTATCAGCCAGAACCTAAAATATACCTACAAAAATAAGTATTCAATAATTTACATATTTAAGATCAATTAAATATTGAAATAAAATTAATAATGAATTGTTCAATCAATTAAAAAATGTATTAAGTGCACTACTCACCCGTTAGGGTATCAAGGCCCTGTGGGGGGGGGGGGAGAAAGTGCTGCCGATTACTGCTCAAAAAGCCATGTCTTGAGGTGCTTTCTGAAGGTTAGAAGGTCCTGGGTTTTGCGTAGGTTGGTGGGGGAGTTCCAGGTCTTGGAGGCGAGATGGGAGAAGGATATCCCGCCAGAGGTGGTGCATTGGATGCGGTGGACTGTGGCGAGAGCGAAGTCCGTGGAGCGGAGAGGTCGAGTAAGTGCGTGGAAGTTTACTCGTTCGTTGAGGTAGGCTGGTCCAGTGTTGTGGAGGGATTTGTAAGCGTGGATACGGACTTTGAAGATGATCCTTTTCCTGATGGGCAACCAGTGAAGGGATCTGAGGTGAGTGGAGATGTGCTTGTGGTGGGGGACGTTGAGGATGAGACAGAAGTTTGGCTGTGGTACCGGCGTAGAGGGTGTTGCCTTAGTCCAGTCTGCTGCTGATGAATGCATGGGTGACTGTTCTTCTGGTTTCTAAGAGAATTCATTTGAAGGTCTTCCGTAGCATGCGAAGGGTGTTGAAACAGGAGGACGAGATGCTGTGGATTTGCTGGGCCATGCTGAGAGATGAGTCTAAGATGATGCCGAGGTTGCGTGCGTGGGTGGAGGGTATTCGGGGTGGTCCTAAGGCGGTGGGCCACCAGGAGTCGTCCCATACTGTCTTGTTGGGGCCGAAGATGATGATTTCTGTTTTGTTGGAGTTGAGTTTGAGGTGGCTTGCTGTCATCCATTTGGCGATGTCGAGGAGTCTGGCTTGGAGGTTTGTCTTGGCGGTGGAAGGGTTCCTGGTGAGGGTGTCGTCAGCGTACAAGATGATGGTGATTCCGTGGGGACGGAGGATGTTGGCGAGCGGGACCATGTAAATGTTTAAGAGGATAGGACTGAGGGAGGGTCCTTGGGGGACCCCGCAGATGATCTTGGTTGCTGGGGGCAGGAAGGGAGGGAGGGGAACTCTTTGGGTTCTTTCGGCGAGGGAGGAGGTGAGCCAGCCTAGGGCCTTGTGTCGGATTCCTGCATCAAAAAGGCATGCGCGGAGGATTTGGTGGCATACAGTGTCCAAAGCTGCAGAGAGGTCCAGAAGGATGAGAGCGACGGTCTCGCCCTTGTCCACTCTGGTTCTGAGGTCATCTGTGCAGGCGATGAGGGTGGTCTCAGTGCTGTGGTACTTGCAGAATCCAGACTGGGAGGCGTTGAGTGCGTTGTTTTCCTCTAGGAAGTGAGACAGTTGGGCGATCACAATCTTCTCAGCGACCTTGGCGGGGAAGGGGAGAGATGGGGCAGTAGTTTGTGAGGTCTTGCTTTGGGTTTTTTGAGGAGCGCGTTGACTTCGGCGTACTTCCAGGTGTCTGGGAAGGTTGTGGCGTTGAAGGAGCTGTTGATAACGGTGCGGAGCTGGGGATGATGATTTGCTGGCCTTGTTGAATATGTGTTAATTAATAGTTACATAACTTCCCACCTTAAACCCCTACAAACCTAGCAGCCCACTATTAAAATACAATGAAATACATCAGTATGCAATAATTTACATAATAAAAATCAATTGTTTAATTTACAATAATTAATTGTTAACTAATTATTACTTAAAGATCTTTCCAGCCTAGTCCTCCTACAAACCTAGCATTCAGCAATTACAATATAAGTAAAGTAAATCAGTATTCCATATTTTACTAAATTAAAAATAAATTAAATAGTTAATTAGCAATCGTTAGAAACGGGGTCTCTAGTTTGCAGTGGTTTACACCCCGTCCAAGTAGGGACCCTCACTTTAGTTAGGGTAAGGGAGTCACACAGATAAGATAAAACCTGCTCACCCACTTAATAGCTTGGCTCAAGCAGTTATGCTTATCTCAGAGACAATGTGTAAAGTATTTGTACACACACACACAGTAGCACAATGAAAACACCACAAAAGGACTCCACACCAGTTTTGAAAAATAGTCAATATTTATCTGAGTAAAACAAGACCAAAACAACAAAAAAGCCAACATATGCAAGTCAAAATATCTCTTTTTAAAAGTTTAAGTAAGTCTTAATCCATAGAAATCAACCGATGTATCTCTTTAGCACAAAGTATCTGTGAAGCTTCAAAAACAAAGACAATGCAGGCCACAGGGCTGGTGTGGTGCCGGAAAAGTAAAAAGATGCATCATTTCCTTACTGTGCAGGTTCCTTACTGCTGTGAGGGGTGGATGAAATATTGGTGCACAGGGATGATTCGTGGAAAATCCAGACGAGCTGTATTGATGGGATAGCGGTGAAACAGGCGCTACTTTGATTCTGCAGCCACGAGACAGGCGCCACGTAGATTTTTCAGCTGCAGGACAGGTGCTGTGTTGTTTTTTGAGCCGCAAGACAGGCGGTACATTGATTCTTCTGACACAGTGAATTGATGCTTAGATTTTCTCCTTCAGATCACTTGCTTGCAATTCCAAGGGCCCAGGGACTGGAGTTGGCACCACTTAGCAAGTTAGGACTCTCAGCAGAAGAGCCCAGGCACTGGCAGATGAAGTCTTTGATGTCCCTGAGACTTCTTAACAGGAGGCAAGCTCAATCCAAGCCCTTGGAGAACCTTTGGAAGCAGGATGTAGGAAGCCATGTCCAGTCATTTCACTCCCAGGACAGAAGCAGCAAGCATCAGGCCAGCACAACAAAGCAACAGACATGTGGCAGTCCCTCCTACAGCATCCAGCGCTTCTTTCTGGCAGAATTTCTTCAGTCCAGAAGGATTCTAACTATGTAGTGTCAGAGTTCCAGTACTTATACCCATATCTGTCTTTGAAGTAGCCAAAGAGAAGGCTTTGTAGTGTACAAGACTCTGTCTTTACCTGCCCTGGTCCTGACATACTCCAGGGGGTTGGGGACTGCTGAGTGTGAGTACAGGCACAGCCGTATTTGGGTGGAGTGTCAGCTCCTCCCACCAGTCTAGCTCAGGAAGACTCATCGGCCTGGTGATGGGCCATCAAGATATGCAAGGCACATCTCAGTTCCCTCTGTGTGACTGTCTTGAATGAATGCACAAATGGCACAACTGTCATTCTGATCCAGGCATGTGTTCAGCAGACAGGCAGAGGCACAGAATGGTTAAGCAAGAAAATGCACACTTTCTAAAAATGACATTTTCAAATTTACAATTCAAAAAACAACTTCACCAAAAGATGTATTCTTAAAATTGTGAGTTCATAGATCCCAAACTCCAAATCTCTATCTGCTCCCAATGGGAAATTGCACTTAAAAGATATTTCAAGGCAATCCCAATGTTACCCTATGATAAAGATAGGGCTTTCAATAGTGAAAAACGAAATTAGCAGTATTTCACTATCAGGGCATGTAAAACACACCAGTGCATGTCTTACCTTTTAAATAAACTGCACCCTGCCCATGGGGGTGCCTTAGGCCTACTTTAGAGGTTACATAATGTAGTAAAAGGGAAAGTTTGGGTCTGTCAAGTGGGTGCACTTGCCATGTCGAAATGTCAGTTAAAAACTGCACACACATACACTGCAGTGGCAGGTCGAGGCATGTTTACAGGGCTACTCATCTGGGGGCCAGTGCTGCAGACCCACTTGTAGTGTTTGTTTTACAGGCCAGGGCACACATAGTGCTCTTTACTAGGGCCTCACTAGAAAATCAAATATGCCAATCATGGATAAACCAACACAATTTAGACAGTGACACTTGCACTTTAGCACTTGTCAGCCGTGATAAAGTGCCTAGAGCCCTAAAGCCAACAAAAACGAAATTCAGCACAGGTTAAAAAAACTGGAGGTCAGAAGCAAAAAGACATGGGAAACCATGCCAAGAGCTAAGGTCTAACAACAATTATAATAAATTGTCAATTCATTATTGCTTAACTAACTTGCCACCAGAGAGGCCTATAAACCTTTCATCCTACAACTAAAATATAATAAAATAAATAAGTATTCCATAAATTACATAATTAAAAATCAATTAAATAAGTACTTAACAATTGTTAATTAATTATTACTTAATTAATTTCCCACCCAGCAAGGCTACTTTGTGGTACCGTGGGTCCACAAATAATTGGGAAATGGTTAGAAGGCAGACCCTGTAGGCAACTGCCATTGTGCAGGTAACAGGCCATGTGGAGTGGTGGTTGGCTGTGTGTGGGGGTGTGCGCAGGGGCTGGGCTAAGGACAGGCCCTGTGGCCAATCCTCTGCTGTTCACAGTTGATGACCATGTACCATGAGGAATTCGTCTTCTGTGATGGGTTGGCAGTCCGCAGGATTTAGCTGCAGGACCTTGCCAGAACCGTATGAAGTATGGGGTTGACTCCCTGCAGCGGGTTGAGTGCACGGCCTGGCCAGAGCTCGAGATCTGGGCCAACCCTTCACTACAGTCAGCCAAAGGCTGTGTGAAGTGGGGGATAACGGCTGCCTAGTTGTTGGGCATCTTGGATATAGGAACCGGGCATTGGGAACTTTCTCTTGTGGGCAGCCAGTCAGAGCCTTCAGGTTTGTGGACCCAAGTGTCAGTTGTGCAGAAAGAAAATAGATGACAGGAGCAAAAAGCTTTTAATAAGGGCCTTTTTTAATGTGTGTCTGCAAATGGGCTGCAAATCTGGTTTGTGGACTGTCCACAGACTAAAGTAACCAAGATATTGAAATGTTGCACAGAAGAGTTAATCCTTTCAACCCCACCTGGCACCTTTTCTGAAAGCACATATCTCATAAAATATTGAACAGATTTATACCAAACCAACAAATGTTTGGCTTCAATGCATTCAGTGTTTTTTACTGTAGATGGAAAAAAAAAATCTCGAGATGGTAAAATGGGAAACGTCGTAGTTTTTGACCACCCTTAACGCGTTTTTGCAGAATGGAACTGAACAAACTTTGGTATGTTGGGTATTAGCTCCTTTCACATTTTGAGTGCCAAATTTGGTGCAGATCTGTCCATGGGGTCCGAAGCTATAGGCACATCAATAAATGTATTTTCAATGGAAAGTGCAACTGACCCAATACTACATAATGGTGACGGACTTACTGTGTATATACATCTCTGCTACTAGGAACATGCAATATGCACATCCATCTTATATTCTGATGTGCTAGCAGTGACTAGTTGTTTCCAACATGAAAGATATGACATCACTGCCCAAATATTCACTGGAACTCCAAGTGGCCTCTTGATGCCTTTAACCATTACCAAAAGAGAATAACTCCTGTGGTGCAGTCATGGACTAGAAGTGCAGCCAAAATTATCTCTAGGTGTGCTCATGCCCGCTGGGCATGATTGGACCACATCCCTGGCTCTCACTCACCGTACTTACTTCCACATGCTTGCGCTGCCAGAAATTCCGAAGGACACAATCACAAACTGCAGAGGTGCCATCCCTCGCACACACACATTTGTTTGTCACCAATGCTCATCAATACTGTGTCAAATTCACCACAATATGATTGGACCACATCTAAGGCCCTCACATCCACTAGACTCTTTATGTCGAAGTCACGCTAACCCAGTACTGTTTGTAACCGTACATGCTTGTCTTTGTATATTCCCCTTAATGAAACCTCTTTCAGGGGGTCACTGGGCAAGCAGGAGCTACTAGGCACAATGATAATGGTTGACACCTTGTACACCTGATGTTCTGGGGCCTAACCTACTATGATGACATCCAAGCTAGGCTCGCTAAGGCCAGTGCTTGAAATGGAAAAATAGAAGCGCAGGTACTCTGTATCAGAGTACCTACTTGTTTCTGAGAAGTGCCGGTACTCTCCAATTAAAAGTATTACGTTTATCTTGAAAAGTGCAGGTACTCTCCCTCTCAAAATAAAAAAGTGCCGGTACTCAGTACCGGACAGTTCCGGCCCATTTAAAGCACTGGCTAAGGCGTTCAAGTCTCTGAATTATATAGGGACTCTGTTGGAAAGATCCCCACGTTCCTTCACTGGAGAGCATCAAAGGCAGTTCCCCAGGGCCCGACAGCCAGAGTGTCAACCTTACTTACTATTGGGGAGTGGCCGTTCAGAGTCCCTGGAAAACCTCAGCAGCCCGACTATGCCCAGATGGCATAAAGCTGCAGTCATGGCACCTGCCATCCTCGACACTCCTCTCATATGGTCTCTCCTGGAATCTGTTTGCAGTTCCCCTGCTGGCTGACAGGTGTCATGGATGGCACGAATAAGATGACGGCCCTCTACGTGTCACTGCACCAAATCAAGCGATGACCCGCCTTCTCTCACTGTGCAGCGTCAAGGGTGGTAACTCTTATTCTCCGCCAAAGGCCCCACCTGGCAAGGAAAAGGCTGACTTTGGGATGCGGGTCGGTAGCTCGTCAATGCTGTTGTTCCAATGGACCACAATCTCACACTTTGCTCCCAGGAACCACACAACAAAATTCCCACTGGACCTTGCTCCCTCCAAGCAACCTCCTTCACCTTACACATCCCACTAGTCTTAGGTGAAGCAGGTGAGTGTTCTTGGGCATCCTAGGTGACCTACGTTCTCCCCACATGTGAGACTGGCAGACCCTTAAAACCCAGTCCTGGTCAGAACAGATGGCTCTACTCTGATGCACAGCTTCAGTTTGACAATTTGGAAGCCTCAAACTCCCCTTTTTATAATCTATTTCAGACACACTTGTAATTTATTGTCTCTTGGGGTTGCCCAATTTGAAGTGCCCACCTTTTATCGTGCCCTTCCTCCAGAGAGCAGTTTATCACAGAAGGACAGTCTCCAATCTTGATGGCCCCAAGCATAAGCCAAGGCAGTGACTCAGGGTTGCACCTGTATGTCAGCCTCAGTGATATGTGCAACAAAAGTTTACTAAAGGGCCCCAGCCCTACTCTCAATGATCCTCTCATCAGCACCTTCTCCTTCCTCGGATGTGCCCAGGCCCCTTTGACTAGTGACCTCCTTTCAGAATAAAAGAGCCCCTGAGTCTTTCATAATGGAACTCAGTGTCCTCCGTGTACTGTGTCCGCTACAAGCACTCAGTGCCAAAGGGCCTGAGGCCTTCTTTCTATGATCCTCTTATCAGTCCCATCTCCTTCCTCAGATGGACCTCCTTTCAGAATCAAAGAGCCCCTATTTTTTTTTTTAATGGAACTCAGTGTCCTCCATATGTTCTGTCCATTACACGCACACAGTGTGGAGCCTCCGATGTACTGTACCTCGCACGGGCATCTATACATCCCAGCGTGCTTACACAACACAGTGTGCTATTTCTAACTTGTGGTACCAGCTCACATGCCTACATATATCTCTGTGTGCACATGCAATTGAATGCGCTATTTTCTGATGTACTGCACCTTCGACAGACCCACAATATCTCAGCCCGAACATGCAACCACGCGTGCTATTCCCTGATGCACTGTACAGTCCCACAGGCACACATACACCCTAGTGTGTACACGCAACCACAGGCTCTATTTCCTGATGCAGTGTACCTTCTCACAGGGGCACATATATCCCAGTGGGTACATGCAACCACGCGTGCTATTCCCTGATGCACTGTACAGTCCCACAGGCACACATACACCCTAGTGTGTACACGCAACCACAGGCTCTATTTCCTGATGCAGTGTACCTTCTCACAGGGGCACATATATCCCAGCGGGTACATGCAACCACGCATGCTATTTCCTAATGCACTGTACAGTCCCACAGGCACACATACACCCTAGTGTGTACACGCAACCACAGGCTCTATTTCCTGATGCAGTGTACCTTCTCACAGGGGCACATATATCCCAGCGGGTACACGCAACCACAGGCTCTACTTCCTGATGCACTGTACAGTCCCACAGGCACACATACACCCTAGTGTGTACACGCAACCACAGGCTCTCTTTCCTGATGCAGTGTACCTTCTCACAGGGGCACATATATCCCAGCGGGTACATGCAACCATGCATGCTATTTCCTGATGCACTGTACAGTCCCACAGGCACACATACACCCTAGTGTGTACACACAACCACAGGCTCTCTTTCCTGATGCAGTGTACCTTCTCACAGGGGCACATATATCCCAGCCCGAACATGCAACCACGCGTGTTATTCCCTGATGCACTGTACAGTCCCACAGGCACACATACACCCTAGTGTGTACACGCAACCACAGACTCTATTTCCTGATGCAGTGTACCTTCTCACAGGGGCACATATATCCCAGCGGGTACATGCAACCATGCTTGCTATTCCCTGATGCACTGTACAGTCCCACAGGCACACATACACCGTAGTGTGTACACGCAACCACAGGCTCTCTTTCCTGATGCAGTGTACCTTCTCACAGGGGCACATATATCCCAGCGGGTACATGCAACCACGCGTGCTATTTCCTGATGCACTGTACAGTCCCACAGGCACACATACACCCTAGTGTGTACACGCAACCACAGGCTCTCTTTCCTGATGCAGTGTACCTTCTCACAGGGGCACATATATCCCAGCGGGTACATGCAACCACGCATGCTATTCCCTGATGCACTGTACAGTCCCACAGGCACACATACACCCTAGTGTGTACACGCAACCACAGGCTCTCTTTCCTGATGCAGTGTACCTTCTCACAGGGGCACATATATCCCAGCGGGTACATGCAACCATGCATGCTATTTCCTAATGCACTGTACCTTCCCACAGGCACACATACACCCTAGTGTGTACATGCAACCACAGGCTCTATTTCCTGATGCACTGTACCTTCCCACAGGCACACATACATCTCAGAGCTGCACACAATCCAAAACAGACCATGGGTAAGTTAAACACACAGCAGCAGAACTTTATAAGAAGGGGCCAGGACATTCCACTCCTGTGACACAGATAAAAATGACCTGTGCACTCTACTGATCACTAAAACATAAAACATAGCATGCTGCCAGCACGCTCTTGCAATTTACCTCCTGGTGGAGACAGTGGCTTTCAAGCGCTTGAAGGTATCACTTCGGCCGCCCCTCCAGGTCTAAGATGACCGCAGTCGAGGAGACAGGCCTAGGTCATAACACACATTATCCACGTTTGCTCGTGACCAAAAATCATTATCAACGACCCAGATGTCACTGCTGCTGGTTCACTCAGGGCAGGGGTGCATGGCCATTACCACGCAGGGCACCTTTTTGTCTCACCTACCCCATACTCTTCACAACCACACACGCATGGCTTTGCACACAATCCCAGTGCAGGGTAAGAGCGTTACAAACCTGCACTGTGGCAACTGTGAGCTGCGTAAATGAGACTGACCATATATTTCTGCTGATAAAATAGATATTCTACTAGTTCAATAAAAATAGCAACAGAAACTAAGGGACGCGATATGACACGAATAACCAGTTCCAATATTCAACTGGAATCCACTACACCAGTGGTTCCCAACCTTTTGATTTCTGTGGACCCCCAGTTTAACATTAACGGAACACAGGGACCCCCACTGAATCATCATGGGAATCCGGAGACCCCCGCCGGAGTCATTACTGGAAGCTGGGGACCTAATTTGTTAATATTTGTTAATATTTTTTAATTTTCTAGGCTCTCGCGGACCCCCTGAGAAGGCTTCGCGGACCCCCGGGGGTCCCAGGACCACAGGTTGGGAACAACTGCACTACACTGTTCTACAGAGAAATGTGTTTGAAGTCCAAAAGCACGTAGGTGTCATCTGGTGCAAGAAGATGCTGGGTCAACTTGAATAGCCAAGGAGGTTCTGGGGGTGCGAGTTCCAAATTTGGAAGATGGAGGTACATTTCCCCGTCCCCTGTAACAGTAACCGAAAAAAGTGCAAAAGCAATTTACATTTTTTGCACGGTGTTGCTCCACTCTTATGTGTTGCAGAATGCAAATGGTTCGGTGCGGCAATGCAAGCAACAAACTGATGCTTAGTTTGGGATGGGCGGGGACCCAGGAACACCTGGGAATGCCTGCACGAGCTGCCATCGGTGCAGTTCTCTCCCCCGCCCGTGACAAGACCCCCTTTGAGTACGGGAGGAAGTTGGTAAAGACAGTAAAATAAAAACGAAAACATGAAAAGCTTGCGGTAGGAGGGAAGGAGCCAAAACACGAGGCAGAGCACGAAACGTGACGCAATGCCACGAAAATGTGGCAATGCAAATATGTGGCACGGGCGGACGTCGCCGGGGAGAGCAGGCCACTGAGCAGGAGGGCGTGATGCAATAACTGCCACATCCGGTCAAGTGCCTGCCAGCCTTCCTGGTGAAACCTCAGTGGCACTGTGACATCTCTGCAGGGGAAGGGCAGGGTGACAGCGTACACGACAGCACGTGATATATATCGCAACGAAGACACGGGGGGGGGGCATGCGGGTGTGGGGGGGTCGGCAGACTGCAGTAAAAGAACGGCAGCTTGCTGCGTTGAAAAGAAACGGAAACGCTGCTGAGAAAGCGCGAAAAAGAGTGAAATCCTCGTGTGAGGGTTCAGGCAGGAAGGGCAGAATGTGTGGTTCGGTGCGGAGGTAGACAGGGGGTGACTGGGTAAGGGATGCTCTCGCGCACAAGCCACAGTCCTTCATTACACCCGCAAACTACTGCCTCTGTCCTCCTCAGCAGAACCTCAGCAGCCTACAGCCTTCATCCTCAGCAGACCCTCAGCATTCACTCTCAGTCCTCCCCAGCAAAACCTCATCAGCCCCTCGCCCTCATCCTCAGCAGACCCTCTACACGCTCCCTCCTTCATCCTCAGCAGGCCCTCAACAGAACCTCAGCAGCCTACAGCCTTCCTCCTCAGCAGACCCCCAGCATTCACTCTCAGTCCTCCCCAGCAAAACCTCATCACCCCCTCGCCCTCATCCTCGGCAGACCCTCACTCTCAGTCCTCCTCAGCAGAATCTCAGCAGCCTACAGCCTTCATCCTCAGCAGACCCTCAGCATTCACTCTCAGTCCTCCCCAGCAAAACTTCATCACCCTCTCGCCCTCATCCTCAGCAGACCCTCTACACGCTCCCTCCTTCATCCTCAGCAGGCCCTCAGCAGAACCTCAGCAGCATACAGCCTTCATCCTCAGCAGACCCTTAGCATTCACTCTCAGACCTCCTCAGAAGAACCTCAACAGCCTACAGTCTTCAACCTCAGCAGACACTTAGCATTCACTCTCAGTCCTCCCCAGCAGACCCTCAGCACCCTCTCGACTTCATCCTCAGCAGGCCCTCAGCACACTCTCTCCTTCATCCTTAGCAGACCCTCAGCATCCCCCACCTTCATCCTCAGTGGATCCTCGGCTTCCACTCAGTCCTCTGCAACAGAACCATAGCACCCTCCCGCCTTATTCATCGCTGACCCTCAACATCTTCTCCTAAGCATCCGCAGCACCGACCCACTACCCTCGCCTCCTTAGCAGACCCTCAGCACTCTTCCTCTTTACTCCTCAGCAGACCCCTACCCCCCGCACCCTACAGCCTACATCCTCAGCAGATCCTCAGCATTCACTCTCTGTTCTACCCAGCAGAGCCTCAGCACACTCCCCCCTTTATCTTCAGCAGGCATTCTATACCCTCCCTCTATCCTCCCCAGCAGCACCCGAGCACTCTTCCTCTTCCATCCTCAGCAGACCCCCATCCCACTCCCATTAGCTTCCGCAGAAGACCCTCACTACTACTACTATCCTCCTCAGCAGACCTGACCCCTCCCCTCTCCCCCAAAACCCATTAGCGCCCACTCAGTCGCCTCCCTCAGTAGGCACGCAGCACTGTACCTCTTTCCCCATCTTGAGGCCCTCGGGGCCGTCTCCCTTTCTCCCTCTTGAGACCCTCATCACACTCCCTGTCCCCCACTGCAGACCCTCAGCACACTCCATCACCCCCGGGGCAGACATCACTCACCCTCATTTCATTTCTCATCAGTACATGCATTATCTGCCTTGACCTTGCACACTGAAAAGGGGGTGGGGCAGAATCGTGCGAAAGGAGGGTGGCCGGACCTCGAGGGGGTCCCACCACCATCACTGGACGAAAGACACTTTGTTTTTTAATAATAACACCCCGGGAGCTTGCGCTGACGGTACGTTTCCCAGGCTAGGACATCTTTGGGTGTTCGCGTCCTGCATCCGGCAGGTGTGTCCTTCAGAGAGGCTTCAAGGCGCGGACACAGGCACTCAGCAGGCGCGCGCAGGAGGAAGAGCGGAGCCAGAGAGGGGACTGCGTCTGACAGCGGCACTGCTGCTGCTGGGGACGGGGCTGCAGGGCTGAGCAGTGCAGGAGGAGGGAGGGGGCTGCTGCGCTCCTGCCCGGCTGACACTCGCAGGATGCCTGATGGACTGAAAGCGCCAGGCTTCGGCAGGACCCGGGGTTAATAAGGTAAACAGGCTGCAGCAGCCCTGGGGACGAGGAGGAGGAGGCTGAGGGGACCGACAGAGCAGCCCCGGTGGATGCGCGCGGAGCCCGGGACCGCACACAGTCCCTACCTGCAAGGGACCATCGGTGTCAGAAGCCCATGGCTCTGTGCTTCCTAGTGCCATGAACGGTCGGAGGGGGAGAGCAGCGCATTCCTGTCCAGGGACGCGCAGACGGAGATTCCAAAACAGGCGAGTACAGCACCTCGAGCGCAGCAAGCAGGAAACGTGATGAAAGCAGTGCGCATCTGCCTGCGTAGAGATCCTCGCTGTCTGTGCATGCTGGATGTCAAGGTCTCTCTACCTGTTTATCCATCCATCCATCCGTCTATCGATCCATCCATCAATCCATCCTCCGTCTATCTATCTATCTATCTATCTATCTATCTATCTATCTATCTATCTATCTATCTATCTATCTATCTATCATTGGAGTCACCAGTATCATTTAAAACGCACCCACCCATGCTGTCTACTCACCCCCTTCTTATAATCTTGTAACCTGTGTGACTTTTTACATCAACCGATGTATCCTTCTGCATACCGAATTATGCATCACGCTCACCCATTCTGCACTGCGCTCCTTCACCCATGCATACCAGGTTAGCTCCCCATCAACCTGTTTGCCTGTCCATACGTTCATCCATTTGTTCATCCAGCCACCTATCCATCTATACATACATCCAGCCACCTAGAAATCCATCCATCCACCCATCCATCTATGTACCTATATAACTGTCTACATGTAAACATGGTTGTCTGTCTATTTATCTATCATGGATTGATACACGAATCTCATTCTCTGTTTAAAAAAAAACACCTGTCAGTCTATATTTACCTATGCACCCATCTACCCAGTTGCGTACTCATCTACTACAGAACTATATCCTTTTCACCCATTCTACCCTCCTCTCATCCATCTACCCAAGTCTCTCTATCTGTTCGTCCGTTCCCCCGTCCGTCTATCCATCTATTTATTCATAAGCATATGCAGCGTGCTATATTATATATATATTTCTATTTACAATATTCAGACAGAACACCTATCTATAACTATATATATCAGCCTATTAATATATAGACCCAAGGTGCAGTATTACATTTTTTTACAGTGAAACAGGAAATGTGAAAACATATTTCCCAGTTGCCTGTGAAAAGCAATATTCACATTATATTGACAGACTCCAAACCACTCTCTACAGCTTTATCATTGGAAGGGCTGCTAAGATTATGTGGCACGGAGGACCTAAATAAATGGCTGTGTTGTTAAAATTATGCGGCACGTTTTCTGGTAGCATTATTCTATTTCATTTGAGATAAAAACCAACAGTGAGTTTTCCTCACCTCTGGGCACTCCGCAGAAGTCTCTCGAGTTAGGATGGTCGAGCAACTCTCCTGGCACTGCCCATCGCCGCTGAATGTGGTTTTCTTCATCGCAAAAGCCAGAAATCAGAATTGATTTGCGATTTTCACGATCGTGAGAAAAACAATTCTACAGCCAATCACATTTGTCAAAGAACTCAAATGTGCTTGACATAGGTCGCCGGCCAATGAATCGTGACTTTACAATAGCAGAACTAGAGAATATTGTTGAACATTTCAATCCTACCAGTACTTTTTTTTAAACATACCCCAAAAACTACAGCGTGATTTATACCGAACCAACAAAAGCATGTTTCTGATTAAAATTCTACTTTTCATGCAGTTTGGCGTCAATTCACCCAGTGGGTTTCGTTGAAGGCGGGAGGACATTTCCTATGACAGCTGGAGTGGGAAAGTATTTTTTTTGGCCCCACCCACACTTAACATTTTTCCCGTGCGTGGAACTGGATGACATTTGTCATGGCAGATCTAGAATGACAATCGCCAAATTTTATGCCTGAGCTAGCAACGGAGTCAAAGGTCATAGGCAAATCCATCCATGCACCCTGCCTCCCTCCCCCCCCCCCACCCGTACATCTATCCATCCATCTATCCGTCCATCTATCCGTCCATCCATCCTGGTAACCCTTCTCTTGGGTATGAGACCGATGAGTGTGGCCCTTCCTGTCCCAAGCCTCAAGCTGCGCCGGGGCTTCAGTCATCTACTTGCGCCTGGCGCTTAGAAGTCATTTGAAAGTCATGGGACGCAAGAAGTGCATGCGTCTCTTTGGAGCTGGCCAGCTCCAGAGTGTGCGGGGCACTGTCGGGGGCTGCATGATTCATGTTCAGACTGCGAGAGGCATCAGTGCATACGGAGCCACCACTCGTGAGACTGCGCAGGGTGCGGGCTGCATGTCAATGACGTGTTTGCCTCCGTTCATACTTTAATACGGTATACCACAAACACAAGAATCCTTTGATTGCAAAGAAAATACATTACATGTCGATGTAAGGCAGAGAGGTAACAGTGTCAGCGACCTACTAAATGATGCTCAGCAACGCTTTAGAAATCCCGATCACCCATCACGTGTCATCTCTGGGTACCAGGAACATGAAACCTGTGATCCATACCTTATACAGCGATGGAATGATATCCACCCCCTCAGGCTGCAGAGCTCTCCTGGAGGCACTCGAGGTGAGCTACTGGTGTTTACACTCTGAATTCTGCAGCTCCCCGCAGTCAAAATATGCTTTTAGGACTTACTAAAAGCACTTACGTTTCTAAAAGCAGCCAGGGCGCAATCTCCTTGGAATGATATTAAAGCTAGAAACGGTAAAGAAAGGCTGCGTTATTACCTGACAGAACAAGCAGGGAATGGGCTCTGCACCCCGAGGGCTGACGTTAGCGAGCACCTTTCTATCTGGTTGGCACTGCCATAGTTTATATACGATCAACAAAGCTCGTCAAGATCATTTCATGGGATAGAATTAAAAAAACATCGTCTCTGCACAGTTCTGCAGCTCCAACAATCACCAACAATAGGCATTCTAGAACGTTGCTTTGTTTGATGATGTCACCTTGGGTTCTGTGATGTATTGTGACATCATCACTCACTGCCTGGTCCCTTTAACTCTCTGGTACATTGAACCATGACAACCTCTGTTCCGCCCAATGCCCAATCTTCCCTTTTTTCATATTTGTACACCCTCATCCCTCTCCCCACCCAGCATTTCTTTCCCCTCCATTTATCCTAAACCCCCCTCTAGATACCACCAGTCCTAAAATATTTCGGGCAGTATAACTTTCTCCAAAAGGGTCCAGGAAGTTTTATTTACTATTCTAACACCACGCCCTGAATATTTCAGTGGAATTTAAAACGTCTCAACATACTTAAAGAAAGGGTTGGAAAGTTCTAAATTAGCATTGCTGCATTGCTGGTGGATGCGGGCCAAAATGGCGCAGCAGAAGGAAAAAAAAAACCAGGAATACCCTTTAAACATTGCACTATAATCAACCCTCCAATCAGCATAATGAACACTTTTCATTGAGTCTACCTTGTATTTCACACCGTTCCAAGAAGGCAGTGCCCTCAGTGGTTGTGCTGTACTGCCTGATCGCTAGGCATGGGACATTTGTAGTGTTCTGCTTATTACCATGCCTTTGACTCGATGTAACTTACTGCCTGTTCTCCATGGCTGCGACGCCCTGTGACATATAGCCCGTTTTCCATGCCTGTGACTTTCTGTGGTGTGCAGCATGTTCTCTATGCCGGAAACTTTCCAAGTTTACTGTCTGTTTCCGTGCCTTTGTATTTTTGTGGTTCATTGCCTGTTCCCCATGCCTGTGACTATTTCTGGTGTACTGACTGTTATCCATCCCTATGACTTTCAAAATGCCTCCCACCTGTACACCTTTAAACAGTTATTTAAATGGACTTCTAATCAAATATTCAAACTGTTTGCAAACTGGAAGAATACAAACAGAATCTCTAGTGCAAAATTAAACACATAAAAAATGCTGTTCAATATGTGTTGCAAAAAGAAATTAGAATCAGTTTAATCCAAGTCATTTTTTTGAATAAGTAAAGGATGCAAGATTCTACCTCCTCTATAATTACCTAAGTGCTGCAAAAATGAACATGTTGTGATAAATATCTCCTTTCTGCTTGCCAATGTACAGCTATAAAAAGAAAGCAGAGAAAAATAAAGAAAAGCTAAATTACAGTGAGTTCTGACGTCATTTCTTTATAATAGACAGATAGTTGTGTCACAAATCGCTTATTATAAAGAAATTAGAGCCGGGATTTTATACAGGGATTGCAGAATCAAATGTTTTATAAATTAACAGTATGTCCCTCTGGGCTCATCCTCCTGGCTCCCATTGCTTAGTGCCCGTCCAGATAACCAAATGCTAGTTATATTGGTTGGCCAACATGACTGGTGGTTGAGTTGGGATACTGGGTTACCCAAAACCGTTTGCAACTAACAGCATCTAACTCCACGTGGGCCTGTATTCCAGGGGCCCATAGGGGACAATGTTTGCGTGCACCTGCTTTCTGCGTCCACTGGAATCTTTGTTATTACGGGAGAGCTGAAAATGCTTGCTGAGCATTGTCTGTAATACAGATAGCGCATGCTCAAACGTAACACAATCGCTATCCTAGAGAAGCGGTCTTTCATTTGCAAGAGTTTGTGGCCCCAAGCAAATGAGGGAAACACTTTGCCTCTGTGCCGTGACATATTAAGGATGCAGGCACGGAGGCGAAGAGGCCATCAGGAGGCACACTGACTATGCCACAAAGTGGTGGCGCACTGTCACTGCCCCCAGGAGCACCCCCCTGAAAGGAGTAAAGGAGCCCCATGGACCCTCTTGAGGTGAGTGCAGTCACTCACTGCGTATGCCTATAGCGGGATCTCAGTCCCTACTTTGAATGGAAGTCTGGTGCTGCCTGTAGGCCGCTTTCAAACAGCCACTCTTCCTTCCACTAATGCACTTCCCCCAAGGCAGGCACAAACTCACAGCATCTGTAATAGGGCGCGCTGTCCTTGTATCTGTCCGCTTCATCAAGCTAAAGGTGCGCCACAAACAGGAACAGTACATCCTTAGTGTAATACAACCCGCCCTGAAAATACAACTACCCCGATCCCCCCAACCACCCTAAAACAAAATACCCCAACCCACCCTAAAAATAGAACTACCCTGACCCCCCAACCCACTCTAAAATAAAATACCCCAACCCACCCTAAAAATAGAACTACCCTGACCCCCCAACCCACTCTAAAATAAAACTATCCTGACCCCCCACCCACCCCTAAAAACTACCCCAACACCCCCACCCACCCTGAGCCCTAAAACCTGCCCGACCCCCCCACCTACCCTAAAAACTGACCCCCACTGCAAAAATAAAAGTACCCCGCCCCTAAAAACAAATATAAACCGCCGTAAAAATAAAACTACCCCGGCCCCCCACCCGCCTTAAAAATAAAACTACCCGCCCGCCCGAAAAACAACCGACCCCACCCCCAAAAATAAAACTACCCTGCCCCTAAAAATAAAATTACCCTGACCCTGCCCCTAAAAACCAATGACCCCCACCCCCAAAAACCAAACTACCCCGATCCCCCACCCCCAAAAAACAAACTATCCCAACCTCCCCCACCCCAAGCCCTTAATCTACCCCCACCGTTAAAAACTACCCCCAACTCTGCCCCAGCCCCACTTACCTGACTGCGTCCTCTCCCAATGCTGACTCCCTTTTTCTCTGCCTTAACCATGCATGTGCGTTGTTCAGCACATGTGTGGTTAAGGCAGAGAAAAAGGGAGTCATTGTTAACGCAAGCGTGGTTCCACTTGCGTTAACACCATAGGTCATTGGTCCGGAGTCGTTGTTACGGATGTTCCCCCTATAGTTAGGTGAAATGTTCAGTAACAACGTAACATTTGAACCTAAAAAACACAGAAATTCACCAGTTACAGTTATAGCTATATCAAGTAACTACAACTTGTGCCTTAAGGTAACTATAAGTCATTCCCCCACCATATGACTTCCACGGTACCTCATGGAAGGGTTGCACAGGCTCCCAAACGAGTACTGTGTTAAATGCATTACACTTAGGGCCAGATGTAGGAAGAAAACATTTTGCGAGGTGCAAATTGCGAGTACCAGCGACTCGCAATTTGCACCTCGCAAAATGTTGTGCAGAAAGGTGTCTCAGACACCTTCTGCGACTCGCTATGGGGTCGCAAAGACCCACCTAATAAATATTTATGAGGTGGGTTGCAGTTTGCGACCCCATAGCGAGTCTAGGCACTCATGGGGATGGTGGCCTGCTGGAGACAGCAGACCACCATGTCCGTGACTGCTTTTGAACAAAGCATTTTTTTTTCTTCTATTTGCAGCCTGTTTTCCTTAAAGGAAAACGAGCTGCAAATAGAAAAAAATACCGAAACCTTTATGTTTTGGTTTTTTTCAGAGTAGGCTGTGGTCCATAGGACCACTGCCTGCTCTGAAAAACTATTTTTGTTTGCATTCACAAAGGGGAAGGGGTCCCAAGGGGACCCTTTCCCGTTTGCGAATGAGTTACCATCCACTTCAAGTGGATGGTAACTGCGAGTTGATTTGCGACCGCTTTCGCGGTCACAAATCAACTCTACATCGCGATCGCAAATAGGAAGGGCACACTCCTTCCTATTTGCGAGTCGGAAACACATTTTGCGAGTCGGTATCGACTCGCAAAATGTGTTTCTGCATCGCGTGAGGCCTTATGCGCCTCGCAAACGGCGTTTTTCACCGTTGGCGAGGCGCAAAATGCTACCTACATCTGGCCCTTAATTCTTACTTTGAGCAAAGAGCCAGGGGGTCAGGGTTTCTGTACTTTTAACTGTTAACTAATTTGAACTTTTACCTAAATTCAGGACATGGGGACCGAGTCCCTGAGTCCTGTAATGGCAGCTGCAACATTTTTGTTCAGGTTGCAGCCAGCCAATCAGATCGCTCAGCCCGGCAGGACAGGTACTGGCCTGCTAGGACAGACATGACCTATGGGTAAAAAATGTCTCTCGACCAATCAGATTACTCTATTCTTTTAATTTACAGCACTGTGGGAGTCCCACAGGACCAACCATCCACATATACCTATTTTTTGAAGCACCTTCATTTCCAACCAGCACATATGTAAAAGCAACCTCTTTCAGGAACACACCAGGCACCTCTGTAAAAGCACATTTCTCAAAAACAGATCAACAGATTTACACCAAATAATGAAAAGCACTATTCCTAAGTAAAGTTCTAACTTTCTGCCAAATTTGGTGTAATTTCCTTCAGCTGTTTTTTTCTGTATCGCATCACAAAATTTCCTGTGGAATTAACGTGGGAAATTATGTTTTGGGGCCCCCTTTTCTTGACCCCCACTTGATAACCACCCAAAGGTTTTCAGGAAAGAGCTAAGGTGGATAAACTTTTATTTTAGAAAGTTTTGGGATGATTCTTCAAACTGGGCCAAAGGTATTACCAGAACAAACAAGCATTTGCAATGCAACGGGTCTCGCATTTCTCTGAGTTAGAGCTATGAGCAGTTGTAAACTCCCAAGCAGACTTTTCTTGCCACATTAAATGGAAAAAAAGAGCGCAATCGCGCTGCTACAGTTCACCCGTAGTGAAACTTATCGGCAAAAGTGAAATTATCTACATAACCGGCAACAGTGGAATTAACTATGTAACAGGGTTGATGTCATGCAAAGCGCTCAACTTCTGCCAAGCGAGATCGCGCTGCTAAAAAAGATAAAAAGTAGTCCACAAACCGTATGGAAACAGCGAGCCTCGGGTTGGTTGAGAGACTCAACTGTACCCTGAAAGGCATGATAATGGGCATGTTAGAGGCCATGAGGCGTAAGCGGGACGTCCTCTTGCCATGCCTTCTCTTTCTTACAGGGAAGTACTGCAGAAGGGACTTAGTTTTAGCCCCTTTGAGCTGCTGTATGGGCACCCTGTGAGGGGTCCTCTGAGTCTGGTGAAGGAGGGCTTGGAGAAAGCTTCCAGTAAGCCCCCCAAGGACATGTTTAGCTACATGCTGGACTTTAGAAACCAGACTGCACGCTTCTGGAAACTCACTCCGGCAAACCTAGAAGCCAGCCAGGAGGACATAAAACAGTGGTATGACCAGAAGGCCACTCTGGTTGAGTTTCAGCCGGCCCAGAAAGTGTGGGTCATTGCCCCAGTGGAGCCTCGTGCCCTCCAAGACAAATGGAGTAGGCCTATTGAGGCGGTGGAGCACAAGAATGGTGTCCCCTATCTGTTGAACTTGCAGACTCCCAGGAACACTTTGAGGGTCCTACATGTGAACTCCCTCAAACCTCACTTTGAGAGGTCTGAACTGACTATGCTCTTGGCAACAGATGATGGAGTATAGGAGGAGAGTGAGCCTCTTCCTAACCTCCTGTCTGCCCAGGAGAAAGATGGGTCTGTAGAGGGTGTGAACCTCTCACCAACACTGACCCCGGAGCAACAGAGAGACTGTCGCCTATTGCTTAGACAGTGTGCATCCTTGTTTTCCTTGGCCCCACTCATCTGTGTACCCATGATGTGGACACTGGGGACAGTCCACCTGTGAAACACAATATTTGCAGGGTAACTCACAAGGTCAGAGCACGCATCAAGGATGAGGTTTCCAAGATGCTAGTGTTAGGGGTATTTGAGTTCTTCAGCAGTTTTTGGTTTAGCCCAGTGGTCTTGGTCCCAAAGGCTGCTGCCCCCAGTGCCACCCAGAACTTAGGTTCTACGTGCACTAACGTGGACTCAATGCCATCACTAAGACTGATGCGCATCCCAGCTGATGAGCTCATAGATTGGCTAGGAGCTGCCAAGTTCTTCAGCACGTTTGACTTAACGTCTGGGTACTGGCAGATTGCCTTAATCGATGGGGCAAGGGAGAGGTCAGCATTTTCCACCCCAGAAGGGCACTACCAGTTCTGGGTTATGCTCTTTGGGATGAAAAATGCCCCTGCCACCTTCAGGTTTTGGCTGGGCTGAAGGCTTTCAGCACCGCCCACCTGGATGACATCGCAGTGTACAGCTTCAGCTGGGAGGAACATCTGCAACACCTCTGTGAAGTGTCGTTGACGTATATATTCCAGTCGGGATTGGTTTCTGCATTGAGTATTACAGAAGGACATAAGACGGAGATATACATCCCTTGATGATTTAAAATTGATTCAATGCAGTAAAAGGATAACCAACTGACTTCTCTTATTATTTTTATGCAATTGTGGAGGATTAAGATATTGGTTATTCTCTCTTTGGTTACTATCCATCACGAGCACTTTTTTCTCACTATTTGGTTTGTCCTTTGGTTTTTGATTAATTATGAGATGGGTTGTTCTCTATGGAAAAGAAACTGAGACATGTTTTTTAATATTCATATGTAACTGAATAAAAGAGTTTTTTGCATGTTCACCTATGTTATTTATATGATATATTTATGATGTGTGTGAATGATTTTTTTGTCCTCTCAGAAGGGCACTGTTGTCTTTAATAACTGATTTCCACCCAGTCCTTTCGGATATATGGATTACCCTCTGTGGTTTATAATTACTATTAGAAAGTGGGCATTTCTTGCTTAACCATTCTGTGCCTCTGCCTGCCTGTGGAAACAGCTGGGCTGTTTGTGAATTCCCTCTGGACAGTGACACAGAGTGAGGTGGGGAGTGCTCTGCATATCCTGATGAGTCTGTTTGGCTAGAGTGGGGAGGGAGGAGCTGACACCTGCACCTGAAAGGGCTGTGCCTGTCCTCAAACAGTGCAGTCTCCAACCCCTGGTGTGCGCTTGGGGCCAGGCCTGGGCAAGGCAGGATCTTGTCAACAACAGAGACTTTCCTTTGAAGCTTGCCTATTTAAAAGGCAGGAACGGGTATATGTAGTGGACCTAAAACCCCAGAATTTTAGAACACTTCTGGATCAAGAGAAACCTCTGTCAAGGAGAAGAGCTGGAGAGCTCGAAGAGGAGTACTGCCCCTTTGCTGTGAGTGCTTTGTTGAATTGGCCTGCAGTTGCTGCTTCTGCTTTAGAGAGGACACAGACTGGACTGTGCTGTGTATTCTGCTTGTGAAGGGCTTGGACTGAGCTTGCCTTCTGTTAAGAAGTCCCAGGGACAGCAAAGACTTCACCTCCCAGCCTCTGAGTTTACTTGCTGTGGACCCTAACTCGCAAGGATGTGCCTATTCCAGTTTCTGGGCCCCTGGGAGTGAGAGCTTGTTGAAAATCAATATATTGTACCTAGGGGTCTGTGCGACTCAATTGGTGTCAGATTGTTGGGTAACGCTCCGTCACGACGCCGTGATAACACCAAATTGAAGCATTTGTGTTTCTAAGCTTTATATTCAAGTTTAATTGTTGAACATTCATAACTTTGATTGTGTATGTTAGATTTTTGACGTTTTTGTCTTGTTTTACTCAGATAAATATTGGGTATTTTTCTAAACTGGTGTTGAGTGCTTTTGTGGTGTTTTCACTGTGTTACTGTGCGTGTTGGTATAAATACTTTACACATTGCCTCTGAGATAAGCCTGACTGCTTGTGCCAAGCTACCAAGGGGGTGAGCAGGGGTTATCTGAGCTGTGTATTTCCCTTACTCTGACTAGAGTGAGGGTTAATGCTTGGACAGAGTTCAAACCACCTTCCAACCAGAGACCCCATTTCAAACAATATTTAAGACATTATATTTATGCACCACAACATTTTTCTACTTGGAAATCTGACACTCAACCCTTACAACTATCAGCTCCTAGTAATTGCCACCAAATCTACGGTATACCAATGGTTAACAGCAGTGCTCTCCACCTGAAGACTACTGAATTTCTGTTAAAAGGTACATAATCCATGTCAAGTGCCAATCAGTAACTCAATCCATGAATCTTTGCTGAATTCCACAGGTTGAATTCTGAATTGCTATAGTAATGTGTCAAGCCCTCAGTGTCCTTAAAAGTGTAGATGCATCAAATAGATTCCATCCTCTCCATCCAAACAATCAAAGTATCACCTGTTGGAAGCAAATGATGCCACTCATCAGGGCTGCAATTAGGGTTTAACGCATCCTAACCGCTGCTTGCTGCTCTACCTCAGATGTTCACCATTCTCCATCCTATTTATCTGCTACTAAAGGCTGTTGATAGAGATCTGTGCGTAGATCTTCTTGTCCTTCCCACAGTCTATTGCGTTCCCTCTTAGATCTACCACACTCCATCTCTCACTGGGCTCTCTTTCTGGTCATGTTACTCTTTGTGACGGTCTACCTGTTCAGTGATCTTCCTATCGTGCCACATACCTACCTATTGACATATCTGCTGCTCATTGCAGAGCTTAATTTCAGGCAGTGTTTGCAGGTGCTTGGTTCAGGAACTTTATTATCAACAGGGCACTTATGACAGTCCACCATATGGTGGCGCTATTAGTCTATTTGGGACGTGACCACATCAGCAGAGAGCTTAACAATTCAATATACATTAAAAATGAATAAGATCAGCATGTCCAGGTCATTCTTCCGGCTTTGGATGGCCCGGAATAATCAAAACATCACACTTGTGTCAGAGTGATGGTTAGTAATTGTGTTGATACAGGTATTTGGCAGTGCTAGCAGGGGCAATGGGGGTTACAAGTTTCAGTGGCCTATTGAGAAATACCTTGGGCCCTAGCACTTACGTTTCTGACCAACTAAGCACTGGTTCATTCAAGTTCCAGCTCACCCATATGCATCTGGTCCTTTCCAATTCTTCAGCACCCCAAGACCTGAATGTGACCTATCATGGATAGAAGGAACTAAAGCCTCACTGCCATAAATGGTATGGAAAAGGTGATGAATAATCAGGTTTTCGCACCATGTCATGCAAAGTCATCTGGCGTTTGGCTTGTGCCAACTTCTCCGCACAAAAGATATATTTTGTGGAAAAAAGTTGATTATTGCTGACATTTTCTTCTCATCAGCCCTCATGTGAACACCTAGTAAATCTATGCGTATGTGTGCTATCCCAAGGCTATATGATAGACATGATTGAAAAGGGGAGGTCAATAGTTTTCAACAAGCAAGGGCCTTGATGAACCTCAATGCCTGATTTTGCTATGCAAAGGGCTTACCATATAATAATCAGTGCTACAAGTACACTAAAACAAATTTATCCAAGCTCAGTTACCCACAATTTTCAAAAGCTGGTAATTTAAAGGTCGAATCTTGGATAGGGAATTATTCCTGATCATGAATGCGAAGGGTGCATAACAGGATTGGTACAGCACAAATACCTCTAGGATTGTCTGCACAGCCTGATCTAGTCGGTAGTGCAACCCTATTTTGCATGAAATCTTAGTGCCATATGAAATCCGACACTGATTATCAGCAAGTGGAATATCGTGTGATGTTCTTGCACCTAGCTCTTGTAATTTCCATGAAATGACAGATTGATCACAGCTTTCCCTCGGGTGGGTGTCATCCTGTAGAAGGTGTACCTCAAGTAGAAATGCCACACAAAACCCCACTCCCCCAACTCTTGTGTCATGATATATCGTGTAGGGTCGCATTAAAAATGCGAGAGCATGGCAAATGTCGTCACTGGTATGCAGATTGTTACTGGTCGCACATTGAAGTGCTGCATATCTTCAAAAGCCTGTGCTGTATTTGATTTTCAGTAAATCTGGGTCTTGGTATATTGTACTGATATAGAAATGGTTAAAAACATGCAGCAAAGTCATGCTCAACAATATAGTGCTAAGGATGTTCTTAGAATAGCATGTAAATATAGCAGTTAGGATATTCTTAGTATAATATTGGTAAGGATGTTCCTACTATACCACAGTATAGCATGGAAGTATAGTGGTAAGGATGTTCTTAGTATAATATTCAAGTACAGTGGTAAGGATGTTCTTAGAATAGCATGTAAATATAGCAGTTAGGATATTCTTAGTATAATATTGGTAAGGATGTTCCCAGTATACCACAGTATAGCATGGAAGTATAGTGGTAAGGATGTTCTTAGTATAATATTCAAGTACAGTGGTAAGGATGTTCTTAGAATAGCATGTAAATATATCAGTAGGATGTTCTTAGTATAATATTTAAACACAGAGGTAAGGATGTTCTTGGTATAGCACAGTATAGCATGGAAGTATAGCGGTAGGATGATCTTAGTATAAAATGTAAGAATAGCGCAAAGGATGTTCTTAGAACAGCATGTCAATATAGAGATTAGAATGTTCTTAGAATAATATTTAAGTATAGCAGTAAGGATGTTCTTAGTATAATATTTAAGCCTAGCTGTAAGGATGTGTTTAGTATAATATTTAGGTACAGCGGCAAGGATAAACAGTATATTATTCAAGTACAGCAGTAACGCTGTTCTTAGTATAGAACACTATAGCGTGTAATTATAGCAGTAAGGATGTTCTTAGTATAGCATAGAATAGCATGTAAGTTTAGCTGCTGGTTGTTCTTAGTATAATATTTAAGTACAGAGGTAAGGATATTCTTAGAATAGCTGTAAATATAGCGGTTAGGGTATTCTCAATTTAATACGTAAGAATAGCGTTAAGGATGTTCTAAGTATAATATTTGAGCACTGAGGTATGGATATTCTTAGTATAGCACATTATAGCGTGTACATATAGCACCAGAATGTTTTAAGTATAATATTTAAGTACAGTGGTAAGGATGTTCTCAGTATAGCGATGTATAGAGTGTAAGTATAGCGGTAAGAATGTTATTAATACAATATTTAAGTATAGCCCCAAGGATGCTCTTAGAATGGGGTGTAAGTATAGCATTGGTGATGTTCTTAATGTAGCAAAGTATGGTGTATAAGTATAGCGATAACGTTACTCTTAGTATACTATTTGTGCATAGCACTAAGGAACTCATGATCAATAATACAACGTTATATTAGGGGGTACATGAGCAAACTTCATGCAGCCTTAGAATGTCAATCATTACTGTTGATATCAAACTTGCTATCACATCATAAAGAAGAGTGATTAACAGTTCAAAATGAATCTTGCAACAATACAGGAGACAAAAAGAGCTCAAATGGTAGGCTGCATGCTATCTTGTGTGGAAGCTTTTCTCGTGTGAAAGTGACTGCTTTTGACATCATAGGTGATAGCACTCATAATGAAACGTATGCTGAGTTAAAGGTGTTGAGTCACTTTGCCTTTCCTAACATTTGAGTTTTAATATGAAAAATTAATAATGTGATAAGGAAATTCTTAGAATAGTGCTAAGGATTATCTTAGCATAGTGTTTAAGTATTGCAAGAAGGATGTCCTCAGAATAGAGTATAAGGGAAGTGGTAAGTATGTTCTTAGAATAGTATTTATGTATAGCGATAAGGATGCTCTTATAATAGCTTGTAAGTATACTGGATTGATGTTCTTACAATAATATTTGAGTATAGCAGTAAGGATGTTCTCAACATAACACAGCATAGCATGTAAGAATAGC
Organism: Pleurodeles waltl; assembly: GCF_031143425.1. Classification (NCBI taxonomy): domain Eukaryota; kingdom Metazoa; phylum Chordata; class Amphibia; order Caudata; family Salamandridae; genus Pleurodeles; species Pleurodeles waltl. Next base: position 1,006,244,173 of record NC_090449.1, on the reverse strand, counting down.
AGTAAGGATATTCTCAGTATACCACAGTATTGCCAGCAAGTATATTAATAAGGATATTCTCATGATAGTATTTAGACAAAGCAGTAAGGATGTTCTTATGATAGCATGTAAGTAAAGCAGTAGGATAGTCTAAGAATAAGACTTGAGTATAACAGTAATTATGTCCTTAGCTTGCAGCATAAGTATAACAATTTTGATATTCTTAATATAATACTAGAGCATAATGCTAAGGATATTTCTAACTTGGCATGTAAGTACAGCAGTACAGATGTTCTTAGTATAGCATTTATGCATAGTGGTAAGGATATTTTTAGCACAGCATGTACGTATAGCAGAAAGGATGTTCTTAGTATTATATTTATGTATAAGGGTATGTATGTTTTTATATTAGCATGTAAGTCTAGCAGTAAGGATGTTCTTAGCAAAGTATTTATGTAGAGCTCAAAGAATGCTCTTAGAATAGTGTGTAAGTATAGCAGTAAGTTTATTCTTAGTATAATATTTAGGTATAGCAGTGAGGATGTTCTCAGCATAGCACTTAAGTAAAGGCAATGGATGTTCCAAGAATAATACTTGATTATAATGGTAAGTATGTTCTTAACTTGGCATATAAGTATAGCAGTATAGATGTTCTTAGTATAATATTTGAGCATATTGGTAAGGATGTTCTTAGTACAATATTTATGTTCTTAGTATAGTATTTATGAATAGCAGTAAGGATGTTTTTAGCACAGGGTGTAAGTATAGCAAAAAGGATGTTCTTAGTATATTTTTTATGTATAGCGGTGAGGATGCTCTTAGTAAAGCATGTAAGTATAGCAGTAGGGGTATTCTTAGTATAGTATTTATGTATGACGGTAAGGATGTTCTTAAATTGGCATATAAGTATACAGGTATGGATGCTCTTAGTATAATATTTGAGTATAGCGGTAAGGATATTCTGGGTGTAGCACAGTATAGCCTGTAAGAATAGCCATAAGAAGATTCTCAGTAGTCTCCAAACTTTTTAGTACCGCACCCCCCCAGTTGAAAAATAAAAATCACTGGGCTCCCCTCAGAATTTTTCACAAATATTTTATAAAGATGGCAATGTTTAAATATGTCTAGACCTATTTAAACATTGCAGTTAAGTACTGTTACCTTTTTAAAAATGCAATAACATGCTTCTGCTTAAAACAAAGGCCTGTTATTTGTATAATGCTTCTTCTGCCCAGAGTCTGGCGCCCCCTGGGATCACTTGAGGGCCACCGGTTTGAGGACCTCTGGTATAGTATTTATGTATAGCGGTAAGGATGTTTTTAGCATAGCATACAAGTATGGAAGATAGGATGGTCCTAGTATAATATTTATGTATAGTGGTACGGATAGTCTTAGTATAGTGGTAAGGATGTTCTTAGTAAAGCATGTAAGTATAGCAGTATGGATATTTTTTATATAGTATTTATGCATGGTGGTAAGGGTGTTCTTAACTTGGCATATAAGTGTAGGGGTATGGGTGCTCTTAGTATAATATTTGAGTATAGCGGTAAGGATGTTCTGGGTGTAGCATAGTAAAGCCTGTAAGTATAGCCATAAGAATATTCTGAGTATGGTATTTATGTATAGTGGTAATGATGTTTTTAGCATAGCATGTAAGTATAGAAGAAATTATGTTCTTAGTATAGTACTTATGTATAGTGGTAAGGATGTTCTTGGAATAACAATTTGTTATAGAGGTAAGTATATTCTTACCTTGGTGTATAAGTATAGTGGTATGGATGTTCTTAGTAAAATATTCAAGTATAGAGGTAAGGATGTTCATAGCATAGCATGTAAGTATAGCGGTAAGGATGTTCTTAGTATAGTGTTTATGTATAGCAGTAAGGATGCTGTTAGTATAGCGCGTAAGTATAGTGGTAAGTATGTTTTCAGCATTGCATTTAAGTACAGCAGAAAAGATGTTCTTAGTAAAGTGTTTATGTATAGAGATAAGGATGTTCTTAGTATGGCGTGTAAGTATAGAGGTAAGGATGTTCTAGTTGTTGTATTTATGTATAGCGGTAAGGGAGTTCTTAACTCTGCACATAAGTATAGTGGTATAGATGTTTTTAGCAAAATATCTGAGTATAGTGGTAAGATTGTTCTTATTATATGACAGTATTGCATGTAAGTATAGTGATACGGTTATTCTTAGCCTAATATTTGTGTATAGCGGTAAGGATATTTTTAGTATAGCGTGCAAGTATAACAGAAAGGATGTTCTTCCTCTAGTATTTATGTTTAGCGGTGTTCATAGTATAGTATATATGTATAGTGGTAAGAATGTTCTTATTACAGCATGCAAATATAGTGGTAAGGATATTTTTACTATAGTATTTATGTATCATGGTAAGGATGTTCTTAGAATAACACTTGAGTATTGCGGTAAGTACATTGTTAAATTGGCGTATAAGTATGGGGGTATGGATTTCTTAGTATAATATTCAAGTATAACAGTAAGTATGTTCTTAGCACAGCATGTAAGTATAGCAGTAAGGATGTACTTAGTATAGTATTTCTGTATAGTGATATGGATGTTCTTAGAATAGCATGTAAGTATAGCACTTAGGATGTTCTTTGTATAATATTTAGGTACAGCGATAACGATATTCTTAGTATAGCACCGTAAAGCGTGTAAATGTAGCAGTAAGTATATTCTTAGTGTAGTACTTAGGTATAGCAGAAACAACGTTTTAACATAGCATGTAAGTGAAGTGGTATGGATGTTCTTAGAATAATACCCAAGTAAAACGGAAGGTATGACTTTAACTTGGTGATTAAGTATAGCAGTATAGATATTTTGTGTATAATATTTGAGTATAGTGGTAAGGATGTTCTTAGCATAGCATGTAATTATAGCAGAAAACATGCTCTTGATATAGTATTTATGTATAGTGATAAGGATGTACTTAGTACAGAGTGTAAATATAGCAGTAAGAATGTTCTTAGTATAGTATTTATGTAAAGTGGTAAGGATGTTTTTAGCTTCATGTATTAGTATAGCAGAAAGGATGTTCTTAGTGTGTGTTTATGTACAGCAGTAAGAATGTTCTTAGTATAGTATTTATGTATAGCAGTAAGGATGCTCTTAACTTGGCTTATATAAATAGTGGTATGGATTTTCTTAGTATAACATTTGAGTATAGTAGTAGGGATGCTCTTAGCATAGAATAGTATAGCACGTAAGTATAGAGGTAAGAATGTTATTATTATGGTATTTATGTATAGCAGTATGGATGTTCTTAATATAGCCAGTATGTTAGAAATGGGGTCTTTGTTTGGAAGTCAGGTTGCCCCCTGTCCAAGCAAGGACCCTCACTCTAGTCAGGGCAAAGGAGAAACACACACGGTTAACCCCGGCTCAGCCCCTTGGTAGCTTGGCATGAGTAGAAAGGCTTAACCCAGAGACAATGTGTAAAGTATTTGTACCAACACACACAGTAATACAGTGAAAATACTAAAAACTGACTCAACACCAGGTTAGAAAAATAGTATTCTCAACAAAACAAGACCAAAACAACAAAAATCCAACATACACAAGTCAAGTTATTCATTTTTAAAAGATAAAATTTCAGTATAGCGCTTAGAAACACAAATGCTTCGACTAGGTGATATCACTGCATCGTGATAGAGTAATTCCCAGCAATCAGACTCTAATGGTGCCGATCACGGAGTCACATGGACCCCCAGGTACAGTACCTTGTGAAAATGAGGAAACAAGCCGGTGCACGGAGTCGGGGATCGCAGCGTCGCTGGATCCTGTGTTGCATTGGTCCCAGTGCTGAGGGGCAAAGGAGCAGAGGAATCATGGAGAGGCGTTGAGTCCTTGCTGAGGAGAGGTGGAGGTGTATCAGCTTCGGTGCGAAGCGCTGGATCCTCGCACTTCCGAAGGGGTCGATATCTGGCGGTCACGGTGTGGTGCGGCAAAGTTGGGTATCACTGACGTCGGTGACACAGCACTTCAGGACTCGTGGAGTCGCAGACTTCAGCGGGGCTGCTGCGGCGATCCGGCAGCAGCATCAGTCTGGGGTCGTCTGAAGTCAGTACACTTTGTTTTTCTTGGTTTTCCACCACCTTCTCCTTTCAAGGGCCCAGGAACTGCATTGGGCACCACTTGGCAGGGCAGAAGTCTCAGCAGAGAGTTCGGGTGCTGGCAGAGGAAGCCTTTGGTAGCCCTGAGACTTCAGAACAGGCGGCAAGCTCAGTCCAAGCCCTTGGAGATTCTTCTCAAGCAGGAATATATCACAAAGTCCAGTCTTTTTCCCCTTCCTCAAGCAGAAGCAGCAACTGCAGGATAGCCCAACAAAGCACAGTCACAGGCAGGGCAGCACTTCTCCTCAGCTCTTCTCCTTGACAGAGGTTCCTCTTGGTTCCAGGAGTGAAGCTTGAAGAAATCTAAAGTCTGGGGTTTTGGGTTCAATACTTATACCACTTTCTGCCTTGGAAGTTGCCCAACTTCAAAGAAAAGTCTCTGTCATTTACAGGATCCTGCCTTGCCCAGGCCAGGCCCCAGACACACACAAGTGGGTTGGAGACTGCATTGTGTGAGGGCAGACACAGCCCATTCAGGTGTAAATGACCATTCCTCCCTCCACTCTAGCCCAGAAGGCTCATCAGGATATGCAGGCTACACCCCAGCTCTATTTGTGTCACTGTCTAGAGGAGATTCACAAACAGCCCAACTGTCAGTCTGACCCAGACAGGGAATCCACAAACAGGCAGAGTCACAGAATGGTTAAAGCAAGAAAATGCCTACTTTCTAAAAGTCTCACTTAAAAATGCTCCTAGAGAAATTACTTACATATAGTATGCATACATATTATCCAGTCTTCAATTAATGAATAAGACAACTCAGTACTGTTAAAATCCAATAAATTACTCAGTAGGATTCAGGAAGTTCAAAAAAACATAAAACAATTCCAACAAATGTCTATTCCATAAACAACACCACTGAATATAGATCATAAGATTGAATCCCAACTGCAGATCCAGTAAGGGGTTATTACCCTCCTCATGACACAGTTCTGCACAATAATTGCCTGGTTTTCAGACCCAAAATTTAATTCTCAAGGTCCTAAAAAATATATATAACTCTATTTGAGTAAAAAAATTGTCATTCCTATGAGTTGGCACAAAAGATAGACCGGTACTCAGAACTTCAATTTCTTTAGAACTTAACTTTTTTGAGGTCAAGTTGAAGATCAGTACCTCCTCCAAACCAGGATTATGTGTCATATTGTCTATCACGCCATATTTCTATCTGCTCTTAGAGGGAAACTGCACTTTAAGGATATTTAAAGGCAGCCCCCATGTTAACTCGTATGAGAGATAGGCCTTGCAACAGTGAAAACCAAAACCAAATTTGGCAGTATTTCACTGTTAGGACCTGTAAAACCACACAAGTACATGACCTACCTTTAACATACACTGCACCCTGCCCATGCGGCCACCTAGGGCCTACGTTAGTGGTGTTTTACATGTATAAAAAGGGAAGGTTTGGGATTGGTAAGTGGGTACACTTGCCAGGTCGAATTGGCAGTTGAAAACTGCACACACAGATACTGCAGTGGCAGATCTGAGCCATGTTTACAGGACTGCTTATGTGGGTGGCACAACCAGTGCTGCAGGCCCACTGGTAGCATTTGATTTACAGGTCCTGGGCACTTTTAGTGCACGTTACTAGGGACTTACTAGTAAATCAAATATGTCAATCAGGGAAAAGCCAATTATCCATCAAATTTCACACAGGGAGCACTTGCACTTTAGTACTGGTCAGCAGTGGTAAAGTGCTCAGAGTAACAAAAACAGCAAAAACAGAGTTGAGCACATAACAACAACCTGGGAAGTAGAGGCAAAAAGTTAGGGGAGACCATGCCAAGGATGCCAGGTCAAACACTGTAAATATACCAGTAATGATGTTCTTAGTATAGCGTGTAATTATAGCGGGAGGAATGTTCTCAGTATAGTACGGTATAGCGGGTAGGCACAGCGATAAGGATTTTCTTAGTGCACTATTTATGTATAGCGGTAAGGGTTTTGTTAGCTCAGTGCTTACACTAACAGTAATCACTTCTCACAATGGGCTGTTTTAGGTCTCTCTTGTGAAAAGGCATCTAGAGATCAGTTGATATTGCGGATTGTGTTGTTTTATCGTCACCCATTTTGCTGTAAGACTGATGCATTAAAGTTATTGATCATGTGGGAATCTTCTTGCCAGCGCTGTGCTGTTAACCTTTCATCCAGCAGTTAAGGAGTCTCACAGTGGATAGTTTAGCGGTCACTACCAGAGCTGGTTTACTTTGCGCTGATCTAATAAAGCTGTCTAGAACAGGTATGTTATAAGAATGCTTTGGATGTGGTCGAAGATTGAACCTGAAGGCCATTATTTGGTAAAGACTTCCAGATGGATGGGACCTGAACAGAGAAGGCTTTTCTCTCTTTGGAGGAGAGGTTTCATAGGAGGGATTTTCAAAGGTACTTCAATTTTGCTTTTTGGACTATGGCTTGCGACATATGGAGTAATTCTATCTTGAGATACAAGACAGTCAAGCCATGAATGCATCAGAAGACACAACAGCCTCCCTTAAATTGGATTCTGTCACTAAAAGGGAGCCAATGAAGAAGTTTTCGGGCATGGATGAGTAATTAAGAGCATCCTTCAATTTTTAACTGTACCAAATAAAATAACTTTTATCATTGCAGTCATAGCATTCAATTTTAGTCACTGTGCCGCATTACTCTTGGGGCATCTAGCGAAAGCCCTACACATTACAGGGAGTGTTGAATTGAGTAGACAATTTGATAATGCTAAGAAATAGACAAGATCAGATAATTTCGGCATTCAGGACACTACATTGACTGGCTGTGGCGTAAATAATTCAATTCAATGCTCACTGTATCCTTGACCAAGGACACGGGTTCATACAATTTAATTCTAATACCTTCGGACCATATTACGGATCGATGAGTACTCTCCTGTCTGACAGTACCTGCAGAATAGTTCTGAGGAGCAGGAGAGCTACGAATGAACTCTAAAGAGATGTGTGTTCTACAAATAATATGTTGCGTCATCAAAACAAAATCATATGTTCTTTCCACCTCCTCGGGGAGATCACTTTGAAGATCTGACACTTGTAAGAACACCAGACAGCAGGTAAGGATCAATTTCAGAATGAAATAATTGATTAAATCATTTCTTAAGCTATGTGTAGCCCATCTGAACTTAATATACCAAAAGAAAGAGCAAAACCATAATATAAAGTCTTATGAAGTATTAAAAAACATTAGCCAATACCTGTCATTGAGTAAAACATTGAAGAAACGTATTCCAACATTACAAGGACTAATAGTGCATTGTCTTGCCTCTTGTAGTACCATATATTAAATAATTAATTTTAATGTGAGGAGGCTCCAAGTCTAACTTCAGCAATATGTATTTAGGGGCGCTGTCCAGTTCGTGCTGTCCATGTCAGTCACTGGCATAGGGTTCATTACACAAAAGGATCTGACCCTTTGGTTCCATTACCATTATTCATGAGATGCATGATCATGATTAAATGTCTCAGCATTGGTGTCCGCACCAGCGAGGTCAAGGATGCTCGAGTACAGTAGCAGTAAATGTCTTTGCCCTTAGCTGCCTTTGATCGAAGGACGGAAGTTTGACATTTAACTTTGGCATGTGTAGTCACGTGACACTGATGCGTCCTGTCATGGCTTTCAGCGAGGAACGCAGATTGCTGAGCTCTGACATTGACTAGCTGTGGAGTTATCCCTTCCTCTCCAAACTCTGCATGTGTTTGTTGACATAAGGGCTAATATTACAGGAGCAGCCTGTGCAAACCGCTGCAGTTCTCATCAGAACAACCAGGGATTCCACAATGGGAAATCCTCAAAAAGTGTGTAAAAATACAGATTTAGAGGTCCTCATTTTGAGTTGCCCGATAATTAGTGTGATATTTATTGCAGCTGACAAAATGAGAATCTGCTGAGCTGGAATTTATTGAATATGATAAATATCACGCTGCCGCAAATCTCAAAGGGTGGGCAGGGGCTGACGGGGGGAAGTAAAATAATAATTAAAAAAAAAAAAAAAACGTACCTGTTTCTGTTGCTGCTGCCGGCCACCTCAATCCTCTTCCCTCAATGGTGTTGGTGTCCCGGCAGTCCCTGGGACACCAGCACAGGCTCCCCACGCAATCCTGGCGCTGCTCTTATGCTATACCTAGCATGACAGCAGCATTAGGATTGGTCTGAGTGGCTTGGTCTGCCACTCAGACAGTGCACTGCGGTCTGTGCAGGTTGGAGAAACCTAATTGCGCATGTCAGTTTGGCCGGACTAAGACAGTCGGCCAAACTGACATGCGCACTTTGTGCACTGACTCCACTCCTCCGCCCTCCCATGGACCAGCCCCGCCTCTTCCTGCACATGCTGGCTGAGCCAGCAGCTGAAAAATAAAACAATAATAAAATATTGTTTTATTTTTCAGCTGCTGGCTCAGCCAGTAGGGTGCTGCTCCTTCACCAATGCCAAAGAGCTGCCCCTGCCAACTATGAGTTTTGGGATAACAACGAATGAATTTTGGAGCATACTGCACCAAAATATGCATTTCCAAATAAATACCGGGTATCCCCCCCCATAAAAATATAAAGAGGTTTCACCTGCCGATATTGATGGCTGAACTCATACTTGCATATGTGTAGCAACAGGAGTTCCCGATTGTCATAATTAACCTGGAATATACGGATAATACGGAATAATGGGCACACATTCAATGTGGGTGTTTGAAATATCCCAGACTCGGGTTGGGTTTTGAATAAGTACTATTAGAACTTAGGCCAATATTGAAATATGTGGTTCCTGCAAAATACTTTTATCCTTATTTGTTAAAAATGTTGTAGTGAAAACAGCTATGTCTCAATTTCGGGTTTACAAAGTAAAATCCCAAATGAGATTGCTGAAGATTTGTAATACTCCAGCATTGAGCATGTAATTATATATTTTCTCAATAATACAAGGTGAATGAAACACAAGAAAACCTGTTTATATCAGGGTTTTTCTTGCTTGTATCAGTGTCTTAACTAGTTATACATTTTAGTTATGCAAGAAACTATTTGGTTGGGTGTTACGTCTTTGCTGAAACTTTGACCAGCTGCTCAGATTGGAAGAGAGCGTGGTAATCCATTATTGTACTGTATATATCCATGGCCAATGCTCAGTCCACGCTCGGGCAATGCAGGATAATGGCCTTCACCCACCTTTCTACTCTTAGGCTAATATTTATCCTTCATAGGGTCACTACTTTGGTCTCCCTCCCGTTTGTGCAACTCAGTACTCTGAAGTTATTGTAAGATGAGGTCCAGCTCATTACAAAATCCTAAATAATACATAAATACATAAACCAGTAAAAAAATCAAATAACTAAATAAGAAATTCGTTTTAAGTTTGAAACATAAATCATAATATAATAAGTCTGAAAAGCATCATTCCAGAGTGCAGAGTCTAGAACTGAAGGCGCCAGAAGGACACGGTGTGGCACGGGAGCATAATGCAACAGTCGCAGTGTGGTAAAGTGGTGTTATGCAACAAATTACATGTAGCATAGAACACAATGCAACAGATACTTTGTGGCATGGCATGGAAATGTAGTGCAACAGACACAATGTGGGAAGGGAGTGCGAAGCAGCAGACACAATGTGGCAAAGGTGCACAATGCAACAGGCACACTGTGGCAAGAGAGTGCAGTGCAGCAGACACAGGGCCTAATTATGAGTTCGGCAGACGTTTTTCACCGTCCGCTGAACCTCCGAGGGGGAGGTTGCCGCCATTGTGGCTGCCTCCTGGCTGGGCCCTTCACGAGTTTTCCACCAGGTTGGTGGAAGGAAACCAAAGTTTCTGCCTACTGGCCTAGCGGGAAACACCACATAGCATTATCTCCAGCTCGTAATCTTGCCAGCGGCAATGCTGTAGGGTGCATCAGCACCCCCACAGTGTTCACTGTTTGCAAAGCAGACAGTGAACATTGCATGGGTGCTGGCCAGGGGGGCCCCTGCACTGCCCATGCCAAGTACATCCCACCCCCCGGGATCTCCCTCCACCTGTTCTCTGCCAGCCTTTTCATGGTGGAGGAAATCGCTGGCGGAGAATGAAGTCATAATTCCCAGGGCAGCGCTGCCCTGACGGATTTGGACCACTGGGACCGCCAGACCACCGGGGTGACTAATCTTGGCGGTGCTGGCAGTTTGACCGTGGCACTACGGCCGCAGTCACAATATGGAGCTCAAACCGCCTCATTTGCGGTGGTCCAACCGCCACCCGGGAACCTGACGGACATGAGACGCAAGGTTCGTAATGAGGCCCACTATGTGGTTTAGGCAGTGATTGAAATGGAAATGTAGAAGTGCAGGTACTCACTGTCTCAGAGTACCCGTTTGCTGCTAGGAGTGCCACTACTCTCCCATTAGAAGTATTGCAGCAAGGTTGAGCAGTGCCTGCACGCTCCCTTTCGTTTTAGAGACGTGTAGGTACTGAGTACCAGATGGTACCTGCCCATTTAAAACACTGGATTCAGGAACATAATGCAGCTGACAAATGTGGCACAGGCATGTAATGAAACAGACACAATGTGACAGAGGAGCACAATGCAACAAACACGTTGTGACACAGGGACATAATGCAACAGCCATGCCTTGGTGGGGCCACATAAACCAAAGGACACAAGCGTATAATGCAAAATACACATTGTGGCAGAGGAGCATAATGCGAAAGGTGCAATATATCTGGGTAGCTTGCGCAATAGACACAATGTGGCTGGCTACAGACAATAATGCAACATGCACAAGGTAAACTGGAGTGGTACTCAACACACAATGTGGGTCGGAACATTACTCAACACACAATGCAGCTGTGGGCATATGAAAACATGATTAATATAGTTGAGGACATAATGCAACTGCTACTGACTAACACACTCAGTGCTGCTCTGGGTACGAAAGCTCACACAGTTTGGTTCTGAAAGAATGCAATAGAAATAATGAAGAACAAACACATCAGATGCAGTGACGATGTTGTACGTAGCACCATAGTGTAACATAACTTCATACATACAATGCGGCAGAGCTGCATACAGCAACAGACAGAATGTCATTAAATCTGCACCGCAACAGATGCTGTGAGGATGGCGCATATGATGCAACCGACTCAACGCAACTGGTGTACATAACGCAACAGGTATAGCATTGCTGCTAGCTTAGTGCTAGCAGACATAGTTATGTTATGTTATGTTATTGAGACTTATATAGCGCCAGCTATCCGGAGGCCTCGTAGCACTGTACATAGTGCAGCAGACACAATGCTGCTGGGATACATAACGCTAGCAACACAAAAGGATGATGGACGGAGTGCTGAAACTTTTCAAACACTCACCCCCAGTCACAGATCTGGGTTTAATCCATCGTTCTTTTGCTCACCATGCCACCCCAGTTTGGACCCAGCCATATGCAAATCAGTCTTGACCCTGTCCCCCATGGGAACAGTCCAGCCTGAACTGCCAGGCCTGGTCCTCCCTGGTGCGGAAACAAGCATCCTGGGACTGGTTTCAGGGTATCACCCTTCATCAGCCAGGCTAGCTTGAATCCAGTGGCACAGTGAGCAAGGGACCAATGACACAATGCTGCTCGCATACATAACGCAGCAGACACAATGCTGCTGGCATACATAATAGAACAGCCTCAATGCTGCTGTCATATGTAATGCAAAAGACACAACACTGCTGGAATACCTAATGCAACAGACGCAACGCTGCTGACATACATAATTCAAAAGACACAACAGTGCTGGCATATGTAATGCAACAGACACAATGCTGATAGCATACATAGTGCAACAGACCCCATGCTGCTGGCATATGTAATGCAACAGACACAATGCTGATAGCATACATAGTGCAACAGATCCCATGCTGCTGCCATATGTAATGCAACACACACAATGCTGCTGGCACCCAACATGTTACAGACACAAACACCTGTTATTCCAGGTGGCTGGCCACTTCAGACTGAATGTGCCTGGTGCACAGACAATGCCATTGAGATAGCTTAACATGCATAAACGGCCGTGGAACATAAATCAATATATATACTTGAATGAAAAAGCTTTAGACCATATGTGGATGTGCAAGGTTATCCATTAGATAGTGCTTGGATTCATAAAACCAACATAATGTTGCATTGTGGATATAGGCAAGGCCTCCATACATCCCATTTAATTGTGACTACATTCCTTACTCATCCTTACTCCATTTGGAAACTGCATTGACACTGATGTATCCATTTACACACTCACATAGCACAAAATATGATTAGTGAAAATTCCTCCACCTAGAAGAGTGTGTATGTAGATTTTAGTCCAAAAGCAAAATATGTCTGGTTGTCATACCACAACAGCACAATGGCTGTGCTTATTTTGAGCCGGTGGGTTCAGGTGCTCAGCACCGGTACTTAATCGTTAACATCGGCACTTATGACAGCTGCCAAATGGTGGCACTGTTTGTATAATTCATAGATGAGCAGCACAACTTTTGTTTAATTGTTCAAAAGAACTAATTCATTTCCCCAACCCAGTCTTACAACTTTGGGGGCCTCAATCAGTTGAAATTGTCACACTTGTAGCAGTGTGATGATTATTAGTTGTGCAGGTACTGCCATTGGCCGGGTGGTGCAAGCTGCAGTGGCCTCCTGGCAGGACCCTGGCACTTATGTTTTTACAAATAAACAATGCAGAATGGGTGTGTGAATGATTGCTCAACAGTATCCTAATGAATGCATGTGGCTTGTGGCCATGCTCGAAAAATAGCCCTTGCACATATAAAAATGTTCACCAATCCTGGCTTTTTAGCCAAGGGCTCGCTGCATTCTGGGACTAGCAGTTCCTCTCGTTCCAGTGCAAGTATGAGCTCAAAATGCACACAACACAAACTGCTGGTGGTTAAAAAACCATGGTGGGCATGAGATGTCACAAATGTCTTAGGGCAACATAGCAGCTGTGGTTAGTCCCACAGCTCAATGCAGAAACTGCAAGTAACTCCAGAAATGCAATGTCCCTGGAGATCACCCACTAATGACAAGCAGTGCCACATAAGAGGGAATTAGCTACAGAAGGAGAAAGGTAGTTTCTCTTTGACATGGTCAATTGCAGCTTGGAAATGTGCATGTTTGGATGAAGAAGGTGGGTCTAACGACTGGTTCAGGAGACTAGCTGCTAGACGTGAGATGTGGACTATTGGGGGAATTAGGGCATTTGGTGGTAGAGCGCTATCAAAGGCTGCACTTTGGAGTAACCAGATGTTGCAGTTGCTACACCTAGTCTCAGAGGTCATGAACTCAGTGGTAAGAATACAAAGCAAAGATGGCTTTATAGCTGTCTTTACTTTCATTAATGTCCACGAGATGGATTAACAAAGGTAAAATCAGAACAAAAATCTAAGTTTGGACCAAAAGTCTTACTTTACTCTTAGTAAAGTTAGACTTTTTGTGTAAGTTTAGACCAAAAGTCTAGGTTTTGACCAAAAGTCTAAACTGAGACCAAAAGTCTATCTTTACTATGAGTAAACTTAGACTTTTGGTCTAAACTTAGACTTTTGGTCTAAGTTTACCTTTGTGAATCCGGACCCATATCTTTCCACTGTCCTTAGCCCCTGAGCAGCAAATAAGATGCCCCTGAGGGGCTACTGGTGGGACAAGCCAACAACCTATATTTTTATTGGGGTCAAAGGGTGTGTGATGTCACTTTTGTTAACCTTCTCACTTTGATGTGTTGCACTTGTACCACGTTACTGGCCATCACTTGATGCTACATCAGGAAGTGTTATGACCGGTCAATGATGTGGTGACTCAAAAGTTGCTACCAGAGCAAATTTGAATTTGGGATTTATTCTGAAAGTCTGATAATACTACCAAAAGCTACCCAAGTGCACAACGTACACGCTACCCATATTGACTAACAAAGAGGAATATGGTGTGTAACCCTCCCGCTTCCTTTGTGCCTAGGGTTGTGCTGTGTCAATGTTATAAAGAGTTTCAATAAATAACACTGAGATTGACAAGACAGGTGACAGCATTGACCACCCCCCCCCCACAGGCAATCAGACCCATCTACTGAAGGTATAGGTGTTCAACCACGAGGTCCTCATTTGGAATGATATAGGTGAAAACTGAATTCAGTTATAGAATTTCTGATAAACATGAAAGCTTAGAAAATAAGTGAGAACACGATAAGGAAATTACAGATTCCACCTGGTTCAATCCTCCTGTCTGTCAGGAATCACAACATATGTTTTTAATCAAAATACAAGTGTTTTACAATTAAAACACTTATAAGCATCAACCATAATAAATAGCAGCTGATGGTAGAGCTGTTCTATAGCAATAATGTTTGAAAAGTGATTACAAGCATGTCGAGGGTTTGATACGCAGCATGTCTTGCTACGCTGTTGCCTGTGAATTTACTTACAAGTATTTATTCTAACTGATTTGTTTAAACCCCAGGCTAAATCCCACACACTGATAATATTCCTACAGAGCAGTATGATAGGATGCACAGAAGAGTTCCTTTATGAACTAACTATTGCCGACCAGTAAAACAAGAAGAAACTAAGGGCCAGATGTATCAAGAATCCACTTTGCGATTCTCTAACAGCGATTTTTAAGAAATCACTATTTCAGAGTCGCAAAATGGTATGAATCATATTTGCGATTCGGTAATAGCGATTTCTTAAAAATCGCAAATGCTATTACCGAATCGCAAATAGCGATTCTGAGCCCATTCGCACCTATGGGCCTGTAGGCCCATATTTGCGAATTTATTGCATTTCCCAAATTGCGAATTCCTAACTGGAATTTGCAATTTGGGAAATGCAAAACCCCAGGGTGCTGGAGCCTAAGGCCCCCTCTGCTGCACCCCAAAAAAATATTTAAGGACATGTAAGGCGCACACATGCCAAAGGGGCATGTATGCGTTACATGTCAATTTTAAAAATGCATTTTTAAAATTTGAATATGGTTACCACCAAGTTGTATTTGGTGGTCATTGCGATTCCTTAATGCCCAATTCGCATTAAGGAAAAGCTTGATACATGTGCTTCAGAAATCGCAAAAAAGGATTCCTTTATTGCAATTTCTTATTTAGAGAATCGCAATTTGCGATTCTCTAAACGGGATCGCAATTTTAAGGAATCGCTATTTTAGCAATTCCTTAAAATTGCATAGTGAATGCCCTTCATACATAATGAAAGGCATTTTTGCATTCGCAAACGGCCATTCGCACCGTTTGCGAATGCAAAAACGCTTGATACATCTGGCCCTAAGGTACTCTATTTAGAACTTGACAGACACGTTACTCCGTCACAACGGTGACGGGTATCCTATCTGCCGAAATCTAAATCTCATTGAAGATAATGGAATTTAGATTTTGGCAGATGGGATATCCGTCACCGTTGTGAAGGAGGAACCTGCCCGCCCAGTTCTAAATCAGGCCCTAAGACATATTAGAAATTGCTTGGATATTCCCAGGAAATTACTAGGTAGCCTATACTTATGTATAAAATTAGCGTATAAATATTCAATCGGTATCTTAGAAGTTGCATGCTTTCCAAAGGAAACATTTAGATATCCATATTCTAAAGCCAGTAATTCACTGCTACTATAGGAGAACAGCAGAAAATATAAAACTGCTTTCCACTGCTGTGATGTCACCAAGGGAACTACTTGCTTCCCTGTTGTTTCCCAACTCTGCCAAGTTACCGCAGACTCAGGTAATCAATCAATCAATCAATCATAGATTTGTGGAGCGTGGCTAATCACCCATAGGGTCTCAAGGCGCTGTTTGTGGGCGTGCTGCTCAGTGAAAGAGCCAGTCTTGAGGTCCTTCCTGAACTGCTTCAGTGATGCGGTCTGCCTGAGCTTGAGAGGTAGCGTGTTCTGTGTCTGGGCTGTGAGGTAGGAGAAGGATCTTCCTCCTGCTGTGCTTTTCTAGATCTTAGGAATGGCTGCAAGGACGAGCTTGGAGGAATGGAGATGTCTGTTGGGTACGTAGAAGGCGAGGAGGTGGTTGACGTATGCTGGTCCTATGTTGTGCAGTGCCCTGTAGGTGTGAATCAGGAGTTTGTATGTAGTGCGCCTGTTGACTGGGAGCCAGTGTAGGTCTTTGAGGTGGGAGGAGATGCGGCTGTCTTGGGGGATGTCCAGGATGAGTCTGGCTGCTGCATTCTGTACTCATTGTAGTCTTGATTGAAGTTTATTGGAGATGCCAGTATAGAGTGCGTTGCCATATCCAGTTTGCTAGTGACGAGCACGTGGATGACTGTCTTCCATGTGTCGAAGGGAATCCACTTGAAAATCTTCTGCAGGATTCGGAGGGTGTGAAAGCATGACAAAGAGACAGCGTTGTCTAGGTGGGTCATGAATAGAGAGGAGTCCAGGATGATGATCAGGTTGCACACGTAGCCTGTGGGGGTGGGGGTGTTTCCCAGAGTGATGGGCCATCAGGAATCGTTTCAGGCAGAAGGGGTGGAGTCGATTTCGAGGATCTCTGTCTTGTCTGAGCTGAGCTTGAGGAAGCTGGCCTCCATCCAGGCGGCGACTGCTCTCGTCCCGTTTTGGAAATTTCTCTTGGCCTTAGCAGAGTCCTTGGACAAGAAAAGGATCAGTTGGGTGTTGTCGGAGACTATGTTTAGCATGTGTTGTTTGATGATCTTGGCAAGCGGGGCCATGTAGATGTTGAAAAGTGTCGGGCTGAGTGAAGATCCTTGAGGCACTCGGTAGCATGTGTCTTTGGGTTCTGACATGAACAGCGGTAGTCTACCTGGTGAGGAAGGACCTGATCCAATCCAGAGCTTTATCTCGGGTGCCGGTGTCATGTAGTCTGTCCCAGAGGGTGGAGTGGGAGACGGTGTCAAATGCAGCAGAGAGGTTGAGGAGGATGAGTGCAGCCGTGCCTCTGCGGTGTAGTATGATGTGTATGTCGACAGTGGCTGCTAAGAGTGCGAGTTCGGTGCTGTGGTTGCTTCTGAATCGGATTGGGATGGGTCTAGGGTACAGTGTGTCTCAAGGAATTCGGTGAGCTGCTGGTTGACTGCCTTCTCCGTTACCTTGGCTGGGAAGGGAAGCAGATAGATGGGTCTGTAGTTCTTCAGCTCCCTAAAGATGCAGAATGATGGATGGCAATCTCATGTGGCCTCACCTGCCTTTCTGGGGTTCCTTTGACCCGATGGATGCAGGAGAATGGGACTGGCATGGTGGGACACCTGGTGGGGTGAATTTTTTAGACATATTTTGAGGGGAAAATAATTCTGAGAGTGGTATGGCAAGGTGGCAGGGTGCTAGCTATGGGTTTAACAATATGGGCCATGTATGGGTGGGACGGGAAGTGGGTGGTAGGTGCCAGAACACCAGCTGTATTAAGTGGCAGGGGTGAATTGCGGTGAGCCCATGTGGTGTATGGCTGACCTATGATTCCTCTACCCCATAGAGGTGATAAGAACAAAGGTAGATGAAATGGGTGAGACATACATAACATAAAATTGTATGTGGGTAACTGTGAATATATAGAAGTTTCTCACTTCCAACTTCTGAGTGGCTTGAGCTTCATTGTCATTGTCTCTTTGGGTTATTCAGAATCCCTCAGTGAAAACCATTCTTTCTAGTCACTTTTTCTGTATAGTTTATTTTTTTCATATGTGCTTCGTGCTGTAATATTTGCTATCTCTATGCATGGTTAAGATTAATGTGGCGCATTGGTGTAGTTGCAGGAATTTTGAGAAATAAGCGTAGCACAGATTTTCTGAAGTTCATCAATTTACCAAGCTGAGATGTGGAGTAGTGGTGGAATTGTGGGACTTTTGAGCAACATTCTTAACAAGCATGTCCTGAAATGACATGAGTTTACCCACCTCGGAGTATTGAAATGCTAGGTTGGTGCCCTTACTGGGATTCCAACAAAAGACCTTCAGATCACAGGAGATGTCAAGTACAGAGTTTAATGCCCTGGCTGTTAAACCATGACGAAACTTAAACCTACCGTACAATACCAGACACTAATATGTCTACAGTGATCAAGAAGGACATCCAATCTCTGTAACAACATAGAACCCGTTAGTCGTGGCTAGAAAATGAAGACTCAAAGAAGGGAAGAGAACTTTAATGAAGTCCTCTCCAAGTGGGATCTTTGATCCCATATGCAGAAATAACTCTGGTGCGTTTTCTTTCAGTCAACTCTGAACAAGCAAGGTTTTGGCTATAAACAATCAAGCAATATTTCTAATTATAAAGAACACCAGCTTTTTCCAGAACCCTGGGGTGCACTGCTCTGCACATTCAGTATTCCGCACATCCTTGCTCTACTCAAACTATCTGTATCAACATAGGCTGAATTACTGTCAGGGCAAATGTCACCAAGTTATTTTACTCCACTGCCCTGAGGATGATTCTGTCAAGGAGCCATGACCCAGCCCAATAGGATTCTTTGCTGCTGCCTGTCTCTTGGTTCTACAGACTTCCAAAGGTCCCGACCTGATTTACCCCATCCTTGTGAAAGATGGGAGGGTTGGTTCCATAGAGTCTCTGCTAGTTTAGCCTTAGCTACTCAGCAGATCAAAACCCCTTCCATCCAAACCAAAACTTCAAGTTAATCAAAGATGGTTACCAGTCCATAACCCCGTTCTCCGATAGCAAAGAGGTCCTAAGCACCCGACATGCTTACCATCACCATCCTCTGTAGGTCCCACAATATAGGATGAATGATATAGACTGCCTCCCGAGCTCCTGAGGACCTTCAACAACTGCAACCCTAGCCTTTGCAGATTGCAATTGGAGCACCATCCTTCGCAGCAGTGATGTAGCCTCTGACACGTTGGCTAATTCTAAGAGGCTGAGTGGCAGCTGACCCCTTTTACTGTTGCAACTGGTTACTTTCAAGTTGCCTGCTAATGGGCATACCTATCCAGTGCAGTTTTGATGATAAGTCTCCTCAAACCGTCCTAGGCGGTCATTCTGACCGCGGCAGGCGGCGGTCGCCGCCCGCCATGCGGTTACCGCCGTATGACCGCGGTCAAAAGACCGCGGCGGTCATTCTGCCTTTCCCGCTGGGCCGGCAGGCGACCGCCAAAAGGCCGGCCCAGCAGGAAAACCCCCTCAACAATGAAGCCGGCTCCGAATGGAGCCGGCGGAGTTGAGATGGTGCGACGGGTGCAGTGGCACCCGTCGCGATTTTCAGTGTCTGCCAAGCAGACACTGAAAATCTTTATGGGGCCCTGTTAGGGGGCCCCTGCAGTGCCCATGCCAGTGGCATGGGCACTGCAGGGGCCCCCAGGGGCCCCACGACACCCGTTCCCGCCATCCTGTTCCTGGTGGTAAAAAGCGCCAGGACCAGGATGGCGGGAAGGGGGTCGGAATCCCCATGGCGGTGCTGCAAGCAGCGCCGCCATGGAGGATTCACTGGGCCAGGGGTAAACCGGCAGAAAACCGCCGGTTGCCCTTTTCTGACCGCGGCTTTACCGCCGCAGTCAGAATGGCCCAGGAAGCACCGCCAGCCTGTTGGAGGTGCTTCCGCGGTCCCCGGCCCTGGCGGTCCATGACCGCCAGGGTCGGAATGACCCCCCTAGTGTGAAAGACTGGACAGTCGTCCTACTCGAAGGCTCATTGAAATCCTTAAAAATAGATAGCGCTGTAGAGTGCAGGGCCTTGCACTCTTCAGCGCTTTGTATTTTTACAAAGGGAGCACAACTAAAACAAGTGATCTACTATACTATTCACTGCCACAGTAGCTGCTTGGAAGATACAATAGGCTCGATCCTTCCCGGTGGCATCCAGGAGAGCATGAGCCAATAGCAGGTTGGAGTGAATCCAGTTTGTAAGCTGTGCTACATTCCTTAGATATTGTACACGTACTAAACATTCTCTTTTTACAACAATTTTCTTAGCTGACTCATTCGCGCCTGCTATTTTGAAAATTGGAGGGGAGACATCCTATAGACCATTTTGGCACAGGGAAAACTCCTTTTCGGGTGCAAACGAACCCGTACAAAATGCTAGTGGTACTTACCTGACTGGTTTTTGCTTGTGATTTTTTAAACAAAACTTAAAACGAGACTGTGAGATTCACGACAGTTGTGGAGGCTATATTCACCTGACATTATTGAAAAATTGGGACTTTCACTTTAGACCAGGATTACTGGCTCAATGTGCTTTGAAGGGGTTCATTTGCTGGAAAGTTTCCTAGACCTTACTTGGGTGAGATCCTAACAAATCCTCTATAATAAAGATTTTTTAACATTTACCCAGTGTTAATCAGTGGTAGTGGCCAAGTTGGTCCTAAAATGTTCCATTTTACCAACACAGTCCGTGTGGAGGACCTGTGACCCCTCCCCACCCTGTGAAAGTTGTTTGTTGATCGTAATAACAATGTAATAAGAATGTTTTAAAAATGTAAGTAGAATGTATCACCAGTGTAATAAGAACGTAATAACAATATTGCTGTTTTGATCGTAATAACAATATTAGCTCAACCACATTTGATTACAGCTGAATCGTTTAGAGATTTGTGGCTGCTCTTTATCCTGACACAGACAATTTAACTCAAAAACTGATCTCAATGGAAACTCAATGTTTCCATTGAGAAAAGTTTGAGAATTCATGTTTGGCACAAACATCAATTTGGAAAAACAGAATGTAACAGAAGCAGGATATACTAGCTTCTCCTAGTCCGAGATCATATTAAAAATGCCATCAGTTCGTGTGGCCTTTTGATCATGAAAGTATTTTTTGATTTCAACACATTTCATTAGATTTTGTCTTAGGGACACAAAAAGAGATAACAGAGAGGTAGTGATTATACTACACAAGAGAAAAGAAGGACTGATCCAACTATCAGGAGCGGTACATGGTATAGAGAAATAGTGACAGAACCACACTGCAAATATTGTTAAATACATTTGTTCTTGTAAACCCCCGAAAGGGAGTGGGAGAAAGTTAACGAAGAGGGGAGAAGGAAGAAACATGTAAGCGGCCCTGGGAGGTATGGATGATGGAGAGTAAAGGAACGGATAGAGAGAGATGTCAAAGTCGAAGACAAATCAGTATGTTGATGGTGCCTAGTAATATCGTAGGATGAACTGAGGAGTGGGCTAGCCCCAGTCATGAGGGTGGCTGAATCTGAATTATTAGATCAAGCAGGCTTCTTGTTTTGTAAATACATATCTAGTTTGTTCATAGTTTATGTGTTGTCTGATAATTGAAATTGCTGTTAGAGGTCGTGTGTCTGCACTTCTTGTGAAGCAGACCAATGTCCACCAGGTGTGATACGTTTTGGTGTGTTTTCCATTCACATAGAATGTTTTTATACCTATTGTTAGTAGAAGGTCCAAGCGACACATGTTGGTAGAGTTTAATGTCAGGTCCGGTGAGTGGGACCAAAGGCCTAGGGTGACTAAATGGAAGCCCAGGGGTATATCAGTATCAATAAGAATCAGACAGCTCCAGATGAACTAGTCCAGATAGAACTCAAATCAGGGCGGGCCCCAAACAAAGAACATACATCTCACACAACAGATTCCATAGCAAACAGGCCTCATATTTACCTAACCGAAAACAGTGTCCTCAGAACTTCACCCCAGTCATCAGATGACATCATACCTCCCGGTACACCAGCGGACCAGCAAGGTATCTCTAAACAGAAAGCAGAGATTGCTCTACTATTCTGGAACATTGCAGGTTTAAATAATAAATTAGGTAATGAGGCTTGGGTGAATTTTATAGAAAAATATTCATGCATATGTCTCCAAGAGACGTGGACGACGAGCCCCCTTCACATTAATGGTTATAAAACATTTCACTCACCAGCGGCCCCGTCTAGTCACGGCAGACCAAAAGGGGGTCTATGCACATACATCTCTAACAAGCTACGACTACAAAACTTAGAGATGAAATTCACGAGTCTATACTATCAAATGATAGAGGGCAACTTGGATCATAAGACTCACCTAGTTCTCATTAAGTTTTATAATAATGCAACCCCAGGAGAGTTTGCTAATATTCTAATGGAGATGGGTAATGATTTTAAAAAAATAACAAGTACTAATAACAGCCGGGAGATCTTTATGATCTGGGGAGGAGACTTCAACGTACATCCCTGTAAAGAAACCTCAGATAAGGTTTGTGGTTGGGATTCTGAAGGTGTTGGCCTAAGTCACCATTTTGCACACAACACCCAAGGAGACGCATTGAATTTACTGGCACAAACCCATAATTTATCCTTTGCAAATGAATTACACACTGCTGAATCAAAGTTTAATCCAACATACAACGGAAGGGGTGCAAATACTGTGATCGATTACGTCTTAATGCCAACCCATTTCTCACACTACCTCAAGAAATATACCCTGCATGACATCGCAATTAGCGATCACTACCCCCAGAGCCTCAACCTCCTAATAACCCCCACAACAGCTGATAGAGACGACAGGCCCACCCTGTTAGATAACATTGAGTTATCGCCGCGTAATGGATACACCCTGAAATGGTCACAGACTGACCCCGACTTCCTCCTCAAACAGCTACTAAGTAACTGCAAGCACGCTTTCGCAGACTGTTGAAGTGAGAACATAGACCCAGGGCGACGTTTGAACGCCTTTATGTTGATCATGCAATTTATAAAGAAAGCCCTTACCACCAGAGGGGTAACCTGGGAAAAAAAAGGGCCACTGGTTGGTTTGATTATAATTGCTCACAAGCACATAGGAAACTGAAAAAAGCTTTAAAAGCCCCAAAAAGATCTTTAACCGAGATACGTAAGTGTAGACAAGAATACAAAGCAGCAATGAAGGGAAGGAAATTGTCCCTAAAAAGAACCCTGTGGGAAACTCTACATACAGCTAGCCGCACAAAAGATAATATTCTTTTTTGGAAAACAATTAACTCACCTATGCTTGGGGATAGAGACCCCCCCAGAATGGAAATAGCAATCTCCGAAGAAGACTGGATCGCACACTTTTCCAAAACATATGCGCGAGCCAGCGAAGAGAACCCTACATTACCCGCATATGATCAAGCCCTACAGGAAGGCACACGCTCGTTAATAACCCCACAATTTAGCCTTGAGGAGGTAGAGGAAGCCATATCTCTAAGCACATCAGGAAAAGCTCCGGGCCCCGATGGCGTTCCGATAGAAATATACAAGGCCGACATCCACCTATGGGGCCCTGTATTAACGCAGTCACTAAGGGCCATTTGCATACAAGGTCCCCTACTATCTTGGTGAGATTCTAATATAATTCCTATATATAAAAAAGGTGACCGTCTTAACCCAGCCTGTTATAGACCCATCTCCCTGCTGGACTCAACAGCTAAATTAGCAGGGAGAATCATCCTGAACAGATTGCAAACATGGGCAGAAGAAAAGAGAGTTTTATCCCCTGTCCAATACGGATTCCGGAAAGGCATTGGGACAGTGGAACAAAGCTTGAATCTAAGTATCATCATAGGAAAGTATACAAGGATCAGAGAAGGCAATTTGCACCTGGCTTTTATTGACCTATCATCAGCATTTGACTGTGTATTACATGACAAGTTATGGGACATTTTAACCAGCTCGGGGGTAGAACCAGCTATAACCAGTTTATACGAGACATGTATTCAGGGTGCAGAGCAAGAGTGAGGTACGGCCTAAAGGGGGAGAGTACTTGCCCTTTTGGCATATTCAGAGGTGTGCGCCAGGGCTGTGTTCTCGCCCCGTTCCTGTTCTCGATGTATATAAACAACTTTGAAAATGTGTTGGCTACTAACTGCAACGATCTACCCCAAATAGGCAATCGCGCTGTCCCGGTCCTACTTTATGCAGATGACGCAGTTTTAATGGCCAGGACCCCGTTGGCCTTACAAAAACTATTAACTACTTTTATTACATTTATGTCACAATTGGGTCTTTCTGTCAATCACTCAAAAACATTTATTATGAACTGTGGTGGGAAATGTGGCAAATCCTATAACATTACAACCGCGGAGGGGAGAGTAGAAACCGCGCGCACCTTTTCCTATCTGGGCATAATGTTTGACAATCAGGGCTCTTGGGCCAATTGTAGGAAGACAAAAAAAGCCCAGCTTATAAAAACAACGATGGCTTTAAGGTTTTTTTCTAAAAGAATAGGGGGGATTACCCCGCCAAATATGATACAAATTTACAAAGCAAAGTGCATCCCAGCAGCCACGTACGGGTCCGGTATCTGGGGATACACCGATTGTAACCTGGTACAGACGGTTGAAAACGACTTTTTAAGACATTTATTGATGGTACCAAAAGGTACATCATCATACATAATTCATTCAGAACTGGGATCCCCCTTTATTACCGACTTGATAAAGATTCAACCCTTACTGTTATGGCACAAAATCTGGACTTCGGAACATACTGAACTAAATAAGGCCATTTTGACCGATTGTATGCAATCTATATACGCAACAAGGGTGCCTTGGCTAAAATACATTATGACCTTTTTTTTAAACATGGGCAATTAAGCTTATTACACAAATCCAGCTATCCTGGAAACAATCTCTAGGAAGGACCTGAGTGCTCTGGCACTAAAATATTTAGAAGATTTACGATGGGAGGCTGAATCAAAAAAGCCCACAGTCATTCACAATCAAATAATCTTATCAACGGAGGCTATCCAGCCTTACCTGATGAACGTGATAAATCGTTTTGTGCTCACCAGACAGAGGCTGGATACATTCCATCGTTTAGTGACCTTCCCAACCATGAATGATTGGAGCACCACCTTGAAGGCCTGCCCATGTGACGCAAAGGCACTACAAACCACAATCCACATGGTTTTATTTTGCAAACTGTACGCTAAGCAAAGAAAGCGCCTAGTAGCCCCTCTCTTAAGGCTAATCAATTTCCCTCAGTGTCGTACTGCGTACGCTAGCCTCCAGGTTCTATCATCCATTGAGATGTGCGGAACCTTGGCCAATTTTTTATGCTCCGTATTAAGCACAAGAAAGCGCATGGGGGCATCAACATAACTTGAATTATCTTAGATCTTTTTATACTGTAAATCACTAAGTTTTTAGCCTATTTATTGTATTTATTTATTGTATATTGTATATTAAAATGTAAAATATCGTTACTTTTATGACTTGCTGAAAGTCGAATAAAGTCTTTGTACTACTACTATATCAGTGCTTAAAATATCATATATTACTTTTTGGATCTCATTCCAGAATTGATGGATTTTTTTGCAATGAAATATCACATGACTATAAGAACCTGTAGAGTCTTGACAATTCCAGCATTTTTATGAATCTATAAGTCCTAATTTCAAGAGCTTTCCTGGTAGCCAGTACATTTTATGAAGTACCCAGTACTTACACTGTGAAACAATGGGAGACATTTTGTTTCTGAGAGAAGATGTCCAGATCCTTTTCCAAGAGTCATCATTAATAGTAATAGTGATAATAGTGTAATAGTGTAATAGATTCAGGATCAGTTTCTATCCAATTAGAGTGGATATCAGGGATAATTTCTCTGTTTGGAGGTTAGAAGAATTTAGGAGTTTGTATATTGACCATGCTGCATGTGGTAATTTGGAAAGTTTATGCAAGTTCTGTAACTCTGCAAATGTTTGAGGATGGGGAGATCCTAGCTCTTTGAGAGATAGTTTCTTATTAGAGGACCACAGGGTCCATAAAGGGTTTGTGCCATTGATTTTGATCTTAGAGTTGTTCCACATGAAGGCATAGTCAGAGTTTTGTATTTTGTTAGGAAGCATTTTGTCTATTGTTTTGAGAGCTGAGATAGTGTCTCTAAGAATGTTATGCGAGTGCGGTAGTTGGAGACTCTTCATACTTCCTAAAGAGATTAATGATTCTTCAAAATACAGCCACAATGGTGTGTCCTGAGAACAGGGGGTTGATCCAAACAGTGTCTTGTTTAATTAGGAAGGCAAGTTGTATTTAGAGAAGTTAGGAAGGTTTAATCTTCCACATTGCTTGTTTAGTTTTAGTTTTTTGAGGGCCAGTCTGCTTCTTTTTTCTTTTTTAAGGAATTCGGAAAGAAGGGTGTCTATGTTATTTAAGAAGTTGTTGGGTGATTGCATCAGTACCACAGACTTGACAAAGTTGATTTGTGGAGCAATCATCATTTTGACACACTCCATATGATTCCCCCACCATGTCATGAACTTCGGTGACCGATCTGACAGTAAATGTTTTTGTTTTTTTAGTAAGTTTTCTTCGGTTACTTTATTTGAATCTTCTAGGTTGTTTTTGAATGTGATACCTAAATAAATTAATCTTTGATGGTTGCCAATGTACTTTAGTGTTTTGCATAATTGATGGAAATGTTAAGTTGTTGAGAGCAAAGACCTTTGTCTTATTTAGGATTAAAGAGTATCCTGAAAATATGGCATAGGAAGAGATCACCTTTAAGATAGCAGGGATAGTTAATTCAGCATCTTGTGAGAAGTACTTCAGCAGCGTAAATGGCCACTTTATATGGAATATCATCAAAAGGAATACCTTCAATAGCTGTAGTGGCTCTGATGTTAGATAGAATTGGTTCAATTGCTAAGATGTATGACAAGGAGGAAGGAAGGGGACAGCCTTGTCTAGTTGCCTGTGCTAGATTAATTTTGACTCTGAGGAATCCACTTACTCTAATGCGAGCAGACAGTTTTGCGTATAAAACTAAAACCAGTTGAATAAAAGTGTCTCCTAAGTTGAATTTGTGATTTACAGCATGCAGAAAAGTCCAGGAGATTCTGAAGGGAAATGGGTCTGTAATTTTTTACTTTTGGAGGTATTTTCTTTTGTTGTAGATAACAGTGATAATGGCTTCAGATGTGGATCCTGTGATCCTCCCAGTCTTGTCAAAATTATGAAAGAGAGACTCTGTACGGGGTAGGAGCTCATTTTGAAAGGTTTTATTAAAGTTGGCAGTTAGACCATCTAGTCCCGGTGCCTTGCTAGACTGTAGGGAGTGAATCACCTTTGTAATATCCATACCTGAAAAGGATTGAATGAGGGATATGTAATCTACCTCAGTCAGTTTCAGGAGATGAATCATCTTCAAATACTCTTTACACTAGGAAGTCGAGGAAGGTTTTTGGGGGATGTATAGATCATGAGCAAGGTGCTTGACATCTCCCAATCCAGATTCCGCAGAAACCACAGCACCGAGACTGCACTCATTGCTGCCACAGACGACATTAGGACCATGCTCGATGAAGGAGAAACAGCAGCACTCATCCTCCTGGGCCTCTCCGCAGCTTTCGTCACGGTATGTCATCACACTCTCCACACACGCCTCCACAACGCTGGAATCCACGACAAGGCACTCGACTGGATCTCGTCATTTCTCTCAGGCAGAACCCAGAGAGTCCGCCTCCCACCATTGCGCCTTCCCACCATTCCTGTCAGAAGCCTCCAGAATCATCTGCGGCATTCCCCAAGGATCTTCGCTCAGCCAATGCTCTTCAACATTTACATGCCCCCCCTCGCCAACATAGCACGAACCCACTACATCAACATAGTTTCCTACGCAGACGACACTCAGCTCATCCTCTCCCTTACGAAAGACCCTACAACTGCAAAGAACAACCTCCACAACGGATTTCACGCCATCGCCAGCTGGATTGAATCAAGCCACCTCAAGTTAAACACAGAAAAGACAGAAATCCTCCTCTTTGGGACCAACCCCTCAACTTGGAATGACTCGTGGTGGCCCACCTCCCTAGGAACAGTGCCCTCGCCCACCACCCACGCACGCAACCTAAGCTTCATCTTGGACTCCACACACAGCATGACTCAGCAGGTCAATGCCATCTCCTCTTCCTGCTACAACACTCTCCGCATGCTCCGCAAAATCTTCAAGTGGATTCCAGTTGAAACCAGGAAAACTGTCACCCACGCCCTGGTCAGCAGCCGATTGGACTACGGAAACGCCCTGTATGCAGGAATCACAACCAAACTCCTAACAAAGCTGCAAAGAATCCAGAAAGCATCCGCCTGCCTCATTCTAGACATCCCACGACGTGACCACATTTCCCCCCACCTCAGAGACCTTCACTGGCTACCAGTATCAAAAAGGATCACCTTCAAACTCCTCATCCACGCACACAAGGCCCTCCACGACACAGGCCCAGCCTACCTCAATGACAGACTCACCTTCCACACCCCCACCCGCAATCTTCGCTCCGCCAGCCTCACCCTCGCCTCCATCCCACGCATCCGCCGCACCACCGCCGGAGGATGATCCTTCTCTCACTTAGCCGCCAAGACCTGGAACTCCCTACTGCTCCACCTTCGCCAGACCAAAGACCTCTTGACATTTAGGAAACGCCTCAAGACATGGCTCTACGACCAGTAGCCCCCCCCCCCAGCGCCTTGAGACCCTAACGGGTGATTAGTGCGCTCTATAAATCCTTGATTTATTGATTGATTGATTGATGATAAAATTCTTTAAAGGTTTCTGCAATTTCAAATGGATCTGTGGTTGTCAATCCCAGTTTATTTCTGATTGAAGGGATGTGGTTGAGGCTGTTTTTGAATTTCAGATAGTTCACTAATGTTCTACCTGCTTTATTGGATTCATTATTTTTTTTCATTTTGTTATTTAGTCCTTAGGTGTGTGCTCTACTGCTTAATATTTTGTTGTATTCATACTTTAATAATTTTAGTTGGTGTAGGATTCCCTGACCTTTTTTCTATGAATTCCTTTTCCAATAGTTTGATAGATTGTTTTAATTTGTTAAGAATTGTTTGGGTGCGTTTGTTAATGTTATAGCATCCCACAGGGTTTCTCTGTAAATATCATTCATATTATTTTCATAAAAAAGGTGTTAATAGCCCATTTTATCTTGTCAATGTGTGATTGATCATTAAGCAGTTCTTCATTAAATCTCCATTCTTTTGATTTGGCGGGCGGGGGTCGTGAGAAAGATGTAAATCAATTGAAATGTATGCGTGGCCTGAGATTAGTATTGGTTCAATTCAAGGATTAGAGGTTGCTGGCGTAAGATTGTTATTAGTAGGTATGTAATCTATACTAGATAGGTTGTTATGCGGATGTGAATAAAATGTTAATTTGCTTCCTGTTGGATTGTGCAGCCGCCGTATGTCATCCAGACAGTGTTTTTTACATAAGTGTTTCATTTGTTTAAGGGATTTGTTAGGTCTATATTTGCAAGCAGATCTTCTGTCTAGAATGGTATTCCAAGGGAGGTTAAAATCACCTGCCTTGAGAATATTGGAGTCATTTGGGAGATGGCCCAACTATTTATTCAGAGTAAATTCGGAGTCGTCATTTGTTGGAGCATAGACTGTCTACACCATGGGTATTCTTGATAATCCAAATTGGATTTTTTAGAAATTAGGATAATATTACCATTTTTCTTTTTATTGGCAGGGGAGGTGCAGTTGCTTTGTATTCCTTGATAGTGCAGAGGTTTGCATTCATTGCCCCCTAATTTTGTTTCTTGTCATAGAATTAAATCTACCTAATTTTGTTTCTTGTAATAGAATTATATCTCCCTAGTCAAAGATTTATTTTCCATTTGACCGGATGATTAATACCTTTTGTAGCGAAAGAAAGTATTTTAAATGAATTATTACTATTCATAGGAACTAGGGGATGCAGAGCCCAAGAAATCAGACAGTATTAGAGTAATAACATGTTAAATGCTGGGGATAATTCCTGGTATTAGGTGGATTTTGTGCTAAACTGGGGATTGTCCACGTCTTTTAGCAATGTGTGTAGTATATTCCAACGTGCTATGTAGAAAAGTCATGTCTAAGCTGAGCTGCTCTGGTGATGATATTGCGTTTGTTTGGAATATTCTCTTGGTGATATGGTGGATTAGATTATTGTTGAGGGCAGTGACATCTGTAGGAACAAATCATAGTGAAAAAGACAGGAGGAAGGTAAGGGAACAAGAAGAAAAGACAGAAAAGAGAATAGGTAGAAAGGGAAAACCCATAACCCACCCAAATAATACCTCCCGGAACTAGGAGGTGAAGGTAGAGGTTTCAGGGAGACGACCGCTGGAAATCGGGAGTAGGCAAATCAAGGGTCGCCACCGAGAGGGAGCTAGTAAAAGCAGGCAAACCTATTCTTAGATAACGGAGCCTGTAAACTGAGATTTTTCTAGTGCTAACAATTCAATATGTTACGGGTGATGCAGCCAGTTACAAGTAGTCAGTGCAGTAAGAGACATTAGAACCATAACTAATATTATGTTTTGGTGAAGAACAAGAATGGTAGCATTAACATTATCAACATAAAGAGAAAAAACATATTTGTTCAAAAGCATTTCTTATGCATAAACCGTTTAGAGATTTTCCAGCCTCTATACATGTGGGTATGGTTGGTTGAGCAGTACATTGGTGCTCGTAATAATGAACATCTAACTTTCAGACAAGTATTAATAAATCTGAGGCAATAAAAGATGAGCATGAACATAGAACAACATCTAGCAAAACATCAAGGGCCTCATTTTAATTTTGGGGGACGGGAAAGCCCGTCTGGCAAACTCCCAACAAGGTGACCGCCGCCGTTGTGGCGACCATCTTACCGGATCTATTGGGTGTTTCCCACTAGGCTGATGGGCGTCAACCAAGGTTTCTGCCCATCGGCCTATCAGTAAACAGACGGCAGCATTGACTCCAGCTTGAATTGAGACGGCGGCAGTCCTGCCATTTGTAGGTTGCACCAGCACCCTCGCAATGTTCACTGTCTGGAGAGCAATGGTGCTGGGCAGGGGGACCCCTGTACTGCCCAGGCCAAGTGATGTTTGAGCCACTTGAGTCAGTTGCAGCAGACGCAGAGGGTAGGCCACAAAGTAAAGCATGGTTATTCGTAGCAATAAGTAGAGAGACCAGGATCTCTGGCGATACGCCTACGGGCCTCACCAGGCACATGCAGCTCAGCAATATGTCAGGGAGGCAGTTGGGTGAGAAGAGCTCACCAATTGTCAATCGCTGCAAACATCTGTTCGCTGCTGCTGATTGAGTAATAGAAGTCTACCGTAGACCCCGACACAAATTCATGATGTCAGGGCATCCAGTTTGGTGGTTTCACAGACCTTTCATTAGTTTCGTAGCTAGTGGAAGTTAGCTGGTGGTTCCATATTTGTTCCTTGTGTCCAGAGGCGGAGACATGCAGTATCGGCCCTAAATCGCCTTAATGAGGTCAGAAATCACTCACTTTCTGGGGTTGGGTGAGGCACAACTAGCACTTCTGCTCACTGGTTCCATGTGATATGATTGGTATTTTCTCGTTGAGCTGATCAACTAAGCGGCCATCTTGCCCAGGCTCAGACCACGCTCCCTGTTGATCATGAAACTATTGACAGAATGTTCGCAAATAATCCAGGACTGATATTCTGAAAGGTATACCACTGTGGCACATTTAGTTTCTTTATTTATTTACTTATTTATTTATTTATGTATGTATGTATGTATTTATTTATTTAAGGAGTTGTATGTATGTATGTATTTATTTATTCAAGGGGTTTCCTATAGCACTGACATGGTGCCTTGCAACTAGTTTAAAGCACTAGGGGTGGGAAATATCAAGCTAGGAAAACTGACAGGACTCCAGAGAGAATACTGGATCACGGTGATGCTGTTCGAATGGGTCCAGACGGGCATTGCAAAAGGGATCTGGGTCCACCTTGGAGACGTCCAATAAGTCTGGGAACTTAATTACAAACAAAAGAGTCCGGCCTAACATGACACAGGCTTCTATGGCTCAGGAAGCTGCTATGAGCTTGCAATGCTCTGATAGGAGGAATCAGAAAAGCAGGAAAGACCACAGACCAGAGAAGACCTGCCTTTGACACAGCTTGAAACTACCGTACCTTAAATCGCTCTAATTCAGTTCTCCAATCCACTGGTGCCTCAGCGAATTCACACCCGATATGAGCTGTAGCGAAACAAAATCCGACGGAAAGGGAATATTTCAAAACTGGAGTTGGTTGTGACTAGAAGGGTGTGCAAAATTCACGGAATTTGCCTTCACGTAACTATGTGAAAGTTCAGGAAAAGTACGGTAAATTAAAATCTGTTGATGAGAGCTATATTTTAGCGCCCTGAGTCAGTGTTTGATGCAGGAAAGCATTTCATGCTATAAAAATAGTGCAAAAACTGCAGCAATTGCCCCAAACAACTGCTGCTCGCATTCAGGAAGTTCACTATCATTTTTCTGTGAATGGTGGTGCAACCATGTGATGTGGAGTAATGACGTAGTTGCATGAATTTCAAGTAACAAACATAGCACAG
This sequence comes from Pleurodeles waltl, assembly GCF_031143425.1. Classification (NCBI taxonomy): domain Eukaryota; kingdom Metazoa; phylum Chordata; class Amphibia; order Caudata; family Salamandridae; genus Pleurodeles; species Pleurodeles waltl. The sequence continues at coordinate 1,006,211,836 of NC_090449.1, read as the reverse complement.
AATTCCCAAAATCAGGTGAATTATGCTTGCAAATTTTAAACTTCATCCAGTGTGGACCAGGGAGGGGCTTATTCGTGAGAAAAATATGTTCAGGCACAGAGGGGATCGATGACATTTCCTCCACCAGAAAAATCAACCCCTGCATCTCTACAGCTTAATGCAGACATGTAAGGCTGACATTTCAGGGCCTTTTTAAATGAACCATTATCTATTCTGTTGTTGCCCACAGGTCTCTTACTGTTTTGCCCTTGAGCGAGGGTGCTAATTGTAATTGTAATTGTATTCATATAGTGCTTACTACCCCTGACGAGGCGTCGAAGTGCTTTTCGGCAAGTAGCACACCACTCAAGAACCAAAGGATTGGTGGTGGATTAGTATAGGGAAAAATGAGTACAGTATTAGTATGAGTTGATTTGAGCAGAAGTTACGATGAATAGATATGTCGACATGAATATTGAGCTATTCAAGTGGAAGTAAAATCACAGAGCATTTCCCTTTTGTCTATGTTCCTTGACGTGGTGTCAATGTCAATCACGGCATCGAAAGATGGTTTCCACTCTGATGCATCCAAATCCAGACTGATGGGTGTCCTGGAGATTTGTGTCTGTCAATTTGCAGCTGAAGCTGCTAGACGACTGGTGCTCCTGTCTGTGCTTTTGCAGATAGTTGCAGTACGGGATGAACATTAAAGGATTCTATGGCATCCATAGTTTTCCTTTTAAAAAAAAGAAAATTGTGAAATCAGAGTTTCTCTTCATTAGAAGCTGAAACTTTGATACAGGTGGAAATGTTTTTAAAGTAGTTGAATCGCTCAAGAGCAGCTGATGAAGTCCATGAGAGAAAGTCACAGAGGATCACTAAACGCCTGTTAATTTTTCTTACGTTATTAGATTTTAGATTACACAGAAAAGGCAGTAGTAACAATCATAGAACAATATTATTTTGGAACCAGAATGCAACAGATAGATAACATAATAACAAATACAGAAGCATGCAATAATATAAACAACTGAATGGCATGACTAAATCCCTCCCCTTAGTTCAGGATAAACGCAATCTAATAACGAGGGCCAACGCATGGCAAGTTACCATCACCTACAGGTGCTGAACCCACAGTCACACTTTCATCAGGGTTATGGGTACCAAACAGAGCTGAAGGTTATGTGCCTGTGGCTGGGAGTCCATTCAACCTTTGACTTGATGACCCCAGTGCTAAGAATAAGCGGTTCGGTTGTCTGTAGACTTAGTGGTGCAGTGGAAGAGACTATGGTGCAGTGGAAGAGACCATGGTTCACGTCCAGTTGTCTGTAGAATAGGTGGTGCAGTGGAAGAGACTATGGTGCAGTGGAAGAGACCATGGTTCACGTCCAGTTGTCTGTAGAATAGGTGGTGCAGTGGAAGAGACTATGGTGCAGTGGAAGAGACTATGGTTCACGTCCAGTTGTCTGTAGAGTAGGTGGTGCAGTGGAAGAGACTATGGTGCAGTGGAAGAGACTGTGGTTCAGGTCCAGTTGTCTGTAGACTTGGTGGTGCAGTGGAAGAGACTATGGTGCAGTGGAAGAGACTATGGTTCAAGCCCAGTTGTCTGTGGAGTAGGTGGTGCAGTGGAAGAGACCTTGGTACACGTCCAGTTGTCTGTGGACTTGGTGGTGCAGTGGAAGAGACTATGGTGCAGTGGAAGGGACTATGGCTCAGGTCCAGTTGTCTGTAGAGTAGGTGGTGCAGTGGAAGAGACTATGGTGCAGTGGAAGAGACCATGGTTCACGTCCAGTTGTCTGTCGACTTGGTGGTACAGTGGAAGAGACTATGGTGCAGTGGAAGAGGCTATGGTTCAAGTCCAGTTGTCTGTATACTTGGTGGTGCAGTGGAAGAGACCATGGTTCATGTCCAGTTGTCTGCAGAGTAGGTGGTGCAGTGGAAGAGACTATGGTGCAGTGGAAGAGACTATGGTTCAAGCCCAGTTGTCTGTAAAGTAGGTGGTGCAGTGGAAGATACCTTGGTTCACGTCCAGTTGTCTGTGGGCTTGGTGGTGCTGTGGAAGAGACTATGGTGCAGTGGAAGAGACTATGGTTCAAGTCCAGTTGTCTGTAGAGTAGGTGGTGCAGTGGAAGAGACTATGGTGCAGTGGAAGAGACTATGGTTCAAGTCCAGTTGTCTGTAGACTTGGTGGTGCAGTGGAAGAGACCATGGTTCACGTCCAGTTGTCTGTAGACTTGGTGCTGCAGTGGAAGAGACTATGGTTCAAGTCCAGTTGTCTGTAGACTTGGTGGTGCAGTGGAAGAGACTATGGTTCACGTCCAGTTGTCTGTAGAGTAGGTGGTGCAGTGGAAGAGACTATGGTTCACGTCCAGTTGTCTGTAGACTTGGTGGTGCAGTGGAAGAGACTATGGTGCAGTGGAAGGAAGAGACTATGGTTCAAATCCAATTGTCTGTAGAGTAGGTGGTGCAGTGGAAGAGACTATGGTTCAGGTCCAGTTGTCTGTAGACTTGGTGGTGCAGTGTAAGAGACTGTGGTGCAGCGGAAGAGACCATGGTTCACGTCCAGTTGTCTGTAGACTTAGTGGTGCAGTGGAAGAGACTATGGTGCAGTGGCAGAGACTATGGTTCAAGTCCAGTTGTATGTGGAGTAGGTGGTGCAGTGGAAGAGACTATGGTGCAGTGGAAGAGACCATGGTTCACGTCCAGTTGTCTGTAGACTTGGTGGTGCAGTGGAAGAGACTATGGTGCAGTGGAAGAAGTCCAGTTGTCTGTAGAGTAGGTGATGCAGTGGAAGAGACTATAGTGCAGTGGAAGAGACTATCATTCAAATCCAGTTGTCTGTAGACTTGGTGGTGCAGTGGAAGAGACGATGGTTTGCGTCCAGTTGTCTGTAGAGTAGGTGGTGCAGTGGAAGAGACTATGGTGCAGTGGAAGAGACTATGGTTCAAGTCCAGTTGTCTGTAGAGTAGGTGGTGCAGTGGAAGAGACTATGGTGCAGTGGAAGAGACCATGGTTCACGTCCAGTCGTCTGTAGACCTGGTGGTGCAGTGGAAAAAGACTATGGTGCAGTGGAAGAGACTGTGGTTCAAATCCAGTTGTCTGTAGACTTGGTGGTGCAGTAAAAGAGACCATGGTTCACGTCCAGTTGTCTGTAGAGTAGGTGGTGCAGTGGAAGAGACTATGGTGCAGTGGAAGAGACTATGGTCCAAGTCCAGTTGTCTGTAGAGTAGGTGGTGCAGTGCAAGAGACTATGATTCACGTCCAGTTGTCTGTAGATTTAGTGGTGCAGTGGAAGAGACTATGGTGCAGTGGAAGAGACTATGGTTCAAGTCCAGTTGTCTGTAACTTGGTGCTGCAGTGGAAGAGACCATGGTTCACGTCCAGTTGTCTGTAGAGTAGGTGGTGCATTGGAAGAGACTATGGTGCAGTGGAATAGATTATGGTTATGGTTCAAGTCCAGTTGCCTGTAGACTTGGTGGTGCAGTGGAAGAGACTATGGTTCACGTCCAGTTGTCTGTAGACTTGGTGGTGCAGTGGAAGAGACTATGGTGCAGTGGAAGAAACTATGGTTCAAGTCTAGTTGTCTGTAGACTTAGTGGTGCAGTGGAAGAGGCTATAGTGCAGTGGAAGAGACTATGGTTCACGTCCAGTTTTCTGTAGACTTGGTGGTGCAGTGGAAGAGACTATGGTGCAGTGGAAGAGACTATGGTTTACGTCCAGTTGCCTGTAGAGTAGGTGGTGCAGTGAAGAGACTATGGTTCACGTCCAGTTGTCTGTAGACTTGGTGGTGCAGTGGAAGAGACTATGGTGCAGTGGAAGAGACTATGGTTCACGTCCAGTTGCCTGTAGAGTAGGTGGTGCAGTGGAAGAGACTATGGTTCACGTCCAGTTGTCTGTAGACTTGGTGGTGCAGTGAAAGAGACCATGGTTCACGTCCAGTTTCCTGTAGACTTAGTTTTGCAGTGGAAGAGACTATGGTTCACATCCAGTTGTCTGTAGAGTAGGTGGTGCAGTGGAAGAGACTATGGTGCAGTGGAAGAGACTATGGTTCACGTCCAGTTGTCTGTAGAGTAGGTGGTGCAGTGGAAGAGACTATGGTGCAGTGGAAGAGACTATGGTTCACGTCCAGTTGTCTGTAGACTTGGTGGTGAAGTGGAAGACACTATGGTGCACGTCCAGTTGTCTGTAGAGTAGGTGGTGCAGTGGAAGAGACTATGGTTCACGTCCAGTTGTCTGTAGACTTAGTGGTGCAGTGGAAGAGACTATGGTTCACGTCCAGTTGTCTGTAGACTTGGTGGTGCAGTGGAAGAGACTATGGTGCAATGGAGTTGTCTGTAGACTTAGCGGTGCAGTGGAAGAGGCTATAGTGCTGTGGAAGAGACTATGGTTCACGTCCAGTTGTCTGTACAGTGGAAGATACTATGGTGCAGTGGAAGAGACTATAGTTCACGTCCAGTAGTCTGTAGAGTAGGTGGTGCAGTGGAAGATACTATGGTGCAGTGGAAGAGACTATGGTTCACGTCCAGTAGTCTGTAGAGTAGGTGGTGCAGTAGAAGATACTATGGTGCAGTGGAAGAGACTATGGTTCACGTCCAGTAGTCTGTAGAGTAGATGGTGCAGTGGAAGATACTATGGTGCAGTGGAAGAGACTATGGTTCACATCCAGTTGTCTGTAGAGTAGGTGGTGCAGTGGAGGAGACTATGGTTCACATCCAGTTGCCTGTAGACTTAGTGGTGCAGTGGAAGAGGCTACGGTGCAGTGGAAGAGACTATGGTTCACGTCCTTTGCATTTGCCCAGTCATGCTGCTGGTTCTAAGAAAGATACTGCGAGAGGTTTTTCACCAAACCAAGAGACAAACCTGCAGGCATCCTCTTATCCCAGCTCTTTATCCTCCACACTTTTGTGTAAATGTCAGGATCATGGATGTAATTTAGGGGATGCCAGGGGTCGCAGCTACGACCCTTGCCTTGCAACCCCTGGCACTCCCTTTGCAACCCCTGGCCTCAGAGGTAGCAAATTCAGTACCAGGAGCACAGGGGCCGCTCCTCCTTGCAGAAGCGGGTTGGAGCTCAATTTCCTCGTTTTCTTTCAGTGTTTTATTACACTAATAGTGAATAAACATTAATCACTATTAGTCTAATTAAGAATGGAGTACTGTTAGCTGGAATATGCCCCTCACTGGCATCTGAGATAAGTAAACATACTTTTAAATGTATGTGTGCTCGTGGTTGCGGGTGAGTCTGTTTCTGTGGAAATGTGTGAACATGTAAAAGTGTGTGTGTGTGTGTGTGTAACATATGTGTGAGTAAAAGTCAAATGGCGTGTGATGTAACTTCCACTACCCCTGACATTTTGGCGAATTGATGTTCATGGTCAGGATGGTAAAGTTTCTGACAATTTTCGAGTAATGAGTCAAGGTTACTAAACAGAGACCCAAGCAGTGCTTAATTTGTGCTTGTTGTTTCCGGTGCTGAGCACCGGCACTTACTTATTCTTCTGCGTCAAAGATTTGCTGCAAGCAAAAGAAGAGAAAAACGAAAAAGCGTCACAAAGGTAGAACACAGAAAGCTGCAAGGGTGAACTGAAGGGGCAGGGAGTGGCTTTAAATGGATTGAAGAGGCCCGAGATGGCTTCAGGATTACGCTGTCTCAGTTTCGGTGTCCCACATTTATTTGCAGGAGCCGCGGGTTTAACAGGAGGGCTTTGAGCGCCAGCACGTTTTTATTTACAAATTAAGCCCTGGACCCAAGTCATAACAATTCTTGGCTCAGCAAACATAAATTCCCGCATTCAGAGCAAATTATCTGTCGGGACAACTTGCCAGAAATGGTCAAGAGATGACATATCTGAGAATACAAAGTTGATTAACTGCGTAGTTTCTGGCTACTTACCTGAAAATTATATCAAGAGATGATGAATTAAGCATTTTAGTACATCGCGTACATTCTACTGGCCAAACATTGGAGTTTATTTTAAAATAATTTAAAGTTATTTTAGCTATAATCTTGTATAATGAAATGTTTTTGTGTTTAATCGTAAAACACCTGGCAAGTTTTTTAATCTTGTACCCTTTTTATTCTTGATGTGTGATGTGCAGTAGATTCAATGAACTAAGCAACTCTTCAATAATTTTGAATACATCTGAATAGTTATGCTCAAAGTACATGAATGGGACTGAGATTAAAAATAAAATGACAGTACACCAATAATATATAATCTACAGTAAATACACTGCTCCTGCTTTAAGTGCATATTTCTACAGTAAATACAATGCCAATGAGTAAAGTTGGATTGTGATGGAGGGCTATTGTGGAGAAGAGATGGGAAGTGTGCTTAATTTGTGCCGGTGTTGGCCAAGTATATATGAGAGTCCACTACATGTTGGTGATCTGTGTCTATTTTGTTTAGAAGAATTATTCACCGAAATGGTTAAGTAATTAAAATCATTTAAAAAGGGATAAAACTAGCGCTGTAACAGGCATCAGACAGCAGTTGCAGGAGCTGTAGATGGTGCCAGCTGCAGAGGACCCGTGAGATCTACCTTAGGCCCTGGCCCTTCATTTTCCACAAATTAAGCACTGGGTGTGAAGTACTGCCTAGATGAGGTATTGGTCCTCTCAAGGGTACCAACCCTATTCTGACGCATCCGAATCGATTTTTATCCCACTTCCAGAGATGGACTTCATTATTTTTATCTGTGTGTGGGTTTTGTGAAAACCTATGTACAGCACAAACAATGTCTCTGAGCGCTGGTTGTAAAAGCTGCATGCAGATCACTCAGAACATGTCAGGATCAGAAATGTACAGCAGACAAGATGGCGTGGACAGTTTCAATAATAAGATTTCAGGGGTATTTCATATCAATGAACATCACGTATGAAGAAACCGTGCCACTCAAGGAGGGATTAGAAAGCACTGAGGGACTGTGTGCAGCGCCACTTTTCTTGCGCCCTTTACCACCCCCTACTGCCAACATGTGTGTGCCGTATTTAAAATACGCCGCACCATGGCGCAGGGTAGGGGGCAATAGTGTCACTTTTCATGATGCTATTGATGTACTCTGCAGGAGTAGCAATAAATATATTGCCGCTACTCCTGTCGAGTACATACGGGCTCATTATTACTAATGGAAGCCCCCTTTTAACGCCTGCTCTGAGCAGGCGTTAAAAGTGCTGTAAAAAACAATGCATTTTTTTCGCCCCCTCCTCCCCAACGGGGGAATGCCCCCTTTGCATACAATATGTCTGGCGCAGGCATAATGTAGCACAAAGTGGTGCAATGCATACATTGTTCCACTTTTTTAAATGTTGCATGAGGTTTGTAGCCTTGTTGGGCCTCATTAGCGTAAAAAAAAATAATTATGCTAATGTGGCGCAAGGTGGTGCTAGGGGCTTATAAATATACCCCTGAATGTGCCCAATAGGAATTAAACCAGCCTTAGGTCCTAGGCCTGAGAGGAAGCTCTAATTGATTATAGGTGCTACAAGAGGCGCTGTTAATCCTGGAAACCTCCTGCAAATTTAATCTGGGCTGTGCCTGAGGCCCACCTCGCCGGAAGGCCGAGCGTAATTATCACTATAATGAAGGAGGGTGGCATTAGGGCTAGAATGTGCCCCACTCCTTCCTAATGATGCATAAAAAGGCAGACCTCCATTGGATCCTTCCTCCTAAGATCATAGTGCTTAGGTGAATGATCATATTTTCAAAGTTTTTAAAAGGACACCCTTAACCTAAGAAGGAGCGAACACGTACAGATTCCTGTGTCACTGCTGAACTACAAGAAAATCGTTTTTTAGGTTCGAGCGCTCCAGCGCTCTGTCCCTTTTTTAATCTCTCTGTGGGCTTTAAACCACGCCCATGTCACGCCCATCACTTTTATTGGTTCGTGGGCTTGCCTTTTAAATTTTGCTTGATTTCATTAGTGAAAGGCATGCATACGTCATGCCTTTTCTGGTGTTTAGCCCTCCTCGAGTGCACCGGCCAACTACTGAAAACATATGAGGTTCCATATTTTCCGTATGGTTTCAGACTACTTTTTCTCTTTATTTCGTAGGCAGCGCGATCTCGCTGGGCAGTAATCGAACGCTTTTCATGACTACCAGATAACTTCTATTGTTTACCATAGCGCTCCAATGCAAATTCAAGGTTTTAAACAGCATGAAAGCGCTCTTTTTTTTTTTAATCACTATGAAAATGCAAAACTGAACCGGTCTTTTTGTTCTGACTAGTCACCTTCACGCTCATGGCGTGGCACTTTAAATCTGCTCCCTAATGTGAAATTGTATTACTTTTCATTTTCAGTTTATGTGGTAAAAAAAGTCTGGTTGGAAATTTACAACGCTAATAGCTCTAAATCGAGCAAACACGAGACCCATTGCATTGCAAATGCTTGTTATTTTATAGGAGCTGCTTAAGGGGTCTAGTAGTGGCTATTGGTTTTAGTTGGTATTTTGTAATCAATTGAATTCCCCTTTTTGTTTCTTTGCTGAATGCATGTAGATCAATGCCCAATTACCCTAATGCCACAATTAGATCTAATAGAAACCATTTGAAATTGGTCAAGTGGTATTTTCACCAGGTAACATACACATCACCAATTCTAATCTGTACAGGAACCACCAGTGTAGCCTGAGGATACTAGAGCCTTTTACCCTCGAAAGGTAGATTGTTTTCAAAATAAAATGGGGCAAATAGAAAAGCAAACAATTGAATGTTGTCACACAAAGTCAATTTCACCAATTATTAGACCTGAGTCTCTCTGTTGTCTTCAAAGGATCTCTCAACATTCCAATGTTCCAATAATTGTTGCAACTGTTTGTATACAATGTGCTCTCCCATCCTATATTAAGCTTACCTTATCTGTCTATCTATTAAAAAAGTATCACTAAACTCCACACTGCAACTCATATCTCTTATTAATCTTATAATTTTCTGTATAATTAGTTGCTGTTGGCAGTGTTAATATTGTACACCTGCTATGTAACATCTTTCCGATCTGTTTCTACCCCACTCTATTGCTCCTGTTTTCAAGGTGTAGTAAAGCGCTCCGACCACCTTTGTCGGCTGTTGTTTGCGCTATATCAAGAACCGCTATGAATACATAATGAAAGGCAGTTTCTGGACGAGGAATAGTGTAAAAATAACACATGGTAATGAGAACACGCTGCTAATGCCCTGGATCTCATGTTAGCAGCATCTCATTAGTGCAGTGACAATGATAATACCAATGTACCCAATTATAACGACAATCATGCCGCTAGCTCCAGATTGAGACATTCGGGATTGCGTCACTACCACTGATCGCCACTCAAGCCTACCAACAGCCCCATTCACGCTCCAGAGGGATCAAACATTGCACCTTAGAGCGATCAGTGAAAACAGGTACAGTAAATGATCTTCTGGGACAAATGACTTAATCTCCCGGTGCCTCAAAAGAACAAAATCTGTAAATTAGTCTGGTGGCTCCAATACCCTTGGGAAAACAAAAACGAATTCAATTCTGGAAATTGTAAAATGTATGTGAAATGAAAAAAACAATATGTGGAACAGAAGCTATTAACTTTAAATTGTTGGGAAACCAGAAATAGCTTTCCTAGCTGGTACCTACCGACACATAAATGCAAACATTACATCATAGGCACTCACCCTTATTCCCTCCCTTGCTTCATCAAACACATTGCTGCCAGAAGCCCCTCACTTAGGTGTGAATGTGATACCTTCAGTCATTCCTGGATAATCGCTCTTGCATTATGGGACTTGTAGTTGTTGCTTCAACATTGTAAGTGCAGCTAAACAATCCCAGCATGGAAAGCACTGTTTATTAAAAAGTAAAGATTGGCTAAAAACATCAGCAAGGCATGTGGCAGTTTGACAGCCATGCAAATATCTCTGACCAGAGTGTGCCCTACTAACGCTATCATGCACGTAGGGTACAGCCCCTGCAAACATGTAATCTTTACTGAATCGGATAGTGGCCATGACTTTTAGCCCATGATAATCTGCCCTGATCAAGTTCAATGGTAATAATATTATTTAACCACCTAGTGGGGACACCACTTTAATGTGCTGCACTTTCATTTAACAATTCAGAACATTCTCAGAGTTGTAGCCTTGGTTCTCTTGTAGCATTGGTACATATAAAGCATTGTGTCCTCAAGGAGATTAGATTGATAGCAAATAAATCAGCATATTCAATTAATTCGGCGTTCTTGAGCTATGTAAACGTTAGAAATCATGAAGATGTATTGATTAGTTAAAGTTCACTAGAGAAGGTGAAAATAATGATTAGTCAATAGCTTTGTAAATCAATATAGGGAACTAGATAGAATAAGCTCGGTCAAAGGCAGCAAAGAGTCTAACATGAAGTCAAGTCTCAAAGTGAAAATATTCTAAGTCTTAAGCAAGAGACAGACGAACAAGTGTTTGCTCTCATACAGTCGGTGCAAACCAGACTGACCCACCTCCAAAAACAAAGCGTTTTAATAAAAAAAAATGCACAGCAAAAGTCACTTACTCAGTATAAATTAGTGAAATATTCCAAGGGTTCAACCTATCATAGAACAGAAATATGAAACAACATCGAACTAAATAAAATAATAATAAGACCAGTCTGACTTCATATCAGTCGACATGGGAGTACACATCTAGTTACACACAATACAACAACAGGCTTCATAGAAGAAGAGACTTTCAGTAGCACAGGCAGGATGAACCTTGAGTTGTGAAACAGAGGACGTTTCTACTGAGTTCTTTGAGAACAGCCTGTTAACACAGAGCAAATCATTAGTGCAAATTTTTTGCATGTAAGGAGACAAGAAACAAAACACACAAACATCATGGCTGCCTTGAAATCAAAGAAGGAGTTGAGGCCTAGTTTGGTCATGCACAGGAAAATACAGTTTTTTTAAAGTGCAGCATTTTTGTTTTTAGTGCAAAAAGGAAAGTTTCCTCTTGGGAGGGCTTGAAGCTCTGAGGAGCTGAGAAGTTCATATCAATGGCTGAGGAGATGCTCCTTGAAGCGATGAGTCTTTATTTCCCTTTTAAATGTCCGAATTGACGTAGCGAGAAGGATGTGGATCCAGGTTTTGCTCAAAGTCCGTACATCTGCAGTAAAATGTCTTGACTCCTGGTCTTTTCTTTTGTGCATATCTTGATTTCAAGCTGTCTAATTGCTGATGTTGACTGGGATATTTGTTACTGACTAAGACATTATGAAGTGAGGACATGGAACCTCTTTCCATTTTGTCAAATATCCTTGATAAGATCTGATAGTAAAAGGGTTTGACCTAATATAGGTATGGTAGCTGCTTATTGCAGTGACCTTTAAAGGACCAGAATGGAATTGGTACCCACCAAGGTACTATAACAAAACATTGATATATTATACTGCTACTATTTCGTTTGTATAAATTCAATATTTCAATTTTGTTCACCTTTACTTCTGACTTACCTGCATTTCTGTGTGTGGGCTCCTGAATAAAGACTAGAGCTTACCTGCTGCACATTATGAATTACTGTATGTTGGTGATGAGTTGCTTGGTGTCCACTGCCAATCTTATGTGTGGGCACATGGCAGGAGGTGGAGGTGTAATCCTGAACCACCCTGTGCGGTGCAGTTGCCTCATTCAACAAAGGCAGTACTTCCTAGCCCGTGCTGTAGAGGATCTTTTGATAATCCTCAGCGAGTGTCTGCTTTATCTAGCACAGGCCAGTTGGCCAACTGAGTGGACCTTCCTCTGAGCATGCTGGAGGAGGTAGAAAGTTGTGCCACTGGAGATTCATGGAGAGAATTGATTCATGGACTGGGGAACAACTGAGTAGAGCAGGCTTGCCTAAATCACCAGTTGTTTCTCCTCTGACAATTGAGGTGTGCAACATTTTAGGTTACCACCTTTAATTCTTTTTAAATAGCGTTTGTGTCTCTGAGGACCACTGGTTGGCTCACAGCATTGGTGGAACCACATGCACACCATTACACGTAACGTCATCACAAAGGTACCCATTTTGAGCCTTAGGTACTAATGGTGGCCAAGGCAACACACTGCCTTAAAAAGAGTTGAGGTCTCAGTTGCCATCTGTGGCATGGCAGTGGACCATGGCAATGTTCTCGAAGCATCTTGTATTTTATTCCCCGCAGGTGAGGAAATGTAGAAGTGGAAAATAAATATTTAAAATGTCTCTATGCATGCTGCAAGTGTGTTGTAAACATCATCTTGAATTTAAAATGTTGATAGGTGAAAGCACACACTGGCAGGATGCTTTGTTAAAAAAATATGTGTATTGTGTCTCTTCTCATCTCACCACTTTTCAGTATGCAATATTATTGCACCACATCTGAGCTTGACAGATCAGTCAAATATGAAGTGGGGGAAATGGCTGAGGCTTTTAAAAAAGACATGCTAACTATTGATGGCAATGCAGAGCAGAATAAAGGTTTCTTACTGAATCTTTGGGAAGGGTTTGTGCTGTTGGCAACAATTACAACTCCTTCAAGGAGTTAATGCCACAGATTATGACCATGAAGCATTGCCTAGGTTAAGGGTAAACTTCAGGGAAGAACTACTTATTGTCATGGAAAGATGTAACTTTTCAAATTCAGCATCAACTCACTAATGAGCTGACTGATTATTATAAGGCAATGCTTAGGGTGCTGGAGACGAATTATGGTTTTGGCACCAACATGGATAGCTCTATTCACAACGAAGTTATTTTTAAATATTCAATTAAAAAGTTTCAGAAAATCTATTCAGATATTATCATCTACACTTTTGGAGACTACTGACAAAGCCAAGAGAGTAGAACACCCGATTTTCTCTTTTAAACCGTTAATTAGACAAGAAATAATGAGGTAGCTGCTGTATCTGGAAAAGAAAAAGACAGGAGATAGTGAAAGAGAAAGGGCAGGTGTTTACATGTTCTAATGCTCAAATGGAAGTTAAATGTTAATTATCTTGGGCTAAAACACATATGGTTTAATTGAGGCATGTTCTGCATTTGGAAAGGAATTATTTAAATGTGGGAAAAGTGGACATTTTGTCAACATAAATATATATGAAAGTTGGTGTTTCAAAGAAGGTTTCTGAAGTACAAGAATGCATCAATTAATATGATGCCAAATATACCCTTGTATTACATATTGCTGAATATTGCCAGAAACAACTGGATACATGTTCCGTCAGTGAGTGTAAGGAATTGATGTTGAATACTGGTGCACTGGAGAAAAAGATAACATCTAAGTGGTTACTTTAGATATTGATGAGTGTTTCAAACCACTGAATTGTGCACTTTAATTTGATGATAGAGACAATAATGGGATGGCTGACTTAGGTTTCCCCTTTACCAACTTCTCTCACAAGTTTAATTTTTTAACATTGGGATGACAAAGATAGTAGAGCCAAATGATATTAGAATGTACAGTTATGGAAAAAAAGTAGAAAAGATATGTTGAGGTGCTTTATCACCAATAATTGTCTTCTAAAATAGACACGTTTTGGGTACAGGTTTTGTGACAACTGATGGCCAGCATGCTTGGGCAGGCATTACCAAGGAAGAAGGGATATTTGTTTGAAATGCCAGGAATCCATATTTTTGAGATAATGTAGGCAGTATGCATGTAACTGATTGTGACTCATGGTGAAAATGTGAAAGGCATTATAAGATAAACATAAGAATGTATTTTGAAAGGAACGAGGAAGGCTTTTTGGACTTATTCTCAAGATTGGAATCAAAAGAGGGTGCTAAGCCTTTAAAGCACAAGCTAAGTAGGCTACCATTGAGTGCTAGAGAGGAGTTATCCAATATGCTACAGCATATGTGTCTTATTTGGGTGTTATTGAAATGGTTAATGCCTCAGCATGGGTATCTATGACTGTTCTGGTTAAAAAAAATATGAGGTAAATGAAGTGTGTGTGTCAACCTAAGGTAAATAGACAATCAAACTGGGGTGAATTTCAGAACATTCAGGAATTTGTGGTGAAACTGAATGCAGCAAAAATGTTTACCACATTAGGGCCCTGATTTAAGAAAAGTCATGCTTCATGTTGTGAAGCGCCACTTTTCTTGCAGCCCATTGCGACCCCCCTAATGCCACCATGTGTACACCGTACTTACCATACGGTGCACCATGGCGCAGATTAGGAACAATAGTGTTATAATTTTTATACTATTGTTGCACTTTGCGTGATTAGCACCAAAAATGTTGGCACTAATCCTGCAAAGTACATCAAGGCCCATTAAAATATTAGTGTGCCTCTTTTTAATACCTGCTGTGTGCAGGAGTTAAACATGCCACTAAAATGGTGCAGAGGAATCTCATAGATTTCTCTGCATCATTTTTGTGGACCCACTAACAGGGGAATGCCCCCTTGCATAAATCATACCTGGTGCAGGCATAATGTGGTGCAAAGGTTTACAAAGTGGCACAATGCTTGCATTGCACCACTTTGTAAATATGGTGCAATGCAATGGTGTGCCGATTTTGCCACACTATCGCCACATTAGCGTAAGAAAATTGACACTAATGTGCAGATAGTTTGTGCTAAGCCCTTTTTAAATTTGGGCCAAGATGTTAAGTTAGCTTACTACCAGATTGAGTTAACAAAGAATTCACATCATATCACTATCTTAATAACTTCATAAGGAGTACTCAGATACACCAAAATGCCATATGGACTTGTCTCTGCCAACAGTGAGTTCCACAAATATATGCATATCCTGTTTTGGGGGGTATCGTGAGAAAGGTGACCTTTCAGGGTGATATCCTAGTGTTTGCAGAGTCTGTTGAGAAATGTAACCAGATTCTAGACAGAGGCCTCATTATGAGTGTGGTGTTCTTCAGACCGCAACACTTGCGGTGGCAGTCAGACCGCAGCCAAAGTGGTGGTCCGACCTCTACATTCCAACCGTTTGCAAAAGCACCACGTTTGGACAGCTGGCACCACCACTTTTAGGCCGGCTGATAGCCTGGTGGTGCTGGCAGTCTTAATCCACCAGGGTAGCACTGCTAGCAGTGCTGCCCTGGGGATTACGACCCCCATGTCTTCCAGCCTTTCTATGGCAGTTCCACCACCATGCAAAGGCTGGCAGAGACTGTGTGCCAGGGGCCCTGCACTGCCCATGCACTAGGCATGGGCAGTGCAGGGACCAGCATAGACAGCCTTGTCGCGCTTTTCACTGCCTGAATTACATGCAGTGAAAAGCGCGACGGGTGCTGTCACACTGGACACACCAGAACATTGCTGCCGACTCGATTATGACCTGATGTCTATGTTGTGGTGAGCTCCCAGCTGGCCCAGCGGGAAACTTGTTATAGGGCCAGCGGGCAGAAACCTGGAGTGGTGGTTTTCCGGCCAAAAGGATTTGGCGGTGGCCTCCGCCGCCCACCAAACTCATAATGAGGCACAGAGTGTCTGGTTTCATTCATGAAAGATGCATAACACTGCACTTTCAGAATTGCAAAGTTTTTATCTTGCAATGTAGAATACCTAGGTCACAGGACTCCAGTTGATGGGATTGTACCAAAGGATGATTTACTAAAGACTAAAGGTTAATAACCCATTGATAAGTTCAGTCTCAGGTCTTATTTAGGACTTTGTGAGTTTTATTCTTGGTTTGGGAGAAAGTTTCTATGGCAGCATCTCTGCTAAGAGTATTGCTCATAAAATGGGTTATGCTTAAATTAGTCAAAGGAAAGTAATGAGGCTTTTCAAAACATCAAGAATGTTATTGTTAATACCTCCGTTTGAATCCATTTTCTGGTACAGCAAATAGCATTGTCTTGGTAAATGGAGCACTATAGGTGTAGTTCTCGCTCACAATAGAGGGTTCAAGAAAGTCATCATTTTCTTTGTTTCTAGGGCTCAGGATCAATCTGAAATCAATTATTTCATCATTCAAAGAAAAGTGTTTGCTTATGCCTAGAATGTAAAAAAAAATTTACGTTTTAGAAAGATTTTATTGATCAAAGCTACATGAATTATAAGATAATAAACATTCTATAATGATTAATAGAATAAACAGAGAGAATATTATATAATAGAACATTATACCTAGAATAACACATGTAGACCTATGAATGATTCAAAACATTAACAGAAAGATTAAGTACAAATATCCACTAGACATTCACTTTGACCTCAGAATGCATGTCATCCGTTTTACGTTACAGATGCATGGAGCACACACAAAAATCCATGTATGATCCATAAGGATGTTAGCAAAAGAAAGTAAAAAAGAAAGGGAAGAAAAAGAAAGAGAAAGGTTGTAAGTCTTATATTTGTAGCAATTCACGATTCGGACAAATCACAAACCCCAACATCAAGAAGGAATATATACCTATGTACTAGAGACATCTTTCAACTATTAAATCAGGATCCCCTCTTGATCCAGCCCCTCCCCAGGTGTTATCCTTAGCCGCTCTAGTGACGGTTCCCATTATTACGAATCTTATGAATCTTTCAATGGCCTCCGGAGTAGTGCCAGAACCGTGGAAACATGCCATTGTTAAACCACTCTTGAAGAAACCCAATCTTGATCCTGTAGTTTTTAGTAATGATAGGCCCATCTCACTGTTGGCTGTCTTGTCTAAGATAGCTGAAAAATATGTCCATACTCAACTCTCTCATTTTATGGAGGATAACAATATCTTACACACGACCCATATGGGCTTCAGACCACTACATGGTACGGAGACCGCACTGACCGCTGTCACAGAAGAAGCTAAAAAACGCTTAGATAAGGGTCTGGAAACAGCTATCATCCTTCTGGATCTCAGCACCGCTTTCGATACGGTGGATCTTGACATACTAACAGATAGGATTCAAGAGATTGGAATATCTGGACTAGCCTTAGATTGGATTATTTCATTTATTAAAGATAGATCTTTCAGGTATTCGATAGATCATACTTTTCAGACCGTATTATTAATAGATGCGGAGTCCCACAGGGGACTTCCCTCAGCTCCACTTTATTCAATATTTACATGTTGCCACTATCAGAAATAGTTCAACCCTTTGGGCTGACCTTGGTGTCGTATGCAGACGACACACAGTTAATTGTATCTCTCTCAAGGGACTCCCGCGCTATAGAGTCAGCACTTGGTCCTTGTCTCCAAGCTGTGGCAGCATGGATGACCAGAAGCAAACTAAAACTTAACAATAATAAAATGGAGGTGATGTTTTTTGGGCAACAAACAAAACCTATCCCGATCCCATCAATGATTGATGGCATGGGTTTTTTACCCCCACCCAAAGAACTTATCAAAAGTTTTGGGGTTTGGCTTGATCCACAACTGTCAATGGCCCATCAAGGTAATAAAATAGCTGCCACCTCCTTTGGCCTCCTTAGGCTGTTAAGGAGGGTTTTTACTATCCTACCCTTCACAGCCAAAAAAAGAATTGTACAGGCATTGATCGGCTCCCTAATTGACTATGGAAATGCACTGTTCATTGGCTCACATGGCTAAGTGATCAAAAGATTGCAGAGAGTCCAGAATGCTTCTGCACGTCTGCTGTTGAACATTTCTAATCAAGAATCTATAAAAGCAGGAATCTCCCCACTACATTGGCTTCCTATGGCCAAGAGGATACAATTTAGGACACTATGTCATGTGCATAGAGCATTGCATAATCGAGGTCCAGAAATGCTGAGGTCTTTAGCTTCCTTCTACTCACCTAACAGACCACTCAGATCTTCCTCTTAGCATATCTGGCAGTGATTCCTAAAGTGAAAAAAGCCAGACAGGGTGGAAGATCCCTGGCATACCAGGGGGCAAAGCTATAGAACTCCCTATCTATCATTATACGAGCAATGAATCATGAATTATCCTTCCGTAAGGCTTTGAAGACGTGGGTATTTAAGGTATAACTTCCAATTTTTTATCTTGGTTGCTACTGTTTCAATTTCGAGCGCTGAGAGGCCTTCGAGAAATTCACATAACATAACATAACATATTCCAAAGCCACAATTATATGCTTGTTTCTCAGTTCGTGTATATATCTGCATTTATTGGTGGCATCTAATAATAAAAGTGTTCCTTGTAAATTCCCAATACAGAATGTTGTCAGCTTTTTAGATCATCATATATAAGTAACTACTCCACCTTTCTGCTACTAGGTGGGCAAGGATGTAGACAACCACAATATAAAGGTTTTCTACTTCTGTTACTATTACTTTAAAACAGGAGCTAAGGTTTCTGAATTGACTGATCCCACTTTTCACCTTTTGGTTTTCTTTCCTGCTTAATACCTCTGTAGCAATCTTTCCTCTTTCTGTGAGTTCTCGTTGTTCCAATAGGTGTGCTTTTGGGACTTCCCTTGCAGGAGTAGATGCTAATATTCTCCTGGGCCCTACACTGACTCCACCTCTACATTTATTTGTTTTTCCCTTGCCTCTTCTACTCTGTATTAAAGCTGTTGTGAATCTGCAGCATTAGTTGGCAGAGAATCCTTGACATTCACACTCAAGTAAGAATTGTGATGGTATGTGATGAATCACTGTCTTTTGCTCCCGGGGTAGATGCATGGACTGCGCAAGCCTTCTTTCATGTTAGTCTTTCAGTGGATACATTTCCTGCACCCAGGAGTACAGCTCGGTGCGCATGTGACACTCTAGCGAATCAAAAGAGCCTTCGTTTGTAAACTGAGCTCACAGGGATGAAGGTTACAGAGAACATTCGGTGCCAGGAGAACAAATACTGCCGGCGCCACTTCTTCTCGCTGGAAGTGGCTGTAACAACAGAAAGTATCTGCTCAAGATGCAGAGAGTGAGCGCAAGAAGAAACCTCATGTTTGCAACATGTAAGCTGAGGAATACTAAAGAGGAAGAATGAGGAAATACACTGAGGCAGCCAGAACATTTTTTTTCTTCAAAACCATAGTGACTGTGTGGGTGCAAGGATGAAAGGAGATGGTCTATGCTGTAAATTGTGGCTTACCATTGTTTCAGAAAGATCACCATGGCCAAAGGAGCAACAGATCCTACTTTTAACACATTTTGTACCTCAACAACGACCCTGATGCTGCTCTGAATGGCATAAATTGAACACTACCTGTGCCAAGCTCTGGGCTGAAGCCACTTACAAATAGAGCTTCTGTTTATTTCAAAGAAAGTATATGTGACCGGGAGGAGAGGCATCAACGTGTGAAACTCATGACAGGAAGACCTGTGGGGGACCAGACTGTCCAATCCAGGATAGGAAAACCCAAAAGTAGTCAACGCTAAAGCAATCTGAGATAGAAAGGCCCACAGATAGACAGAGCATGTCAAATAGGGGACTGAATGAGGGCTGAAGAACAGAGATTGTGGGTAGACTCACGGGTAGGGAAAGACTGTCAAATGGGAGATGGGACATACTCTTTGACGAGCAAAGATTCTTGAATGCGCAGTGGGGAATTTCACATATATGAAGTGTTTGTCTAATAGAACTTGGCAGATACCCTGCAGAGCCGGTCAATGTAACATAGGAAAACCAAGGGCAAGCAGGGATAGTAAGTTGGAAGATGGGAAGGCCAACATGTAGGAAAATGTTGGAAAGTGGGAGTTGGAAAGGTCTGCTGGAAAAGCAGAAATTGTCTACCCGGAGAAGGAAAGGCCAACAAGCTGGCAGAGATTGTAAATGCCCACTGATAACTCAAAGGTTGTGCAATGGGACGTAGCAAACAGAATCGTGTCACAACAGTGCTTATTTGGAGCCGGTGGTTGCAGGTGGAGACCGTTTTTGGTGACCGCAACAAATTTTTCTTCATCAGACTTTGACCTAGGAAGAGAGACAGACAGAAAAGGGGGAAAGAAGTAGTAAAATGGGAGACAGTGACAAATGTAGTATCCAAGGCTAATAAGGAACCTAAACACTGAGATAAAAGGAAAGGGCGTGTATGATGGATGTGCTAGAACCAAGGATAGGCATTAGGCAACCTCAACATTCTGCAGTGTAGGTGGTGAGCTTCTGAGAAAAACCTTCGGCCACAACTCTTTGAGCCAGATGTATGACCATTTCTATTTGTGAGCCTCTGATTGCCACTTTTTGTAAGTCGCAATTAGAGACTCGCAAATAGAAATGTACAAATGTGTCTTAGACACATGTAGCGATTCCCAATGGGGTCGCAAGTGACCCACCTCATTAATATTCATGAGGTAGGTCGCAATTTGTGATCCCATTGGGATGGCCACAAGCACAGGGATGGTGGCCTGCTGGGGGCAGCAGACCACCATGTATGTGACTGCTTTGAAATAAAGCAGTGTTTTGTTTTTTAAATGCAGCCCGTTTTCTTCAAAGGAAAACGGGATGCGTTTAAAAAATAAAAATGAAAAGTTTTCTTTTCATTTTCTAAGAGTAGGCAGTGGTCCGTGGGTCCACTGCCTGTTCTTAAAAAACTTTTTTGATACCATACTCAAAGGGGAAGGGGTCCCTTGGGACTCCTTCCCGTTTGCCAATGGGTTACCACTAACTTCAAGTTGGTGGTAACTGAGGATGATTTGCGACCGCATTCACGGTCGCAAGACATTCATACATGGCCCTCGCTATTAGGAAGGGATGCCTAGTAGCGATGAAAACTGCTTAATACATCTGTCCCTTTGTCTTTTACAAAGGAAGCACTTCCACTCCACTTCACTGTGATTTCGTTTTTTTCAGTTGTATATATTTGTTACATTACAAAAGAGGCCCAGCTAAAAGAACTACCACAGGACAGATAGGAAAAAGGATTTTCCTGTTAGAAAGACCCTCACCCACTAGGGTTATCCCTTGGTGGCATTCTTCATCATTGGGTTTCTTCATGGTTCCGCTGCGGAGCGGGTGTGCTACGACCTACGGGATACGTGGGAGCACTGGTGTAGTCTCCTCAATGTGAATCACAGGATGGATGGGAGTGTTGGGGTCTTGGGTGAGTTAAAAATACCTCTAATCTAACTATGGGGATGTATAATTAATGGAGCTTCTAGTCTGAACCTAGAGAATTCCCAGAGGAATGAGGAATTGCCAATGGAACTGCTGTTTCTGGACCCATCTGAATGAAAAGTGATCTCATAATGAGGCTGGTTGTGAGCAATCACAACTGTGAGATCAAGTTAGAACAAACATGTTGAGCTGGAAGCACTATTGAACATGCCCTTCCATGTTCTGTTGAACTGCACATAAGTTCTTCTATAGAGGAGAAGATCTAGGAAAATTCTCCAAGACAGACTTGCAACAAGTGAGCTTCAAAATGAATACATAGCCTATGTGTGTCCTTTGTGTCACAGATCCTCTTGCTGCAGAGCAAATAACAACTGTTTCACCAACCTCCATCTGATCAACGGCATCTTAGTTGTCAAACATTCTGTCACCCTGGATCCAGCCACTTCCAATAAATCCCACAATAAACTAATTTAGTTTTAACTTTAAATCTAATCCCATTCGCAGGAGGACTTTTTCTTCAAGGCTGCCAATGGAAGAAGGAAAGCATCAGAAGGAAACAAAGTACTTAAAGTCAACTCCCTTTTAACTGTGTACTTTTGCATGTGGCTCTGTGGGATGGTAAGTGGGTTTATGAATGAAGATTTGTGGTTTGAAGGGGTGGATGGATGACCATATGGTACAGGGAATCCTCCGGGAATCCTCCTGCCTGATTGGGGAGGAGGAGCGGTCAAAGAGTTGTATTCACGTTATTGCTTAGACCACGTTTATGCAGCAACCTCACAGAAGGAATTCAGTAACTTCCTAAAGATTAACATTTTGAATAGCCTAAAGATGTTAAGAGTTAATAATGTAAAGCTTAACCCAGCTCAAACAAATAAAAAAAATGGCTGGCATTCTAAAAACAATAAAAAGGAAGTAAATAAGAGAAGCTGGAGAAAAACTGGTATGATTATTTTAGTGCAATTCATCAGAGATTAATAGTCAAAGCATTGACAACATCGGCCATTTCAGGAAGACCTGGGCTAAGGTTAGTCATGCTCATCATGAGTGGCCTGTCCTTGGAGATTTGATACAAGTGAACCAAGCCACTTTAGCTTTGAGACTGTTGTCAAGCTGAATCTTGTTAATCCAGAAAGGTCCTCAGGGTGCATCCAAAGAGGGCATCATAAAGTTGGACAGACTGGCTAAGTTTCCTTAGTAAAAATTATAAAAAAGAACAAAAACCTGCATTGTGCTTGTACATGGCTGTTTCCAACTACAAGGTTGTCAGATGCCTTGGATATCTCTTTGTCCCATTGGTCTTTTGCTTGACTGACAGGACTTTTCTCATTTCAGGGGACAGAGCCAGAGTAATCGCTGAGTTTGTGAAGGTGCTGCTGAAGGCTGGTTTTTATTCTAAGCCAGACATGTTTACCTTGCTGTTTTCTCAGGAATTCTGCAGCTGACATTGTAGAAATCCTGTGGTTCAGGAGGACTCTTTGGCAAAGGTTTCTCTTATTCCATCTCTTCAGAGCCTGGAGCAAGGATTTAGAGCAAATGGACTCCTAGCTACCAAGAATGCCCACTCTCAAAACAGGGTTCTCTGTTAAATCCTCTAACGGTACAAGGCCCAGTGTGCCCCTCGTTACCATGAGTGCCCTCTAAAGTATTCTCTGTTACATCCTCCAGTGTTACAGGTCAGAGACAAGTAGGCATTGTGTGGGACAAGTACCTTTCATTTGTGCAAATTGAAGCCTTAATCCTAAACATTCCCTAAATCAACCTTCCCCCACTTTTATTACTAAGACATTTCCAAATCCTAAACCAATTGGTTTGGGTCTGTCTGAATTGTGTGCCCATTCTCTGTCCAAAACTAAAAGATTACTTATCTCCTTCTCAGGGCCAAGTACTTGGGCTCTCTAGGAAGCTGATTATCTTTCCCGAGGTTGGGTTAAGTACCACTTCCCAATCAGGCTTTTACAAGACAGTCTGATCAGCTTCTTTCTAATCTTTTAAAATGAGTCTGTCAAGCCTTTGTGTACTGGCCTGAGAGTTAATGGATGAAAGAAACATTTTACCGCCTCTCACAGAAAAAGTATTTTTTGCAATCAATTGTTCGCCAAAAAAAACAGATTCAGGAGTGTCACACTACATTATGTATGCCTTTCAATGTTGGTGTGTAGGTGCTATCAAGAGGGATTTTTTTCATTTATACATTAGTCCAGTACAAGAGGTTATTAGATTGGCTTGCTGGCAGATGTGTCTCTATACTGACTGAGCCCAGCACAATTGTAGATGTTAGAATTGGGGCACATGAATCTTAATGGTAGCTGGTGCGCTTTAAAGCCCATTGATTCCAAAGGATTGAACTTAAAGGTTGAAAATGCACTTCTTTTAAAAAGATTCTTTAGTCTGAGATCATGGATCATGTAGTAATAGAAACAGCTATGATAGTCTGAGAATGGGGATGTTGGGCATACATGGAGTTTCTTTGCATTATTTGTGGACATTTGAAAAATCGTTGATATCATAACTAAAAAATGCACTTTTACTCTCATTTTTCAGTCTGGCTTGACGCGTCAGCTGTTTGGCTGACCTATTGCGTCTGATTCTTCAGAATATACACAGTGGGCTTTGTCTCCAACTGCAGGAGCATCACTCTCGCACCTCATGCAATTGGTGGCTTGGTGTATCAGGCCGTCCTTTATGGAAGTGTTCCTTTGAAATAGACGAGTGACTAAAATCATCTTTTTATGCAAGTTGTGTCCAGCTTTGGAAAAGCCAATAGGGTAGGCTTTAATGTGATGCATAATATTTCTGCATGAAATGCAGGTAATTGGGTTTTGTGGATGCCTGTGTTTACACGTGTTAAAGCCAGGCTTTGCCAATTTTAAGTATTTAAAACGTATTACCAAATGCACAATATCACACAATGCTCCCAAGTATAAAAGAGTGTTGTCCAGTATGACACATTACTGCTCAATGTGACACAATCTTATTTTCATAAACTGTACTTGGAGTAGAAACTTGAATTAGCACATACAGTATATACTGGATATTTTATATTGTCAGTTACATGTAAGCCAGGCACCATATTTCCTTTCGCGATCTGTTTTATTATTGTCGTGGTCTATAAATGTATTTTTAATGGATGGATTCTATGGATGTTTATAAGTCCAAATGCATCTTTATGACTGGCTGACTCAGTACTCTCCATCTTTGCGTATTGCTTGCAGCTGTGACACACATTGCTGTTGTTCGATTCCACACAGCCAATAGCACAAGGTGATGTACAGTATGAAACTGCTTGGTATGATACAACCTTGACCCGTATCACAGTGATGCTTACTATGGCAGTGTTGCTCTGTGTCACAGCTCTCAGTGTCAGAGGGTGCTGTTCAACAGGACACAGCACTCTTCAGAAGGTGGAGTGGTTGGTTGTTGGATGGCACATAAGATGTGGGGCTGCTCTTGATCAGAGCAACTATGGTCCGAAGGATCCTGGGCAGAGGCTCTTCCAGGAAAGACCTTTAGAAGGACCTGGGTGAAAATAAAGAATAGCATAATGCAGGAATACAATAATGATACACTCAAAATAATACTTCATAATTGTGTTTGCTGTTTACTTTATCATTAGGCTGTCCAGTGAGAAAAACCGTAATATAGAATTAACTAGCTGCAGTGCTATCCCTCATGCTTATTGTAACACTAATTCCAACCTCTAACCCTAACTCACCCTCTAACCCCAACACAACCTTTACCCTAGCTCAACACTTCATCCTAACCCAACCTCCACCCTAATCCAACATCTAACCCAGATTCTACCTAACTCAACCTCGAACCCTAACCTAACCTTAACCCAACCTCTCCTCTAACCCAACATCAGATCCAAACTCAATCTTCACCCTAATCCAACCTCTAACCCAAACCCGAGCTCTATCATAACTCATCACCTAACCCTAACCTATGACCCAAACTCAAAACTTAACCCAACCTCTACCCTAACCCACCCTCTAACTCTAACCCAACCTCTAGCCATACCCCAGCCAAGCCTCTAACCATAGCCCTTGTCTATCTGTAACCCTTACACTAATTGTAAGCATCACCCCTTCCAAGTAATGTCATACTATTTTTTTAAATAACTCTATACTAATATTTTTTCCTTCATTTTAATTAGCAAACGTAGTAGTCATTTTCACTTTTCAACACTGTTAGACTTGGAATCATTGGTGTGGTCTCCCCTAACCTTTTGCCTCTGCTTCCCAGGTTGTATCTGTGTGCTTTTCTCTGTTTTCCCTCTTTTGTTTGCTCTGGACACTTTACCACTGCTGACCAGTGCTAAAGTGTAAATGTTCCCTGTATAAATTACATGTGTACATTGGGTTATCCATGATTGGCATATCTGATTTACCAGTAAGTCCCTGGTAAAGTGCACAGGAGGTACCAAGGGCCTGTAAATCAAATGCTACAATTGGGCCTGGAGCACTGGTTGTGCCACCCCACTAGTAGCCCTGTAAACATGGCTCAGACCTGCCATTGCAGTGTCTGTGTGTGCAGTTTTAAACTGCCAATTCGACTTGGCAAGTGTACCCACTTGCCAGGACTACACCTTCCCTTTTTATACATGTAAGGTACCCCTAAGGTAGGCCCTAAGTAGCCCCATGGGCAGGGTGCATTGTATGTCAAAGGTGGGACATGTACTGGTGAATGTTACATGACCTAACAGTGAAATACTGCCAAAATCAGTTTTTACTATGGCAAGGCCTATCTATCTCATAGGTTAACATCGAGGCTGCCTTTAAATATTATTAAAGTTCAGATTCCCTCTGGGAGCAGATAAAAATTTGGCATTTAGGGTCTCTGAACTCACAATTTAAAAATACATCTTTTGGTAAAGGTTGTTTTTAGATTGTGTGTTTGAAAATGCTACTTTAAGAAAGTAGGCATTTGCTTTCTTAAACCATTCTGTGACTCTGCCTGTTTGTGGATTCCCTGTCTGGGTCAGTTTGACAGTTGGGCTGCTTGCACCTCTCCTCTAGACAGTGACACAAAGGGAGCTGGGGTGTAGCCTGCATATCCTGATGAGCCAGCTTGGGGAGGAGTGGTCACCCTAAAGGGCTGTGCCTGCCCTCACACAATGCAGTCTCCAACCCCCCGGTGTGTGCTTGGGGCCTGGATTGGGCAAGGCAGGATCTTGGGAACAACAGAGACTTCCCTTTGAAGTAGGCCTACTTCAATGGCAGAAAGGGGTATAAATATTGGAACCAAAACCCCTAAAAATCAGATTACTTCTGGAACCAAGAAGAACTCTGCCAAGAAGAGCTGGAGAGATGGGGGAGGAATACTGCCCCTTTGCCTGTGACTGTGCTTTGCTGGGTTGGCCTGCAGTAGCTGCTTCTTCTTGAAAGAGGACAAAGACTGACTTTTGTGTGACTTACCACTGGTGAAGAATCTCCAATGGCTTAAACAGAGCTTGCCTCCTGTTGTTGAAGTCTCACGGACATCAAAGACTTCTCTCTGCCAGCACCTAGACTCTCTCCTGAGACTCGTGCCCTGCAAAGTGGTCCCCTAACCTGTCTCTGGGCCCTTGAAAGGTGAAGCTGATGGAAAAGGACAGAAATCCACGCAATAACCATCGTGCGGTAAACTTTTCAACGCATCACCCGCAACGCGGCTGATAAACGGCACGCCACCGGCCTTGCGGAAGGGAGATCGATGCATCATGGCTGGAGAAACGATGCACAACACCCGCTAGCGGCTGCTGATAATGACGCAAGTCCCACCAGCATGGTTTCCTGACACCATGTGACCTGATTTCAACACAACATCGCTGGGTGTGACAAATCAACGCAAAGCCTACCCGGACCCGAGGTGTCTGTCTGGGAATCGACGCATCGCTCTCTTGTGGGAGAGAAGAAACGACGCACGCAGACTCGACTGGAGAAGCAATGATGCACGGTCTTGCTTGCAAGTGAGAATTCAACGCATCGCTGGCCCTTTTCGACGCACACTCGCCCGTGCGGCTTTATTTTTTAAGCTCACCAGGTACTTTGTTTAACAACAGCATTCTCACTGCGTTCTAAGGATTAAGACTCTTATTCTTCTTAAAATGCATATCTTGACTTGTGTGTGTAGGATTTTTGTTGTTCTGGTCTTGTTTGATTTAGATAAATATTACCTCTTTTTCTAAATTGGGTTGGTGTCAATTTTGTAGTGCTTTCATTGTAGTACTGTGTGTCTTGGTACAAATACTTTACACATTGCTTCTGAAGTTAAGCCTGCCTGCTCATTCCAAGCTACCAAATGGGTGAGTGGGGTTTAAGTGAGGGTGATTCTCCTTTACCCTGACTAGAGTGAGGGTCCTTGCTTGGACAGGGGGTAACCTGGCTGCCAACCAAAGACCCCATTTCTAACAATCACTTTTAGTTCCTCATTTTCTATTCCATAATTTGTTTTCTTCATTATCGCATACTGCTCCAGTTACTTCCCTCCCTTATCGCTTTTCTAATCCCTAAATTCTGTGTTTATTTCATACCCTCACTATTCATTAAAGCATTTGCTTTCTCCTCAGCCTGTTGCTCTGAAAACACCTGCTTCTTAACACATTGGCCAATTCCTACTCTTTCAGTGCCTCCTCACCCTGGGAATACTTGTGGTGCGTTCTACCGCAGGTGCAGCCCCTCTATGGATCAGCCTTTTATGGTTTTACTTCATCAATGAAGGGATAATTGATGCCTTTCCTCTTTCACCCGTGCTTCA
The DNA here is from genome assembly GCF_031143425.1 of Pleurodeles waltl. NCBI lineage: Eukaryota > Metazoa > Chordata > Amphibia > Caudata > Salamandridae > Pleurodeles > Pleurodeles waltl. Next base: position 1,006,184,224 of record NC_090449.1, on the reverse strand, counting down.
AACCTTATAGCCCACTCTTCATCAACACTGCCACACCATTAAAGGAATGGAATAATTTGCACAGTAACAAGGGTATCTTTTGCAGAGTTGGAGGGTGGAAGGTGATGATGATATTGAGTGGCTTTGATGCCTATAGAGTTAACACCAAAGTATTCTGTAATACCACAGTACGTGTGCCATGGGCACTTTTTAGATTGCGGCAGAGATAGCGAGGCACGATTACTGGTATGACTGTAAAGATATACAGGATAAAAAGATGAAAAACACTTCTTGGGCCCTGGGTGGTTAGCCTGGGGGATGTTAGAATAGCTGCAATATCAGGAATTCATCTTGAAGGTAATTAAAGGAATCCAATTACAGGAGGGGAATGTCCAGAAATCCCCAAAAGTGATAGTTTGATGACAGGGTTCAGTCAATAAAAAGTTTAGAAGAGTCTGAAGATGCTTTGCAGTGGTATTTTTTAAATCGAACTCAGGCAGGGAATCAAAGTCCACATTTATCCAATTTAGCTGATACGCCGGTCACTAATCTAAGGAGCAGCGTGCTACTTGTTCACTGAATATCTATAGCTTACAGGGGCAACTCTTACTCCCATGGGAACCTTTGTATACAATATGTCAAAGCGCAACGGTTCTCATTGGCATCACTAGTCATCACATGAATAATTTGGTCAGCAACAATGGCTGGGAACAATTAATGTTTATTAGAAGGAATGAGAGAGAACATCGCTACAAGTTAGAATTTTGAAAAATACTTGATGCAATCAGTGCAGTAAACATAAACAACAGACAAGTGCATCGTGTCCCAAGTGAAAGCGAACCACCCTTAAGGATAGATTAACCAACAAGTACATGTAGTAAAATCAGAAAGTGACTTACGTAAAAAAAACTGCCCAATGTTTCAATTGTACATAGATAAAAATATAAATCAGGTGATTGTAAAGGTGCAAAGAAAAAGTCTACATACATTTTTTATCTTGGATGAGTCTAACTATGGTGAAAATTATCCCCTACTTATGCAACAGCGAGCACTGAGAAACGTTGCACACTTCACAAATTGTTAAAATTATGAACTTTGCAAAATATGACAAATGAGTAAAAGACTGGACACACATGGGCACTTCAGTTTGTCTTTAAAAAATTAATCAAACTGCGAACCTTGAGTTTTAAAATGAAGTGGGTATCCATGGGTTCAAGCGGAGGTGAGCAGTCACTGAGTATGAGACTAATTACTTGGATTGGCTTGGATGCCACTCAGTATAGATCACCTGCATTATGGAACAAATGGATGTTCACTCTAGTACAAAACTGGTTTCTAAACACCGTGTAACCAACAAGAATTTTAAACAACGAATAATACTTTCTTAGGCACAAAAACAGTTAAAATAAAAGGCACTTTAAGTAATACTCATCTATGTGAAAACTGCTTTTATTCTAAATATAACATTTTATATTTGCATTTAAATAACAAAATTGAAAGAGACATATCTTTACACTGGAAAACCTCAAGATGCAGGCGCTGACCAAAGTAAGTAGGACATTTTATTTCATTCTGAAATTCAATTCCATAGCGATTTCCATCTCCAATTGGGGAATGCTGATGAACACTTTTGTTCTCTTTTCCGAAGTTCTTTTTGGTTTAGTATAAGAATTAGAATTTGTTCAAACTAGCATACGCTTTTATTTTCTGCAGCTAGTACATCAATGCTATTTATAATTACATTTAAGGGCACGTATTTTACATTTCAAAATAAATGTCATAATCTATCTTATTGAACAACACTAGGGGTTGCAATAAGTGTGTTCGAAATCACAGCAAAGAAAGTAATGGCTTGCTTAAAACTGAATTGTAGGTCAGGCATAATAAATTGAAAACTAATTATGTCAGCAAACAAATGTATAGTTAGAGGGAACACAAACCACAGGCTTGGCATCCCTGTGGTCGGATTTAGAAAGTATTGTGTGCTACTTTGTTAATACTGAAGAAGAGGAATCTAGGCCTTGTACATCTGAAGTTCTGAGATTTGAAATGGGACATTCAGTACAAAGCAGTCGGATATACAACACAATTCAATGAAACCAAAAAACAATTAAAGCATAAACAGCAAACATAACAGAACATGTCTTGATGTATTCGTTGTCTCACAAACTTTGTTGAGTTTGTATTGGAAAGCGGGTGGAAACGTTTTTACAGAGAAAGCAAAATTTGTTATTTCAATGGCAGAGCCTTAGAGGGTTGTTGTAAACAGAGATATTAAGCCCCCTGCTGCCTTTCATTAGGCAGAGAAAAGTTCAAAGAATACATAGCTCCACTTAAGTGGCACTTATCATGTCCTACTCCTTAAAAGCAGTGGTAATAGAACCCTACTGTTAAATAAAAAAATTAGTGCAAATTGATTCTAAATCTTAGGGTGGATGAAAAAAATCACAGTATAGAAAATAAATCGTAGACCTTCTTGGGACACTCTTGACTGCATTCCTGCAGCAGTTACACAGAAGACTTCTGCCATCTTGGTTGTACTGTTTGGCTGCAGTGCATCCGGAGTTCTACCCAAGTCCTTTCTTTGTTTTTATTTACACAGCCACATGTATACCGGGACACTCTCCGCCAAAAGGAAATACGTTAATACCCTAACGGTGTCATGTCACTTCTTGTAATCAGTACTTATCCAATCAACAGTATGCTCGCAATGTTACTGTGTAAGGATGCCATGCTTTTGTTGGTGTTATATTGTTACAGGTAACATAAAATGGTATTTTTATTTCAAATGTTTTATAATGATCCATCCCTGATTACTGATATTTGATAAACCGACTTTCTATATTGGCAGAATGACGGTCTGTCACTTGCACTTGCATTATTTGTATTTTTTCTCTCTGTGTAGCTTGTGTTTGCACGTGGGAAACAAAGCAGCCAGTGTAGTTGCAGGGCCCCTTTCTTTTGGGGTCAATACATAGCCAGAGCTTAGACACACAGTCCACACGTGGATAGATGCTAACCCCACTGCATACAGAAGACATCTCAGGATTAAACCCCATTCCTCCATCCCTCAGAGTCCTAGGAGTGTGTGGGACCTGCTGCCCATGATCCCCTTGCCTCCCCTCTGGACACCCATGGTTTTGAGGCATGGTCCGCTGCGCAAACTGAGGATGTGACCTTTCAATAAAATGGGAGAAGGCTATGCTGCTGCACCAGCATTTTGGGGTGTTGTCCAACCCAAATATTCCCTAACCTTATTCGAAGCTGCAAAGGTTTTTCTCCTCCATACCTTTGTAAAACGATTTTTTTAAACTTCACAATCTTTGTGAATTTCACATGGCTTTTGGGGAGGCCTTGCAGCAGTCCATGGCCCATGGGACCGCTGCCTGCTCGGATGCTACAGCTGTCGCTTGTACAGTGAAACCTGCCCTAATGGACCGCGACCACAATGCAAACTGGTATCGATTGACAGCAGAAGTCGACAACCTTTCCTTGCTTTGTGACCGCAATTTAGAAGGAACCTCAACATTGATTATATCAGATACAAAGAAATATGGAAATCACAATGTAATTTTAATGCATTGCGCTTAGGCACCTTCCTGAAGCCATCCACTTGGCGTACTGCAGGGTTTGCACCAATGTCATACGTTTAGTACAGCAGGCCTCAGGAGTCTGACTAGCTATAACAACCCCCGTGAAATCTCCATTACGCTGGCGTAATATAACGTAATGTCGGTATTTTTGTGTTACGCTTGTTATGCAAAATTCTGAAATAACACAATTATGCCAAATTGCATAATTAAATGCCTTTCATGCAGGATCGGCTTGCAGTGCTTTCTAGGGGTGGGGTAGGGCAGTGCGGCACACGCAGGAGGGGGAGGGAAATTATTAGTTTTTTAAAACAATAGTTACCTGGATCGCCCCCACCGCTGACACCACCACCGCGCTGCTCCTCTAGCTCCTCTGCAGCAGGCACAGGCTCCTAGCCTGCCCTGCAGCCAATCCTGATGCTGCTTAGAGCAGCGTTAGGATTGGCTGGGTGCGTCCAGCCAGGGCACTCCCAGGCAGACTGGGAGCCTGTGTCTGCTCTCTCCAGCCCGGCAACACAGTCCTGGGCTGGAAAGAGCCTACTGTGCATGTGTGTTTGCCCAGTCCGAGAGGGCCATCCAAACACACATGCGCATTGAGGGGAGTGCACAGTGCACTCCCCTCAATGCTCCTCACAGCCTGTAGCACCGCCCCCTTTACTGCAAACCGATAATAAACACAGTGTACAACAAAACAATAATAAACTGTGTTTATTATTGTTTTGTAGTAAAAGGTTTGCCGTGGCTCCTGCTTCTCGCTGGGAATGACGCTCCTCTGCCCTAGCGGAGGATCCAAGCCTGCTTTCATGGCAAAAATTAAGTGGGTGCACATATGAACAATGCTATTGACCAGAACATGAGCAGTGATTTTTTGACTTTTTTTTAGCTCCATCAAAATTTACAAATTTTGCACCGCACCAGAAGCGGGTTTTGCATTTTGAGTAACTTTGCGTAATTTTCCAGAAGTTTAGCGTAACTAAGACTACAAAATGACTCAAGTTTTGCACACCCCTGGTTAAATCTCAGTCATTGCCAAGCAGTCCGCAGGACACACAAACAGCACCACAAACATCATAGTAGTTAAAACACAAATGACACCTCCAGTGTTTTGCACAGGTCAAGGGAACAACATTAGACTTAGCCCAAACTTAGCAACCCAAACATAGCAGATGGCCCTGACGTGCTTGGCACTCATCAAGAGCTTTGCTTTGTTTGCTCTCACTAGAGCTCATCAGGAATGCATGGGGAATATCCCTAGTGGCCTAATTAATTGTCTTCGGTATTAAACATGGCAGCTCCTTCTTCGTATGTTAACTGTCTTGATGTCTATAAATAGCTTGAGAAACTATCAAAGGCTCATGTCGGCAGAGCTGCTACGCTACGTTACGTCGCGGATCAATCCACCCGCGCGGACTGCCTCCCGCAACTTCTTAAGGCGGGTGCTCCCGACTGCAACGCAAGAAGAAAGACTAATAATTATTAACTATTTTTGTTTCTAGGGAGATATTTCTATGTAATTGTTGTTGCTCCGCTTTATTTGTTAATCAGAGACATTTTATTTACCCAACCCAGGGTCTCAGTAGCCCAGTAACTCCTGGTTTCCACTGAAACAGCAGTCTGTAGGTTCTGAGTTTCTGAGCTCAGAATGGGGGAAAACATGAGGCATTATCCCATTTCTACCATCAGAATTTTTTAATGGTGCAATTATACCGCAGGGGGGATATTACTTCCAGAGGATGAAGTGAATAAAAAACGTTTTGGATCTATGATGAGCGTAATGGTGGGGTGGTTAGCGAATTTGGGTACAAGGCAACAAGACGTATGGGAACTGTTAGTGTAAACTTTGAAAAGATGGAGAACATTGTTCCCTAAAGATCCCAGCCACTGCAACCCCCGATTGCTGCCCTGAAATGCCAGTGCACTCCTAGGGAGGCACTCAGTGAGACTAGGAGCCTGATTTACATCCCGCGGACGGGTTACTCACTCACAATGGGGAAGAGTAGCCCAGCCGCAGAAATCTAAATCCCGTAGGAAATAATGGGACTGAGATTTCAGTGGAAAGCTATCCTTCACCTTCATAATGGACTTACCCATCCAGCGAAACCTAGATCAGGCTCTGAGTTTTATACCTGCAAAAGGATAAAAAGTGGCGGAGGATCAATGGAACTTACACCTGTGGCTTTCGGTTCACGCACAGATCTCAGGTGCAAGTGGTTGACTCACTCAAAAGAGGTAGAAACAAGTAATTGATTAGCAAGAACTTAAAAAAAAACACATCGAATAACTATTGGATAACCTCTTGAATGAAGAGTGCTATCAGCTATTACCCGAAAGCACTGGGCACTTGCAAAGGTGCGTAGAAGATGCCTTTGCATAGGTGACTTGCTCAAACCAGGCCAGTGTCTGCTATGAGTTTTATGAGGCTTGTCGCCGCGTTGGTAACGCAGCGTAACATGGATTAGAAGGCCATCCAGGTAGAATTTCTGCCGCCACGCTGTGTGCCGAATAATCTCCCGAAACCATTTCAGTGACCGGAGAAGCTTTTGCGGACCAATATTTGCAGGTGATAATACCCAATGCGCCTTAAGATAGAACAAAGATATGGCTGGGGGCAGAGGTGACACTGCCCTTTGATAGTCCTGATGAGGCCCTGATTGAAAAGGCCGAAATGCGTTGACATACATATTGGCGAGATAGTGTTCTTAAAATTGGAATCAGCTTGGCAAAAAATCATTCAATATGCACTACAAAATACCTTAAAAGACATTGAGGTATTTGCCAATTGCTTGTGCATGAACCTCCAATCATTGCATTTTGAAATTGTGACCACCATTTTGGTACAAAGAAAGTTATTGGGCATAACCCTCTATTGACGACACGGTCAGCTACAAGACTTTGAGAAGCTAGATGTTGACCATAGTTGAATTAAGATGCAAATGTGAATTTAAGTCCATGTGTTGGATTTTATGTGTGTAATGATTTATGTTGTAGAAAAAATTGTTGTATTCTGTTTATATTCACCAATGAGTTATTGTCTGCCTTGCATATAATTAATTACATTTTGGATAATAATTGTTCCATAAAGACAGTATTGAGCACTGTGATTTAAAAATATTGACGCAATTGATCCCTACCTTCAGACCACTTTTTGTGATACAGTGTCTGCTATTCAGCAACGAATGGCTGTATATCTACGGAGAAGAAAAATGTCCAAAGCATTGCTTTTGTTCTAATTCAGACTAAAAAATAAATAAATTAGTTTTTTTCCCTTATTCGTAATTCCTTTGTTTTTTTTTGTGTTTAAAGCCACGATGCAACAGCTTTATGCTCATTAAGTAAGTTTGCGCAGAATTTCTTACTCTCGCATTGAGGTTGTGCAAGGTTCACAGCTCCACAGCTTTGTGCATTGATGAATGGAAAAAAACAACAATGCAATAATAAGACCGTCAACTCTCTTTCTGCGCCCACTGAATAGAACTTGTGTGTGTTGGGTGCTCCGTGTCACCAGGGCTGGAAAGCCATGTGGACACAGAAAGAGAGTATGGGCTGCTTTTAGGGGGGGCAGACAGAGAGATCATCATCTCCATGGCCTGGCAAACATCCCCCAGGGAACACACACAATTTTCTTGTAGGTGTGTATAATTTGCCACTCCCAGATCCTCCTGGTGATGGGTGGACTCACTTGTGTCACTCACTCAGGTCAATATGGGATTGGTCTAAACAGTATTACCAGCACAGGCGTAATGGAGACCATACAGTCCTCTGGTGCAAGGGGGCCCCCAGGGTTCCTTGTTTTGGAGGGCCCCACGTAGCCCTCAAGCCATGCCGTTGTCTGAGCAGAAAGAAACAGATAAGCAACATTTGTGGTTAATTTAATATTTCTGTAAGATAAAGGCCCAGTAAAGGATATCCCATGTCCCCATGGCAGAGGTGTAATGCAGGCTCCTGAGGCTTCGGGAGCTCCAACCCAACAGGGGGCCAGCATTGACCCAAAGACCAATACATATCTGTGCAATCAGGGCCCAATCACCTGGTGTTATGCCACTGGTTTCCAGGGCTGAATTCAGGTATCAGGTCACCACTGCCAGCCTTATATCCTTGGAAGACAGATGACTCCCCTATGCCAGACGTTTTAGAATTTTGGGATTCCATGCTTGTTGTCCATAACCGTGGGTTTATTTTAATTTCAAGCAACTGGTTTTAATTGGTCTAACAAAACGACCTTGTCTGTCCATGCCCCAAAATTCCTGCCTTAGGTGAATTGCTCTAAAACAGAGCGTTGATGAAGGCGGCCATGATGGATTCACCATGTGTTCCATTGCTGTCTTTGAAAGTAAAACAAGACTCCTGTATTAACTAGGTAAACAATGTAGAACTGCCAACGCCATAGCAACACAGGCAGCCTCAGTGTAGACAGCAACATCTCCAGACCCTGGGTGCACGTTTCCTCACTAGCTCCAGTCAGAGAGGCGACCCATACTTCCACCAGTCTTAATGCAACAACCGGCACCGCACCGAACTGACTCCTTTGCCGATCACCACCACAAATTGCAAACCTGCAAGACATTCTTATGGGCTGATCAAAAAGGTAGAAGACACTTCAGTCAATTAATGGCTGAAACGGGCTGACGCAAACAAACCAATGGCTGAAGAGGCCGACCTAAAGCTCCTCAAAGCTCATTGATTATGAAAAAGGCGTAAAAAGCAGAGTATCCTTTTTTAAGGGTGAAAGGCCACATTAAATCACTTTCTGTGATGTCTTCCTGGGCCATAAGGAGTATGAAATCACTTTCAGAATCATACAAATTTGGCGAATGGCCGCCAGTTTCAGTACCAATGTCACACCATAAGCGACTTGGTCCAACATTCTCTACTCACCTGAACCACTCAGGTCTGTAAAGTGAGCTGGTAGAATAATCTGTGGGAGCAATATTTAGATTGGAGTATCCTTCAGATTCTTTTGACTGATGGTCTTAAAAGTCTGCTAATTTATTGTTTTTAAAGCTAAAGATTGGACACAACCTGTAGAACTAAACTACCCTAAAGAAAAAATGTTGCAAAAGTATTTTCTCCATTATTCATTCAAATAAGCGTAAATAATGTATACAACGTTGTTCATTCGGGGCTTATGGGATAGATCTGGTTCCTGTTCTAAAGAGCAGATGCCATTTTGTCAGAATGGAATGCTGCAGGCTACCACATCTGATGCAGGAAAATAGGGCTTGTCGCAGAAAAACTGAAATTACAAGGGCTCAGCCCCCGGACACTTTACTTTGAGACCCCAAGGGAAAGCCAGGGAGTAATCATTCATACAAACATCAATGGAAAATGGAGGTGGGTACTCATAAGGAAGGAGGAAGAAGGGAAGCAGTGTGACTGGGTAGAGGAGACAGGGAGCCTAGAAACTGTTGCTATGACAATGTCACTGCCACTCGCGAATAATGGGATTTATGACTTTGTGGCCATGAATAGGAATGGTGGGAAGTCAGATCCAGGCTTTGAAGAGCCGAGTGAATCATGTACTGCAATGTTTCTGAACACTCAGGCTTTTGACGCGGTGTCGCATTGTGGAAGGCCAATGGAGCAGCATTGCACGGTACATTATGCGCATGCGCAGGCTTTGGTAAGGATGCGGGACCATGTGTTAGACTGCACTTGGGCAAAACACACATATTGAATCTGGCTGCACAGGAGACAGGAGAAGCAGGCGCACAGACAGCCATCATTTATTCAACAGAGACTGTTTCTCCAAAGCCCGCGGGAGGGAGGGGACCACTACTTCCCAAAGAAGGTTGCCTTTTACTACCCAACCGATGGCCAAGGGACCCATTTCCCTTGATTATATTAGGGCTATGGTAGCCCTTGCTTTGACACTGTTGTGAGAATAAAAAGATGTAATTCAATGTGAAATATGGCGCACAGAAGCCATTTCGGCCACCCCCTTTCTTGAGCCGGCAATAGGTACAGTGGCGAGATAAACATTTGGCCCCAGTGGGACCAAAAATCGAAAATCTTCTGAAAATGCAGTACAGATGTAGCCCAAAATGGATCATATCAACATGTAAACAGCATACAGCAGATAATACGAAGGGCCTGATTCACAAAGGTAAACCTAGACCTTTGTATGTTTTGGATTGTTTGCTATTCACAGTGGAATTTATGAGTAGTATTTTCACGAGTGCGGAGTCTCTGTGCATTTAAAGATAAGTTTTTATTAAAGTCTTTATTTTTATTTTTTTATTAAGAAGGCGTATCTTTTTATGTGCGGAGGCTTCATACTCGTAAAGATACTACTCGTAAATCCCTTTATGACTAGCAAGCAGCCCAGAACTTCCACTAATGTGTAAGCTTACCTTTGGCAATCAGGCCCCAGTTGTTTTGCATAAATTGTGCAGGGAGTTGCAGGTGATGTGTACCAACTCATCTTTGGGAAGTTGGACTTACTTTTCATCATCAGATTTCGACCCAGAGCAAGAGAGAGCAATGCAGGAGAGGGAAAAAGAAGGAGTAAGATAAATACAGAAAAACTGCGACAAGCAGAGGAAAAGCATTGTAAAACAACCTGCAAGGGGGGATAAAGGAACACAAAGTGCGGGGTTGTAAGAAAGAGACACGAGGTGGAATCTACGCAGCCTTGGAAGTCTGCAACCAGGGCATCCGGCAATGCTGAGGGCAGCTCCTAAGTTCCAGGGGCCACGCACTTAATGTTTGTTTTTTTAATAAACTAAGCACTGATTACAAGGGTGCTAATCACCACACACCTTCCATGCTCCTTGGGGTTTAAATGGAGGCGCCTCCCTAGTGGTATAGGAGGTTGCAGTCGCTAATCATATCAGTTCCCCATTATCTCTGTCAAACAGCTGCATTGAAATGGCCTCTAAATTGGCACGGACTTACAGATTTAGTGATATTATTATATATAGTGCACAAACGATAATGTGTGGAATTGGGATTTCAGAGATTATTTGTCATTTGGGAAGCACCAAATAACGTGTCTTGACTCCGTTTGATCCTGTTTAAATCATTGTTTCCATCGCACTTCAGGATTACAAAAAAGGTGCATCATTAGGGCTTCCAAAACTGCTGACATATTTTGAGATGTTTCAATAGTTCATTTATAGGTATGTTATTGTGTGTTAAAAGTAAAATGACATCCTACAGACTTCCTTTTCACACTCCCCGCACCCCTGCAAATCTGTCAGATAGTTCTCTTTGCAGCTAGAGAGAGAAAATCTCCAAGACAAGAAAAATAAGCAGAGGTTTGTCAGGAAACATAGCCTGAAATTTGACCTCCCCATTATATGGAAATGTCCACATTGAGCAAACTTTAGGTTTTGTCACTGACAGCATCAGTAACATCATCCACTTGGTTAAAGTAACTGGATGGGGATCCCTGTTATGAAGAAGCCACATTTTTAAATGGACATACGGGCCGGCTTTGCGTTACATTGGTGTCACCAATCTGTGTTGGCACACTGTTCCCCCAATGTCTTCCTTCTTCACGAATTCCCTCACCACCACTCTCCAGTGATGCACCTCATGTTTCCTTAGCCTCTTTGTCAAGTTTATTTTATAGGGCTACTCATCCCAACCTAGGCGGTCAGAACACTTTACACCACAAACATGGTATTTAGAGACAATGAGCCAAACAAGTGGATAAACCAATGTATAGGAGATGTTACTTCCAACAAAGCGGTCTACAAGTTGTAGGAATCCCAAGTAATCCATATTGTTAGGAATTATATGTTGAGTGCTTGGTCTTGGGAAATCGAGGGACAGATTAACAGTTTTTACAATGCACAGTGAAAACGAGAGAGCACATCTATTAACACATTGTGCTGTTGCTTTCTCCTCGAGTACTGGTGTACCTCACTCTGCCTTGTGCCAATGCACCCCCGCCCTTGCAACATAGTGCAAAGCTGTTTGTGTGATGCCAACCTTAGGTTTTATACTGGATGGGTACTTTTCCAGCACAAAATTCTAAGCTTTAGCACAATAACACTTTGTACGTGTGCTGTACAGTTCAGCACACAGGCAAACTTGTAAAGGTTTGGAGAAAATAAATTGTTTCTCCAACTTTTTGCTTGCCCTGCCGAAGCATAATTTGCGATGGCAATCCCTTTCTAACAAAGTTAGTAGATAGGGATTAGCCTGAAGGTCCATGAGTGAGTGCTTGGGAACGTCCATGTACCACTCATGGTGAGCATCCTTGTTGTAAAGTAGCACATTGGGCTACTTTGTTTTATTTTAGGGCTACTTCCCAATGTAATTCAGGATTTGTACTGGAAAGTAAGCCCCAAAATAACACTTTGCGCCAGATTTGCATCACTTTGAGATGCAAATTGTTAGTAAATATGCCCCATAATTGTAGCACAATGACTGGGGAGTCAAACTCATATACACGTATTGCTACCCAAAGGAACCCGTTTTAGCAACCTTAGAATTACAAAAGATTGAGGGTAAAAAGCAATAAGGTTATAATCTTCTGTCTTTCAATGTGCATGCAGCACTATGTGCCAGTTCATAGCTCAGTCTGCTATGACAGAAATATTGCTGTGAACTACAAGAAACAAAAGGCCAGTGACAAAAGCAATAACCCACTGAGCTATCTACATTAAATCACTAATCTGTCATCTGCTTGTCGCAACAGGAACATTAGCCCTCTATGCTGCTATATCATGAGTCAAAGCTGTCCTAGACAAATCACAGATCCCTCCACCAAGTGCATTAACCATCAATTATCATGCCTTTGTAATTATCCCCTGAAAAATGCCTGCACACAAAGATCTCTGCAGGCTGTTCTTATCTCGTCCAGCCTGTTATGCAGAGGGTGCCCCCTGACCTCTGCGCCCAGTGCAATAGCATCAATCGCACTGCCCTAAGGCACACAGTGTGGACATATTCAGTCACAATGGAGGCCGGGTTCCATAGTCGGTATTTAGGGGGCAGCTACCTGACCAAACACCAGACCCGCCCCTTGGTTCCCTAGGTTTTCATCTTGCTTTCCTTGGACACAGGGGCCATGAAGGCAGCGGCAAGAACAGAAAGTAAATAAAATGTCTATAAAAAGCTCTGCCTGCATTATCCTCACGAGATAACATTTTGATCTGGAGGATTGGAGTTCGGGTGAGAAAATGTTTCTATTATTAAGACATACATAAGACTGTGTTAACTCTCGCTTCCTCTCCCCACCCTCCCCTCTCCCCGCCCCCTCCTGGAGTAGGTGTGGCAGATAAACTGAGGTTGTTTATTGGAAATATATGGATGACAGACAGATTAAAAAAAATACAAAAAATCCATCTCACAGAAGGCACTTTATTTGCAAAGATTACAAATTAAATCTGCTAACTAAAGGATGTTCGTGTGCGATTTAGTTGCGGAAGTTAGCTTCCCAAAGCAATTTAAAAGACTTTGCAATCTCTTACACACCATCTTCTGGACAATCATGTAAACTCTGTTCTATATGTTCTCCCCACCAGTATAAGCGGTAATACAGCCTCCTCAAAATCACTGCACTGCACGGCTAGGCCGTAGAAATAATGCAATGCCCACTTGTTACATAGTCCATTCTGCTTGAAATCGGTCCCAACGTTTGCAGATGGGGACAGAGTTTTGTTCAGAGGCAAACTATTAAGTCACTAATGCACAAACTTTGCTGGGAGAAAACCTGAACACATACCTGCAAACACAAACACATACCTGCAAACACATATACCTGCAAAAGTCACACATAAACATACCTGCAAACTCAAAACGTAAACACATACCTGCAAAAGTCACACACAAACACATACCTGCAAAAGTCACACACACATACCTGCAAACACAAAACACACATAACTGCAAACACAAAACACAAACACAAACCTGTAAAAGTCACACAAAGCACAGCAGCCTAGCAAACTGTGGCATAATGTTGCCAAATAACTGGCACAAACAGTGGGCAAAAGTGGCTGTGGGTAACATTGTGTTGTTTTTTATACTTTACAGGTGTAACAATCACACACAAGAGAAAAGTACACATATTACCCAATTTACCCTTGGGCAGTCATCGGCATAACAATAATTCTGCTCGAGGATATGCCTCAAGAATAAAGTCGTAGAAGATATCGCTTGATAGTTTATGGCGCTTGGTGCATTATTAGAATGCATTAAGCATCATGCAAGCATTCAAATATATATGTATTTACTAAAGTGTGATATAGTTTTCTTGTGATATGTAAACAGGACTACTGGAATAAAGTGACTCTGTAGCTGCTGGACTAGTGGGTGACAAATGGTCCTCATGCCCTGATGACTTTGTTTGTAAGTCGATTGAAACATGTCGGCCGTTTCTAGCATTTTGGTCAAAAAATGCTATAGTGTTTTTAATCATGAGCCTGGCCATATATAGTAAAGAATGTGAGACATGCCATTTGGACTCATGTTTAGGAATTTGTGTTGTGAGAAGAAGTAACCACCTCCCGTACTTTTAAGGACCCTTGCATCATTGGATGCAGTAGACTGATGTAATTTTGACAACTTGATCAATCCCTCATATATGCCCAGCATAGGTATTTTCCTCCACTGTTTTCCTCCTGCTATAATAGGAAAGTGCCAATAATGATGCAGCGAGCCAGTTGGATAAACATTAGCCAACTGACTCATGGTAGTCACTTGCGTGAGGCACTTCCTATATTTTGTATCAATAGCCCTTCATTATGAGGTGTAAGGTCCACTGGCATCTGTCCTTTTTGCTTTACGCATACCCCCCAGACGATGACTTGACTCGGAGTTGTACCAGAGCAATTTTGTGTCCTACAATTAACTTTTGGCTTAAGGACCTTGTAAGAAGCAATTAAAAGAAAGATTGAATGGGGTGATTGACTTTGGGGTTTTGATTTTTCTGATTTGGTTTTGAGTGGAGGGCGCCCCTTTATTGTCACTGTCCTTCTCCAGGTCCTTTATTTATGCCCACCCATGTGATCTGTCATGCAATAGAAAATACCTTCAGAGCACTTTCAAAAGACTCTACCAGATATTTACCTTTGTCAAACTCTTGGTCAAACTATTTAAACAATGCACACCACACCTTGAAACATTATAGGAAACACCAACTTGGCCAGAAAACAGCTACAGACCATATCCTTTACACATGGCATTAAGAATTTGAAGAAAAAAGACATTGACTTTATATTGTGGGGCGTTCCTCTGAAAATAAATTGCCAAATTAACTCTCCTACCGTTAAGCTAAAAAAACAAGTGGGACAGTGTTTTAACCACTTCTAAATTATATGCTCCCCCCTAATGGAGTTCAGATATGCATAGGCAGCATACAAAGACCACTCTAATTATTGTCAGCTTTGTAGCCACATGTTTAAAATATTAATAAATATTTGTGGTTTTTTGCACAGTGCTTTTTGACAAACAATTAAAATGGACCTCCCACCCTAAGGAACCTGCAATAGCTCCCCATGCACAAATGATACCAACTCAAGCTTCTGACCTACGCTTACAAAGCCCGCCACAATCTAGGACGCACCTGCCTTAACCACCGCCAGAATTTCCACCGACCATCCAGACACCTCTGCTCCACAGCGCTCTCCCTCGCTTACACCCCCTGCATCCTTAACAGCACCTACGGGGCTGGTACTCCTCCTTCATCGCAGCTAAAGCCTGGAGCAGCCTCCCCATCCACCTGAGAAACTCTCCCTCCATCCAGGATTTCAGGAACAGCCTCAAGACTCAGCTGTTTCACTAAAGCCCAAGCAGCATCCTCAGGGCCTGGATACCCTCAAGGGTGATAAGAGCACCCCACAAATCCTGACGATTGATTAACTTAGCCCACACTTTTTTATCAAAAAGGGGTTCTGTCAGGCGGCAGTCGCTTTAAGATTTGCTTTCAGTGAAGAAGACCACCAAAGATATTTTAAGACATAGCAAAGTGAGCATTTACTCTGGCCGACCTTCCAAGGGGACCCGTGGGAAAGTAAACTTTCTCTCCCTCTCTATCTCACCTCTGTCTATTTCTATATCTCCAGCTCTGACCTTCTCTTTGCCTACCTCAACTTCTTACTCAGTCTCTCTTTGCCCAGTGTCATCTCAAGAATTGTTGTGGCCCCGAGAAAGCCATATTTCAACTGTTTTTGGATGAACTCTGTTTCTGAACATTTGTTTGGGATCATGTGAGATTCAAGTAGCAGAAGACAGGTAATAAAATGCAAAGTTTTGAAGAATATGGGATCCCAAAATATGTTTTGCCCATGGCTCCAAAATTCCTTAAGACAACACTGCTCTGAATGACAGCAAATCTAGTTAAGTGAATGGAGGCAGCCCTGACATGCTTAAAGACTAAAGAGTTTGGTACAAAATAATAATGTGATTTTTGTAAACCTTTTTACTCCTTGATTGCTTAAGGATTTTGTATTGGGGGTACTTCTTATCAGAACTGGGATTGTTAAACTACTACATTGTACCTTGTATTTACATAGGTTGTAAGTAACATTTTTTCTATACTAGATCGTGTTTGAGTAATTGCTTGGTTATAATTAATGAGAGGTGCTTTACATTGGAATTTAAATTGTCTTATCATTGCATTGTACCCTACATGTTTTATAGGTTTAAGTGATTGTATGATTTCAATTAATTTACAATAGACCGGCTACTGTAAACGTTACATAAAATAATAGGACAGGAGGACTATTTACGTACCGTTACGTGCTTTTGTGAACTGGCCCAATTGCCTTCAATGGAATCTGACTCTGAGCACCCACTCAACCTGAGCTTCACAGTTTGAGACTACGCTATAATCCAGACAAAGGTGAAATGCTGTTCTGCGGATTTGAATACATGATTTCCACATTAATTGAGTTTGTCTTTCAACTTTACAGGACTGTATGAGGTCAACCAGAGTGAGAAGAATTTGGAGCTTGTTCTCTCAGTCTATTGGTCTGTTTGGCACCCGCATCTCCAACCCAAAAGGATGGCTGAGAAACTTTCACCAGGGGACATTTTTGAGAGGAAAGGAAGGGAGTCTGTGTCCTCCCTTGATATGGACAGGTTGGCCCAGCCAGATGCTGCAGGTGAAGAGTCTTCAGACAGTGAGGGGGAGCAAGATGGAATCTCCAACAAGCTCATCCGAAAGGTCTCCACGTCTGGGCAGATCAGGAGCAAGGTAAGAGATGGGGAATGGATCTTCAAAGGCCACCATCACTGCAGGGATTAAAAGTGGGGGTCAACAGAACCCCTTTGGTCCCCAGTGCATCTGAAAGTGGGGAGTTTTGAAGCCTAGGTTTGCCCTGCCCTCAGGGTTCTTTGTGACTACAATTTACATTTTGACAATTTACATAAAATGTGTTACCAACCAAATACCATCTCTTCCTCATCCCCATCCACCCCACCCCCTCGAGCCTACCCATCAAACTGAAGAAGAAATTAATGTAAACTTGTGCACTTTAGTGAAATATATCTTAACTCATGGGTAGTTTTACTGCAGGTCTGAGAATTGCACAATGGACTTCTGGTCCATGTTCATTTCTCTATTGTTCGAAGTTAGGGTTCCCAGCGTATTTTAAGTTTATTTTAAATCCAGTTTAACACAATAAATATTGCCTCTTTAGTAACGCTGGGGCAGAGAAAATACTGCCATTTTTAGGTATGATTTGTCAAGTTATCGCATAGTACATGCAAGATGGAGCCAAGGGGTCGGTAGATGGAACTGTTGCTTTGAGATTGGTTGAGAGAGTGGTGCACAAGTGTCATGGTTTAGAAATGGAATTATCTTTTCCACATTATAATACAGTTCTGGTTCTGTTCATTAGTGTCTGACGAGCATTTGAATAAGCATAAGCAACTGTAAATATGGCGCTTTGAAGCAAGCATTTGTTGTGGTTGCTATGTGATACATATCAAAATCATCTGATTAGAGTTACACAGCCTAATTTTCGACATTGGGGCTCTGCTTTGTGTTATATCTTTTGAATTACGGGGATTATTGTGTGGAAACAAATGTCACCCATTGAAACAAGCACTGACAAAGCCAATGGGTGGCTCGGCTGACAGCATTTTTGTTTTATCAATGCTTGTTTTCATGATGTTTGCAAAAATATGTTCTTGCAGAAGCTGCTGGGTCCTCATCAATCTAAAAAAACTTTGAAACATTGTCTAAACGCGAAATTACGTTTTTAATCGCAAAAAGCACACATTACGATAGTACTACCTGGCATTGAAGTGAACTAATTTGTGCATACACTCTTTGTGAAAGGGCAGAAGCTGTCACTCATAGTGAAGTTAGCTAACAGCTGAAGTTGGCTTATCCACTGCCCCAGCCAGTTTGCTTTAGTGGGCAGATGAAAAATTGGAATGGCACAATAACGGAGTTAACACAAACCCAAACAAAGACAGACAGCAAACTAAGGTAAACTAAAATTAACTTTGTACAGCATGTGCAACTTTTTTACTGCCTTAAAAGTGAGGACTCAAAAATAAGGCAATATAAACATCAAATGTATGTTTATCACAGTAAAAGAATATAACACACCTCTTTGTGTGCATCTGTGACTGCATGTCATTTGTTCTTTGTCTCTGGGTTCTTATTGGTCTGTGTCCTTGGGATTCTGTGTGCTGGTAGCTGTGGATATATTGGTTTACGTGTTTAAACTGATGCCTCATGGAAGGATGCTCTGTCTCCATATTTGCTTGCATGTATTAAACTCAGTGAATTAACGGCTCACCAGGGACATTTGCATGATCTGTAGGTCTGGCAACGTGAATCCTACCACAGCAGACTCAGCCTTCCACCCTTCCGAGAATGATGAGTTCACCATAATCAAATAAAATGTTAGTAACATTTCTTATTTACTTCAATCAGAAATGTCATATTTGCATTATGAAGCTGCTAGACCTGTCAGCTCTTGGCGTGGTTTCCCCTGACTTTTTGCTTCTGACCTCCTGTTTTTGATTCTGAGCTGAATTTCGTTTTGGCTGGCTTTAAGACTCTGAGCCACTGCTTAGCAGGGCTAAACTGCAAGTGCTCCCTGTGTAAATTGTATTGGTGACTGGTTTCTCCCTGATTGGCATTTTTGATTTACTAGTAAGTCCCTAGTAAAGTGCACTATGTGTGGTCAGTGCCTGTACATCAAATGCTACTAGTGGGCCTGGAGCACTGATTGTGCCACCCACATAAGTAGTCCTGTAAACATGGCTCAGACCTGCCACTGCAGTGTCTGTGTGCAGTTCCAAACTGCCATTTCAACTGGACAAGTGCATCCACTTGCCAGGCCCCAACCTTCCCTTTTACTACATGTAATTCATCTCTAAAGTAGGCCCACTGCAGGCCCATGGGCAGGGTGCAGTGTATTTAAAAATGTAGGACATATACTGGTGTGTTTTACATGTCCTGATAGTGAAATACTGCTAAATTCGGTTTTCACTATTGCAAGGCCTACCTCTACCATAGAGTAATGTGGGTATTGCCTTGAAATATCTTTCAAGTGTAATTTCCCATTGGGAGTTTGGGGTCTCTGAAATCACAATTCAAAAATACATATTTTGGTGAAGCTGGATTTTGAACTGTAAGTTTGAATATCCCATTTTCTTGTTTAACCTTTCTGTGCCACTGCTTGTCTGCTGAATACACATCCGGGTCAGTTCGGATGTTTGTGCATGCACTCTAGACAATCACACAAAGGGAGCTGAGGTATGCCCTGCATAGCCTGATGGCCCATCACCAGGCTGATGGGTCTTCCTGAGCTAAAGTGGTGAGAGGAGCTGACACCTGCACCTGAATAGGGCTGTGCCTGTCCTCGCACAAAGCAGTCTCCAACCCTCTGGAGTGTGTCTGGGACCAGGGCAGTGAAGGGCAGGGTCTTGTACACTACAAAGACCTCTCTTTTAAGTCTGCCAAATTCAAAGTCTGAAATAGGTATAAGTACTGGACCTCTGACACCACCTTCTGGACTGAGGACATCCAGACAGGAAGAGGAACTGGATGCTTTAGGAGGGGCTGCTGCTCTACATGTTGCTTTGCTGTGCTGGCAACCTGCTTGCTGCTTCTGTCCTCAAGAGAAAGTACTGGACTTTGTTTTCTACATCCTGCTTCCAAAGGTTCTCCATGGGCTTGGGCTCAGCTTGCCTGCTGTTAAGAAGTCTCAGGGACATCAAAGACTTCACCTACCAGCACCTGGTCTCTCTTGCTGAGAGTCCTGACTTACCAAGTGGTGCTAAACCCAGTCCCTTGGCCCTTGGGAGTGAGTTCTGGTTTAACAAGGAGGAAACAAGTGCATCGACCTCCAGAACGACTTCAGAACCAGATCTCTGACCCCATGCCGCTGCCTGCACGGAAGCTGTGGTCCCAGCTGAGTGCAACAACTGTGACCGACGCCGCAGGCCCGATGCTGCCGCAACGCCTTCTAAGTCCTGCACAGCGTGTCCAGAGCACTGTGTCACTGACGTACATGGCACCCAACTCCATTGCAGCACCAGTGGCCCCGTGGTGTGATCGCAACACCCCAAATTCAACACCTCATGTTCTTGACCTACTGGATCCATCGACCACACCTTGTCATAAAGAACCATCGCCTCGCCGCCAACACTGCATCCCCTCCACTGCAAACATAAGTAACCGACGCCTCATGTCCCCTGCTCAACAGTAAAGAACCAATGCTTTACCTGCCCGGTGGCAGTAAGGAACCAACACCACACCGGCTTCAGTGCTGCCTCACCTCCCCGACTCTGTGCAACATCTTTGTTCCCTCATCATCTTCCGAGGTACCATCTTGTACCTGGGGTCAGTGTGGTACCGTGACTGGCCTGCACTTCCTCGCAAGTGGTGTGGGACTGTTGGAAACCATTCCATCAAGACGTCGTGCTAGCCCCAGTTGGAGCGATTGTGTTTATAAATGCTATACTAAGATTTGTTCTTTGAAAATGTGTATCTTTGCTTGTGTGTTGGATTTTTATCATTTTTATATTATTTTACTCAGATAAATACTGGCTATTTTTCTAACCGGGTGTGGAGTTCTTCTGTGGTTTTTCCACTGTGTTACTGTGTGTGTACACAAATACTTTACACATTGCCTCTGAGATAAGCCTGACTGCTTGAGCTAAGCTTCCAAAGGTGTGAGCAGGGGTTGTCTTAGCTATGTGGCTCCCTTACCCTGACTAGAGAGAGGGTCCCTACTTGGAATGGGTGAAAAACACTGCCAACTAGAGACCCCATTTCAGAAGCTTTATATCAAAATACAATTATTATTGTCACTGTGTGCATGGATGTGCCATGCTAGGAGTCAGCAGTCAAGGCTCTTGGGTTTGCCAATGCTTATTAATGTAGCACTGGTAATTATGCGGTATTTACATACTGCAAATCAAGCTGAAAGACTGTATAGTGCTACACAGGGTCAAAGACACAGTCACTGTGTAACTGGAAGAGTAACAGTAAAAGTAGACTGTTACTGCATTATGTTGTAGTTTGATCCTTAGGTTTTTCATAAATTGCAGCAGCTTTGGGGCAGTCCTGATGGATACAGGAATGGCATTCCACATCTTGGATGTACAGACCGAAAAGGCATGTTGTCTTGTTTTCTTTTTTGCACTTCTTCATCTGTAGTCTGCACTATCTGGGGGTGTGCCGAGAGCCACCGCAGATGGAGAAGTTGGAGTAGTTTTGAAGAGGGTTCGAGCCAACTAGGAGTCAATGGAGCTCCATCAACATGAGTGTGATAAGGTGTGATAAGGTCCCATGGACTTGGACTGTTTTTAAGTTTTTCTGTCTTGCAGATAGGAACACTAAGGCATTCACGCTTAAAGTGGTTTACCCAGAATCACACAACTTGTTTTGTGTAGAAGCCACGAGAGCTCCATTATTTTAGGCTTACAATTATGTTTGTAAATCCATGTGCACAAATAATAATTCAAGAAGTGTACAAGGATCAGACTCTGTTCATATGTTGGAATTTGAGATTTACATAATATTTAATTCAGTTACCTACCCGCAGGCACATCCACAGAGGCAGTAGGGGTGCTTTAGACAGAAGCTTTCCTAGAATCTGCTTTATGGTGTTTCCTTTTGACCGCTAGAATATGAACTTGGCTTCTGGGTTCCTCTCACTTTCTACGTTGGTTGTGCATCCTGGTCTTCTGTGTGCACCTAACAGTGGCGGTCCGTCCTTTAGGGCGGAGGGGCCACGCCCCCCCACCTTTTGCCCCTCATGAAGAGTGTCTATCAGGCTGAACAAAGGTCAGCCTGACAGACACTCTCCATGTTCAGCTCAGGCAGCCAGGAGTGAGACATGCACGATTTGAGCACACTCCTGGCTGCCTGCGCTGAACTTTTCTGGGCGGAGGAGGTCACAGCTCCTATGGGCATGACCTCCTCGGCTCAGCAAAGGTGCTTTGAGGCCCTCCCCTGGGTGACGAGGAAAGCGGCACCAATTGACACTCTCCCTGGGCGCTTCAGGTTTAAGCCCTGAAGTGCCCGGGGCGAGGTCAATCAGTGACACTTCGTCACAGGGTGGGGTGGGGTCAGCAGTCTCACTGAACCTATCCCACTCTGTGACGAGGCTGGGACTGCTGCCTTACCTCATTGGCTGACAGCCAATGAGGGAAGGCAGCAGTCCCAACCCTCCTGGGACCTGGAAGCTGAAGGTAAGTGTGTGTGTGTGTGTTTTAAACTGAATGTTTGGTGCGCATGTGCATGTTTGAATGGTATGAATGTTGTTAATGGATGTGTGTGCATGTGTGTGTGAAAGAATGAGTGTGTGTGATGTTTTAAAATGAATGCTTGGTGCGCGCATGCATGTTTGAATGGTATGAGTGTTGTTAATGGATGTGCGTGCGTGTCTGTGTGTGAAAGAATGAGTGTGTGTGTGTGTGTGTGTGTGCGTCCCGCCCGTCCCCCTCCCTCCTTAAGCTGCCGGCCGCCACTGGCACCTTATCTGTTAAACAGCACTTCGGTTGCAAACCCTAAAAGACGCTCCAATTCAGCCTAAATCCAATGTATATCTGTGCGATATGGCGGACTCAGGGGCCATCGTGTTCTGCAAGGGACTCCATCGTTTTGCATTACACCACTGCTCGCTGCATCCCAGTCCTGCGTTTGTACTTGGGCAGATCGGGCAATTTTCTGTGCAGAGTGGAAAGAGACCTTTCCCAAGCATGCGTGCATACATGCATATCATGCTTGCCACGCTTATAGATAGAGCTGGGGCCAGTAGCCTCAGATACCCCTGACTCATCATCAGCACAGGTCAACGCGTCGTGTAGCTCCAGCGACGATTTAAACCTTTAGCAGATCATCAACCCATGCTGTCATTTAAAAAAACACACGCAGGTCTTCGGTCTTAGAGCTGTAACAGGGATTTAAATTGTTAATGTGCTGCGTCCGCGCCACTCCTTGCCCTATGCCCCTCGCTTACCGGAGGCGTCCAATCAGCGTGACCTCCACTTACCACAGCAGTGGCAATAACAAGGGCCTGCGTGAGGCCAATCAGGCGCGCGAGCCGAAGCGCGAGCGGTGAATGGCTGAGCGCGCTGGCCGCGCGCCCAGACCTAATCATGGTGGCGGCAGGTTGTAAGTATCCGACGCATTCCTTCTGTATGGGCAATCCGTCATAGTCACAGGGACCCAGACACCCAGCTGCCAGCACTGATGAGCAGGCCCTGCTCGGCTGTCTGCGCGGGAAGGCCGCTCTTACCGTCTCAGGCAACCTTCACAGCAATTACAGAGTCAGCCTCTAAGGGACTTAACCTGACCTCCCCACACAACCAACTCTGCAGCAGTCAACGGGGAAAGACACTGATGGCGAATGTGACAGGAAGTCAGGGGGGGCTTGGTCAGGAGAGGGTCGACGACAAGGTTGTCATACCTCGAGCTTGACCTGTGGGAGGGACCAACCGGAAATGACCTGCAACAAGAGTCCTGGGGAGTTCATGACATTAATGTGGACAGTCTTGGGACTGAAAGAAAGGGTAGGCTGTCTGACTGGGACAGGAAAGGGCACTTCTAAGCAGATAATAGCGCTAAAGCAAGGATCTTCAAACTGGGGGGCGGGCCCCCCTAGGGGGGCTTCAAGTGATCCCTGGCCAGAAGAAGCATTATGCTGCTAACAGGGCTTTGTTTTAAGCTGAAAAAAACGAGCAGCAGTAAACCGCTCTGTAATGCGCCATCAATGACATGTTTTGTCATTTATATCCAAGCTGGGAGTATGTATCTAAAGAGAAGGTACTGCAAATACTCTTCAAAACCCTCACCCCGCTTCTAATATTCACACAGTGGATACCTTTACAGGTCTGTGAGGCCTGCCTGACCAGTATGTTTGGCATTATGTATGTGATTGCATTTTTAAAACAGTATCAGAACTTAACTGCAATGGTTAAATAAGTCTATACATATTTAAAGATTGGCAATTTAATAGAATAATTATGACAAATTTAGAGAGGGGGGCCCAATGCTATAGTTTTTCATTGGGGGTGCAGCTTTAAAAAAAGTTTGAAGACCACTGCCCTACAGTGATGCAGCTGCCTTTGACGCATCAGCCAGTCACTGAATTCACAGGCCAGCAACACTGAAATGTGGCTGGAGCAGGTGTTAGGTGCACTGATGGAATTGTAAGTTGAAGTGAGGTCATGGTAGGCCCAGGCCACCATCCTCCGCAGTAATTGGCGGTCTCTAATGTAGAGCGAGCTAATGGGATGATACAGAATGTAGGAGTAGGATATATATATTCCTCTCGTCTTCTAATGCAGCAGCACACACCTCTGGGGCCAATGTATTATTCATTTTACCTGGCTTAACGAAGCAAGATCACCTCGATTTCAAAGGGTTCTTTGCATAATAGAAGGAAAAAAGCTCAATTGACTCCATTAAAACCTCACATTTCGTGGTGCCAAGTGGGCCAATTAATGGCACAGAAAGTGAGTGATATTTCGACATAGCAGCGGAAATATCTAAGAATATCTTAGATCATCTAAGAAACAAGAAGCAATACTTTTTTTTTCTTAAAATTGGCTTAACAGTCTTGGGCAGTCCTTTCACTCGAAAGTAATTTCTAAGATTTTCAGGAAAGACATATTGTGAAATATAAAAAAGGTATATCAATTCCAAAGCTGACAGCTGTAAACATGGCACCACCAAGACACAATACATGAATGTGAAGAACCAGGAACCTGATGATCATTAAGTTGGGTAACTCTTCCTGGGCCTTAGTGCAAGCCAGTAAATCGAGACCCTTTGCTGTTGGTTGGGTAGTTAAATACAGAAATTACCAGGGTTCAGGGTGTCCTTCTGAGTCCCGGTTACACTGCACCTGCTGCACCATTGATAGCTGCAGCTTGGCATCTTTGCATAAAAGAACAGTTTTAGTCAGGACAGGTGAAATTGTACGGCAATAGAGGACTACAGTTTCCGGTAAGGTTGACGCAGCATTATCTACTAATTTGGCATTTTAAAACACGTTAAATTATGTTTCACCTGTTAATGCAAGCTTCACACCTTGAACACAGCAATCAGCAACTAAAATGCAACTTGTTACCTTTGAGACATGCCTGTTCGGCATTGCACCGAGTGATGCTTTTTTGGTGTGACATTTGATTCGTTTGAGCGAGAAACAATATTTCTGGTTGAAGTCAGTTTAATGCAGAAGATGGTGTAATATGTTGTAAAAGCGGTGAACCAATAACTTTGCAGAAAGGCTGCTGCCACAGAAGTAAATAATTCCTGTGATCCAGGTTATATGTGAAGCTATATCTTGGTGGCCACCTGACAGTTTTTGTCTAGACTAGACAGCTAGGGTGTGGCTGAATCTGATTGTCTAAGCGGGAGGAACACCTGACTCCTAGGGACATATGCTGTGCTTGGGTCTTGCAGAAGTATTGTTCAGGAAAAATATGCCCACTTAAGGATGTAGTGTGTTTGGGTTTAGAGCTCTCAAAGTGGAACCCCCCAGTCTCTACACACCTTGCAAATTCCACCTGAGTCATCAACAGATGCTTTACTTAATAGATGTTGTAGAAATGATAAGACATATGCACACAACACACAGAGACACACATAAAAGGCATACATGGCCCAGTCTTGAAAAGTTAGGTGCTATTTTTCACAGACACTGTGTTTCTAAATAATCCATCCAGCCCTTGGCCTAGGCATCCAGTTAAGAGTACAGTAATATTCCTGCTACCCCCACATGTACAGTCATCTCAACCGCCCATCCTCTAACAAGTGCATCGGACATTGTCTTGATAACCTAGGTCCCTGGAAAGGGGCAGAATAAGGCTCAAGACAAGATGGCTCTCAGTGTGTGAGTTCTAAGTATCAATATGTGCGACCACAATAGATTCCTTTATGCTGGATGGCGGTGGAACACATCTGATGTTGTGTTAGTGACAGCCTGAGGTGTCTCGGAATGCACCATAATTCCAAGCAACTATTGTGTATTGTTTTATTCTTCTATCTGTACTGCATTATTTAAAAAATATTGTATGAAAATGGTTACCTTTTATATCATGCCTAACACTAATGCTCAGTTTGTGAATAGAGGCAACAGGGAGATAAAGAGATTTTCCCAGGATCGGCCAGTGGTCAAGCCAGCATGAGACGGCAGGGCTCTTGCTTTCATAAACAACAACATCACCAGTAAGCCCTATCTTGTGTGACCTTGAAGAATTCCAAGAATCATCAGTTCTTTGGTGAGTGAGGCACATGCCCCTTCTTCTGAGCAATTTCAGACCCCACCCACTGATGCAACAAGTATGATGGAACAATCATCTCATAAGCTGAAGCCTGGGGCGTGGCCAAGATGGCGGCAAGCTAGGACGTGTTGATCCGAGCTCCGCCGCCACGGCCCACTGAAATGCTGCGAGGTCCGTCAGAGGAGACTTGAAGAGGCCCCCCCGGGTCTCTGAATGCTGCCGTGCTACGTGCGCTGCCGCCTGAGGGCTTCGGCGCGCGTCGGGCGGCCGCGGATCGGAGGGCGCCGCAGGCGAGCTGGAGTGAGGCCTGGGACGCGGTGCGGCTGGAGCGGCCGGTGTTGCTGGGGGGTGTTGCTGGGGGGCGCGCTCCCTCGCCCTCGCGCCCGAGGGGGTAGACCTGAGGAGGCCCGGCTCCCCCTCTGCTTCTGCCTTTCTAGGGCTTTTTGAAGCTGCAGGCCTGCCGGGGGCACGGAGATCCAGCGCCCAAGGTGCAACTGGGCTGGGAGTGCGAGTGGACCCTCCCAGGTGCTGGAGCTGCGAGGGGCTGGAGACTGACCCCTTAGTGTTGAAGAGCCTCGTGGCGGGACGTGAAGAGGCCTGATATATTAAAGGTGCACGAGGAGGCACCCTGTACCCCCCCACAACTGAAAGTAAGTGCCGGCCTGCGTGGGCGCCGTGCCCTGGGACACTGCGGCTGAGGATGAAAGGGGCTGCGCACGAATAGAGACTCCGACCGGGGTGAGACCCCCCGAGCACGCCGGGGGGATCGGGCCTGGCATAGGTGGGCAGAGGACCTAAGGGACACGTGTGGGGAGAGGTGCTTACCGGGTGCTGAACATAGAGGCTAATGGGCACTCCTGGGCTCATTGCTACCAGCGTCGGTGGTGTGACCACGTGGAAGGTTGATCCGGCAAGCGGCCGGGGCCTGCGAAGCATGGCGGCGGCCAAGACAAAATGAGAGCGGTCAGTGAAAGACATGCTGGCAAGTGCTCGCTTGCCTACGGGTGGTATGACCGAAGACCCACTGGCGACAAGACCTCCTGAAGGCCGCTTGGAAGTGGACTCTGATGGCAGCTCGCCGGTCACGAAAGGCTTTGTGACATCCCTCTTTGATTCACTGCATAGTGATATACAAGATTTGCGACGGGATATATCCCAGGAGGTGAAGGAGTTGAGAGGAGAGGTGTCCTCCTTGGGAGAGCGTGTCTCGCAGTTGGAGGATGGAGAGATTCCTCGCGGGGAAGAACTGGCGGGCCTACAGCAGGAAGTTGTCCGTCTTCGGGAACAGCAAGATCATCTCCAGCTAACAGTCGAAGATCTGGAAAATCGCTCGAGGAGACAAAACATCCGCATCAGGGGGGCTCCGGTGGGGGCAGAGAAGGAGGACATCGGGGACTATGTGAAGGACCTATTCCGCTCTGTGCTGGGCCCGGACGAGACTCAGGAGATAGCCCTGGATAGGGTGCATCGAGTCAGCCGTGCTGGCGCCCCCGGGGACCGTCCCCCGGACATTCTGGCCTGCCTACATGATTTTGTTCTCAAAGAACGGATTTTGCAGCGAGCCCGCACTCTCCAGAAGGTCCACTTCAAAGGACATGATCTCCAACTATTCCATGACCTCTCGCTGCGCACGTTGCAAAGGAGAAGAGAATTTAGACCGATCACAGAGCACTTGCGAGCGCACAACGTTCCTTATTTTTGGGGTCACCCATTCCGCCTGGTCTTTCGCTGGGAGGAACGGCTCCGACAGGTGACGTCCACTGTGGAGGCGGCCCGGATCCTGGGCTTGGAGGATGGATCCCAGGAAGCGAGTGAGGGGTCGGCCCTGTCGGGGGGCGGTCAGCCTCGGTGGCGACGAAAGGAGAGAAGACGGAGGCCGCGACGACCATCTCCCTCGGAGCTGAGATCGGAGAGGGAGTCTGTTCTGAGCAGTGTGGCAGCTGGAACTTAGGTGTAGAGAAGAGTGCCTGGAGGTGCTCTGACTGCTAGCGGGCCTAGATGCGAACGGCACGTCGGCCGTTGGAAGGGGTCGGGGCGGCGGAGGTGACGGAAGGGGACTCTTATATATGGCTGGTGCTACTGCCCTTTGGAGCCCTTTCCTCGCGAGGAAGAAAGCGCGAGGACTTATATACTTTTTGCACCTGTTGTGCGTGATGGTTAATTCTTGTTGGGTTTCCCTGTGGGTTTGCATGTATATGGAGTTTCTCCCAGGGCCTGTGGTTACAGGTGGGGAGGATTTGACCCTGGAGCTTCTTTCTAGCACCCTTCCTTTTCACTGCTTGTAATTTTCAATCAAACCCATGCTTCTTAAATGTATGAGTTTGAATATTCGTGGGCTTAACACCCCTACCAAGAGGCTGGACGTTCTGTCCACCCTAGAGAGGTCAGGCTGTCACATATGCTTGCTTCAGGAGACACACCTTGTTCCGAAAGACGTCTACCGCATGCGCTCCAGGTGGTTCCCTAGGCAGTTCTGGTCCTCGGTAGCAACAAAGCATGCGGGGTGGCGATTCTTCTAGCACACTCATTCCCGGGCGAAGTGGTGTCCAAGTTCTACGAGATAGCAGGGAGGCTCCTGGCCATACGACTGAGATTGGGAGGCTTTTCCTTTACCATTGCCTCTTTGTATGCACCTAACTCCCAGCAGGAACCTTTTCTAAGGAGAGCCTTGACCCCATTGCTGCAGTCCCCAGATGGCGCTATTCTGATTGGGGGCGACTTCAATCTGATGATGGACGGGGGGATGGATCATTCAGGCCATAGGTGGGGGCAGACAGGGTCTATAACTGAGGCTGGCAGACAGTGGCTGAATGAATGTGGCTTGGTGGATGTGTGGCGCAGGGCTCATCCCACGTTGAGAGACTACTCGTTTTACTCGGCGGCGACTAAGACGTACGCCCGCCTAGACCTCTTCCTGGCCTCAAGGGAATTTCTGGCCCGGATTGGGGACTCTTCGATCGAACCTCGGTCTCTTTCGGACCACGCCCAGGTCACAGTGGTTGTTCCGATGTGCATGGAGCGAGTGAGTGCGGCGAGCTGGCGATTTAGGGACACAATGCTCCAGAACGATGCAACAGTACAAAAGATTCGCAAGGTTATAATAGACTATCTCGACCGGAATGACGATGGGTCTACGGGTGAGACGACGCTGTGGGAGGCACTGAAGGCCGTTGTTAGGGGAGAGGTGATGTCGCTTTCGGCTAGAGACAATAAGGCAAGGAAAATCCTTAGAGCGGACCTGGAGCGGCGGGTGGGCGAACTGGAGCGCTCACATAAACGCAATGGGGCCCGAGGATCTGGCGAGAGCTGGAGAAAGAAAGAAAACAGCTGCGAGCGCTGGACTGGGATAGGGCGGAATATGCGGTGGTGCGCCTCAAACATAAGTTCTATGTTGGTAGTAACAGATGTGGGAAATTGCTGGCGCACAGGCTGCGAGCTCAGCGAACGGCGTCAATGATACAGATGGTCCGCTCCCCATCAGGGGATGAGGCGCGAACCAGCGATCAAATAGCGGACGCTTTAGCAGAGTTTTATAAGGCTTTATATCAGGTGGAGGAGTCTGACTCCTCATCTCCCGAAAGTTTTCTGGAGGGGATAGCAATTACCCCGATGCCAGAGGGTGATTCAGCTTGTCTGGAGAAACCTATAAGGCCGGAGGAGGTTATAGCAGCGATCTCGCGCCTGCAGTCCGGGAAGTCGCCTGGGCGGACGGCTTATCGGCGCTCTTCTATAAGACATTCGCTGCGGAACTCGTTCCGGTCCTGGTGCGACTTTTTAACTCCTTTTGACGCACCGGGTCCCTCACGCTGAGCATGCTCGACGCCACTATCGTAGTAATTCCAAAGCCCGGAAAGGACCTCGAGGATTGTGCCTCGTACAGGCCGATCTCGCTCCTCAATATTGACGCTAAGCTGTTCACGGGTGTGTTGGCGCACCGTCTAAACTATTATATGCCTGGCTTGGTGGATCCGGATCAGGTGGGATTCATACCGCGTAGACAGTGTGGTGATAATACTAAACGACTGCTCCATCTGTTGGACAAAACGGAACGATCTAGAAGGGAGGCACTCTTCCTCTCTGTTGACGCTAAGAAGGCGTTTGACAGGGTCCACTGGCCATATTTGTTTAAGACGTTAGAGCGTTTCGGGTTGAGCCCTGGGTTCATGGCTTGGATCCGATGCATCTATCTAGCGCCTCGGGCGGCTGTAAGGGTCAATGGGACGCTTTCTTTGCCTTTTTCGGTTCAAAGAGGAACTCGGCAGGGGTGCCCCCTCTCGCCCCTTTTGTTTGCTTTATATATGGAGCTCTTGGCTCAACGACTCCGTGATGACCCTAAGATTGTGGGCCTTAAATTCGGAGGAGATAGACATCTTATCTCATTGTACGCAGATGACGTGATTCTTACCATGGCTGACCCTATGACATCATTGCCTGCGCTGATGCAGGTACTTGTGTAATTTGGACAGGTCTCGGGTTTCCGAATCAATATGCAAAGGTCCCAGGCTATGAGTAGGTTTATTAGCTCTGAACACGAAAAGGATCTGCGAGACCGTTTCCCCTTTATCTGGTCCTCCTCAAAGCTTCCATACCTGGGAGTGGAGCTGGGTCCGACAGTAGCCCGTACGGCATCGTTGAACTACGAGAAGCTGACGCGGGAGGTACAGCGCGACTTGGAAAGCTGGGGGAGGCTTAAATTATCTTGGTTGGGCCGCGTGGCGGCCGTCAAGATGACCATCCTGCCGAGAGTGTTGTATGTATTTCAGGCACTCCCAGTAGAACCCCCACCGCGAACAATTGCAGTCCTTCAGACGGCGGTTTTAAGATTCATATGGGAGGGGAAGGCAGCACGGTTACCGCGAAGATTGATCTACCACCCTAAGCGGGAAGGGGGACTGGCTGTTCCTTGCCTTCAGCGATACTTTCAGGCTACGCAACTTCGCTTCCTACTGGAATGGAGCCGCCCGTCCTCCGAGAGGCACTGGTGCTTCATGGATCAGGCGGTGGCGGGCTCACATATCTGGAAAGAGCCTTGGTTAAGGCGCGGACATAGAGCATGCGGGTTGTATGCGTACCGGTCACGGAAGTTTCGATGCGTGTATGGGACCGTGTGGCCAGCCGCGCGGGCCTGACGACCTTTCCGTCCCCAATGACCCCCTTGGGGGCGAATCCTGATTTCGGCCCGGGTCTCCAGGTGGAGGTGCTACGTCGTTGGTACGAGGGGGGCTGTAAAAGGGCTGGCTGCTTCTTTGATGAACAGGGTGTGATCCCCTTTGACCAGATGAGGGAGACATATGGCCTGTCGGAGACAACACTGGGTTCTGTCGCCCACCAATAGACCGTCAATAGATAGGACCTTGACGCCATTCGAAAAATGGATTATAACAAAAAAGGATGACAAGCGACTAATCTCTGAGCTATATGCTCACCTGAGAGGGGGGGCTCGACCACCCAAATCTAAGGGTCAGTTGAGATGGGAGAGGGAAGTGGAAAGGGAACTCTCAGAGGAGGTGTGGGAGAGCATCTTTTACAGAACACATCACACTGCTTATAATGCGGCTGGAACAGAGTCAGCTTATAAGGTTGCATCCTATTGGTACTACACCCCGGCAAGGATCCATGTCTGGGATCCGGTTAAGTCAGACTTGTGTCGGAGAGGGTGTGGAATGTCCGGTTCGCTTGCCCATCTTCTGTGGCACTGTCCTAAGCTTCATCGGTACTGGGATAGTATTTTAGACTCTCTTGACTCAGCCTTCGACACTCATATACCTAGGTTTCCTGCTTACATCCTCCTGGGTCTTCCCAATGATCTCACCTTCCCTCTGAGAACAATGAAGGGCAGACAGATGGCCTTAGCGCTAAATGCAGCCACACAGCTGTTGTTGAGTATGTGGGGGTCCGACCAGATTCCTTCGATAACATTATGGCTCCATAAGCTATGGTTTATTCTCGCCATGGAAAAGCTCACTCTGTCTTCCTTGCAGAATGTTGAAGACTTTAAGGAATTGTGGCAACCATTCTTACGAATACTGTCAACGGAATTTACGGCATTCACATGCCCAGCCTATTTGAGGGTTCTGGGGCTGACCTAGGATCGGGAAGGGATGACTTGGGCAGGCTTGCGCCTGGGTCGCTGAATTTGCTGATACCAGTCCTGGGGAGGTATGACTTCGATGTTATCTTGTAAACCAACAGAAGGGAAACTTTGGTAGTATTTTTTCCTTTTTTCCTTATGTTATTATCTAGTTTTCCTTTGCTTTACTGTCCTATACAGAACTTATTGTATGTTATGGCATCGGTCTCATCCTGTAATGTTACACATGCATTGTTTATATTGAAATCATTAATAAACAGATTTGATCCATAAGCTGAAGCCTCAAGCCTATCTTATTGTGTCGACATCATTCGTCTGCTGACATTGAGACATTGACGATGTACACTTGGATCAGTAAGCTGGGACGTGGACACTGGCACATGAAATCTGGGACATGGAAGATGGGGCATGAATATGCACATGGGCACATCACACAGGATAAAACAATGCTCTGACAGTCCTAAGCACTTAGAGGCCGTCAATAGGGCAAATGATGGGATGGCATTTTATTGATCGGGTAATAAAAACTATTTCAATAACAATACAGCAGCAACATAAAACAACAAATAAAAAATGAGAGCAGCATTGTATTGTAACAAATATGGCTTTCTTCCCTTATTTAAGGGCACCTAAGGGCTACAATTAATGAAATACAAGGAGGGAAAAAAAGTGAAAGCCCAAGACCCTAGGATGCACTGGCTAATCATGACACAGATCTCACACTCGCCAGGGACAGGGCTTCTGTTTGGGTGCTTGCGTCAGTCCCACAGAATACATCCTCTTTGATGATTTTATAGGCTGAAGTCTTTTACAAAGAGAATAACCCAAAGATTTCTTATCAGACAGACTAGTGCCAATTACTTGAAGATTTTACTTGACAAGACAGGGCATGTTTTCGATCTTTAAATGCATCAGTAACCTTCATATCAAGTTGATCCCCACGCAACTTTCTTCCTTTAAAAATGAATTTTCAGGAGAGAAGATTTTTCAGATATTTCAGCATTCCAGTCTCTCAACAAGAGATTCATCCTGGCCTAAATTGATGTTCCTGAAGCCGAGGTTGCTGATCCTATGACGTCCGAGGAAATATCTGAAAGAAACTAAGTTGTTCCATGCGAACAATGCTTGGCAGCAGATAAAATTTCAACATCTTTGACCAAGGATTGTGCTGGCTGAATACACAGAATAAATCCCAGCTCTCAGAACCAAGTTATATACTGCAAAATACTTTTGTCCACCAGATCAAGAAAGGAACAATCCTCTGGCTTAAGTGAAGTCTGTCCAACCAAGGTTGCCAGTATGGAATCAGTCTTTGCTGAATGCAGGAGAGCCTCCTTGGTATTCTCCAATACATAGATCCATTGGAGAAACCAAAGGACATTGAAGTAATCCACATCCTTCCACTCTGGCAAAATCGTGTCCTTCGGTTTATCATGGAGTGGCAGGAAAAAGTACAGTGGCTCATCATGGTTTATCAGACAGAGGAAGCAACCCCTTGGGAGAACCTAATTTTGTATTTAGCAGGGTTAAGAAAACATAAGAAAATGGGTTATTAGTTGGGATGTGTGAGCCATACCCAAATAATACGTCCCAAAACCCTGTGAAGTCAAACACACAATTTCAATCAATTTCAATCAATTAAACCTCAGCTCAAACCCAAGTAGCTATGACAATGAGCAGACATGCTTAACTCAGGAAAATGTGCAAAGTGTTTAGCAACACTAACATTTTCAAAAAGTCAAAACACAACTCAATAGAAATCCCACAAACAACTTCTAAAAATTAAATAAAGGAAGAAGAAAAATGAGCCTAAGAGTGTTGGTTATATGATTTTTAACGCAAAAAGCACCAAGAAAAAGTAATGTGCCAACTAGAAATCACTGTTCACAGTTGACTGGGACTTAGGTGCAGTTTTTTGCCAATTGCAATTGAGTGCCGGTCGCCTGCACCAACCGGGTTATCCCAGTCAGTTTTTACTTTCTGACTTAGTGCCTGATTTAGAGCTCAGCGGGTGGGGTTACTCTGTCACAAACATGACGGATATCCCATCTGCTGTATTACAATTCCATTGTATCTTATGGACGTATCATACTACGGCGGACAGGATATCCGTCACGTCTGTGACTGAGTAACCCATCCTCCAACCTAAAAAATCAGGCCATTGGTGTTTTTTATAGCACTTCCTCCATCAGGGGCAAGATTTAAGGCTGTATTCCCCAAAGTTCTCATAAAGCTGGTTAGCCACTTAATGAGGTCCCTTTGACGTCACATGTTTTAGGCGAAAAAAGTTCTGAGTGGGACAGTTCACATTTTACGGGTGTCCATGTCCTCTCCTCGGGCAGATACTTTTTGGGCCTTCACTCAATCAAGATGTTTTACTTTTGGACTAAGTCTTTGGGGCTTGCTAAAAGGCTACATAGTTTACAGTCTATCACAGTGGAAGGCACCAAAGGGTGTGGGCAAAATGTCAAAGCATTTTTGAGAAGTACTGCTCAGCTGTGTAACAGCAAAGGCAAATTAAAGCGTCTGAATTGAGAAAATGAAAATGAAGCCTAACTGTAAGCACCTATGTTACCATGCAGGGTCCAAACTGGTGTCCATCCATGAGCCCTCAGATGAAATATTGCTGGCCCTCGAGCCCCATTTACCTACAGAAGTTGGCTCCTGTACATGACACCAAACTAATCACGAGCCAACCAACACGCTAACATCTACTCTAAATAAACTGAGTAGCTACTTACTTAACTACCTAAAAGTGCCTTGGGGATGGTCAGGATTATGAAACCACTCTGCAAGGGCCACAATACAATGCCATGATACATAGCAATAGCCCCCCTTAGATGAGCTAATGTGATTGAAGACATTTTAGTTTATTCTATGTGTGTTCTATCCCCCATTTACACACATCCTCCAGCCTGAGGTGTGTGCGAGAAGCGTAACAGTAACCTCTTATTCCAAAAGAAACGTGCAGGTTTCCAAGGGCATAACTGCATGGCCCAAGCTACTGTCCACAGAGATCTGGCTTAAGATTTTGCCCAAAACATACTTCTGTCCCAGCAATTGAGTACGGAAGAGAAGAAAGGAGGATGGGGCAGAGAAAGAAAAGGAGACAAAGTCGGGACGGCTTTAGGTCAGTATAACCGGTGCAGCTGCACTGGGCGCTGACCTGGAAGGGGCACAGTGTTTAGCATAACTTACTATTTAGAAGCACCTGCTGCACAGTTCCTTGTGCAAGGCTTTCACACAGCAATACAAATGTCAAGATATCCTGTGATTAATGTTCCTCATGCTAGAGAGAATCAGAGTATTGTCTAGTGGCAGTTTTAATTCCCCATAAAGTAGCAGAGAGGGTTAATATTCCTGTTGCAAAGAACAGTTCTCTAGTTTATGTAGATAGCTGCGTGGACTGTAAACACAGCCTTTACCAGTGCTTTAAAACAAATGAAATGTATGTGAGAGCGGTGCTATGGAGAGATGAGGGGCACTTTTGCCTGGTGGTAGTGAGGGAATCCGAGGAGGAGGTCATCGAATCATTGCCAAAAAAGATTGTCGCACCAGGTGCAATTAGCGCTAAAGCTGGCCCTGCAGAAAGGATCACAGGCAATGCTTAATTTGTGCTTGTTATTTCCCGTGCGGAGCACCTGCACTTATTTTTGAGGTCCAGCACTTATTTTTCTGCCTCCAGCATTTTCTGTGAGCAAAAGACATATGGGAAAGACAGAAGGAGAGAAAAACGAAACAGCGTCACAAAGGGAGAAAGCAGAAAGCTACAAGAGTGAGCTGAAGGGGCAGGGAGTGGCTTTAAATGGATTGAAGACGCCCGAGATGGCTTCAGTATTACGCCACCTCAGTATTCCATGTTCGCACATTTAAGTGCAGCAGCTGCGTGTTTAAGAGGAGGGCTTTGGGCACCAGCACGTTTTTATTTACAAATTAAGCACTGATCACAGGCACACAAAGAGGGCCAGAGGGGACCTGCAACCTAGTACGGATATGGTGCTTGAGGGCTATCGCTGGCCACCTACGCTTAGGGAGAATCTTTCATAGCCAGGCCTCGCACACTGAAGCAACATTTACACCGCTATTGCCTTTGCGACTTCATTCCTTTTCACAACCCTCTAATTACACCCTGCATGACTATCACAGTTTCTCGCTTGCCTCCTCGTCACCCCCCGCTATGTTTGTTTTCCTGTTTGATTTTTTTTTTCCTATGTGTTAGCACAAACTTTCGTTTTCAATATCACATTGATGCTCACTTTTTTCGTTGGTTTCCTCAGAGGGCTGGTTAGGTCTGGCTAAAAAGAGCTTCAGCTCTTAATGAAGTTGACTTTTGAGAATTCGAGTTTCTTCAGGCTGCATTTTTGTTGCTGCATAACTCCTTGGTGTGCGAGTGTGTGTCTCTCTGAGGATGATGCACTGGGTAGTAAGCATGTGTAGAAACAGGAAGTGAAAAAGAAAGGGCAGGCGACAGCAAGGAGTGCATCACGTGTCTAGAAAAGTTACTTCACAGCTTGAGAAACCCTCACCAGAAGCTGCTTCTCAGGGCGTTTTACATGCGATGCATACTCAATGCCTTGTCAGGGCGGTGGCGAAACACATCTTGAGGGGACCCCCTGCAAAGTACATGCAGCCCCTCCCCCCACGCCCAGTCAGGAGCTTTCAGGCCAGGGTCCAGGCACAGTGCTGGTCAGTGCGTGATTGCGTGCTGCTGATTTGCCCCCCTGGAACTCAGTGACCCAACACCGCGGGGGTAATGTTACGCCACTGCATGAGAGGTAGTAAGCGCTATATAAATCCAATTACTCACCAGAGCGTTGAGTGACTGAAGGGGACCCACTACTCTCAGCATTTACCCCTCATAAATATTCCTATATCTAATTATACATCTACCCATCTGCTATATTATCTATTACATCACCTTTGCTCTGGCTCCAAGATTGACGTTGAAAAATAAGTGTTTCCCAAAAATGAGTGCCGGTCCCACCACCTGCAGCCCCGGCACAAATTAAGCACTGGTGCCCCATTCTGTTGCTATTTTGAATCGTGGTGTTCTGCCTGGTTTTAGCACAGCATTTTAATCGCGAGCCCCACCCACCCACACTAGCTTGTGAAATAAGTTTATGACTAACTTCGAAAGCCTTCATCATCATCTTTAGAATTATAAAATACATCTCAGCTCAACAACTTAAAAGCCCACCCTGCATCTCTTCTGTGTCATGAGCACAGCCTCATCGACAAAGCTGTTATTTGCAACTAAGACCTAACAAACTATAGTCTTACACAAACAAACACAGACTATTCTTGCTCGTAAAATTAAAGCAAATGTCAGGGTTTTTACTGTTATGTGGCTAAACTTCGAAGGAGTAACGTAAAATTGAGACATTACTTTATATAATTGAAGCTGTGGCCAGTGTGTGTCAGTGCATCAGTGTGCCAGTCTTTGTATTATTTCCGAATAATCAAACCAGGTGCTGCAGCTGCATGCAGTGCAGGGCCATTGAAATTATGCGGCAGAAGAGGGCCAAATTATGCAGCAGGTTTGAGTAAATTATGCAGCAAGAAAAGGTAAATTATGCGGCACAATGAGGCACATTTTGTAATAGCGTTTCTTTCTTATTTAGTCACTTTTAAATGTGGTAATACTGCATGGGCATTGGTTGCACCTCATTAGTGCCAGTTTAGCACCTACATTTAGCAATAAGAAACATAAAGGTGACCAGTACAGCTTTGCAAAGGGCCTTCCACTGTGAACCTACAAGTGCCAATCCATTTTCAGTAACTTTTTAACTGTATGAGCTAGAATCAATTATTTTTGGTAAAATCTTCAGATTATGCAGCACATGAAGGATTATATGGCGAATGCAGTAAACCTATAATTATGCAAAAATAGCCACAGCTGCACAATCTCATAATCCCAGTGGCCCTGATGTAGTGAGACTGAGATTATGGGCAGTACTGCAGCCCCTGCAACTCTCACTGCGCCACATGATTTTGGCAGTCTTTACTAAATAGTGTCACCCTTCACACACTCACCCTGTGAAGTGCCGGTTTGATATGGAGAGCACTAATTGAGATGGAAACCCTGCACATAGGTTTTCCAGGTCACCTGTGGACGCTCAACAGACTTGATCTCCAATGACTGGATTTTAAGACCTACCCATACACAGGACACGTCACTTTGGGGGAGGATAGTAGTTGGTGCATGCACAAATGGGGCACAAAGCCACAACACCTATCCATGGGGCCACCCCCTGCAATGTCTGTGAATACCTCTTTGGCATGGACATCTTAAGGATTTTGGGGGCCTGGGTCAAACGTATTTTGGGGGCCACCGCTCTGAACAGCATTTAATTTCATGCCGTCTTTGGCCAGGTCACTGACAGTGCACAGGCACACTCGTCCAAATTCTAAATGTGTTTACATCTGGTATCCAGGGATAGTGATGAGTGTTTCCAGTACTGCAACACAGCAAAACATCACTAATATTACTGCAAATAATCTCTGTGACACCCGCTCATCTCGCGTATGTGAGGTCCTGTTTTGATCAAATAGAAACTTTTTTATGGATGGTGCATGAAACATAAACACAACATTTGTCTGCAAAATGGCTGCAATAGACTCTCACACATCACCCACATTGAAAAGAAAACTCTATTTAAAACAAACTGTTTAAGAATTATTCAAGGTCATCAGGATGAGACTCTCCAGAAGAGAGCTGGATCTATCTGGGGTGGGGGGTTTTGGGCTGAAAGGCTGGGGCCCTGGGCTAGAGCCCGCTTTGCCCATGCCTTAAAACATCTCTGCTCTTTGGGCACTGATGAAGTTTAAGATCTGCCTATTCTCCAGGCCTCTCTCTGAGAACCTCACATCCTTTCTCATATGGTGAACCTGTTCAGGGTTGGCTGGTCTGGTACTGTAATTCTAATTTAACTGCATGTACATAGCACTACAAAGCCCTAGCAAGGTGCCTAATAGCATTAGTGGAAGGTACCCATCTACACTGTAGGGAGGGGAATGTTTGGTTGGAAGGGTGCTGAATTGCAGTGTGGTCTATGTTGAAAGTGTTTCGGTATTGTGCTCGCTTTACCATAATGTGCTGTTACCATGACATAAGTCATTCCAAGTAAGTGTGCAATGGAGAGACGAGGAGTGAGAGACAGAACGCATCTGGCTTATAGTAACTTGCTACTGTGTGTGGTAGAAAGGATGTGGGTTATGAGTATGCCCTTTGTGCGAAGGCTTGTTGTGTTTTGTGTGATGCTTGGGGAGTGCATTCCTCA
Source organism: Pleurodeles waltl (assembly GCF_031143425.1). NCBI lineage: Eukaryota > Metazoa > Chordata > Amphibia > Caudata > Salamandridae > Pleurodeles > Pleurodeles waltl. The sequence continues at coordinate 1,006,144,625 of NC_090449.1, read as the reverse complement.
TGCCACAGTGCACGTGTTATTATAGTTGTGCAGCTACACCTATGCATGACATGAAATGAAGTAGAGTGAGAGAGAGCTTTGCATGTTCTATACAGCTCAACACTGGGCAAAGCTACAGGAACGTACTAGTTTACTGACAACCCTGGTAACTGGTCGGAGGAGTTCACTCCAAAGTAACAGACAGTTATCCCATAGGCAGGTACTGGTTACAGGCAGCCATGGTAAATCTGCAGTAGAGTGTACACAGGAGGGACAGGTGATCAACTTGCAGGCATGCACTGCCTCAAGGCAGCCACAGTAAATGATCCACAGAGTCCATGCAGGCATGTGGGAGGACTAACCCATGGACACGCTCTGGGTACAGGCAGCTGCTGTAAATCATCCAAAGAGTCCGTGCAGGCATGGGGGTGGACTAACTCAAAGGCATGCACAAGTTACAGGCAGCCACTATAAATCATCCGAAGACTCCCCTAGGTTGGACTGTTGAGTAACATGTAGGCATGCACTGCCTGGAGACAGCCGCAGTAAATGAATCGAAGAGTTCATGAAGGCACCAAGAGGAGTAATCCAAAGGCATGCACTGGTTACGGGAAGCCACTGTAAAACATCTTATGAGTCCAGGCAGGCATGGGGGAGGTCTAACGCATGGCAATGGTGTAATAAACCTTTATGGGGCCCTCTGCAAGATATGCTGAAGGGGGTCCCCCACAATCATAACAGTAGGGGCTGAGTGGACCTCTTCCAGTATTGGCAAGCCTGGGGGTCCCCCTCACGGCGGGGGCTGTGGGGACCTCTGTTGTGACCCTGACTCAAAGGCGTGCACTGGTTACAGGCAGCCACTGTGAATCACCCAAAGACATGAACTTGTTAAATGCAACCACTGGAAATCATCTGAACCACCCAGGAGGGACATGTGAGCAACTCATTGTCATGCACTCCTTGGAGGCAGCCACAGTAAATGATCCAAAGAGTTCATGCAGGCACAGGGAGGAGTAACCCCTGGGCATTCACAGAAGTAAAGCAGGCACAGTAGATGTTCTTTTTGAGATGTCCCAAGAGTGACAGAAGAATAACCGCCAGGCGTGATATGCATACATCCAAATCAGAGCCCTGGCATCACAATCATGCATGAAGGCACAAATGAAACTAGACAAAAGTGGGAAGAAAGGAGACTTACACACCCAGCAAGCTGCGACTCACTAAGGCAATGGATTAGTGTCTGGTTCTGCAAGTCGCAGTTAACCCTTTCAGACTGATAATTAATAGTGCCAATGGGACTTCAGTAGTTGCTTCAGAGGTTAAGTGCTTTGAGGGATCCAGCCAGAAGTGGCAGAAGGCAACCCCCATGCACACTTGAAACAGACATCCATGGTAAATGTTCTATTGATCCACCTAGGAATTACAGGAGAACAGCACTCAGATAAATGTCAAATGACCCACACCCTTTTACAACAATGTATAACATCAAACATCTTTTCTTAGCAGACTTTTCATGATTCCCTTAGGTTTTTAGGTCTAAGCCTACCAGGCAGGGCAGCTGTCTAAGTTGCTGAATACATCTTGGGGACATTGGGAAAGCTTCTTTTGGAGCGAAAGCCAAAGCTTGGCATTGGCTTTGTGGTTTGGAACTCACATTTGTTTACTTTCTGTTTGTTGGCTTTATTTGCTTTCAGTTGTCCAGTATGTCTTTGACTATCCAGTGGAGCATCCCCTTATTACCATTGCTCCTTGTATTCTTTCAGGAGTGCTCGATTTCTGTAAACAGGCCCTTAAATCTTGTTCTTTTCTTGTCACATTTACTGTGCATTCAAAGACAGAAGTCAAATATCATTCTCTGTCTTCTGAGGGAGCTTGGTATTTACTTTTTTATCTCGGCCTTAAAAGTGAGAATATTTATGTGACAATCTTGCTATGAAAGGACATGTTACAATCTTGCTGTGAAAGGAATGGCTTTTTTCTAGCACACAACAAAATGTAAATGTCTGTAAATGAACTGTGCAGATATTTCAGAATATTTCAGAATTAGGAAAACACAAATGAAGTGCATTTTTAAAATTTCTGAAGTGTGGTGGAATCAAATATTTTAATACAATCAAAACAAATCAATTCATTATGGATGACAGACATTTCCACACATTGTTTGAGCGCTTTATACATTTATCAGTAAAACTATACGTCTGTGCAAATGCAATGGTTATTTCAAATGAAAATGTGTTGCCTGAAAGGGCTGTGTGCTACCACACTATGCATACTCCACTTTATGCCACTCCACTGCACCCTGCACCACTTCACTCCACTGTACTCTACTCTGCACCACTCCACTCTGTGCCACTGAACTCTTCGCCACTGCACTGTATTACTCTACTCTGCACCAGTCTACTCTATTCCACTGCACTCTATGCCACTCTACTTTAAACTGCTGCACTCTATGCCCCTCTACTGCATGTCAATCTACTGTGTACCACTGCAATATACGCCACTATACTCTATCCTGGAACACTCTACTCTGCGCCACAGCGCTCTATGCCACGCTTTCCTACTCTGCACCACTGCTCTCTATTCCACTCTACTCTTCTCTGCTCCACACTCTGCCAATACAATCTGCTCCACTCTACACCAATGCACTCTACTCCCTCAATGCAAATATACTCTATTGTATGCCACTTCACTCCACTCTACAACACACTATTCTACTCTACATGACTCCACTGTACACCACTCTATGCCACTCCACTTTACAACACGCTATGCCACTCCACAACACTGCATGGCACTCCATTCCACTACACTCTATTCCACTCCATGAAATGCCACTCCACTCTACACACTCTACTCCACTCTTCACCACTTCACTCTACAACACTCCACTCCATGCCACTGTCCTCTACGCCACTGACTTTTAGTCATGCTGAACAGCAGCTACACTGATGTACAACGTAGCTAAACACATTGACAAAGCCAATGGCTCTTGCCAAGGGAAAACCTATTGGCTTTGCCAATGCATGTCATGGAGGAGCTTTGCTTCAGGGTGTGGGGTGGATGGGGAGAATGCACACAAGGCAACCTGTAGGCATCTTTTAGGAAATGCAGCAAGACACTCTAAGGATGCTCATTACAATTAGTCCTGTAAAACGTTTTGTTCTCTCTGACCATTCCCAGAATCCTAATAACACGTAATTCTTGACGTATACATGTGTGGTTTCTTTTTACGCTGCAAAAATTGCATTAGCAGTAGCACCCCAGTAGAGGCAAAGTCAGCCAAACCAAATCAGACCCTAAGCTCTTTTTTGTCGTGTTTCCAAGGACGTTTGAAATATATGTAGGAGGAAAATTCAAATATTCCACCTGAAATCCGTTTGTGGCAGATTGAGGGCATAACGGAAGCCCAGTGTAGTGTTTACTGCCGCATATATGCAGATTCAAACCGCTATAATCTCCATGTGGTATTTTCTTAACTTAGCTCTATTCATTTCATCTGCTTTAGAACGACGAAAAGCTGAGTGGATTTCCGGGAATTTAAACCCAGGACTTAAAGGTTGTTCAGAGATCTACCCGGGAAAGCTAGTAAGTTATTACTGATTTTGTTCCATTAGAGTGACCACCTGCCTCCAGGTCATTATGAACAATGTTCCTTTTCCTGGACTTTTGTGTGATAGCCTAATGCCTTTTGGTTGTTGTAGACGTTTTGTTTCCAAACAAACTAACTAGACTAACTCACATGAAAACTATGATTTGTAAGTGAAAAGTTCAGGTCTGGAGACAGTGTCGATAATGATGACTTGGAGTCAGATGGTCACCCTGGGTGTCGGATCACAGTAAAACACCAGGAGCCTTTTCAGAAGTTCATGGAGTAAACCTGCAACAGCTGAAGTATTCCAGGAGTACTCCAGAAAACATTTCCTGGTTAAGTCCATGAAAAGGCTGTTTATAAGGCGTGATAAACATGCTGAAGAATTGTACACATGAAAATGCATTTGTATTAGTACAACTGCATTTTTTTGTTTTCTTTTATGACAGGGAAAGTATTTTCCCCGTAGTAGAACCTCCTTCCCCTATGTGTCCAGCTAGGAAAAGTGTAAAAAAAAAATATATATATATATATATATATATATATATATATATACACAAAAACTTGTGACTTTACAGGTGTGCATGAATTTTCCGAGGCATTCCACTCTGGGATACTCACTCCCGGCATGTAGGGAAGAATTTAGGGCCATATGTACAAACACTTTTTCCCATAGACACAGAATGGGTAAAAACCTTTCCTACATCTGGCCCTTATTGCTGTACAAATATTGCACCATTCTGAAGGAATATTACTTGATTACTTATCCAAATGTTAATAAGCTTCCAATTGAATGCAAACCTTGCTTCAAGCCCATCATTCCAGGTGCTGTGCTGCTACACCTTGTTCATGAATACCAAGGTGAGGGAGTGTTCCTAGCAGAGCATGTGAGATCGTATGCCTTCTGCACGAGGCCATCTAGTGCATGCTGATCTCACAGACCCACTTCCACAGAACTGCTTTCAGGATCCCACAGGAAGTCTAGTGGGAGTACTGGGCAATTCAGCAAAGCTGATGCCTGTTTTTATACATTCCTTCAATAACGCATTCATTCAATTCCTTTATTCAAGGGACGCGCATTGAGGACGTCGGCTGTGGCTGGGGGCGGGACCTTGGCCCCTTTAAACTTGTTTTGCGCGTCCTGAGGACATCGGCTGCGGCTGGGGGCGGGACCTTGGCCCCTTTAAACTTGTTTTGCGCGCCAGCTTCACGGGACGCGCCCGGGCAAAGCCCGGGCCAAGGCCGGGCCCATCTTGCGCCCGTCATCGACCGTTAGAGGCTGGGCTGGGCCACCCCCCTTTCATCTTGCCGGGGATGGTGAGTTTTTTCTTTAGTGACTACCTATTGTTTTAGTGCCTGGAGACTTTTCTGCGCAAAGCCCTTGTTCAAAGTGTGTATTCTGCTGCTGCCTTTGATGAGGAGCTATTGCTTGTTAAATGGGGCGGAAAAAGGGCCAACTATCTGGAGCCATGATTGGAGGAGGTGGCAGGCAGGGGAATGTAAATACAACTCTGGACTCCTTTCTTGCGAGAGCGGTTGGGGTCGTGACCAAGGAAATTGACTTGGCGGAGAGGAGGCTATCTATGGAGATGGAGGATTGGGGTCATGTCTCGTTAGTCAGTGATCCCTCAGTGGTTTTGGAGGAGGAGGAGGAGGGGGTGGTGGTCCACCATGGAGGAGAGCTGTGTGCTGCATCAGAGCGTGACCATGCAGAGAAATTAGGGGACTCTGCCGACCCAGGGCCTTCGAGAAGAAGCAAAAGGCTTCTGTTGTCTTCTCCTGTGGCCTGTTCTATGGATAAGTGCAGCCCCCGCCAAGGAAGAAAAAGACACTGAAGAAATCTGTCCCTAAAATGAAAGCTTCTCTTGTGGACAGTTCCAAGGAGTTATATGGTGGTATAAAATCCAGCGAGCTAATGGGCTGTGATGCAACCATTCTTTTGCTAAAGCTTAAGGAAATGATTGAGGGTATCTTGACACCTGTGATGGCAAAACTATCAGTGATAGAAAAAGCAGTTGCTCGGCTAGGTGAATTGAGAAGCCAAGGGAGCCATCTTATGGGGGGGGTGTAAGGCCCTGTGTTGTGTATCTCATCCTAGCGTGGATGAGAATCAACAGGAGGAAAATGCTGGGCCCCTGGGAAGTTTGCCTTAGCATCCAGTTAACTTGTTGAGTGCTGGGGGTCAAGGTGCATGCATTCAGTCTGTGTCGGCCCCAACTACCGCCCCACCAATGGGCAGTGGGGCCTTGAATGGTCTTAGCCTCAGAAGTCGGTCTGACCGTGGTTCTGCGGTGGTTGGGGGGGCCTGCCCACAGCTGGTTGGGAAGCCCAATCAGAATCCGTTAAGTAAAAAGTCGTCATTGGCCCGTCTGGATCTCCCCCCGGCATGTGCCCCATATGTGGTAGTACTGACAAATGTTCCTGCTCTGGCCCGTGGGGTAACAGAATCTACAGGCCAACTAAAAAATAAAACTGGCCATTGGCTGAGTAAAAACTGCAATTTTTTGTGTAAGGATCTTGAGGATGTCTTGTTTTTTCGAAGAATTGACTGGATTAGGCCAAGGGAAAAAGAAGGGGGTGAGGATTGTGTTATTATAAATGTCAGATTCATGGGCCTGGCCCAACGGCTTCTCTCCTCATATAGTCAGGCCTATCTAAGGGCAGATTCAATTGGTATGGCCCCCCTGGGATACTTTTACAACCATATGCGACTGGGCGCTGATCCCTCTCCTGACCCTGGTAGGATCCCCGCTTTAGGCCAGAATGCCCCGTGGAAAATTTGTAGGAGAACAGATTACAATACAACCTCGGACTTGGCAGGGGTGGATTGACATTTCATTAAGACTGTGATTGCGTTGGAGGGGGTGGCTTCGAAGTGCAACCTTATTTCTTGGAATATTGCGGGGTATGATGCCAAGATATCTGACCAGGACTGGGTTAGGCGTGTGGCTGACTATGATATTATTATGCTGCAGGAAACATGGTCTGAGGGGCTGGCTGCTTGGGATGGATATGATAGATTCGCCATCCCAGCAGCTCAGTCCCTCGGAGGTCGTTCGAAAGGGGGCCTGGTTACCTTAATACGGTTCGCCAAGATAGTGGCTGCCTTCCAAATTGATTGTAACCACCAGGGTATACTGCTTGTCTGGGTAATTTTTTCTAACAATTTTAATATTGTGTTGGTTAATTTTTATAATGCTGTATGGGACGGGGGTGTCAAATTGGGATTCTTTTCTCCATTCTCCAGGTGCTGAAATATAGAATGGAGGAGGTGGGGCTGGAATTGTATCGGGTGATTTTAATGCAAAGTTGGGCCGTATCAGTACAATGGTAAATCCCTTCGATTACGACTGTGGGGATTACTTGGTGGATGACATTCAGGATATTAGAGGTAGGGTTCTGACCAAGGAACTTAGGAAGTTGGGCCTTTTGAACTTCCGGGATAGTGAAGCAGTGGATTTTCACCAGCTCCCAACATTTGTGGGTAGAGGGTCTGGGACCACAATTGATTACATCTTCGTGTCTCCGTCATTGAAAAATCGGATTACTGGTGGAGAGGTGCTTGGTGAATGTAAGAGTGATCATAACCCCCTTTGGGTGTGTTTCAAACTTCCAGGGGCTCTAAGTAAATTAGGGCGGGTTGGTCCTGTAACAGTAAAGATAAGAGACCAGGGTAGGCGGCTTGGCTGGAAACAGGTAGATGCCCAACAAGTCATTGAGAGGGCGGTGGGGGGAAACTTACCCCTGTTTATGGACATACTTTTGAGAGAGACTCCGAGCCCAAAGGAAGTGATGGATGCAATAGCTGAAGTAAATATAGTAGCTAGAGACTGTCTATTTTTGATAGACAGCCTTCCTAACAAGCCCAGAGGTGGCTGGTTCGATAAGGTTTGTTACGATGCCAGGGCAAACATGAAAACGGCCCTCAAAAGAAATCCCAGAGATAGGCCCGCGGTGAAAGCAGCAAGAATTGAGTACAAAAGGGCCCTGTGGGAAAGCAAGGATAGATTTAAAGCAAAGGCCTGGGAAGATTTGGAGCGCACCTCAGTCCTGAAAGATCCTGGCTTGTTCTGGAAGGTGGTAAACAGAGGTTCCTTTGCCACAGAGACATCCGAGGGCTTGGGTTGCAATATTGCCCCGGAGGTTTGGGTAAATTATTTCTGTAGAATTTTTGAGGGAACCCCTATAAGAAATAATTGGGAAAAAGAGTCTATGGTGGTTCCCAATTTAGCGATTAGATTTTCGCTCCAGGAAGTTATGGATGCACTCCAGGGAAGTGCTAGTAATAAAGCCGCGGGCCCGGATTCCATACCTATGGATTTGTACAAATCCTGCCCTCAGTTATGGGCACCTGTTCTTTTAAATGTTCTTAACGCGGCAGTTACTGTGGGAATTCCTGCCTCTTGGAGGAGGGCCTGTATCATTCCAGTTTTTAAAAAGGGGGATCGGAATGACCCGAAGTCCTATCGCCCTATCTCCCTACTTGACTCCTCTGAGAAGATTTTGGGGCGGATCATCTTAAGGCGTATTGAGGCTTGGATGGTAGAAAAGGATATTTTGAGCTGGGATCAGTATGGCTTTAGGGAAGGTCTTGGCACACGTGAGCAGTGCCTCAATCTTCTGATGATGATTGGGAAATATACGCAAGCTAGGAAGGGCACCCTCTATCTTGCCTTTATGGACCTCAGCTGTGCCTTCGATAAGGTAAATCGGTCCATATTGTGGGAAAGGTTAAGTCAGTTAGGGATGGATCCTGATATTGTGGACCTGCTCCGGTACCTCTACTCAGGATCGGTTGCCAACGTGAGGGTGGGGGCAAATGGGGAATGTTCAGAGACTTTTGGGCTCACCAAGGGTGTTCGCCAGGGGTGTGTGTTGGCCCCTACTCTGTTTCTCTTAAATACTAATGGATTGTCTGATTTTTTGGTGGAGCACTGTAGGGATGTCCCAAAGGTGAATGGCACTAGTGTCCCGGTACTGACATATGTGGATGATGCGGTCCTTATGGCCCACACTATGAACAGTCTCCGAAAAGCTGTTAGAGCCTATGCATCTTAGATGTCAGGCTTGGGCCTAGAGATAAATTATAAGAAATCGCATTTTATGGTATGTGGTAAATCTCTGAGCAGGGTTGGGGAGCTAAAGGTTGACGATCAAACTATCAGCAGGGTCAATGAATTCCCATATTTAGGGGTAATCTTTGACGATAAAGGCTCATGGAAACCTTCTTTTGCTAGAAGGAGTATGCTCTTCCATGCCTCAATTGGTGTTACTTTTGATTTTGCTGTAAGAGTAGGAAGCAAACCCATTAAGCCCCTGCTTGAAATCTATAGGCGAAAATGTCTCCCTGTTCAGTTGTATGGTGCAGCACTTTGGGGGTATATGGACATCCGAGTGCCCATTATTGACGAAATTCATTTTTGCAGAATACTATTGGGCTTTGATCAAAATACCTCTGGTTTCTGCCTACATCTAGAACTAGATCTTGAGTGTGTGCAAGACACTATTCAGTTGGCTCCCCTTTTGTTATGGATTTCGATTTGGAGAAATGATTTTGCTATTTTTAATAGAGAGATTTTAAGGGATTGTTTGGCCTATGATAATGTAAAATGCATTCCCTGGCTGATGTACGTAAGAAAAGTAGCAGAGGAGTTGGGGCGGCAGGATTTGTTTTACTCTCCCGAGGTTCTGACCAGCCAGGATAAGAATTGGGCGAAGGAGAATTTTTTAAGAATGCGGAGGGCTGAAAGAGAGGGAAAGGAATTAGGGAAACAATCGGTCAGGGATTTTATTATGTTAAAGATGGGGGTGGGTCCTGAGCCCTATCTCCTAGCAATAAATGACCTGAGGGAAAGGACTCTTATTACTTGATTCCGTTTGGGGGTCCTTAGGAATAATCTCTGCTTCCCGCTAGGTCAGTATGTTGTAAAATCTATCAGACTGTGTCACTGTGACGGGGTGTCCCTGCAGACCTTGTCCCATTTTACATTATTCTGTGTTTTTTATGCACCTTTTAGAAGACGTTTTTTATTGCCCCTGCTGAGGCCAAAGGGATTTGTGCAATTTCGCCCTGCTTTTATGTGGCTGCAAATGGCCTCTGATGCATTGGTATGGAGGGGTTTGGGATTGTTTTTGAGGGGAGCCATTACCTGGCATAATAACCTAGAGTTTTTTAAGGGATGTTTTTAGATTATTATTCTTGAAAATGACGTCTGACCTGCTTTTAAATTATGATTATGCTGATTTTACTGTTTTATTGATATTATGGTTATTTATTGTTGTCTATGTAATTTAAGGGTTGAATTATTTCATACCGAATAAAGTTCTTCTTCTATTCAATGAGTGCATTTCCAAAATATATTTGAAAAATATATTGTTGAGACAATTCCTGCAGATTTGTGGGCGATTATTGCACACGGCGCTCTCCAAGCCCCAGAGGGTGTTTGCTGCTGCTTGCTACTAGGGTTGCTATGGCATCACTAGTGTGAAGGCATTTCACCACCTCATCGACAGATTTTAACAACCTTATTACCCATAATGGTATCTGATTTCTCAGTTTCTAAACGTGGCCTAGTGTAAGGTCTATGTCAGCTGCTTAAATCCAAAGAGTTTTGTAACCTGAACTGCAACACTGCTTCTAAAATCTGTCCAATTTGATGGATCAGGCTATGTTTAAGACCTCAGACTATGAGATATATGTTAATTGTTGTTTTCGCACAATGTCTTTTCCAAATAGATTCTTAGACACTGAATAAGACTCTGAACATGTCTAGAGCAGACAGCAGGGGAAAATAAAAGGAATTCTGAGGTTCAAGTGAAAGCAGATGCTAAACACATTTTAACAGGATGTCAATGTGTTTCTTTTTTTATTAGATTAATGGGACTGCCTTGAAGACGTATCACTCTTTTGTTGTTTTGTTAGGGGAAATGGGCCATAAAATACAGTTTTCTCTCATTTTGCAATCAAAGTCTTGGAGGCTGATGCTCTGGAAATGCCTCTGGTGAATGGAGGGATTACTTTGCCTACCATAAATGCACGGCCATATTTAATTAGTGCCAGTGCAGAACAGCCTCTGAAGCCTATGGCATTTTAAACAATTAGAAAATGATGCTGAAAAATGCACCGCTTAGACCACGGTTCTGCAAAGTCAGTCCTGGAGAGCCGGGTCCATGCCAGATTTTTAGCATATCCACATTTAGAAACAAGGGGCCAGATGTATCGTCACTGCCCTTTGCGATTCGGTAATAGCGATTTTTAAGAAATCGCTATTACCGACTCGCAAAGGGCCATGTATCACATTTGCGATTCGGTAATAGCGATTTCTTAAAAATCGCAAATGCTATTACCGAATCGCAAATTGCGATACCGGCCCCATTCGCAGCTATGGGCCTGTTGGCCCATAGCTGCGAATTTTTTGCATTTCCAAAATTGCGATTTCTGAACCAGAAATCGCAATTTTGGAAATGCAAATCCCCAGGGTGCTGGGGGCCTATGGCCCCCTCTGCTGCACCCCAAAAATGTTTTGGGGGACATGTAAAGTACACACATGCCATAAGGGCATGTGTGCTTTACATGTTCAATTTAAAAATGCATTTTAAATGCATTTTTTAATTTTGCACCAGGTTACCACCTGTTTGCAGTCCATGGTATTTTGCACGTGCAAAATGCCATTCTGCGAAAAATCGCAATTTGCGATTTTTTTGCAGCATTGCCTTGTGACCTGGAATTTGCGAATCGCAAATTGCGACTCGCAATTTCCAGGTCGCAACGCAAGAAATCGCAATTTTAGCGATTTCTTATTTGTGGTCTGCGAATGCCCTTCATGCATTGCAGACCACTGTTTTGCACTCGCAAACAGCCGAATTTACCGATTCGCACCGTTTGCGAGTGCAAAACATTTTCATACATCTGGCCCAAGATGTTTCAGAAATCTACATTTTTCTAAATGTGGATATGCTAAAATTCTGGCATGGACTCGGCTCTCCAGGACCGACTTTGCAGAACCCTGGCTTAGACCATTTCGTTTCACAATAATTCCAGGGATGGGGAGATCACCCCTCAGTGTTCCTTGGGCAGGAGGAGTGGAGGGTCAACCTAACTCATTTTGTTTGACCGATGCAGTGCTATCTGCTATTTGCGCCCATCACTTTGAAAGTTCACTAGTTATCACTTGTGACCACAGGGTCTTGTGAAACACAGGGACCGTATGTCCCAACTACCTGGGCGTGTTCTGCCACAGGCAGGAATGATGGTAGCCCATTTTGCAGAGGGTTAGTTGGCTCTTCGGGCCACACCATGCGGAACTGCCACTCGCTTGGTCTTTCAGAGTAAATGCATGTTAGAAAGCAGTAGTTTACCAGTGTGATTATAGTCATCCACACAAAGAGGTGCTATCGATTACAGTGATGGTTGATATATACATTTACACAAGGGGATTGAGCACCCTGCCAAATTGTCCTTTGCCTTAAAAACTTTCGGGTATATTCATGAGTGGGTTTACATTGCATGTGCGTCACGCAACGTGGTACATGCAGATGCAAGCCTTACATGTGATTTATGAAGCCATGCAAGGCCACTTTGCGTGGCCCTAAGTTCTCCTTAAATCTGGAGAGAGGCAATAAAGCATAAATCGCTGCGTTGCCTTACTCTGCCTCGGGAAGGCATTCCATGGGCATTGCGTGAGTGTGCCCACACAACTTCCATGGGTTTTGACGCATTCCCAGGTTTACCAGAAGTGGTAGACCTGGGAATGCGCCAAAAGGATACGCCTTCTCAGGGGAAGCGTAATGAGGAGAAATATATTTAATTCTTCTTGTTGTTTCCTCTTTACGTGTGCGCTTTGTTCTGCGGCACACATAGGAAGAGGAATATGCCCGAGGATTGTTTTTGTGCAGGAAAATGCCCCCTCCTGCACAAAAACAACCCAGCATGCAACACAGGCACCCTTGCATGATAGTGCAAGGGTGCCTGCGTGGGTGCAGGGCTGCCAAAAGGTTGCCTGCTTAGGGGAAAATACAGGGATGTGGTGTATTGTATTAAATATGGCACTATCCTGTCCTTTCCCTGTGATGTAGTGTAGTGCAGCATGGTGACGCGCTGCACTGCACTGCATCACATTGTCATAAATAGACTCCTCTGTGCAGTTTGTACCAAACAAGAAGGGTGAACTTTTATGCCGGGGCTGACTGGCTTCGCAAGTAGGCAAAATGACTGATCCATGGGCGTGCTGTGGAGAAGTGTTCAGTTGCTGGACGTTTTCCTGGATAATATATGTACAATCCACAAACCTTCAGGATTAATGTGGGCATTCCTAAGGGGTCTTCATCCTCACTACTGAAAAAGAATAGTGAGGCTAACTCTGTTTTTCAACATCAGAGGGTTAAAACCCACAAATGTGCTCCTCGCTGCACACAGGGCATAGGTAAGTGGGGGAGCTGGGAGAAGTGGAGGGTCCCATGACGGTACCTCATGATTTTAGATGACTTGAGCAACAAGAGAAAGGTTAAAATTCCTACCGCCATCTTGCTTCCAGGGAGCTGGGAAGGGTTGAATGGGTGGAGAACCAGGCGTAAGGAGGCTGGCTAAGATCCTTGCTTACTGGGCCTGTCTACTGGTTTCAAAGTCTCTGAGGTTTTGCTGATTTTCTTAAGTGGACAGGAATGATCTTTAACGAGTCAGTGGAAGAAGAAGTAGAGACTACCTTGACCACTGGACCCCGGTCAGAGCTCTGAACCTAGAGAGGAGCTGTAGATACAAATACACCTGCTCTTGTTATGCACCAGCTTGCCAAGTGTGGGCCAAAGTCCTTAATCTGGAGAAACACCATTCAAAGCCAGCACTAAAATACATTATTTTGCTCACCTCAGCACTTTCCACAAGTCATACCAGAAGACTTGGAGGTCTCAGTAGTAGACCAGCACTTAAAAGGTTAAATAGTGCACCCGGTATGGTTTGTGGGCATCCTAGGTACAACATTCTGTATCCATCCTACCGTTCATACTGTCTTTACCTTGCAGATTTTAATGTTCCTTCCAAATCCTCTCTGATAGATTAGGTACTCAAGCAGTTCTTCCCCTATTGACCTGGAATTGTCCCTGATGTGGTCAAGAGAAGTTTTCTTCCTAGACACCATCTTAGCGACAATGGACCAATTCTGCTCATTCCCTGACAAACTAGCTACTAGGCTCATGCTCATTGAACAATGATCCTTGCACACAGAGTTATGCTTCTCTGATCATGTCCATTATCCATGGTAATATGAGAGTGACTCTCAAAGTCAAGAGACTTGAGGTTTTATTTGACTTACCTCAATAGACTCAGCTAAATGGTGTAGGATAGAAGTGATATGTGTTCTTCTGAAAAAAACTGAAATCTATCACATTTTGTTCGTGGCCTCTATGCAAAATGTTAGCAGTAATATCTCTGGGGGTTGTGGTCTCACATTGCGGTCAGGCTCATTTTTGGTGATATTCTTGTTACCCTTCGTGTAATGGTGGGCCAACGTTGACATGTACTATCAGGTTATCTATGGCGTACTCATAGCTTATCTGTGATATATTTTTGGCATTCTTGACAGCATCCTTGCTTTTTCTGGCATAATAATGCTGCATCCTTCACTTATTTGGGGCAGTCATAGCTCTAGGTATCCCTAGGATGGTGGTTCTGGAAATCCCTACGGTATGGTGGACATCTCAGGCATTTGATGAAGATGAAGATAATAAACAGTCTTCAACAATGGAGTAGCCTTAAAATGTAAATACTCCCCACTTTGAACCAAACCTCTAATGGCAAAAAGTAAGCAAAGCAAGAGCGGCCGACAAACCCTATAACAGCTCACTTGACTATTTCATCCATGCAACTATACAGTCAATATTTTACCCATCCATTCATCTTCTGATATCCTCCCATTCACGTTTCCATTCTATCATCGATCCAATCTCTGACCCATCATCCGGTATTTCACCATTCCATCTTTCCATCTGTTCACGCATCTGTCATCTATGTATGCGTCCATCCATTCGTGCACTATCCTTTGGCTCATCCATTCATCAGTAAATCCTTCTAGTCATCAAATGATAATTTCACCCGCCCTTCCAGCCATACTCTCACCTTACAGTTTAGTCTACCATCATCCATCCTTTCACTTTTGCAGCCACTTATCCTTCCATTCATCCTTTTGCCCTTCAATCCACTCATTCATCCTTCCTCGTATCACTCTCTGACTCTTCCTTCCATTCTTTTTTCTTTCCTCTTTCTAGCTACTCATCTTTTTCTTCTGCACGACTGCTTGCTCTCCCATTCTATCATCACCATTCTTCTTCTCAAATTGTCATGTATCTTTCTCCATTTACTTCACTGTATTTAATTTGTTTCATTTTACAGCCGTAGGGCCTAACACTGGTAGTCCCCTATAGTGTTAAGAGGCCTACAAAGAACCACACCCCTGTGGCAGCTGCTAAAGCAGAGGGTTCACAAAGCCCCTGGTCATCATAGGCACAATTTATCCTTGTGCGACAATAGTACATGGGTGCTTGCTGAAAACTACAAGCCAAAGTTAGGCTCAGAAGCACATTATTTATTAAAAAGGAAAATCTTGCATTTCAGGACACAACTGCTGCTTGTTTAATGGAAATTATGAGGTATTGCTTTTGTCTGTATTTCAGAAACTGGCAAGGGGCTGTGTCTGAGATATTATTAGTACTGATGACCTGAGTTCAGACATCTCATTGCTGATTTTGGTTCCTTGATACCAAATGGTACTTACTGCTATGGCTCTTTTTCCATTATTTTATCTGAGGCACCTCATTTGTATTGATACAGCTTTCTGGAATTTTGCCACCTCTAATGTAAGGGTCCTAAACATGGGAGATTGATATAATTTGTCTGCTTCTGATGGAACCTTATACATTCAATATAATTTAGCATTTGCACTGTTGTATGCACCTGTAGGATGTATCTAGGCCTATATCCCACAAACTGTGCATGTGACATTTGTATAACTTTTGATTTTTCCACCCTCTCCCTACATGTATTTCAGGGAACTTGCTTGTGAGAAGCAGGCATTAACATTTTACCGAAGAAAGGTAACATACATGTTTTTTAAACTATAAATCACACCACACTGCATATTTTTTAAAGTTGTAATGCATCTAGGGCCAGACGTATCAAAGCTTTTTGCATTCGCAAACGGTGCGAATGCCCGTTTGCGAATGCAAAAAGCCCTTTCAGAATGTATCAAAGGCATTCTGAATGCAATTTTAAGGAATCGCTAAAATAGCGATTCCTTAAAATTGCGACCCTGTTTAGAGAGTCGCAAATTGCGACTCTCTAAATAAGAAATTGCAAATAAGGAATCCTTATTTGCGATTTCTAAACCACATGTAACAAGCAATTCCTTAATGCGAATTGGGCATTAAGGAATCGCTATTACCACCAAGTTGAACTTGGAGGTAACCATGTGCAAATTTTAAAAATGCATTTAAAATGCATTTTTACAATTTACATGTAAAGCACACATGCCCTTTTGGCATGTGTGCACCTTACATGTTGTTAAAAAATGTTTTGGGGCGCAGCAGAGGGGCCTTAGGCCCCCAGCACCCTGGACTTTGCATTTCCCAAAATTGCGAATTCCAGTTAGGAATTCGCAATTTGGGACATGCAAAATATTCGCAGATAGGCCCATAGATGCGAATGGGGGCTGTATCGCAATTTGCGATTCAGTAATAGCATTTGCGATTTTTAAGAAATCGCTAATATCGAATCGCAAATTTGATACATTGCATTTTGCAACTCAGAAATAGCAATTTCTTAAAAATCGCTATTTCCGATTCGCAAAATGCATTCTTGATACATCTGGCCCCTAGTTCTTCAGTCAATGTTAATGGAACATGTACTGAAAAAGATGCGGTTTGCCCCTAGTTTGCAGTGCTTGCTTTGCGAGGACGAACCACAGCGGGGAGGGGAGGTAAGGCATTCCAGCCCACTACTTTCAAAGGTCACTAGCCGTCACTCTGACATCGCCTGAACTACAGTACAGTCAGTCGTGACTGATATCCATTAATACCTGGGAAACAACAGCGAGAGAGAGTGAGAACCCTGACAGGAAGATCACTGTAGCGCCAGAGGCTGCACACACCACCCCCGTCCTCCATCCACCATTTTGGCGCCCATCAAGCACATAGCCCTGCCATCTATTCCCAGTAGCTTCTGTCATCTGATTTGAGGCCTTGTCTCCCACTCTCGCTCTATGAATCAAGCTGACGAGCCTGAGTCATCTGTTTTTCCCTTTCCAAGTTGTGTGGGCGGCTACATTCACACGCCATCAAGCCTCATCCATTCGGTCGGCTTTATATGGCAGCAGGCGCTGCGAGGGGCGCCGCCTTCCGAACAAGAGCTATTGATTTGCAGGGTTTGATCACCGGCACTGCCAAGCTGTGCGCTTCTGTCAGCCCACACTAGTGAGGAAGGAACTCCAGGAGGAAATGTCCAGGACTCCATCCCAGCACGCGTACGTGAATCAGCAAATACCCTCCCCTCTACGCCCCCCCCCCCAATCTGTACATCTGCAATCGATTGTTCTGTCCTTGGGGTATCTTTGGCAATTGCCATAGCAACAGCACAAGGCAAACAAGAAAATTAGTTTAGATGTTCTGCGATTGGTGCAGTCAGGTGGCTTCATGTGCAGTGGTACAAATTAAACATATGTCACCCTCTTTCTTGACATTATCTGGATGCGTTTACCCACTGGTATTTATTTAGAGAGATGTACATTATGGGAGATGATGGAAGGCGACAGAAGGTCGTGACATTCAAGTCGGCATTAATGCATTCCAATTACACAATAATATTTGACATATTGAGCACCTTATAGAAAACAATGTCAGATTAACTCTGTTGCTTGTACGAAATACATGCAAGTCAGGGGCAGCAGGGCAAGTGTATTTTTACTCTCTTGGGCTAAAGAGACCTTAAGAAATATTACACATATTAATTATACTGCCCATAAACTACACACCAGAAACTGAATTGTCTCGCAGTGCCTCGATGAAAAGTGGGCATCTTAGTCAGGCACAAACCTCTCACCCACATTTTCTGCCAAAGAATGAGGAATACAGCCCACAAAAAATTCAAAAACCCGACCAGGCTCCCAAAGGAAATAATATTTGCCAATGTAATATATCCAGTTTCATTTCCCATCTGTCATACATGCTCTGGTTCGCATAAACCTAACCATAAATTCTCCAATGCCTGAAGCCCAATAAATATACCAGTTGTTCCTTCAAAACACCAACGGGTTTTTGTTGGTGTGACTGTCCGTTCAAACATAGAAGTGACCTCAATTTGTGCTCAACTCCTAATTGGGCCTGGTGCAAAAATAGTCACAAATGGCATCTGAGCTAATGTGTGTACTGAAGCCTACCAAAAAGTGATGGATGGTTTGCTTGAATCAGTCTCACCCACTGGTAATTACTCGGGCCGCGTCCCAGTTCACTGCGACTTTGCACACCGTGCCACCTCAGTTTGGACACAGCCAGGTGCAAGGTGCAATATGAGGGCAAAATCTTGATTGTGATACATTGTGGGATTTTACCTTTGCAAATAGGAATGGGGCAGTGAACTTTGGCAGGATGGTGGAATTTCCTTGGGCAGGAGTTCCAGCTGATGAGAGTTGTTGGCTTAGTTCAGCCCTGAGTAGTAAAGGGCAAGTTACCCCAGTATGGATGTATATTATATAGCACAAGCCAAGCTTAGAAGCAAAAGTGCTGTATGTTACCGGAAGGAATGGGACACGATCTACAAAACTGTGAATATCAAGTTGTGATTACATACATACAATTTAGATATTGCCTTTGGCAGAACAGGGATATTGAGTGATGTGTCCAGAATCACATAATGTTGCATCAAGCACCGAGACCGAGATTTGAAACTGGGTCCTCAGAGTCCAAAGTCAGTTGCTTTAGCCAATAGGCCACATCTCCCATATCTGTCCCTCAGGGGGCGCCTGAACAATTCCTTTTAGTCCCTTACTCTCTAAGGGGGACATCTGGCTGCCAAAAATGTTGTCACATTCACCGGAACTCAGGTCAGGAAATCCCCTCTTCTAAGTAAAGGGTCAAGTTCTTCAAACTCAAAAAGCTCTGCTGGGAATACCAGAGTTTTGCCCTTCCCTAAGTCTGATCATAACTTTGAGGCCAGATGGGATACATGCAATCATATTTTTGTGGATGAAAGTTTCAGGAAAACCTTCTCATCTCAGATTTATTAAATTTGTCCCTGAGTTGAAAATAGGGATAATTGTGAATAGGAATAATTTTAGAAGCAATTTACAGACATTGCGATCAGCCTTGAAATATTAGGGTATTGGTTTTCCCGAAAAATCCTCTACTGTTTCCTTCTTTCCCCAAGAAGAATCTGTTTGTTCCCTTATTTGCACCTCCTCACCTAACAAGTATTTGGGAGAGATTACCTGGGTGACTTTGCTGTCCATTGCAGACATTTTTGCTTGCATATAGTCACAGCTCCTTTCTTTAAAAAAAAATATTTTTAGGGGCTGTGTGAACTTCTGTGTAAAAATGTGACATGTCTTGTCAGGATAGCTGGGAATTTCCTCAAAACTCAACTAGCACATTTCTTCTGCATCTTCGGAAGCATTTGCAAATGGATCGCCTCACAAGCTGAACTCTGCATATCCTAGAAAGGAGAAACAGGCTATTAAGGAAGAGAGGGCATTATTTCTATGACTGTGACAATCCCAGTATTTATTAGCCACTCCACACCGTTATATAAGAGCTAAGCTTTAGCAAATACACCATAAAGTTGTTTGACTTTTTGTTTGGGAGAGTTTGATCAATATCCTATGGAAATACCAAGTGCACCCAGGGTCATGCTGAAGCCAACAAATTCATTGCACATTTTTACAGAGTGGGGAGTGGTGGTTGATCAAAATAGGTTACGGACCATCAAGAAGTGAAACGATTCAAGGTCTAATGATGTTTGGAGTGACCTAATCCCTCATGCACCGCAACTTCTGGATCATGGGCAACATCTGCCACTGCAGAAAAAATGCTATTTATCAAGCACCTTCCACAAGAAAAGTCCTCTAAATTGTTTCTTTGTGATCAGATTTTGCTTGCATGTGGGCGAGTTGGACAGCACTCTGAGAATACTGTGAAGTGGAAAAAACACTTCACGTTGGCTTCCAGTAATTGCAGCCAATTAGTGTTTTTATGAAGAAATTAAATAACAAGAGCGTTGGAGGCTAAGCCTCTTAAAGACAACACAAATAAATGTGGCAGGAAAAAACAATGTAGGGAAACAAGAAAAGGATGGACAAAATCAACAATTTTTAAGGTCAGCGAACAAAATTGGATGCATCCCGTACAATGTGAACCACCTGAACAAGCCCGAGCGCCCAGGCCGTGTGCCTAGGAACACTGGTTGAACGCTAATCCTAAGAAGCAAAGTCCTGCTTAAACTGGACCCATACTGTTTGAGAAACACCTCCGCTGTCAAACAATCACCGGGCACGTGCCACAAATATTTAAAGCTCTTCTTGTAAATATCAGCCATATCAGACAGGCCCCATCAATCTCCGCTTGCAAGACTGACCGTCAACAACACTTTCTGAAATCAGGCCCTGCTTCCATCACCTGACTCTATGTCATTTTAAATGTTTCTGAAGATGCTGAATCTTTTCCTAACCTGCACTGTTATACTCTTAACTCAATGGCAATGTAAATTGACTTATTCCAATTGTATAGAGGGATGGCTATCATTAGTGCAGCAGGTGCAGTGTGCCAGGACCAAGTGGACTTAAGGGCCCTAATTTAGGAAAGCCCATTTTTCCTTGTTTGCATTAGGCCCTCTACCATCCTTGCCAGGCACTTGTACCATGGCATCTCATTATAAAGCTAAAGAGCTCTCATCCTGTCCAGGGATTTGATCGTACTATAATGAGAATTAGAATAATTCAAAAAAACTGGTACCCAGAAGGAAAGGAAAAATGGATGCTGGGCATGCAGACTGCCGATGTTGTGCCTTATTTTTTGTGAAACTGTGAACGTGGTAGCAAGAGTGGCAGGGGGGATAGCACAAATACCTGGCGCCGAGTGAGTTGATGTTCAGTGACTACGACACCACGTCATCTGACATCTGAAAGGCCCGAGGCTCAGCATCACTTTAAAACGGGGCGCGTTCGAGCGGACAGCAAACTTTGACACGAAAGCTTGATTTGTCCTGATTCCATCTGCTCCCGCCCTGCCCGAGGCGGAAATTAGCACAGCACAATGCCCTCAGCACCAGACTCCTCCTGCTAAAATGCTGCTGGGTGGCCGCCCATCTCCTTCTGCTCTCCATCACTCCAGACTCTTGCTGCTACAATGCTGCTGAGTGACTGCCTGTCGCCTACTGCTGTCAGTCACTCCACACCCTTCCTGCTACACTGCTGCTCGTTGACTGCCCACCTCCTCCTGCTTTTCATTACTCCAGACACTTCCTGCAACAATGCTGCTGCGTGACTGCCTGTCTCCTCATTCCCTCAATCATTCCAGAGTCTTCCTGCTGGAATGCTGCTGAGTGACTGCTGTGTTCTCCTGCTCTTATCACTCTAGACTTGTCCTGCTACAACCCTGCTCATGGACTGTTAATCTCCTCCTGCTCTCAGTTACTCCAGACTCTTCCTGCTACAATGCTGCTGAGTGACTGCCTGTCTCCTCCTGCGCTCCATCACTCCACACCCTTCCTGCTACAATGCTCCTCATTGACTGCCAATCTCCTCCTGCCTCCATCAATTCAGACTCTTGCTGCTACAATGCTGCTGAGTGACTGCCTCTATCCTCCTGCTCTCAATCAATCCACACTCTTCCTGCTACAATGCTGCTGAGTGACTGCCTCTCTCCTCCTGCTCTCAAACACCACACACTTTTGCTGTTACAGTGATGCTTAATGACTTCCCATCTCCCCCTGCTCTCCATCAGCCCAGACTCTTCCTGCTACGATGCTGCTAAGTGACTTCCTGTCTCTTCCTGCTGTCAGTCACTTTAGACTCTTCCTGCTACAATGCAGCTGAGTGACTACCAGTCTCCTCAATCATTCCATCACTCCAGACTCTTCCTGCTACAATGCTGCTGAGTGACTGCCTGTGTCATCCAACTTTCCACCTTGCCACACTCTGCCTGCTGCATACCACTGCACATACACCAATCTCCTCTGGCTACCCCTCACTCCAGACTGCTTGCTACAATCCCTCTGTGCATGTGCTCTTCTCCTCCTGCTGTACATCATTTCAGACTGTTACTGCTACAACCCTGCTCAGTGACCACCCATTTTCTCCCCCTCTTCATCATTCCAGACTCTTCCTGCTCCAGTGATGCTGCATGCTCACCCGTTTCCTGTTAACCATTACTTCAAACTCTCCATACAACAAAGACGCTACACTTCTGTCGATCTCCTCCTGCTGTCCATCACTCTAGACTCTTGCTGCTACAAAGATGCTCCAGGACCACTCATCTCTTCCTGCTCTCCATCAGTCCATACTCTTCCCATTACGACACTACATATCCACACATCTCCTTCTGCTGTCCATCAACCCAGACTCTTCCTTCTACAATGAGACTGCATATCCACCCATCTCCTTCTGCTGTCCATCAACCCAGACTCTTCCTTCTACAACGAGACTACATATCCACCCATCTCCTTCTGCTGTCCATCAACCCAGACTCTTCCTTCTACAATGAGACTGCATATCCACCCATCTCCTTCTGCTGTCCATCAACCCAGACTCTTCCTTCTACAATGAGACTGCATATCCACCCATCTCCTTCTGCTGCCCATCATTCCAGACTCCTCCAGCTACAATGGCGTTGCACGTCACTATGGCAACTGGTGCTGGGTGAAATGATTTCCTCTTAGTAGCCGTCGGTGCTATGCTGCTTGATTTCCTTTTCCAGGTCAGCCGTGCTTCTCTACTCATGGAAATATATTGTAACATCTCCCTATGCAAGCTGACGTCTGCATTCATCTCTTTCCAAAATAAGCTACTGCTCTTGACAATAAACTAACCACAGCCTTAGTTCTGCAACCTTTTTTAGAGTGACGTAAGTTTGAGGCAAGCAAAGTTTCTTGCTTAGTTGTAGGTCTTTGTGCAAATTTCTTGCTTGAGCATGTCAATTGCTGTTGAACATGTCGGCTGCTGATCATCATTTCAGCCCTTGCTTATGTCAAAGCTAAAGAAATGTGGCATCCAAGACATTGGGAGCTAAATCAACACACTACTAAGACTTTGGAACTAGACTCTTCTATGTAATAGGCTACCCCACCCCAACCTCCTTACAGAGGAACATGGTGGGAAGAGATCATCTTATCAACTGAAAACACACGAGGTTGGGGCACCGAGTGATGACCTCTCTGGCTCTGTGGAGTGTAATAAAGTGTCTGTCTCTCTTGACTGTGCATCAGCCATTCCATTCACCACCCCAATGGTTGGCTAACCAATGGCACATGTTGGGCAGCATTTGGTTGGAGAGAAAGCAACACAATTATGTGTATTGATTCAACGAGTTGTTTTGTTTGTAACCGAGTGGCACATATGAAGGTCAACTATGGCCTTATGGCACTTGGGTGACAAGAATATCAAAGATCTTCGTTTACAGATTACTTTCCTTTTTGGAACATGTGCAAGTTTGTTTCTTTTGCTTTACCTTATTGACAGAAGTCGGTCTGCACTTTCTGGATGTACTGTAGGAGTATTTCACAGTGTGGATCCACAGAATAAGAAGGCTTTTACACTTTGTTTCTGTGACTTTTAGGGATCAGGACTAGAAATGAATGTACTGATCACAAAATACATATGGTTTTCAAAACATGGATTTTTGGGCTAGCTCTCATAGGGTCCCAGGATCCACTCCTTTGAGACATGAACCTGGCACTTGAATACAAAGCATATTTCTGTAGGATGCCAATAATTATCTTTCACGAATTGGGCTTTTGGAGATCAATTTAGAGATTCCTCTGTTTCAGCCCCACTTCATCATTTTGGGCTTTGGCAGATGCTGGAGTTGGGAGCACATCTAGGATATGTGAAGGCTTGCATGCTTGAATAAAGTTAAATATTGGCAAGTTGTATTATCTTTTCTCATGCTGATGAAGCTGGTAAGCATTGGGTCTGGGAGCAATTTTATTTATGCTAAAGTAATAAGAGTAATTTTGGTAATTCTACTTTACTCTTTGATGCGGAATAACCAATAATATGAAAATAAGATTATGCCCGCTAATGTAATTAAGATTAATTAGGGAGCAAATACACACAGAAACACCTAGTTTATTTGTCATTTGCATTTAGCGCTATTTTCTTAGAGCAAAATGCATCCTTGTGTTCCATTTTGGGCACAAGGGTGCATTTAATGGTACGACAATAGTGCTAAATCCTGGGAATAAGTTGGGGAAAAGTCTTGCTACTTTTTGTGTTTTGATTCATTTAGTGCTATTTCTTAGTGCAGAATGCATCCTCGTGTCTATTTTGGAAGTGAGGGGATATTTTTGCGCTAATTAAATATCACTAAATGTCAAATTGCTCTTCATGCCTAATTATGCAGAATCTCAAGTAATTTTGCGGTAATTGCCCACAATTATGCTACAGCACATTGCATGAGTTACACCCACACCTAGTAGGTATCACCACCACATGAATATGTGTTCTCAATGTTATATTAGAAACCCTCAGGAAACCCAGATATTTTACTTGCACAGTTAATAGAGCTTGAAGTGCCAAGGCTTCATTTACATATATGATTACAAAACTCTTTAGTGATTTGCAATATTTCTATAACATATTGATGGAGGTACTTTATCCCATACACTACATAGGACTCTCCTTCAAGGAGCAGCTCTAGGCCTAAACACACCAGTTCTGGAGATTCTGCAGGACAATCATGTGATTAGGTTGTCCCCTCCTGCTACCACTAGCTCCACCACATAATCCCATTTGTTGCCAAACTTCTAAGGAAAGGGAACAGAGTGCAAATTATAGGAAGTAAGGGCCAGATGTAGCAAAGGGTTTTTCCCATTCTGTGTCAGTGGGAAAATGTGTTCGTACATATGGCCCTAAGTAGGGCCTTTACAACCCTGTTTACTTTCTGTTTCCTTCTGCTCCTTTCAAGAACTCTTGATCAGACCAGCAAGGCAATGTCAAGGATAACAAGACACGAGCCAGGGATAGTAACTGCTAGGCCTTCCTGGTGGAATGTGTGTGGAGTAAAAAGCATGACATTAAGTACTGGCAGATGGGAGTGTGCTGGACATCCAGGTACAATGCTGGTCAGAGGAGGCCTTCTTATGAGGTTTACTCTGATTATCAGTCTTTCTCTGTCCCCACATTCCTAAACGCTGGAGGAACGTTAAAGATGGGTGGGCTTTCTCAACTCTCGCCCCACAGCTCCAGAACTTGATTCCCTTCCCCAATTCTGACTTGCAGAAGAATCTGGGACGAGTCAGGATGCCTTTTATAATATTTTTGTTTGATAATATCAGCTTTTATCCCTTCATACAGTCCAAACCATACCATATAATCTGATCCCTCTCCAGACGCCACCTTCTTGTGGTAGAGACATTTTCCGCATAAGTGAAGGTCTTTATAGAGTCAAACTAATTACCCTACTCCCACTACTCTACGTGTTTAATGTGATGGGTGTGGGACAGGCGGTAGGTTCTTCAGCTGTATCTGCAGTGGGAGTCAATGAAAGCACAGAGTATTAACCCTCTACTTAGACAGTGCTGTACCACGTGTAAGCCGTCTCTGAATTTTTAA
This sequence comes from Pleurodeles waltl, assembly GCF_031143425.1. Classification (NCBI taxonomy): domain Eukaryota; kingdom Metazoa; phylum Chordata; class Amphibia; order Caudata; family Salamandridae; genus Pleurodeles; species Pleurodeles waltl. The sequence goes on along the minus strand of NC_090449.1, from coordinate 1,006,119,254 downwards.
GTGTGTTAACACCTTCACAGGTACATTATGTTATTTAAAAGAAATGGAAGAAACACACGTTCCAAATGAATTCATCTCTTTGGATGCATCTTTGCTTGTTTTCATGTTATGTCTTGCTGCAGGTGCCTACATGACATTTACTTCATGGGTGTGGTCTTTGAGCCCACCCGCCCTCATGCTGGCACAGGAGTACTAAATATTAATATGCCAGTTTATAGAACTATTATACACGTTTCACAATAGTGAAATACCAGGAAGCACCAGATCGATGAACACAGAAGGGAAATGCTAGAGTAATACTAGATCAGCATGAGTCCAAGTCTACACACATATATATATATATATATATATATATATATATATATATATATATATATATATATATATATATAGTGATGCTACTGATGTGGCCAGAACAACCGAAGGATACAAGAACTTTCCAAGTCTCGACTTGTCTAGACACTTCCAGTTTTTCCTGCAGACCAATCACCTTTGTCTACGAATAGGTAGAAATGGAACATGCCTTCAGTTGCACCAAGAGAAGAGCTTGTGAACGCAGATGCACATGCGCATCTGGGAAGTGGCAAAGCTGTAGGTATCCTGGCAATGAGAGGAGTGGAAGGAACCACTCTTCCAATGGCACCCTCGCCACCAGTTCAGCCCAGAATCTGGGACTTCAAAAGTAATTCACCCCAAGTGCTTCTTCCCTTCCCTGTGGGGTCTTCAACACCACTGGGGCCTTCTGTAAGCTGTAGAGTCTGCCAAGAGGAACCATAGGTTCATTGACTCAGCAGCTTGGGCTATGTTGACATTCATTACGCTTGTGCAAATTACAAGAAAGTGACCACGACCACCACTATCAGCCTAGACAGACAACTTCCATCACCATATCTGTTTGGTGTAAAACCTGGCTGTCTATGCTGAGAGGTCGCCAGGAACCCTACATCATGGTCCATGTCACTGATGTCTGCTGGCTGACTGGATAACAGGAGAGCCCTGGAGACTAGAGATAAAGTAAAAGTTGCCAAGTGTAGGCTTGAGATTCAAGGGATTGTTGATTTGAGAGTGCGGTGCAGACACAGTACAATGAAGCTGACAACAAACGGGCCTATGAACCATGAGTCGGCAAGTAAGAACCAGGTGCGCGCTGGCAGGCGGTATTACTACAGTGCCGGAAAAGAGAAAGCAGTGCCAAACTGCAAAATCACTGGATTGTGGCACTTTGAGTACTTCTGGCATAATGAAGCCCTACAGAAGGGCCCCAAAGCACATTCCCTAGTACCTAATGTGCAGGCAGTTTCTGTGTCAGCATGAAAGGCAGGAATCCCTCATTTACATGGGCATGTGAAGCAGAAAAATGAGGGAATACACTGATGATCTGGTCCATGTCCGATTACGGTACATGCACTGGCAACATTATTCTGTCCTGTGATAACCCCAATTTTAGGACTCAAAGGGAGGGGGGTGTAACCTAGTACAGTGGTTCCTAATCTGTGGTCCGGGGGCCTGTGGGGGTCCGTGAAGCCTTCTCAGGGGGTCCGCGACTGCTTAGAAAATTAAAAAATATTAACAGATTAGGTCCCCAGCTTTCAATAATGACTCAGTGGAGGGTCCCCGCATTTCAATAATGATTCAGTGGGGGTCCTCGGGTTCCAGTAATGATAAAGTGGAGGTCCACAGAAGTCAAAAGGTTGGGAACCACTGACCTAGTATACCCCATTCAGACACAGACATGAAGGGTAGAGGAATTTGGCAGTAGAAGGAGACCCACATACAGAAAGGTTTCTGGGCGTTAGGCCTCCCTGCCAGTACCTGCACCAGCAAGACGCTGCACTCAGCATTAGCGCAGTGTTTTGAAGGCGCCCTCCATGGGGATGCCCTACACCGTGCCTTCGCAGATTGGTGAGTGAGCTTTTGTACTCGAGACTGCAGATCCCGAAATCTAGCATCCCGGAGCCAAGATAGCTTCCCTCCACCTCTCCAACATGGACGGGAAGCAACGAATCCCCACCCACAGACAAGCTGTCAGTCAACTCTTGGCAGCATGGCTTCCTGGGGCTCGTGCCACAGCGGCAATGACAGCAGAGCCTCTTCTGGCTCTGTGGAGGCAGCTAGAGCGCCATACGCACATTCAGTTGATAAACACCGTTTAAATGAATTGTAATATATGATAAATCACGTGCATCTCTTGCGGGTAGTATTGGTGCTTCAATAAAGCTATTTAAGTTCACAGACAGGTGCTACATTCTGTGCTAAACACACTCATTCAGTGGAGGGATATTTCCTCTGTTCTCACCAGCAGAGGAATACAGCGGAGGAATACTCCCTCAGCACTGAAGCAAGAAGACTCCCTCCAGTAAAATTTAACCACAACGGGGATCTTTCTTCCTCTTTCGAAGTGAAAACAGTGCTAATTCATATTAAAGCTAAATGCTTCCAAATGACTAATCTTTTGCAAGAAATTGCAGGTCACTCAGCAGCAATCCTGACAATGCCACAAAAAAGAATTTGAAGTAGTGCTGGCAATAGGGTACCTACCCCTGCCAGCAGATCTTGTGACTGTGTCATCACATAGATCATGTGTCAGTCGATGATCCAGCTCCTAGCACCACAAACAACAGAAATGTTATTGATCTCAGTCCTACGCCGTCCATCAGATAGTTCAGTCAATGGTTGCCCACCAAAAGCATTGCACCTGGATTATTGAAGCCGGAGAAAAAGCAACGCGTTTATCAAAAGGTCAAACAACATACTTTGCATTACCAACATACATATCTTTTGTGTTTTTATGATTGCCCTAGCGTAGTGTACCTCAAGGCAACACATAGTCGTACCATACAAAAAATTCTCAAAAAATAATAAACGAATGGTAAAAGTTGTATTTTGGCTGGAACAGGCAGGATACCACTCATTCTCTGCTTTCTGCGCTTGTACAAAACAGAGTTTCCCCCATTCTGCCTTAGTTGGAAAGTGTGTGCACATGGATAGTGTTGTCCATCTCAAGCTTGTCAATGCTTTGTCACACAATGTTGAGAACAAGCCTCACAAGGGCCTGCTAGGGTGGCACTTTTGCTCTAAGTAGCAGGAAATCAGTACCCTATAATTTTCCAATGTCCAAGGAACAATTTCCAGTCTGTGCTCTTTCTGGATACGGGTTTATACACTTGTGCTGTCATGGGACCAACAAAGGTTATACAACAAATAGACAAATGATTAAATATGTTAATTAATTCACAAACAAATATTTAAAAATGCAAAAATCGTATTGCAATAAGAAGGTTGAAGCCTTTCTACAGTCAATTGAGGCCACTCATTGTCTATATTGTGTTCTGTTTGATGCACTTTCAGTGCTTCCACAAAGCCATCTGAGGACACCAACTTAATTTTTAGCCTTCAATTTCCTTCAAATTTACACACCGTTTTAAAATTACATTTACTTCGTTATTTACATACACTTTAATAATCTTTTATTATTGTTTCATTTTGTAAGTAGTTCCGGATCCACTGAGTAGGCTTCCCAGACTCCCCTGGGGTCCCCAGACCACAGATTAAGAATCACTGCACCAGACACAGTAGAAAGACTCAGTGTTAAGTATAACATCTTCAGTGTTTGTAGGTATTTGCTTTTTGCATGATTTTACAACTTGTGTTAGAGCACCCTAGTCCACATTAAGCCTCATCAATAAGAAAGCGTCTTGTTTGCTCCTGTTCTGTGTTACTCGTCTTCTTTATTTTAGGGACCCCTACTGGCAGATGTCGTGCTGTAGATGGCTTCTTTTCAGATTACAAATGGTGTCTCTTATACAAGGTGTACTTCGATGTTCTTTGTAAATTTGCAATTTTTTATAACCTCTGATTCTATTGTATTTATAGAGCTCACATATGCAGAAGCTTCGTGGCACTTATAAGGATAAAATGAAAGGAAATTATGCAGTTTATACAGATAAGTCTTCAATCATTTGCAGAAGAGAAGTAATCACGTGGTTGACTGGATACCGTCGGGGACTTTGTTTTATTCTCTGAAAGCTAGCAGCTATCACAGTGAAGACGTCACTGATTGTTTTGTTGTCAGTTTTTGTGATATTGTGATTCCCATTATTTTGGGATCTTTTGTTTCCACTTTTGAAACACTGTGTACTCACTGTTGACAATGCTTTCATTGTCCTCCATCTATTTGTCTTTATTTCCCTTAGTAGGGCTTCTAGTTCTGAATTTCTTTCAGTTGTTAGCCCAATAATTATACTATCAGAAATGCTTACAATTCTCTCTGCTATGAGGTCTAATCCAGTACTTACCTTCTGAGGAGAAGTGCACAGAGAGGCTTCTTTATACTCCACTGAGAGAGGTTGGGGAAACAGCATGCAGGATTGCTTTCATTTAATAACACACAACAAAGCACTGAATGCCAGCTTAAAAATTGAGGTTAAAAAACATTGGAGATGCTTTGATTTTCATGTAAAACTATGCTTTTCTTGGGGTGTCGTGAACAAGTATTTCTGTGGCTACAGATCTGTTGCTCTGGAGATATTTTATGTCTTTTGCTGTGACCAGTTGCTTTGTCTTGACCAATGGAGCTGGGACAATGTTCAGGGTATGGTTGCTAGCCATGACCGCCACCTCGCTAAAGCCGTAAGGGTTGTGAACAATCCCACTGCTATCTGAATAGCAAGTATGCCAAATGGGTCAAACATATTTAGCAGTAGGGATGGGTGAGGAATGCTGCATTTCAGACCACATTTAAAAATATATATATTTAAGAGTGGTGTGAAGCGGTAATGCCATACCTGGATAGCATGCGCCCCATCAATATGGTCTCTTGGCGCTACTAAATCTCTAGAAAAAAAAACACTGTACCAACAACTTAGCTATGACTAAGGAAGAGTGAGGCCTTAATTAATTTCAGAACTGATCATAATGTTCTGTCAAAACATACCTGGGGGGTTCTTGTGTGAATGAAGACTATTCTATGAGCCTCCTCCTGGCAAGTGACCAGGCTCTATCCCATCCTCTACCTGCTACTGGCCAATGTCCCATACTTAGTGCTCCTTTTTAAATAAGATAATATCCATCAATATTGAGAATTACATTTGTGCTTCTCCGAAAATTGGGGCAAGGCTACGCATCAACGACCCTGCGACAGAGGCAGGTTCCCATCACGCAGCGTGTGTTGGCCCAGGCCACTTGAAAGCCTCGCCCAAGGGTTGGCAAGTTGCTCTGCCAGCAATGCCTCATATTTCTAGTTCTTTCCTCTTACAATCCCTCTGCAAGTGCTGATACAGGATTTTTTTTTTTGCATGCTCTGATGCAGCTGTACCACATCTCTGTGAATGCATCTTACAAGCGGGATAAATGTTAAAATCCATGCAAATAAATGTGCGGATATCATGACTTCACACATATGTGGCTTCAAAAATAAGTGTCATTAAGGGCAGTGAAAAATAAACTGCATTGTATATTAATAATGCATTGGTTATATCTGTTAGGCCCAATATTGCTGTTTTTTTAGGTCTGCAGGTGTGTTAATGCTAAATGAAAACGTCCCATAATTAAAACAGAAATAAAACAGCATGAATGTAACATTGCATGCATCACAGAAAGAAAACATAATCAGACGTGTTTTCTTTATACTTGAATTAGAAAAGGTTTGACACGCTGTGGGCGCTTTCTTTCCTGCACTTCTGTAGGCCAGAGACGACGTCAATAAATCAGAGCTTCTGAAATCCACCACTTAGCAGCAAAAGTAAGGAAGCGATAAGACAGAACATCAAAATAATTAGCTGCACTTTGTCAAAAGGCGTTGCAAGATCTTTAAAAAAGCACAACAATGCTACTGGAAGAAAAAAACATGTAAATTGCGTCTTCTTTTGTTCATTTCACATTTGAACTATGTCCAGGTGATTTGGGGGTGCTGTAGCGCCTCGTGCACCTGAGCATCGCACGCACATTCGAAACTACCTTTACGAAAGTGAGATAAAAGCAGCATTTTTCAAATTTTCCTGGGTTTCATCTATGCATTTAGTAAACTATTTTGGGCAATGTGTATGAGATGAGAGTGGCACAACTTTCTGGGGTTCTGCACTGTTTGAGGGGTGCAGGACTGCTGTGGGGTTTGTCCAGTCTCTGCCATGTGCAGGATGGACCAGTCTGGCACAGCGAATAGGACTGTGCAATGAGCCGCCATCCTCCGGCCTTGTCAGCATCCATAAGGCATGATTTGTATCAGCACCTCGCTGTGCAGGCTACAGATGCAGGGATGGAGGCCGGTAAATGCCAGAAATCCTGCTTCTCTCGATTGATTTTACATACTGGGACCTCTCCAGGGGCAGCTCCTCCATTGTGGTGGAGGAGCATCGCCCCCAAGAAAATGATAATAAACTATGTTTGTTATCATTTTCTGGGAAAGGGGCGGGGCCACAGGGGGAGCTGGAGGTTGTTGGTAAGAAGGGTGTACAGGAAGCAAAGCATAAACATTTAGTGGCTGAACTGCGCAGTGTGAAACCAGAAACCCTAGGATTAATCCCAGCTTCCCCACGTAACCAACTAGTTACATTGTTGGGGGGGGAGGGTGCTCCTAAATTCATTTTTGAAACTATCACTTAAAAAAATACTTCTCAATGCACGTCTCATGTACTAAGGTCTGACTTAAAATATGTCACTGTGAGGAGGTTTGTGTATTATATTGTTTAAAACATAAAGATGCATGGCACAATAATAGTGCTAAGCCTTCTGTTTTTGTAACTATGCTTTCAGCATCATGTTTCTGTTTTTACAGTTGTGTACACACAAATTACTTTATCAACCTCTTAAAAATTAAACATCAAAAGCCCAATTTAGAGTTTGGTGAACAAATGTGGTGGAGTGCCCTGTCCATCAAAACCTTGGTCCGTCCGTTCTATTGTGAGTCAGATGGATTGCAGCGCCTAGTATTACTTAAAGGTGGGGTGGGTTGCGGTGCAATGCCGAAAAGACTCACCCATGCTGCATGTCTCTCCTCCTCCAAGTCCCGGGTGACAAGCAGGAACAGGAAAGTGGTTCATGACTTCCTGTTGTGCCAATAACCAATCCTGGAGCTGTTCTTATGCTATGCCAGAAATTCCCCGGCGGTTTCACGGCCCTGGGATTGCTGGATCTACAGTGCGCATGTTGGATAGGCCGTCTGCAGACAGTCAGCCTATCCGACGTGCACTGGCAGCAGTCATAATGCTGCTATTGCAGCCCCGCCCTATTCTGTGTGTTTATCTGTGGCGCTCCCTGCAGGCAGGGCTGCGCTCTTCCACCCGTTAGGAGGAACCACTGCTGGTGGAGTGTCAGGTTTCTGAGGGCATGTCCCTGCTGGTTCTGCCGTCAGACACCAACACCAATAGCCTTACGAAGTGGGCGTCATCGGCGTAAGAACATTAGACCGCCTGCCACAGGAGCCGCCATAGTGGTGGCTTTTGTGAACCCACAGAGATCACCGCCAGAAAACCATAAATCTGGCCTCTGTCCATCCGATGGTGGAAGTAATGCCGCCCTCCACCCTGATGGACGGAGTATATACAGGAGTACTGTAAACAGGGCCCTAAGTGACCATGGAATTCAAACCTTTGACCTTCGATCACACACAGCGTCCACGGTGGGTGCATTACCTCGCAGAGTCAGAGCTATCTTACTGACTACACACTTGTAACAACAGTAATGTGAAACATAGGAATTTAGGACACTGATTAAAATTGTGATGCATTTTATTAATTTGCGTAAAGCACTGTTTTTCATATGGGGACTTTGCTAAGATCATACGTAGAAATGGGATCAGCATAGGGCCCTTTCATAAGTTTGCAAAGTCCACTAATTATGCCATTGCTCGGACGCGTCCACCGTAGCCCCAGGAAGGCCAGATTCATGCCAGACATTTGGGATATCTGCTGAGATATATTTACATACAATGAATCTAAATGGAACTCATTTCTATAATCATTGGCTTTCCAGAAAATCTGGCATGGATTGGGCCCTTCAGATCCTATATCGGGCGCTGCTGTCAAAGTTAGTAAGTTTACAACTCAATTATTCAACATAATTATTTTGAAAAGAGTCATGGGGCTCATACTTTTCTGTTGTTTCAGAAATAACTTTTCAATTATTCAGTCTTGATGGATCTTTCAAAGCGAGTATGATTTCCTGATTACAGGTTCGAAAGGGGGAAGGGAGTCATAAACACATAGAAGGGCTCGCAACAATTTCATTAACATTAATGTTTTAAGATCCCTCTTAAAGTAGAGGTTTAATGGGGACAGAGTTATCTATAAGAGCAACTTATTCCAGATTTTGGGTGCGAGTCCTTTCCTCATCTGTACTAGGGATTTCCAGATGGGCAATACTTAGGGTGGAGTTTGCTTTTGCCTAATGTATTTGTTTATTTACTTTCACATTTTTGTATATTTTGCGGCTTTACTTATGTCACATGATGGTGTGCTTTACAGACGAAGCAACAGGTAAGATTGGGCTCTTTTACATAGAAAGTGAAGGGTGGAACCATAACTGGACAGTGGGTAGAAGAAAGAGAAAAGGGTGTGAGGAACCTAGTAACAAGTCCCATTTGTACTCTCACTTTTTTCTCCAAACAAGGATTGGTTTCTACTCTGCTATCTTTTCACAGCCTCTTGTTCTCGGTGACAGCCTGTAGACCACTTTGCTCTATAGGTGCTGGCTTCACTCTTTATTGCTCCAGCACCCTTGGGTATCTAACTTATAGCACTATATGGAAAGCTGCATCGGGGGAACTAGGCAGATCGACAGGGGCCCGCACTACATTCCCCAGCAGACCAGGCAGCAGGGAAAGCCACACACTCGTCTCCTGGCACCCGGAGGCGCACATAACGAACTTTGCATCCCGCAGCGTGGGGAACTAGGCAGATCGACGGGGCCCGCTCTACATTCCCCAGCAGACTAGGCGGCAGGGGAATCTGCACACGCTTTCCCGGAACCCGGAGGCGCACATACCGAACTTTGTATCCCGCAGCGCGGGAACTAGGCAGACCGATGGGGGCCCGCACTACATTCCGCAGCAGGCGAGGCGGCAGGGGAAGCCGCACACGCCTCTCCCGGCGCCCGGAGGCGCACATGACGAACTTTGCATCCCGCAGTGCGGGACGCGCTCAGTCGTGCGCCCCGGCGAAGACCGGGCCAAGACAGGGCTTGTCTTTGCCTGGAAGAGGCAGGACTGGGCCCACTTATTTGACTTTTTATATTTCTTATCACATGAATAGTGGGAACTGCTGGGAGATAAGAGTGTGAGCCCTTGGTTAGTGTGTTTTGGGGCCTTTTATCTCACTCTTGAAACATGCCTAGAGCCAAGACATCGTGTCGCAAGACAACTAGTAAGGCTGTCCTAGGGCCCACAAATTCTATAGGTCCTGCAGGTCCAGTATGGATAAGTTCATAGTAAGGGCTGGGGGATAATTGATAAGGAAATTGAGTTGGCAGAACGCCGGCTCTCCGTATCCTCCTTACATTCTCCTCCCCTAGGGGGCCTGGGGGCTTCACTATTAGGCACTATAAACGATGAAGAGCAGGCTGGGCGGGGAGGTAGTAGCGAGGTGGGGCCCTGCGATGACTTCTTGCCAATTGGGACCTGGGGGGGGTGGACGAGCTAGACCAGGCTCTGAGGCAAGAGCATGATCCCCTAGATTCTTGAGCCTTAGATTTAGTCTCCACATATAGCATGGGTGAAGAGCTGGTAACTAGAGCGAAGAGGTCACGACCAGATCCCAAAAAGAACAAAAAACATTTAATCTGCGGTAGCAATCAGTTCTACTCTTTCATAAAAAAGGGAGGCAGGTAATGCGATGGGGCAGGGACTTGGGCAGGCCCAGGGGGTGATATTAGAACAGATGGAAGAAAAACTATGTAGCATCCTTGATCTAAAACTGCAGCCCCTCATCAAAAGTCTCAACTCGATAGAGGCTATGATTAAACAATTTGAGTTTATCTATGATAATAGAGACCCCTCCACCAACTCTAGGGAGGGATGTAGTGACAGGACTCAAGAGTTTTGGAGAGGAATTGGTGATCCAACAAACAACTAGTAAAGAAGGAGGACTACTGCAATTAACAAAACCTCTAAGGGACTCACCCAACGCCCAAGTAGCGGATATTTTGTGGGTGAAGTGAAAGGGGCAGGAGATCAAGTTAGCAGACCAGAGGAAACTGAGACTGTGTGTTTGTATTCTGACACCTCTGATATATGCCCTAATATTCCTCCAGAATGCACCCCCTATATCATCATCCTAGAGAATGTCCCACAGTTACCTAAAGGAACAAGTGAGTTGCATAACTCATTATTAAATAAAGTTGCACACTGGCTACGGAAACAGTCGGGCTGGCCACAGGTCCTTTGTGAGGAAATTATCACTGCCTGTAAGGTGGCTTGGGTGGGTCCCATGCAAAAAGCTTCACATGGTGACTGTATCATAGTGAACTTTAAGTCACCTACTTGTGTTCAATCCCTGCTTACTTTGATTAGTGCAAAACGTCAAGTGAATGGGGGTATTAGAGTGCTACCCCTGGTTTTTTTTCTATCCCCCAGTAGTAAGAGGTAATGGGAACACCCGGTCTGACCTAAATTAAGCTTCACTAAGATGGGGTATACAACACACTACCTTTAAGATGCCCATTGATCTACGCTGGATCAGTTAGACTGACTAGGTCCATCGGGGCCACTGATGGATAGGGGAAATTCCACACCCCTGGGACCAGCCGATAAAGAATCAACTTTGGTGGTTCCACCCCGCGGGAGCTCGTAGTATACTGGTAGGAGATGAACAATGGGGAGCCCCTCTGGAAATGGTGACTGAACACAGGACAAATTCATCATTAATCTCCTGGAATGTGGCGGGGTGACCCCTAAGGTGAATGATAAAGAGTGGAATTCCTTTATAGGGAAATACAATGTTTGTGTGCTCCAAGAAACGTGGACTGTTAGCAAGGTCTTCGTTAGAGGATTTACCACTTATAGCGTGGAGGCCCTGCCACCAAGGAAAATGGGTCAGGCAATGAGGGGACTTATGATTTTGGTCAGAAATGACATAGCATGCAGGCATGAAATATTGAGGATAGACTCTCTAGATTTAATGGGTACCAGTTTAGGATTCCCAAGTGGATTATCCTTGGTGATAATAAATGTGTATGCACGCTCATTACCAACTAATAGAGAGTCCTCAGTTTTGGTCATGCTTGAGTCGTTAGTGGAAACTCACAAAAGAAAGTCGAGATTAATAGTGGCTGGTGATTTTAATACTTCAGTCGAACCATGCCTTTCTCTTAATATGGCAATTAGAGAAGAGGACGAGAAGTGGGGTGTCCCACAGCGGGTAGGTAGGCCAACATGTCATCTTTCTCAAATGGCCCTACAGATTGTGTCCATGGTGGCGGCGCATGGTCTGCGTGCCTGCAACGGGTGAACAAACTCGGACCAAGCATGACCCCCTACATTCAGAAGGGGGCACCAGAGGAGTGTTATTGATTATATTCTGTTGGATGTGCGATTATGGCCAGATCTGGTAGGTACGGAGGTATGTGACACCACTGAGAGTGACCATTGCCCATTAGTGGTAGCACTTAACGGAGGGAATCTTGTTAGGTCTTCCAATTGGGGACTTTCAGCCCTGCCGGAACCTAGTATTTCTAACAACCAGCGAGGAGTAACATGGTCAAGAGTCTTGGTCGATCGGTAAAAGCACATGCTGAGATCTATCAGTGGTTTGTACAGCTTTTAGAGGAATATGAAGACCAGCGTGTTGATCCCAATCTTTTTTTACAAACTCATAGTTCTCTGTTTGCTAAACTTAAATTGATTTTCTGTAGAGAACACCAAGGTAGCAAAGGGTCGGGAGTAAAACATCCACACTGGTTTAATCAGGATTGTAGGATGGCTAAGCGGGCGCTGGTAACCGCTATAAGGGAATGTAACCGAGCAGCCATCAAGTGTGCTCGAGCGAAGTATAAAAAGACCCAAGGGGCGGCAAGGAAAGAGAGGGATGAAGATAATTGGCAAAAGCTACTTAAGGCACTGAAGCTAAAAGGCAATCATGCCTTCTGGGCCATAATAACAGATGGAACTGGTGAGCGGGGTACTTTGAGGCAATGTAATATTGCACCAGATAAGTGGGAGGAACACTTTGGCGCTCTATATTCAGCAAGTGAAAATGATAAGGAGGAGGCTATTGGTGGACCCCCATTCTCTAATACTGAGAGCATCCTAGAAGATCCTAATATAGGTGCAAGGGTGGAGAATTCAGACTTAGCTGGGGGTTAGGCAGATGAGGCAGTTAGCCCTTTAATTTTTTTCTCAATGGAAGACAAGCTGGCAGCTATAGATAGCCTGAAACCTCACAAGGCTCTGGGATTACCTGGTGACCTGTACAAGTCTGAACCTCGTATGTGGGCTGGGTATATAAATCTCTTGTCCAACATAATAGCAAGTGAGGGCAGAATGCCGGATACTTGGAAAGGGGCTGAAATAATTCCTGTGTTTAAAAAAGGCGACACGAGCTGCCCTGCTAACTATCACCCATTTAGCCTGCTGGATAATCTTCAAAAAATATTTGCTAGGCAGGTGCTTGAAAAACTGCTGGATTGGGAGGCTAATGCAGAGATATTCTCACATCTGCAGGCTGGATTTCGACCCAAGACTAGTACCATCGATCAGGTATTTAGGTTTTCAGTACTGTATTGGAAGCAGTTACTTCTCCAACAGCAGATGCTATATGTCGCCTTTGTTGATTTGCAAGCTGCTTTCGATCTAATTCCACGGGATAATATGTAACAAGTTCTAAGAAAGATGGGAGCCCCCAGCAGTATAGTGGATATCTTGATTAGACTACATAGTGGGAACTATGCCCAGGTCCGCTGGGGTGGGCAAGGAGAGGTGACATCAAGAATCCCAGTACGCCGGGGGGTACGGCAAGGCTGTGTGTTGGCCCCTACACTCTTCTCTTTATACATGAATGATATTACTGAACACTTCGGTCAGTGTATAAATGATTCTCCCACTATTAACAGCGAGAAAATCCCTATCCTTCTGTTTGCAGATGACTCACTGCTAATTTCTAAGTCACCAATGGGATTGCAAATATTGGTGTTAAAATGTGAGTCTTTCTGCAAAGAAAGCGGGTTGGAGGTAAATTGCTCAAAGACCAAATATATGGTCTTTGAAAACTCTACAGTAAGAACACAGAGCATAAAAGAGGGCAATTCCAATTTTGAAAGGATGTCAGAATTTGATTATCTAGGTATTACCTTGTCTTCAAAAACTAAAGTGGGACTCTCAAGTAGTAAAAAGTTCCTTACCGTTAGCGCATAGATCTAATGCCATCCTCCGTTTCGTTACGGCTACAAGCTCTCGCTCTATTTCACCAGCCCTTGAGGCTTATTGAGCCAAGGCCCTTAATGCAGCAACCTATGGCGCAGAATTATGGGGGTATATTAATACACATAGGATAGAGGTTTATGAAAACAATTTTATTAGGGCTTTAGCGGCCGTACCAATCAGTTCCCCCCTTATACTCTTGAGAAATGATATAGGCATTAATCAGGTCACTGATCAAATATTGTTAAAACCCCTACTCTATTGGATACGGGTCTGGTCTATCCCAGAGTTGGCTACTTATAGAGCAGGTCTCAGCTACCTGGTTAGGTTAGGCTTAGCTCGGAAAGTCCCCTGGTTGTGCTTTATTTCCACATGGCTTAAAAAGCTGATGCTTGAGGCACTTTGGGAACAGTCGGACCAAATCTGTAGAGAAGATAAACAGGTACTTAAGGTGGCATATTGGCACTACACTAGGGAGCGTCACCAGCATAGGGCTGATATGGGAAATCTTACAGAAACCTTTTTGGAGCTTAAAGTTGTGCCTAAATTTGAAGACTTTTTGGATAATATCACTCCACCAAGAGTCTGTATCTGTGTTTTAGACATGGCTGCCTGCCCGTGAACGCTTTTTGTAGTGTGTGGCGAAGAGATGGGCTATCTGCCTTATGCCCCAGGTGTAAATCATTGCCCGAGACGATCAATCATATTGTTATTGTCTATCCTGGGCATCGAGCCTCAAAACCACGGTGGCTCGGGCCAGTCTGGGGATTGGGGATTATCGAGTGGCGCTGCACCTGTTTAGGTCAAGTTTAGACAAGACTAGTCTACCCCTATGAGTCGTTTTCTTCTGGGAGTATGGATCAGAAGAGATAGGGCTCTGATCCGGGAGGGGTATGGGGGAGTTACTCCATAGTAAGTGCAAGGACCCAAGAAAAGTAAGGACCCCTATAGGATCAATGTTTGTTCTGTCACTTTATGAGGTAATTTGCTCATTTGACATGTTCTGAATGAGCTTCGGTTATAGTGCAGGTGGGGTAAAATTGTTTTATTTGGTGTCTTTTTAAATAAAAATTCTTATTGTGGAAAAGGTTTTAAGGATTTTTAAGGATCTCTAAGTCTGACAAGACTGACTTTGTTCATGCGTAAATAATATTTAAACCTATATTTATTATTGGATTGTATTGTATTGTATAATGTATTTTATGTATGCTTGAAGTATTTCTACTACTAACTGCATCGCCTCATTCTCAGGTAGGCTAAGAGCACAAACATGAGTTTGTACTGGCAGAGACACTTAGGCTTCTTGAGGCTTGGGCAATATAATATAGCCTTAGAGCCCGCCGTAGCGGGCTCTACTGGCTATTAAAGGCCCGCTCCCCGCGTTAAATGCCCGAGCCGAAGGCGAGGGCATTTAACAAGGGAGAGGGACTTTAATAGCCGGTAGAGCCCACTACGGCGGGTTCTAAGGCTATTAGAACATTCTGCCACTCAGGGCAGAATGTTCTATTAAAAAAAAAAATGTTCACGGAGCCCGAGGGGATTAAAATCCCCTCGGGCTCCGTGAGGCTTTGTTCACAGCTGTTGCTGTGAACAAAGCGAACATTGGAATGTTGGCGCTGCGGGCTTTTACCGGCCTGTAAAAGCCCGCAGCACTCCATTGTTTTCAATGGAGCCGCCAACGTTCCAATGTTCTAATTACTGTTTTGGCCCTCTAGGTGCTGAGACGTGAAGCACTCTTGTCAAATCTCTGTCCTCATCTGCCAAGACTATCTTCTACACTGAGTTTCTAGAACAAAAGACAGTGCTGTGGATAAAGTCATCCAACAAAACAAAGTGTATATTTCGATTTATTTTTTCAGGAAGTAAAAAGAGCCCTTCAGTTCCCTGGGCATGCAAAATAGTATGGGCAACCGAGAATGCGAGCTCCAAGACTGCAAGCCCAAAGATTGCAAGCTCCAAGATTGCGAGTTCCAAGATAGCGAGCTCCAAGATTGCGAGTTCCAAGATAGCGAGCTCCAAGATTGCGAGTTCCAAGATAGCGAGCTCCAAGATTGCGAGTTCCAAGATAGCGAGCTCCAAGATTGCGAGATCTGGGCTTTCAGTCTCCAAGATGTGAGATCCAAGGTAGCGAGCTCTGAGCTTGCAATTGCTAAGACTGCGAGCTTCAAGATTGCAAACTGATTGGCAAGATCCTCTTGTATGTTGATGCTAAAGATTTAAAGTTCAAATTTTGTGGTGGGGTGGCTAGGGGCAACAGTGCCAAAATGTGAGAATTAGAGTGATGTGTTAACATTTTCTGTGACTCTTTGTGAGGTAGGTGAGAGCGCAGAGGTACAAATTCAATTCCTTGATCCATGTCACAAAAGTTTACTTTGAAGTGGATTAGATGTTTGATTCTGTTCTCCCGAATAACTTTTATATAAAGGAAGGCGCTGCAGCTATTCCTGATGTCTACTTTGAAATTGTACATGCACGCCAGCTCACTTCCATGGAAAGGTGGGTGGGCCCTATTTGCATGGGTCACAGCATCATGCAAAGAGCAAATCCTTTCGCTATTGTTTATGTGCAGCATTATTGATGCATTGAGAAAAAAAGTCTTGTGGGCTTGCTAAAAGTGTGCTATCAGGAAGAGTGGGCCCAATGGAATGCACCCTAGCCTTGAGTTTGGGGCAGGAATAGAGGGCCTTTGGGCCCTTCGTGATTCATTCATATGGGAGCAGACCCAGAGACTGCATCTTCTTGGTGAATCCTCACTGGTAGAAGGGTAAGCTTATACGCACTCCCTAAAGGTGCGGCAGGTACCACGCTGTAAGGTTTGTGTGAGCAACATTGTAAGCTCCACCTCTCACTGAATGCTGTGAAGTGTGTACTTGCACCATTCTGGTGTGAGGGGGAACATCAAGGTCGCACCAAAGAGTCAGGCATTCACCATCAAAGACAGAGCAGCTGGCACACCGCTGCTTCTCTCTCCTCTGCAAAAGGCTTCCTATTTGAGACCATGATTTTTTGATGGTGCGGCTAAGAACAACATTGTGGCATGATGCACCTGAACATGGAACACCTGAATTCAGATTCAAACCTAGCCTCTGTACCCCTGCTGGCTTGTGGGGATGTTAGTCGCCATAGATGGCACAAGAATTCTACCACTTTAAATGAGTAATTCTGCTTTTTTTTGTGAATCTCCAACAATTCTGAAATCTATGCCGATCTTTGGAGGAAAAAGGTCAGACTTTCTTTGAAATGTAAATGAAACAACCGGTATGGCTCCTTTCTGTGTTTCTTGTTTCTTTGAGGTCCTCGAGCTCCTTTGTCCATCCACATGAAAGCAGACCGCCTTCGGGGAGCACGAAGGGGTTAACCAAGGAAGTCCTTCACTGCCAGTCCCAGATGCTGGTGCAACCCCTGGGGTGCTCTTTCAAGTAGATAATCAACGCTAATTGAACAAGAGAAGGCAATGAGTGCAAGTCAGCTGGATCTGGCATGAGTCAGTGGCCCACATTGTGCATAATCAACGCGCTGTGCATAATAATTGTGCATAATCACCATATACTAGATGGTCATTAATTCAATTGGTAATGCAAAGACTTCTCTTCCCCTTGAAGCTCGAGATTTGAAAAGCCCTCCTGGTTTCCCTTCTATAGTAAAGCCACTGCTTGGTGTAATGAAGGGGGTGGTGGGAGGAGACAGAGAAAGTTGGAACATGGATATACAATTATTGCACAACTCTTTGTTTACTAGGAGATTGTTTTATTTTGTACAGGAACCCATGGCCTGTTCTCGTACATTCTAGAAAGAGAAATTGTCTTCTGGAAGGTATCAGAAAGAGCAAATTGATATAAAAAGAAAAGGCAGTTACTAGAGTGTGACTATTCCTGTCGTCCAGGACATTCTAGAGCGTATTAATATGAATAATCATAATAGTAATCTTTATTTTTATAGTGCTTCATAACTAAGGGTGGGCAGAACTCGCAGAGTTTCACTCCATGGAATTCTGTGGCGTTACATAAAAACTGCACGAGATTCCACAGAGTTCCGCCGGTGGGAGGAAAACATACACTTTGCACTGCTTGTGCTGCAATTTATTGCCAGTAGCATGAGCAGCTCGGAAAAATAAGTGCAAACGGCATCATGCGGTGTACAAGAGCGCGCAGCTTTTTGAGTTGACTTTACTGTAAGTCCAGTGTAAAATCTACTTGAGAAACAGGCCTCTGACTGAGACCGTGAGCGACTGAAAAAAGTCACTAGTGGACGTCAGATTTTGCTCGCATTTCTGGAGCCTTGCGGGAAAACATTCCTCCACGCATCGTTTGACGGAATTTGGCTGGAACTCTGCGTTACAAGAGTATCACAGAGTTGCCAAATTTCACCAGTTCTGCAGTTGGAATGAAACATTCTGCCCACCCTTATTCACACCACAGTTTAGCTGTTTCTAAGTGCAGCAAAAACAGCTGTGCAATTGCCTAGCATACTGGTAATATTTCTCCATTCTCTGAACTTCTGAAGGATAAAAGGTTGAGCTTTCCAGGATTCAGACTTATGGCCCTCAGAAGACAGGAGAGGTTAGCAGACAGCACGTAAGTCACCGGCAAGTTAAAGAGTAAATGATCCTTCTGAGAGAGATCTACAAGCGTAACTTGATAAAAAAAAATATATGTGGGAAAAGGTGTAGAGTGGCTTCTCCTACATATAGATGGAGCAAGTACCCCATTGAAAAATGATGAAGTCTGAAGGACCTACTCTTGGACGTTGATTCACCAAAGTGCCATTGGCAGGGGAATTGACATTATGCCCCATTTGAATGATATTTAACTGTTGACCCCTTATCCCATACTTCGTCACTCAAAAGCCTCCAATGGGGAGCTGAGCGGCCAGAGGGAGGGCAACCCATGCTTCTTCGCTCAGCCCTGTTTATTCCTGCATCTGTGTTCGTGGCCACTGAAGCCTGGGGCAGCAAGTGCAGTGTCGGTGTTCGAAAGCATAAGCCGGGGGTACTGCTAGCCTGGTTCTCCCTCATGGACATCCATGGAAGTGAGAATGCAACAATAACACCAGCATCTGGGCCTAAGTAAGACTCACTGCAGCCTACAGGGGAACTAACTCCGAGAAACCTCCTCTCTCTCAAATACCGACCAAAGGGTGAGGTTGTCAAGCAGTCATTTTCCAGCCAGACCAGAAGCTGTCAGTCCAGCCAGTCTTTCAAGTTATGATGACCAGCTGAACTTCAGAAAGTCTGTACAAAGGTCTATGCAATCCACCTAAAAGGTGACCCGGTGGCATGGGCCGCAAGGCTAGGTCTCCCAAACCTTGAATGTTGATTTTAGCCCCATTCAAGAAATGAAACATACACAGAGCATTTGTGGATGGATTCTCGCCTCCAATAGTGGGTTCTGGGGTGATGTCTCAGATCATGATATGCTATTCTTAGTTTTAAGTGGTACTTATAAGTTGCAGTGGGTGCCTAATGCAGGGTCTCTTAGTGACACACCCCATCACTTGGTATAATCTAATCAAGGACACACCCCTCACGCCCCACAGAGTATTGATGGCGGAATACACACTCTAACATGAAATTACAGAGATCTCAGACCTGTGGGAGGTCCCTTTTACCTCACATATATTCACTGGCAAAGCCCTTACTTTTTACAGTGTAAATAGAAACACGCACCTCTCCTCCCACAATACAATTTGGACCATGCCCACACACCCCACATCCTGTTCTAAGGACATATGTAACCCTTCACAGTGCAATGTTAGAAAAACCTCTCGGAGCCGTTGCCATTCAGTGATAGAAACGTCACCACCTACAGTGTGAACAGAGAGAGCTTGCCTCACTCTGCATAGATGTCAGACACAGAATTTAACAATTTACAGCGCAGTAAGTGACCCGACTACAGCAACTATTGGCAAAGCCAATAGGTCTGTCCTTGGCCACCAAAACACCCTCTATTATTCTGTTCAATCCAACTAAAAGACTCACATGTCCACCGCTCAAATTAACTCATATTTCCCTACACTAAAACAAACACTATACTTATAACTCCCTACACTAATGTGCCACTAATCCTTTTGGATTCCAGAGTACTGTGCTACTCGCAGAAAAGCGCTTTGACGTCTTGTCAGGGGTAGTAAGTGCTATATAAATACAATTACCATTACATAATTGAATTGGCCCAGCATAAACCCATGACTATAAGGCCCTCGTGCCTTCTTCAGCCTCTGCCGATGCTTAGTGGTGGTTTTACTGCGGGCTAGGGCTGGCAGTGCTAGTGTTAAGGTCTAAAGAAGGGTCAGACACTGAAGCTGTAACTGGAAATTATGATCATTAGTTGACTTTCTCACTTTGACATAGCGCCATATTCTCCCCGCTGGGAGTTTCTAAGCACTTCAGAGACAACCAGCAGAACCACAAATATCAACGGTCTGCTGGTGCACGGAACGAACAGCGTGCACAAGCAGAGGGAAAGCCTGCGGAGCCCCCCTGGGGAACACCTCCTTCAAGTGTAGGTGTTGTATTTTGACATATTTAGATCCTGGCTGACGTTTCTAATTAAAACAAACACTGCATTAATATTCCCTCTTGTTACTCAAGGGAGCTGCTGCTTAAACTCACACAAAAACCTGAATTTCTCATGAGATTCCCCCCAAATTAATAGAGTTCACGAAATTTATGTGAGTTTGTGTGAACTCTCAGCTGCTATTAACATACACAAGAGCGTTTACTTGTTTAATGCAATGTCTGAAAGGTATGGAATAGTCGCGAGATCTTCCTCTGCCGGGGATGGGGGGGGATATAGGCCCACGGGGAGGCCACAGGGGAGCATCTCGCCCCTGGAGGGCTGAAGATCAGTTTAGCTGGTTCTATGTAAAGCAGAGTGAGAACTGGGTCTAGACTGAAGGAGAACTCGGTTTCTGAAGCGAGAGGGCACCAAGAGTTAGGGTCTCTTCCTGATTACATTGTGAGGGGGAATTCTCTCCCTGATTACTCCAGGAAGGTAGGCGTTCTCCTCTGGATTACACTTTGAGGTTGAAAGGTATCTTCCAGATTACAATATGCGGGTGAGAGGTCTCTTACGTTTACACTTTGAGGGTGCAAAGTCTCTTCTGGATTAGTCTGTAAGGGTAGAAATTATTTGCTAAATTACACTATTAGGGCGAGACGTCTTTCCTGACTACTTGTAAGAGAGAAGTCTCTTCCTAATTACGGCGTGTTGGTGGAAGATCTCTCCCTGATTACGCCATCACTGTCGATGGGGCTACGTTCCTGATGACCCTGGAAGATGGAAGGTCTCTTACTGGTTCCAATGTGATGTTGGAAGATGTCTCACCAATCAGATGGTGGAGGTGGAAGGCCTATTTCTGATTATGCTTAGAAGGTAGGAGATCTCTTCTTTACTTTGTGAGGATGGGACTTCTTTTCCAGGTTACAGTATGAGGATGAGAGGCCTCTTCGTGCTTATACCACGAGGGTAGAAATTATTTCCTGACTACACTATGAGTGTGAGGTGTCCCTACCTGATTACACCATGAGGAGGAGGCCCCTTCCTGATTACACTGTCATGGTAGGAGATGTGTCCCTGTTTACTCCATGGGGGTGGATTTCCCTTCTTCATTACACCATGAGGGAGCAATGATTTCCCTGAGTACAACATAAGGGTGGGATGTGTTTTCCTGACTATTTTGTAAGGTAGAACTCTTCCTAAATGCACTGTGTTGGTGGGACATCTCTCCCCCATTACTCCATGATGTTGGGATGTCTCTACCTTTACGATATGCTGCTCGTCGATATTGTCTTCTCGATATATAGGTGCAGGTCGATAGTTAAAATGTGATTATATGGTAGAGCACCAACTGATGCAGTGGCCTTTTCCCGTTAGTTCTTTAGAAGCTGAAATCGATAACTTCCTCTGTTGGTGTTTTTTTAATTTACATATTTAAGCCTTTAAGGAAGTTTGGACCACATGTACAAAGCTTAGTGCTTCAAATTATCAAATTTCAAAGTTTTGCGATTTGCTATTTGATATTCGCAAACAATAATGTTCGGAAGTTTGTTTTACACTTTCTGTGATTCCTAGCGGGTCACAAACAGACCTACCTCATAAATATTAATGAGGTAGGTCTCAGTTTGTAACTCATTCGGGATCACAATAATCACAGGGATGGTGGCCAGTGGCCTGCTGGGGTCAGCAGACCACCATGTCTGTGATTGCTTTTAAATAAAGCATTTTTTTTTTTATGCAGCCCTTTTTCCTTAAGGGAAAACGGGGTGAGTTTAGAAATAAAATGAAAAGTTTTCTGTTTCATTTTTTAAGAGTAAGCAGTACTCTGTGGGACCACTGCCTGCTCTTAAAAAAATAAATATTTTGTCATTCTCGTACGGGAAGGGGTCACAGGTGGGCCCCTTCCCTTTTGGCTTACCATCATCTTTGAGTTGGTGGAAAAATGCGAATGGTTTGCAACGACGTTTCGGTCACAATATATTTCTACATACAAATGCAAATCTGTGTTAGGAAAGGACGCCCTAAACACGGCCCTTCCAAATACAGATTCACAATCCCAAATTGTGATTTGGTAACAGGTTACCGAAACGCCATTTGGGCTTTTTACATGTGAAAATGCCTTTTTGCGTTTGTTAGGAATGGGGTCTCTAGTTGGTAGTCAGTTTACACCCTGTCCAAGTTGAGACCCTCACCCATGTCAGGGAAGGGAGGTACCCATCTCAGATAAACCCTTCTCACCCCCTCGGTAGCTTGTCACAAGCAGTCAGGCTTATCTCAGAAGCAACAGTACCTTGGAAATGAAGGGCATCGTGATCCTTGCGATGAGGTCCGTCGCTGGCATCAGCAGGCGTCGGCGGGCATCGGCTCCAGAGTTTGGTCACACACGTTGCTGATTGAACTCTGTGATGATGACGAAGTCAGAAGCGCTGACGCTGATGGCGTCGGGGCTGTGGTGTGAAGCGGGACAGTGCAACATGTGGTGTCTCGAGGTCACAGTGCAAGCAGAGGCATCGTCATCGCTCAAGCGCTGTTGTAGGTAGGCCCAACGTGGCAGTACGGCACAGGGTGGGCTCCGTGTGGCACCAACAGTTCGTGGTGCAGAGAGAGGCTTTGGTTGACGATGCTGGAGTCAATGGTCATGGCGTTGGTGGACTGAGGCTGCTGTGCGGGACGGTACTTCGTGTACCTCACGGGCAGTGTACCGAGGCCATGGTGCAGGCAGCGGCATCGGTGTCAGTGTAGAGGATCATCATTGGGGATACCGAGGCTGCAGTGTGAGCGAGGTGATGCAGAGTGCGGAGCCCACAGATTACTGTGCAAGCAGCGGCTCGGTGATGCCGTCAGGTGGCGTCGTCGGTGAGACCAGGGTTGCTGTGCGAAGCAGGGCACAACTCCGTGCAGCGTCATCTGGTCACGGTGCAGCACCACCGTCGTTGACGGCCTTGTGGTTGTTTTTCTTCTGTTGCAGCACAAAACATGCAGCTCCCAGTGCTTTAGACAGGTGAACCTGAAGTTTTTGATATCCCGAGACTTTCAACAGGAAGCAAGCTCTACGTAAACCCTTAGAGAAACTTCACAAGCAGGATACACAGCAAAGTCCAGTCTTTGTCCCAGGGGTGTGGAATTCCTATAGCCTGACGCCCAGGACTTATTGTTTGGGGTCAATGACAACAAGTTTCCAGATTTATTTTGTCCTTGGGGCAAGTAGGCCCAACCCTCTGCAGCCCAAACCTATTGTCTGCCAAATTACAGTACTACATTATGGAACAGGGAAAGGACTTGTCTGCAGTTGAGGTCATATTTGTGTGCATATGTTAGCGCTATTCAAATGTGCATTTATGGTTCATAAATGCAAAGCCTTTATTATGAGGGTGAGCGTTCGAAATAAATGGTGTAAGCTCGGACTGCACTACTGACTGGTTCCAGTAAAAAAATGTGTACACCATTTGCAAAGTTAAACAATATGACGCTACATAAACTGCTCCCAGAAGGCTGTCTGATTAAATGCAAATACTTCCAGAAGGTTTACAGTAAGATTGTCGATTCTTTGCTTTCAAAATAAAGGCCCTCATTACAACCCTGGTGGTAAATGCCACCTACCACCGTGCTGACGGCCACCAACATAACGTGAGAGCAGCAGTAATCCGCCACGGGTATTGTGACCCACACATAGAATTCCGCCACTATACAGACACCCACACAGGTCCGCCACACCAAAGGTCAGTGATAAACTGGCGATAGCAAAACCCACACCGTTACGCCAACAGGAATACGCCCACAGTATCACGACCCACGAATCACCGCAGCGGTCTTTCAACCAGGGTAAACCATTGGCGGTACACACGGCCGCGCTCAAAATACACACACACACTTACAAAACACCACCGCATTGGACAATTCAAACTACACACACCTGACACACATACACACACCACACCCACAACACTATAAAACACACACCCACATTACCCACAATCCCTTACAGGGCAAAATAAAATCAAGCACAAAGAGATAAGCAAGGAGCACCCCCCTAATCAGAGGCACAGAACACCATCACCCATACACCAGTCACGCACATCACAGCATACACCACAACACATCACCCCACACATCATCACACATATCACTCACACCACATCCATGGCACCCCAAAGACACCCAAGGTTTTCAGAGGAGGAGCTAAGGGTCATGGTGGATGAAATCATCCGGGTAGAGCCACAGACTTTCGGATCACAGGTGCAGCAGACGTTCATTGCGAGGAAGATGGAGCTATGGCGGAGGATCGTAGACAGGGTAATCACCGTGGGACAGCACCCAAGAACCAGGGATGACATCAGGAAGAGGTGGAACGACCTACGGGGAAGATGCGTTCTGTTACAGCAAGACACCAGATTGCTGTAAAGAGGACTGGCGGTGGACCCCCACCTCCTCCCCCACAACTAACAACATGGGAGGAGCAAGTCTTGGCGATCATGCATCCTGAAGGCCTCGCAGGAGTAGCAGGAGGACTGGACTCTGGTAAGTCAAATTTCTATTACTATCAACCCCATACCTGCATGCAATCACAAACTCATACCCCTACCCTCAACCTAATCACTCCACCAACTCACGTATACCCCACCATCACAACCAACCCATCCCAATACCAAGCCCTGTATACAACACCAATGCATGGACCCCCACCACAGACCTACATGGACACCCATCACCACAGCATGCCCAGTAGAGAGACTCACCCAGCCCTCACAATTACCACGCACACAAGCCAAAGCTGACAGGGAAATCACAACCATACAGGGAAACACACCCATGCACAAGATGGCACACGCAGATACACTAACACCGGATTTTATATCCCCACAGGACCCATACTCAACGTCACCAGAGAGGAGGTGCCAGCTACATCCAGTCCCCCCCCCCCCCCAGAAGAGGCCCACATGACATCAGCAGCTCTGCACGCCTGGATCAGGATGACCAACTTGGCCCATCAGGGACCTCTGGACAGTCGGTTCCCCTGCCCCAGTTCCAACCCACCACAGAGTCTCCCCCCTCAGGAAACACCACCACAGCACCCACTCAGCAGGCCCATGCCACTGTCCCCAGGACACGTCAATCAGATGTGTGTCCACCACTACAGGGACCCCAGGCAACCCCAAAAACCCAAGACAATAAGGGACCTGGGGTCAGTGGCAGTGGGCACATGGTTCAAGGGACAGAGGCACAGGACAACAGGGAGGCCGGGAGGACTGCTGTGCGACAGGGGGAGGACAGGCCCAGGGAACTCACTCTCCACGAGGCACTCTCCAATATCCTGGGAGCATACCACCATTCCCAGGAGACCATGGGCCAGATACTGGCCAAGTTGCAGGAGACCCAGCGGCTGCAGGAGGGACCGTATCTGGGGATCAGGGATAACCTCACAAAAATCTCCACCATCCTGGTCACCACTGCATGGGTGCTGAATGACATGGGCAAGACCATGAGGGAGACAGTGGCACAACAAAGGGCGCCTGACAGTATCCAAACCGAGGAACAGCCTTCCACCTCCACCAGCGCTAGTGGACAGGAGGCCCCACCACAGGACCAACAGGCCACCAGCACCCTTCCCCCCCTGCAGAAGGACAACCACCCCACAAACGATCCCTGCGATCCAGGCAGAAGACAGAGAACATTGCCAAGACCCCTGCCAGGAAATAGGACTCTCCTGATAGTCACCCTTCTGTCCCACTCTGTTACCCTGTCCACCTTAACTGTCCTTGCTCCACTTCATATGCCCCCTTGGACAATGCACCTGTGATACCAAGAGCCTCGACTCTATCATGGACTTTCCTCCACCATCACCCCAGACCCTTGCACATACTCCTATACTTATTAGCACCTAAATAAACACCCTTGAAACAAATACCAATCGGGAGTCAGTCTGATGATTCACAAATGTATTAGTACAACATTATCAAAGCATTGCAACGTATATGTACAGTGAAATATACTACAGGATGACCTTTGGTGGGCAGCAGTACAGTCAGTGGCCACAGACATAGGGAAACAGGCTGCCATGCACAATGTCCAACAGAAAACTGCAATGTAAAGGGAACTTACAGTGTCTCACCTGTGTGTCACTGGAAGTACTGCTGTATTATGTTTGTTCTGTTGTCAACATCTTCTTCCTCTGCCTCCTCTTCCTCACTGTCCACAGTCTCCACCGCTGGCACAAGACCATCTCCAGGCACATCCTCCTGCAGAAAAGGCACCCAGCGTCTCAAGGCCAGGTTGTGCAACATACAGCATGCCACGATGATCTGGCACACCTTCTTGGGTGAGTAGTACAGGGAGCCACCAGTCAGATGGAGGCACCGGAACCTGGCCTTCAGGAGGCCGAAGGTCCTTTCTATAATCCTCCTAGTACGCCCATGTGTCTCATTGGAACGTTCCTCTGCCCTTGTCCTGGCATCCCTCACAGGGGTCAGTAGCCATGAGAAGTTGGGGTAACCAAAGTCACCTGCAGATTTCGAGGGACAACAGTTAGACACACACTAACCCTTAGAGGAAATCCCATACCCAGACATCAACATATACTCGGATGGGGACCTTTGGCTCACCTATCAGCCACACCCGGTGCCTCTAGAGTTGGCCCATCACATATGGGATGCTGCTATTCCTCAAGATATAGGCGTCATGCACAGAGCCAGGCTATTTGGCATTCACATGGGAAATGTACTGGTCCGCCAAACACACCATCTGCACATTCATCGAGTGATAGCTTTTTCTATTCCTGTAAACCTGTTCATTTCTCCGGGGGGGACAAATGCTACATGTGTACCATCAATGGCACCAATGATGTTGGGGATATGTCCTAGGGCATAAAAGTCAGCTTTCACTGTGGCCAAATCCTCCACCTGGGGGCATACAAAGTAGCTGTGCATGTGTTTCAGCAGGGCTGACAACACTCTGGTCAACACGTTTGAGAACATTGGCTGAGACATCCCTGATGCCATGGCCACTGTTGTTTGGAAGGAACCACTTGCCAGGAAATAAAGCACTGACAGGACCTGCACTAGAGGGGGGATACCTGTGGGCTGGCGGATAGCTGACATCAGGTCTGGCTCCAATTAGGCACACAGTTCTAGGATTGTGGCACGATCAAGTCTGTATGTGATGATAATGTGTCTGTCCTCAATTGTCGCAAGGTCCACCAAGGGTCTGTACACCGGAGTATGCCACCATCTCATTTGCTGCCTCAGCGGTTGAAGCCTATGGAAGAGAACGGTGAGCAGAGGGTCATATTTGCACATCTATTGCACTAATGTTGAGTTTTTTACTTTACAGAAGCAGTATGTGAACTTGAGAGTCAGTTGATGTGCCAATATCTGCTGTGACGCAGTTAGGTGCCATCCCCCGTGCCCCCCTGAAATGGCAGCTGCCTGACCAGTGAGGAGGGACAAGTGGAAATGAGGTAATTGCGCTGGCGTTCTGCGCCGTCGCGGTAAGCTGTCGATGGCCGCCGTGCAAATTTGCATTGGTTATCATTGGGCCCTATGGGTTCCAGGAGCAAATGGCAATGTACGCCGGGCGGTGACGGTACACACCGCCGCGGATGTCACCATCATTTTCTATCTGTGCAATTACTTGCTACCTGACCTTCAACAGGAGAGGACCTACACTGCAAGTGCTGCTGTGACCTGTGTCTGCAAGGGACAATGGCCCATGTGTCTGGGGAAAGGGCCCCTGCCTTCTCTGCGGAGGAGTTGGAGAAACTAGTGGATGGGGTCCTACCCCAGTCCCCATTATTCTACGGTTCTCCAGACAAACAGGTGAGTACACTGTGAGCATGATGCGTAGGCCATGAATGTATGGAATGCTGTGGATGTAAGCCATGTGTTGGGGGGTGCTGAGGCCTCCTGACCAGAGTACAGCATGTAAGGTGTTCGGTGTATGTGCATCAGGGCATGGGTGGGAACTGGTGGGCAATTAGAATGATGGTCCGGATGGGTGAGTGATTTCCATTTCTACTGTCTTTTCCCTCCAAGTCAGCGTCCATCAGAAAAAGGGTATTTGGTGTGCCATCACCAAGGAGGTGCAGACCCTGGGGGTCATTCACAGGTGGAGCACCTACTGCCGCAAGAGATGGGAGAACCTGCGCCGCTGGTCAAAGAAGATGGCGGAAGCCCAGCTGGGGCTGGCCTCCCAACGTGGAAGGAGTGCCCGTCGCACCATGACCCCCCTAATATTCTGCATCCTGGCGGTGGCCTATCTGGAGTTGGATGGGTGCTTGAGGGCATCACAGCAGCCACAAGGGAGTGAGTACAGATTCAGAATCATGACTTTGCGTGCATTAAGATGTTACTTGGGTGGGGTATGTGGGCTCTGGGTGCACCTAGGCCGGTGCGAACATGGCAGTGTAGGTCCCTTGTTGGGCAGGCTCTGGAGCACTCCTACCCCAATATTGTAAGTGGCCATCTACTACTGCGAAGGGTTCTGTGGGTTTCTGTTGTGCAAATGCTGGTGTTAGGCATTGTACCCCATGGGCTGGAGACTAGCTGTGTAACTGGTAGTGCATCGCCTAGTGCATAGGGCTGCTCCCTGTGTGTAGTTTACGCCAACGGTGGTGTTGTTGCTGGCATGTATCCTCTGTCTCCCCCCCCCTTTTTGTTTTGTCACCCTGTTCTTGTGTGCATTAGCATCATCTGACGGAGGAACAGAGGCACCGGCGAAGGAGGGAGCTGCATCCCACATGGGCCTGGCGGCCGAATCCACCGAGGGTGAAAGCACCAGTGAGACGGAGGGCGAGGGGAGCACCATGACGGGGACAGGAGGGTAGACCACAGACAGCGACTCCTCCTCCGATGGAAGCTCCTTGGCGGTGATGGATACCTCTGTACCCACCCCAACAACCGGTACAGCCGCCACCCCCCCACCAGCACCGCCCTCCCAGCAGCCCCTCAGCGTGTTTCTTGTGCCCGCTCACCCAGGAGGGTGGGCATCTCCTTTGCGCTAGGCACCTCAGGTCCTGCCCCAGTCAGCCCTGCTGCCCTCAGTGAGGAGGCTATTGACCTCCTGAGATCCCTCTCTGTTGGGCACACCCTGGATGGCAGTCTGAATGCCATCCAGGGTGTCGAGAGGCATTTGAAACAAACAAATGCATACCTGGAGGGCATTCACTCTGGCGTGGCAGCCCAACAGAGAGCATTTCCTGCTCTGGCCTCAACACTGATGGCAGCCATTGTCCCTGTGTCTAGCTTCCCCCCTCCAACTTTCTCTACCCAGTCCCAATCCCCCCAACCTCAGCCTATCCTAAGCACCACACAAAAGTGGCTCAGGCAAACATAAGCACCACACTTCATCTCATAGGCACTCACACAAGCACCATGCCCATGCACACACACCAACATCCACTGTCTCCACTGTGTCCCCCTCCTCCTCATCGTCCACCTCCCTCCCAGTATCGTCTCCACTCACACCTGCATGCACTACATCCTCATCCACTACCTCCATCACCAGCACACCCATCACAACACACCCCTCACTGGCAGTCACCACCCCCACAACCATGCACACGTCCCCTGTGTCCTCTCCCAGTGTGTCTGTGACCTTTCCTCCCAAAGTACACAAACGCAAGCACCCACCCACCCAACAGCCATCCACCTCACAACAGCATCCAGCCCATGCAGCTTCACCCAAACTCAGCAGACAGACACCTCCTACAACTACTCCCTCTTCCTCCACTCCCAAACCCTCTCCATCTTCCCGTCCCAGTGTGTCTAAAACATTTTTCCTGGCTAACGTTGACCTGTTCCCTACCCCTACCCCCCCGTCCTTCCCCTCGGGCCAGGGTGTCCAGATGCCAGGCCAGCACCTCAGCCACCAAGTCGGCGTCTGCTGTGGTCACTGCAACTCCCAGAGGATCAAAGGGGGCACCCGTCAGACCAGGCAGTGTGCCACCGACCCCTGCAAAGGACCAACCCATTCCGCCACATGCCAAAGTGAAGAAGGGGCCAGCATGCAGCACAGCCAAGGAGCACCACCCACCCAGCAAGGCCTCCTCCAAAACTCAAGCTGCCAGTGCTAAGGTCCCAGCAGCATCTGGCAAGGTGAGGAAGGGGCAGAAAAGCCAAGGCAAGGTACTTCAAGCCTCAGAGGCTCCAGGTGAGGGCCTGGAGCCCACAATGCGAACCGACAGCCCCGCCACCTGTACCGCGGCAAGCACCGCCACAAGCACCGCCGCAAGTACCACCACCTGCCCCGCCGCTGCCACAACTGTCAGCAGTAGCATCCCGAGTGGGCAGCCGTCCGAGGCTGCAGGAGATGCGCTGGTGCCTCCCTCCACTACTACCAGCACCTCCACGACGGCCAGCATCCCCGCCGCAGGCACCGCCACCTGCAATGCCACATGCACCGCCACCAGCCCCGCAGCAGCCACAACAACTGTCAGCAGCAGCATCCACAGTGGGCAGCCATCCGAGGCTGCAGGAGACAGCCTGGAGCCTCCCACCACCACTGGAAGCACCCCCACCAGCACCGGCACTACCACCAGTATGCAGCCTTAGTCGCCGCAGGATGCAGTTTGGCCCTGCCTCCATGGAGTATCATGCTACCCGTTCCCTGCAAATCTCGTGCTTCAGACACCCAGGTGAGGGACTGTGAACTGCCACACCTCAAGTACAGCATCACTGGGCACAAAGCCCCCTCCAGAACCAGTGGAGATATGCATCCACTCACCCTATCCTTGGCAGGATGAAGCACACTGGGCACAAAGCCCCCTCCAGAAGCAGTGGAGATATGCATCCACTCACCCTATCCTTGGCAGGATGAAGCACACTAGGCACCAAGCCACCTCCAGAACCAGTGGAGATGCCACCCACTTGAGAGACTGTGGCCTTGCACTCCATAGGACCAAGCACTGGGCAAACCACCCACTTGAGAGACTTGAGAGACTGTGGCTTTGCACTCCCCAAGACCAAGCAGCGGGCAAACCACCCATTTGAGAGACTGTGGCTTTGCACTCCCCAGGACCAAGCAGTGGGCAAACCACCCACTTGAGAGACTTGAGAAACTGTGGCTTTGCACTCCCCAGTACCAAGCAGTGGGCATGGAGCCCCCTCGAGGAGCAGTGGCGTTGTACCATCTTCCGGCTGAGGTGCCCCCCCCTTCCCCATCCCCCTGAGGTGCCTGTGTGTTTTCAACCTGATGCCCCTGCAGTGTTCTCTCCATATTGAGGCAGGAGTCAAGTGTGGGCTTTGCCCATGATTTTTGGCCCAGTGGGCCACGGACATTTACAAAGAACAGTGTACGGCCTTCTGTACATATTGTAAATAATTGTATATACTGTTTTCTGATTCGTAAAGTATATCTGCCTATTTCTTAAATATCACTGATTTAACTCCATTCCTTTTGTCCTTGTGTTCTTCCAGGGGGCTACGGGGTGTAAATGTAATGCTGCTGCATGTGTTTGTGTGTATGGTGTTGTGGGTGAGGGTGGGGGTGTGGGTATTGCGTGTTGCGTGTGTGTGCCACTCTCTTTTTCCTCCCCCCCTCCCCTGTGTGCTAGGTGCAGTAGTCACCGTGGTCATCGCCACCACCTCCTGTGATATTCCTCGTGTATGAGGAGGTAGACCAGCATGGGGAGGACCTGCAGCTCGGGCTCCATGGCGTCCTGGTTCTTTGTTGATTGTCGGAAGGTGAGTGGTTTCCCTTCCAAAGAGTTTGTTGCTACCGCCGTGGCGGTCGGTGTGTTGAAGTGGCTGTATGTGTTGGCAGTTTCCGCCCTGGTTGTGATCCCATTTTTGTTACCGCCGGTCTGTTGGCGGTATTACCGCCGCTTTATCACCCACCGCCACGGTTGTAATGAGGGCCAAAATGTTTACAAAAAATGCAACAAGAAAAAAAGTTTTAGTAAAAACTGAAATGTTATGTACCATTTCGTTGAAGCATCATTTAGTAAAATATGTTGATATATGGTAGCATTTAAAAAATATTCATAATGGAAAGGAAGGGTAACCAGTTTCAACAAGATTATGGAAAATGAGAAAATAAACAAGCATTGGCAAAGCCAATAGGTGTGTAAATGATGGCCAGCCCATTGATTTTGTGAATGTGTGCCTTGTTTGACATGGCTTTTATGAAGCTTTATTGTTGTGGAAGCTGTTGGGTGCCTAACAAACATTGGAAAAAAGCAAAAATATTTTCTGGTCTCAAAAAGCACACATTACCATAGTAGTTAATGGTATTGAACAAAACTATTCAATTCTTAATGAAAGTCACAAAAGTGTACCCATGGTATTTGTCTTTGCATTAATGCAGATTTACGTACCTCATGAATTCACAATGGTTTGCAGAATTAGACTAGGAAATCGCAGTCCTAGAAAGCATTTGTAAACTATATTTAAGCACGAGCAAATATGCCTGTGTAGATTTGCTCATGCGAAAATTTGTTGAGCGTTCACTTTTCCTCCAACCAATTTTTTCCCAGCCCTGGAAGAAGTTTTACTTCTGAACCCTGTCAGAAGTAAATTTCCAATCTTTCTCGGAAATTAGGAAAGAGCTGGTGAAAACCTTTAAATACACAAATTAGTCAGATTGCACAGACTCGAAAGGGCATTCTAACCCTGAAACTATTGCTTACCGCTACCTTCAGGCCCTACATATAGATCTGCAGATAGATGGAAAAATAAGAAAACTGCTAGTATTCAAACCCTACTATAGTCTTAGCCCTGACATAATCAGAGAGGATGTCAGTGCTCTCGTATAATGAGATTGCTACCATAATTTGTCGCCGCCCTACATTGCACCTAAGGGACGAGTAGATTTTTTACAGGACAAGTAGATTTATGAAGCAAACTGTCCCATCAACAAGTAGATATTTTATTAAATTCCACACCCCTGTTGTCCTCTCCACAGCAGAAGCAGCAACTGCATTCCAAAACAGCAACGTACACACAGCAAAGGGGCAGTACTCCTCCTCACAGCTCTTCAGCTCTTCTCCTTGGCAGAGGTTTCTCTAGTTGTAGAAGTGTTCTAAAAGTCTGGGGTTTTCGTTCCAATATTTATACTAGTTCTGACCTTTTAAGTAGGCAAACTTCAAAGGCAAATCCTTCCTCCTCACAACATCTAGTCCCGGTGTGTCCCAAACACTCTCCAAGAGGGGGTGACTTTTTTGTGCAGGCAGGTCCAGCCCTATTCAGGTGCAGGTGTCAGCTCCTCCCACCACTCTTAGCCCAGGAAGACCCATCAGGATATCCAAGGCACACCTAGGCTCCCTTTGTGTGACTGCCTAGAGTGTATACAAGAGGCCCCAGCTGTCAGCTACACAGACGTGGACTCCACAGGCAGGCACAGAATGGTTAAGCAAGAAAATGCCCATTTCTAAAAGGGCCATTTTCAAACTTACAATTTCGAAACCAACTTCATGAAAAGATGCATTTTAAATTGTGAGTTCAGAGACCCCAAACTCCATATCTCTATCTGCTCCCAGTGGGAAATTACACTTGAGGAATTAAAAGGCAATCCCCATGTTCACCTGTAAGAGAGTTAGGCCTTGCAATACTGAAAAACGCATTTGGCATATGTAAATATCAGGACATGTAAAACACACTACCACATGTCCTACCTTTTAAATACACTGCGCCCATCCCATGGGGCTATCTTAGGGGTGACTTACATATAGTAAAAGGG
This sequence comes from Pleurodeles waltl, assembly GCF_031143425.1. Classification (NCBI taxonomy): domain Eukaryota; kingdom Metazoa; phylum Chordata; class Amphibia; order Caudata; family Salamandridae; genus Pleurodeles; species Pleurodeles waltl. The sequence goes on along the minus strand of NC_090449.1, from coordinate 1,006,085,744 downwards.
AAGATTTGGGCCTGGCAAGTGGGTACACTTGCCAGGTCGAACTGGCAGTGCAGAACTGCACACACAAACACTGCAGTGGCAAGTCTGAGACATGTTTACAGGGTACTCATGTGGGTGGCACAATCAGTGCTGCAGGCCCAGTAGTAGTATTTGATTTACAGGCCCTTGGCACACATAATGCACTCTTCTAGGGACTTATTAGTAAATCAAATATGCCACTCATGGATAAACCAAGGATGCTCAACACTTTGATTTTTCAATTTACACAAGGAGCACTTGTACTTTAGCACCGATATGCAGTGATAAAGTGCGCAGTGACAATAAACCAGCAAAGACAAAGTCCGGCATGCCATAAAAACAGGAGGTCAGAAGGCAAAAAGACAGGGGAAACATGCCAAAAGATGCCAGGTCTAACATGGGCCATTTACAAATGCAAAAAAGCTTCATACATCTGGCCCTAAAATCATACAGTTCTTGTGGAAGGTATCAGGATGCTCAAAACTTCGATTTTTCTTCAAACTCTGGCCACTCAGAGGCAAATCCCTATGGGTTTAAAGTGCAAAGCGGTGTAACACTTTCAACCCAATCTATGATTCGGGAAATTCCTAAAAACTGATTTAAACTTGCCTTTGACTAGGTCACAGCGGTGATGTAGTGATGGAGGGATAATAGAGGTTGTGCCCTGTCGATGGCTGAATTCTGTTACTCCAGAAAGTTAAACTTGAATTCAATTGTATAGCACTCTGAAGTATCCATGAGGTAACTTGTTGCACTATATACAATTCCCATATAAATAAACACGACAAAGTCAAACACAACACTAGTCTAGCACCAATGCATGTGGGATCTTCAGCAATCTCAGAAAATATTCAAGTTACAGTATTTCACTCAAGGCAATATTTTCCAATGAGTGTAGGTGCCAAGCAGAAAGTAATAAAACATTCACTAGCTATGATACTTCTACCCTTGGATGTAATTTACCATCAGTCCTGTGTGGACGGTAGGGCAACTTAGTAGGTCTGAGGCCAGATAGCTTAGCCCAGGCAGGTATAATCTCCAAATCCCACCACACAGAACGCATCGGTGTGTCCAGCTCACACATTTGAGGGTAAGATGAACCTGGCTTCACAGTCAATGTTGCAGTATCCAGTTAGCAGGGTTACTAGAATTATGCGGTTTGAGTAAGGAATTATCAGACAAACTTTAAGGAGACTCTGGTAACAGATCCAACTGGTTTCCAAATTCAATGTACTAATTAGAAGACCCAATGATAACCCCGGGATGACATTGTGCGGATGAGGCTATAAATCACATAATGGAGGCAGCGTATCATCCATAGGGAGTTCTTCGACTCAACATCTGTGTGCTGTTCTGTAAGTAGAGGGCTCCTCATGTGCTGCAGGTCAGTGATCGCCAGATGCCCAATGAGCATCTCGCTCTCAGTAGTATAAGACAAAGGTGTTGCAGGGTGGTCCAGAGACTCCATTTATTATTGAGATTTATGCATCCAGGATCATATTGGCCGCCCCTCTAACACCCATGATGGAGAGCCCCCTGCTTAGGCAATAGTCCAACTAATTGGATGTCTACAAGACCCTCATGTGACCTACAGCTGTGCGCCTCCTTTCCAAGACCCCAAGTGCGGCCAATGGTTTTCCAAAGGAATCCCATAGGTTTCATCTTGGCAAGACAGGGTCATGAATGATCCCCTGGGCCCAACTCCATCACAATTTAAGCACCCAATACTCACATATTTCAACTCATCTGGTAATCCATTTTCATATTAGTATAAATCACTAGCATAGACAAAATAAAATAAGAAGGGTAGCCAGAGATAGCATACGGCTGCACATTCAAGATTACCTCATAAATCATTCATTCACTCATTCATTATATTGATTACATTAAGAACAATTTTCCCTGCATGGTATCAATTCTCATGGGTTCAAACTGCTGCTGTCCTTTCTATGGTATACGGTTCCACATAAAAAATGTATAAGGGAATAAATACATCACATGAAGTGTAGAAGAACTGTTGTAGGCCGTGGGCCAGATGTACAAAGTCATTTTTGAATTGCAAGCACTGAGAGTCAGAAAATAGTAGATTGCAACCGTAAAACAGCTCTTTTAGCAGCTATGAATCCTATTTTGAGTTGGAAAAACCTTTCCAACATTCAAAATTGGTTTTGTGATCCTCCAACTGAGTCCACTAACCTGGACAAACTGAACTGCTATTTTTTCCAAAAGATGGGCACGGTTGCCTCAAAGAAGGGCTTTATTATATACCTAAGCCTTATACAGAATGAGAGACTAAGGGCCTCATTCTGACCCTGGCAGACGGCGGAGGCCGTCCGCCAGGGTACCGCCGCTGAATGACCGCACCGCGGTCAAAAGACCGCGGCGGCCATTCAGACATTTCCTCTGGGCCGGCGGGCGCTCTCCAAAAGAGCGCCGCCGGCCCAGAGGAAATGCCCCTGCAACGAGGACGCCGGCTCAGAATTGAGCCGGCGTAGTTGCAGGGGTGCGACGGGTGCAGTTGCACCCGTCGCGTATTTCAGTGTCTGCTTAGCAGACACTGAAATACTTTTTGGGGCCCTCTTACGGGGGCCCCGCGGCACCCCCTACCTCCATCCTGTTCCTGGCGGGCGAACCGCCAGGAACAGGATGGCGGTAGGGGGTGTCAGAATCCCCCATGGCGGCGCAGCAAGCTTCGCCGCCATGGGGGATTCTAAGGGCAGCGGTAAACCGGCGGGAGACCGCCGGTTTGCCTCTTCTGACCGCGGCCGAACCGCCGCGGTCAGAATGCCCTGCGGGGCACCGCCGGCCTGTCGGCGGTGCTCCCGCCGACCCTGGCCCCGGCGGTCTTAGACCGCCAGGGTCAGAATGACCCCCTTAATGTAGTCCTTTATGTAGCAAAGTGGACAGATCATTGTGTGGAAATGCTCGTGCGTGTCATCATTTACATAATGTTATTTCACCGTTTGTGTTACTTAATTCAGAATAAAATACAATGGGGTGCCTTCTTATGCGTGTGTGTTTCTGTGTGTGTTTGTGTCAGTCTTTCCGTGTGTGAGTGTGTTGTGTGTGTATAACCCACGCTGGGAGACCAGGTGAGTCCTCATAGCGTGGGTAAACCCTGACAAGCCCAAGCAAATACTATCTTTCTGAGGACAGGTGAAAATGAAGACCGATCCCCATAATGTGTTTCGGTAGTCTCGAGGGAGTGCATAAAAAAATTAAAAGCCGTTATATTTGGCTCGTTCTTCAATATCATCTACCCTACTATCAAAGCGCGCGTGGAGTTAGAATAGTGAATACACACTTCATTACGGTCAATGTCAGGTCCTCACAATAATATATATATATATATATATATATAAATATATATATATATATATATATATATATATATGTATGTATATATATGTATGTATATATATATATGTGTGTGTGTGTGTATATATATATATATATATATATATATATATATATATATATATATATATATATATATATACAATGAAGAAGCTTCCAAGGAAGAACGCACACTCGGGAAATCCCAGAACTCAAAAAGAGTAGTTTATTTCACACACTACGCGTTTCGGCTGTCTAGCAGCCTTGATCACGTATATATATATGAGAGAGTGTGTGTGTACACACGTATGCGCTCATTAGGTGACCAAGGGTGAGGTACAAAGAATATCAGAATTCAAAGCCTTCCATTTATCACAAAAATAATAATGGTGAAAGTACCGCCGATCTCATCACTGTGCAACTACAGACCCACGCTAAAGGACACTATTTAATCAGGTGTACTAAGGATGAAGACTGTCTCCTTGATGTCACTTCTGAAGCCTCCAGTAATTCATGCCAACCTGGGCGGCTGCTCCTTACACCATAATGGATACTGAAGATGAATCAGGGAAGACTGGCTTTAGGGCACTGCCAATATTCAAAGGACACCAGTCATTGAGACAGAGTATTTAGACCAGTGGCTCATAAAAAACGACGACAGACTTATTTTCAGACAGTTTGATTATATCAGTAAGAACCGGTCTCTCTCACTCAGACAGGGTTACATTTTGCATCGAATGTTCTTTGACTATATCACGTGTTTATTTCCTTTATTCACGTTCAACCATGGCTATTCTACAAGGAGGCCCCCAGGTCGTCGCTTCTCATTGGCGGCCTTGAGTCCAAGGGTCTGTCTGTAGATAAAAATAACTTTCATTACAACTGTCGGATGTACCTGTGGTTTCCTTTCAGCTGTCCCCCAGAGCCGTTTTTTTCTCCATTATATGTGTTGAAACCCGCTGGCCCCACTGTATGGGCCTTAAGGGGGCCGCGTACATTCGCTCAAGACTCGGATCTTGTCAGGAGTGTGAAAGAAACAAGGCACTGGGGACCCCGCGTGCTGAGGGTACCAACACGCATGCGCAGATGTTCAGCGCGGGATACACGCACGTTCAGGAGGAAAAATGGCCCTGCTTCTCAGACGTGTAAGATCTGCTGAAGCCAGAGGTGTAGGCGAGATGAAAGTTGAGTTGGACTGTTTGAGAAGTAAAACAGCAAACAAATAATGGATGGTGCAGGAAGAAATATCTACAGCTGGCTCCCCTCTCCCCAGTATGTTCCTCTCTTTGAACCCTAAGTCTTGTGGCTACCCATACACTAACCCCCGTGCTCCCCCAGCGGAGCTATAGGCTGCTAATAGAAGGGGCTGGACCTCAAGAGCGTTCTCAAGTTATTAAGTTAACAACTATGCCCTAAACCGCTTACATGGAGCTAACAGGTTCATGGCAGCCATCACTATGTATTACGGGATTTCCTCCTTACTGTGCCTGGTGTGCGGCACACCATTCCGTCAATGTAAAATTCATGCAATTTCCATGACGGTGCACAACCCCTCCCTCCACCCCCTCATCTCAAGCGTGCTTAGAGTCGGCCACTGCGGTGCACAGCTATGGAAATTTCTGAGGCTTCTCCTGGCCTTGGCCATATTCTTATGCCTGTCTTACATATGTCCTAGATTACTTTTGAGCAGAGTGTTTTGGTCTGACTTTGAGGTCTTTGGTTATGTAGAGTTAAGATAATAAGTTGCTTCTCCATTCTTATTTTGACAGCAACCAGGTGTTTACTTTCTTTCTAAAGCCTAGGTGGTCTAGCATACTTCATGCCACAGTTGTCAACACCTTGTGCGGCGATTGCATCACAAAAGTGAAGCAACCTGGTGCAAGGTGTTGATTTTGGGTTTCACTTTCCAGAGTGAGACATGTTTGCACTGGAAAGTAACACCAAATAAACTTTGTGCTACGTTGCACTACATTGCCTCACGGTGGTGCATCATGGGTGGTGCATAGCCCTCCCAAGCAACCTACCAAGGTTTGTGATGCAAACTCCTACTTGCTAAGGAAGATAGACATGGATGTATGGCAAAAAATTATGCCTCTTCGAGCCAGGTGTAATGTGTGAGAAAAGTGTCCCTTTCTCAAAACATTTCTAACTATGCATGTGTGCTGTAATATACTGCACACATTCAAAGTTAGCAAACTTTTAACTATGTGTAAAAATAGTACTTTTTATTAGAAGGATAACTTTACAATACAAATCGTAAACTTGACATCATGCACTAATCCCTGCACTATGTTGGCGTGGCAGATATGGCACTGTTCTGCTCTCTTCCTTAGATGCAGCGCAGAAACTTAAGTTGCTGTGCTGCATCGTGCAATTGCTTTGTAAATTTGCCCAGTTGTATCTTAGTTGGCCCTGAATTCTAGAGCTTTACTGCCTGCACTGAGAATATCATTCGTCCAATTTTTGTCTGGTGGAAGGAATGATAAAACAAGGTGCTTGTCATGCAAAGAGTATTCTGTTGAGGGAGTATCAGAGCAATTTGGCTGGCAGATATGGCACTCCTTCGATGGCTTGGTGGGTAATGCACAGTGTCTTTTGGGCAGCGTATGTTTCCTTGGATGGAGATGTGATAACAGTCGTGCTGCAGTGTTTTGGGAGCTTTGATAAGAAGCAGGGAGCTTACAGCCAATGGATGTGGTCACCTTAATTATTGAGTTATCTAGAGTTTTGTGGGATGGGTGAACCGTGGTAGAATTGTGGTTCTCCTACCACGTCACAATTATGTTTCTCCCACCCCACTTCGTAATAGTGCAGATTTTAAACATATGTGGATGTTGTGTATCCTTGATACATGGGGAAGCCATGCCCCCCACTTTGTCTGTTCACTCTTCCAGAGTGTCAAAGTGCTCTCACCTTACCTGGGAGCTTATTATTTAGGGAACTTGAAAAAAATCATGAGTGTGTATTAGAACCTGTGCAGGCTGAGAGCTCCATTTTTGACAAAGATATATCAGAGGGCTGTAGTTGCTTGTAAAGCCCCCGGACTTCAGGGTCCATTTGTACCTTCTCTGTCCTTACGTACTTTAATGAGAATATTATTCCTTCAATTGAGGGGAAATGCGCCAAAAGCATATTAGTCAGGATAAAAAAATAAATGTATGGTCCAAGGCTTTTCTTGGGAGCACACTATTGTTAGAAATGGGGTTTCTGGTTGTCTAGGGTATGCACCTAAGACAGGCATAACCCACCCACTCTAGCCCGGGTGAGGGAGTTACACACCCAAGATAACCCCTGCTCACCCCCTTGGTAGCTTGGCATGCGCAATAAGGCTTATCTCAGAGGCAATGTTTAAAGCGATTGTACAACACGCACAACACACGTGACACAATAAGTACACCACAAAGGAAACACAACACTCACTTATATAAAAATAAACTGTATTGCATAAAACATTATTAGACCAAACAAGACATGTATCAGTAATACCCTGCTACACCAGCAGTTGTCAGAACATTACACAGGTTACTAGTACTCTGAAAAAATAAGCAGTATTCTGGTAATCATTCAGGTTACTGGTATTCTGAAACACAAGCAGTAGTCAGGTTGTCATTATCACTAGAAATGCACATGGCGGAATAAAACCATTATCAGAGATACCCGGACAGCATCAGAAATGCACACAGAATGGAACATTCCCCACCTGGCAGCTCATCATTATCACTATAATAGATGCACTTAATCTTAAAACATTTCCATAGGCATAGGTCATAGGGTGCTTCCTTGAATATGGCAATCACAGTAGCACACCTATGTACTCTAATATATCACCATATAGTCTATATCCCATACACAAGCATTACCCCCCCCCCCTCTTATGCAGGCCATGCTGATTCTGAAATAGGGTGGTTGTTATAGTCAAGTAAAACAACAGTATAAATTAGGGCATAAAATCCTCACAACGAGTTGCGCAAGAGCCCTGAAGCACCTTATGTAGGAATGCTGCAGGGTGTCAGCACTTCCTTTCCGAAGTTGTTTGGTGTGTAGGACAATACACACACCCAGCACAGGAGCTCCAGCCCTCCCATCACCGTAATTACGGTAGAGCCAAGACTCGGCTGTGACGGGACCTCCATTGAGGATTCCCTTCCTGTCCTGTGAGCATCCCAGAAAAAGAAGAATGGTCCCCAAAGACATGTGGCTGATCTCGGGGGTGGGAAAGGGAGAGCCCGCACACCAACTGGTTTATGCAGCACCCTCAGGGAATCCTCCCCAACCAGCGAGGGGATGACAGGGGGAGCCCTCCTGGGGCTTCCCCATACAGAGTACCAAAAAGGGGTCCGCTGCCCACAAAGGTGTAGCGCAGCGGCTCTAGGAGAGGTTGCTCCTGTCAGCTCTCTCTCAGGCAGGGGCCCAGGAACAGCCCACACAGCTGCTGCCTGTGTGTTGCCAATAGCACCACTGGGGCCCTCTGGGGCCTCTGGGACCGCGTCACTCCTCCTCCAAAGACGGCCTAGCCCAGGGAAACCTCCTGGTGTCTCAGGCCACAAGACAGCTCATTGGCTTTCCCAGCGCGGGTCGCAGTGGTGAGATCTCCCTCAAAGGAAGTGCATGGGCAACAGTGGACGGCGAGGCCAACACCCTACAGGCAGGTAAGGGCAATTCCTTCTAGCAGTCCATCTATGCCAGACCAGTCCAAGTCAGGGAGCAGCAGGTCAGCAGGGCTAACAAGCAGGAAAGCGATCCTGATGAATCCTTTGTGCCACCTAGCAGGCACCAGGCAGCGGGGCAACCAACAGAAGGGCAGTCCAGATGAGTCCTTTGGATAGTCCAGTCCCTCTGCCAGAGGTTCTGTCCCAGTTCCAAAAGTGCTCTAAAAATGTGGGGGTCAACCCCCTGTACTTATACTCATTTTGCCTAGTCTCCACAAAGGGGGAGAAAGGGTTCCAACCAGCACTAACAGGTTCTAGGGATGTCCCCTTTCTCCTCCAGCACTGGCTCCAGACATCAGCGAGGGGTAAACGAGCCCTTTGTGTGAGGCCAGGGCACAGCCTTTACAAATGCAGATGTGCCCCGCCTCTCCCTCTCCCAGCCCAGGAAGGTCATTCAGTATGCAGATGCACCTCTGTGACACCTCCACCCTCCCTGTTTAGAGGCTGTCTGAAAGGTATGCACAAAGCCCAGCTGTCACTCTGCCCCAGACTTCAATCAATCAATCAATCAAAAAAATTTATAGAGCGCGCTACTCACCCGTAAGGGTCTCAAGGCGCTGGGGGGGGGGGAGGAGGAGGAGGCCGATTTACTGTTCGAAAAGCCATGTCTTGAGCTGTTTTCTGAAGAGCAGGAGGTTCTGAGTCTTGTGGAGGTTGGTGGGGAGGGAATTCCAGGTTTTGGAGGCGAGGTAGGAGAAGGATCTGCCTCCGGTGGTGGCGCGTTGGATGCGGGGGACTGTGGCGAGTGCGAGGTCGGCAGAGCAGAGGAGGCGAGTGGGAGTGTGGAAGTTCACTCTTTCGTTGAGGTAGGTTGGTCCAGTGTTGTGGAGGGATTTGTGTGCGTGGATGAGGATTTTGAAGGTGATCCTTTTGTTGATCGGAAGCCAGTGGAGGGATCTGAGGTGTGAGGAGATGTGTTCATGGTGTGGGAGGTCCAGGATGAGGTGGGCGGCTGCGTTCTGGATCCTCTGGAGTTTTCGCTTGAGCTTGACTGTGGTGCTGGCGTAGAGGGCGTTTCCGTAGTCTAGCCTGCTGCTGATGAGTGCATGGGTGACGGTCTTCCTGGTCTCTGTGGGAATCCAATTGAAGGTTTTTCGCAGCATGCGGAGGGCGTTGAAGCAGGAGGAGGTGATGGTGTTGATTTGCTGGGTCATGGAGAGGGAAGAGTCCAAGATGATGCCGAGGTTGCGTGCATGGGTTGCGGGCGTTGGTGGGGATCCTAGGGCGGTGGGCCACCAGGAGTCGTCCCATATAGTTTTGTTGGGGCCAAAGATGATGATTTCGTTTTTTTTTGGAGTTTAGCTTGAGGTGGTTTGCTGTCATCCATTTGGCGGTGTCAAGGAGTCTGGCGTGGACGTTGTTTTTGGCGGTGGTAGGGTTTTGGGTGAGGGAGATGACGAGCTGGGTGTCGTCTGTGTAGGATATGATGGTGATTCCGTGTGGCCGGAGGATGTTGGCGAGCGGGGCCTTGTAAACGTTGAAAAGGGTGGGGCTGACGGAGGACCCTTGGGGGACTCCGCAGATGAACTTGGTGGCCGTGGAGTGGAAGGGGGGGGAGGCAGACTTTCTGGGTTCTTTCAGCGAGGAAGGAGACAAGCCAGTCTAGGGCCTTGTGTCGAATTCCTGCGTTGTGGAGGAGTGTGCAGAGTATTTGGTGGCAGACAGTATCGAAGGCAGCGGAGAGGTCCAGGAGGATGAGTGCGACGGTCTCACCCATTTCGACTCTGGTTCTGATGTCATCAGTACATGCGATGAGGGCGGTCTCAGTGCTGTTGCTCTTGCGGAATCCAGACTGGGAGGTGTCGAGTTCGTTGCTTTCCTCTAGGAAGTGAGACAGGCGGGTGTTCACTAGTTTTTCAGCGACCTTGGTGGGGAAGGGAAGAAGCGAAATTGGGCGGTAGTTGGTGAGGTCATCAAGGTCTGCTTTGGCCTTTTTCAGGAGAGCGGTGACTTCTGCGTGCTTCCAGGAGTCTGGGAAGGTGGCGGCGTCTAAAGAGCTGTTGATTACGGCACGAAGCTTGGGGCGATGGTTGGGCTGGCTTTGTTGAAAATGCGGTGGGGGCAGGGGAGCCTGAGTGGATGGAATTCATCGTTTTTTCTCGGTTTCTTCGTCGTTGGTAGGGGCCCAGGTATGTAGTAGGTTGGGGGGGGTGAGTCGTTGCTGATCGTGTCGGTGGTGGAGGTGGCAAGTGCCTGTGGTGTGAAGCTGTTGTGTATGTCTAAGATTTTGAGGTAGAAGTGGTTGGAGAGGGAGTTGCAGAGGTGTTGTGTGTGAGTGGGGTTGATGTTGCTGGCTTTGGGTTTGGAGAGCTCTTTGATGATGGTAAAGAGTTCCTTGCTGTTGTGTGAGTTACTGTCTATGCTTTCCTTGTAGTATGCCTTTTTGGTGGTGCATATGAGTTGGTGATATTTGCGTATGGTGGTTTTGAGGGTGGAGGAGTTGGTGGTTGAGGGTTCCTTTCGCCAAGCTTTCTCTGTTTTGCGGCATTCACGCTTGGAGTTCAGTGGTGAACCAGGGGGCATTCTTGATGTTGCGGGTGGTGATGTTTCTTCTGAGAGGGGCGAGTGAGTCAGCACAGTTTGTGATCCATTGTGTGAGGTTATGGGCAGCAGTGTTAGAGTTGTTGGTGTTGGGGGGTTCTGAGCGAGTTGGGCGTTCCGTGGGGATCTTGTCCCACATGCGGTAGGGTGTGGTGTGTTGGTGGTGGTGTGGGGGGGGGGGTTTGGAGAATGAGAAATGGACGCAGTGGTGGTCAGTCCAGTGGAGTTCGGTGGTGTGAGTGCAGGTTATGTGGTTGCCCAAGGTGAAGATTGCGTCTAGTGTGTGTCCTGCTGAGTGGGTGGGTGATGTGACCAGTTGTTTGAGTCCTAGGTTCGTGAGGTTGTCTAGAAGGGATGTGAAGTTGTGGTCATGGGGGTTCTCCAGGTGAAAGTTAAAGTCATCAAGGAGGATGTAGTCTGTGGAAGTGAGGGCATGAGGGGTGATGGTGTCAGCGATGGCGTCACAGAAGGGGGGCGAGGACCTGGTGGTCTGTAGATGAGGGTTCCTCTGAGGGTGGTGGTGTCCTTTATGTGAATTAGGAAGTGCATGTGTTCTGCGCTGTCTAGGGTGTCGTGTGTGTTGGTGGTGACCTTAATGGTGTTTCTGTGTATAATGGCGATGCCCCCTCCTGGTTTGTTTAAACGGTCGCTACAATGGATTTTGTAGCCATCTGGGGTGGCTGTGGCTATGTCGGGCTCAGATGAGGGATTCATCCAAGTTTCCGTGAGTGTGATGTGATAAGATCCCAGAGTTTCATGGCATGCTTGCGTACGGAGCGGGTGTTTAGGAGTGTGCAGTTTAGGTGGTTGCGGGGGTTGTTGTTGTTGTGGTGCCTGATGGTGTTGGTGTGGGGGGTGTTAGTGGAGTTGTGGGGTGTGTTGGTGTTGCTGTGGGTTGTGGTGGTGTTCTTGTGGAGTGTGTTGGGGTTGTGGGGCTTGTTGGTGTTGGAGTAGGGTCTGTTGGGGTGGGTGAGGAATGTGTGGGAATTTTTGGCGTTGATGTTGTGGTGTCTGGTGGTGTTGTTGTGGGGAGCGTTGGGGTTGGTGTGGGGCGTGTAGGTGTTTCTGGTGTTTGTGGGGGAGCAGGAGAACTGGCAAGCATAGCAGGTGAAAGGTCCCCGCGTGTGTTTGGGGTTGGCTTGGGCACACGCGGGGGGTATTCCTGGATTGAGGGAGTGGAGTGTGGTTGTTGAGTAGTGTAGTCTGGGGGGGGTCTGGGTTGGTGGGACCAGGGGGACTGGCGATGGGTGCGGTCCAGGCGCGGATGGGCGCAAACTGGCTTGCCTTTGGCGCGCCATCGGCGCACCCACTGCGCGCAGCTGCGCAGCGGCCGCCATTAAGAGGGTGTGGTGGGAGGGTGGAGCAGCTGGGAGGCGGGAGGGAGGGCCAATGGGTGTGCAAGGGGGGGCGTGGCTGCAGGGGACACAGCGGCAGGGTGAAAGTGAGCAGCCGGAGCCGGTAGAGAAACGGGTGGTGAGAGCAGGCAGCAAAAGAAGTACAGGGGGGGGCACGGGGGCAGAAACGTGCTATGTGAGCAGCGCAGAGAATCGCAAGGGTCAGAAAAATAGATGGCTATCAGAGAAAAGATGTAAAAAAACAGCAGTAGAACGGCGATACAAAATATAAAAACACAAAAGGATTACTTATGCGACAACCAGGAAATGCCTACCACTAGGCACCAGGGATGAGGCGCAGGCGGGTGTCTGCGGGAGGAGAAGGGCCTCGAACTGCTGTCCAGGCAGCAGTCGGCAGGATCAGGGGCACGGGGGCAGGCTGGTGGAGCCAAGTGGACTCCTGGCCAGAAGCCGGTCAGGTAGTCACACGGGGCTCCACGCAGTGGCCGCCATTAAGAGGGTGGGGTGGGAGGGTGGAGCAGCTGGGAGGCGGGAGGGAGGGCCAATGGGTGTGCGAGGGGGCGGGCCACAGGGGACTCAGCAGCAGGGTGAAAGCGACCGGCCGGTAGAAAAAAAGGCGGTGAGAGCAGGCAGCAAAAGAAGTACGGGGGCACGGGGCAGAAACGCGCTATGCAAGCAGCACAGAGAATCACAACGGTCAGAAAAATAGATGGGTATCAGAGAAAAGACGCAAAAAACGGCAGTAGAACGGCAATACAAAATACAAAAACACAAAAGGATTACTTACGTGACAACCAGGAAATGCCTACCATTAGGCACCAGGGATGAGGCACAGGCAGGTGCCTGCGGGTGGAGGAGGCCTCGAACTGCAGTCCAGGCGGTAGTCGGCAGGATCAGGGGCACGGGGCAGGCTGGTGGAGCCAAGTGGACTCCTGGCCAGAACCCGGTCAGGTAGTCACACGGGGCTCTGTGCAGCAGCCGCCATTAAGAGGGTGGGGTGGGTGGGTGGAGCAGCTGGGAGGCGGGAGGGAGGGCCAATGGGTGTGCGAGGGGGGTGGGGCCACAGGGGACACAGCGGCAGGGTGAAAGTGACCGGCTGGAGCCGGTGGAAAAACAGGTGGTGAGAGCAGGCAGCAAAAGAAGTACAGGGGGGCACAGGGGCAGAAACGCGCTATGCGAGCAGCGCAGAGAATTACAAGGGTCAGAAAAATAGATGGCTATCAGAGAAAAGACGAAAAAAACGGCAGTAGAACGGCAATACGAAATATAAAAGCTCAAAAGGATTACTTATGCGACAACCAGGAATGCCTACCACTAGGCACCAGGGATGAGGCGCAGGCGGGCGCCTGCGGGTGGAGGAGGGCCTCGAACTGCTGTCCAGGTGGCAGTCAGCAGGATAAGGGATACAGGGGCAGGCTGGTGGAGCCAAGTGGACTCCTGGCCAGAACCCGGTCAGGTAGACTTGGATTGCAGGTAAGCTGCAAAGCACCAGAGTCATAAGCACCGAGAAATGCCAACTTTCTAAAAGTGGCATTTCTATAATGATAATAAAAAAATCCACCTACACTAGTAAACAGCATTTCTGACTACCATTAAAACCATACCAAACATGCCTACGCTACCCCTCATAGATTAGACAATACCACTTAGACATATGTTAGGGCATTTCCAATGCAATCCTATGATAAAGGCAGGACTCACAGTAGTGAGAAATGAAATAGCCTGTTTGCCACTACCAGGACATCCAGTACAAATAAACCCATGTCCTACCCTTTACATACACAGCACCCTGCCCACAGGGCTAGCTAGGGCTTACCTTAGGGGTGACTTTTATGTAGTAAAAGGGGAGTTCAAGGCCTGGCAAGTAAATGTAGATGCCGGGTCCCTGGGGCAGTAAATTGTGTACGCAGGCCCTGCGCTAGCAGGCCTGAGAATAGTTTGAAAGGCTACTTCTGTGGGTGGCCAAGCTGCGATGCAGGCCCACTAGTAGCATTTAATTTACAGACCTTGGCTATAGGAATACCACTGTACAAAGGATTTACAGGCAAATTAAATACGCAAATAGGGTGTAAGCCAAACATACCAAATTTAGAAGGAAGACCACATGCACTTTAGCACTGGTCAGCAGTGGTAAAGTGCCCAGACTCCTAATGTCAACAAAAAGGGGTCCGAAAAAATAGGAGGAAGAGGAAGGCAAAACGTTTGGGGATGTCCCTGTAAAAAGAGCCAGGTCCAACAACTATTGAACGCTGGGGCTTCGGAATACCAAGGCTGAATAGTTTTTATTCCAACTCACACCTACAACTTCTTCCACCTACACTTCATGTCTCTTTCTTCAACTCTTGCATCCAAGCTGTTATAAGGCCTTAGCAATTCCCCAGGGCCCTCACCTTCTTGGGCCCCACAACCTGGTAAAGTGATGGTGTTGTGCATTAAAAAACAGATCTGCTTTTCATTTTACAGCTAGACACTCCCATCCGTATCCTCCGAGCTCTCTGAAACTTGGTGGAAATTTTAAAATAATATTTCTCTTTATTTCACTTCACCTCTTCTGCTTCATCTCTCGCTGCCTTTTTTTCTATGTGTCTACTGTACTCCCTGTCTCAAATCACTCTCCCTCACCTATGTCTACCTCTCTTCTTGCTCAAAAAAACATATCCTTCCACCCAACCTTTCTTTAGATCCTTTTTACAACCTCACTTCTCACTTTCACTCCCTGTGCCAATCTCTACATTTATATCGACCACATTCTCTCTACATTAGTTCTCACTCTCACACCTCACTCTGCACCCCACTGCTCTGTTTCTACCTCACCTCTCTGTATCACTCTTTACCTCTCCTCTCTATCTCTTTCAATCTGTTAGCTCGCTTCTCTACCTCTCTCTCAGCATCCTACCTTTTCATTCTGTAACCCACTTCCCTACCTAATTTCTTTTTCTCCTCTACATCTCTCTCACTACCACATTTCTCTCCATCCCACATCTCATTGGTGGACGCCCGCCCGACTGGGGTTTCAGCTGTTTTTGTGTGCCCTTTTATTTTTAAAGTATGATGTATAATTTAACATTATTCGCTATGACGAGTACTTGAATTACCTGCAGACGGGTAATAAATTCAAAGACACTTCGAACAGGGGCCCTGAAATAGGTCTTGTCTGGGAAATGCCATAAGATGGCACTGTCTTGCATGTTCTTATTCATCCCTGTTTATTTTCTTTGTCACTGTTTTCCTCTCTTTCCAAACTTCCTCCTCTCTCCATTTTTTACATTTGTCTCCCTTGCTCTGGGTCAAAGTTTGATGATGAAAATTAAGGGCCTGATTTAGATCTCGGCAGAGCGAATACTCATACAAATGTGATGGATATTCTGTCCTCCATGTTACGATCTCCATAGGATATAACAGGATTGCAATACAGCAGACGGGATATCCGTCACTTTGGTGACCGAGTATTCCCCTGCACCAAGACCTAAGTCCTGGTCTCTAGAAATTAGTGCTGGAGCCCACGATCTGCAAGCAGTGGCACAAATAAAGCTGTAGTTATATATATTTTGACTAAGAGTAGGTCCACGTTATATACCCTTCCACTCATTCTAGACCCTCACCGTGCCTTGGGCCCCTAAATCCAGAAGCTGGCACATAGCCTGTAATTACCGGTAGAATGCAGACAGTAAGATCACAGCATAAAATGAGCTAAGGTGCGTTTTCTCAGATCATCTATTTACTTAGAAATCCTGCTTTTGCCCATATTGATCAAGATATCAATGAACATATAATGTAACTAACATTCATGGGCAGGCTTTTTTGCTTAGTCTCCATTATACAAATAACGCTATACAAATTTCACTGTAGAAATAAGACACACATATTTACACCTATGATGATAATGATGATGAGTTTTGTAGAGCGCATGAATACCGAAGTGGTGTCTTGGCGCTATGTGATCTGAGCGGGTAGCATGTGAGAAAAAAGGGTCTCTGAGTCTATGCAAAATTAAGCTATGAACTAAAGAAAAATGTTTTAAGCATCTTTCTGAAACTGAACAGGAAAGCGGCAGATTTGAGCTTCAGAAGAAGGCAGTGAACCTGACAAAGCCTCTTCCACCCTAAGAGGCCCGCTTGCCGCCTTTCTAAGGTTTGTAGCATGACTGGTACTGTTTCCTAAGACTGGCTCCACAGCCTCCCACATCCTCACTGTACGAGAGTGTGGCCATCAGAGCCCCTTATTGATCCAAGCTGGGCGGTAAGATGCTGTACTCTGCGCATGCGCGTTTGATGCTACAGCTTCCCGCCTCTAAGGAAGCGCACCGGGGTCTGTTATCGCACTACAAGTGACATGACCAGCAAAGGTGCCTTGGGACTGTATTTGTCTTTTACAGCTATTAGTTTTCACGTTTCCTTTCTGTGTGTTAATTACTTTAAAGTTACCCAGTTCAATGGCATGTTTTCATTCCGGACTGGAGTGATGGGGAACGCTTTCACGGGACTATTACCAACCAGTCACATGCTGTCTGTCCGTTTGTAGATTTTACAACATCTGGCGACACGCAGCCCAGCAGCTCGCGCCTTCTAATCCGGCCCGCGCGCTCTTACAAGTTCCAGCAGTGCGGGCCTTAATCTTATCAAACTAAAAGGCCGGTTTTAATTCTCTGCGTGTTTTTTCCACACTAAAAATCGGTTCTAGGAGATCATGCGGTGACGAGAGCTGTGCACCGAGAGTGCTGGCTAAGCCGCCTTTAGCAGCTGTCGTACCATGATGGACGCATGCGCACCAAGCACGCGTAAAATGGAACCCGAAGCTCCCAGGGAGAGAATGTATGCTACTGTCGAGATGGTTTTAAAACTCGTCTTAATCGTTCATGCCCCTCGCTTCCAAGACCTACAGGTGATTAAAAAACACGGGGCACAAGTACAAAAAAGTTGAACTATTTGCAATTGTAACGTAATAATGTATGCGGCGCACGTTAAGTAAACATACCAAGCCACCAAGCCGTAATGCAGCTATTAAAACGTCAGAATGATAGGTACCGTTTCTGAAACTTAATTAAGGCATGTTGTTCAGGAATCTACACCGAGCGATGTTTATGCTGTAAGAATATCCTCCTGAGGGGGACAAACCATCACTTTTCTACTTTCGCCTTTACTCTTCATTCACTATCACTGATCAACACTCACCCACTCTCACATCATTCATCCACACTCACTGCCACTCAACACAACTCGTTCTCACTCACTCACCACCCCTTAATCACACTCTCATTATTATGAACCCACATACTCTAACTTCACTCATCTACAATACCATCTTCACACATCTACACTTTTACTCTCACTCATCCACACTCCCAGAATCACTCACACAAATACTAACTTCACTCATTCATAGTACCATCTACACTCGTTCACACTTTCACTCTCACTCACCCACACTCCCAGAAGCACTGACACTAATACCAACTTCACTCATCTATGTTCTTGTCACTCATTCAAAGTCCCACCATCGCTCACCCACATGCTCCACACATCCATTACAGACAATCTGTCCTGAGTGTTGGTGTATGGAGTCTACTTTATACTGCATCAATTTCTGTTCTATGGGTATTGATTTGTTCTCCCAAATAATACTGACAACAATATGTTTTATGTCAAGTGCAAGAGCTCTGGCCTGTTGTAATCTATCTGTGGGCTTTTAACCACGTCCACCGCACGCACATCACTATCACTCATTCATGGGCTTGCCTTTCAAAAATCCTTTGTTATCATTGGTAAATGCTTTACGTTTGTCCCGCCTTAGGGCAGTATTTTTACCGCCTTGGCGATCAACCTCTTTACATGGATAATTGCACGTTTGCCATTACCTTTCACTGTGAGCAAACCTTTTTTTTCCTTTTGTGTTTCTCCTTTGCACTCATAGTGGACGTGGTGCTTTGAATCGGCTCACTTATGTCAACTGTTTTACTTTTCATTTTCAATTTAAGTGGCAAGAAAAGTCCAGTTAGGAACTTAGAACGCCAATAGCTCTAACTCGAGCAAGCACGAGACCCATTGCATTGCAAATGCTTGTTTTAACATGTGATTGCTTCGCACTAATAAGTCAGTCAGTCATGCCAGACTTGGAAGCAGTGCTTAATTTGTAAAAAAAGAAAAATAAGTGCCACGGCTCTCATCAGGAGGCCACTACAGCTTGCATCACCCAGTGCGCCGGCCAGAGTTGCCACTGGCCACACCAACACAACTACTAACCATCACACTCCTATTAGTATGGCATATTCTAAGCCCCCAAAGCTATAAGAATGGCGTGGGCAGCAAGTATTCAGTCATTTGTAATGTAGAGTGAATTAATAAATAACTGTTGTTGTGCTCATCTCTAATTGAGACAAGCAGTGCCACCATGTGGCAGACTGTCATAAGTGACAAGTAAGTGCCAGTGCAAAGCAGCGGAAACCACTGGCTCAAATTAAGCACTGCCTGAAAGAATGGCTAAACTTCGAATAATGGCTACAATTCCATAGCGCTGGCATCAATTTTATAAACACGAATGAAGGAAAGCCACCTTCAAAACAGTGTTAGACTTTGAGGGTCACAACTGCTCAACTCATGAAACAATAAATAGCACAACATATGAAGCGCTTCAAGCTAGATAAAATATTCCCCCTATTTAAGTTGTATTATGCAAAATAAGTAAGGAATTTAACAAACTTTGGCAGGGATTAAACCTTATAAAAAGTTGAGATCTCGTTTTCATTTTATATTATTTAGAGTGTAAATGAAGCAGAAGTGTAGGTTCTAGAGGTACTACAGCTCTGTACATAGGGGGATGGATGGTGTAGAATGGAGCAGAAGCAAGCAGCAGGGATTTAGACAAGTGGAAGCTTTAGGATACCTTCAAGCCGTACAACTAAAGCTGGTTCTGGTTGTGATATAAACAGTAGGCAGGTACATGTTGACTGCATGTGATCCCGTCTCCATGGGAAACGAGCTGGGTGCCAAGTGTCCCTTCACTGATATCGCAGTTGTTGTTGCCACCCATATTGACTGTCACACCACAAGTGCCGTGCTTTGATGGCACACAGGTTTCTAAATCTTCTTTTCCATCCAGGCAAGGAGCAGAGAAAGATTGTTATATTGCTGCTTTCTGTGCAGTAGCATTTCTCAACTTGGAAGACATTGGAGTCCCCACCAGCAGTTTGTAAAGCACTAAAAGGACAAAGAGATGCGTAGGAAGAAGTAGTCCATACAAAGTTTTACAGTGTCTCTAACCATGGGCATCAATGGAAGTTACAAGAAGTCTAAAGGGGAAAAGAAGAGTGTCCCAGCGTTGTCTAAACAAACAATATGACTTAGAACAAGAATTTGCAATGCAATACTAACATTTGTGAGAGTTAGAGCTATTGGCGTTGTAAATGACAATGTCTTCTACCTATGTGTTTTGGTGTGGAGTGAAGTGGATGTATGAACAGAGACTCCGCTGCAGCATTGTGTAGAGGAATAAGAATGGGGAATTATCACTGGGAACAGAGACATAGCTGCACCACTGCGTAGAGGACTGAGAATGGAGCAGTTACCGCCGGGAACAGAGAAGCAACTGCAGCACTGTCTAGAGCACTAAGAATGAGGAATTACTGACGGGACCAGAGAAGCAGCTTGCAGAATTGCCTGGAGGTTTTAGAATGAGGAATTACCAACAGGACCAGAGAAGCAGCTAGCAGCACTTACTAGAGAAATAAGAGTGAGGAAAAACCACTGAGACCAGAGAAGCAGCTACCGCACTGTCTAGAGGACTTAGAATGAGGAATAACCACAGGCACCAGAGAAGCAACTGCAGCATTGTCTACAGGACTAAGAATGAGGAATTACCACTGGGACCAGAGAAGCAGCTAGCAGCACCTCTTAGAGGACTAAGAATGATGAATTACCAGGGGGACCAGAGAAGCAGCTGCCGCATTGTCTAGAAGAGCTAGAACAAGGAATTACCACTTGGACCAGAGAAGAAGCTGCAGCATTGGGTACAGGACTAAGAATGAGGAATTACCACTGGGATCAGAGAAGCAGCTAGCAGCATAGCCTAAATGACTTAGAATGGGGAGTTACTGGCGGGACCAGAGAAGCAGCTTGCAGAATTGTCTAGAGGACTCAGAATGAGGAATTACCAACGGGACCCAAGAAGCAGCAAGCAGCACTGCCCATAGGATTAAGAATGAGGACTTACCACTGGGACCAGAGAAGCAGCTGCAGCACTGTCTAGAGGACTTAGAATATGGAATTACCACTGCTACCAGAGAAGCAGCTGCAGCACTGGCTACAGGACTAAAACTGAGGAATTACCACTTGGACCAAAGAAGCAGCTGCAGCACTGTCAAGAGGACTTAGAATGTGGAATTACCACTGCTACCAGAGAAGCAGCTGCAGCACTGGCTACAGGACTAAAACTGAGGAATTATCACTTGGACCAAAGAAGCAGCTGGCAGCACTGTCTAGAGGACTTAGAATGAAGAGTTACTGACGTGACCAGAGATTGATCTTACAGCATTGTCTAGAGGACTCAGAATGAGGAATTACCGATGGGACCAAAGAAGCAGCAAGCAGCACTGCCCATAGGATGAAGAATGAGAATTTACCATTGGGACAAGAGAAGCAGCTGCAACACTGTTTAGAGGACTTAGAATGAAGAGGTACTCACAGGACCAGAGAAGCAGCTGCAGCATTGTCTGAAGGACTAAGAGTGAGGAATTACCACTGGGACCTGAGAAACAGTTGGCAGCACTGTCTAGAGGACTTAAAATGAGGAGTTACTACTGGGACCGGAGAAGCAGCTAGCAGCACTGTTTAGAGGACTTAACATGAGGAATTACCATTGAGACCAGAGAAGCAGCTGCAGCACTGTCTAGAGGACTTTAGAATGTGGAAGACTGAAAGTGGATGAGTGTGTGTCTGCCAGAGGCACAGAGCCAAATCTTTCTAAAACAGCAGTGGAGGGAAAAGTGGTTTGGAAAACATCAATTAAATATACCCAAGTAGAGGCACAAGAACAAACAAATCCCGAAACCTTCAGCGCCTTTCTAAATGTGGTGTTTTCACTGGTGTGGTGTGAACACATTGCTATGGACAACCAAAAGAACACTAAGGCTGCAAAGCCTAGCCAGCACACGCTGAAATAGGAGGAAGGATGAATGTAGTGTGATGGCCAACAAAAATGTTTCTTTAGTGAAATAGCCTGGGAGAGAACTAAGCACACAAAGGAGGGACACTTAGAAAAATGCAGCAATAAAAAAGAAGTGTTTAAGACAAGCACAACAAAGAACGAATGGCAATAGTGGGCGTGGTTAAAGCCCATAGATTGAATACAGCATATCTTGGAGACAACGCATGCGCGCTGCCTAGGCTAGACCTAAAAAGGACATGTAGGGCTTTAAAGGAAAACTGTCACCTTGAACCAGAGCGAAGAAGGGCTTGCGGTATTGATACTCAGCATAGGTACTCAAATAGGAGCTGAAATTACACTCTATTCTTCAAACTGTTTAATAGTATATTTTTGTTCTTTGATAGCTCCAATTTTGTCTAGTAGAAACAGATAAAGGTACTTTCCCCTTAGTTCTTGTGGTACCCTATAGCTGACTATTACATATAACCCTTATTGCAGTGATTAATTTTAAAGTCTGCACCACCTCTTAAAACAAGGAATACCTCTCCTGGGCCCCAGAACTACAGAACTACACAACAAGACACTCAGCCAAACTGCCATAAACATTTCAAAATTCGGGCTACTGGTGTAGAGCCCCATAAATTAGATTTTCATAAAGGGTGCAATATGTTCCATTTAACTTAGTTGAGGATTTCACATTGGGCATCAAACCAAAACTATCCCTCTTCCCAAAACCTCTTCCAGTGCTTCTGTTCTTTGCTTTTGAAGACCACTTTTCTAAAATAACTATCTTATGTAGAAATCTCAGTATCCAACAGTTCCCTTAGCACCTTGTAATAATCCATAAAGTTCAAACAAACATTCCATACTAACCTATTTTTTCTTCTTGTAAGATAATAAAAATACGTCACGAGTCTCTATGATTTGCTAAGACTTATGAGGAGTACAACCATATACTATTTAAAAAAGAATGGTCTTCAATTTTTTCAGAATCTTGGCAAGTGTTTTCAAAGTTCCTTAACAAAGCCAAACATTTCCAACCGGGTAAGATTTGTGAATCTAGACACCACCCCCCTTATTACGAGCATGTGATCAAGAGAAACGATATTCGATTCTGTGATGCTGAGCTTAGGCACCTAGTGCTCTCTAAATTTAGATCTAAAGCAGTCTCCAAATATTCACATTCTATTACATTTCCAATACCCATCCACTGTTAATTTTCCTTTAGGAAAGGGAAGCAACATTGGCTTTTCAGCATTGATTTTTATTCCCAATCTGTGATGGCCTTTGCAGCTGTAATGGAGGAAAGTTGATAACTACACTATCCTCTGTATAAGAGAAAACTGAAGAAATAACCCTTTCCAAAGCTGGGTGGAAATCTATGCCGTCTGGACACTACAACGTGAATGCCTACAATATTTAGATTAAATTTAAAAATGTTCAGAATACCGCCTTGTTTGATGTCCCTCATTATCATTAACCTCTCATGCAGGTGCCCCTCAAGTCTATGGTGATCCCTAAGCCAGTGGGTGCCTGCAGCACCTGCATCAAGGTTAGAAAATCTGCAGTGTGCCAGTTGTTTAATGTTATCCAAAGCTAGAGCCTGTTAATTTTTTCAAGGGTTTCTTCTCTCCAAACCTTTCCCTTTTATACATATATTAAAATCCACCAGGCTTGTTCCAATACCCCAATGCACCCCGTCCATGTGGAAGGTGCACAGCGACAGAGAGTGACACTCAGTAGCGTATACTAGGATTCAAAAAGGAAATCTAGCTTTCCACGCAGCAGGAAGGAATGCAACATAAAGTTTATGGCAACCAAACACCTATGGCGCATTTCAGCCAGACAGCCTGGTGAAATCTGCTTTGTGGAATGGCTATATATGTGATCAAGACTTTTTCCCGACATGCGCCTGTGCTGAATAAGCCATCCTGCATTGAAATACCTCCTTTCAATAGCTTCTATCTTTGGTTTGATTTTGTGGAAAGTTTGCTCTCCTGGCTGCTGTTCCTCCACCTGTGAGGTTTGGATCACCCCTTTTGGGGGGAGCATCTTGTCTTGGGTGGACTATCTATATATGTGTATATATATATATATATATATATATATATATATATATATAGAGAGAGAGAGAGAGAGAGATATTGATATATTACTAAGGTACATATATGTGGAGTTTGGTACAGAAAATTACCTTTCCATATTCTGTGCCTTGTTTTTGTTGTAACAATATTCTGTCTCGTCAATATTCGGGATTGGATATTCTGAGCATACACCATCTACAGTGTATCCTAATACATTTTTGATGTTGTTTCTGCATTTGAATAAAGTTTTTGAACTTTCGCTTTTCTTTTAATTACTTTAGCTAACGGAGACTTACGGTGATGAGGTGCCAAACTTCCTCACATTCCAAAAAGGACTTTCTCCTTCATTATGTCCCCCTTATTGTTGACTGACTACAGCATCTAAATCAGGGGTGTAACTTGGTCAGTAAGATTGGGGGAGTGAGAGCTTCAGATTTTCAAACAATCAGGGTGGCATGTAATGTTAGAATACATTATACGACAAGCATGGTGCATGAGAGGGGCCTAAAGGGCAGTGGAAAGGAAACAGAAAGAGGAAGATTTAAGAAAACTGGCACTGCATTTAATGCAGCACCACTTTTCTTGCGCCCCTTACCACCCTCGTAACGCCACCATGTGTGCGCTATATTAAAGATACGGTGCGCCATGGCAGTAGCTAGGTAACTAGCATCAACATTTTTTACGCTAGTTAAGCACTTTGCAGGATTAGCATCAACAATTTTGACACTAATCCTGCTTTATATTGAGGCCCATTATAAATATTGGTGTGCCGCCTTTTCACACCTGCTCTGTGCAGGTGTTAAAAATGTTGCAAAAAATGGCGCAAAGAAATCTTTTAGATTTCTTTGCTTCATATTTTCTGTCCCTCCTAACGGGGGAACGCCGCCCTTGCATACATTATGCCTGGCGCAGGCATAAAGTGGCACAAGGGGCTACAAAGCAGCGCAATGCATCCATTGCGCCACTTTGTAAATTTGGCGCTGCAAATTTGGCCTCAGGCCACATTATGGTAAAACAAAATTATGCTAATGTGGCGCAAGGCCCTCTTTAATCTGGGCCAATATTTTGTAAAATAACCAACATTTGTTTAGCAAAACAGACATAGAGCGTTTGTGCGTTTTTGTCTGTTTTTTCTTGTAAAAATTCTTGGTGAAATCCAACAGACACCATACACGAGTGAAAGCCCCTGTACACAAGTATTTATGAGAAAATACATTTATTGGGGTGGGGGTGTAATACCCCAAATACTCTCCCTGTAGAAATGCCCTTGCTCCAAATGCACACTGGTTGTGGGGGAAAAGTGCAGAGGAAAGTAGAAAACCACTACCAAGCCCTTGCTAAACCCAACTATAAGGGGTGGCAGCTGGGCCTTTTTTTTTTTTATAAAAATGTCTTTCAGTGAACCACACTGGTACAGCAATTACCAAACATGCTCATCTGAGACATTGTTCCAGCTTTAGTGTTAATCGCCCAGGTCTGTGATTATTAGCTGTGGAAACCAGCCTACGACTTTTCATGTAAATGACTGAGCCAGATGCAAACGAGGAAGGACAAACATGTAAATGGGGACTTAAATACCTTCCTGCGAGGCGGTGAAGTGTTTACTCTTTTCACTGAGAGGAAATGCTTTTCGGTCATGGAACAAAGCCCCAATC
Organism: Pleurodeles waltl; assembly: GCF_031143425.1. Taxonomy (NCBI): domain Eukaryota; kingdom Metazoa; phylum Chordata; class Amphibia; order Caudata; family Salamandridae; genus Pleurodeles; species Pleurodeles waltl. Next base: position 1,006,060,908 of record NC_090449.1, on the reverse strand, counting down.
CTAAAACAGCAATTGCTCGGTCTTAAACAATAAAAACGCCAATTTTAAGTCACGATTTTACAGAGCAAAATAGTTTGACTTTGGAGGTAGAAATGTAGAGTAAAGACGGACACCCTTTGTTTGCCAAGGGATGTATTACCAGTAGTTCCTGAGAGGGTATCTTGTGCCCCTCTTCTCATCATTGTGCCCTAAAATATAAAGCATTTGCAATGCAATGGGTCTCGCGTTTGCTCGAGTTCGAGCTATTGGCATTGTAAATTCATAACTGGACTTTTCTTGCCACATAAATAGAATATGAAAAAACAGTTGACATAAGCGAGCCGATTTAAAGCGCTATGGCTGCCATGAGCGTGAAGGAGAAACATAAAAGAAAAAACAAGCTCGCTCGCAGTCAAACGTATCGGCAAATGAGCAATTATCCATGTAACAGGGTCGGTGTCTAAGGTGGTAACAAAACTGCCCCGAGGAAGGACAAACATAAAGCATTTACCAATGATAACAAAAGATTTTTGAAAGGCAAGCTCCCGAACGAGTGAAAGTGATGGGCGTGCGGTGGACGTGGTTAAAAGCCCACAAGACTTACAACAAGTCAAAGCGGTTGCACGTTGACCTAAAAATCCCAGCTTCTCCATTAACCTATTTGCAATTGTGACATGGACTTCAGACAGCTGTTTCAGACCTCCTTGGCCCTCAAAAAGCCACACGAATTGGTGCGGGGGTACTAGGCAAAAGGTTGGCTTCATCTTGAGCCGAGCTGGTTTTGGAGATGGTGAAACTGCACATCATGCGGGCCACCCAATGGGTTGGTGAATATTGAACTCAGGTCGTTGCTGAAGATCGAATGCTCTCCTTCTTCAGAAAGCACTGTTATCTGCATAATGCTTCTTTGGGCAGAGCCTGGCACCCCCACTGGGCTCACTTGTGGCACACCCTGGGGGGCCTGACCCCCATTTGAAGACCCCTGGCATAGAGGGTATTGGGATGGAATATTTGGTTCCGGATGAGGTTGAAGGCCATGTTTTGTGTTCAAACTCAAATCCAACTCTACATGTCTGCAGCCAATGGGCAGTAGTCTGTGGTGGTAGGAACGCTGCCACAAAGCATGACCGAAGGCCATGCCCTGCCCTAAGCCCCTGTGGTGCACAGCAGGGGGAGGACACTAGGCAGGGGATGAGGCCAAATGTCACTTGGGCCATGAGCAGTGGGCCTTTGTGGATGTGGTACTCGTATAAAATCTAGTGGCCAGGGTCTGTTATCAAAATGGGAGCAAAACAATCCATTTGAAACAAGCTTTGACAAATTCAATAGGTCTGCCCTTGGCAAGCTAGTGCAGTATTCATTTTAATCTGTTTTTTTATTGTAAGCCTATGTCTCAAAAATGAAAATAGAAAGAATGCCATTACCTAGACAAGGCATCCTTTGCTTGCAATGAACATTATATGAAAAAAAAACATTCACTGCTGTGACTATTTTACTGCTTATGTTGTTTAACCAAAAACAGTTGTATTTGCACCATGCATTTTATGATTACTATTTTTATACACGCAGCTACAATGCCACAATGTCACTTTATTGCTTTATGATAGCAACTATAAACAAGAGATGGTAAATAAATAATCATCCAGCCGGGCACATGAAGTTCAGGCAAAATAAACACCTCGTTTTTAAAGGTAATATAAACAATAAATACTATTAAAAAGCACATGTTGGATTCGATGTGTCGAAGAAGAGAAAGGAGACATTTTTAGATGATGCAGACAATGTGCACAGGCTTTTGTACAACTACTGGGAGGTAGGGGGGCCACATTACCCCCTGCTGTAAGCTGTTGGGTGGAAGCAAGATAATAATGACAGTAAATGGGAGACGCCCTGTGGTCAAAACACCTCTATGTATGGGTAATGGGCATGGTTTGGTTGGGGAAAAAAAGCCAGAACTAGAAAGGAGACTGGAAATAAATCACCATTTAACTGGGCACATGAAGTGCAGGCAAACTAAACAGCCACTCTGTAAAAATAATTTACAAAAATAAAATTATAAAACAGTATGCTGTGGTGGGTGAAAGCAAAATGTTAATGACAACTCAACAGACTAAAGGACGAATCCTGCTGACCTAAAGACCGTTTATGTATGTATTATGTATGAATGTAGTGAGCTGATGAGACAAATAAAGCTGTGTCAAACGCCAGACCTAAACTTTTAAAGAGTAGCTAGGTTTATTGCTTATATGTTAAAATACCATATTATATAAAAACGCGAACATTCCCATAAACATCACCAACTGAATGGACGTTAGAATACAAATTTGGTAATGAAATTATGTAAGTTGCACTTTGTCATTTTTGGACACTTGATTTATCTTTGTTCTTTCACTGAGGTTGAATTGTGTTTTGGACCAGGGGCTGGTTTCTGGTGGGACCAGGGAAGTGTGGGACATTTAATCACCCTCCTATTCTGATATTTACTAGTCAGGCGGCTGACCCTAGTTGTGGCAGTAGCTTTAGTAGAAGTTCACCCAACAGTCTAGTTGTCCCTTGACTGCACAAGCAGGTGCAAGGTAAAAGGGGGGGGGGGTATTTAATCAGATTCCTTGCATGACCTCTTGGAGCCTGTCCACAGGTGGGGCACTAAAGGCAAGCCCATTTGCGCCTGTCTGCACCGCGGCCTCATCAAGAAACTCTGGGCCTTTTACTTCCAACAGGAGAACATATTCCAAAGATGTTCTCCGCAGCAGTCACCTTGGACAGACATCCTTATGATTTGATGGGGCAGGCGGATAGTACAATGATAGGTCACATGCAGTTCCGGGCAGCACTTCTGAATCTAAGGTCCTTGATCATATACATTCCTTCTACCTCAACATTTTGAGCTATTTTGGCTATTTTTTTAAAAGGTGCCGTGGCTTGGCACAAGACGCTGTTGCTTTAGCTATTCTGGCAATTAGATGATCTGATCTGTTTTATTGGGATTTGTTCCAGGAATTTTAAATGCAAGCCGTATTTGTGCATATGTTTTGTTTTAATATAATGTATTGTTTTTTTATTCTTTTATAATCTATATTTATATGATTAAATAAAGAGTTATTGATAATGACCTCATAATACATAACATAATTAAACTTTAACATATTTTTTTTATAACTGTAACCAAGATCAGGGATTCTTTCTTTACCATATACCACTTTAACTGTACCTCACAAGTACAAAACCCTGCACGTTGACCAAGCTGATAAAACGGAGGTGTGTGTGCGGATGGTGGGTGTGGCTGAAAAGCAGAGGATTAAGGCTACCACACTCTGCAATATCCTGAAGTTGGAATACTTGCCCGTTTCTATCTCTCCACATAGGATATTTTCATTCTCCAGCATCTTGGTGTACCACCCTCCTGGTGGGGCGCCTGGCGCTGGTACAGTTTTCTCTATTAACACTACCCCTCTGGTTCTAAATGCTGCTAGGTTCCTAGCCTTGGAAAACTTTCACTTTTGGGAAGATTCACCTTCTCTGCCAGCCACTAAAGATATGCAATCTTCATGAGCCACATTGGGCTTAACCCAACTGGTTAATGAGTCCACTACACAGGACACAGTTCAGATCTATTACTGTCAGTGCTTAATTTGAGCAGGTGGTTTCTGGTTTTCAGCACCAGCACTTATTTGTAAATACTGATAATTATGACGGTCAGCCACACGGTGGCACTGTTTGTCTAATTCAATATACATAAAAAATGACTAATACCTGTAGCCAAAGCCATTCTTATAGCTCTGAAGACATGGACTAGTCAGAACTGTCACACATGTACGAGTGTGGTGTGACGTTTAGTAGTTGTGTTGTTACTGTAATTGGCAGAGCTGACAGCGGCAGTGGGAGTGCAAGCAGAAGTGGCCTCTTGATGAGGGCCCTAGCACATTTTTTTTTTTTTTTTTTTTACAAATTAAGCACTGATTATTGTTTCTGTTGTTTCTGATGGTTTTGTGACTGACCTGTCCAACCTTTCAGTAACTTCCAAACCACATTGTGTTGGCTTTTTTCCATTCCTCTACTATAATAGCTAACTCTACCCTTGATGACACTCAAGCATAAATTTGCCATATAGAGCTTGGAGTACATGAGTGAATTGCTTGATGCATCCCCTTGTGCTCCTCAGGACGATGTGCACACTAACGCTGCAAACTCTAGTTCCTGGATTCCCTCAGCTCTTGACTCCATTGCTCCTTTACAACCAGGCCTTTCATATCGGAAGTACTGTTTGCCACTTGGAACACACCTGCATTAGTTGCTTCTAAACGTCCCTATGAATGCCTCAAAAGGTTATGGCACAGTGCAGCCAAAGTAGAATACTCAGTTGCACCCAAAGATTATAACAAGGAACTTAGGTTGGCATGTTTCAAACACTGTGCCACATCAGTTGCTTACTAGTAATAGTGCACCTCAAGAAATGTCCAAAATGGTTAAAGAATTCCCAACCCAACCAGACCGAAACAGGCTGTTGCGCCTACTCTGGAACTCTGAACACAACTCTTTCCACTTCTCAGGGACAAAATCATCAGTATTTTCCCAATCTTTTCTTACACATGACAATGTGACCTCCTCTTATGAAGCACTGACAGCACACACCCTTCGCCTCACTACCACTACATCTGTCGCCGTACAGTCCTTATTGGAATTTCAACCCCATTTCGATTGAGCAGACCCTAAGTTGATGAAAGCTATTAAGGTACTGATTTAGATCTTGGCAGATGAGTTAAACCATCACAACGGTAACGGATATCCCATCTGCCAAAATATAAATCCAGTTATATCCTATGGGATTTATAATTCAGCTGACGGTATATCTGTCACCGTTTTACAGAGTAACTCGTCCGGCGAAATCTAAATCATCCCCAAAATCAGGTTTGCCAGACAACACATTTGCGGCATGCACTATATATATGGTACTCACTTTCATATCTCTAGCTCCCTGCGATTTGGTGGATTCATCTCTCAATAGTAGCCCTACCCTCTTGAATGGAGGAACGTATGTGTTGTGCCTCTCCTTAAAAAGTCCTTTTTGGACCCTTTGGTTCTAAGCAACTATCATCCAATTTCCCTGCTATATTTCAATGCCAAACTTGTGGAGAAATATAAACATCCTGATGTCCAAGTGTATTGTGGGCAATTCCCTGCTTGACAGGGTTTCAAGCACTGCATGACACAGAAGCAGCAATGGTTTCTGTGCAAAGTGAGCTACTGATGGTCCTTAATTCACATTCTGATTAAGGCCCGCCTTCTGCCTTGCACCCCCCTAATGTGTTGAGACATCATTCACTGGATATCCCTTTGACACCGAGGGCCTGGTCAACAAAGGTAAACGTACCTTTTTGTGTAAATTTACAACTGTTTGATGTTCACAAAGGTATTTTACTAGTATTTTGTTGGACTTCGCACATAAAAAACAGGACTGTCCTTATCTTTTTATGTTCAGAGACTGCAGTCGTAAAGATGCCACTAGTAAAATACCTTTGTGGATAGCAAACAATTCTAAACTTACACAAAAGTGTATGTTTCCTTTTGCGAATCAGGCCCCTTGTGCGAAAATGGAAGTCTGAGCCCGCAGTTATGATCGGAGGTGATCTCCAGCACCGACTATCAGTGTCCTGCGTCCACACATGGTTTCTAAGAGTGTAATGTCGCGCCCAGTGACGTGAACTGGAGCCCGGGCATTACCATCTAAAACTGTCAGAAAGGGGGGTTTTCACCCTTTTGGCCCGTTTCCCCCTTTCCTACCACGGACTGTGGGTGGAGCCAGGAGGTGACGTGGAGAAGGGATAAATACAGTTGGGCGAGCAGGCGGGCTAAGAAAGTGTAGTGAACGGCACGGAGAAAGCCCTGCTCGCAGCCCGTAGCAACAGCACATGGCCTCTGAATTTTCTTTCAGCACGGCGCGCGCAGCAGGCCTTGGGGCTTTATAGCGACCCCACACAAGAGGAAGTGGGTTTGAAGAAGCTAGTTTTTTTTTTTTGCTAGGGTGATGTCCTAAAATTAAATAATTGTCATATGTCTTCTGTCATTTATAAAAATGCTTCCATCACTAATTAAAATATCTTGTTTCACGGCAAATTCATAACCCAATACACAACTAAACCACTTAATCTGTAGTTAACTGAAACTGATCTCAGTGGTTAGTGTGCACAAAACTCTTGAAAAAATAAAATGGCTTATAGTCTTTTTAAAGCCTCTTTAATGCCTGATGCGAAGCTGTTACTATTTATGGTTTTATAAAGTCACCTGGTGAACCCTGGTTTGTATTAACACAAGGGTGAAATGGGTGATGTAGTCACATTGTGAAACAAATTATCCTGTGACTCGGGGGACTCGGGTTACTTACTAAGTCATTCATAAAAGGCAGGCCAGGCTCTGGGTGAGATATTATCACAGGGAAGCTAAAAATAACTCCGGAAATGTGATTAGCTTCCATCAAAGCCACGCTGCTCAGGTCTCGCATGTCTGGCTGGGTATTGATCATGAAAACTGATGGCAAAGTCGGAGGCCCGCTCTTGCATTGGGGGAGAGTTCCAAGGTTGCCCGATCTAATGGAAACAGATGAGATTTCAGGACAAGACAGTCATCGTAAGAGGTGGGGGTGGAAAGGGGTCCCCGGCATGTCAGGTGTGCCCAGAAATCTTAAGATTTGACTGTTATGGTCGACTTCGAGGGGGAGAATAGCGCAGCTCCATATGAAGAGTCAGGCATGAGACACATGGGGGAGGGATAAATGCCAGTGGTGCCTTGTTTGTTTTGTCAGACATTTTTAGGTTGAGCGCACAAGCACTTTGACCTCTTATGGGCTTTTAACCACACCCGCCGCACGGTCACTTTCACCCGTTCGTAGGCTTTAATAAAACCTTGATGTCACTGGTACATGCTTTACGTTTGTCCCTGCTTGGGGCAGTTTTGTTACCGCAGTGCAGACAGACCCTGTTGCATGGATAATTGCACAATTGATGATATACTTCAGCATGGGCAAACTGTTTTTTTCTTGTATTTCTCCCCTTCATGCTCCATGGCAGCCATGGCCCTCACAGCGCTCACAACGCAAACAGAGCACAAACTCCATTGGGAGTATTGGAGCGCTGGTTCACACTGTTACCTAATCAGAGCCATTTCTTTTGGCTTGCCCCGTCACGTTCCATAGCTTTCTCCAAAACACTTATAATTGATAAATGCTTTACCAAAAAATGCAGAAATCTGCGAGGCGGATCTCCTGGCACAGTGGGAGAGCTGATACTACAATATTTACTGCACTCGGGAAAACTCAAACTATAATGCTTTGCAAGCATTCTTTTTCATAACATGTTTGCCCGTAACTCAGCCTGTGGTGGTCCTAGGACAATGGGACTACCATCAAAGCCTTCAGCACAACCTGCTCATTCTCTGTATGCCATCTTCTGAGTCCCCACACTAGGCTAGTGGGGGCCCTAAAATAATAACCCCTCCCACCATTCAGTCCCTTTTCAAGCTCTTTTATGGTTGGAACTTTCATTTTACAGCTTGGGGTAGTTTGCGTTCTATGTGCCTTAGTATTGTAATAGACCTGAAAATGTGTAAGGCACTATGCTCTCTACAGGCTAAATATATTGTTGTACTAAGTTACTTCGTGCCATTCTATTCTCACGTGGTTATGCCCTCTAGGCTCATTATATGGCTACAGGACCATATAACTCAGCCTGTGGTGGTCCTATGGCAATGGGACCACCTTCAAAACATTCACCACATCCCGCTCTGTCTAAATCATCTTGGTTAGTGGGGACCCCAAAATAATAACCCCTTCCCCCATTCAGTGTTTTTTTAATCTCTCTCATGCCTGGAACTTTTGTTTTACAGCTGACTGAAAAAGTGTAATGCACTATGTCCTCTAGCGGCTAAATATACGGTTACTCTTCAATACTTTGTCATTTTCTTTTCATGTGGTTATACCCTCTAGGTAATAATTATATAGTAACATGATCATGTTTCTTAAAAATGCTATTTTCATTGTGGTGTCCTCTAGGGGCTGTTCTAAGCATTACACTCTAATGCCAAACATTTATTATAATAAAGGTTTTTATTTGGGTTTATATGATAAATGTATACATTTTTATTAACCTTTCCTTATTGCAATTATGACCATGATTCAGACCAATTTAACATCCTTATTAAAGTATGACTGTTTGAACACTCTTGATATGTTTGGGTGGCCCTTCTAGTGTATTTCTCTTGTTACTCCTCCGTGGCTGTCTTGTTTTGGAAATTGTGTTAGCGAGCCAGCAACCCTGATGGTGTGGTGGTGAAAATGGTATTCTATTGGATTTAGCATGGCAGATTTAAATTAGGATGATAAATGGCAACATTTTCATTTTTGGTTGCAGATAGAGGAAGAAGGTAAATTGAAGTGCTTTAATTATATGCAAGGGCACTGGAATTATGTGTCAGGAAAATACCAAATAATGAGGGTGGGTTGACCAATTTATGTGGTACAAAAAAGTCCAGGTATGAATTTACAATGCCACTAGCTCTAACTCAAGCAAATTGCGAGACCCATTGCATTGCTAATGCTTGTTTACTTTACTAACAAATTCCCACAGAAGGAGAGTATTTCAATACAATAAATAAACAGTGGCCCTGACGTGAGGGAGTTTTCTCCTTGTGCCTCTGTAAGATTGTCAGTGGTCCCTGCCCCAGTTCCCCATGTACTGTCCAGAAGGCCCTGGCAGGAAACTCCGTACTGGAAGCCCTGCCCTCTAAAGAGTGGAACTACCTCCTGTGTGTCCTGGGGGCCCTGAAATGGATGGAGAACTGCAACTTTAGTAGGACTGGAGCACTACCAATTTATGGTTGTTCTTCCATCCCATCAAAATGTAACTGAGGCCATTCTTCAGTTTATGTTATTTTACCATTCAAAGGCCACTGGAAATCTGCCACCCTGCATCTACAGCATTGTTTACATATTTATATATAGAGAGAGTTGCCACACAGTCCACCTACTGCTGCAAAATTCACAGTTCTAAACAAACAAATATTATCTAGCTCAAACCAGCCCAAATTTACAAAATATATTGCGGGACATGGTGCAGCGCAATGGAAGACCCCATGCACAGGTTAACTGGTCACCTTTGTGTTACTGATTGCTGTATTCAGTTGTTAAACTGGTACTAATGAGGTAAATGATTTGCTCAGACAGTATTCGTGTGAATGAAAGTGACAAAGTAGTGAAATAATACTGCTAAAGAATGTGCTGCATTTCGCTGCATAATTTGCCTTTTCTTGCCAAACAATTTAGTCAACACTGATACATGATTTATTCCTTTACTATTGCGTAATTCAGCGACTCTTTCTATAAGAGGAAATGAGCTCTAATGACATTCATATCACGGTTGTGATTGGCATTTGGAATGCTGTGATTTTTTTTTAATCTTTCACCCATACTGTCGGTTTTTGTAATTTGTATGTTTACTAGTTAATAAATGTTTATTTTATTTCTAAAACTTTAGTCTTGTCAGTCATCTCTTAATTGTATCACTACTTGAAGTTTTGTTTAATTTCCTCACCACCCCTGAAAAGTCTTTGAGCCTAGCCACGCTGCCAGAAGCAGAATTAGAATATTAAACCCTGTGGAAGCTCCTAAGCAGTCGAAATTTTCGAAGGCCCCTTCGCAAATTATCGAATACGTTTTTAATTTTAACAACCAACTATTTTACTAAACCAATTTTATTGCACAAAACTAAACATTACACATACCTAATGCACCGCTTTTTTTTTTTTACAAACTGACAGCGGACAGAAGATGAGCTTTTAAGAGACAAACTGTTATGTCAATCTGATGTCTATGCTTTATGTACTTTAAGTTGTTAATGGGTACATTCCATTAATATAGTATTTTCTCTATAGAGTCTTTAATGTAAAGTTTTCGTTTCTTTGAGCTGATTCATTTTTTTTCTATCTTTTCAAAACAATTTAAGAAAGCTCGATTGTAATTTTCTTTCAAGAAAATATCAATATTATTTTTATCTGTTGTCGCGGGGCCCATAGGCCGGTGCTTACTTTGCTTATTTGGTAATCCGGCACTGTGCATTACACTTGACAGATATGTTGGATCTGTGACTGGTTAAGCATCTCTGTACTCTTCGGCCAGCCAAGTGGTGCTAGTGCAATGTCATCTACATTTATAAAGTGTGCGAAGCATTCAGCAACTATTGATCAAAAGTCAGGTCTCCAGAGCTTTTTGAAGTTGCAAGTGGTTAGGGACTGTTCGTCGAATATGGATTGGGAGGGAGTTTCAAGCTTCACATGTTTGGTAAGCAAATGCTCTAGCTCCTCGAAGTGCTTTTTCAAAAACAATTTGGTACCATTAGGAGTTAAGAGCTGGCCAAGAAAAGCATATGGTTGAAAAAAGGTCAAAACCAATATAAAAAGGGAAATGGACACACAGATTTTTTTTCTCCAAGGCCCATACTACACCCAAACTAGAATGCCCTTGGCCACTATCTAGTCCGCACCTACTTTCCTTAGCATTTATAGGGGTCATAGAACAACAAGGAATCTCCCTATCTCTATACTCAATTTTTCTGGAAATTCTAGTGGTGTTTAAGACCCAAACCTGCATATCCTGTTATTAAATACAAATTCATTATTTCTTCTTCATTCATGTTGGTGTGTTTGTTCGCAATGTTCATTCACCTGTCTTTTGAAAGAAAAAAACATGAATTAAATGGCATTCATGTTGGTTGTTTAATTTGTGTTTGATACAGAAAGTTGAGGTTACTGTATCTCAAATGTAAAGAGAAAGGACAGCGCAACAGTCATTTCTTTGCATGCGCTACAGTGAGTTGGACCACTGTCAGGGTCAGCATCACTAAGAAGCCAATTTACAGTGATGGAGAGAACAGCACCACCAATCAAAAACTCATCTGAGTAGACACCTACCTATTTGGGTACTAGGTTTTTTTTGTCTGGGACGGAGAAAGAACATCCAAGGGCCATATCCATCGAATCCCGCACCACCTGAGTAAGCCTTGGACTTAGTGACCCCAAAACTCTGAGAGTCCAGTGCCAAAGGGGTCTGCTTGGTGATCAGTTTTGGATCCAGTAGTAGGGTTAAGAACATTGGCACCAGAAGTGAACCTGAGTTCAGTAATCCCTGACTGTCCAGGGGCTCATGGAAAAGTTACAGAACCCATCATATGACTTATGACGAAGAAAGTATGTTTGCTAAAAGTGGGCTCTAAGCCATTTCACACAGCAGAAGGCACATGGGAAGTTCTATGATGACCTTCCTTAAACTTTCATCTAGCTGATTGGACTCTTGGAGGCACACAGGTTTGACTAGTGGCTACTAGAGTGTTCATGTAATGTCAGAAGCCACAATATATGATGTTTGTGGTCACCTAAGCCAAACTCTTCTAGTCAAAGTGGTCCCCCAAAAAGCACCATACGGAATGTTCATGGAGTGGTACTGTATTCCAAGATACAACCCTGAACAACACCAAAGGACACAGGGAAGAAAGACAGTAGCCACCCAATAGGAAGTACAGCTCCTTTATCCTCACCTGTATTTTGGGGCCAGTACCCTCCCCTGGTGCTCACGGGATGCATTCCGTAGATGATGTCAAGCGGAACCTGGGGCCTGTTTCCCATTGAGTGCATTTCCTATGTTTGTGCAGTCCAGACGTGCGCGTGTTTTGTACTTAATTCTTGCTTAGAGTATTTCTACAATTCACTGCTTCCTGTGGAAGCTTGCAAAGCATCAGTCCGTGGTCCCCTGTGTCTTGGGCCTACTGTGCTGTATTTTGATTTAATGAAAACATTTCATGTTCCAGAAAGCTTCCCCAGCATCCCACAATGTACGTATTCTACATAGCAGCCTAGTGGAAGGGAACCCAGAGGCTTTACGTATGTTGAGGTTGAACTCCAAAACAACCTGGTCTGAGTCATATATCTCCCAAAGACTGCTTAGGGGCCTCCACAGGGTTTAATCTGGTGCTGGTAATGCAAGAACAAAGAGGAGAACAGACAACTATGCACCCTACTGTACAAGTAGGCCCAAAGATGATAGAACAGACATTATAGCCTTTTTATTTGTGTCTCGATGGATCCTGCAGTCACTGAAATAATAGAACTGAACTCATTCTAACGCATCCATGAACCAACCTCCATTGGGTTATACACTGTAAACCTTACAGCGCCGAGTGAACGACCCTGCAGCATCAAGACATTGACGCTGCGCATGTGAGTCATAGCAAGTCCAGAGCCGGCATAATTAAACTGTCTGATGCTGCACAGAACTCATGGCGGACCTCCATGCACCACTAATCAGAGCAGTGCCTCAGCATCACGGATGAATGCACCTGTGAATGCACTGTCTACTTGATTTTGCACATTTGATGTAGTAAACACACATTTTCCAGATTGCATGCACGTGCGCGCTCCTGCCCGCTCCCACCCACTTAGCATGATGTAGTGTAGCCATTGGAGTTATTCTCAATTATCATGCATGAGTATCCAAGCTTCTCACTGATACCTCAGGTAGCATTATAGTTTGTGGTGCCCAATAGTCTTCAAACCAATTTTGCATTTAATTAAGAGAACAAAAATCTCAACTATGATAAAATGGCTCACACCAAGCAATATTTAATAGAGTTTTAAGCTAGATGCCATGCCAGCCTTCCTCGTCTGCACATGTGGGTGTTTCTAGCCCCCAAAGGCCCTATGAGTGAAGTCACCTGATCAGTCCAGATGCCAAAATTATCTTTTCACAAATATCTTTAGAACACTTTTGTGGGATGTAGGGTTACGTGGCACTAGCTCTGTAACCACAAGACTCACACTCTATTCCATCTTTATATGGCAGGTACTTGATTTCCTGTTATAAATTATTGTAAATGGCAGCACATAGAAGCAGGGAAACATCAACCTTAACCATTGGTTGGTCATGTGCACCTCTAACGTGAATATGCAACTCTCGACTCAACGCATTCTTGTGTTTGAAGAGGTTACAAGCAAATGTTTCTACCAAGTGGCCAGCGCCATTGACAAGTGAACACCTTGCATGGGGACCACATCACAAACTCATAATAGGAAGCAAGCACCTCCCTGGCTTGGTCACTTAGCGTGCGGCAGAGGTAAACATTCTGAGAAGGGATGTGGTTTGGTGGTGTATCTTCATGCTAGCCGCCTACACTTTCTAGAGACCCAGCCCGTGCAGCGCTGAGCTATATTTAGAGACCGGTACACCACAGCAAACAACTGTAACACTCAAAGCAGAGCGTGAAGTGAGGTAAGCCTGGGCCCAATGTGTATACCTCCTCTGCATCAGGTTCACAAGAGAAACAAGCATTTGCAATGCAATGGGTCTTGCGTTTGCTCGAGTTAGAGCTATTATCATTGTAATTTCCTAACTGGAGTTTTCTTACCACATAAATTGAAAATGAAAAGTAAAGCAGTTGACATAAGCAAGCCAATTCTAAGCGCCACGGCCGCCATGAGAGTGAGCGCGAAGGAGAGACACAAAAGGAAAAAAAAGTTCACTCGCAGTCAAACGTATCAGCAAACGTGCAATTATCCATGTAACAGGGTTGATGGCCAAGGTGGTAACAAAACTGCCCCAAGGAGAGAGAAACATAAAGTATTTACCAATTATAACAATGAATGTTTGAAAGACAAGCCCATGAACGAGTGATAGTGATGGGCGTGCAGTGGACGTAGTTAAACGCCCACAGATAGATTACAACACGTTAGAGCGCTTGCGTGCTTGACCTAAAAACGGCCCAGTGGAAGAAGCCAGTGGGGTGGAAACCGAGTAAGGCTGTATGTGGTCATCCGCTCAGAAACTGAGTGACCTCCTTTCTTATCAGAGCCTTGCAGCTTTTGTAAGTCAAGTTAATTTAATCTTTCAAATTAAGCTTTTATCACCAGAGAGCATTCTGTTTAAAGGACTGAGTAAGATGAAAGGCTAGTGTGCAGGTTTCACGGCTGCCACCAGCTATGGAAATAGATAAAGGACTACAATGACTGCCTAAAAGTCATGGGTGAAAATAATAGAGGAAAGCCTAGAACACTAGAATGCTGCTTCTTGACTCAGATACCCCAGGTGGTGCTAGTATTGTCTGTAGCAGGTGACTATTGCATTGCACACAATGCACTAGACTTGATACTTTGTAGGTGAATGTCTACATAACTCCTAGCCCCTTGCAGTTCTTAAACCACAAAAAGTAACAATATTCACAATGAAACCCACACACATTAGCTTAAGCATTACCGTTCACAAACGTTCATAGTGCCTCCATTCTAGTCAGCGTGATCTGGGAAACCCTCCATGTGAAGATGAGACTGGTGAAATGACAAGTACACAGTAGGCTCAGTACCATACTCTAGAAATGTATTTAAATAAACCCCTGTGGAAACAAAATGAGACAACTACCGATTGGCCATCCCACATAGAAATCAGGACACACACATACACACATCCACAAACACAAACTATCTCTGTTTCTCACTCTCTCTCTCAGGGATAATCACTCTACCCACTTCTCAAACACAGGTCTTCATGTTTGATAACACTCACAGAGGGTTGCTTCTGGCCAGCATGGGCAATCCTGACTCTAAGGGTGAGTGGGTTCTAGGCTACCTAACTTCTTTTAAGGCCACACACCCGATACAGATGAATTTGTTAAACTCTACCAGTGTTGTGTGGTACTGCTGCCCCTGGATCCCCATAGTGCGTGCCAGCATCCACAGTATCAACTGAATAAGCGTCTCTTGCATAACAACGTTGTGGGAACACCGAGGCAAACTAAGAGTTAAGCTTAAGGTGCATGACTGACATCACGTGAGCCATTGGTCATAGTAATAGAAGACAGACTTAAATAAAAGAGTATTTCATAATAGCTACTCTTAAGCTGCAACGGCCATCAGGTTACCACCTATTCTGATTTTCCATTAACACTGCCGCATTCATAAGCCTTGCCCTTAAATTTGGTAAATCTCAACCCACAGACTTAATGGAATTTTAGACTTGACTATCAGAATGTTCACATTCACCACAAAATTTCCTCAAATGTCAATGCTAGGATTGCCACATGTAATGCGATAAGGCCCATAGAAATAGGACTGGTGCAGGCTTGGCATTATTAAGGAGCCCTGTTTGAAGAAGATATGGCCTAGTGGCTTGTGCTGCTGACTTTGGAATGGGAGCACCAACCTTGAATCCTTCAACATCCCATGATCCCAGGCAAATCACTTAATTTCTCTCTGAATAAAAAAAAAGAATGTGTAACTGGTTCTGTTGTACAGTGCTCTAATTCCATCATCATGGCCAAGTTTGTTTAAACTTCAAAAAACAAAAGGAAAGAAATCCAAGGACATGTATTCATTGTATTATTATTATTAATGGTGGCACAGCCTGCCTGAATAGGGAAGTACATTTCTACCATCCGTCATGCTCCCTGCACTCTGCAAAGTTCGCTCTAGATTGTGAGGCCGATGCTTTCCTTCTCTGGGCTCTAAGAACTGGACTCTGATTATTCTCTGATCAAGTCCCTTGTTTGGCCCTCTTTGAGAAAAAACTGTCTTTTTAGCGTCTTTTTGTTCTGTAAGCGATCCCCTCTCTCCATAGCACCAAGATACCCATTTAGAGGTAACAACCCTGCTACACAAATCCAAGGAACAGTGCTTAAAATGGGCCAATAGTCACAGGTACTGAGTAACGGCAGATCTGATTTTTTTCATGATGAGTTCTGGAACTTCTCCAGGACTGAGGCGAGTACTGGTACTCACGAGGGCATGTTGGGTTTTGGGTAAAATGGTCATGTCAGCATGCATGGCGTGTCTACTATAACGCACGCTTTCATGACCATTTTCCCGTGAGAAGCTACTACATTCAACATGGCTCATGGCGTCACCCTAGATGCTGCAGTGTGGCTGGAAGGAAGGGAATCCCTTCCAAGGGAGTGGTTCCCAATGTCCGCTCCCGTCTTTGTTTGTCACTGCATCTGTGAGCACGCATGCCACCACCAAATAAAGAGGATCCTACAAAGGCTTGGCTTTAGGGCGGTGCGGGTGGTGCGGCCGCACCGGGTGCTGACCTGGATTGGGTGCGCTGACCTCAGCGAGCACTGTGTTTAGCAATAACTTACGAAACTTGCGATTTAAAAGCACCCGCTGAAAAGTTCCTTGTGCATCCAGCCTTCCGGAAACATTTAAAATGTCAAGATACCTCTTGTGATTATTGTTCTTGCTAGAGCGAGAGATGGGAGTTTTGTCTAGCAGCTCTGACTTCCCATAAAGTAGCGCAGATGGTTAACATGTCTGCTGCGAAGAACAGATCTGTATTTTATGTGGACAGCGGAGTGGATTAGTAAGGCCAGCATTTACAAGTACTTTAAAACAAATGAATGTATGTGAAAAGGTGGCTATGGAGAGATGGGGGCACATTTGCAGGTGATAGTGAGTGAATCAGAGGAGGTGGTCATGGGGTGGGGGCACCAAAAAAAAACTGTTGCACAGGGTGCCACCAGCGCTAAAGCCAGCCCTGATCATACCTATGCAGCCAAGCCCAGTGAGCGGCATTGAAAAGGATCATCTTTCTGCCCTTCAGTAGCCAGATCGAGGAGGCTTTCTAGGGTGAAAATAATTTTAAAGCCAAAAACAGGAATATTTCACAAAAATAGAAGAACTGCAATTTTACTTCAACCTAGTGCACAGAATAACAGCGCTCATGTGCACAGAATTACAAGAAGCACTAAGAACATACATAAAATGCCATTTTTAAAGCCTGTATAATGCCTGTTAATAAAACTGTTTTCTGATAACACCTGCTAACTATCATTTATTTGGAAAAGAAAAAAATCACCTTCCACACTTCAGGTGACCTCTAAAAACCAGGACATGAGCTAAATTTCCCAAAATCTGCTGGGACAGCTGGTGAAAAACTGGGACTGTGGCAAACCAAGAACCCCTAGTCACCCTACTTTAGGGCGGTGTGACCCTGGTCACCTCTCCAGGCCCTGACCTCGGGGGGAAGGGGAGGGGGAGGCTGCCCCTGTGTTTTTAAATATTATGGAGTTATAAGCACCCACTGGGGGAATTCCTTGCCTTCAGAAATCTTCAGGCTCCAATAAAAATGTCAAGATAACTCTGGTGATTATTGGGCCTGCTGGAGAGAGATTGGAGTTTTATCTTAAAGTAGTGCAGAGGGGTCATAAACCTGCTGCAAAGAAACGTGTTACTGCTTTTGTCAGAGAGGCTGCTCCAGTGAAAAACAAACCAGCTGGCAACCCTAATTTATGCAGCCTTGAACCTTCTAGTGTACACAGGGATTCCTCCAAATCTGGTATAACCAGGGCTTCCAGGGGCTTGAAATAGATGTTATGGTGGTGGGGGATATGTTCATGGTCACTGAGAAATGAGAGAATGGCGTGCATCTTCCCAGAACGATGAGATCAGGCGCTTTTGGACTTGATAAAGAAGTATGGGCCAGATGTAGCAACGTTTTTTACCCATTCTGTGTCTATGGGAAAAAGTGCTCGTACATATGGCCCAATGAGATTCTCATTGTGCCTGCCAGTGGGTCACAAGGGCATTCAGACAACATGCACATCCAACCCTTGGCCTCTCAGAGGATTGTACAGAGCATAAGTTCCACATGTGCCAGTTTTAATTATTATTCTGTAGGTGTGTGGAGGAGGTATGCAGCAGATGAAATATTGACAACAGCAAAAGAAGATGTTGTGTTTACGAGTGAGAAGAGAGAGTGAACGTGTACATGTTTGTGAGTGTGAGAGGACAGGGTGAAGAGAGGTGAAGCAAGCCTGTCTTAGAGATGGAGATAATGTGAAAGCTAAAAGACTCCCACTGAGCTGGAGATAATGTGAAAGATGAAGGATATCAGAGAGCAGAAAAATTATGCAAATGTCTCACAGTAAAATGGTGTATAGTGGAGAATGGGATTAATTGGCAAACTCCAAAAACCACTACTATGTCCAGATCTTACAATGTCTAGTTCACAAAGGCATATTTTCAGAATTGAAACATTTTCAATTCATCTAGATCTCATTAAGTGTTCATCCCTAGCTGCGCCTCCTAGCAATAGCCACTGGCCCCGCCCCCACGCCAGCAGCCTCATTTGGTGAGCACCTGCACTTTTTTTCCTAGTTAAAGCACTGCCAAATAATAATAAAAATATTAATCTTCATCTATTGCTGTGTGCATTTCAGAATAAAAATAATCACTGGAAAGAAGGTGGAAATATGATGTGGTGGAAATAGGCCACAATCCACACATACGGAGATTGGAACTCAAGAAATTTAGAGCAGAGAGAACCAGGGCGATCATGCCAGCAATGGGGGATGGGGAAGGGTGGCTAATGTAGCTGTGGGAAGCAGCAGTAGGGTCTGAATGTACAAATTAGGATTGCAATGTAGCAAGTATTCTACAGGCCTCACCAGCATTTTTATGTTCATGCCTTGGAAAAAATAGAGAAAGGAAGTGGAAGTCTGTATTTTTTACCTTTTGAAATATAAATCAAAAATGGCAAATCCATAAAGAAATGACCTTAAAAAGCATTTAAGAGGTGTCTAGATTATTTCTAAGTTTTTGTTGAAGCAAGGAGAGGCAAATGAACGTATTGCAAAGAAATACCAAGAATTTTACACATATTTTCGTCTACCTTACTTGGTTGGGCCTACCATAGTATCAAAACTTCAATAAATGGTGGTGTATATTTTTTCCCCAGAAAGGAGGCAGTCCTATTTTACAGTATAGGCCAGATTGATATGCAGACACTTTGGGCCTGATTTAAGAAGCCCTAGCGCCAACTTAGCACCACCATAGTGTCATTTTTATTAATGCTAAGTCAGAGCTAAAGTGGCTTTTTACACGCGCCATATTTACAAAGTGGCGCAATGCATGCACTTTGTAAACCCTTGAGCCCCATTATGCCGGCACCAAGCATAATGTATGCAAGGGGGGCCATTCCTCCGTTAGAGGGACTGAAAAAATGGCACAAGGAAATCTAAGAGATTTCATTGCACCATTTTTTTTAGCGCTTTTAACACCTGCTCAGAGCAGGCGTTAAAAGGGGGCACACCATTGAATTCAATGGGCCCCTGTGTACTCTACAGGACTAGTGCCAGAATTCTGACGCTATTGTCCCCTATTCTGCGCAATGGTGCACCGTATTTTAAATACGGTGCACACATGGTGGTGGTAGGGGGCGCTAAGGGGCGCAAGGCAAGTGGCACTGCAGTGGGTGCAGAGCAACCAGACCCTTTGTGTTTGCGAGAACTGTTGGTTCTAAGACAGGCCAGGACACCCGGGGGGGGGAGGATGTAAGAGATGGGGAAGTCTATGAGCCACAAGCAGTGTTTAACTTGAGCTGGTGGTTACCAGTGGGGGCCACCGACACCTGTCTTTAGAGGGGAAAAACCGTCACAAAGGGAGAAGCAGGAACCTGCAAGACTGAGATAAGGGCAGGGAGTGCCTGGACTATAGATGCATGAGATGTCTTCAAGACTAGGCAGACTTGGTATTCGGCGCAATGACATTTAATTGGGCCGGCCGCAGGCTTCTGCGCAGAGCCTTGGGCACCGGCACTCTTTCTTT
Organism: Pleurodeles waltl; assembly: GCF_031143425.1. Lineage (NCBI taxonomy): Eukaryota > Metazoa > Chordata > Amphibia > Caudata > Salamandridae > Pleurodeles > Pleurodeles waltl. The sequence continues at coordinate 1,006,041,300 of NC_090449.1, read as the reverse complement.
CACAAATTAACCACCGGCAATAACCACCGGCAATAAGGAAGGGTTTCATGCCAACAGATTGATGCTGAAATTCAAAAGGAAGGTTTCGCGTGTAATAGGAGTCAATTAACGCCGACAACATGTCTACTGCAGCCAATTTTACCAGATACGTTATATCGCCATACAGCGCCACCTGCTGCCAGCTAAAATGTTTCACGTGCATACCGGCGATGTGGATGCGCTGTCATCTACTTGATAAAAATAAATGAGTACTTGACAAAAGGAATATTTGTCTTCGCTCATAACAAACATTTAAACAAAGAACGTGTTTTCCCCACCTCTGTCTAGCAGGTAGCTGGAGATTTAGTTAAATAACTTTCATATTTTTGTGAAGCCTGTCACGCCGAGGAAAGTGAAAATAAAAGGGTGTGGTGGTGTGGCGAGAGATGTGCTTTGATCTCCCCTCTGGCGCCGCTCGAATCTTGCCTACGGAGCCACCGACTGACACCTGCTCCGACTTTACCACTGAGGGCGCCCGCACCCCCACGCGAATGACGCGCGACGATGATGTAGCCGGCACAGCGCCATAACAACGTGATGAATAGAAAAAACAAATATTATGTTGCTGAAGCGTACATGCCCACCTTCCCGATTTAGCCGGGAGATTCCCGATTTTTGAAGCAAACCCTGGCTGCATTTCAGCTTTCTCCCGCCTGATATTGCTTCTGCTTCCATAGACTCAATAAGGAAAATACACTCCCCCGAGTCTTTGGCAACATCTCCCACTTCCCTCGTCCAAAATGTTGGCATGTATGCTCAAGTGTTCCTAAAGTATTAATTTCTAAGAGTATTATTCATGCGCTATAGGTAGGTGGTCAAGGCTGAAGGATAATATTTTTCACAGCTAAAGAGCTTCAATGAGCATGAAAAGTTCTACTAGTAAAAGCTGTGGCTTACAAGGATTTTGATACGAGTGGATGTGACTTCCTCTTGTAGTAATTCCAGTTTACTCCAGGAGATAGCCGGGAGTACTTCAAGAGTAAATCGCTGCAAACTATTTATGACTTGGCCCTCTTTGCTCGCCGGTTTATTAGGGTTAGAGACATTTGAATACATCTATTTGAATTTAGAATACATTGTTTATATGCAGGTTTGTAGATAGAGGAGACAGCACTGCACTCATTGATTATATGGAGTGATTTACGATATAGTAAACATATTATAAGGGTTGTTTATTTAGGGCAGACCTAGCCACGAAGGGCAGTGGAGTGCTTTCCATGGTACAGAGATTACACCGAAACACACGTGGATTGCTACAGAAAATTCTGGAGAAAGACAGGGGTGCCGATAGCAAATGCATAGACATCTATACATAGAACAGGGGGTCGGGTTGGTGGGCTTAACTCAGACATGGGGCTAGTTGCTCTATCATGAGGATGCGGGGGCGGTGCTTTCGGGCAACACAACTGTCCCTAATGTAAACTTCCAATGTCAATGCTTCTACACGAGCCAAACGTGTGGCCGATTACACAAAAGGAAATAACAGAGACACGTGGTATCAAAAACACACATTGGGTCTATTGCACCCTGCACTGGTGCATTCCCATACAGCATCATCACCTCATGAAGCATCCAGTGCAAAGGGCCTCCTTCTCCAACACTGGAATATTAAAAGAATCGGATGTAAAATGTTATTCTGTGCTATTTCCAGAAAAATCAGACGTTTTAAACACAAACTTCATTTCTGTTTTTATTTTTAATGGGACATTCTTTAAATTTCACCCTGGCACAGAATGTAGAGCTCAATATTATTTTCATTTATGTATCGGAGTTCATCACCTTTGTGGGCACAATGCTTGCACAGTATAAGGCTCTTTCACAGACCTCCTTACTGGACCTTAATGGGGGCTGGAAAGTAGTTACTCTCAGGCTACCGAACTCTGGAGCCTGGGACATCCTGGGCACCTCAGCCCTATAGAAAGTTATAAAGAGAAGTTTGTTGCAGATATATCTTCATCTCCCCTTTGTCAGTTTGATGTGTGTTTCCTACTGCTTTGATACCATAGGGTACTAATGATAAACCCAAATCTAAAAGCAACATGAAAGACTGACCTCCAGATGCACTTTACCAGGAGCATCTCATTTTAATGCAGTGGTATTCAGTGATCTTCAACTAGAGGCAGAGTCAGGCAAGACTTTCAGGATAACTGGCCTTTGTGCAAATAATTCCCATTAAGGTCACTGTATGCACATATATTGCCGGTGGATATCCTTAGATGTGTGCCTGGGTCATTTAGTGCTTAATTTGAGCTGCGTTTAGCAGGTGGTGGGCACCAGCACTCACAGTTTGGGCTGAGGCGTACTTTTTGTGCAGGCTTTCACCACAGTTAGAGTGAAAGGCAGAAAAAGGCGAAAGGAGGGGGACGAGAAAGATTGGAACGCACTGACGAAGAGAGAAAGTAGGGATGGCAGAGAAGCTCTAAGAGGGAGATGCAGAGACTAGAAGTATAGGGCAGAGAAAGAACGAGACAAGAGGTGGAATTAAAAGTAGGCTGCCTTGGTACTCAACAACCCCTGACATTTGGCAATGACAGTGATGGGATCCTAAGGAAAATTTGTCCATACAATTATCTTTTCTAGAAATTAAGCACAGACATTTAAGCTCCCTGAGAAGAGAACAAAAAGCAAACAGAATAACATGCAACTACTAAACGTCCATAAAGTGAAAAGCATTTTCATCTACATGAGGAAGAAAACCTAAAAAGCAAACCTCCATGTTAAAGCATGATCCTATCATGATAACACATTGTGCAGGATTATACATGGAAGTTGGCCAGGAAAAGATGAGATCTAGCATCTCAGTTTCAGACTGTGGAACCTGGAGACACTTGTTCTGTTCTTAGTTTTAAGCACATGTCGAGAAATCATGTTCTGTGCAAATCACAAACTTCTTGTGCCTGGAATGCAATTGTGGGTCGTAAAAATATGTGGTGGTCAAAAAAACGATGGATTAAACCCAGATCTTTGTGACTGGGGGTGAATGTTTGCATTGTTCAGCATTCCATCCATCATCTGTTCTTTTTGCTTTTGTCTCCCTAAGAAGAAAGGGGTATGCCCATGTGTGGGTCCTGTGCTCACTGCGCCACTAGACTTAAGCTAGCCTGGCTAATGAGGGGTGACACCCTGAAACCGGTCCCAGGATGCTTGTTTCCGGTCCAGGGAGGACCTGGTTTGGCAGTTCAGCCTGGACTGTTTCCATGGGAACAGGATCAAGACTGATTTGTATATGGCTGGGTCCAAACTGGAGTGGCTTGGTGGTAAAAAAAAAAACAATAGATTCAACCTAGATCTTTATGACTGGGGTGAATGTTTGCATTGTTCAGCAGTCCATCCATCACCTGTACTTTTTGCTTTCTGTCGCACTAAGTGGGAAGGGTAAGCCCAGAATTGGTTCCCCTACTCACTGCGCCACTAGATTCAAGCTAGCCTGGCTGATGAAGGGTGATACCTTGAAACCGGTCCTAGGATGATTGTTTCTGATCCAGGGAGGATCTAGCTAGGCAGTTCGGGCTAGACTGTTCCCATGGGGAACAGGGTCAAGACTGATTTGCATATGGCTGGGTCCAAACTGGTGTGGCGTGGTGGTAAAAAAACCAATAGATTAAACCAGATCTTTGTGACTGGGGGTGAACGTTTGCATTGTTCGGCATTCCGTCCATCATCTGTTCTTTTGCTCTTGTTGATTGGCAGAGCATTCAAAATGGCCTCCAGGCTACAGTTGTACATAAGTGAGATCCTACTTCACCATAACAATTTATCATGTAATGTGCTCTGGAGAGTGTCATTGCATAGGACCAACTTGTCAAATGGGTTCAGATATATGTGACGTCATAAACCCAACCCTATAAATATTCATCCAAAGGAGACCCCAAAACAAGCTGATATTGAGGAAAGGGAGCAAAAGGTCAGCATTTCAAATAATTAAGGAGGCACTGACTAAATTTTTCAAGATCTGTGCTTGTGGCAGAAACATATATTAAATTACTGGATCGTATATTGTGACTCCGATTTCCTAAAGAGCTGTGATGTCAGAGCATAATCAGCAAAGAGGGACAAAAACATCATGTCATGAATATCTGGCCTGTAAAACACTAGGAGCCAGATTTACAAAAGGATTTAGCATTTCTTAACGGACCAAATTGCAATTTTGGTACGTTAAGAAATGCTAAATTGGCTTTTCAGATGTACAAAGACCAATAGGGAATCACAAACAGGGATTTCCTATTGGCAATTGTAAGCACATGTACAAAAAAAGCATTTCATAAATGCGAGATGGGCTTTTAGGAAAGGCTATTACCATTGACTCCAAGTGCAAGTGCAAGTAAAAAAAAAAAACATTGAAAATGCATTTTTTTAAGTTCCTTGTAGCGCAAATACCCCTAGTGCATTTGTGCGCTTTACATGTGCACCACTTCTTTTTGGGGTGCATCAAGGAGGGGGCTGTAGACCCCTAGGTTTTGCATTTCCTAATTTGTGATCACTTATCAGAAAACTGCAAATTTGGAAAAGCAAAATCATAGGTACCTGTGGTCCGTTAGACCCATAAGAATGAATTGTTCAGCATTTCTTAAACAGTGATTTCCTAATAGTGATTCCTCTGCAGGAATCACTATTAGGGTAACTCTATTTTTGAACATTCCATTTTGCATTTCCTAAATAGTCATTTCTTAGGATTCACTATTTATGGAAAATAGGAATTTCTTACATCTGGCCCTAGGCTCTTAACAATATGATACTGGCACCTACTTGTGCATTAAAAAGATGCAGTCAACCCTGAAATATTTTTTCTACAACCAAAAAAACATTGTAGGAATGGACTGGTAGATGCTACTTAAAATAGGAGCCTATACCGAGTAAAGTGGTCAATCAACATGCTTAGCTGGTTAAATCTCATCACAAATGCCCAATAGGTCACTGACTCAAAAAAATCAGACGTTTTTGAAGGAAACTGCAGAGCACAGATAAAAGAAATATTTGGGAAGGTGGTGAAGGGCTTGGATTGGGAGCACTGTTTTTTGAGACCGGCAACTGGGTCATTGAAGCCACTCCCATTAGGCCTGCGATATCCCACACATACCCGTATACTGAAGACTTGGCCCTCCTAGCACCTCCCATTGAGTCTCGGGAGCAGGACCAGGAAAGGAGCCGAACTTTGAGGCCATGGGAGCCTTACTAGCTGTGGAGGTACCATGGGGGGCAGTAGAAATAAAAAGGGGGCAGGCTTGGATCTCAATACTGACCTAAGCAGATCCTTGTGCCTTTCCTTTAAAATTATATTGTAATTCATTTGTGTAGTGCCTACTACCCATGATGAGGGGTTTGAAGTGCTTTAGCCGAGCAGCACAATGCTCCTGGAGCCCAAAGTTAATCGTTACTCCAGTGCTTATTTCTTGTCGTTGGTTATTGTGATTAATCTTGTGCTCCCAAGGAAACCATTCCATGCATTTGCTTAAGTTTTTTTAGTTATTTTAAATTAATATGAGTTTTATGTGATCCTTCGGTGGTGTAAATTCTTGCAGATAGTGGGATTAATAAATGAGCTGGAGGGAATACAGGGGTTTTACTTACAAACAGAAGTAACCAAATTCCAAGAAGGAATTTAGGAATCTAGAGGAGGCCTTTTAAAACAATAATAAAGGGTTGTAAAGTTGATGCCCATGACCCCAAAACCCCTAATGGCTGTCAGCTCTGCAGAAACTCCACACACGCTGGAAGCCCTATTTATATGCAGAAGTTTCCAGCTCGTCTTCTTTTTCCCCTTGCAATATCGCCTCATCACAGGGGGGACCATGTGAAGTGAGCTAATACAGGGGTGACTCCTTCGCAATGGCGAAGGAGCATCGCCCCCTTGTCTGAGCCAGCAGCAGAAAAATAAAACACTATTCTTTATTGTCTTTATTGGCTCAGCCAGCAGCATGTGAGGTGAGGGGCGGGCTGGGCCTCAGGAGGTGGAAGGGGGACAGAGGAGAGGGTGCACCTTAGTGTGCATGTGTTTTTGGCTTGCAATCTCAGGCCGGCCAAACACACATGCGCACTTAGGTTTCTCCAGCCTGGCTGTGTTGAACAGCCGGGCTGGAGAAACTGCACAGACCCTGGCTTGTTCTGCTGCTCAGAAAAAACCCGGCCGCTGCTTTCATGCTAGGTATGGCATGAAAGCAGCGTCAAGATTGCTGGGGAGCCTGTGCTGGTGTCCCAGGGACACCACATCGAGGGAAGGAACAGGAGCAACACAGCAGGAGGCTGAGCTAAAAGCGCGTGACATGCTGTGTAAATGTGTGTTTTGGCAGGTTTGTTTCTACTGGTGTGGTGTTTTCCAGTTGTCGCACAGACCTCAGTTTTTTCATACTGGACCAGGTTCACATTTCCCCAGGCTGTTGAAGTTAAAAAAAAAGGAGGTAAAGTTGCAAGACCCTCTAGCTTGACACCCCCTACTAAGCACCACCACGGTGCCCCCTCCAAAAACTCCACTAGGCCTTAACAAACAGGACAAACCAGAGCTTATATGCATTGCATATTCATGGCCTGTACTGATAACCGAGATTATCCTTTTGGTTTCGGGCGCTTGTGTGCTGGGTTTCTGGTGGCTAATCTTGGATTTTGCATTTTTTTTCCTCAGCTGTACTTGTCACTTGCTCTCCCTCCATGTCACGTTTCCCAACACGTTCTGCACTAATGGCATTTTTATGTCAAGCTGGCTCCCAGCATTTGTTCCGCGGATTAAATTAATCATGATGAGGGTAAAATGTCTCTATGAAACAGGATGTTTGATGCAGAGAGCCTGGCTTTGATTGGGAGGGGAGCTGCATGCGACGACATGTGAAACCATTCGGGTGAAAAAGAGCCCGTGCACTTGGGGAAAATGTGCATTTCTCTGCTTTTTTGTAGGTAAATGGCTTTGTGATTAAGTACGAGAAAGGCGGGAGTTATTATACTGTTCAAGTATCAAAGATGAGCTTTGATACGTTCCCTCCCCCAGACATCTATGTGCACTTCAAACCATTTCCTAGAAATTGAGCCACAGAGGAATTCGTCGGTAATATCTGCTAATGAAAAAAAACAAATATTATAAACAAATTGCAACATATATATTAGAACATTAGAATGTTGGTAGCTTCTTTGAAGACAAAGGATTGGCTGTTATTGTCCTTTTGCTCCAGCGTTCCAATGTTTGCCATTCAGTATCTCCCTTTTTAATTTATAATGTTCTACCTGCAGAGGATGGAATGTTCTAATAGCCTTATAGCCCTTCTGCCTCGGGCTATATCTGTTGTTAAAGGCCCTCTCCTGCATAGCACACCCACACCCGCAGCTCGGTTCTATAACTCTGGTTCAGGGCCTTTAAATACCAGTATAGACCTCGGCAGCTGGCTTTATGGCTACATTTTGCAACACAAACTGAAATCAGTCAATTTGTCTCATATTCAACATTACGTACATTTGGAGCACACCAAAGCCCTTGTTGGTAGATGAAATGTTAACATTCTTGAGGGGAGGGTGTGCAGTGTGCAAGTGGGGCCTAGAATCCAGCTGATAGCATGGAAAATGGGCCCCTCTGACCCAGGGTATGGTAGTGACACACAGACATAATTTGAGTGCAGTGCATCTCTCACACCCCTCAGTCGTGAAAGTGCCAATTCCCCTACTGCATCACTGATCTCTACACCTCGGAATTAAACAAATATCCCTATTTTTGCATGGGGGGGTCGGGAAAAAAAAACCTTTAGCCCATTCATTGACAACCCATTTCTTTGCCTCTGAGTGGTCTTTTGGAACATGGGTGGAAACGTGTCTGCTCAGAAGCGGTTGCCCATCTGGTAAACCCAACTGAGACTAGTTGTTGAGAAGGTTTTTCTCTGGGTCCTGGGGTATCCAGTAGTTACCGGGCTGTATCCGCAATACGAGTGTTCTTTGCTGCAGTTGTTCTAGGACAGCCGGAACACTCCATTCGTAAATCTGGTTCTCCAGTAGTAGCAAAGACGAACAGTCAAGGCTTATCTAGGATGTAGTGAAAGATGTGGAACACCAACATTGTACAACACAACTAACTGCAAGCAATGACCATAATATAGAGTCAGAGGCACAGCTTTGAAAATTATATCACATGGGGCCATAAGGCTTATACTTTCTTTCGGGGAAAGGGTTGGCACCTTGGGCATACTTTGTGGTGTCCACCATGGGCTTTTTTTTTATTACACTCAAGCTAAGGTGCCAGACAGGATGCTTAAATGTGTAAACCGGGCTGCACTAGTTTATCAGTGGTCCTGAGCACCAGGCAGAACAGTGCTTTGGCTGATAATCCAGGAAAAATCCAAGTAACCCAAACAACCACCTCCCAAAAATGAACAGGAACACCACCCAATGTCTGAGGCGAAGAGTTAAGACTCCAAGCGATATGGCTCAGAGGAGACAAGCTGAAGTCTAAAATAGTCTCTTGGTCAAAGTTCAAATGGAGGAAACTAGTGAAGGGGGCAGGCTAGCAGCGGACGTACATCTACCGTGAGAACCAAAATCAAGGGCTATATCAAATCTGGCTGGTGTCAGTCAGACTTTTCAGCTGGTGTGTACACCCATGAAACCAGGGGCATTCATTGGACACCCAGGCTCACTGGCTGGAGTTGGGATTTAGGGGGGGGGGCATTACACTTTCAATTATTTTATTTTCTGAACCATATGTGCTAGAGAGATCATTCAAATGGTTTTAGAATCGGGTCAACCAATGATAAAAAAGACCTGTTTTTTTGGACCTGATATGGATAGATGTGATCTCTCTTATGAAGTCACAGGTGTTACATGTTGGGTCGGGGAGCAGCCTCACGCGCTCACAGCCTGGAGTGCGTTCTTTAGTTCCTTAACCCTCTTTTCAAACAAGTTCTTCATGCATTTGTCGCCAGATGGACTACAAGCCTCGCACAGCATCTGGGTGGCTCAGTCTGCTGAACCTTGCTCTCTGTGCTCTTGGCCATGGGTCTGCTCCTCTTCTCCTACAAGGCAGTACAGCTTCTTCTTTCTAGACTGGCTGCAGCAACAGGGATTCTGCAGAGCCCTAGGCGCTTTCCTGGTGTGGCGAAGAGAACATCAGCAAATAGAGTCACGCCCCTAGCAAACATCTCTTTATATTTGCACACAGACTATCCTTTCAAAGAATAGACAGCTACTAGCTGGATGTGGACAGTATTTATGCCACTCTAGCGGCACTAGTGGGAATCAGGGGCCAAACTTTCTTCACATTTTAAACAGTCCACCAGAGAGTACAGGGTTATATTCCCAGGCTTTTCAACCTATGTCATGGGGTTTTTGAAAAGTGAAGGAAAAGGGCAGCCTCATAGCAACTGATCATGGTACTTGGATTAGCTCTGTCAGATTGTCTTGTTCAAAGTCTCCTTGTTACTAGGTAACAAACAGGACAGCATAAAGGGCGAATCTCAGTCAAAATTAGACTGGCAGGAAAGCAGTTATGTATTCCTCCAGTCCTTCCTCCCAGTGCTCAATTTGAGCCAGTGGTTTCCGGTGCTCTGCAGCAGCACTTAATTGTCAACATTAGTACTTCTGACAGGCTGCCACATGGTGGCGCTGTTTGTATAATTCGGAGATGAGCACAACAGCAGTTGTTTATTAGCTTAATATGTATTAAAATGACTGCTAACTACTTCTGAAGCCATTTCTAAAGCTTTGGGAGCCTGGAATAGTCTGGATTGTCACACTTGCAGGAATGTTATGGTTAGTACTTGTGCTGGTACCGTCTTTGGCATCTCTGGCAGCAGCAATGAGTGGTTCAAGCTTCATTGGCCTCCTGACGAGGGCCTCAGCACTTTTTTTTTTAAACAAATTAAGCTCTGCCTCCGCCATCTACAACTGTATGTCCCATTGACAACATCGTGCAGGTTCTCATGTGCAAAGAGCACAGAAAGAGGGCCTCAAAGAGAACCAGAAATATGTCATCCTTAGGGCGCCATTTTCCCTGCGCAGTTTCCTAGTTTCATAACATGCATGCAACATGCTACTCACAAAGCACCAGTGCACGTAGCCTTGAGGAATGGAAGGACCCAGGTCAAGGGAGCAGCACAGGTGTGCCAAGGGTAAACTGGTAGGCTACCTCAGCTCCAGGGATATAGGTAACAACTGCATGCACCCCTGATCTTCAATCAGCCGTCACCAACCTTCAGCGTCCCATAGTCTGGTAAGAGTGGGCTGGAGCCACCCTTGACTGTCGGTTGGGGTGAACTTATGCACACACTGACCTGAACATCTGCATAATTAAGAGTGCATCCAGTGGGCTCAAAGACTGTGGAGTCCACAGATGAAAAAAAGCAAGGACAGACCAGACAAAATCAAACAGTGGGAGAGTGGCACCACTTTCCTGGCTTTGCAAGGGTATTTGGCTCCAAAGCCCTTCTTTCAGCTTCATAGACTACTGTGGACAGAACTAATTTTCTGATGTCAATTAACCGGAGGGGCTTTCAAATGCACTTACATGAGGGCAAAGTCAAGAAAGGTGGGAAAACTAATGCTTTTCTGCTGCCAGTGACAGAGGTGTAGCGGGTGTTCTAAACAGGCTTTATAGGTAGATACCCCTCGGATTAATGCACTTTAAATATGCTAATTTCACTTCTATTACTGTAACATCCCCGATGCTGGCTTCTGAAAACTGCCTGCAGCTGCTGACAAATTGCCCAATTGGGAACTACTGCTCATCAGACAAAAAGACACCTCTAGGATTCTGTCCCAGCTTCCAGTTCGGGCCAAACCTCAGTGGCGTAACAAAGGCCACCATAGTCCCTGCAGTGCGGGGTGGGGGCACAAGATCCAAGGGCCCCTATCAGCACAGCACCTCGTGTAAGTCCCATCCACGTTGTTTGCAAGGGACCTTCCTCCAGCTTCGGTACGCCACTGGAAGACCCCATTTCACTTCGCCGGGCTTTCAAATATAAGTTGTTGTTCAGACCCTCCTCAATAACCTAAGCATAGTCATGTTGCCACCCACAGCTCTCTGATCAGCTTATAACTGTCTTCATTCTGCCCCATCTATAAATCGGCAACTGATTGATCTAGCATCAGCAAATCAGCTGAGCAAATGCGTGATAACTTATGGAAGCCTGGCCTAGATCCAGGTAACTCTCAAAACTTTCTTTCCATTCTAGATGTTTTACCTATTTCTACAAAATAATATTCCCTAGGGCCAACCTACAACCCCAGCTTTCTTTGGGAACTCCTTTCAAACCCTTGGCAGGTGATGTCACTTTGTTCAAGCACCCCTTAGTTGTACTAAGCTTTGTAATAACCTACACAATTTAGATGCATCTATGAGGACCACTTTGAAACAAAACAGAAGGGTGAGGCTTGCAGGTGACTCTCCCTCACCTGGGCAGTTAGAAAGACCTGCTTTGCTACTATGAACAGTATCTCTGCCACCACTCAGTTTTCTACTGCTATGCTCTGGGCCTCCATCTTTGTCAAAAAATGTAACTCCTGCAAAACCACATGATCAGCATCTTTGCTGAGCTAAGGGTAACATAAGTTACAGCTTGCTATGGTGAATTTAAGGCAGGAGCAGAGACTCTCTACAGCCATGCAGAGACATCTTCCTGCCCCCCAACACACACACTTCCCAAACAAGAAAACATTAATTAGCAATTAAAATGGCATTATGTAAGCAAAGTAAATACATGAAGCATGCCCACTCTCAATTACAAGATACACATCACGCTGCATCTACGGCTTAACGAAAGGTCTACTTCCTGCCTCAGCACCAAAATCAAATGGTAACAAAAGCATCCGTGAAATGCTGCGGCCATGATAGATGCTGATGATGCAAGCCATAAAAGCATGTGAGAGTCTGGTTGAAGGCAGCTGACTCAAAGACACTCTCTCTTGTTAATTCTTATTGCACCTTGTTAAAGAATTGATGACATGAAGTCTTACAGGCAGCTAAAGTTGTGATCAATCAAAAAGTAAATCAGATTATCCACTCTTAAGTTTGTTCAACAGGAGGTGCAATTTATATACCACTACTACCATTCTGTATATGTATTAAAAAGTTAATCAGCTTCATTCCCCATCAAGTTGCTATTTTTCAATTTTCATGAACAAGACGTCTGATCCTAAATCTCAAATTGAGTCCCTTTGTAATCTGAGCCTTCTCCATGGCTACCACCCAAGCTTTTTCATGCAGCCCAGATCAAACCAAACCTGTTTCAACCCCAACATCCAGCCAATGTTTTCAAACTTCGCATTTCACTTAATGCCATTTTCCGCTTTTTCGCTGGACAGAAGCTGCAGTGATGAGTGTGGCTGGAGACCTCCTTCATATTACAGAATGCACCTGCTTATTCTTGTAGATCGGGTGTACCCTTTGACCTAACGAACTACAATTTCCTTCTCAGTTGGCTGCGTAGAGTGATTAGAGTGTCTGAGTGGCCAGTCCCTCAAATCCTTACAACCGAGCCTCTAACTGAATCATACATGTTGCACTTGAGTATTCCTCTGTGCCACCAGTTCCACCTTTGAGGTATCAGTAGAAAATCTACACATGTCTTCTAGGAGATCTCCCAGAAGCATCTTGAGTTTGCTTTCAGATCTACACAGAGACATCTTTTTTTGTAGGCGATAAACCTCAGGAAAAAAAAATAGACTTAAAAGAAAAAAAAGGAGAGTAAAAAAATAGAAGGGAATAAATTGATGAGGAGAGAGGTACATATAAGGGTAAGGTTTAGAGTTTATGGACTGATAAAAGAAAAACAAAAGAGTTAGTTATAGTAACTTCCTGAATGATGTGTAATTTAAATGGTTATAAATAGTGATAGGCATAGCATAAGTGATGTTAAGATGAAACAACAATATGTGCGTCAAGGAAGAGAAACAAACGGTGGCAAACTTTTATTATGTGGGGATCAGATTTTATTCGACTTTTAAATTGATTCAGGGATCATCAGTGCTCGCAAGATATTTTCGACTATTGTATTCTGACACCCGCAATGTGAAAATAGGGGTATTTCTGCCTGAGTCACTGAGTTCTCATGCTCAAGTGACTTCTCTATGATACCAGCAGCAATGCTCCCAATTTCGGGGAAAGGATGTGGAACAATGGCCAGAGCTGGCAACTCTGGAGCTGGGGAACTAGGTTTGAGTCTCTGCATTGGCTCAACATCCTGTGATTCTGGACAAATCACTCAGGGTCAGATGTACATAGATTTTTTCAGGTTGCAAACAGCCCCATTTGCAGAATCGTGCCGTTTGTAACTGAATAAATGTTTTTTTTATGAACCAAAACTTTTTTTGCGATTTGGTAACCTATTACCGAATCGTAAAATGGTTAAGGGATTCGGAAGTAGGAAGGGGCATGTTTAGGGCGGCCCTTTGAAATAGCGACTCACACTGATATGTGTGAATGTTTTGCGACCGAGATGCAGTTGCAAAACATTGCCATTTTACCACTTACTTCAAGTAGATGGTAACCTAGCCGCAAACGTGAAGAGGTCCCCAAGGGACCCCTTCTCAATTGTGAATGGTTGCGAAAACGTTTTCTAGGAGCATGCAGTGATCCCACGGACCACTGTCTACTCTTAAAAAATGAAAAGAAAACATTTCATTTTATTTTTTGAAATGCATCCCGTTTTCCTTTAAGGAAAACAGGATGTACTACAAAAAATGTTTAAAAGTCAACACAGACATGGTGGTCTGCTGTATGCAGCAGGCCACCTTCCCTGTGTTTTTTGCGATTTCTGATAGTTTGCAAATTGTGACCTACCTCATGAATATTGATGAGGTAGGTCCACTTGCGACCCATTCTGAAACAGTATAACACACATTATTGCACATCACTGTTTGTGATTTCCTTATATCAAATTGCTAAAATTCCCTATCAGGGAATCACAAACCCGCAATTTCATGCATCTGGCTTTTAATCTCCCCATGCCTACCAAAAATGAATGTGTCTTTGTATAAGCTAACTGGTGTTTATGTGAAGTGCTCCAATACCTTCAGGTCGAGTTCCTACTGTATAAAACTACAAACACGTTTCGATGTCCAAAGAATAGATGTAGTCACTTCACAAGTGGATAGGACTAAGCTAGATGCTCTGCTGAAGCTTTGATAGCTGTCCCTACCTGCAGAGATCAATTGTGAAACTGATGTTTGCAGCCAGGTATTGTTTGTCTGTAAGTGGCATTTTGAAAATTAAATAATATTAATAGAATAAAGTGTTTAGAGATAAAGTAGCCAAACGTAAATCAAAAAAAATTATACTGTTTTGTAAATGTGAAGAAATTTGAAATTGGTGTCTAGAAATGATGATGATCAATTCGTGAAAGCAATGCAAGTGCATCCAACAGAATACAGCATGGCAGAATGGTGGCCTTAGAAGAATTTAGAAAAATTCTAACCTTCCCATTTAAATAAAGATTTTGATTTTTTTTGTTTCTTTTTTAATTAAACATTTTATCATTTTTGTATTTGCTTGATGAATTATTTCTGTATTTTTATGTATTGTTTTGCTGTTCAAATCATCGAAACGGAATAGGCTGAACTTCCAGTAATGACTCCGTGGGGGTCCTCAGATTTCAATAACGATTTCAAGGGGATCCCTGTATGGTTAACTGGGGGTCCACAAAAGTCAAAGCTTAAGAAACACTTTCCTAGGCCATGTACACAGTGACCTAGCTAAGGGGATATCCTAAAGTCCCACTCTTTTGTGAGGTTTTCCATGTCTAAAAGAATCAGGCCAATCAGAAATGTGGGGAAAATGTGCCTTTCATCTTTTTTTTCCTGCTTCGGCCAGAATGAGTGATTACATAGGGTTTCATTGAGTGCTAGGAGTTAACTGAAAACCCTGCAATATCTTGAGGAAACTCTAAACACAGATTTTAATTAGTCATTGGCGAAATTTGAATTACCCCAGAGTAATTGTGTAATTTTGGTCATTTTGTGTTCCTCTTTTGATGCAAAATCACTGAAAATTATGGGATTATGCCTTTTTCCGTAATTATGAGTAATTTGGCACTAAAGTCCTACCGCAGGAGAACAGGAGTAATGATTTTAACAAGCACGAGCAGCATCTGGCTTCTTCTGTTCATTTTCTGTAACATTTAGCGCTATTTTCTTAGCAAAAATGCATCTTCGGGTTCGTTCTGGACTCAATGGCGCATTTTACACTAAGAAAATAGCACTGAATGCCATTATACTCCTCACGTTACCCTAATCTCACTTTCATTTTGCTGAAGTTCCACGCAAATATGCTTTAAAAAATGATACAAATTACCCCAAACCCTAATTGAATCAATCGGCTTAGTTTTCTCCACGATAGGGGTAGTATGGGAACTTCAGTAGGGTCCACTCCATATTTAGAGGTTCCTCCAGGAATTTAAGAATTTTTAGTTCCTTGAAGTCTAAATGAGGTCAGTGGTAACCTCGGTCATCTTGGCTGTTTACCACCCTCTGGAGGATTTACCACAGGTCAAGCTCGAGAACCGTATCCTTGACGGATGGCAAGTGGGTTTCATTTCATTTTGTGTCCAAGCGCCAAACGGCTGGGGAAACTTCGGAGCACTCTGTGTTTTTTAAACAGAGAACAGATCCACACGCCCATATGAAGCCACTTTTAGATCGAGGACACGCAGTAAGAACAAAACCCTGTACGCTTCGGGCACTCTAGACTGACAGCTCCTGTGTGCGGACACCCGTCTCAGGTTCACGCAAGCTGTGCGGTTGGGCCGGTTCTTCCACTCGCCTGTCTTTCACGATTTCCCTACAGATCTATTTTTAAGCAGCTCCCCGCCCTGGCTGCAGGAGACTTCCTCCTGATCCACTTCCGTATTTACCTGCCTGGTGGGACGGGCCAGGCAGCGGCAGGTGCTCCTCATTTGCATGGGCCCGCCGATTGGCTGGAAGGATGCCTGGTCCTCCCACTGCGTGAACGGGCTGAGGATACAGGAATGTCCCCGGCGAGGAGGAGAGATGCCGGTGGAGTGCTGATCGCCGCGAGACCCTCGGAGCATGAGACTGCGGGCTGGCAGAACCACGATGCGCGAGAGGTTTCCCATTGAGACTTTCGCCAATATCCAGGTTTGGATACAGATATAGCGCTCTTAGCATTGGCTCTAGACTGCTCTCTACATGGTGATTTGGAAGGTAAAGGTGTTTCCTTGTCTGTCCGTCCTTATCTGCCTCTGTTCTCATTTCTTTCCATTCGTATTCTGCAAACATCTGCTTTCTCGTACGTATCCCTCCGTGTGTCCCTGCGGGTAGACCGCAGGTCTCAGGTCACCAACACCCGTCAGTGCTCCTCTTGTAACAAGTACTTCCACAGTCATTATCTCACACTTTTGAACCAGTCACAGGAACGAATTATGCATCACCGGCTCGGTGAATGACTCATAATTGTGCATTTGTGTTTTATCACTTACGTGAATAATGTTTCATTCAAGGGCACCACTTACACTCTGAAACACTCCTACCCAGCATCACTGACGCAGTGAATAGCCCATACATGTATATCACATGTATATCGCATGTATATAACTGACACAGTGAATGAGTTAGTTAGAATGTCTCGTGCATCATTCACAAAAGCGGTTGTTAACGTGCCGTCCGTGGACCTCTGGAGGCCCACCACTCCTAAGTTGGGGGGTTTGTGACTGTTTGGAAAATTAAATGATTTTAGCAGACTAATAAGACTCATGCATATAAAAAAGAAAAATATAAAATTGAGCATTTGAAAACGCTTTGTAAATGTGAAGGGAATGGGCATTGGCTACTTGCGACAAAAACAAGTAGGTATGAGGAATAATTAGAGCAGCGCAGCAATTAATATCACGGAGGATTGGTAGTATCAATGGAAGCACTTGTTCACACTTGCAAAAAAGTGTGCATTAGAAGCGAAAGAGACAAAGCAAAATGCTAGAATGTAGCATATCGCTTTTCAATAAGAAATTTAAAAAACAGCTTTTGAAGATCACCAACCTTCACATAAAAATGTTTGTATTTTTTTTGTTTGTGAACTAAATAATATATTTTATCATTGGTATAGCAGTTAACTCTGTACTTGTTTCTATAATTGTGTTAGTGTTTTGAGGGTCACATAGCTGAAATCAGTTAGGCTAGCATCCCTGGCTTCCGGTAGGGATTCAGTAGTGGTCCACTGAAGTCAAAAAGTTAACAACCGCTGACTTACATGCATACATGTGTATCGCTGACATGCTGAGTAACTCATGCTTGTGCATCGCTGACATGCTGATTAACTCATACATGTGCATCGCTGACATGCTGAGTAACCCATGCTTGTGCATCGCTGACGTGCTGAGTAACTCATGCTTGTGCATCGCTGACATGCTGATTAACTCATACATGTGCATTGCTGATATGCTGATTACCTCATACATGTGCATCGCTGATGTGCTGAGTAATTCATAATTGTGCATCGCTGACATGTTGAGTAACTCATACTTGTGCATCGCTGGCGTGCTGAGTAACTCATGCATGTGCATCGCTGACATGCTGAGTAACTCGTAAATGTGCATCGCTGACATACTGAGTAACTCATACATGTGCATCTCTGACATGCTAAGTAACTCATACATGTGCTTCGCTGGTGTGGTGAGTAACTCATACATGTGCATAGCTGATGTGCTGAGTAACTCATACATGAGCATCGCTGGCATGCTGAGTAACTCATACATGTGCATCGCTGATGTGCTGAGTAACTCATACTTGTGCATAGTTGATGTACTGAGTAACTCACTTGTGCATCGCTGACATGCTGAGTAACTCATACATGTGCCTTGCTGACACAATGATTAACTCATACCTGTGCTTTGCTGACATGCTGATTAACTCATACATTTGCATCGCTGACATACTGAGTAACTCAGAAATGTGCATCGCTGGTGTGCTGAGTTACTCATACATGTGCATTGCTGATGTGCTGAGTAACTCATACATGTGCATCACTGGCATGCTAAGTAACTCATACTTGTGCATTGCTGACATAGGGACCAGTTGATACATGTGCACCACCGACACAGTGAATGCTCTGTAGCTGTTCATCACTGACCTGATGTAAAACTCATACTTGTACATCGCATATGTAGGTAATGTTTCATGCATGTGTGTCACTCACATGTTGAATGTCTCAGACCAGTGCATTACTGGCATGTTGAATGTTTCATGTACATACATCACAGACACTCTGAATGACTCTTACTTGCTCATGACTGTGACAGTGAGTGTCTCATGCCTGTGCATCTCTGACACGTCGAATGTCTTATTGCTGTACATCACTGACATGTAGTATGTGCGTCACTGAGATGTTGAATGGCTCACTAGTACCACTAGCATAGCTATGTGCACCACTGGCATGTTGAATGTCTCAGACTTTTGCATCGCTGGCATGTTGAATGTTTCATATACATGCATCACTGACACTGAATGATTCTTACTTGCTCCATGGTGAATGCATCGCTGACACATTGTATGTCTCATAGTTGTGCATCAGTGACACAGTGAATGTTTTATTGCTGTATATCACCGACACGCTGAATGTGCATCACTGACATGTTGAATGGCGCAGTAGTATCGCTAACATATTTAGTGTGTCATAAAAGTGTAGCACTGACAGGCTGAATGATCCAAACTTGTGCATTACTGACACTGCCTATGTCTCGCACCTCTGCATCCTTGGACAGGTAAATGAGCCATACTTGTGCTTCATTGACACAGTAAATGTCTTGGGGTTGTTCACCAGTGACATACTGACTGACTCTTACTTATGCAGTCACATAATCAGTCTTGTATGCATGTGCACCACGTATCTAGTAAGGGTTGCACAGCCGTCTCTATCTTCCATAGTGCAAATCGCATAGCACTAGTTACTGACAAGTGCTGGATACATGTACACCAATGACATAGTCAATGTCACAAAATTCTCCACCACTCATAGTCAGCATATGATAGCTGTGCACGCCTTACGTAATCAACATTCATAACTGTGACCTCTATAACCAATGGCTTGAGCACAAGCACCAGACACACAGTATTCCACACCAGTACACTCTGTCACAATCTTGTGCATTATTTACATGGTCAAAGTTTGATCCACTCTCACCAGTTACATAGTTGATAGCGGTGCATCACTTACATAATTAATGTTTTATACCCTTGCACCACTGACCATAAAGTCCCCGACACGTGTACCACGGACATAGTAACTCCCAGACAGTCATCACTTTAACAACCAATGTGTTTAGTTTTGATCCCCAGTTCTACAACAGATGAAGAACTCGAAGCAGCCCCCTCTCCCAGCACCTTGCTTGTGCCCTTCGCGTGAAACACTCAGATGCACACTTTCACTATCACCTATATTGAACCCTATGTAGGTAATCTCAGCACTTTAAGGACTAACTCGTAGTCACAGCTAACCTCTTACAGCTTAACACAAACAAGCCAGTGTCACCCACAGTAATAGCTAGATAGAGCAGTGTTTGTCACACACTAATGTTTATTAGCCTCAACGTTTAACTATATGACACATCAGACACTTTTCTTGCACCTGCTATGCTGACGTACAGTAACGTGTAAACTCGAGTAACTTAACCTTAAGGGCATTTGGGGTCGGACCATTACTTTAGCAGCTCGTAATGTGTGCACCATCGGCAAACCTGATATTTTAGTCAATGACGCTGTGCAAACTGGGATGCTTGCGGCCATGCTTGCAAGGACTACAAGTCCCAGAAGGCAACCTGCTATTGGTTGAAAAGCCTGGCGTCACGTACGTTATCACATGACATGGGGACACTTAGGGCCTGATTCACAAAGGGCCTCCGCAGTCTTGGCGGGGGCTCTGGATTATGGCAGGGGTACCGCCCTCGTGTTGAGACCTCCGCAATGGGAAAGTGCAGTAAGGAGGCCTCCCCGCGACTGTGGAACCTCTGCCACGACTGCGGAGGCCCTTTGTGAATCAGGACCGTAGCAACTATGTTACAATTTGGGCATCCCCAAGGAAATACCTAACAGACATAGATATATTTACTCCCCACTTAATGGCATGCCGTGGCTACCTAAGCCACAGTGGGGTAAGTGACGCGGTGGACTAAGGGGTGGCTAGTGCATGTTACCAGGCGTAGTTAGCCTTGTGAGTTTGTGAACACCCCCAAACACCTCACTCTGTGAGCAGGCACACACGTCTGACTGGTTCACAGGCTTGAAATGCTTCTACATTTACACCAGTGAAAGGCTGGAGTAAATCGCTGTCAGGCAAGGAAATGAAAACACCTCCACATTTTGTGGGGGTGAAGTGAAAGGAATTTCTCAATGCGGAACATGTTGTGGAGTTGCACATGGGCACTGCATTTTCTCAATCCTGATTTTTGCATAATATGACTCACTGGGGCGATGTTTACGCTTACAAAAGTCACATCTAGAATCTTGCGACTTGTGCAGCTTCCCAGGCGTACTCCTGGAAATTATGGGTGTCATTTAGGGGTCGCCCGGTGTCGCAGCTGCGACCCCTGGCCTGCCCTTTGCGACCCCTGGCACGGCCTCAGAGGTGGCAAATTCAGTGCCAGGAATGCTCGTCCTTATGGATGTCAGTTGGGACTCCTCTCTTTGTTTTCTGTCAATAGTTATTACACTAATTGTGGATAATGATATATTATTCACTATTAGTGTAATAAAAAAAGAGACAATTAGCTTGAATATGCCCTTCCATGGTAGCTGAGGAAAGCAAAAATGTTTTTAAGTGTGTTTGCATGTGTGCGGTGAGAGTGCATTTATGTGAGAGTTTGTGTGTAAGTGTAAATCTGTGTGCATATGTGAGTATGTGTCTGTGAGTGAAAGTGGCAGTCAAAGGGCACATGATGTCACTTCTGCTACTACTGGCATTTTGGTGAATTTACGTCCATGCCAGAAAGGTTTGTAAAGTTGAAAAAATAGTAAAGATACGTTCAAGCATGCTAGTAGCTAGTGTCAGACCGGCCTATAGGAAGGGCCACTGGAATCATGCAGCAGGGGAGGGTTAAATTATGCAGCAGGGTAGAGTGAATTATGCTGCAAGGAAAGGCAAATTACGCGGAAATGTGTGGCATATTTTGTGACAGTATTACTTTATTATTTACTCATTTTTAAACCTGTTAACACTGTCTGGCTATTAGTGGTACGTTATTAGTACCAGTTTAACACCTAAATATATCGCAATAAGCTACAGAAAGGTGGCCAGTCAAACTTTGTAAAAGACCTTTCACTGAGTGGCAACATGTACTGCTGCGGTTCAACTCACTTTTGAACAGTTTGAGCTACAATTTTTTTTAGTAAAATCTGCAGATTTGCAATGCAATAGGTCTCGCATATTTCGAACAAGTTGTCATCTTTTGACAACAGAGCCCACGAGCAAAAAAAACCCTGAGTGGAAATTGAGAAAAGACGACTTAACAAAATAAAATAAAGTTAGCTTTAAAAAATAAAACTTTAACATTTTGTTTGCCCTGCTGGGCACGTTTTATGCCAGTCACAAGCCTTCTGTTTGCAGGGCACTGGAAGTTAGAACAAAATTGTAACTCAGTCACGTTGGGAGCCGCGGACGGGCACAAATTAAGTTGAAATCAATTAGTGCTTGATTCCTGCTCCACAAAGAGGAATGGAAATGATACCCAGCATGCCTTGATGAATTATGAGGCTGTAAAGATGAGTGTCACGCAAACCAACAAACGGAAAGCGACCGACAGGCTCCAAGACTTGTACTGAAAATAACAGTGTCTTACATGCACTTGCAGCCTCGACCCTAAAAATGACCCAGTTTCCAAATGTGGGGCCCCTTTTAAGTTGTTTGATTCAATAATGGGGTCCACTTTTATTTTGCCACCGACCTGTTTTCTGTTCCTGTGTTTGTAAGGTTTTTTGTAAATCGAGACCTTTTTTGTTTTGAGACTTGTAACAATTTTTATGTTCGGAGAAGGATCCTACAAGTCCTATATGGCAAATGTTGATAGTTTAAATGCCGGAATTTTTGTAACTTTCACTTGGGAAATGTTGGCAAACTAATATATTCTGTTGTCGACATTCTCAACAAAGAGGTCAATAAACTTTTGTAAGTAAAGAATGAACTCCCTCCGAACCATGATGTGTGGCTTCTGGCAGGTACGTTAACACTTTCACTGTGAGACCGAGCCATTCACAGCCAAGGAGTCAATTTTACCCGCACCACTGCGCAAGCGGTGTGATAATTTTATACTGTGGCGCTTTAGCAACAGAGCTCTTCTGTCTTCAGGTGTGTTCTTGAGATTCAAGCTTCCTTGCGTCTGAGTGAGAGCTGTTGCCTCCAGGCGAACGGTGATTCCCCGCCGCCCATACTGTACGGTTGTGAGATAAGGTATTGTGCGCACGGGGCCTGCAGTACCCTGCCACAGAATCAAGGAAGTACTGGGTGTCTTCCCCAGGAGACTGGAAGTGGCCTGGGATCACCACAGGCCTAATATTCCGCACCATGTCCAGAGCAAAGGGTGATGCACAACGCCTCCAAACTTCACACCGCTACTGCAGATGCAAGCAACTGAAGGCCAGCGGAAGCAATGCAAACTTTAGACATAGACGTCATTTAGGGGTTGCCAGGGGTCGCAGCTGCGACCACTGGCTTGCCCCCTGCAGCCTCTTGCACTGCATTTGCAACCCCTGGACTCAGAGGTGGCACAATCAATGCCAGAAGCACAGGAGCAGCTCGTCCTAATGAACATGGGTTGGGGCTGCAGTCTCCTTTTTTGTCAATTTTTACTACACCAATAGTTAATAATAACATACTATTCACTATTACTATAATAAAAAATGTAGTACAGTTAGATGGAAAATGTCCATCCTCAGCAGTTTAGTAAGTAAAACATGTTTTTGCATGTGGTTTATGTGAGTGTGTATGTGCGATTTTGTGTATAAATGCTTAAGCAGTTGTGTGTGTGAGCAAATGTAAAAGTGAAATGGCGTGTGATGTCACTCCTGCTACCCCTAGCATTTTGGTGAATTGAGGTTCATGACATCACATCTTCCAGCATGCATGATGCCATAACGTCTCACACCCATTATGTGATCAGCCGATCTTGTCTGAGAAATAGCCCAAAAGCAACCCAGGTACCTGGTTTTAAGGGTTTCATGTGTCATCGGGGTGCATGTGTGAAAACAGCCAAAATGTAATCAGCATGTCACACCGGAACAATGGCACACGTGTAATCAGTGTACACGTGGTCCCCACCCCTTAGGTGAACAACAGACCATATGTGAACTAAAGCCCATGTGTGATCAATTGATCTTATCTCACGTCCGATCATCATACAATATCTAATAGATCATAATATGTGAACGAAATGCTATATGTGGGCATCGTAACACAGGTGAACAGTTGCACAAAGGTAATCACTCTGCCTTAGTGATCAGCATGCCTTTATGTGGTTAGCATCCCTAGTGTGGCCTTACATAGATGCTGGATACAAACAGATGAACAGTTGTGCTAGATGTGAGTAAAGCTGGAGACCACTGAAGCATCTGTATGTCACAAGCGGTTGGAGACTATAGAAATAACCAGGAAATGCTAATTTTCCCCCAGGACAGCAAGAGGTATGTCCACAGCTAACACAAGAAGCAAATTTCCATTCTCTCTATCATCAGTTGGACATTTCTTGCGGGCTCTGATCCCTGTGAAAGTGACATCACGATGTGGGTTGTCTCTGATCTTGGCCAACCCTGGGCTCTTTGATGCATCATCTTCTCACCAGCTTCCAACTCCGCTGACCGCAAAATGCTCCACAAATTGTCTTTAGGAACTGGGTGAAGAATAATTTGATGGTTCACCGCCTTCGTGGTCAGCAAGACTCATGACGTAAACATTTTAGGCTGCCTCTCCTACTCTACCATACTCTCCTTGGTGGGATACCACAAGTATCCCAGCTGTCACCAGCCATCTTCATAGTCTGCAGACCATTCCCGAGGACTCCCACTTGAGCTGTCACAGACCCGCTGGTAACAACCAGACTGTTGGCAAGTCATGATCACCAAACCCATGTGCATAAGTGTACACATTAGAATTGTCTTTGTCTCAGATCCTCAAAACAGCGGTCCTACTGCTAGTATTGAGATCTTCCTTCTGATTCGCTGACTACTCTTCTTGCACTTATTGTACATCTCCTATGACTCCCTGCCAAATTGTCAATAGCTCTGAGTCACTCGTGATCCAGAGCTGCTCCCTGCTTCTCGAGTAAAGAACGCCAGGAGAAGCTGTGCTTTGTCTGCAGAATCCGACGCCATATGCTCCTACTCAACATGGTAATTACTCATATCAACTACTGTGTTGACATGTGTGGTGGCCATTTCTGAGCCATGTACAGTGTGCCCAAAGGCGAGGCAAGCTACCACCACTTAGAAAGAAAAGGCCCCAAATAGAAAGAAAAGACCCTAAAATTGTCTTTTCCTATTTGATGGAGAGGGGCACAGCTCCAAAATGCTATTGTGCTTGAAGCTTTGAAGATTCCTGCACTTTGCAGTCTTCAGCCAAGATGACATACAAACTTTGAGTACAAAATCATGTGCTCTGCCTCATCCTTGCTCTGAAATACACAGGTCATACTTCATTTGAATAGATGATGCTTCTGTGAATCCTAAAAATGTTAAGGACAAATTCAAGGCTCTTCACCTTATTCACATAGTCAAGTCCTTTACCCCATCCCTTCTAAATGACGGGGTCATAGCAGTCGACCAGATGCCTATGATTGACTGCCCAGAGTCTTCATCTACTTGGTAAGAGAAAAACATTTTGGGGGTACTATGCATGTGCAAGGTTCCAGCTTCTGCTATACCACCACCCTTGGGACCCCCAGAAACACCCTGGAGAAACTCCTGAGTGGCTTGAAAACTCTCCTGCCTAACCAACATACGGACTGTACCCAATCTATCTGTCCCAGCTAATTGCCCAAACGGAAAACAACCTGGTCTGCTTCTCTGCATCACCCCCTCCAACCTCAGAGTACCCTCACCTGGCCCACAGGCAGGGTAGGTCCTATTTTAAAACAGTATTTATCCTGCTCTCAGCCTCATCCACGGAGGGCATCAGGGCATTGTAAAGAGCTATGAAAAATATTTGTAGGGCATACCCCCAGCATATATGGTAAATAAACAACAGAAGGCATTGGTGCAGTTTTTGGGAAGAGGACCAAAGACAACAGTCAATCTTTGCGCTCATCACATCATAACAATGACTCCTGCAATGGTCAGTCATCAAGTCTCCATCTCCTGCTCTGCGATGTCGTCTGCTGCTTCTTGCTTCCTCAGTGACCCCTAAAATTTGGAGATTTGAGAGGTCTGATGGCCATCAATTCTGTGTGCACCATTTTTGGTTGCATTTGTACCACTTGCAGTTGTTCCTATGATTGTGATGACTTTCTGTCGCAAGTGCATTTGCCCCCTTCTTCCTCACTTACTCTTACTCAGATGCTGCAACAGATACAGCCGATTTTAAGATATATTTCTGTAGTGTCATTTACAATTTCACTTTACGGAAGGGCTGGTATCTCCTTCCTATGGTCAGGGATCCTCTGAGTCGCCGACCAATGCCATGGAGACTAAGGAGCTTCTTGAGAGTTAGCGGGCTGTCATTCATGTTGCCAGGACGGCGGCGGGACGGATTACAGACTGCCATCTTTAGAGATCTCTGCCTGTCTGGTGGAAAACTGTGCCTTCAGTGGAGTCGCCACAGCGTCGGCTCCTCCGAACACGCGGAGGCTTTGCTATGCAGGCAACATGTTCAACGGAGCAGCACAGCTAATTTATTTGTTTTGAAAAACGAAGTCCCAAAGTGGAAGTTTGTTTCTGAAAACAAGAAATAAATGTGCCTGACTCCCTGAGAGTGTTCTCCCTGCATAGGGCGGACGGCATGCACCTGTGAAATGACAGCCCGATGTCTGTGGAGTTGTCGCTCTAAGCCAGTACAGGCACCGCCGGCAGAAATAAGACCGTTTGCCTAATTCTCAACAGACTGTGCAAACCCAGAGTTTGTCAGACAGGGTACTCTGCCACTTGTGTGCCATCAAGCTCTTAATAAGCCTCTTAGTTTTTCCAAGGTATCAGTTACTCAATTTCAGATTTTATGGTATTGGTTAGCAATTACATTTTCCGAATCCCTTGGCTGGGTTAGGTCAATCGGATGTGTAGCGCACTGGGCAGACCAAACATTTTCCTTAGACCGAGTGGGTTGTGTAAGGAGGACAGGTCCTAGTGGAAAAATCATTCCTGGCCCTGAGACTGCAAGAAAGGGAATCAGAGACTTTAATCAAGACCCAGAATAAAGAAATATTACTAACCCAAAGTAGCCCAAGGGTAAAGCCATCTCTGGAGCTTGTGATTAGCATAGGGACAGGACTTTTTAGATAGGGGTCTCAACCTTTTGTATAGTAAGAGCCACTCGTGCTCGTTGTAAGTCACCCCGAGCTACTATTATTTTTAGAGTCTTAATATTAACCACATCATAGAAGATTACATTAGTGCCCACCATATGCAATATTATCAGCAGTGTTCACTCAGTGCACAAGGCACGGTTTCAAGCAGTCATGTAAAAAATATCTTATCAATGTGGAATGCCTCTACATGGGTAATGCATAACAACCATAGCTGCAGTGCTCCTGGCGCCAAATTATTAGTACGAAGTCTCCCCAAAACACCAGCTCATAAGTTCTGAAACTACACACATTTTCATCTCAAATGCAAACTTCAATTTTGGTATGCATACATTTATTCAGCCAAGCAAAAGCTTCTAATGTATCAGGCTGGGCTGAACACAGGTGAGGTACTCACAGGTAGCTGGAGAGCTACCAGTAGCTCATAAGCAGCTCCTTGGAGAAGCATGCTTTAGATTTAGACTCAAGTATGTGAGATGGCAGGTACCTATGTTTTGCTAGGGCAATATGATTCTCCTTCCATCCTTCTTTGCCTGTGTGATGAAAGTACTCCACAGAGTTTGCTACAGTTTATTTTTTTCTGTATACTTTAGTCAATTTCTACTGCACTTTTTTAATTCCAGTTTTGAGAGGCCTGGGGCTGCTTAATTGTAGACCAGCCTTGATGTATTTGCAAACACTGAGTTGATCAATTATTTGTTACAGTGTATCCTGTTTTCTTAAAGATGCTCTTCGTGTTAGGAATCACATGGCTTACTGAATCAAAGAAGGTGTTGGCCATAGACGTTCATAGATCTTTTTATGTAAAGTTTTAATTGCATGCATAATTAAAAATATATTTGCTTTTATGATCATTATTTCACGTTCGAATAAAGTAACTTTTGACAATATCTTTTTTGTATTATCCCTGGCTACGCCGGGCTTCCTTTCCTGGTACAACTAGGCTGCTCGATCTTTCCAGCATTTGCCACTGCAGCAACTCTCACTTTGTTGGTTTATGTCATCAGTGGGAAGTTTGCCTTTACGAAATTGCCTTTTGTGCTCAGAGTCACATGCCTCGGCTCTGTCCTGGTTGTTGTTAGGGTGACTATTGTTCAGCCATCACTTTATACTGAAAACTGACTCCCACTTTGCCACTTCAGCCATTTGTTTTTCTTGACTCCACTTCCGTCTTCTCCTTTCCTATTGACTCAAATCAGCGTAGCATTACATTTTGGAACGAAAAAAGAACTAGGAATGTTGTTTGGTTATTGCAGGGTGCTCTTAAAATACTGCAGATCAGTTTGTGGGGTGTTTAGCCTTGGCGGATCTTTCACTTAGCTTAAGCCCAAGAAGCCAGGCACATACTTATCTAGCCTATTTCTGTTTAATAAATAAATAAATAAAAAAAAAAATATATATATATATATATATACACACACACATATATACTAAGAAACAAAGGTTGCAGGGACATCATAGTTGGGCTCATATTTATTTTACACACACAAAACCATAGAAATTCAGCAGTTATAGTTATACTTCGCTCAAGAAACTATAACTCGAGCCCTAAGGTAACTATAACTTGCGCCCCCACCAGCCATGCACAGTTTTCTCATCAATAATTGTATTGCAAATGTTTCAGTGAAATTATCAATGATGTCCTAGAAGATGTCATGACTAATGTGATATGTCAGGTAATTAGCAGTGCATGGCAAGGGCACGAGTTATAGTTAACTTGGGGGACGAGTATAGTTTCTTGAGATAAGTATAACTATAACTGCTGAATGTTCATGGTTTTGTGTGTGTAAAATCTGAACTTAACTATAACATCCCTATATACTTTGGTCTTTTAGTAAATTTCTAAGTTTTTTTAAAATTCTATTTCCTAACTATAATGTCCCTGTAACCTTTGTTTTTTTCAGTGAATTTCTAGGGTTGGTTTTTTTAACATAAAGTAATATTTAATTACCATATGTTAATCCAACCACAGTCAGGCTCTGACACCATCCCCCACATGCAGCTAACCCCATGCTGTGGATCTGTAGGTGTGTGTGTGAGTAGCTATATGGGTTTGTGACTGAGTATGTGGGATTGTGTGGGTAAGTGGGGGTGTGTGCGAGTGGAGGTGTGGGTCTGTGAGTCAGTGTGTCAGTGTCTGTATGGGTGTGTGAGTGGGTGTGTGAGTGGTTGTGTGGGTGTGTAAGTAGGTGTGTGAGTGGGTATGTGAGTGGGTGTGTGAGGCTGAGTAGGTCAGTGAGTGGGTGTGCAAATGGTTGTGTGTGTCTGAGAATGGGTATGTGGGTTGCTCTAAGAGTGGGTATGCAAGTGGTTTTGTGGGTCTGTGGGTGTACATATGAGTGGCTGTATGCATGTGTGAGCAGGTGTGACTGGTTGTGTGGGTGTGTAAGTGGCTGTGTGACTGGTTGTGTGAGTGGCTGTGTAGGCTTTTGATCGGGTGGGGGAAGTGGTTTTGTGGGTCTGTGAGTGTGTGCAAGTGGGTGTATGAGTGGCTGTGTGGGTCTGTGTGTGGATGTGCGAGTGGTTTTATGGGTTGAGTGGGTGTGTGAGTGGCTGTATGGATGTGTGAGTGGCTGTATGGATGTGTGAGTGGGTTTGTGAGTGGGTGTGTGAGTGGTTGTGTGGGTCAGTGACTACGTGTGTGAGTTGTGTGGGTGTGTTAGTGGGTGTGTGAGTGGCTTTATGAGTGGATGTGTATATCGATGATTTGGGTGTTGTAGCGGCTTTGTGGGTCTGAGTGGGTATGTTAGTGGCTGTATGTTATGTGAGTGGGTGAGTGTGGGTGCGTAAGTGGGTTTCTGAGTGTGCAAGTAGGTGTGTGAGTAGCTGTATGGGTCTCTGTGACTGGGTGTGTTAGTGGTTTTGTGAGTCTGTGAGAGGGTGTGTGAGTGGTCCTGTGAGGCTGATTTGGTGTATTTTTTTCAATTGGGGTCTGGATCCATGGATCCATCACAGATTCACACAGAAACTGTGCTGACTGCTGCGGAGGACTCATGGATCCTCGTGTGCCCCAGTAAAATGTTTTTGGGCAAGTTCTTGCCCATGAAGGGTCCCTCAGAGACCCCTGCATCAGTCCCACGGGGTCCGGGTACCTCTTCCCTGACTCCTATTAGTTTTCATTTTTATTTTTTCTACTGGGAACCATGTCCCAATAGACAAAATGGTAGATGCTATTTTAGGTAGCGGCCAGGCAATAACGTCATTGCTGTTGGCGCGTGGATCCGCGTTGGATCTGCAGCTCCAGATATATATATATATATATAAATCTTTTTTCTTAATTAACTCCAAAAAAACTGAACAGATTTACACCAAATTACATAAAGAGATCTTTCTGGACCAAGATCTAGCTTTCTTTCAAATGTGGTGTAATTCCGTTCAGCAGTTTGGTCTGTTGTTGTGTCTAAAATCCCTTTGGGGATTTGCATGGAGAAAATGTGTATTGGGACCACCCCTTTTTCTCAGCCCCCGCATGACGAATCACTCCAAAACTTTCCAGACAGCAGCTGAATTGACTGGTACATAAGTTTTGAAAATGTTGTGCAGATTTGTCAAACGGCACCAAAGTTATTAGCAAAACCAAAAACGCTTCTCCTATGGAAACTCAGTCCAAGCTATTGTTACCTACTGGTGACGTTGTCGGTTAAAGCGCATCAAGTTTTGTGGAAAAATAAAACACTTCAATAGCATGCCTGAGTGCACATCATGTTTTCACTTTTTGTGACAGAGGGGGCTCTGTTACTCCTGAGTAAACCCTACAGATTATATACTTGTTGATTACATCAGCATTCCTATTGGTTGCACCTCTAGTGTCAATGGTGGTACAGACCACTCCTTAAAGACTCATTAGAAGATGGTGGGTATTACATACATGCTGTGTCTATTCTCACACTCTATGCAGTTTCTCTTCACCTTCATCTATGTCAGCCTACAACTAACACCCTATCAATCATACAGTTTGAAAGAGCACCCTAGAATGATTTCACACCAAAAATTATAGCAGTGGTGGAATTTTTGATCCAGTGCTCAAAATAAATTCCCTTTTTTGAGCTCCCCAAAACTAGCTCACAAGCCTATAAGATCTGGCACTCTCTGGTGAAATGCTCATAGGCATTAGCAGGCCACATCAACACCTCTTCAGGGGGCGCAGACCTACACCTGCAGTAGATTAAGGGATTGGGTTTACCAATCACATTTCATTGGTGAGCTCACAACAAACGGTGCCCTATTATGCTAGATGTCCTACTGTGCAACTCAAAACTGAATCTAGGCCATTCAAGAGCCCCCCCCCCCCCAAATGACAGGATGCTCTCAAGTGGACCTTTTGTATTGTTTTGTTTATCTTGAGGGACTGTATATAATATTCACCCTGAAGCAAAAAAATGGACTGGTCATTACCTCCACCCATGTTTGTGCAAACCCCAATACCCCTTAATTTAGGAAAGGCAATGTGATGCTGTGAAGGCCCATTTTACTCCTCTTCGAGTTTCATCTGTTCCCTATCTCCACCATCTCTACATTTCTACCTTGTTTCTGATTATTTGGATTTCCCCTGCCATCCACCCAAGCATTACCACTGGTCAGACAATCTACTGTCTTCACTATTTTAAGTCACAGAGGACTTACCTGAATTACCTAAGCCCCCCCATCACACCTCAGCTATTGGTGATGGGCTCATGCAGCAAACATTACCGCTCTGCTGGCTGACTGAGCGTCCTTCTAGCCTTGAGTTTGTTCTTCTCCTTCCTTTAACCAAAGTATACCGCATAGTGGCATGTAGCACTTTACACAAACCATACATAAGATAAAAGAAATAAAATACCTTGCATAATTGTTAGCATTTCCCACCCTCATGGGAAGAGTCCTTTTGGCTGTGATGATGTACCTTACACTGTTTCCTTATCCCCTGCATTCCTCAATTAACTCCTGCAGAGCACTATGACACTAGGATTCAAGTATAAAGTAACTATCCCAGGAGAAAGTATAGAGAAGTGGACTTTGATGTCAGCCCCACCGTGATGTAACCCACAAAAATAGAGCTGAAATATCCCACCAAACCCAGTGAGACTGGTTGAATAAACAACCGAACAGATGAGAAGATGCTCCTGGTTTAGAGTTGGGCTGAAATTGAAATACAATGGCCAAATTGGCACAAATTTCTTTCAAAGTTTGATTTGGGATGGTCCAAAAGATCTCAGATCTGAGCACGCCCCTACTCCTCTAGAAGGGATATGCTGTTTGTCATTGGCCTCTGGTGAAAAGTGTATGAGATGATCCATCCAGGGAGTTGCGGATCTGGGTTGCCTCCATCATAAACCTCTCTGTCCCTGATATAATGATGGTCTCATTACAATAAGCTTGGTTACTTAGAGCCAGTAAAAGGAGACATATTTATGGTGCATAAAACCATCACCTGAGCAAGAGTCATTTCCTCAGCAACACTTCTTGGATGGGAAAGTTATTAGCCGCTCCTGGGTTTAAACAGGATAATACGGTAGGTCACTAATTAATGTATTGTGGATTTTAACGTGTAATTTGAATCCCCAAACTAAATGTTGACAAAATAGAAGCTGAGAAGTAGCGTTGGGGTTTTCAGACCAAAAACCACTGTGTGCAAAAGTTATTTTTCTAAAATATCTTAGTGGCTTTTATGTTTCACACCAGATCATGGTACTAGAGCATGGGGTGGAAATATTGTTTCGACTCTGACCTGTGTTCAGCTATCACAATCAATCTTGAATTGAATAACAGGTTTTGGAAGTTGGAACATGGTCATAGATATTTCACATTTGGAAAGTGATCAGGGGCCATGGGCCTTAAAGTCTCCTCTGCATTCTTTGGTCTTGCTGTGAACTGCCATTTGGTCTGATAGAATTTCAAGGGGATGTGCAAAGCGCACATTCAGCCTTTGGGGGATCTTGGCACTGAATATTAGATGTGTATTGTTACCCAAGTGAATGATTGAATAATACCCATATTAAGGTTGAGAGCATCCATCAGGATATGATGCATCGATGTACTGTACCACCAGATCGTCCTTATATACATAAAGCCTGATTAGTAATTGATGAAGAGGCAGTGTGATGGTTGCTCATAGGTAGGTAACTAAATTGGGGGGGATGATTCATTGCAAACCTGCTAGGTTGAACGTTGAGTATATAACACCAATGTAGGCTCAGAGTGGTTGATGATCATTGTAAAGTTGTGACCCAACTCTTTGTTGCCATCGACCACTCGTCTTGTAAGGCAAACATAGAAAACATCAGCGACATCTTAAAAAAAAAAAGAACAAAAGAATTGGAAGGCCAGTTAATTTGCCATGAGTACTAAAAATCTGAAAGTTTTCTGGACAATTGTTTCATTTGGAAATAGTTGTGCTGTCTAGGCAACAGAGAAATATATTCAAGAGTGTGCTTGCTAGGAACATATATAATATCTGTAGAACTTGCTTGACTCACTCACACAATAGTTGGCACAGCTGCACAATTCTTCCATAGTAAAGGAATACAAGCGGAGGCTTTCACAATCTATCGGGGTGTATGTGTCCATTGTTACCAAAAAACAAGGTAAGGCACAAGTTGTATGTCTGAATACCGTTAACAAAAGCATCATCTGATATACATATTGTGGCCTAAATATTATTTGCAAAAGTCTTGCTCCATTGGGTGTAGATTTTCCATTAAACCTACTGCAGCATTATGTTTGTGAATGATATCCAGGACACAGTATTTTTCTTAGACAATGTTTAGGACACAGTATTCTGGTACCAGACATGTGCATTTCTGGACAAAATCCTGGAAGATCTTTTCTACAGTCACCCAAACATGTAGCCTGTTCATATTTTGAAAAAAAAGTCTTTTAAAGAGGAATTGGGTTGTAGTGGAGACCTAGGAAGGTGCAAATGTCTCCCCTACCCTAGAATTATTCCCCCATCCCTTTCTTTGCTACACTCGATAAACCTTTGTTGAGAAGGACTGAGAACTGGCTGGAGAGCATCTTTATTTCGACTACCTTGGAGAAAGGATTTCACAAAGGTGTTAGTTAGCATTCTTGGTGAAATGTCTGCACTGCCCCTTCTAGAGATGAAACATGGCTTGTCAAAGGCTCTTGTTTCATTGATTTGTAACAACTTTTGATTGTGCTAATCAGTCACTCTATTGGGAGGCCATTAGATCACTGGCTATGGCTGAATCATAGAGACAAGCAGTACATCAACTGCTCTTAGACGCTTTTGAATACGTGAGGTGCTACAATAAGCGAGAACTAACTCGTAGGTTTCCATTGATCTAGAGAGTTTGACAAGATTGTTCCTCCCACTACACTTTTTATACATTTGTTAATGGTTTGATTCAGAACTTAGTAGAATGTGTAGTGATGCCCCTACAATAAGTTTTAACAATATCCTGATTGTGCCTGATGCAGATGATGTAGCCTTACATCAAGATTCCCTATTGACCTACAATCAATACTTAGGGCCTGATTACGACCTTGGCAGATGGGATACTCCATCACAAAGGTGACAGATATCCTGTCCGCTGCATTACAAGTTCCATTATATCCTATGGAACTTGTAAAATGGCAGGTGGTATATCCATCACATTTATGATAGAGTATCCCATCCGCCAAGGTCGTAATCAGGCCCTTAATGTGTATACTGCCCACTGAAAAATTAAGGCCCGTATTTATACTTTTTTTGCGCCGCATTTGCGTCGTTTTTTTGACGCAAAAACGGCGCAAACTTGCAAAATACCATTGTATTTTGTAGGTTTGCGCCGTTTTGCGTCAAAAAGCAGCGCAAATGCGGCGCTAAAAAAAGTATAAATACGGGCCTAAGGGTCTGAACATCAACACTGCTTTGTTGGCAATAAACTCCCCAAAAGACGATGTTTCTTCATGACGGAACTTGCATCCACAAGAGGCCTTCCTTTGAGTCATTAGGGAAAAAGATTAGAGGAGACGATGGGGCATGCTCCCCAGCTCAAGAAGACCAACATTGAATGTGGTCCCTAAGGAATCAGGTACACTTTGGTGATCATGTCGCAGAGCCAGACTTGAGGTCTCCCATGCATGTCTTCGTTAAGATGTAGGTCTGAAATTTGAGTTTCAATGACTGCCGGTTGTTTGTGGTTTAAGAGACTTGCTTTCTGAAATGGTTTTCCAGTTTATCCACAGGCACGGCTTGGTACCTCATTGTTTCAAACTGGATTATTAGAGGTGCTGGGAGTTAGACAAAGTTGACTGTGTATCTTGTTCTAAATGGTTTCAAGCTTTCAAATGTTAAAAGCTATCTGAGGTTTTCTCTACTCCACTTTTGGTGTCTCCAGAAACACCCTAGGGTTAGAGAGTCTTGGGTCGACACAGAAATGGTAAACAGTTAGCATGAGGGGTTGATCACATATAGGTATTGCATTGATTGGATCAGGATGCCATATAGAAGTCTAGGAACAAAACAATTCGACAGAATTATGCAGATTATAAAATCTTACTAGAGAGGAGACTGTTTTATAACCAGTCTATGTTCATTAAATTCAGGCTAGGAAATCTTCCTCTTTTTACTAATATTTTAAGTGACTATGACTCCACCCACATCATTGGCAGATATTCAGTTTCCCTGGAAAAGAGACTGTAATCTTTCTAGCCGCTCGGGGAAAAAGGACGTATTAACATATTTTTTACGCAGGAGCACGTAAAAATAGAAGGTATCACTCTAGTCTGTAGTAGCATGCAAGACAAAAACCAGAACTTTATTTATAGAAAGCAGTCCTCCCGCCTTTAGTAATTCTTGCTGTGTCATATGTTTTAGGAAATGCTTACTGCATGACATTGAAAAATTCAGCTGTGCAGGTATATATTTTTTGGTATAATGCATTTTATGTCTCAAGTATACAATAACCAATGGCATTAACAGTATAACATACAGTTATAAAACATTCATTCTTAAATCTCACATGCATTTGGCATCATTAGCAGAAAGAAGGAAACAAACATTTTTATAGTTATACTCAATCAAACTCAATAACCATTTTAAATAAGTAAATAATAACAACATACCCAACTTGCCCCCACTTACCCCACCCACCGCTTTGGACCACGATGTAAAAATAGAGAGACTGACACCCAGTATTGATGTTTATTCCGGTCTTCACGCTGAATAAGTCACGTCTCTCCAACCACCACTCTTTTAGCAACTTAGATCCAGGACTCTGAATGTACTATTCACCATATCATATAATAAATTTTCATTCGCTAATTCATTCCACTGTTTATAATGTAACACCTGTATTTGCAAAGCACACACATTCCCCCCTTGGGGTATCGTGGCATTGAATACAGGCATTCATTAATACTCAACTGTATTCATTTTATCCACTTTAGTAGGATGAAAGGCTGAGTGCAGCCACTTAGATTTGAACCTGTGGCAACAACGTCAAACACAGTTTTCTGTATTAGATGCATTACTCCACCAAGCCATCAGACCCGGCTTGTTGTACCATCTTATGAGAGAAGGCTTCTCCACCGGTTTCCAAGCCATTGTTATTAGTTGCTTCACAGACATCAGGTTTAATGTACTTTAAATATGTTTTTTTTTTAAATAATCTGCACTGTTGAATTGCCAGTGTTTTGTTATTACTAATTGGTGTGTGTGTGAGTATGTATATATATATATATATATATTAATTAAAAAAAACAAAGGTTACCAGGACGTTATAGTTAAGTTCTGAATTTACTGGTACAAAACCATAGAAATTCAGCAGTTATAGAGTTATTTCAAGTAACTATAGCTCACGCCCTAAGGTAACTATAACCACCGTCATGCATAGTTTTCTCCTCAATAAATGTACAACAAATTTTACTGTGATATTATCAATGATGTTAGCAAAGATGTCATGAGTGATGTAATATGTGGGCTAATTAGGAGTGCATGGTGAGGGCACGAGTTATAGTTACCTTAAGGCGTGAGTTACAGTTACTCATATATATATATATATATATATATATATATATATATATATATATATCCGTTTCACACAAGCAAAAGTCATGCACTCTGGAGGGCCTTCACAATGTTTATTGGTTCATACAACAAAATTCCAGCTTTGACAGACTTGTTTCACTGTAAAGCCTTTTTCAATGTAAAAGACTAACCATACTTCGGTCATTTAAATAAACAAAGCACTGTTATTTCCTGGAAGCTCAATAATGAAAATAAAGGACGCATTAATGTACATTGGCATACTTTTTGGCTTATCTGAAAGTACATATTACCTGGGAAATGTTAAATCCAAGAAATATAACACTAGAGTGCCATTATCTTCTCATATTCTGTTTTATCAATTTACGGGCTTCTCCTTTGCCTTGGTTGCTGCGCGGTCACAACAGAGGATTTCATACCTATCCTGATTACAAACCAGGACATCTTCCTCTTTCAGGACCCTGGGATACTAATGTGATGGCTGTAAATGCTACCTTTGACCTAAGAAAAGATTGGCTGCTTTCAAACTGGATGGCTCTGATTGACAGTACAATAGGGAACAAGTTGGTATATTCTAGGCGTTCACTAACAAATCTGGACTCAAAGTACTCTATAATTCAGTCGACAAGCACAGATATTTTTAAGTGTTGAGACATCTTTCATTGCTGAAAAACCTATTATTTGCAACACCAATACGTTACAGTAAGCTTTGGGTCAGCTCTTTGCTTATCATTGGTTTGATTTTTTGTCAGTATCATTTGCTTGCTTGTAATTCAATGTTTTTCCTTCTTGTGTTTGTCCCTCCCCTGGAATATATCTGCATTATTATCGTTTTGAATGAATAACTTGTATTCTTCCACTGTTACATTTAGGGGAACTACTTTTTCCTTTTGCTTTCAGCTTTCCCTGGAGGTGCGTGTCTTTTCTTGATCTCTCTGCGTCTATTCTCTTCCCACTGTGCTGCTTTATCAATTCACGTGAAATTGATTTATTGTATTGTAATAGTATTTATATAGCGCTTACAACCCCCAACTAGGTTCAAAGTGCTTTTCTATGTGGGTAGCATGCTATTCTGGAACCCAAGAGGAATTAGTTGTGGATTAGTATAGGGAAATATGAGTACAGTTTTAGTATTATTTGAGCAGAGGACATGCAACTTTGTTAACTGGATAATGGTGGGATAGAGGAGGGAAGAATCCAGAAGTGTTAATTGGGAGTTTATACTAATAGGGTGAGGCTTGGGATGAGTAAGGGATAGTTAGAGGAGGAAAGAGTTAGGGAGTGTGAGAAAGTAGCCTCTTTCTAGCCTTGTTACCCCCACTTTTGGCCTGTTTGTGAGTGTATGTCAGGGTGTTTTCACTGTCTCACTGGTATCCTGCTTGCCAGGGCCCAGTGCTCATAGTGAAAACCCTATGTTTTCAGTATGTTTGTTATGTGTCACTGGGAACCTGCTAGTCAGGACCCCAGTGCTCATAAGTTTGTGACCTATAGGTATGTGTTCCCTGTGTGATGCCTAACTGTCTCACTGAGGCTCTGCTAACCAGAACCTCAGTGGTTATGCTCTCTCTTTACAAATTGTCACTAACAGGCTAGTGACCAATTTTACGAATTTACATTGGCATACTGGAACACCCTTATAATTCCCTAGTATATGGTACTGAGGTACCCAGGGTATTGGGGTTCCAGGAGATCCCTATGGGCTGCAGCATTTCTTTTGCCACCCATAGGGAGCTCTGACAATTCTTACACAGGCCTGCCACTGCAGCCTGAGTGAAATAACGTCCACGTTATTTCACAGCCATTTTACACTGCACTTAAGTAACTTATAAGTCACCTATATGTCTAACCTTTACCTGGTAAAGGTTAGGTGCAAAGTTACTTAG
Organism: Pleurodeles waltl; assembly: GCF_031143425.1. NCBI lineage: Eukaryota > Metazoa > Chordata > Amphibia > Caudata > Salamandridae > Pleurodeles > Pleurodeles waltl. Next base: position 1,006,003,000 of record NC_090449.1, on the reverse strand, counting down.
TGTGTGGGCACCCTGGCACTAGCCAAGGTGCCCCCACATTATTCAGGGCCAATTCCCCGGACTTTGTGAGTGAGGGGACACCATTACACGCGTGCATTACATATAGGTCACTACCTATATGTAGCTTCACAATGGTAACTCCGAATATGGCCATGTAACATGTCTATGATCATGGAATTGCCCCCTCTATACCATCCTGGCATAGTTGGCACAATCCCATGACCCCACGGGTCTCTAGCACAGACCCTGGCACTGCCAAACTGCCTTTCCCGGGGTTTCACTGCAGCTGCTGCCAACCCCTCAGACAGGTTTCTGCCCTTCTGGGGTCCAGCCAGGCTTGGCCCAGGAAGGCAGAACAAAGGACTTCCTCAGAGAGAGGGTGTTACACCCTCTCCCTTTGGAAAATGGTGTGAAGGCAGGGGAGGAGTAGCCTCCCCCAGCCTCTGGAAATGCTTTCATGGGCACAAATGGTGCCCATTTCTGCATAAGCCAGTCTACACCGGTTTAGGGACTCCTCAGCCCTGCTCTGGCGTGAAACTGGACAAAGGAAAGGGGAGTGACCACTCCCCTGACCTGCACCTCCCCTGGGAGCTGCCCAGAGCTCCTCCAGTGTGCTCCAGACCTCTGCCATCTTGGAAACAGAGGTGCTGCTGGCACACTGGACTGCTCTGAGTGGCCAGTGCCAGCAGGTGACGTCAGAGACTCCTTCTGATAGGCTACTTCAGGTGTTGCTAGCCTATCTTCTCTCCTAAGTAGCCAAATCCTCTTTTCTGGCTATTTAGGGTCTCTGTCTTTGGTGATTCCTTAGATAACGAATGCAAGAGCTCATCCGAGTTCCTCTGCATCTCTCTCTTCACCTTCTGCCAAGGAATCGACTGCTGACCGTGCTGGAAGCCTGCAAAACTGCAACAAAGTAGCAAAGACAACTACTGCAACTCTGTAACGCTGATCCTGCCACCTTCTCGACTGCTTTCCTGGTGGTGCATGCTGTGGGGGTAGTCTGCCTCCTCTCTGCACTAGAAGCTCCGAAGAAATCTCCCGTGGGTCGACGGAATCGTCCCCCTGCAACCACAGGCACCAAAGAACTGCAACACCGGTACCATTGGTCTCCTCTCAGCACGACGAGCGAGGTCCCTTGAATCCAGCAACTCTGTCCAAGTGACTCCCACAGTCCAGTGACTCTTCAGTCCAAGTTTGGTGGAGGTAAGTCCTTGCCTCCCCACGTCAGACTGCATTGCTGGGAACCGCAACTTTTGCAGCTACTCCGGCCTCCGTGCACTTCCGGCAGAAATCCTTTGTGCACAGTCCAGCCTGGGTCCACGGCACTCTAACCTGCATTGCACGACCTCCTAAGTTGTCCTCCGGCGACGTGGGACTCCTTTGTGCGACTTCGGGTGAGCACCGTTTCACGCATCTTCATAGTGCCTGTTCTGGCACTTCTGCGGGTGCTGCCTGCTTCTGAGAGGGCTCCTTGTCTTGCTTGACACCCCCTCTGTCCCCAGACGCAATTGGCGACATCCTGGTCCCTCCTGGGCCACTGCAGCATCCAAAAACGCTAACTGCACGACTTGCAGCTAGCAAGGCTTGTTTGCGGTCTTTCTTCAGGAAAACACTTCTGCACGACTCTCCACGGCGTGAGGGATCCGTCCTCCAAAGGGGAAGTTCCTAGCCCTTGTCGTTCCTGCAGAAACCTCAGCTTCTACTGTCCAGTAGCAGCTTCTTTGCATCCACAGCTGGCATTTCCTGGGCATCTGCCCACCTCCGACTTGCTTGTGACTTTTGGACTTGGTCCCCTTGTTCCACAGGTACCCTCGACTGGAAATACATTGTTGTTGCATTGCTGGTTTGTGTCTTTCCTGCAGAATACCCCTATCACGACTTCTATGTCCTTTGGGGAACTTTAGTGCACTTTGCACTCACTTTTCAGGGTCTTGGGGTGGGCTATTTTTCTAACCCTTACTATTTTCTAATAGTCCCAGCGACCCTCTACAAGGTCACATAGGTTTGGGGTCCCTTCGTGGTTCGCATTCCACTTTTGGAGTATATGGTTTGTGTTGCCCCTATCCCTATGTGTCCCCATTGCATCCTATTGTAACTATACATTGTTTGCACTGTTTTCTAATACTATTACTGCATATTTTGGTATTGTGTACATATATCTTGTGTATATTTGCTATCCTCATACTGAGGGTATGCACTGAGATACTTTTGGCATATTGTCATAAAAATAAAGTACCTTTATTTTTAGTATATCTGTGTATTGTTTTTTCTTATGATATTGTGCATATGACACTAGTGGTACTGTAGGAGCTTCACTCGTCTCCTAGTTCAGCCTAAGCTGCTCTGCTAAGCTACCATTATCTATCAGCCTAAGCTGCTAGACACCCTATACACTAATAAGGGATAACTGGGCCTGGTGCAAGGTGTAAGTACCCCTTGGTACTCACTACAAGCCAGTCCAGCCTCCTACAGGGAGATCATAGTAGCAGGAGGAATTTTGGATGAGTGAAAGGTGAGATAAATGAGGGATAATTTAGTAGGTTGTTTGGGAGATCATGGTAGTAAACTGGGGTTTGGGTGAGCTAGATGTGGAAGAGGAGGGAAGAGCTTAGGCAGGGTTATTTTGGAGATGAAAGTGGGGATGGAGGATAGATTGATAGAGACATGCCATATGGTGGTGGGTAGACAAAGTAAAGCTTACAAGAGAGTACATTTATATTATTTATTTTTATTTATATATACACACTTTTTAAATCATTTTTATTTAATTTAATTATTCTTATTTTTTTACTTTAATTTACTTATTTATAATTTGAATTTTATTTATTTTTATTTAATTTTTCTCTAGTACAGTAGGACTAAAGTCATAAATAAATAGATATGTAACTACATAGTAAGGGAATATATGTTCAAGGAGTATAATAATGGGTACAATATGAGAAGAACAGTAGTATTGTATAAACAGACTTTCAAGATTTGTAATATTTGAAGTTAATTAATAAGTGTACTTTTCTAACATTTCTTTCTTCAATTTTGAATAGTGAAATACATATGATAAAACATTTGATCAGCGTGATATAAAAATGAGAACAGAGATTCATAAGTATCTAATATAACAACTTATCTAGGAGCTATGCAATGACCTATGAACATGTTAAGCATAGAATAACACACATATATATATATATATATATATATATATATACATACATATATACATACATATACACACACATATATATATATACACATGCATACACACATATATATATATATATATATACAGACACACATACAGACACACACATTCATATAAATATTAATCCTGAGTAAATATACATTTGTTAAACAGCTGTAAAGAGTATGTGTGTAATTTGTTATGACATAGTAGCGATACATATTTCCTAAAGAACTATACCTATCTAGAATATACACATAAACAGATTACAAATATTTATCAACACAGTCTATTGCGGTTTGAATATGGTGATTATGAAGGAAAGAGCCAACTCTTGAGTAGTCTTCTGAAGACAAGATAGTTATCCATAGATCTTATATTTGGGGGTAACTAATGCCATAGTTTGGCTTCTTGAACGGAGAAGGGTGTACCACCTATAGTCTTTTTCTTGTATGGTGGTGTCCTAAGGTGGGGTGACAATCTTGAGCGGAGGTTTCTTTGTTGAATGTATTTGGTTATTTTGTTTCTGATAAAAAGCGGTCCTGTTCCATGTGTAGCTTTGTGAGTGATACAAAGCAGACTGAAGGAGGATCTTCTGGCAACGGGTAACCAGTGTAGTACTCTCAAGGCAGGAGAGATGTGGGCTTGTGGCTTTATATGTAATTGTAGCCTGACAGCGGAGTTCTGAATATGTTGTAGTTTTTTCATAATAGATAGAGATGATCCATGGTAGAGGCCATTGGCATAATCCAGTTTGGACAGTACAAGAGAGATAGTAGCCTGTACCCTGTGTGGAAATCTGAGGTTGGGGAAGATGTGTTTTGCAGAGTCTTCAAGGTGATGAAACTTACTTGGGCATTCACTGTTAACTTGAAGTCCATGGTAATTCCAAGGTTTTTAACTTTGTCAGATAATTGAGGAGGTGGTCCAAGATCATCAGGCCAGGCACACAGTGGGTCATAATTTTTCCAGTCACCACATGAGTATTTCAGTTTTGGAGGCATTTAGTTTGAGATGGCTCTAAGTCTTTCACTGATTAACAGCTCTGAGGCAACTGAAGATTTGTGAGTTTTCAATGTCTTTGGGGCATTCCAATTTAAGTAGTATTTGTGTGTCATCTGCATAGTTGTAGCATGTGAGTTGAAAATCATTGATCAGTTTGGGTAATGATATTATGTAGATGGTTAAAAGCAAAGGTGAGATGATTGACCCTTGGGGGACCCCTGCTTCTGTGAGGTATGGTTTGGACAAGGAAGGGGGAGAATAGATAATATTAGTTCTGTTTTGAAGGTAGGGTGTAATCTAGTCGAGAGCAGTCCCTTCTATGCCGGCTTTGTGGAGTCTTTTAATTAGGATGTCATGGTCAACCATGTCAAAAGGTAGCCGAGAGGTCCAAGAGAAGTAGTGCAGCAACTCCACTGCAGTCACCTGTGTTTTTAAGGTCATTCCAGATTGCCGATTCAGTGCCTCTTCCTGGGCAGAATCCAGTTTGGTACTCTGAAAGTATGGAATTGTCTTCAATGAATTGTGACATCTGGGCGAATGCTGCTGTAGTTGTTGGGGTCCTGCAGGTCTAGGTTTGTTTTCTTTAATAACGGACGTATGTATTCCTTTTTCAGGTTTTCAGAAAACGTTCCTGTGGTTAAAGAGTTGTTGATGATTTTTTTTAAATGGTGTGGCAGCAGAAGTAGTTAAAAGAATGTTCTTGAAGATGTGTGGTGGACAAGAGTCAGAAGGGCAATCGGAAAGCCTGCTTGCTTTGACCAAATCCAAAAATTCACCTTGTGATATTTGTTTGAAGGACTGTAGAGGCTGGGTTGGTTTATTCTTAGAGGGGATTTTAGGGAAGGGGTTGGTGCTGATGGTTTTCTTCTGTTTTAAATAGGAGTCCAATGTCATTGCCTTGATAGTGTAATGAGTTGCCAGTTTGTTTGTGAAATCTTGAGTGCTGCGATGATTTCCTTCCTTGCATTTAGGTTTTTGAAATTAATTGAAAATTTTATAAAATTCTTTTGTTGTAGATTTAGCATTTTGAATTCTGAGTAGTACTTTTTTTTAGCTTTTTTGATTGATGATTTGTATATTCTGTTAAGTTTGTGTAGCTGCAGTTTGTCTTGAATGTTATCTGTTTTGAACCAGGTCCTCTGCAACCTTCCGATTTAATGCTTTATTTTTTTAAGTTCTGTGTTTCTCAAAGTTGTTGGTTTTCTTTTGTCCTGTTTTGTTTTTCTGAGCAGTATTAGGATATCAAAAGCTTCCTGTAGCCACTCAAAGTTTTGGAACAGAATTCATTGTATCTAGATCTGTGTTGGCTGTTAGTTGTGTTTCTCACTCATCAAAATTGAGTTTGCTCCATGGTCAATAGGTGCATATATGTAAGTAGTTGTGGGGTGTCTTGATTTGTGGTGTTTTATTTTGGAAAGTTATCAACTGGTGGTCTGACCATGTGATTGTCATGATGCTATGAACGGTAACTAGTTCAGGCTTAGCAAAAATGACGTCTAGGATGTGTCCAGCGATGTGTGTGGGATTGTGTACAATCTGATGTAGGTTCAATGCGACTAGGCCAGTGGTGATAGCTTTTCGATGGGGCATATTGGGTTTGTCAAACCAAATATTTAGGTCGCCAGGAATGCGTAGGTTTGTGAGAAAGTAGCCTCTTTCTAGCCTTGTTACCCCCACTTTTGGCCTGTTTGTGAGTGTATGCCAGGGTGTTTTCACTGTCTCACTGGGATCCTGCTAGCCAGGGCCCAGTGCTCATAGTGAAAACCCTATGTTTTCAGTATGTTTGTTATGTGTCACTGGGACCCTGCTAGCCAGGACCCCAGTGCTCATAAGTTTGTGACCTATATGTATGTGTTCCCTGTGTGATGCCTTACTGTCTCACTGAGGCTCTGCTAATCAGAACCTCAGTGGTTATGCTCTCTCATTTCTTTCCAAATAGTCACTAACAGGCTAGTGACCAAGTTTACCAATTTACATTGGCATATTGGAACACCCTTATAATTCCCTAGTATATGGTACTGAGGTACCCAGGGTATTGGGGTTCCAGGAGATCCCTATGGGCTGCAGCATTTCTTTTGCCACCCATAGGGAGCTCTGACAATTCTTACACAGGCCTGCCACTGCAGCCTGAGTGAAATAACGTCCACGTTATTTCACAGCCATTTTACACTGCACTTAAGTAACTTATAAGTCACCTATATGTCTAACCTTTACCTGGTAAAGGTTGGGTGCTAAGTTACTTAGTGTGTGGGCACCCTGGCACTAGCCAAGGTGCCCCCACATTGTTCAGGGCCAATTCCCCGGACTTTGTGAGTGCGGGGACACCATTACACGCGTGCACTATACATAGGTCACTACCTATGTATAGCTTCACAATGGTAACTCCGAATATGGCCAGGTAACATGTCTAAGATCATGGAATTGCCCCACCAATGCCATCCTGGTATTGGGGAGACAATCCCATGACTCCCCGGGTCTCTAACACAGACCCGGGTACTGCCAAACTGCCTTTCCCGGGGTTTCACTGCTGCTGCTGCTGCTGCTGCCAACCCCTCAGACAGGTTTCTGCCCTCCTGGGGTCCAGCCAGGCTTGGCCCAGGACGGCAGAACAAAGGACTTCCTCAGAGAGAGGGTGTTACACCCCCTCCCTTTGGAATAAGGTGTCAGGGCTGGGGAGGAGTAGCCTCCCCCAGCCTCTGGAAATGCTTTGATGGGCACAGATGGTGCCCATCTCTGCATAAGCCAGTCTACACCGGTTCAGGGATCCCTCAGCCCTGCTCTGGCGCGAAACTGGACAAAGGAAAGGGGAGTGACCACTCCCCTGACCTGCACCTACCCTGGGAGGTGCCCAGAGCTCCTCCAGTGTGCTCCAGACCTCTGCCATCTTGGAAACAGAGGTGCTGCTGGCACACTGGACTGCTCTGAGTGGCCAGGGCCAGCAGGTGACGTCAGAGATTCCTTCTGATAGGCTCCTTCAGGTGTTGCTAGCCTATCCTCTCTCCTAAGTAGCCAAACCTCCTTTTCTGGCTATTTAGGGTCTCTGCTTTGGGGAATTCCTTAGATAACGAATGCAAGAGCTCATCAGAGTTCCTCTGCATCTATCTCTTCACCTTCTGCCAAGGAATCGACTGCTGACCGCGCTAGAAGCCTGCAAAACTGCAACAAAGTAGCAAAGACGACTACTGCGACACTGTAACGCTGATCCTGCCGCCTTCTCGACTGTTTTCCTGGTGGTGCATGCTGTGGGGGTAGTCTGCCTCCTCTCTGCACTAGAAGCTCCGAAGAAATCTCCCGTGGGTCGACGGAATCTTCCCCCTGCAACCGCAGGCACCAAAGAACTGCATCACTGGTCCTCTGGGTCTCCTCTCAGCACGACGAGCGAGGTCCCTTGAACTCAGCAACTCTGTCCAAGTGACTCCCACAGTCCAGTGACTCTTCAGTCCAAGTTTGGTGGAGGTAAGTCCTTGCCTCCCCACGCCAGACTGGATTGCTGGGACCCGCGTGTTTTGCAGCTACTCCGGCTCCTGTGCACTCACCGAGGATTTCCTTCGTGCACAGCCAAGCCTGGGTCCCCGGCACTCTAACCTGCATTGCACGACCTCCTGAGTTGTCCTCCGGCGGCGTGGGACTCTCTTGTGCAACTTCGGGTGAGCACCGATTCACTCCACTTCGTAGTGCCTGTTCTGGCACTTCTGCAGGTGCTGCTTGCTTCTGAGTGGGCTCCTTCTCTTGCTGGGCGCCCCCTCTGTCTCCTCACGCAATTGGCGACATCCTGGTCCCTCCTGGGCCACAGCAGCATCCAAAAACCCTAACCGTGACCCTTGCAGCTAGTAAGGCTTGTTTGCGGTCTTTCTGCGGGGAAAACACTTCTGCACGACTCTTCACGACGTGGGACATCCATCCTCCAAAGGGGAAGTTTCTAGCCCTTGTCGTTCGTGCAGAATCCTCAGCTTCTACCATCCGGTGGCAGCTTCTTTGCATCCACAGCTGGCATTTCCTGGGCATCTGCCCACTCCTAACTTGATCGTGACTTTTGGACTTGGTCCCCTTGTTCCACAGGTACTCTCGTCTGGAAATCCATTGTTGTTGCATTGCTGGTGTTGGTCTTTCCTGCAGAATTCCCCTATCACGATTTCTGGGCTCTTTGGGGAACTTAGGTACACTTTGCACCCACTTTTCAGGGTCTTGGGGTGGGCTATTTTTCTAACCCTCACTGTTTCCTTACAGTCCCAGCGACCCTCTACAAGGTCACATAGGTTTGGGGTCCGTTCGTGGTTCGCATTTCACTTCTAGAGTATATGGTTTGTGTTGCCCCTATCCCTATGTGCCCCCATTGCATTCTATTGTGACTATACATTGTTTGCACTGTTTTCTATTGCTATTACTGCATATTTTGGTATTGTGTACATATATCTTGTGTATATTTGCTATCCTCATACTGAGGGTACTCACTGAGATACTTTTGGCATATTGTCATAAAAATAAAGTACCTTTATTTTTAGTATATCTGTGTATTGTGTTTTCTTATGATATTGTGCCTATGACACTAGTGGTACTGTAGGAGCTTCACTCGTCTCCTAGTTCAGCCTAAGCTGCTCTGCTAAGCTACCTTTTCTATCAGCCAAAGCTGCTAGAAACCCCTATACACTAAGGGATGCCTGGTGCAAGGTGTAAGTACCCCTTGGTATTCACTACAAGCCAGTCCAGCCGCCTACAAGGTTTGAGTATAATGTAATAAGGTTTGAGGCTGTATCTAGAAGTGTCTGGGAATGTTGAGTTGTTAGGTAGATGTCTTTAAAGGAGGAGGAAGTTACAGGAGGAAGTTGGAGTAGGGTGGCATCTGGTGAGGAGGTCTTCACAAGCTTGTATGGAAATGTCTGTTTTACTGAGATTTATTGCTTGTTTGAATATAATAGTTAGTCCACCTCCTCTCTTGCCTAGATGGTTTTGTGTGATGGTTTGATAGCCCGGAGGAACGGCTTCATGCAACACTGGGGCCATGTCAACTCCCAAGCATGATTCTGTTATGAATAGTAAGTTAGGTTGTGTGTCTGTGAGTAGGTCGTAGATGTGGTGCTTGTTTTTTTTAGAGTGATCGAGCATTTATGAGCTGGCAGTTTAGAAAAGGTGTGTTAGTGGCAATGTTGTTTTGTTTAGGAGAAGCATGAGCAGTATATTTTGAGCTTGTACAGGTTTGTTGTTAGTTGTGATAACTGTGTGCGGGTCACAATAGTCCTGTTTTTCTATATAGTGTTCCTCTTCCAGCAGGCTTAGGAGGCATTTTGTTGGGTCTGTGTGTGTTGGACTTGGTGGCAGAGACAGACATGATGAGTGTACTTTTTTTTTTGTAGGGTAGCCATACTATGGAATAGACAAGGGGATGCGAAGTTGTTAAGAGAGGTATTTTGTTTGTGTCTTTTGAGTGTGGAAAGAGTATGGGTTAGGGATGGTGGAGAAGCATGTGGATCATAATGTAAGGCTCTAAATTGTGCAATGGAGGAGAGGTGGGTAAATGAATGTTGCTGTGTTGGTGAGCTTGTGGTAGAGGTTTGTGAAAAGTGAGAACATAAAAGGTAAAGTTTGGTCAGGATTTGGATTCTTTGTGTAGTCATGAGGGTGTGACTGAAAGTAAAATGAAAGATTGTGTTATTTTGATGTGCTGATGTGTCTGGTCTGTATTTTCTGTAGAATAGTGAGAGGGGATATTGATGTAATGGTTTTCTGTGAAGGATTTGTATGTGAGTACACACCACCGATTGTGATGGAGACGATAGCACACTGGGAGACTGCCCGAGACAACCTGCTCAACACATGCGGCCTATACCACTTGTGGGGTGAAGTTGAAGTATAAGGTGAACTTCCAAGGTTCATTTAAAAAGCTTTGCCTCCTATGCTGACAACTTATTGTTCAATTGTACAAGGATGCTGCTCCCTGCAACAAGCAGACGCCTCTTGAAGCTGTGGATCCCGGAAGAGAATCAACCTGTCGGCGGGCAGCAGCCAGAGGAATTTGCCAGAGGACGCCTTGGTCCACAGTTCTACTTGAACACTGGCTGCACAGGCATCCGCCGCTGTGTTAGAAGCAATCTTCTGAATTATTTCCTTCCCATTCATGAAGAGTTTCCGTCCGCTGTTTTACCCACTTCATGTCCTACTCTCTCAAACTTCCTATGAGCTTCCTGCCTTAGTGTCGGGACAATGGATCACTTCGGGACACTCAGCGACAAAAAACAAGCCCGATGAAGTGCCTGGCGCATAAAGAAAAATCATTGAATTAGAAATGGGGGCTTATTATCAACAAGGCACCACTGCCACTATATGACAATGGTCCATGCCCATTCATAAAAGTGCCAAATGTGGGTGAATCCATTAACATGAGGACTAGAGGTCTGGGTATATGGTGAATGAGACCCCTTCTCTGTAGTAGACAAGTCCTCTTTTCAGACACCAAAAGGAAAAAGTTTGGAGACCATGCATTAACAATCTGAACATTAGAGGACTGAGCTCACTGTGATCATGTCGGGACCATAAATACATTAGAGCAATCCATACTTAGTCACAAACGAGGAAAATATGGGTCCTTCTGAAGATGAAATAAAGGTGTGGGAGCCCCTGGCTGTGATCCACCGCCTCTTATCGAAGGACCAAGTGGCGGCCCTCACATTTAACAATGTGAGATTTTGAGGAGTTCAACTCACTGCAAATGAATTAAAGAGTTACCCCCAGAGAGCTAAATATAATTTCCACTAACTTGCGAAGTAGGGTGCGATTGTTCTGAGATTTATCTTAAAGTGGTGTGCCTATGAAAGGTGCAGGAGGGATACAACGAGATCGATGCTGCAGCAGCGTGATGAGACTCCACTGATACAGAAGCAATTTACATACTTATGTGGTGTGCACATGGCAGCTTCCAAGAACGCAACACTCGTCTGTTTGGTTACACTCCGTTTCCCTTAAACAAAGCCACAGGAAGCTGAAGAAAATAAACCCCTTGTGTACTCCTTGCTTCTATGCGCCTCATAAAATGGTGAAACAATTTTAACCAAGATATTCCTCCCTCAGAGTTATCACAGGGAAAAGAATCATATGGACGGATATTCTTTCCAACAATGCACCAGAAGCCATGGGGACGAGATACTCACGCCTGACGTAAATTTCTCCTAATAAAACATGCAACAGCCACTTGTACATGGTTGGCCACTGTCTATCTAACTCCACAACAACCCACCAAATCTCCACGCTCTGACTCTTTGACCCCAGACCATTGCAAGATAAAAAACGTGTGGGTTTTCCAAACCTTTAGCCCTGCACACAACACTGCAGGCTAACCACAGTGAGGTAACATTTCCAATATTCATCTAACTAAACCCAGGGAGGTCTGCTGGTTGGGTGGACCTCAGTGGTGGTGGAAGCCTCTTGGCTACACCAGATCATACACATGGTGCACAGGCATTCAGGTGTATGATCTGTGCAGAGCTCGGTGCAGATGGGTAGATGCAGACCTTCCTAATGAAACTGACAAGTATCCTAGAGCAGCGGCCAATAATCCACCTCTCCAAGTCACTCCATCTTGAATAGCAGCACACAAAGCTACAAAGGTGCAATAATGAACCACAATTGGACTAGTGCAGTCATCCCATTCTCTTGCAGCACTCAGCACTGCACAGACCCATTAATGAGTTGCAAGCGTGCCACAATCGCCATCCGACTGCTCTTGCAGCAGGTGATGCTGCATATCTCTGACAAATACAATGATCCGCAGGGGCGCCGCCAACACAGCTTCACCTCTCGGCAGCGCGCAGCCTCGACAAGTAGACAGCGTTCCTAAATTGCTTTTAGAGGAGCCAGAGCTGCAAATACTACCTTAGTCCTTCATAGGTGGTGCTCTTGCGGTACCCATGCTGTACATCAGTGATAATTAACAACAGATATGCTACAACAGTGATTCCATTGCTGTCCCAGCACTAAAAGCTTTGCACCCCCAGTGAATAGGAAGCAAGTTGCAACTGTTCCCCTTTACTCTCTCAGTACCCAACTCTTCACGTATCCGAATTGTCAACAAATATTCTGCCACTGTTGGGCTGCGCTCACAGGAGCAATACTGTTCTCCCAGAACCACTACTGTTGTAGCGCGGCAATTTACTGCACTTAAAATGTTGTACTAAGACCTGGAAATTCAAACACAAACATGCTAAGTTGAAATCCCTTGACATCAAGGTATCTTCTTAGATTGCACTTACAGCTAAGTGGTCAATACATGACAAACAATGAACACAAATAGTTGTGGTACATAAACCTATCCATAGTGTTCTCCTCGTATCGGTCTCTTGGAACTAAAAGCTTGGTGTGAAACATGTCTAGCTCAGATTCTGCTCTCATTGGACATCAAACTGCACACAAATAACCATCACCACATTCCGCCTGCTTGTATTCAAACAAGGTGACAATGTCTGGAAACCAGACATCCCTCTCACCGGGGACTTTCTTCTGCCCCCGTCCCCAAATTCTATTTCCATTCTGCAAGCCTCCAACCACAGTCTCAGTATGCCCTCGCTATACTGTCACAAGGCATAAACCTAGACCTCCAGTATGAAAGGCTGTCCTTTCCACTCCCCAGAAGCAGAGAATGGAACCTACCTGGGAAGCAGGCACATTCACAGGTGAGGCCGGCCGACAGGTGCCTCCGTTCATGCATTGTGATGGTGAACAGGGCACGTAAATGTTCTCACACAGCTGCCCGGTGTACCCACTCTCACACTGGCACTCGAAGGAGCCGGGGGTATTAATGCAAGTGCCACCATTTTGGCAGATATTGCGTGGGTTAGTGGTAGCTTCCTTGCACAGCAGTGTTGGTTTCCTCAAGGGATTTCAACTTGTATGATTGAGTATCTCTAGTGCATTCATCTAACTTTTCTTCTGCATTTGTAATTTCTGCCCAGTCTGTAGTTTATGCCTTCTCTTATTGTGTCCAACACCTCTGTTTGTTGCTGTAAATCCATTCATGCACTGTTTTCTCTCTCTGAACACTGATCTGATGAGCACTGGACACCTCACTCTCCAGTGCCTTTATTTTAACTCGGTGTAGCTGGTGCTTTTGCCCGCTCCATTGTATATTGGCCCTGGCAGCATGCCAGTGTGTTTCTATAGTGGTTCACTTCAGTGCAAGGTTCATTCCATTTCCTACTCTGACTACACTTTGAAGTCCTCTGTTCCAGTAACTCATAAATCACTGCTTTTGAATGTGTGTTTAAAAAAAAGCTAACCCACAATAAATGCCCTTTAGTTCGTTATCAGTGGGGTGACTCCAGAAGTCACGCCTTTGATGTGTCGTGTTGGGTTTTCTGCTCGGACAGCGTCGGCAAAAAGCATTGGCAAAGCCAAAAAGCAAGACCCATTGGTTTTGCCAAGACTTGCTACACTGAAGTGTTAAAATCCCTTGTATATAGCTGTGGTCCATTGATGCCGTTGGGGATGCTTTAAGGCATGTGCAAAGTGTGCAGTTGCCCAGGGACCCTACCATCCAAGGGGCACACTGATAATCTTTTTCTCACCCTATCTTACCTTTGTCAAATTTGTCAGAACCTACCTTTGCCTACCTCTACCTTTGACTATCCCTCTCGCTCTAGCCAGTGTAGTTCTTAGGATCTTTGGGCCCCTAGGCTAGAAATATTGCAGCTGTTTTTTGTGTGACAGTTTAAGTACAAATTGATGTTGTTTAGCAGCAGACAGGCTTGAATTAGCAGAACTTAAGTAACAAACATCCATGTTGTTTGGAAAAATATAACTTTCCCAGGGCACCCAAAATCCTTAAGAGGACACTGGATGCCAGCAGACCTATGGATGTGTACTTCCGACTACCTTATTCCCAGTGATCTACTCTACCTGCAGTCTGGTGCACTGGAGTGGGATAGCAGGGCCTGAAACAAGGCAGCTAGTGCAAGAGTAAACAAGCTAGCAAGTCCCCGCACTCAGTCATAGGCCCTCATTATGAGTGCAAAAAGAACAAGTGATGGGCGGAATGCCGAACAATGTCAAACATTCACCCCCAGTACAGAGATCTGGGCCTAAATCCATCATTTATTTGCTGCCCATGCCATTCCAGTTTGGACCCAGCCATATGCAAATCAGTCTTGACCCTGTTCCCCATGGGAACAGTCCAGCCCGAACTGCCAGGCCACTGGATTCAAGCTAGCCTGGCTGATGAAGGGTGAAACACTGAAACCGGTCCCAGGATGCTTGTTTCCGGTCCATTGATGATCTAGCTTGGCAGTTCGGGTGGACTGTTCCCAGGAGGAACAGGGTCAAGACTGATTTGCATATGGCTGGGTCCAAACTGGGGTGGCATGGTGAGCAAAAGAACGATGGATTAAACCCAGATCTGTGACTGGGGGTGAGTGTTTGCATTGTTCAGCTCTCCGTCCATCATCCTTTTGTGTTCCTCATTATGAGTGACCCGGTAAAAGGAGCTGCTAATACCACACCTGTGGGAGGGGGAGTTCGAGCAATAGGGTCTGAGGTGCTGTCCACACACTGTGCATAGAACAAAAGCAACCCCATTGGGGTTTTTTCGGCCTTTCTCTGTGTCGTCAGGGAGAGGTGGATACCTGAAGGGGGGGGGGGGGGGGGTGAGGGTCCATGACTTGTGAGGTTCTTCCGGCCCCCCCGCCTTGTCACTTCCTCTGGCGGTTAATAAATAGTATGCTTAGATGTTACTGCACAGGCTTTCAGTATAGCTTCACAGAGTGCCCTTTAACATCCTGGCAGCTTTTAAATTATTTCTTAGAAATCTCAGAGTTTGGACCATAACCAGGTCTGCTGTATTGAAATCTCAATGAGGCATAAAATCGCATTGGATTGTGGGTGGCCACGCATGGATAGATGACATTAGGGTCAGATAATGCATTTGCGCACTCTCTCTTGTTCCCTCTTAATCCATGCAAGTGAAAATAAATGTGGCCAAGAAAGCATGTTATTTGGAGCAAGTGTACTACTAAATGTACACTTAGGGCCTTATTACGAGTCTAGCAGTCATAGGACCGCCACGAGGACCGCCAGACCCACGGTGGTGGTTGGATCGCCACATTATTCGGTTGGCGGGCAGACCCACCAACCAACCGCCGTCACTGCCAGGATCAGTAATACCAACGGGCTGACGGCAGTCCTGGCCGTAATCAGCCAGGGCGACTGATCTCAGCGCCGCCCTGTTTACAACCTTATTCTCTGTCAGCCTTTTCATGGCAGACTGGCAGAGAACAAGTTCTGGGGGCCACAGGGGAGCCCCTGGAATGCCCATGGCAAGGGAAGTGGAAGAGTCCTCCTGCCCAGCACCCTCGAAATACGCAGTGTCTACTGTGCAGACAGTGTGCATTTCGCGCATGCTCAGGCCCGCCGCGTGCGGCAGCACTGCTGCCGGTGCTGTTATGAGCCGGTGGGCAATGCTGCTGCACCTTTCCCACTGGGAAGACCGGCGGAAAGCAAGGTTTCCACCTGTCAGCCCAGTGGGAAGTTATAATGGGGCCTGAGGGGAGGTCGCCAGCACCGCAGCAACCTCCCTATCGGGAGTTTGGTGGACGGATGTTTCTGTCCACCAAACTCATAATCAGCCCCAAAGATATTTATTAATTAAATGCAACATACGATCACATGTTTGGTCAAAGTACACTTTCATCTTCTTGGTCTTCTGGACCAGGAACATTCTCTGGATTTTTCCTGCTCACTACATGGGCACATACAATGAAATCGTGTTCAGGGTCCGCTTACATGCCTTTGTTCATAACTGATATGCATAAAAGGCAGGGTGTAAATCATACATGTAAATGCATAGAGCATAATACCCTTTTCATTATCGTCATTGAGGAAGTAGAGGAGCAGCATTACCAACTCAAGCGCTTGCTTTTCACAGGTCGTGAGTGTCCCTCAATTGTTGTCTATTTGCTTTTATTGCACAAAATGCAGCAGTGAAAAAATGTCAGGTTCCCCATAAAATATGGATTTCATGAGACTAGTGACAGCCCACGAACCTCTTTGCAGAACTTTACCACTGTCAGGGCTAATTGGATTATGTGGCATGGAAGACCAAATTATGCAGCCAGGCTATCAAATTTAAGCAGCAAAAATGCAACTAATGCAGCACATTCTCTGCCAGTGGCATTTTCATCCAATTGAGTTAGAAACAAGATATTTTGTACAATCTGCAAATTGGGTGACAAATACATAATAATGTGATAAATGCACTGCTGATCACCTCTGTCCATTATTTTATCAACAATCTATTCATAGTACATAAATCCCCCATGCACTCCACCAGGGTACACTCCAAAGTTGAAAATCTTCACAGTTCATGTTATCATAAAAGGTCAAAAATCTTGTATGGGGTAATATTCATGATGTTTTATTTTTCACAAAAATTTTAAGCACCAGAGTCCATGATGTACAGGCTCCTGCAGACAAACACCAGCCAACATGTGTTTTGTCGTTTGAGAAATTCTTAATAACCACCTTCCTCAGGGCTATTCTGAATATTAATTTTCAAATTACATTTCTTAAGATGTGAAAGTAATCAATGTACTGCATGGAAAGTAAAGTAATTCAAAAGGAAATCTCCATAATTAAGAATGTATGTTAGATTCAGACGGGAGAGTGCTATACGGCCTACAGTATCCTCCTGCAACAATCATCCAAGTATGGCCACTGCTTAATTTGTAAATAAAAACGTGTCATTGCCCAAAGCTCTCCTCTGAAGCACACGGCTGCTGCCTTTAAATGTGCGAGCAATGAATAGTGAGGCAGAGTAATCCTGAAGCCATCGCGGGCCTCTTTAATTCATTTACAGCCACTTCCTGCCCCTTCAGCACACTTTTACAGCTTTCTGCTTCCTCCCTTTGTGATGCTTTTCTGTTTCTCTCTTCCTCGTGGGGCAGACAAAATAAGTGCTGGCCCTCAAATTAAGTGCTGGTGCCCTGCACCAGAAACCACCGGCTCAAATTAAGCACTGATTATGGCCACAACGCAGGGTATTGCCGTAGTACATTGGTTACTTCCACATCTTAAGCATTGTAATTTGAAAATTAATATTCAGAACTGCCCTGATGAAGGTGGATGGAAAGAATTTGTCCAGTGGCGAAACATGTGTTGGCTGGTGTTTCTCTCAAAGAGCCTGTGCACCATCGACTCTGATGATTAAACCTTTAGTGAAAAATAAATACCCCATACAAGATGTTCGACCTTTTATAATAACATTAACTGTGAAGATTCTCATCTTTGGAGCGTACCCTTGGGAAGTGCTCGGGATGTATTCAGGTCACATGGACATAGTGCTCAGTGGAGAGCATTGGTGGCATTTCTTCCCTCTTTAGCACCCTGTACTACTCAATCGTATATATTGCTTTGGTGTAAATTTATTTCTTTTGGGAACAACTGTCAACTCAGCCACCAGTTTTGATACATAATATATTCATGGTATCACCTTCGGACTGCGGCCCAATCACGCCCAGGTTCCTTTTAGTCAATCCCTTGGGCGCTGAGCGTGGCCAGTGGAGTGTTTGCAGGGTGTGACCTCGGCACCAGTGCATTCGCAGAATGCTGCATGGCTGCATGCACTCTCTTTCGTCATTGCCGTGTGTTCCACCCCTTTATGGCGGTCCCTTCTGTGTCCCCGCCCTGAAACCTTTTCTAGAGGTGTTTCTGGCCAGCGCACAAGCGCTCCCACCGGGCGGGTGAATCACAGGTATTACAAACGTGGGGCGCATGCTTATGTAGGCCTTTAAACCGCCGGGATACCTCTGCCTGCTTTCCCCTAGGTTTCCTTCCAGGACCGGGCCGGGAAGCAGCAGAAAGTAAACCGCCAGCCCACACGGTTTCACTCCACTAGCAGCACTCCGCGAGCAAAGCCTTTTATCGCGAAGAGCAGCCCCTGCCGGCGCCCGGGAAGCCTGGATTTGCGAGATTAGGGCCACGGTTTGACAGTTTGTGGTTAGCTGCGGGGAGGTGGAGGCGCTGGTCAGATATCTGCGCCAAGGCAGAGGGGCGTCCAAGGAAAGCAGCCGTTTCCGGATCAGAGAAATGCATGCAAATAAATGTAGGGGTTCTGGGGCAAATTACCACGGCGCGTAGCTCGGTAAACTGCGCGCTTTAAAAGCCATTTTTGCGAAATAGTGCTGAAAACATAACTGCAGTGGGTGCATCGGTCCTGTTTATGGGAGGTTTGATGAAGCCACTTCTCATTTGAAAAAGAAGGGCCTTGCTTGCACTATCTACAGAACACCACTGGTTGCGACACTAGAAATCAGTTTAGGCAGTGACACGCGGAAACTGCACATCCCACCTCGATTGCACATGCTGCGGGCGGACAGGAGAGAGTGCGCACACCGGCCCATCACTGCAGGGGAGGGCTTTAGGGCAATGTGAGGGGTGCCCCCGCCCTGGGCGCTGACCTGAAAGAGGGGGGGAGGGGAAGGAGAACAGGGAGCAGTGTTGAGCAATAAACTACGATTTGAAAAGCAGCTGCTACAGAGTTGTGCATCCAGCTTTCAGGCAGCAATAAAAATGTCAAGATAACTCTTGTGATTAATGTTCCTGGTAGAAAGGGAGAAAGAGATAAGAGTTTTGTCTAGTGGCAGTTTAGACATTTAGTAGAAAGGGTAATATGCCTGTTGCAAAGAACAGATCTGTATTTTATGTGGATAGCTGAGTGGATTAGTAAAACCAGCCTTTACCAGTGCTTTAGAACAAATGAAAGATATATGTGAAAGAAGGGCTATGGCGAGATAAAGGGCACTTTTGCTGAGTGGTAGTGAGGGAATCTGAGGAGGTGGTCATGGGAGGAAGGGCACAAAAAATAGATTGTCACACTGGGTGCCGCCAGCGCTAAAGCAGGGCCTGGAGGCTGCTCAAAGCCACCGACGAACTTTGCTAAGCACTGGAGTAACTCTACACACAGACAGAGCGCCTACTCTGCTTTATAGTATGTCACCAAGTGTTGTCAATATAAAACATAGGACTTGCCCGCCAGAACCTCGCTGCTCCTGGAAGGACAGTGATGGGGCGTCAGCAAAGAAGACGGAAAGACCATCGGTGTCGGAACATCATCTGCAGCATTTCATCACCTCACATGGCTTTTTGTTATCACCATAGGAACAGCATCTTCCGCATTGCAGCATCTCCCAATGTGTTAAGATGTGGTACATTCACTATAGAAACACAATCTCTCGCATTGTGGCATGTCTCAGAAGGAATCCATGCAATCAGTGGGCTGGTAAGGAAAATGCCTTCACTGTAGAAACAACCAAACCCCCAACATCCAACAATTTTGCATAGTTGGTTTAATGATACTATGAACGTTTGAAGAAAAAACACACTCTTTTGATGCTTTTTCTTTTGTCTAGAATTAAAAGATAGCAAAATATGGTGTGTGGCCTTTTAAACAAGTGGGTGTAGGCAGAACATTGCTAATCCATAAAAGGACACCCTGTTGATTATCAATAACAATTTTTTTTTTAAAGCAATCAATTAAGCTACCATCAAAAGCTGGAGTATTTCTTTATATCACTTTACATTGCTCATGATAACTTTTTTACTTTGTTGCTTACGTCTATATTATATATATTTAAAAAAAAAAAAATCGGGATCAGAATTTAATATTACATTTTCGTAGTATAAATTCATCAAATGTGGAGTGGATATTACAGGTCTGAATGCAGCCACCAATAGAATGTATCCTTAAAATGTATTTCAGGAGAAACTTATCATTGTTTTTATTTACCTAAATCACAAAATCTTAGTATTGGTTGCTTGATAGGCAGGAGAGGAAGTGTAAGAAAAGTCATCAATTTTATAGGTTTTTGCTACCAGAGTGCACCTGTCTTTTTCAATGGACATAGACAGACAGGTGTAAACATAACCAAAGTATTATTTTTGTTTTACTTAGTTTTTGAATTTTATTATATTAACAACATTTTGAGTCTTTCCTTCAAGTGACTGTGTTTTTGTTAAAGAATAATAGAACCTTTTATGTTCCTCAAGTTTGAAAGGAAAAGACTTTCATGCAGTTTATCAAAAGTGAGACAAAAAGGTATGCTTGATCTCAGATAAATATCTCTCTCAGAGTTGTTTAAGGACCGCCAGCAATCTAGAGAGCCTAGTTCTAGGCTCATCAGATTCTGTTGTAAAGACATCCACCATGGCATATTTCATAAACACAGCCACCACACCAATAGAGAGAGCAGTTATTTACCAAGACAGTCTTTGGCAATACAAATACAGGAAATAAGAGTTGTTGTAAAAGCTGTACCCACCCGACAAGAGGAAATATCTTTGATGGAACCCAAAGCAATGAGTTCCCTAATATGTGATACAGGATGGCTCCCTGAACATCTCTGTCCAATATGGGTATAATACACTAGTTTCCACAAATACGTAAACTATACTAGCCTCTTTATTGCAGTGAAAACAACATAAATTAGGTTGGCAGCCCGAATGGTATAAAATTCTATGTGTATGAAAGAGATTGTGTAAACTTGGAGTATTTCTGTTGGCTATGTCAGCCGCCTGATGGCTATTAGATATGCCTTTGGTCAGTTCAGAAAATGTAATAGGTGTCTCAAGTCTTGTTGACCATCACTCAACTGACCTTCTCAATGAATTGCCATTTTTCTCCATAAACAATAAATAAAGCTATTTGATATTACATTTTGGAATCAAAGTGGGCAAAGCATTCCATAACATGTATACCACTTATAGTAATATCCTGGGGGATGATTTTTAATGGATAATACAAAGCTACAAATAATTGTAAAAACATTTCGAGGAATACCATCAATAGACTATAAATGGTGGAAAGAGTACAACTGGACCCACAAAATGATTTGAAGACCTCTGCCAACATATTATGTCAGAATTAGAAAAGATCTCTGGGAAGCGGAAATTATCCCATTATGGAAAGTACATCATGAAGTTTGGTACTGAAAATAATTTATACAACCTATGCCAGCGATTTTCTACATACAGTTAATGCTTTTTTTAAGATACACTTGGTCAGAGTAAAACAGTAAACATCTATGTATAGCCCTTATAGGAAAAAGATCCCCGAGAAGCCATACGTGAGCATCTTTACATATCATCCGTGAAATTCTGGTCACAACGCATACACCGTAATAATACTTAAAGACTGGAGATACCATGTTCTCAATTTGCAGAAAGTTTAATCTTTGTAGCCCCAAATAAAGCTATTAATAGTTGAATCAATGTGTTGTACATTTTAGTTGAGATCATAAGTGGTGTGGCCCTAATTACATAGAGACGTTTTGCAAGAACTGGCATCCTGCTAATGTTACAACATCCAAAAACACTAATGGGAAGTTAGTCCCAGTTGTGCTGCAGAGTCTAGAAGAAGTGTCCTATAGTTTAATTTATAAATAGAATCTAATTTAGCATTATTAATCAGAATGAACAAAACAGTGATTGATGATGCCAAAAAGCTGGTTATAAATTATCAGTGCTTTTCAGAATTGAAAAAATAGCAAGATACAGCGCCAAAACATTCGGCTGTCAACTCCATTTGTTTATTAAATTCTGAAAATGTGAAGTATAAATAGAAATATCCGCATGTGCTGCAATTTTCTATGCACAGTTATGAAAATGTATTAGAATGATGGCTTTACTGACTTGGAGTTGATATAGAAAGGGCTCAAGATATCAAGCCTGACTTGTATCTCCAAATACATGCAATGTCAGATCAAAAACTCATAGTACGTCCTTGTGCTTGCAAGGTTTGATACAAATATTGACAGCTTTTGAGCATATTTGGCCAAAGACCATTCTAATCAATGTGAAGCACAGAAATGGCAAGGATCCCCTATCGAAAATTTCACAGCATCTAACAGGATCATCCAAGCCACCTCCCCTTTACAGCAGAAGCAGTATCAAAGAGAGATATACCCACTGTGTCTTTACCAGGTATTAACCCATACAGAAACTTTGAAACTTAGGGCCGGATTTAGATATTATTGGACAAGTTACTTCGTCACAAAGCTGACGGATATCCCATCCGCCGAAATCTAAAGCCCATAGAATACAATGGGATTTAGATCTCAGCGGACAGGATATCTGTCACCGTTGTTACGGAGTAATGCATCCGCCAATATCTCAATCAGGCCCTAAGTTACAAACAACCTATGAGACCCTGTCAGATAATAATTTAACATATATCTTTGCATCAGAATGAGCTGATGAAATACTCCAATAGAGACAACATCGTATAGGAAGTGTAAAAACAAATGATATATCAACATCCTCCCAACAATATGGTGGTTTATTATCCTTCACAAACCCATTTAAAAGCCAAAGAAATGAAGATATGAACAATTCCTTGAAACTTTATATATAAAATTCGAATGGAAGGTAGCCCAAGTTGATGGCCTTACCACTGGGGAAGCTACTAACTCTGTGAAAAGTTCTGTAATGGCAAATACTTGCTCTATTTTTTATCAAGAAGTATCAAAGAATAAATATGAAATAATTCATAGGCATATACAGAATCTCAAACAAATGCCTACTCTAGATAAGACGTTTCTTTGTCCATAAGTGTTTTAAGCAATATATTTTCCTAGTAATTCTTATATTGTGGCTCTATAAGAACAGGATCAGCCCTATGTAATGAAGCTGAATTACTCGTGGATTCTTGTTGCAATGTACTGATACAATCACAAAGTTAATTAATTGTGTTTTTCACAGTGTGTGCTTTATGTTTCAAGGCTACCTTCTTACCAGCAGATTTGCTGTACTTAAAAACATTGTGCTTGTGTTTATGACAGTCCTTATTGATTTGAGCCCTAATTTGTTTAAGAATACTTGCTTGAGTTTTTCCTGAGCTTCCATTTGGCCCTGTGTTCAGAGCTGAGATCTATGCTTATGCTCTAATTGCAATAGTATACCTAACAAGACTAACAGTTTGTATCAAATATTATAATCCCAATAAATAGTATAACGGAGTGGAGCACCTCTAACTATGGATTTCACCGTATCCAAAATGTTAGATAAGATGCATGGTCCCTTGTTTTCTTGATTATAATTTTGGATAGTTTCTTTAATTACAACATAATATCTAGCATCTTCAAGAAGTGATCAGTTAAATGACATTGGCTGGCCAATAACAAAATTGATAACTGTGTTTACCAGCTGTATTATACTGATAGAGCCGGAGTTGTGATCCAATAGAATCTTAGGACGTACCCTGGCCAGCACTTGATTAAGGCGAATAGTCTGACTTAGTATATAATATTTATATGTGTGTAGCAGTTGTGCGGTACAGGCGTTAGCCAGGCCGAATACTAAGGATGGGTGTAGCTTATGTGATTCCATGTAATGTAATCATGCAGAACTGCCAAAGTGATCTTAGGAGTGGGATTTCCCCACCTCAGCCCCATCATTTAGGGCTATTGCAAAATGCACCCTGGCTTCCAAAATGGACCCTTACTTCCAAAATTGACTGAAAGATGCATCTTGCGCTATAAAATATTGCTCAATGCAGCGGAATACGAATAGCGACGCCCGCAAATGCTAGCTACATATGCACTTGCAATAGGATTTTTCCCTCAAATTACTCTTAATTACTTGAGCAGGAGTAATCAAATTATTATTGGAAATTCTACGTCATAGAGTAATGTAGAAGTGTCTAAACCACTTGGATTACACTAGCGTAATTGAAATTCCACCCTGACCAGCTGAAATCCCTCTGTAAAGCTTCAGTGTCAAATGCCTGCTCTTTTTTCATCAGAAGAATATCAAGACATAAATGTAATATAATTCATAGACAGAGAATCTCAGGCACATTTCTACTCTAAATAAGAACTTTCTTTGTCCATCGATATTTTAGGAAATATATATTCCCAATACTTCTTATATTGTTGATCTATAGGAACAGGATCAGCCCTATATAATGTGGCAAAAACTTTAAGATTACTCACGGGTTCTTGTTGAAAAGTACTAATACTATCAGAAAGTTAATTTATTGGGTTTGGAACAGGTTGTGCTTTATGTTTCAAAGCTACATACTTACCAGTAGGTTTGCTGTGCTCAAAACCTTTGTGCTTCTGTTTAGAGCAATCATTAGTAATTTTATCCCTAGTTTGTTCAATAATAAGGCTGCATGTTTCCAATGTTTGCTTGAGATTTTCCTGAGCTTGAGTTTGTGAAGCTTTGTCACAGAGCTGAGATATATATTTAAGCTCCAATTGCAACATTAATAGCAAACATGTTTAATCCTTTGTATCAAGCATTAAGATCCCAATAAATAGTACTACTGAGGGTACCTCCTCTAATTATGGCTTTAAATGCATCCCAAATGTTAGATAAGGTGCATGAACCTTTGTTGTCTTGGCTATAATTCTGGGTAGTTTCTTTAATTACAACATAATGGGCCAGATGTATCAAACATTTTTGAGATCGCAAATGGCCCAACGGGCCACTCTGTGAATGCATGCGGAAACATTTTTTAAGAGCAGGCAGTGGTCCCACGGACCACTGCCTACTCTTAAAAAAAAAAAAAAAAAGAAAACTTTCAGTTTTTGTTTTTTTAAACGCATCCCGTTTTCCTTTTAAGGAAAACAGGATGCATTTTAAAAAAAACAAACAAAAAAAAAAAAGAGAGGCTTGCTTTATTTAAAAGCAATCATGGACATGGTGGTCTGCTGAGCCCAACAGGCCACCATTCCTGTGACTGTAGCCATTCGCAATGGGTGGCAAATTGCGGCCTACCTCATGAATATTGATGAGGTAGGTCGATTTGCGAGCCCTTGTGAATTGCTATATGAAACTCCTGAAGTTTCATACATTCCAATAGCAATTACTTAAATGCAATTCGCAAAAAAAAATAAAAAAATGCAATTTGGTAATTGCTATTCGAAGTAATAATACATCTGGCCCAATAGCTAGAACTTTTAAGAAGGGATTGGGCAAATGACAAGGGCCAGACAACATCTAAACTAATAGCTGTGCTTACCATCTGTAATATGTCGCTAGAGGCTGAATTGAGGTCCAATAGATTCTTCAGTAGAGTGACTAGCATTTAATTAACACGTCTGTGTAGCAGTTGTGTGGTACAGGAGTAGCCAGGCCGAATATTAGAAATGGGTGTAACTCATGTAGTTCCATGTAGCGTAATCATGCAGAATTACCAAAGAATTCTGTGAGATTATGCAGAATTACACAAGAAGAATTCTCCGCTTAGTGTTCCTTAGCACAAAAATGCCCCCCTTGTATCCAAAATGGACACAAGGATGAATTTTGTGCTAAGTAGTGTTAAATGCAACAGAACTCAAATAGCAAATGCAAAATATGCTCTTTGGGTATGAATTTCTCCAACTTTGCCAGCATTTAGCACTCTTTTCTTAGTGCAAAATGCATTTTGCGCAATGAAATAGTGCTAAATACAGAAGAATACAAATAGCAAACACCAACTCGCACTTACCAAATACGCTTTTGCATTTGCACTAGGATATTCCCCTCAAATTAGTCTTAATTATGAAAGCAGCATTGTTGTCTTTAATTCCATGTTGTACAGTATTGTGGAGTTACCGAAATTGCTCTGACTGCTCCGTTGTAACTGAAATTCCACCCAGGCCTACCAAATACCCTCTAAAGTCATCCAGCTATCTTCCAGATCAAATTATGTTGTCATTCGAAGGAATGTGGCAGAAAACTTTCCCTGTTCATATCAAACTGGGGTTTAATGAGCAGTCGGTTTGTTTATAAGGTGGAACATTAAAAGTCACCACAAAAAATTGGGGGACCGTGCAACACACAATGCATGCATGCAGCGCTACCCTGGCGGATTACCATCACTGCCACTGCAAGGGCCTGGCGGTGCTGGCAGTCTGACGGTCAGGGTTTTTATGTGGTGGTCAGACAGCCTCTACAGCAGTGGTCCTGACCACCACCACGAGTGTGGTGATCTGAAGACTGCCACACTCATAATGAGGCCCTTATCTATTAGCCAAGACCAGGTGGCGTTCTACATAAAATAACTATGCAATTTATCAATACACTCTTGGGATTTTAGCTGTTCTAACTTGATAACTAAGTTGAGAGACTAGTTGTATAGATAACTGTAATGTCACTTTAACCCTTGTATTTTTTTTTTTCACTGAAAAAAACAAAGGCTCAAATAACGTTATAGATAGGTGTGATACAAGGATCTGTTTTTTTTTTTAATCCTTAAAAATTCACTGAAAAATCCAAAGTTAAAGAAATGTTTTAGTTATGTGAATTTATCAGTGTCAACATTAACGTTTAGAACTAAAAAAAAAAAAAAAAAAAATCACCAATTATAGCAAGAGTTAACTTGCGCCCAGCCATGCACTGCTTTTGACCTCACATATGACATCACTCATGACATGTTCTTTTACATCATTTATGATATCACTGATGACAGCTCAAATGCCATATACAACTATCCGTCCAGAGAAAGTCAATGTGTTCAGTCCTGATTAGGCATTTTACGATCTTCATTAGGACAGAGACTTTCGTTTTTTAAGTCTGTTGCATGGGATTGCCTGAGACAATACGTTTCTTCCAGCTAACATCCTTATGTGAAAGTGAATATTACTTTGTGCTCAAAGAGCAGGGAATTGCGCTGAAATCTTCTTAACTTCTCTTGGGTCACTGTGTTCGTATAGTGAGATGAAAAGTTAAGTTAAAGCAGATATAAAACTCCAAGATCCTCTCCTATCTAGTTCGAACATGCCTGGTTTCTGAGTCACTTACAAAGAAAAAAGCTTTCTATGGAAGACTCCCCACCACCTGGCTTGTGAAGTGTTTGTTCCTGCCACTTTGTTTTCTGTCAATTGTTTTAGGCAGAGTTTTTCTTTTTGGTAAATAGTAACTGTTGCATGTATAGCATTGTAAAATGGACATTATTTTGGTAAAATTCTTTGTTAAAATCCTTTAGGTAAGACTATCCTGGTTGATGATTGAGTTTTTTTTTTTTACTACCACAATGTGTGTATATATATATATATATATATATATATATATATATTAGTCAGTAGGTAGTTATAGTTAGGACCACGTTTCAGTAGGATTTTTTGGTTTTGTTGCTGTAACTTTGACGATGTCTGACAAATCGTCACAAAATGTTCCAAAAAAAACAAAAAAGTCTCATCCCCCTCAGCTTCATCCCAGAAAGTTTTGAAGTGATCCATCAAGCAGGATAGAGAAAAAGTGGGAGAAGGTAGGGGGAATTGTGTTTTCCCCAAGCAATTTTCTGTAGGAAAATTGAACAGGGATACTGCAAAAACAGAGGAACGGAGTAACACCAAATTTGGCAGAAAGCTTGATTTTGATCCAGAAAGTGTGCTTTTTATGATTTGGTGCAATTCCTTTCAATAGTTAATGAGAAATTAAGGTTTAAAATGTATGTACGTATGTATATGTCACACCCTAGAGAATCTAAGGACCTGACCGATCTAAAGGTATCTGATTGGCTG
Source organism: Pleurodeles waltl (assembly GCF_031143425.1). Classification (NCBI taxonomy): domain Eukaryota; kingdom Metazoa; phylum Chordata; class Amphibia; order Caudata; family Salamandridae; genus Pleurodeles; species Pleurodeles waltl. The sequence continues at coordinate 1,005,975,337 of NC_090449.1, read as the reverse complement.
CACTACAGTAGCAAAGATGTCACAGTAGACATTTTACGACTTGGGGACTCAATCCTTAGTCCAGAACAATGATTTAAAAAAAGCATGCAGAGGGGCAGGGTAGGGATCCTGTCAGTAGCCCATGATATGCCCACCATTTCCCCCATATCTTTCATGCATCTAAGGGCACCCTCTCACTTTGTGTATTGATTTTTTTGGGCGTGCATTTTTTTAAAACCGTACCGATGATCTAAGTTAAAAAAAAAAAAAAATGGTGGTCTCCTGCCCTTTTAAAATAAATGCCCTTGGGACGGACGGGAGGGTCGGCGGAGATACTAAGTTGGTACCTTGCTTTGGGTGGGTTCTCTGGGTAGGGAACAGAGGACTCCAGGTGTGCACTCCCATTTCACTAGCTGCTTCCGGCGACCAACAGTTTGCTCTTGAAGTGAACACCCACTAAACCTGCCTTACCCCACCCCCCAAAAATAAAAACTTTGAGAACTACAAATCTTGCAGCAGTTAGCATAAGATCTGCAAATTTGAACACTCTGCTTTACACACACACCTCTGTCTGGAAGCCTTTACTTTTTCACGCACCTCATACAAGCAAGGTCCAACAGACCCTGCCACACCCAGAGGCTTCGAAATACTACCTCTGACCTTTGCCCACGAGAACAGGGAGCGTCAACTCGGAGTCCTGGTGCTCAAAAATACACGAGCTTCGGTTAAACCAACTACATTTCACGAGTCCCTGTACAAATCTGTGGAAGAGAACTCGAACGTGCAAAGCCCGGAGTGCTGCCCGCCTGGGGTGTAACTGTGAGGTACAGGAGAACAATAGTGCAAGAGCTTTACTCGAGTCAAAGTGCAGCACGAGGAGGAAGCAGGGTGCAAAATACCCGGCAAAGGCGAGCAGGTGCAGCTTGCTTTTCAGGCTGGGGACGGATTCCGAGGGGAGTCCTTGCAGGGGGGCATTGGGACGCCGCAGACACTGATATGTGCCATTGTTGCACATGGAGACGCTGCCGCCTGCATGCGTGGTGGGTCCGCGAGGGCTCGCGCCTGATACCCGCTCGCAATAACATATCCACCGCCAGCCCCGCTTACACAGCTCTGCAGGGGTCTGCACCGGAAGTCCAACGCCGCCGAATCCTGGCCACATACGCACCGCACGCTCAGGTACGTAATACCTGTGCGTCTATCTGCGCGGGGGCCGCGGGTTTATGAGGTAATTGTGTGTCATTGGCCATGAGGCTGCAGCGCAGTGTATTTCTTTTGGTAACAGAGTGCACTGTGGGACCTGTAGTTTGGTGAGGATCAGCGCTAGATTAAAGCCACGCTAGGAGCTGCCTCAAGGCATTACCACGAGAGGGTATCAGATTGAAAGAAATTGCCTCAAAAATGGTCTTGTTGTTAGGGATCGGGCAGCGCCCAAACGGTAAAATGTATAATTTAACGAGGACCACTGAAAATCCATGCAAAGGAGCATAGCCTGAAAGGTCATCTACGACTCTAAGAAGAAGGTGTTTCCTCTTTGAATTAAGGGGGCGGGGGGAAGGAGGGGAGAGAGAGAGATTGATTGTGTGTGTGTAGCAGGCTGTAGACTTCAATAATCATTGTACTGGAGCAGGGCACATGAGATGGGCTTAAGGGGCAGGTGAAAGGAAGATGAATGCAGAGTGGTGAAGGTAGTAAGTGAGAGAAAACTCAATATTTTGTAAAATAACCAACATTTTTGAAGACTTTCAAAACAGGGAGGGGAAGAGTGTGTATGCTTTTTTTTCTCTGTATGTATGGAAAAAGTCCTAGTAAAATCTGACAGAGACCTCTGGTACCTGGCTGAAGCCCCCTGTACCCAACTATGTACCTGAAAATACATTTATTAGGTGTATGTAACACCCCAAACAACACCCCTGAAGCTACGTCCTCGATGAGACGTCTATGACAGTCAGGGATGGGCGAGCTGTATTCTATGGAGCATGGACCAATTCATTCAACTGTTGAGAAGATTGTCGTAACTTTGGGTCACAGCGGGAGATGGGAGCAGAGCCTTTGAGTTTCCGTGGTCCATGCATGAGTGTCTCATCCACTCAAGGCTTCTTTCCATTCTGAAACTTTCTGTAGTTTTTTTTAAGCGGGGTGAACGGGACTAACTATACCCAGAATACAACGAAAAACCTGGACTGGATGGGCCCCTCGTCCATGTAACTGGGAAACTTGAGAGCTGTAGGAGGTGTGCAAGGGCATGTGGATCATTTTGCAGAAGAATGTGGATTTGCATAGGTACAAGTTTCCCGGGTCCATGTGCATCCTGTTTTTCTCCTTAGAATCCTGGGGCTTGTAGTCTTGGTTTTATACTTTGTTAAATTGATACGAGGCCCAGGCGGAGTTCCACTACACAGAACTCCATGAAGTGACCAGAAAGCTCTGCTGCAGTACGCAGAGTTCCGCAGGTGGTGGAGTGCGTTAGATCGCTCCATTAGTGCTCGGTGTTTGTCCTGTGCTGAAAAATCAGCACGAGCAGCACCATGCGCAGCGCAAGAGGGCTCTCCTTCTTTTCTGCTGCTCAAGTAGATTTTTTCCTCCAGCGGCAGCTTCCTCAACACAAACCAAAGGCTTTCAACGCAAGCGGTAGCGCCCACCTGCAACCGCCCACATTGAGAAATCTCGCTGGGAGGCGGTCTGGGTAAGATTTTCCTCCTTAGCATTCGCCAACTTAACGTTGGCGAGTGCGAACGATGAAAAAAACTCTGCTGCGCTACGCAGAGTTTTTCGGAACTCCGCGCTGTAAGGAGAGTGCGGTGTGGCAAAAGCTCTGGAAGCTCCGCTAACGGAGCGGAGTTCACCACCCACTCCTAATTAATACTAGTAGTCTTAGATTTCTAGAAAAAAACTAGGACTGGCCTTACTAGTTATGCATGGCCCTGAGAAACTTGGCAGTAATAGATTTTGCAAATAGTGAATATCAGCAGTCCTCTGTCTGATTAGTTTCATAGCAGGCGTAGGTTACAGGGCCTTCAAGTTTCCCATGTCCATGCCTGGGTAGCTCATCCATTCCAGGTAATTTTTTTTTTTAATATGACGATTGTAGTTGTTTATAATGGGTTAAATAGAACTAGCTGCAACGAAAAAAACCTGAATTAGATAAGATACTCCTCAGAACCAAGAAACCTGAGAGCACTGAGATTGCCTGATGACTCCATGACATACAGGCCATTATTTTTCATGCCTTAGCTTTCTTCTACCAACTTGTTGCATGCTGGGAGTTGTTCTCCTGGTTCTCGTCAACTAAACAAATTGTGCTTACACACCCCAAAACAATAATCGTGAAATGTATAGACTAGGATGTATAGACCAGAACTTGAACATGGCGTCCCGGATGACCAGTGGCAGGGGGGGACACCTGGTAACATGGATAGATAATCAATAAGGAATACAAATGGTGTGTGCGCTGTTAGTGGACTAAGGATGGGGAACGGGGAGCTTGATTGGTTTGTGAGCTGCTGGTAATATGAAGGTTGTTTACCACAAGGCTCTCGTGATCACTTTCCCGAATCAGATTCCTAGTGGGTGACCACTGGGTCAGGGTGATTGATCACTCCTGCTCAGCAGGACCCCACTCAGCAATCCTGTGCTTTCATTGGACAACTTCGTGTGTTTTGGGAGTTGCAGTTGTAGATTGCCTTAATTGATAGACTCTTCACCAGATAAGAATGTTTTGTAGCAGAAGGGCCCAGGACTGGAAAGAAGCATAGTTACATCTGTAAAGTGGCCACAAAGCTATGTGTGATATCCTAAGGGAAAGGTGGTGTTTATCAGCCTCACACTGCATTCTGGTACTTGTAGTCACATATTGCATAATAGGGAAGCCAAATCTCAGAATGCAAAGATATGGTGGTAGAAATGCCAGGACGGAATGGACTGGACCATATGACATGGGGCTGTTTGACAAATGTGCAAAATGTTCCCTGCACGTGTAGCTACTGAGCAGTTGAACGAATGAATGAAACAATTTGTAGACCTCAACAGCTGCTTCAGAAAGTAGCATTCTGCTGCTGAGTAAGAGGCAAGCGAGGCTGAGGTCACCAGAAGATACATTACCACTAGGAATACAATGTCTCAGTCCTGTTTTTTTATACAAGTCTTTATCTTCATGTTTCTTAGTTCAATTGGATCAACTGAAGCGAATCAGGACTACAGCTCCCAGAATACATTATATTCAGGGCTACTGGAATTATGCGATTGTGCGGCCGCCTTGATTTTCACATAATTATACATTTGCCGCATTTGTCACATAATCTATCATCTGACGCATAATCTGAAATTGTGTTTCTAATTTAAACAGCTCAAAAGTTACTAAAAACGCAATGACATGTTGTCGCGCAGTGGAAAGCCCTTTGCAAAGGTTGGCTGGTCACCTTTCTGTAGCCTATTGCTATATTTAGGTGTTAAACTGGAACAAATGAGGTGAAACTAATGCCCAGCCAGTGTTGACATGTTTCAAAATGACAATATAATGAGGTAATAGTATCAAAAAATGTGCAGTTTAATTTGGCTTTTCTAGCTGCACAATTTACTCAACCCTGATGCATAATTTGGTCCTCCTCAGCCGCATAATTCCAGTGGCCCTGATTATATGCCAAACAGAAACCTAGCTGTGGAGCTCGAGTGTGGCATGGAGTTCTCTAGTGACCTCAGTGACACCGACATTGTTGTGGGCCTAGAAGCACAGGTATTTCTATATACTGCTTCGTCTAAGTGAAGGACTACAACTCCCAGCAGGCCTACCGCCGATGTCTAGTGAACTGAGTCTGGTTAAGCCTCCCTTGTGGAAAGAGGTGCCTTATGGCTAAGTCAGTGAGAGTGCGCAGGACTCCCCGGGAGGGCACAGCCTCGGAGCTCGGCTCTGCTTCGCGAGCTTCTATAAAAAGAAACGCCGCATCCCGCGCAGGCTCCTCCTGGGAGCGGCCACCTTGCAGGAGGCTATTTTTAGCTCGCCTTGTTATTTTCACTCCATTCAGCAGATGCCTGCAGGGACCCCTCCTGGGAGAGAAAATACTAATTACCGCACAGTTCATCCTTCCACGCACGATTTCTCTCTCTCGCTGCTTAAAATTGTAAATTGATTGAAGGCGGCGAGATGTAAAGGGCTCTTTTAACATTTTCTTCTGAGTCCGCAGGGGAGGAAGAGGAGGCGCTTTATGCTTGATGTAAAATTTATAGTTCAACCGGTCCAGGCGGTTTCCTTCCAAAGATGCACGTCCGCCATCTCTGTTCGCGTTGCTTCGCGGAGGAACATCTTACAAAGGACAATATCGGAGAACACTGTTTTAAATTTAGAATTTGATGCTTCACGCTGCTGTGAAAATTAATTATATAAATAAATCATTAAGAGTCCTGGCACTGCAATGACGAGATTAGTTTAAAATGCAGTATTTGGCACAATATTCCTTCATTGTCTCAGCGCCTAAGCTTGTTCAGAAAGACTGTTGACCTGCGGTACTGGTTTTATCTGCCTTGGCAGGATGGAGGTAGGGGTGGGCGAGCGAGCAAACAAACTAACAGGGAGAACCGCGTGAAGGATCCAGCTCGGCTCTTAGCCGAACCCTGAAAATGTTTGCTATGTATCCAACAAACATCACATAAGATATGATAAGATCACTTCAAAATTCAAAAACATGTATTTCTTTAACATGCAGAAGGTTGCAATTTATACCTCACATTATAGGGCTTCACCTAGAAGTATTTACTAAAAGTCATGGTTTTTCATCATGAACTATTAGTGAATTAAGAAGTTGTCATATAAACCTAGTACGTGGTCCAGATGACTATAGAGCAACATTATAGCCAGGGCCACTGGAAGTATGCGGCATGAGAAGGTGTAATTATGCGGCAGGATTGAGCTAAATTATGCGGCAGGAAAAGGCAAATTATGTGTCAAGATGCGGCACACTTTGTAATAATATTACTTCATTATTTTAACATTTGTAAACTTGATAACACAGTCTGGGCACTGGTTGCATCTCATTAGTACCATTTTAATACCCAAATGTAGCAATAAGCAACAAAAAGGTGACAAGTCAAGTTTTTTTGTGAAAAGGACCTTTCACTGTGCTGCAACACGTGTTGCTGCACTTTTAGTAACTTTTGAACCATTTGAGCTGGAAACAATTTTTATTTTGTTGTTAGAATCTGCAGATTATGTGGCAGATGATGGATTATGTGGCAAATGTGGCAAATCTGTAGCTATGCCAAAAATCTCTACAGCCGCACAATCGCATTATTCCAGTGGCCCTGATTATAGTCCATTAAAACAAACACAGTAGGTTTTCTACAGTGGTATTAGGAACTCTCATATTTGAAAGTGCTTGTGCCCAGGCTCTAAGAGCCAAGGCAGACCCGTAACACGGCTCTCACTTTTAACTTGATGACTCACCCATCTCTAGCACTTGACTTACCTTACAAACCATCGGCAGGTGCTCTTGTTTCAGCTGAGGCAAATGAAGACTACATCTACCAGAATGCACTGTGTTGTGAAGTGAAAGTACAAGATCAGAAGTTTGGTGACCCACTGACATACAAAGTATAGCAACCCTAACTTAAAGTTATCAGATGAATCCATGTCACTAGAACATCTTGGTTCCAGTCATTGGTTTCCTGTTAATAAATCAGCGCACTCCCGGAATTGTAATGATGGTCTCTTTAAGATGAGTAAATTGCACTAAGACAGGTGAAAACAAGGATTTCTAAAACCAAAGACTAGGAGTGGATACATTGTTCAGCGGTGTCAAGGAGTTATGTACCGAAGAGAAAAATCTATGACAGAGCTTTTAAGTTTCCTAGGACCATGCATGAGGAGTAGCTGCCCCAGTTTTTGCTTACCTCCTGGAACTTGTATTCATGTTTATCCCATTATGAAATGAGGACTTCAAGTCCCAGAATGCAAAGTCAAAAACCTGGTCTGAGTTGCTATTCATTCATGAATCTGGGACATTCGAGAGTTCTGATCTGTGACTTTCAGATTTAGCGGGGATTTATGTAAAGGGTGCATTAGGTCACCGAGTTAAATTACCGAAACACCCATTTGTATACTTTTGTATTGTCTGTCTCAATACAGCAGTAAGGGGTACCAGCCACATTTAGTTGCCCCACAAAGATTATAGGTGCATGTAACTCCATTTCACCAGTGACCTTTTTCAGCTAGCCTTGTAATTTTACCTCACTTGCATTGAGGGACAGTATGACTTGAGTTCAAAGAATGAGAGCAACACTCACTACAAGTTCCATAATGCAAAGTTTTACCCGCAAAAGCCAGGCGTGGCAGGTATTGATTGTCTTTTAATATACAGGGTCACTTTTCAGCTGCAATTCCATGACTACTGTCTGCTGGACTGTAAAATGCTGCATGTATGTATGTTGGACTTTGTGAACATGGGTGAATCGGTCTGTGCATCGTTATCCGTTGTTGAACACCTCTCTGTGCATACCCAATACAAACACAATACAGACCTATTGACTTTATCACTGCCTGTTACCATAGCCCTCTTGCAGGCACATTGTTTGCCTCACAGGCTTTATTTATTGAGGTTTCACACAATATCCTGTGAGATCGCACGCAGCATCCTGGTTCCTAATACATAGTTACTTAAGGGCTGTCCTCATTAGATCTGTAATGCTCTCTGCAAGGTTCCCTTTCTTCACAGAAGCACGGTTTCAGAAGCAGGTAGGGACCACCCTGCCCTTCCATCTTCATCACACGGCTCCCTAATCTCGCCTTCGAGGTCTTTTCGCCAAGACACATCTCGCCTCGGTAGGCCAGACCTAAAAATGCAGGTGGTACGTGTGCAGCGAGACCAAAAGAAGAAATAAAAAACGTGTAGGTTAGTTGCTTCTAATTTTGTTCTCCTGTATTTCAGGCCTTGCCATGGGTTATTTTAAACACCAGAGTACTTAACGATTGATTCTGCCTTTTCAATGAAGCCAGGTGATGCTCTGTGGTGTATGACCTGGGGAGTTTTCTTTCATTCTACCACAGCAGTGTTCTGGCTGTGTTTTGTAAAGCTTTTCTATCTAACGATGCCACCAACCCGAACCCAGAGCATGTTCCAGAAGTCAAGTTTTGCTTCCATGGTTTCTTGTCCACCCAGAGGAGACCTCATTTTGCGTCAGAGCCAGAGGTGGAATTGTCTCGAAGAAATCACCTTGTTTACCTGTGTACCCGTAGCTATAACTTTACAACATAGAAATTAGATTCATTTAACTTTTTAATTTTTTGCTATCGATCCTTGCCATTTTGGGTTGGAGTAGTTTTTAAAAGCAATAGACATAAATTGTTCGTTTGCCTAATGTCCCTCATGCAGCCTTCTGTGTATAACACTCAGGTCAAGGGATGCCTCAGTCTTATGTCCTCCTGCAGTGAGTTATTTTATATTATTAACTTTGACATTATTTACGGTTGTGCGAAATTCACATAATTTCCTTTTGCATAAATTTGTCAAATGTTGAAAATATGTATGTGAAATTATATTATGTGCACTGCGTATCTAGCCTTTAGAGCTATATTTTAGAATGAAATGTGTCCTTGCACCTCTTTTGGACACAACCACGCATTTCATGTGAAAAGGGCAAAAAACACAAGGGCTGCGAAACAGCCTCTTCTGTTACTTTCATTCACATTGTTGCAATGCTCCCACAATAAGATTTTTACTCATGGATCTGAAATTATGTGCCATGGGGAATGGCATTTCCGAAATGTTACCTAACTAGTGTAATATGATCTAAATTACACACAATTGTGCCAGCGTAATGACAATTTCACCTGGGCCTAGTCATTCTGAAGCATACCTTTCAGTGGCACTGTACTCCAGCAGTCAATGTCACACTTACTACCATCTTGAGGTCAGTGCTTAATTTGCGTGCCGGTGCCCAAAGCCCTCCTCTTAAACACGGGGCTGCTGCAATTAAATGTGAGAGCACAGACTACTGAGGCAGCGCAATCCTGATGCCATCTCGGGCCTCTTTAATCCATGTACAACCACTCCCTGCCCCTTCAGCTCACTTTTGCAGCTTTTTGCTTTCTCCCTTTGTGACGCTTTTCCGTTTTTCTCTTCCTCCGTCTTCCCATATGTGTCTTTTGCTCACAGTAAATGCTTGATGCAGAAAAATAAGTGCCAACCCTCAAAAATAAGTGCCAGAGCCCCCCACCGGAAACAACAAGCACAAATTAAGCACTGAGTGAGTTAAAGGGACATTTGTGAGACCTCCACAAATAGAGAGCAAAGCCCCTTGCCAAACATGTCTTTGTCCTGTCCCTACCCAACCCACTCTGACCACAATCTGCATTTCTGTCAGTGAATGGCCAAGAACACAGCCTCATTCCTGCCTTACCTTATGCCCCAGCACTGACCACACTGGTTGGGTAGTTGAGAAAGCTAAGCCATAGGGCAGTCGTTGAAAAGTCTGAGATGCAATATTACCATACTGAAAGCAACAAACATTTTTCAGACAAAAGACAATACAAGTTTGTGATGTAAGCTATGCATTGGTCAACAATGTGTATTATTTGTGATTGCTTCTTCCCTTCACGAACAGAACTTGTCAGATTTTGCTAGATGCCCCTTGCCTTAAATCTGAAGAAGCACAATCAATTCAAAGACAAAGTCCGAGGAGGCTTCACTTCAATTTAGTGTTTAATTCAAAGTGACTTGAATTAACTCATCAACTTTGTTGTTTAAAAATATAAGCTAAACTATGCATCACTGCTAAATATCCCCTCGATAGCAGGATGGTAATCGCAGTCTATAGAAACTCCTATTAGCAAGATTACCCATTAACCTAGTGTAATCAGGCACACTATGTTGTGTTCCTGGGCTTTAATTTAATAATGCAATGGATGCAATTGGACTGAAGTTCCAGATGGCAATTGTGTTGTGTAGATGAAACAATTGGACTGGCTCCAAGGGCCTGGACTTTCCTTGTAAATTTGTCCCCGAGGAACCCAGGCCCACGTGGAGCAAATCCACATGTATCTACCTGGGTCTTTATTACTACAAACAGGAAAAAATGACTAAAACTCCACTCAAGAAATAACCATTGTGTCCCTGTCTTGAACCTATAACAAGAGACTCCTGAAGCAAGTTTCACTTCTGTAGAGGGCTGCACTGGCATGGTCCTGAGCATCCAGTGTGAGTCTTACATTCCTATCTCATATTTCTCAGGACCAAAAGACTCTTTACATCATACAGACAGGACATGTTCTTCAATTTTCACAATTTTTAGGTCTAGCTTAGAAACAGTGTTAAGCTGTTTTGTCAGTCTCGCGTAATATACACACACCAAACTTTGCTGATGCACTTAAGCTCAATACGGAAGGCCAGGCATGGGTCTGGCAACCCATCCAACATAAACGCACAGTATCTGATTCACACAGATGCGTCTGAACACAGCAGCGGTTGCTCAACGTGCTTTATTGAAAGCTTCTCCCCAATGCGTTTGGCCCAGCCGGGCCTTGGTCACAGCTGGGCCGAAACACGTTGGGGAGAAGCTTTCCATAAAGCATGTTGAGCAAACTCTGCTGTGTCCAGAACATCTGTGTCAATCAGATACTGTGTGTGTGAATATATATATATATATATATATATATATATATATATATATATATATATATATATATATATATATATATAAATATGTAGGGTTTTTGGTCAGCTTCCTTTCTCCATTGGTGTGTTAAACTGTAATTAACATTCTGGTTGAAAAGAGGGTGTTTGGGTCAGCTCCCTTCCTCCATTGGTCTTTTAACCTGCAATTAACATTTTGGTTCAGTCCACCACAGCATACAGTATAGGGCAGTGGATTAGTCCACTGCAGCCATTGGCGGCCTGGCACAATGAATGATAGTATTTTGCCTGATGCCATATGCACAAAAGCCTAAAAATGAGTGTACTTCAGTGTCAAGGCTCAGTCACAGTTAATTTAATTAGCCAATAATTGTTAGTTTCCAATCTTATCTTCATTTATTTTGTCACCCTTGTATATTTCAAATATGTTATGAGGTTACCGTAGTTCAAAGCAAATAAGACATTTTCTATGTACCTATAAGAGCATATTTTATTGTGATGTGTGTTAATACTAGACCTACCTAAGAAACACCGTTAATATTCTATTAAAACTATCTGTGATGGTTAATCTTTTGAATGCATATTTATTAAACATAGCCACCAAGTTCTCTTTTTCTTCTTCTTTTGTTACAAATACTTGCAATATGAAATAATAAAATAAGACTGACAACAGTTGGTGCAACGGTGCAAAATAAATGCTATCCATAATCATTGGGCCCCTGTGAAAGACAGCACGAGTTGGGAAACCTTTCTGAAATATGGGTTGCCACCACAACAATAAATCCAGTGCACCTTTGGTGACGTGGCACAGTACACACAGAGATAGTGTAAGCTTAGTAAATATTTGCCCAGTGTTGACACACTAACAGCTATTGGGAGCTTGTGAATGTCTTGGTGAAAGATGAGATGCAATAGCTTTGAATTGCTGGAGGTGACCCATGTGTGTTCTTAGCAACTTCCTTTAATAATGTCCCTTTTCGACACCCATCGAGGTGGATTATGAGTTCCCAGAACACAGCTACCAAAAAGAATTGCAGCATTTCTTTTTAGAGGGTGTCATCTTTGTATGTGGTTGTACTTTCCAGGACTTGTTTTGGCATCTAGGCCTAACTGAGACACTGGCATGTACGTTTGCTTGCTTTGTCATTGCAGCTGTCAAACAGACCTATTAATAGCAATATAAATCAAATGGTATTTGGATCTGCCTTTTTCATCCATTGACTTCTACTGTCCTACCTCTTTCAGCCACTGACTTTCCATTTTGTCAGTCCCGACTTGGCCCAGTCCAATGAATCATTCAATCCTCGCGTAATTCTATTAACTGTTTGGGTGTAGCACCATGCCTCCACTCGTGTACTCACGTTGCACTGCACTTGGGACTACTTTACAATTGTAACCTTAACTGTCCTCTTAGCTGCTTGTGTTAGCCCATAAAATCAAGAAATATTGGCTTTGCCAGTGCTTGTTTTATTTGCATTGGTGACTGATGTACACGTTTACAAATAAATCAGCTCACAAAACAAACATGTTGACAGTTAACAAAATCTCAAAGGCTTTATTTTGTGTTGGAAGGCATTCCTCGGTAAAATAGACGTTATTTCTCATTAGAAAATAAATTTGCTTGACATTGCTTACCTTCCAGCCTCAATTACTTAGATATATGAGGACAGTTACCTCTCTTCCAATCACTGTTCTGAGTAGCCACGTGCCCTCTTCCAGAGCATCATCTCTGCCTAAACACCACTTTGCACAATTGGGCTGGAAGAAGTGGGCTTGGACAAGTGCTCCTGAGATCCCTCAATTACGTTTTAATAATTTTAATTTCCCCGAGTCCAGTTTTCTCAGTCACGGTCCTTCCTTCCTGTATGAGGGCGATTGCTCACTCTGGAGAAAAGCACTGACGTTCCCTCTTCTGGAAAATATATTAAAAGCCACAATGCATCCTCGCACTTAAGCAGGCTATTTCCCCAGACTAATGGAATGATTTGAAGGCAATGTCCTTATATGCTGTTTTAGCAGAAAATACAGCCCATCCGAAAGTTTAATTACCTCTCTGAAATACACACATTTTGCAAATTTCATGAATTTCACATGTGCGAAATTTCACAATTTTATTAGTGGGATAATCCTTTGAGCCAAAAATATTTTTGCGGGAGACTATTTGGAGCAGAAAATAGCTTGAGGGAGACATTTCTCCTTGAACCAGTCCCCTCATCATTCACTTTTAAACTTAGGGCGGGCTGGTTCACATTCAGGTTTCTCTTGAGATACCATAAAGTATATTTAGCGAGAAACTGCAAAGTGAATTCTGCAAATTTTCACGTAATTATCGTGAAATTTTGCATGAGCAACATTTCATACTCGTTCCATAACTGTATTAAATTGAACCCCTTAAAAGTCAAGTCTTGGAATGATGGGGGCAAGGGACCTCTTTTTCTTTGTTAGAAGCTTGATGCCATAAGCAGTACTGCAGACCTGTCTTGCATCTTGTACATGTGGGAGAGAGGGAGAGAAGAGCATAAATTAGCCAATAGCCAAGCATAGAAAGAATCTAACTTGTTGCTCGCCTAGAATATCCACCACCGCTAAAACACTTGTGACAGCTGTTGGTGCAGGTGACAAAAATGAACTTGCCCTGGTAATAGAAGAATGCCATCCTACAGAAAAGAAAACCTTGGTGTCCTGGATGTATGAGAACATGTACCTCTGTATCCCGCTCTTCCAGCACTCATCAAAAAGTCAGCGGGTGCATCAACTGTATAACTCTTTCTCATCTTGAATGTGTGTAATACTGAATACACCTGTTTACTCATTCCTGGTTTAGGACTGGCCGGAATTTGTCAGATGGTTTTTAGATGAGAAACCAGGGGCAGCTCCTCCGCAATGACCGAGGAGTGTCGCCCCCCTGGCTAAGAGCCAGCAGCTGGAAAATAAAACAATGTTTCAATATTGTTTTATTTTACAGCTGCTGTCCCAGCCAGCAGCATGTGCGGGGAGGGGCAGGGCTGGGCCACAGGAATGGGTAGAGGGGAGGCGGAGTGGAGTCTGTGCACTAAGTGCGCATGTGTGTTTGGCCGGCCATCTCAGGTCGGCCAAACGCACATGCGCAGTTAGGTTTCTCCACAGCCGGGTTGGAGAAACTGCACAGACTCCAGTGCACTGTCGGAGCAGCAGACCAAGCTTCTCAGACCAATCCTGGCGCTGCTCTCATGCTAGGTTTAGTATGAGAGGAAAGCCAGGATTGCTGGGGAGCCCGTGCGGGTGTCCCAGGAAAAGCTGGGACACCAGAAGAGAAGAGGAGCGAGGTGGCGGCTTCAGATACGGGTACGTTTTTAAAAATTATTTATTTCCCCCATCTCCGTCGTACCCCACACTCCCCCTTCTGAGATTTGTGGTGGCCACCGCTGTGAGAAATAGAATGGACTAGACTTCTAGCCTCAATTCTTCCTGCCGTACTGGTGTTACTGCATTCGTTGCTCATAGAGCGTGCCTGGCACTGAGGAAGGTAGACCTCTTAACCAGACTCCGGGAAAGAGGAGTTGAATTGAAACTGGGTTCCAGTGAAGAGACAAACCTATTCTTGATCACATGTAGTGCTCCCAAATCTGAGACACCTGAGTTTCACCCTTTCTTAAAGTAATGGAGGTGTCACTGTCCTGCCTCGGGCAGAACCTGGCTGACAAAAGGGTGAAGCCAGATTTTGACGCAAACAGCAGCCTCACTATATCTGGCTCTGCTTTGATAAAAGACAACTTGGAGCTGATGAAGATGACGGACAAAAGGGGTTGACTCCAACAGATAAACATGGCCTTGAACCCATCACTCAGATACGTTTTTAGATCTGGCTAACTGCAAGATGCATAGTTACACATTCTTACATGTACCCATAGTTGGCTTTGGCTCCACTGAAAGGAGCCATTGTCTTTCACTTTCTGCTGTTGTCTCTTTGGTGTATCATTCATCTTCCTATGGAGTGCTTGCATTACAATGCATTAAGTTCTATTTTACGTATCCCAAGTGCACTGAATCATCACCCAATAAACTATTTAGTGCTTAGAAGCATTCTATACAGAAAGCCATTTTGTATGTGTTTTCCGTTGTAGCAGGCTTTTAAAAAATATTTGTTAATCTGAAGTCAAAATGCAAGGTAGTCCTAATGGCTTTGCTAAGGTTTGTTGTCTTTGAATGGCTTTTTCATCTTTTCTTCAAGCTTTTTCCACCGGAAACAACAAGCACAAATTAAGCACTGAGTGAGTTAAAGGGACATTTGTGAGACCTCCACAAATAGAGAGCAAAGCCCCTTGCCAAACATGTCTTTGTCCTGTCCCTACCCAACCCACTCTGACCACAATCTGCATTTCTGTCAGTGAATGGCCAAGAACACAGCCTCATTCCTGCCTTACCTTATGCCCCAGCACTGACCACACTGGTTGGGTAGTTGAGAAAGCTAAGCCATAGGGCAGTCGTTGAAAAGTCTGAGATGCAATATTACCATACTGAAAGCAACAAACATTTTTCAGACAAAAGACAATACAAGTTTGTGATGTAAGCTATGCATTGGTCAACAATGTGTATTATTTGTGATTGCTTCTTCCCTTCACGAACAGAACTTGTCAGATTTTGCTAGATGCCCCTTGCCTTAAATCTGAAGAAGCACAATCAATTCAAAGACAAAGTCCGAGGAGGCTTCACTTCAATTTAGTGTTTAATTCAAAGTGACTTGAATTAACTCATCAACTTTGTTGTTTAAAAATATAAGCTAAACTATGCATCACTGCTAAATATCCCCTCGATAGCAGGATGGTAATCGCAGTCTATAGAAACTCCTATTAGCAAGATTACCCATTAACCTAGTGTAATCAGGCACACTATGTTGTGTTCCTGGGCTTTAATTTAATAATGCAATGGATGCAATTGGACTGAAGTTCCAGATGGCAATTGTGTTGTGTAGATGAAACAATTGGACTGGCTCCAAGGGCCTGGACTTTCCTTGTAAATTTGTCCCCGAGGAACCCAGGCCCACGTGGAGCAAATCCACATGTATCTACCTGGGTCTTTATTACTACAAACAGGAAAAAATGACTAAAACTCCACTCAAGAAATAACCATTGTGTCCCTGTCTTGAACCTATAACAAGAGACTCCTGAAGCAAGTTTCACTTCTGTAGAGGGCTGCACTGGCATGGTCCTGAGCATCCAGTGTGAGTCTTACATTCCTATCTCATATTTCTCAGGACCAAAAGACTCTTTACATCATACAGACAGGACATGTTCTTCAATTTTCACAATTTTTAGGTCTAGCTTAGAAACAGTGTTAAGCTGTTTTGTCAGTCTCGCGTAATATACACACACCAAACTTTGCTGATGCACTTAAGCTCAATACGGAAGGCCAGGCATGGGTCTGGCAACCCATCCAACATAAACGCACAGTATCTGATTCACACAGATGCGTCTGAACACAGCAGCGGTTGCTCAACGTGCTTTATTGAAAGCTTCTCCCCAATGCGTTTGGCCCAGCCGGGCCTTGGTCACAGCTGGGCCGAAACACGTTGGGGAGAAGCTTTCCATAAAGCATGTTGAGCAAACTCTGCTGTGTCCAGAACATCTGTGTCAATCAGATACTGTGTGTGTGAATATATATATATATATATATATATATATATATATATATATATATATATATATATATATATATATATATATATATATAAATATGTAGGGTTTTTGGTCAGCTTCCTTTCTCCATTGGTGTGTTAAACTGTAATTAACATTCTGGTTGAAAAGAGGGTGTTTGGGTCAGCTCCCTTCCTCCATTGGTCTTTTAACCTGCAATTAACATTTTGGTTCAGTCCACCACAGCATACAGTATAGGGCAGTGGATTAGTCCACTGCAGCCATTGGCGGCCTGGCACAATGAATGATAGTATTTTGCCTGATGCCATATGCACAAAAGCCTAAAAATGAGTGTACTTCAGTGTCAAGGCTCAGTCACAGTTAATTTAATTAGCCAATAATTGTTAGTTTCCAATCTTATCTTCATTTATTTTGTCACCCTTGTATATTTCAAATATGTTATGAGGTTACCGTAGTTCAAAGCAAATAAGACATTTTCTATGTACCTATAAGAGCATATTTTATTGTGATGTGTGTTAATACTAGACCTACCTAAGAAACACCGTTAATATTCTATTAAAACTATCTGTGATGGTTAATCTTTTGAATGCATATTTATTAAACATAGCCACCAAGTTCTCTTTTTCTTCTTCTTTTGTTACAAATACTTGCAATATGAAATAATAAAATAAGACTGACAACAGTTGGTGCAACGGTGCAAAATAAATGCTATCCATAATCATTGGGCCCCTGTGAAAGACAGCACGAGTTGGGAAACCTTTCTGAAATATGGGTTGCCACCACAACAATAAATCCAGTGCACCTTTGGTGACGTGGCACAGTACACACAGAGATAGTGTAAGCTTAGTAAATATTTGCCCAGTGTTGACACACTAACAGCTATTGGGAGCTTGTGAATGTCTTGGTGAAAGATGAGATGCAATAGCTTTGAATTGCTGGAGGTGACCCATGTGTGTTCTTAGCAACTTCCTTTAATAATGTCCCTTTTCGACACCCATCGAGGTGGATTATGAGTTCCCAGAACACAGCTACCAAAAAGAATTGCAGCATTTCTTTTTAGAGGGTGTCATCTTTGTATGTGGTTGTACTTTCCAGGACTTGTTTTGGCATCTAGGCCTAACTGAGACACTGGCATGTACGTTTGCTTGCTTTGTCATTGCAGCTGTCAAACAGACCTATTAATAGCAATATAAATCAAATGGTATTTGGATCTGCCTTTTTCATCCATTGACTTCTACTGTCCTACCTCTTTCAGCCACTGACTTTCCATTTTGTCAGTCCCGACTTGGCCCAGTCCAATGAATCATTCAATCCTCGCGTAATTCTATTAACTGTTTGGGTGTAGCACCATGCCTCCACTCGTGTACTCACGTTGCACTGCACTTGGGACTACTTTACAATTGTAACCTTAACTGTCCTCTTAGCTGCTTGTGTTAGCCCATAAAATCAAGAAATATTGGCTTTGCCAGTGCTTGTTTTATTTGCATTGGTGACTGATGTACACGTTTACAAATAAATCAGCTCACAAAACAAACATGTTGACAGTTAACAAAATCTCAAAGGCTTTATTTTGTGTTGGAAGGCATTCCTCGGTAAAATAGACGTTATTTCTCATTAGAAAATAAATTTGCTTGACATTGCTTACCTTCCAGCCTCAATTACTTAGATATATGAGGACAGTTACCTCTCTTCCAATCACTGTTCTGAGTAGCCACGTGCCCTCTTCCAGAGCATCATCTCTGCCTAAACACCACTTTGCACAATTGGGCTGGAAGAAGTGGGCTTGGACAAGTGCTCCTGAGATCCCTCAATTACGTTTTAATAATTTTAATTTCCCCGAGTCCAGTTTTCTCAGTCACGGTCCTTCCTTCCTGTATGAGGGCGATTGCTCACTCTGGAGAAAAGCACTGACGTTCCCTCTTCTGGAAAATATATTAAAAGCCACAATGCATCCTCGCACTTAAGCAGGCTATTTCCCCAGACTAATGGAATGATTTGAAGGCAATGTCCTTATATGCTGTTTTAGCAGAAAATACAGCCCATCCGAAAGTTTAATTACCTCTCTGAAATACACACATTTTGCAAATTTCATGAATTTCACATGTGCGAAATTTCACAATTTTATTAGTGGGATAATCCTTTGAGCCAAAAATATTTTTGCGGGAGACTATTTGGAGCAGAAAATAGCTTGAGGGAGACATTTCTCCTTGAACCAGTCCCCTCATCATTCACTTTTAAACTTAGGGCGGGCTGGTTCACATTCAGGTTTCTCTTGAGATACCATAAAGTATATTTAGCGAGAAACTGCAAAGTGAATTCTGCAAATTTTCACGTAATTATCGTGAAATTTTGCATGAGCAACATTTCATACTCGTTCCATAACTGTATTAAATTGAACCCCTTAAAAGTCAAGTCTTGGAATGATGGGGGCAAGGGACCTCTTTTTCTTTGTTAGAAGCTTGATGCCATAAGCAGTACTGCAGACCTGTCTTGCATCTTGTACATGTGGGAGAGAGGGAGAGAAGAGCATAAATTAGCCAATAGCCAAGCATAGAAAGAATCTAACTTGTTGCTCGCCTAGAATATCCACCACCGCTAAAACACTTGTGACAGCTGTTGGTGCAGGTGACAAAAATGAACTTGCCCTGGTAATAGAAGAATGCCATCCTACAGAAAAGAAAACCTTGGTGTCCTGGATGTATGAGAACATGTACCTCTGTATCCCGCTCTTCCAGCACTCATCAAAAAGTCAGCGGGTGCATCAACTGTATAACTCTTTCTCATCTTGAATGTGTGTAATACTGAATACACCTGTTTACTCATTCCTGGTTTAGGACTGGCCGGAATTTGTCAGATGGTTTTTAGATGAGAAACCAGGGGCAGCTCCTCCGCAATGACCGAGGAGTGTCGCCCCCCTGGCTAAGAGCCAGCAGCTGGAAAATAAAACAATGTTTCAATATTGTTTTATTTTACAGCTGCTGTCCCAGCCAGCAGCATGTGTGGGGAGGGGCAGGGCTGGGCCACAGGAATGGGTAGAGGGGAGGCGGAGTGGAGTCTGTGCACTAAGTGCGCATGTGTGTTTGGCCGGCCATCTCAGGTCGGCCAAACGCACATGCGCAGTTAGGTTTCTCCACAGCTGGGTTGGAGAAACTGCACAGACTCCAGTGCACTGTCGGAGCAGCAGACCAAGCTTCTCAGACCAATCCTGGCGCTGCTCTCATGCTAGGTTTAGTATGAGAGGAAAGCCAGGATTGCTGGGGAGCCCGTGCGGGTGTCCCAGGAAAAGCTGGGACACCAGAAGAGAAGAGGAGCGAGGTGGCGGCTTCAGATACGGGTACGTTTTTAAAAATTATTTATTTCCCCCATCTCCGTCGTACCCCACACTCCCCCTTCTGAGATTTGTGGTGGCCACCGCTGTGAGAAATAGAATGGACTAGACTTCTAGCCTCAATTCTTCCTGCCGTACTGGTGTTACTGCATTCGTTGCTCATAGAGCGTGCCTGGCACTGAGGAAGGTAGACCTCTTAACCAGACTCCGGGAAAGAGGAGTTGAATTGAAACTGGGTTCCAGTGAAGAGACAAACCTATTCTTGATCACATGTAGTGCTCCCAAATCTGAGACACCTGAGTTTCACCCTTTCTTAAAGTAATGGAGGTGTCACTGTCCTGCCTCGGGCAGAACCTGGCTGACAAAAGGGTGAAGCCAGATTTTGACGCAAACAGCAGCCTCACTATATCTGGCTCTGCTTTGATAAAAGACAACTTGGAGCTGATGAAGATGACGGACAAAAGGGGTTGACTCCAACAGATAAACATGGCCTTGAACCCATCACTCAGATACGTTTTTAGATCTGGCTAACTGCAAGATGCATAGTTACACATTCTTACATGTACCCATAGTTGGCTTTGGCTCCACTGAAAGGAGCCATTGTCTTTCACTTTCTGCTGTTGTCTCTTTGGTGTATCATTCATCTTCCTATGGAGTGCTTGCATTACAATGCATTAAGTTCTATTTTACGTATCCCAAGTGCACTGAATCATCACCCAATAAACTATTTAGTGCTTAGAAGCATTCTATACAGAAAGCCATTTTGTATGTGTTTTCCGTTGTAGCAGGCTTTTAAAAAATATTTGTTAATCTGAAGTCAAAATGCAAGGTAGTCCTAATGGCTTTGCTAAGGTTTGTTGTCTTTGAATGGCTTTTTCATCTTTTCTTCAAGCTTTTTCCAGACATTTTGAGGCCTATAAATGGGAGATGTTGATTTACATTTCTCCAATTGTATCCACTTTAGAGACGCTCATACAGATGGAAATGTTGGCGCCTCACACTGGCTGAAGGTGGGGCAAAAGGCGCACCAAGATTAGTGACAAGGTGGGATGACCAAAGCATTGCGCCACTGGTGTGACAAGGGCCCCCGCAGCCCCTGTGGTGTGGGAGGGAGGGCACAAACTCCAGGGGGCCCCCTCAGCACAGCACCTGGCCTGAGTGATTCTGGAGGAGGAGGGGGTGGGGAGGGTAGCCTCCATGTCCTTTGCGGGGGGGCTCCAGTTTCGTTACAACGCTGCATCGCGCTGTCCCAGAGCTTGGAGCAATACTCGCTGTCAGGGGCGTAACTTGATCCGTAAGACTGGGATGGGCGGGGTGTGTGAGCTTCAGATTACCCAACAATCACACAGGCATATAATGTCAAAATACATTATACCTCAAGCAGGTCACTTGAGAGGGGATAAAGGCATAGTCACCAGAATTTCAAATCCCAAAACTGGGACATTAAAAAAAAATAGGAGAAGGACTACAGTTTTACTTCAACATAGCGCACAGAATGGCAGAGCTCATTAGCATAGAATTACAGAAGAGGCAATAAGAACATAAATAAAATGCAATTTTTGAAGCCAGTGTAATGCCTTTTAATTAAAATGCTTTCTGAATACACCTTCAAATTATCATTTCTTTGTAAAACAAAAAAAAACAAAAAAAACACCTCCCACAGTTATTAAGCGACCCTCTCTTAAAACTGGGACATTGCTATATTTCCCGAAATATGACATCACTGCTAGTGAAAGACCGGGACTGTCCCCGCAAAACCGGGACTCTTGGTCATCCTAGTTATAGGGGCTGTGGACTGGGAGACAAATGAGGATTGGCAGGGGTACTTAGTAAGAGCAAACACAATATTTTGCAAAATAAACACAATTTTTGAAGCCTTTGAAAGCAGTGTGCGCCTTTTTGTTGGTGTTTATTTAAACATTCCTTGTGAAATCCGACAGACACCTCACCATACCCTGATGAAAGCTCCTGTACCCAACAATGTCCATAAAATACATTTATTAGGGGGCGTGCTGAACAGGCTGCACGCCCCTGCCTCAGGCCTCATAGCGCCGAGCGTCGCTCGAGTGCCGCTTGAACTCCCCCTTTACCTAATGCGCTAGTGACTGAGGTACCTGTCACCAGCCTTCTCGTCTTCTCACCTCCTGCCTCGAGCACAGATCGGGTGTCTTGGAGGCCATGCACAGAGCAGGAGGCCCGGTACTCGGGTTTCAGGCTGAGCTCCCCAGCTGAGGCCACGGTGTAACATCAAATGAGCAAAAAACAAGACAATGGGCTCAGCTAAAATAGGCAGGTGACAGAATCACTCACCCCAGGGCCAACACATGCTTTGTGGAACGTAGATTTCAGTACACAAAGAGGTCATAGTTCAAGAGTTTATTTTTAGAGGTAAAAGTCTCCCTGTACCACACAGCCACCTGCCAGGCTATAGTGTTGGGGGCCCTAGGCCCTCATGCTACTAATATTAATGACACAGGCACATGGTTAGGGTTCATACAACCCTCCCCAGCACCTGCCCCGCCCTCTTTTATTTGCAGGGTCACCTGACTGGTGATGCCTGTGGTGGATGGGTGTGGGGTGAGTGTGGAAGCTAGCCCTCAGCGGAGTGGCTGGTGGAAACACTAGAATGTGTCCAGCAGGACACTACACTGGCCACTTTTATATTGTCACACAGGCTGCTTGTGACGTCCTTTCGTGATTAGCAGTAAATCGGGTGCTAAATTCCATGCAGCATAACTACCATTTGCCAGTTGATGTTGGGTTTTAAGCCCAAGTATGTGTTTCAAACAATGAATGGGGATGACGAACGGAAATGTTTTTTGTGCCTAGTTTGCATCCGTTTTGGGGGAGATTGCTACTTCCTTTCTCTCCCACCTTGAAGTTAGTGACAAAATGGAGCAAATCCCGTCAGATTTTTGCAATGGTAGTTTAACTTGCAAAAGGTGCTAATGTAAAAACAGGCTTAATGGTATTTTGCACAGTTTTTTCACCCCAGTACTAAATTAGCCCTTTGTACCCCTTTGTTTCTTGGTGAGCCCTAGATTAGTGCAGTAATTCCATACCAGCTGTGCAATGCAGCGGGGTACAGTAATTAGCGGGTATGCAATTACCACACCTTTCCAAATTTCAGACTTTGGAACAAACCATAGTGCACTACTAGCATGTGTTTCCAATGTTCTCAGGTGAGCAAACACTAAATTTGTGTTACTTGTCGCCCCAATTTCCTCCACGTTTATCCAGCGAAAAGCGTGCAGACAATCCTTGGGGGAGTGGGGTGCAATTAGCACTCGGCTTCGAATCTCAGTTTAGACGCAAACTGGAGTATATGTCCGAATGAGGATCAGCACTCGACAAGGAATAGCCGCCTTGGTCTGACCTGTCTCTCCCTGGTCTATTTGAATCTACTTGGTCCTGAAAATCCAGTGATTTTTAACCTGTGGTCCACAGGCCAATGGGGGTCCGCAACACTTACTCAGAGATCCACAACTGTATACAAAATTAAATAATATTGTCAGAATAATGGAGTAGATATACATAAAAAGCAAAATTGAAATTGAAACTCTTAAAACACCAAGTAAAACAATTTGGAAACTGAAAGCTAAAAATTAAGGGCCTGAGTACAACCTTGGCGGATGGGATAGATATCCTGTCTGACATACTGCAAGTTCCATTATATCCTACGGAACCAGTAAAATAACGGGCAAGATATCCGTCATGTTTGTGACGCAGTATCCCATCCGCCAAGGTCATAATCAGGCCCTAAGATGGCATCCTGATCTTGATTTGTGAGGGTAGTGCAAAGGGAGAAAATTGAATCTAGTATGGACAATTGGTTGCTTCAACTGAAGAAGTATTGGTGTGCACCAACATAAAGAGAGCATACGGTACGATCAAAAACGACAAAGGGATAGGCTAGAGTCAAGCATAATGCTTCATCTTTCAAAATTACAACTACATTTTGATAAGCTCCATGTTCCTTTGGAATTAATTTTTTTTTGTTTATGAATCAAATCAAGTATTTCATAATTTATGTAGTTTGAGGTATACTAGCATCTGCATTTGTGTATATTATTTTGAGGTTCAAATCATAAATGCTGTTTAGACGGGCATCCCAGGGCCAAATTGGCTCTGGCATTTTTCCGGGAGGCTGGAAAGGTGGGAGCTGGTTTTGCAGCAGTGGGGGGCCTCTTTTGTTACTGGGGGCTGATTTTGCAGTGGTGATGTAAGATCGGACCCCAGTGTTTCACACTTGCATCCTCCACACCCCACAGGGGCTGGTCCAACAAAGCTGCCAGGGCTTCTTCGGGTTCCCAGTCCGGCACTGGGGCATCCCCAGCATCCAGAACCGATTTAGTGGCTGTCCACAGAAGTTAAAAGGTTGACAACCACTGTTCTACCTTTTTTTTAAACTGGTCAGGTAGGGGGCCAACTCAGGACCTCGTCACAAGTGGCCCTATGTTTCGTACCTGATGAAAACTGACTCCGCGAGGTCGAAATTTATGGGTTACTAGTTTTTGGGGAATAACATGCTGACTGTTCTTACTGCCCCAAAATATGGATGTTCCAATAATTATCAGGTATTTTCCCCCCAGTAATTATTGGCAGTTGTACATGCTGAAAATTCCATAGGTGTGGTTTTAGCAGCTATACTTATAATTCCGGTATGTGCAGTGACACAAGTTACCCACACATACATAAATTTAAAGGGCCACTCGTAATTAGAGCCTCAGCCTCTTGTATAGCTCTGTCGAACATGTAACTAAGCATGAGGCTGTTTGGAATCGCCTGATTTCCTCAAGGACCAATCCACCTTTGATGGAGAACTGATGACACAGTTCCCCCCCCGTAGCCTGCACAGTCTATAAAAATTGATTGAAATTTGAGCAGCACAACCCCAAAGGATTCATTAATTTTGTCAGGTGAGGGAAATGCCAGGGATTGCACATCCTGTCACTGTAGGATGATGCGCAGTTCGGTTGGCCCCACAGTTCTTGCTTATGGCTAATTTTTTTTACCTCAATGTTGATGTTTCATCCATGTTTTGATGTCAGTGCGTCCCTCTCTCCCATGGACGACCTAAAATTGTGGTTTACGGTTATACAAACAAGCATTTGCAATGCAATGGGTTTCGTGTCTGCTCGAGTCAGAGCTATTAGCGTTGTAAATTCCTAACTGGACTTTTCTTGCCACATAAATTGAAAATGAAAAATAAAAACAGTTGACATAAGCAAGCTGATTTAAAGCGCCATGCCGCCATGAGCATGAACACCAAGGAGAGACACAAAAGGAAAAAGAAGTTTGCTCGCAGTCAAACGTATCAGCAAAAGTACAATTATCCATGTAACACGGTCAATGGCCAAGGCAGTAACAAAACTGCCCCGAGGAGGGACAAACGTAAAGCATTGTCAATGATAACAAAGGATTTTTGAAAGGCAAGCCCATGAACAAGTGATAGTGATGGGCGTGCGGTGGGCGTGGTTAAAAGCCCACAGATAGATTACAACAGGCCAGAGTGCTTGCACACTTGAACTGAAAATTAATATATTTAATATATGTGCCAGTGCAGGTAGGATTATTGCGTCAGGGTGCAATGGGTGAGTGAACTGTCATGGCTGCTACGATTCTAGGTTGTCACCACCTCTGTCCATCTCTTTTGCCACAATGTCACTTGCTTTGTTGGGGAGGATGCAGGTGTGGTGGGAGTTGTTTCCTCCAATCTGTGTGTTGTGGAGGGGAAGGAACAGGGCTATTTAAACCCTGCAGCTCAGTTCCAGACCTCCTATGCCCCTCCCCTGCCACCCAGCTATAATCAGTTTTCCCAACTCACCTGCACGTAAATGATGTTTGATGGGCCTAGTTATTTCCAAGAGTAGATTTGTATATGTGGCTATTCAAAGTGTTCTTGTTAGTCTTTCCCCTCACTACTGTGCCAGAAACTAAGGGAATGAGACATTTTTTATGAACTATTCATTTTTTAGGGTCGAGCGCGCAAGCCCTCTAGCCTGCTGTAATCTCCCTGTGGGCTTTTAACCACACCCACCGCATGCACATCAGTTTCAGTGGTTTGTGGGCTTGTTTTTTAAAAATTGCTTGATTTTATTTGCAAAAGGAATGCATACGTCATGCCTTTTCTGGTCTTTAGCTCTCCTCGAGTGCACCGGCCAACTACTAAAAACATACAAGGCTCCATGTTTTCAGCTTAGTTTCTGGACTACTTTTTTCTTTTTATTTCCTACGCAGCGTGATCTCTCTGCACATTTGCCGATACGTTTGACTGCGAGCCAACTTCTGTTTCATTTTGTGTGCTCCTTCACGCTCATGACGTGGAGCTTTAAATCGGCTCGCTTATGTAAAACTATTACTTTTCATTTTTATTTTATGTGGCAATAAAAGTCCGGTTAGGACTTTACAATGCTTATAGCTCTAAGTTGAGCAAATGCGAGACCCATTGCATTGCAAATGCTTGTTTTTTCCTGGGATTACCTCACTGCTGATTTTGGGGATGGTTATGTGAGTAGAGGTTGATCTGCGGACAAGGTTGAAGAGGCACGAGATGGGTTTAGGACTAGGCAGCCTTTATATTTGATGCACCATATTTAATTGCACTGGTCGTGGGGCTTCTGGGGCACCGGCACTCATTCTTTTACAAATTAAGCACTCCTTTTGGTATTCTTCGTTATGCAAAGTGCAGTGGTCTTCGTCACAGTCATATAAACGGCAGTTGGCGGGGCGTAATTTGGCGTTGGAAGGGGGGGAGGTTTTAAGAGACCAAATGAGAGCCTGATATTCTCGGGGGCTTTATAGACCTGTTGACAGCTAACAGAATAGCTGAAAACAGTGCGTAATTTGTGAAACTGAAAATAACTGCTGGGACATAAAGGTTTTCGTAGGTGCCCTCAAATCTGATAGTGAAAACTATACTTCGGCCCTCAAAAAGGAGTGCAAGTGCCCACCAGCTGCAACCACCGGTACTGGCACAAATTAAGGACTATCTAAAAATCTAAAAGATTGCCCATAACACTATTTTCGTAATTGTGTTCAGACCCCTGACCAGCACCTGCTGCATCTGACTTCCACGCCTCCGCTCCCCATCCCCCGCCCCCTCCACTCCTCAACAATCAAAAGGATTCGTCAGGAAAATGCAAAACACGCAGGGTTCAAGGTTCTCCTGGAACCTCAAATACATCATTTCTGTAAGCAAATCAGAAATGCGTTGCAGTATTGTACTGCAAGGAAAACATTACACATTACTGCAGATGCCTGGCCTTGAAAAAAATAAAAACCTTAGTTTCCATGACAACAGTGACAAACAGCTCCGACAATGGCGTGATCCTGCCTGGTGTTGGCTGTGAAAGTGTTGCTTGGAGATGTGTACCGGGCCCAGCGACCTGCCTGGCGCGACAATGAGTGTAGGGTCCCGAGCTGAGAGCTCAGGATGTGCTGCAAATGGTTTCCCAAAGTGAGGGAGACTTTTTTTGCAGCTCTTTGACCCAGAGGCAAGTTAAAATGCAATAAAAAGCTGAAAAAACAGAAGTGGGTCAACTTGAGATGTAAAAACGTTTGAAATATAGCTGAACTGGTGAAGGTCCGAGGTGTGAGGTTTTATAGGCATGAGTATATTCTGTGTTAAAATTACTGGTGTGCAAAGTTGTACAATTTCCTGCCTCTCGTGCATCTTCCTCAAACTTTGCAAGTGTTGCAAAGTGGGAAGTGCGACAAGTGTAAAACTGCATCAAAGGCCATTCGAGGCAGTAGAAAGCCATTCCTTCCATGGCCTTGTAGGGTGAGCTGCATTGTAAACAACCTTCCACTGCACTTATTCTGCTTGGGATTCCGTTTGTATGTCTCCCTTAAGTGGAGTGTTGTGTTCACTGTATACTCATGGAGGAAGAGTGCTGTGTAGGGTTTAGGAGGCACAGCTGGAGGAGCTGAGCTGCTCATTGACATGGGAGCTGTTTCCTGACAATACACCATGTTATGAAGCTCTACTGAATGGGTACTCACAAAAGCTTCCTAGGGGCCAGAAAGTTTGGTCTGTGATGTGCCCGTGGGCCGCATTGATGCCAGCTGTAGCATTCAAATGCGAGGGGGGGAGGGTGTTGCTGGGGGAGTGAAGCATATACATCTAGTGGCCGAACTGCACAGAAAGAAAACAGAAAACCTGAGATAATCCCCGTTTCTTTTCCAAAATTGTGTGATCCTAGGCAATTGTTTTATTTTACTTTCCCTCTATTTTTCATGATCATATATCAGGACCTTGGAATACATGACTGCAGGATGGGTCATGTACAAATCTTTTCCAGTGTTTGACTTAATAAAGTTTAGTGTTGTTTACGTATAATAAGAACACAGGCTACCCTAAGAGTGTACATAACAGTTGATTTGACACTGGTTTCACTATTGTCATTGAGGTCAGGGTGGGGGGGAAACATTAATGTTGCTAAATTCATGTTTGAAAACTATCACTTTTAAAAAATACTTCTCAATGCACTGATATAATGTAATGCACTAAGGAGAAACGGTTCTGAATGTTAATTAAATACATTTTTTGAATTCTTAAAGAGACTTTCTCATATTGTTACACTTTTGCTGCAAGATGTCTTGAAAAATGAAGATGTTCCTAGAGTTAAGCTGTGCAGGACTCCCTAGTTATTTCCTTTTTTAACATCAATTAGCCTTTAGGTAATAACTTGCCTCTTTATTTAACATCTTTTTGATGTTTCGTGCTGAGTCCTCTAAATAGCAACCCAGGGGACCCCATGTAAAGGTCAGGAGGCTGCATGCGGCCCAGGGCTGGACTTTGAGCACCAATGCTCTAGTGCATGGTGAAGCTACTTCAATGGGTGACCAGAATTCTAAAGTAAAAAACTGGGACATTCCAGCAAAATAGAAAAAGGACTAACATTTTACACCAACCGAGCACGCAGAATACTGCTCATCCGCATAGAATTACAACAAAGACACTAAAAACATAAATACAATGCAATTTTAAAGCCAGTATCATGCATGTTAATTAAATTGCTTTCTTATAATAGCTGATAACTATCCCTGCTTTGAAAATCATATAAAGGCACCTCCCACCGTTTTCAGTCGACCCACTTTAAGAACCGGAACATGAGCTAAATTTCCTGAAATGTGCTGGGACAGCTGGTGAAAAACCAGGACTGGCCTGGCAAATCAGGGATGCCTGGTTAGCCTATACTTCAATGTGGTGACAAATATAATGTAACTCCCCCTTGGACCTATGCTTTGTTGGCAGAGAGTACGATAGAGGCTATCCCAGTTACTAATGGAACAAAGGCTTGGGCTGGTGTATCAAGCTCAACAGAGGGCCAGGCTGGCTGTAGCCGGCATCAGGCATTTTCCTGGTAGGCTGGAAGGGTGGGGGCCGGTTTTGTGACCTGAGGGGCTCGTTTTGTAGAACTGCTGCAATATCGGCTCCCAGTACCAAAAGCAGCAGTGCTTGGCACTTGCACACCCTACCCCTTGACCAGGGGCTGGTCCGACAAAATTGCCAGGGATGCTTTGGGTTCCCAGTCCGGCCCTGGCTGGACGATTGCTGATCCCTGAAATATGGAGTACAGGAGCAAGGTGAGAGAACTGGTGTGACGCTCGGTTTTCTTATATCAAGTTCAGCTATGGTTAAGCTGCGCACACCCGCCACACCTTCAAGTCCCCCATATGCTCCTCCGTCAGGTCCCCTGAGCACAGCGTGCACCTCCTTTGTTGTTTCCTGTGTGCTAGCCACTGCAGACAGTGGCTTTACAGTCTAGAGCATGAGTGTGTGCGAGGGAAGAAAACTGGTGGTAGGCAGCGCGCGCCTGTCCTGCTCTTATACCTGTACTACGCAGGAGGTCCACATGCAACACGCTGCTGTCACGTGATCTGCACACTGCTTTTAAGCAGACGTTACAAAGACAAAAAAGAAACATTCTATCATCATGCCCCTCGGGTGAGTCACCAGGTTGCCAGACCAGAAACCTGGACTGCCGTGCAACTTTACTAAACAGTATCAACAGGATTCCTGTTTAACGCATCAATGAAAATTGGTTTAGCACATTTGGAAAAAAAAAATGTTTTAAGTTTCAGCATAAGGAAATTGGCCATCAACTGCAAATTTGGCATGATTCAAGAGAAAGTCATACACGACCAAGATGTTATGCAATCATACAATTGAAGTATTCAAGAAAGATTAAGGATTCAGAGAAATTCTCCTCTTATACCAATCATTAAATTGAAAAGCACAACTGTCTAAAGACATGCCAAGACTTCATTACACAAAGGGTATATCTGTGAGTGGCTATATGAGCAAAATTTCTGAAATGGAAGACAAATCAGAAAGTAGAGTAGGAGAAGCCAAAGAAAGTCTTTCAACAAGCAAAGAGTGGTGGCTGTTCCTGTTACCTATGTTCCTGTTACCTATGTGGAAGTCCTCAGCACACGGTTCAGCTTTCCAGGTATCCTGCACACTGTGCTGAGTGTCTATAACGTGGCATCATAGCAAGAAAGAACAAGAAATACAAAGTGTTATGTATCACTGGGAACTCGGAGGGTGACAGCGATTTGAAGAACAGTAACATGGACAACAAACACAATACTGTTCTGAACATTAAAGATCATGTACTAAATTCCAATAAACCACTGTGCTGGACGACGTTTGGCTTCACCGATGCAGCTTTTCCGACTTCTCACAAGTTCTGACAATACCAATTAAGGTTTCAATCCAACTGAGATCAAAGATAGAATGAGCACTGCACTTTTTGTACTTCACTGACAACCACTGCTGCCACTAAACTGCAGGTTTGGCATGCTACATTAGACCATCAGTGTTTACCGTGACATTGGTATTATGGCCCAATTCACAAACTACATTTTGTAGTATGTAAAATCTACTCTGATTGTACTTTTAATACTTTATGGTATTCAGAAATTCCTATTAGAACCGGTAGGAATTCTGAGTCTGGCACATCATTCCATGCATATTCCATTGAAAATCATGTAATTTTCCAAACAAGATACCAATTCCCTATGTACAGAATTCTACATAGCAGAGAACTCCATACACAAATAATTGAATGCCCTGTGCAAAAGCATATTTTCTTTAAAAAACCCTTCACATCGAAAATATTTCTCCCCTTTAGAAACATTTTCCCCTACACCCGTACATATTTAGAGGTAAGACCTTCTCTCCCTGGAAAGGGTTTTATGCCAGCCCTTGGCTACAGGATAAATCCAACCCTTTCCATCCCAGAAAGGGACTATTGAAGAGTTTGTGAATGCTTATAAATGTTGTGGGTGTTCATACATTTCCAAAGCTGGCCACTCATCCAGGAACGGCTTCTACCCGAACCCTTCAGTGGGATTTGTGGGTGTGGAGCTCACTGCAGTTATGGAGGACATCTCCTCTTCCCTATAAAAGGGCTTACATGTGCCAGAAATTCATTTGCGAATTAAGAGCACTCAACCTTGTGGAGAAAGAGAGTTGTACATTCCATTTAGTTCAAATGTTAAATGTTGGTCCATTACCACTGGATGCATCTGATTATTCAAGATATTACTGAGTGCTTTTGCTATCTTAGGACAATGCAAAAAACAGCCAAGACTACCAAGTTTTTCTCTTGGTTTGCCAGCAAAAGACTTCTTGGATACTTGTTGCCATCTACAGTACTTATGTGCCTGCTTTTATTCATTCTAGGTTGAGTTAGATGGTGTTTTACCAGTCCATAGCTGTAATGTCTGGAAGGGTAAAATTATTTTGCAATTTTCAACTCCACGCTATTGGCACTTGCAAATCCTGCGCCTATAAACTTTGCTGTAAAAATGCAAAAGGCTTTGTCACTTTCTGACTCAGCTAGAAAAACAGACATTTGAGGTGAGCAGATTTGGGGTGTTGGCGGTGTTGTAGAGTGGTCCATATGAAAGAGCTGCTCTGCTCATAAAACCTTGGAACTATATATATATATATATATATATGTAGATATATATATATATATATATATACACCACTTAGTGGAAAAGATTATTGATTCCTGCTGGAGCTAAACCAGTTGCACATTCATACAGTTTGGAAAGCCATTTAACAAAGACTTCCGAAAATCAAATTCCATAAGGATTTAAAATGCATAGGACCATTCAACCCTATCAGCTGCCTTTCCTATATCTGTTTGTAAGTTGCCTGCCACCTCTAGTGCACAATCATAGTTAAACGATCTAAAGGGGCTCTCTGTGAATTAAAACTGCTTTTATCTGGATCTGTTATGAATCTTGTAAAAGAATGTGCCATGTCTGAATTATTTTTTACCAGAATCTCAAATTTGACTTTCAATAAGGAAATGAGATATCAAGCTACACACTGTAATGGGTCCTTCCAAGGTGTATGGGTGATGGGAATGGAGATTGGATACATAGTCTATAGAAGAAGACCTTTTGGCACAAAAAAGGCACATTTGTAAAAGTGTTGAGGAGAGGGATCTATTATTTCTAGCATTCCAGGACACGTTGATTTATTCATTTGCAGTTTTGGGTCTTAAGAGTGCTCTGTTTCTCTGTAACAGGAGTCAAACACTGACCTGAATTGGGAAATTGACTGGAGAAAATATGTTTGAATAAAAGAGTAATAGATGGCTCGATCTTTGCAGAATTCTGAAAAAACTGAGGTTTTTGATAAAAGCAGAGAAAAGAATGGTTCTTATCTGGCGCACTTAGGGTGATGTCTTATTGTCAGGATATGGTCTATGGAAGTAATCTCTGCTTTATGTATTTGTAGTAACCTGTGTGTTCCCCTTTCCCTGTATGTCGGAGCATGTGCTTGTAATGTTGAGAGTAAATTATGTAATAGAATTTTGGTGCATGGTGTGGATTGGAAGCTGAGATAGGGACAGTTGGATAGAGACTGGAGTCCTGACAATACCTACTTGCTGTTACTATGTTCTAAGGTTTTAATATGTGTCAATCAATCAATGTTAAATCATGCACAATTAATTAAAATCTTTGCATGTAAAATCATACCAATCTCAAAAATCAGTATTGCACATTTAACGGGTAATAAAGAACTATACTCCTAACTGAGTGACTCTAGTTAACTTCAATAGTATTCTTCCTTCTTTTGGGGTCAAAAGCCTCTTTCTCCAAAGCTCTTTTTAAACTCTTACTGAATATTTTGAGCTTATTTAATATATCTGGAAAAAGAGGAATGGTAAAAGAATTATAGCTGGTTATCCTTATGTCTAAGCGCCTCATTACGAGTCTGGTGGCCTGAGGACTGCCAGACGTGCGGTGACAGTCCGATCGCCGCACTCCAGGCGGTCCAACCACCACAGTACGAGGACTACTGTCATGGGCAGTGCAGGGTCCCCCTGCCCAGCGACGTCGAAATGCGCACTATCTGCTGTGCAGACAGTGCGCGTTCCGAGGGTGCTGGGGTGCTACAGTATTGGCTTCGGCTCCCTTAATGGAGCCAATGCCGTAGCACTGTTCCCACTGGTCAGCCAGGCGGGAAAGTCATAGTACAATGTTCCCGCCGGTCAGTCCGGAAGGAACACTGTAATACAACAGTGGAGGACGCCACTGGCATGACGGTGGGATCCTCCCCGCGGCTTTGGCGGTCCCATGGTGGGACCTCCAAAGTCATAATGAGGCCCTAAATTTGTTAAGCATTTCTACTTCTCCCTTGGTATTGTTGCCCACCGGAAAGCACCTGCAAAGGTGTCCCACTATCCTAAACAAACGTTACTAGAGCACTCAAGTGTAAAGCAATATATTTATTTTCCCAAACAGGTCCATCGTTCTGTCAGCGTTTTACAATTTCAATGTAAAGTTGTCTACTATAATTTTATTTTAATTGATACCGAGGTAACACTAGCTAGCTATATTCCTCCATGGTAGTCTGTAAAAATGTGACGCGAAGATTTGTTTTAAGACATCAGAGAAATGCAAGAGGTCTCCTAGAGCAGATAAAATAGCCACATGTACTTCAAGGTATGCTCTTTATGGAATTTAAGGGGGTCCATCATACATTTTATTTCTTTCATTACAACGGACTCGGAGTGATCCATGGCAAGGTCTATAATTTAATGCCTATGTACTCCATT
Source organism: Pleurodeles waltl (assembly GCF_031143425.1). Classification (NCBI taxonomy): domain Eukaryota; kingdom Metazoa; phylum Chordata; class Amphibia; order Caudata; family Salamandridae; genus Pleurodeles; species Pleurodeles waltl. The sequence continues at coordinate 1,005,941,688 of NC_090449.1, read as the reverse complement.
AATTAATTTGTTATAAGTAATACAAATAGCTTGGTAAATTGCATTGAAGAAGACAAAGGCTTCTTTATTTTGGCCATGCATTGAGATGAGCAATGTGCTGCTCTTGGAAATGCTCCCTCTTTCTTGCCCAATGTCTATAGATGTATCTAAAATATCTGGTAGAACATGGGAGTCTGTTCTACAAATTACGTTTGTTGTTGCCACTTGTGCTAAGATTCTATTTGCAAAAAGAGGTTATACATTTTGCACTGGCTTTTTAAATGGAATCTGATTTTGTGGAGTGACCCATGTACTAACAGGTTATGGCACAAAATTACTATTTGTAGGGTGTTGATGAACAAACTACCTAATTAATATTATTCTGGCAGGTCGCAAATTATGCCCCCTACGATTAGCTACAAACAGAGGGATGTTGGCTAGCAAAGGATAGCAGACCAACAACCTTGTCTTTGCATTTTCAAAGGGAAAACCTTTTTTGAGAGCAGTCAGTGTTCCTAAAAGGAGCCAGTGTTCCTTTTAAAAACATCAAAGTTTTCACTTTGGGGTTCATCAGGAAGAAGTGGAAAAAGTGGTCTTCTGCAACAATACATACTCCTCACAAGGCGGCCAATACAAGTTCCTAAAGGGGGAATGGGTTCTAAATGGATCCCTTCAACCTTACGAATCAGTTACTACCTTCTTTGATCTGTTGATAACTGCTTAATTAGTTTGTGCCCAGCAGTGCAGTCACAAACCATTGAAAAAAATGCACATCAATTTGCAGTTTGGAAGAAACTTTTACAACACTTCCAAATTGTTATTTAGTATAGGTTGCAAAATCCATTTTACAATTTGGAAAAATATTTATAACTCGTAAAATGGGTTTACACATTAGAAAAAGACCCTTTGCTGGTGCAAACTCAGATATTTTGCGTATCGCAAGGTGTGCAATCACAAAATCCTTTTGTAAATCTTGCTCTATGACATTTTATTTGCCCCCTCCATGTAACAACAAGGCTGCATGTGTTGTTATTAAATGTTCTCCATCATGAAGGCGTGACTTATGCAACATAACTATATACATTTTTTCAGATAACCTATCATTATGCTTTTTTTTAGAATAGTTAATGATATGCACATTCCATGAAAAGTTGTGACGAGCATTGCGTGTTCACCAAAATATTTAATGGATATTTATTTTTAGTATGATTTGCCTCGCTGTTGATAGCCTAAGACTTTTTTTTAATAAATGCAAATATAATAAAATACAACATAATAGAATAAAAATAAAGTATTGTAAAGAAAAAGTAATGTATTAATGGCATTATTTCTATGAGTATAAAGTGCGATAACATTCAAAGATACAGGAATTCACACATTAATTTATGAGTATCAGAAATCGTACACTTTTATGTTCTTTTACATTTTTTTGTAAACCAGCCCCAAAACGTTCAACTCCCTAGTAGTAACAGTGCAAAGTGGACACAGACCATTTATTCGTAGAAATTCTAAATGAATATTCCCTGAATATTCACATAACATTACCAGTTCAAACATTTCGGACCCAGTTAACCAAGACATGTCAGAGTGCCTAAAAGTGTTCCACAGGGGTCTATTTTACACATTGAAAACGAATTTGAAAAGAGGCCACACATAACGTATTTATACATCAATTCTGATCATTAAAAATCTGTCTATTCTCAAAGGCTATTACACTTTTTCTGTAATTTAAGAAGAGGTTCCTAAGATTTGTTTCTTCATGCATTGGTGTCTAGTCTTGTGCCCATCTTCTTTGAAGTTTGCATATAGAGTGATAAGGAGTCCTAAAAGATGACACATTCCCTTCCTGAAGTTTGTTTGACACTTCTATTGATGAATAAAAATCACAAGGTGTCTTCATCTTGATCCAGATAGATCATCTGTCCCTCCTACCAGACATTCCACATTACGGAGAGTCATGGTGTGTGTCTGACACAAACAGTTCTCACAAAGAGCCATAAAATATATTGTAGGAAAGTGCCACTGTTGGCATCGTTACCCCCCCACACCCACTTTTTGCCTAGTGTTGATGCCAACTTTGATTGAAAGTGTGCTGAGATCCCGCTAACCAGGCCCCAGCACCAGTGTTCTTTCCCAAAAGCTGTACATTTGTTTCCACAATTGGCACAACCCTGGCACACAGTTAAGTTCCTCGTAAAAGGTACCCAGTGTACCAAGGGCCCTGTGGCCAGGGAAGGTCTCTGAGGGCTGCAGCATGTATTATGCCACCCTAGGGGACCCTTCACCCAACACATGTACACTGCCTTGCAGCTTGTGTGTGCTGGTGGGGAGAAAAACACAAAGTTGACATGGCACCCCTCTCAGGGTGTCATGCCCATAAACCACTGCCTATGGCATAGGTAAGACACCCCTATACCAGGCCTTACAGCCCTAACACAGGGTGCACTATACCACAGGGGAGGGCATAGCTGCATGAGCAATATGCCCCTCTAATGTCTAAGTAAATTTTTAGACATTGTAAGTGCAGTGTAGCCATATTGAGTACATGGTCTGGGAGTTTGTCATTACGAACTCCACAGCTCCATTATGCCTTCACTGAATACTGGGAAGTTTGGTATCAAACGTCTCAGCACAATAAACCCACAATGATGCCAGTGTAGGATTTATTGAAAAATGCACACAGCGGGCTTCTTAGAGATGCCCACTGTATGTTAGCCAAACTGCCAGTACCGGACTAACCGGTCTGTACCCAGCCTGCCACTTTCAGACAAGTTTCTGGCCACATGGGGTGAGTGCCTTTGTCCACTCTGTGTTCAGAAACAAAGCCTGTCCTGGGTGGAGGTGCTTCACACCTACCCCTACAGGAACTGTAACACCTGATGGTGAGCCTCAAAGCTCAAGCCTTGGATTACAGTGCCCCAGGGCACTGCAGCTAGTGGGGATGCCCGCCCCCGGACAAAGCCCCACTTTTGGCAGCAAGTCCGACGGGAACATTAGGGGAAACAGGGAGGAGTGACCACCCCAGCCAGGACCACCCCTAAGGTGTCCAGAGCTGGAGTGACCCCCTCCCTTCAGAATCCACCATCTTGGTTTGGAGGACAGGGACCAAAAGGATTAGGTTTGTGCCCCCCTCCCCAAAGGGAGTGGGCACAAGGAGCGTGTAGCCACCCTCAGGGACAGTAGCCATTGGCTAATGCCCTCTGACCCCCAAAACGCCCCTAAATCTAGGATTTAAGGGCCTCCCTGAACACAGCTCACCAGATTCATGGTGACCAGACAAGAAGGAGGACTGCTTAGCTGAAACCCCCCACCATAGAAGAAGGAAGACGACATCTGCTTTCGCCCCAGCCCTAACGGCCTGTCTCCTGCTTCAACGAACCTGCAAAAGACCAGCGACGCAACCAGCGGGACCAGCGACTCCTGTCCAATTACAGAGGACTGCCCTCACCCAAAAGGACCAAGAACTCCAGAGGACAGAGCTCTGTCTAAGAAAATCCAACAACTAAGGACTCCCACCTCACTCTGGATGCGTGAGTCCTGACCCCTGCGCACCCGATGCCCAAGGCCCGTGTTCAGGTGGTCCACTCAGCAAGAGAGGGTCCCCTGACGATTGCGAGCAAGTGGCCACCCTGGGTTGACCTCTCCACAGCGACACCTGCAGAGGGAATCCTAAGGACCTCCCTCACCACGAAGTTCTGGACGAAGATATCCAACGCCTAAGGACACACTGCACCTGCAGCCCCCAGGCCTTGGAGAAACCGACCCCCGGTGCACCTCCATTCAGCAGGCAGCCCTCCTCCCTGTCCGACTGGTGGTGTGCCCGAGACACCCCCCTGGACCTCGCCTACAGCCTCTGAGTGACCCCCGGGGTCTGCTCATAGAACAGCATTGGAAGCCTGACGTCCTGTTTGCACCCTGCACCCGGCCACCCCTGGGCCGCTGATGGTGTGTGTTTGGTGCCTACTTGTGGCCCCTCCAGTGCTCTGTCAATCCCCCCTGGTTTGCTCTCCGAGTCGCAGGTACTTACCTGCAGGCAGACCGAATTCCAAGTACCTCTGGTCTCCATAGCAGCCCACGGTAAAAATTGCTCAACTTTGAGCTCTGCACCTGACCAGCCCCGTGTTGCTGGTGGTGGGTGTTTGGGGTTAACTAGAACCCCAACCGGTGGGCTTCCTAAAACCCGGAGACTGGAACTGTAAGTGTTGTACTGTTTCTGAAAATTGACCTGTGTCCATTTTTTTTAAAGAACAGAGTATTGCCAATATTTCCAGAACTATATTAAATACCGATTTCAAACAAAGTACTATTGATACCTGTGTGAAATACAAATCTTTTAAGGTACTTACCTGCAACTTGAATCTTGTGGTTTTAAAAATAAATTAATATAGTATATTTTTGCTATATAAAAACCATTAGTCTGGAGTTCAGTCATTGAGTGTGTTCTTCTTCTATTGTCTGTGTGTGTACAAAAAATGCTTTGCACTACCCTCTGATAAGCCTAACTGCTCGACCACACTACCACAAAAGAGAGCATTAGTATTATCTACTTCAGCCTCTGTGGAACCTCTGGGGACCCCCTGGACTCTGTGCACACTATATCTCACTTTGATATAGTATATACAGAGCCAGCTTCCTACATATATAACTTGCAATAGGATCTCTTACTTGTATGTACAGTGCACCTGCCAAAGTCCTTATCAAAAATCTCTTTACAACCCCTGAGAACTTTCAGGGGTCCCAAAAATGTCACATTGTTTTATCTGCCTCTGTCTTCTTTAATTATTGTTGAAGGCTTGTTGTACTATTATGCTTTGTTTTTAGCATAAGAAATGTGTGACAATGTATCATCCAATCATTTTGTTGTGGTAGGGAGAACTCCTAATGCCTTCTGTATGTCAAGTGCATGGGCAGTTCAAGGGCCTCCCTGTGGCCCCTGCACCTGTTCCCTGCCAGCCTTTTCATGGCGGGGTTACCGCCATGAAAAGGCTGGCGGAGAATGAGTTCATAATCTGCAGGGCAGCGCTGCATGCAGCACTGCGCTGGCGGATTACGATCTCCGCCATCGTCAGGCTGCCGGGATCACCAATCCTGGTTGAGCTGGCGGTTCCCTGGTAGTCAGACCGGCAGCTTTGTAAAGTGGCGGCCAGACCGCTGCATCCACGGTGGTGCTGAACGCCACCGCAAGAGTGGCGGTCATAAGACCGCCACACTTGTAATGACCCCGTATAACTTGTGCCAAAAAGCATCTTTAGGCCACCAGTTATAGTTTCTTAACATAGGTATACCTATAAGTGTATCTATAATTGCTGAATTTCTATGGTTTTTGTGGCTAAAATGTCAACCTAACTATAACGTCCCTGTAACTTTTGTTTTTTGCAGTGAATAAATATATATATGTGTATACTCTCCCCAATGTTTGTTTCCGAAGTTAGAATAGGAAATTTAGAACCCACCACAACTACAAGCACTTTCCCCAATTCAAGTTCAAACAATATTGGTTTATTGTAGAATAATTAAAATCATGAAAATAAGTTTAACATGCAAATTCAGTTCAATAGATGTACATTACACAAACTTATGAAAAATTAAAATTCAGTGCATTTTCAAATTTTTCCTTTAATTTGCTTGTGTTCATTACGCTAATGTGCATCTGATGGCGATATTCCCATTTTGCATAAGTTAATTTTCTGGTTCAGCAGACTTCTGTATTCCTGTTTTCTATACTTATTGCCAACATCTTCTTGTGCCTCAGCCTTTCCATAACAGCTTATATGATGAATTGTAATTACCTTGGATCTCATATAGAAAGATTTCAAATAAACAATTGTGAACTGCAACTAATAAAGAATCGCAGTTTGTGATTTCTGATTTGAACTTTACCAACATGTATTCAGTAAAATGTGGTCACAATTTGTGCACAGAAGTCTACCAAATGCATTTGTATTCTGTGAACTGACCTATGTACAAATAGGTCAATCACAAAACACAGAGTCCTGTATTAATTGTCAATGTCCTTTTTATATATATTACTTTTCAAATGGTCCAAATTTGGACCGAATAAACTATTGATTGATTGAAAACACAGAGTCATAGAGATCCACAATTCAATCTACCTTATCAACATTCATGGGGTGCGTCACAGTTTTCGACCAACTACAATTGACTGCAATCACAAGAATGGTGGCCTGCTGTTGTCAGAAGACCACCATGTTTGTCATTGCTTTTGAATGAAGCAGTCGTTTTTTTAAAATGCAGCCCTTTTTCCTCAAAGGAGAATGGGATGCATTTAAAAAATGGAAAGGTCACACAAAACATTTCTAGAAGTAGGCAGTGGTCCCCTGGATGTTCTTTTCAACATTCACAAAAGGGAAGGAGTTCCTTGGGGACCTGTTCCAGTTTGTGAATGGCTTACCATCTCCTTTGTGTTGGTGGTAAAATAATAATGTTTTACGAACTGATTTTGTTAGCAAAACATTAATACATTGAATCAGAATTTAGAAGGGACGCCCGTAACACGCCCCTTCTGGATAGCAATTCCTAATGGTTTACTAAACCTATATAATAATTTGGAAAACCTTTTTCGAATAGTTAAATGGGTTTAGTACATTTAAAAAGGTTTTAGCATTTGCAAACCCATCTGATTTACCTTAATGAATCAGAGCATTTGTGAATGCTAAATCCTTTGTACATGAGGCCCTTTTTTCTTTACTATGAGTCCTATCCATGATTTTGGCCATTCTTCCTATCTGATGTTGATTAGATGCCACTAAAAATAGCCATACTTCATCTATCGCTTTGATTACCCCATATTATAGAAGTTTCAGTAATTTTACATGCTCTGTTCTTTAATACAGAGGCAGATGAATATAAGACTAAGGGCCTCATCACGAGTTTGGCAGAGTGGTGGATTACTCTGTCACAAACGTGACGGATATCCCGTCCGCTGTATTACAAGTTCCATAGGATATAATGGAACTTGTAATACGGCGGACGGGATATACGTCACATTTTTGACAGAGTAATCCCCTCCGCCAAACTCGCAATGAGGCCCTAAGTAATAATTCCTTATAATCCCCCGCACAAGCAGCTGTATTTGCACTCTTGCTCTTCTCAGGTATGTCATGAAATCTAATATTGGAATTAGAAAGAGTTGAAATCTTAAACATTTTACCTCCCTATCAGTTTTCATAGTGTCCGAATACAGATGGCTGCGGTTTTGGCAAGGTGTGAGTTGCTATAAAAATATGGCTTTTTTCAATTCCCAATTTATTTTAAGGTCTGCTGAATACGATAGATCTATGCTTTACCCCTTATCCGTTTCTTTGAAATGAGGGTCGATATGGCCACTTTTCACGTACTTTTAGGCATTTAAAAATGATTCCTATATTCTTGGTCCACACTGTAGCCTTCTTCTCCTTGGAGTCTCTTCCCACAGTAACTTCTTCAGGGTCCCCTTCTGTGTAGTAACAATTATTGATGAATGCTGCATCCAACATGTGGACAGTGCTGGGGAACTCTAGTTCTAATCTGAGTTAATCAGACTGTTACTAATCAGTTTTTCCAACCCAACACCCATATCACCAACAAATGTTAGTGCGCCTTATTAGATTAAAGGTACTAATATGGCCTTTGAACTTGAAGAATAGCTTGTTTTGAAGCATCATTCAGGTTTATGTATAATTTCTGTGTGAGCGCTCTTGATGAGAGATCTTAATTTTGCTGCTTGCTAGTGACTGTGCATTCTGCCCTTTTTTCTCGAGATACACTCAGACAATTATATGTGTTCACTTGATCTAATTGGCTGTGCAATGGCTCCAGATATAATTGCACATTCTCACTCCGAAGACTGTTATTTTGGTTTTCCATTGACCTCATAGAAGGCTGATGAGTAGTCTAGGAAGCAAGCAAATAGCTTCTCACCAGCATTACTCACAACCCTCTGTTCCATAATATTTAGTGCTATTATGATGCCCAATGTTTCTGACCTATTTTCCAAATCTGGATTGGTGCGGTGGAAGTAGCGAGGTATCCTAGACCCATAATTCCAATTCTTCAAAGAGTTCAAGAGAATCTTGGCAAAAACCTTGGATTCCCAGTCTAGAAGAGCAATAGTTCAATACGTTTGTGGATTATTAAAGTGCAATGCAATATGGAGCCTTTCCATGAATCGAGCATTATTTTTAACTCTAGTGTATGACTGTACAGGGTACTCAGTGTTTAAGACCAAAATTCACCATTGGCCTTCATTGCATTAATTGGGTGGCCATTTGGACCTGGTGCCCTTGTAGAATGCGGTGTAGAAATCAAGCTTGCCTTAACCTTCTTGAACAATGAGTATGAACCCAGAGTTTTATGTGTGCACATCTTTTTGCTTGGAACCTCTCCTTGGCTTCCCACAATGCTTTACTACAACCATGATCTAGTTTTTTAAAATAGTCTCATTCTGGTTGGAAAGAAGAGTCTTTATTTTGAATGGTAATGAGTTTTTGCATCTCTAGTTTCTGAATACTTAAGGTCGCAGTATACTGCTTACTAGCTTTATTCTTGCAGGTGCTGGCGAAGACTCTCCTATCTGATTTCAATATTGCATTCTCATTAAATTTCCATGATCAAGGATGCTAAGTAAGAACTTTTGCCATAGCTCCAGGATTTGCAAGTCGGTCATAGTTTGTATTAGAATATAGTAAATCAATTCTTTCCCTAAAGTATCCTTGCATTCTTGCAACCTTGTTTTCGAAGCTTGAGACCATTCGAGGTGTGTAGTGCCCACCCCACGGCTGCCAATGTTTAGTAATTTGTGATCTCAGGTACTTCTAGGTCCAGTATTATAATCTGTTGCCATTGTTCGCTCTCATTTTTTCAGTAGTGTTTCGAAGGAGAAGACATGCTGGTCGAGGGTCGGTGTTTTAAGAGTGTGATCGAATACACTACTAGAGTTGGGTGTATGCTATGTGCGATCTGCCAGCAAATATAGGGGCACTCTTACATTTAAGTATCATATGCAGAGTGTGGTAAATGTTTGCTAGAAAATAAGGTTCTCTTGTGGCCTACTCTCGACAAAGGATACCGTGTTGGGTGTATTCTATCAACTATCTATTCTGTGATTCTCTTCACAACTTATCTATTGTGTTGTTAAAGTCTCCTGCTATTATTCCCTTTCAGCAGTGAATATTGGATTAGAGTTAGAATGTTAAATCCCATCCCAAACTTATGTACTTTTCCAATATTTGTGGGAATGAAGTACATGTCAAGAGCTGGACACAAAGAGACACCACTCTTCCTTTCATTTCATTGTTGCATATGAGAGCATCTTCAAATGGGCGAGGAAAGGGTGTGCACTGCACAAAAACCTCTTGTGTCTGGCAATACATTATAATGTTGCTCCATGTATAATAAGAATATAGACCATATATTGGATGCACTTAAGAACTGACAAGCCTCTTAGTTCCATAGTGACATAGCCGTGTAGAGGGCATGAACATTTCTACCTATCACTTTTACTAAATGCCTCTCAATGCAATTATATCATCTGATGTACTAAGATCAAATGCTTCTGCATATTGAAGAAATGCCCTTGTTTGTGTTTTGAAGAGAATTTATTATATTTTCACCTGAGGTTTTTTGCATTATTTACATGCCAAATATTTGCATGCCTCTGCTTATACGTGGGGTCTTAAAGCCAAGCTAGAACCTTGGCTTGGCTGTCCCTGCAAATTGTTTGGTTCACCCACATCTAACGAGCAGCAATGTACATAAACTGAATTTTGGGCGAGGAGAGTGGCTCAGTCATCCAGTCTACCCCCCCTCATCCAGCTGAAAGGCAAAGGGGCATTGCTCCAGCTGCACACCGTCAAGGCTGCAGCTAAATATCACGTGGCAAATAGGAATACATTATACACAGAACTGCTGAGTGGGTCAGTTTGGTTGGCACAGAGTAGAACAGCTTGCAGTAATTAAAGTTGTGGCTCTGTATCCTTGTGTCCTACTGGAGCTGGCCAAAAACCAAGATATTTGTGAAGGTTCAGAAATTGTTGACTCTGGACTCACTCTCTTTGTATGCATTCTGGGTTTTTGGCCCATGTGTCACTATAATTCTTGAATGAAATCACCATATGTATATTTCAGTAAGATGGAATTTAATGACTAATTTAAGTGGAGTCCTGTTTCGCTCCTGCTCATGAGTCTATGAGCAAGGAAAATGGCTTGATAATTTGGGTAAAGCCACTTTAATTCAGTGGTACAAGTCACCTAGGGCTTTGTAAAATACCATGCTAACCAGAGGAAAAAAGGGAGCGAAACACGTGTCGAAATTGGTCCTTACATTTCAACTCAACTAATTACACCCACTGTCGTTTCTTTCAAGAATCATAGTGACACGCTTGCCAACGAACCTGAAGTCATACAAGAGTGCAATTCGCAGTATCCATATTTCTGATAATATAATTAAAAATTGTTAATAAAACTATACTAATTATAAATCGCTTTTGTATAACCCATCACAGCATTCTTCTGCAACGTTTAAGCTTATAAATAGGTACTTCTACCATTGACCAATTTAATGGGCCTCAGTTTACCGACCTTGGAGGATGAAAGGTTGTTACTGTCCCTGGGATTCAAACACGTGACCTGCGGACAGTGAGCAACTTCCTAAGCCAACTTGTCAGCACTAGCATTTTACATTCATTCCCAGAACCCCTTCTGAGGTCGGACAGTAACATGATAAAGCGTGAGTGCCTAATTTAGGCACTGGGCCTTGAGTATCATTCCATACTTCGTCGTTTACGTGATGCGCAACTTTTTTTGCAACTTTATAATCTATAAAATTCAGATGCACGTAATAGGATCTGTCATGCAGTAACAGAAACACTGCAACCTGTCGTTTTTTGCAGTTCCCAAAATGTACAACCTCAAATTCCCCTGAAGTAGCCTTGAGATGGCATTTGTTTCTAAACTGAAGAAAATGTGGAGGTTATGTAACAAAAAGATTAGCAGGTGAAAGAAATGCGTCTTGTGTTTACCAAGAAATACGTCTTGCGTTTACCACTTCTGTACGTGACGAAGAGTACAGCTACATTTTAATTATTTTTAAGACATGCTGGGTTTTCAATGTCTACAAAAATATCTTGGTTGACCTTTGCACAGGGAGTTCATCTAAAAACAGGGCACTTGCTTCAAAGGGGGACCCTGGTGAACACTGACCCACTTAGTTAGGTCTTAGCAGAGAGCCAAGCGGTAGGCTATTTTTACTTTTTTTGTACCTTCGTGGCCTCAGCTGCAATAACCACAGGCCTGGCCATGCCTGTATGTTTTTTCTTTTTTGTTCTAAGGGTGATCTGCACTGCCGGGAAAGGGCCCAGACATACGCACCGTGTGGTTACGCTGCTGCGCGCGCGCCTCTCCAGGAAGTCACTGTGCCCCAGTTGTCACTTGAAGACGTGGCCGCCGCGCGCTTTGATCATCCTTCAGAAAGTGAGCGGCTGAGCTGAGCTCTCTTCTTTACTTAGAGCGGGTGCAGCAACGTGTGTGTAACAGAATGGCACACCCAGCCCCGGAGGAGAGTAAATACCGAGGCTTCCAACAACCCTTCAGCTGGCTTGTCTTGAGATCTTTTTTTAGCTCGTGTTGGGCCGGAGTCCGAACCCAGTGACAATGCCAACTGAAATAGCATGGCGCTTTGTCAAATGCATGCCAGATACATCATAAGTGAGTCATTCGTTTAGCAGGCCCGAGCTGTGCCATTTACCCATTGACACCAGTGTTAAAACCAGGCCGGCAGAAAAACTGATGAGGGGTTGGATAGAGGACAGAATGTCCCAGCTTTGAATTTACCAGCCATTCCGTTTTTGATGCTCACTGGAGTCAAACGTGGAGGTTCTCTCTACAACATACACAGTTCCAAGTGTGGATGGGGGTCGGCCATTCTATTGGCCAGGCTGAAGAAACCTTGCGGAAGACGCCATATGTGATCCTGAGCTGTTTAAATGCTCATCTTGCTTGGACCTGCTGAAGAAATCTACCCGCAAACAGCATACTTGGGCCGGTCCTTGACTCTATCTCGTTCTGCTGAAGAAACCTTCCAGTAGACTATTCTTGGTCCTCCCTCGACTGTATCTGGATCTGCTTCGGAAACCTCCCAGGAGACAGCATCCTTGGCCCTGTCCTTGACTCTTCTTGTTCTTTTGAAGAAGCATTCTGGGAGACAGTATAGTTGGGCCTGTCCTTTCTCGTTCTGCTCAAGAAACCTCCTGGATGACAGCATATTGTGCCTGTTGGTGACTTTTCTCATTCTGCCAAAGAAACCCCCTAAGAGACAGGGTCTGTCTTGACCCTGTCTTCAACTCTTCCGCTTTCTGCCAAAAAAAACCACCCAGAGACAGCATACTTGGGCATGTACTTGACTCTTTTGTGTTCTGCCGAAGAAACCTTCCTGGAGACAGCATACTTGGACATGCCCTCTTCGTTCTGTGAAAGAAACCATGTGGAAGACAGCTTACGTGGGATTGTGCTTGACTTTTTCTCAAGAAACATCCTGGGGCAGCATATTTGGGCCTGTGCAGTACAATTCCTTTATACTTCTTCATCCTGCTAAAGAAACCCTCTAACAGAGAGCATACTAGGTCTGTGGAGTTGCTGCTCTTGACGCTTGGTCGTACCCAAGGAATCTCCTGAGAGACTAGAGTCCAAACTCTCGACTCCACTCTGATTTTGGTTTCTCCCTGGTGCCACTGCTCTTCTATGTAGACTGAGTACTTCAGTGGTAAACCTCAGAGACCCTGGTCAATTGTATCTCATCTTTAAAGACTGTAAGAGGATTTTGCTCCCAAGAAATGAAGATTAACCTACACTCATTTCCATTAAACATTTAATTGCTGCACCGTTGAGGTATGCCCGTTCTGCTATCAATACTGAGTGGATGTAATGGTGTGACATTTAAAAAAGCACATTTTCAGAATATATTTCAATTAGGAAACGTGTCTGCGGAGAAGAGCAAACTGACTCGAAGAGAAGAAGCAAATGAAGAAGCAAATAATGAGCGGGTAGGTGTATGCACAGGATGCTCGACAGGTGAGAGCGCCAGCGATGACGTGAATTAGCTAAAGCCAGTATCTCAGGCATTCCTACCCCATTGACTATGAGATCACCTGTGCTTCATATGAGCAGGTGGGGCGAACCAGAACTCATTTTTGGGGGACCGGCACTTATTTTTTCTCTTCCGACTATGACCCCAAGCAAGACAGAGAAAAACAAAACGGGGAAGTGGTGGAAGAGAAAGCCAGAAAAACAGTGACAATGGGAGAAAGCAGGGATAACAAAGATACTGCAAGAGTGAGGTAAAGAGACAGGGAGGTTCGGGTGGGGCAAAACGTTGTACCCCGGCACTTATACTTTTACAAATGAAGCACAGTGGATGACCAAAGGAGGGGTCCTCAGTAACCAGAGAGTAAAAGTTAACTATGTGCTGAAGTCCTAGATTGACATAAAATGTATATATATAAAGGGTATGTTCACCCCGTGCTGGATAATGGCTCTGAACAGCAGATATTTATTGATACCCAACTCATTTGTACTCATTTTATCACCCTCAGATAGATCGAAGGCATAGTAGACCAGGTGGGATTCAAACTGGTGGCTATCAGGACAAACACAGATTGCTGGAGTGGAGGCATTAATCCACTGAGCCACCAGACCATAGGATTTTTTCCCTGAATCACACAGAACGGAGTGCAGGAACGAGCGAGTAAAAGGTGTAAACTTGGTAGTCAGTAAATGGCCTATAGGGTTGTGTGAAGGTGCAAAGATTTTCCATCTTTCTCAGAATTTGTGGGGAATTTATCTTAGTAAATTTCAGCAAGGATTAAAAAAAAAAATTGCAGAATGAAAATAGTTCAAATGTAGAGGTTTCACTCAACTATGCCATCAAAACTCAAAAACCTACTTCCTGTGTGATAACAAAACAATGTTTTTCATCAAAAGGTAGTGCCTCAACATTTCTTCTGACAATTGTCACCCACCATTGAAGTTTTGCAAAGTTGGCACATATTGTAATTGTAAAATGTATTTATATAGCTCTTACTATTCCTCACAAGGCGCTGAAGCACTTTGTGGCGAGTAGCACACTATTCCGCTGCCCATGTTAAAGTTAAATAGGTAGTAGATTAGTAACATGTTCAACTTTTTTTCTTTTGAAGTAGCCATGGCCAGTTTGTTGAGTTTGTGCTCTTGAGATCTCAATTGGATTATTAAAAAGAAGATGCGAGATGTTATTGTGAGTGGTGGACATGTGCGGTTCAAAGTTTGTCAGCCTGGACAAAATTTAAATGGCATCCATATGAAATGGTATGCCTCATATCCTAGGACATCAAAAACGTGTGTCACTTCCGTCACATTGCAGATAATTGGCTAGCAAGAGACTTTGGGGGTGATTCTAACATTGGCGGGCGGCGGAGGCCGCCCGCCAATGTTCCCCCTCCAAAATACCGCTCCGCGGTCAAAAGACCGCTGAGGGTATTTTGGGATTTGCCATGGGCTGGCGGGCGGCCGCCAAAAGGCCGCCCGCCAGCCCAGGGCAAATCGACCTTCCCACGAGGACGCCGGCTCCGAATGGAGCCGGCGTAGTGGGAAGGTGCGACGGGTGCAGTTGCACCCGTCGCGTATTTCAGTGTCTGCTTTGCAGACACTGAAATACTTTGCGGGGCCCTCTTACGGGGGCCCCTGCAGTGCCCATGCCATGGGCACTGCAGGGGCCCCCAGGGGCCCCGCGACACCCCCTACCGCCATCCTGTTCCTGGCGGGCGAACCGCCAGGAACAGGATGGCGGTAGGGGGTGTCAGAATCCCCAAGGCGGCGCAGCATGCTGCGCCGCCTTGGAGGATTCTGACGGGCAGCGGAAAACCGGCGGGAGACCGCCGGTTTTCCTGCACTGACCGCGGCCAAAGCGCCGCGGTCAGAATGCCCTGCGGGGCACCGCCGGTCTGTCGGCGGTGCTCCCGCCGACCCTGGCCCCGGCGGTCTGAGACCGCCGGGGTCAGAATGACCCCCTTTGTACTTAAAGGTTCTTCGTTCACTCTTTCCTACCTATGTATTTAACATTCCAAATGCATTCAATCCCATTGCAAGCATTTGCAAGTTTTCATTGGCATTACGAGTGGGCTAGGGCAATGCTCCCAAAAAAGTTTAACGAATTTTCTGTCCTTTCTCTCTGGCACCCCCAGCACTTTCCTCCTCTCTTTGTGACGTGAGAGAAATTTGTGGGCCTCAGAAAAGGAGCTAGCAATAAGCAGCAGGGCAGTACTCTCAATATCTCCTAGATTTACTCCAGGGTGCAAAGGATTACACAGGGAATCTGCACCGGCAGACCCCAAGAATACGACCCAGAAGACATGCACGAGAACAGAGGTCTTCAAACTGGGGGGCTCCCCCCTAGGGGAGCCTCAAGTGATCCCAGGGGGGTCACCAGACTCTGGCCAAAATAAATAATATACAGATAACAGGCCTTTGTTTTAAACAGAAGCATGTTATTGTAGTTTTAAAAAGGTAGCAGTACTTAACTGCAATGTTTAAATAGGTCTAGACATATGTAAACATTGCCATCTTTATAAAAATAATTGTGAAAAATTCTGAAGGGGAGGGCAATGATTTTTATTTTTCAACTGGGGGGGCGCAGCATTAAAAAGTTTGGAGACCACTGCACTAGAATGAGATGGAGGTTCAGTCCTGTGCGAACCTCTCTGACTCAATGTACAGCCTGCTTCTGCGTCACTGTTTTGAGGACACTGTGGGATGTACTTTATGCTAACACATACCTCCTGATGTTTTGAATGTATGGATGTAAATAAGTACCGATGGCCCTTGTGCTCAATATTGTTGGCCTTTGTGTGTATGCCATCTTTGGAGCACATTTGGTGGGAGGGGGGAGGTAGGCTCACTTGTGAAAGCTCCACCACGTCAAATCCCTTCATTTGGGGTTCAATCACGGACCCGTTTTGTGATAGTGCAGAAGCATGGAATGGAGAAGCGCACCCATGTTTCACATAATTTCTTTGATTCTACCAGTGAGTTCTACCTGTGATACTTAACCTTAGGATACCTGTGCTGGTGCCTGGATGACTACCAAGACAGGGACATCATCCAGCCCAGCCAATGAGTAGAGGACCGACCCACTCATCCATATGGGCGTTAATCCCAATGGTGACCTTATCTGACCACTTACTACTCCCTTTGTGGGGTTCTCAGCATCATTTCAGCTGCCAGGTTCGGGCCACTGCAAGGTGCAAAGGACACACTGGCTACCCTGAAAGTCCACTCACCAGGTGGTCTGCCTGCGCTTCGTGCCCAATTTCCCCATGCTTTACCACCTCCACTAGAAATCACTCGGACATATCTATACATGGCCAATCACTTAAAGATCTCCAGACAAATTGACAGCCTGGCTGTTGGGCATGCTGATAAAAGCCACCCTACCTGATGCTGAGGGTATAAGTCAATTATCCGACTCCCGCTGGGCTGTCGCAAGGTGGGAGCAGATGGTGCACTTTGCCAGGCCCTGCTCTGTTCAGGGCCCTGCGCTGCCTCTGCTAATTCTATTTATAATTCACAAAACTAGGATTAGCTGGCTTTTGTGAAATGTCTCTTCTGATAACTTTAACCATCACTAGATGTCACCATGCTCTGTTCAGGGCCCGCGCTGCTCCTTGTAAATCTATTTATATACCACAAAAGGAGTATTAGCTGGCTTTTGTGAAATGTATCTTCAGCTAACCTTAACCATCACTGCATGTCACCATAAAAACAAAAAATCCCACCGTCACGATTATGATCTGAGCCCCAAAAAAGCTTCTGACCAGCCTAGAACCCTCCTTACGCCAGGTCCTGCTCTTCCTCTTAAGGGGGTCGACAGGAGCCTGGACCCAATTCATATTCACCCTTTCGATGAGGACATGCATATCAGTTACGTACGCACTTCATTAACCCACAGGAGGGGACCCCCTGCGTTTATTAGTAACGCACCTTCCGTTGATGTTTAGCACCCAGTTATTGAGAAGGGCTTCCTGCAGCAGGACAGGGACAGAAAGATACAGATAAAATTGTAAGCTGGCACGCGCAGTGAGGGAGGCAGGTGATCTGAAAGCCATTGTGACTACCTGATGGAGGAAGTGAGCGAGAGATATTTGACAGACATTAAGGCAGGGCCAATGTTAATCCATATCAATGACAATGACAGGCCTATCAGAGGCGTAGAATCCAACACTGTTGTTTCAATACAAGATCCAGTTGCCATGGAGACAAGGAAATGCTTGCAGCCCAAGTGTTATCCTGTTCAGCCCTGTGTTCCTTTACTCTGGCATGGGCTGGGAAGGAGTTCGTCTTTTGATTTCCATTTGAAAACATTCTTTTTTGCAGTATTTGTAGCATTCTTCAACGAATACCAGTAGTTAAATTTAGGAATTGTTAATTGACAGAGTGACGCTTTTTTGGATTAACGGTACAACCGGAAGTTGACAGAAAACAGGAAGCTGTGATGAAGTTGTCCATATCTTGCTTAGAGTCCATTGGGGTATTGTGTAGGCTCTTCAGGTTCTTGTGACATTTATACCTGCATTGGTAGGTAGCTGATGGTCCTCCAGCGCCGCATCTGATCAAAATACTGGTATTACCAATAAATATGCAGTGTGGAAGCCTCAAATCATGTTATGCAAATGTATCTCATGAATATTACTTGTGGCTGTTCTCCTCAATGCCCAAACATATTTCATTCATGCTGCTACAAAATGTTTTCAAGAATTGGTGGATCTGAACCTAGGGATTTGCAAGATTGCAGGATTTCACTTCCGCAGATTTCATGTAATTGTATAGAACTTCATCTTGTTTGCGAAGTTAGTTTTTCTGTTTGAAAGAGGAAATGGCATGCAATGAGAAGTTTTACAAGAGAAGAAAGCATGCAAAATGTCAATTAACAAGAAGGGTTTCAGCAAAAATGTTTGTGCAAGACAATTTTTCTGCCAAATTGAAGAATTTCACCTGTGACGTAATTGAAGGAAATAGTGGAAGGTTAGTAAGTTCATGAAATTGCTAAGTGTTTAATTTTGCACAATGACTGCGGTGGAATTAACATCTGGCACACTCTTTCCTGAACCTACCCAATCCTTGAGGAAATTTAGTGCTCTTGGCCAGTTTACATTTGTTCCTATCCTCCTGTGGAAAGAAGCGTGCGTACCTTATTTACAGGCTGTTTATTAAAGGTTAAAGTCCCAAAGAGTTCTCTCTTCCTTATCCATCGTTATTTTGGGCCTCTCATTGAGGGTAATCACCTCGGTCAGATCGTTTTATTATTATCTGAAAACAAATCCCTCTTCGAGTAGTAGGCAATAAATACCCCTATCCCTTATCCCATAATTCTCTGTTGCCACTCTCTTGCAACAGTGGACTCACCGGGCAGGTGAGTACTTTTTCCCTTTCTGTACATGTGCATGGCCATGCTGTGGCATGCATGGGTAAGGCATCCATGGGTACTGCAAGACGCGCTCTGCAGTTGGGCCGGTGCGTAATGATGAGACTGGCAGTCAGAAGTGCCATCTCGTCTCTCAAGCTGTTTCACCTGCTAAAGTGTACATGATACTTCTAGATGTCCAGCAATAGAGGGTACATTATGACAGACACTATGCAGAGCAGAGGCGCATTATTGCAGAGACTATGCAGGACTGGTGGAGTTTACGCATGTGAAGGTAAAAAACTGAGACGCAATATTGATATGAGTTTCCTTCTGTGGTTGGTATGCAGATGGATGACTTATGCGTGCTGACCGCTTCCAAGCACCAGGCGCAGTTTGCACTCAGATATCACCTGTGGTGACCTGAGCTCCAAATCTTTACTGGCTACCTGTGCGGTGGGGTGAAGGTCACAACACTGGTTCCACTTTCTCCAGGTCATCCTATATCAGATGTCCCTGGCCTACCTCCCTCTTTTATTTTATCAAGCTCTTGAGTTCTCAGCTTGGAGTGATAATCAGTCATGCTGGGAGGAAAGAAAACTGGTCCCCCGTAGCTTCCCAAGTAACACCAAAGCCTACTCTGTTGTTAGGATATCTTTTAAAATGGACCCATCTGTGCTGAGCATGCCAGCAAAAAGTGCTGGGTGCAGAGGGATAGATGGGGGCGGTGGTTCCTCCTCAGGTTCACCTTATAGTTGAGGACTGAGGCAAGAAGTAGGACAGTGCGGTAGGGAGGAATGAAAGCATGTTACAGAAGAGATACTAACACCCTAGGAAAGTCATCATTTCAATGGTCAGATGTTGTAGAGTTTTTATGATTAACAACTTTCCTTGCCAAACTCTTTGGAAAAATTGCCTACGTGGGAGAGTTTACATATTTTTTACCTATCATAAAAATTGAGATGTCTTTAAGGATAAATGTTTTCTTTCTATTCGGTCTTTCATGAATGAAAGAATGAGATGGAAAAGTCTTTAAGGATATAGGATTTCGTTTCATTCAGTCTTTCAAGAAAAAATTAGATGAGTAAAATTAGGAATTGTTATGTGGATAAATTTGCCTAAACTTTCTTGTCAGCAATCATACCTAAGGGGTGGGCAATGAACTCTGCTCTGCCGGTGGAGTTCATGGACTTTTGGCCACACTGCATTACAGATCTAACATGGAGTTCCGTCTAAATTCCGCTGACCACACTGTTGCAGAGTTTTTTCTCGAGCGCAGCTCGCCAGCAGTAATTTGATGAGTGCAAGCAAGAATTGGCGTCCCCCACTGCGATTATCAGGTGCTAGGACGGCACCCAGTGAGATTTTCCCAATGCAGGCAGTCGTGGGTCAGTTGCGACCGTTTGTTTTTGGAAGGCTGCCACTTGAGTAGAAAATCTACTGGAGCAGCAGTAGAACCAACTTGAGCATCAGGACCCTCTGGGGTGCTGCGTGGTACCGTTCGCACTGATCTTGCAGTGCCAAACAAGCTCCTGGTGCTAAAAATCAGACATACCGACTCACTGAACTCCACGGATCTCCCAGAGGTTTTATGTAACTCCTCAGAATTCTGTGGAGTGAAACTCTGTGAGTTCCACCCACCCCTAATCATGTCCAGCTAAGTTTCAAGGGTAGTGTGCAAAGGTGACGCAAGGCATGTGTTTCAGTGTCCTAAAGATATAAGTACAATACATGCAATCGTATTAGTGGAACAGTGGTTTTAAAAGAATGGGCTGTGAAGTGAGACCAAAATTAACATACTGAGGAACAAAGATAGAAAGTAATTGTTATAAACAGAAGTAGAAGTTGTATAATATGGCAATATTTGTTTGGTGTAAGATTAGTTTACAGGTAGATATTTTCCAACATTTGTTTGAAGAGATCTCCTTTTCTCTTGGTAACTGATTTGCAACAATGTGGTAAGCATGTAACCTCTGCCCCACTAGTGGCTTCCATATCGGCCTTCTGCTCACACCAGTGAGGTTCTTTCACCACAGCTTTGTCAAACCCTAGCATAGAAGATTGATTCCTAACGGTACTAAAATCATATATTTTCGATAAACTACCCCCTGCTGTACATTTTAAGGATATTGCAAGTAACAGAGCAGTTCCATGCCCATATTCAGGAATGAGGTGGATGGTAGAGTTCCTTCATAATGTTGTGGAACTCTGCAGTGATTTGCAATAACCTTGTTGTGTACGGCAGGGCGTATTTTATTCGTTATAATACATGGTCACATCATCACCTTTTCCGCAAACTACTTAAATCCTCGGTGTGTAGCTCTTGTATATGAAAAAGAGGGCATGTTTGCAAACGTGCAATAAAAATAGAATCCGTAGTGCAAAATTAAACACATCAGAAAACATGTTAGATATTTCTTGCAAAAATATATTTATTCAAATCAGTTTAATGCAAGTCAGATTGTTTTAAAAGAAGGCTCAGTATCTTGGAATATTTAGAAACATGCAGAAAGATTCCAACTATTCTATATTACTAAGGAGTGCAAAAAAATGTCAGAAATATCTTCTGTTTGTTACTGTACAGCGAGAAACAGAGCTGTAAAAAAAAAGAAAAGCGTTTCATTTTTGTTCTTTAAACTCTTTAAACTGTTGCTTTAGTTATACTGTCTGACTTGAACTGCCTTTCCTCCAAGCTTCTGGCTCTCGGATCAGTCATTGGGATGTCAGAACTCAATGGAAATTATTATAGTTGAGCGGCTACGTCATTTTTAGGGTCAAGTGCACAAGCGCTCCGTCCATGTTGTAATTTCTCTTTGGGCTTTGAACCACTCCCATGTCACGCCTGTCACTTTCATTGGTTTGTGGGCTTGCCTTTTAAAATCTGCTTGATTTCATTAGTGAAAGGCATGCATACGTCATCTCCGTAATACACTGGACCGACCACAGATGTGTCCACTTCACCTTCCGATGCAAGACTCGCCACCTCCGCACACAATCCATCCCACGCAGACATTGGAACAAAATCCCCGCGGAACAGCTTCTCTCCACTCTCAGCGACAACCAACCCACCTTCTCCACCGACCCCAACGACGCAGCCCTCAGCCTCACACATTGGATCACCAACTGCGCAGACAACCTCGCACCCCTCAGACGCCTCCCAAGACAGACCAACACCAAGAAACCTCTCTGGTTCTCAGACACCCTCAAGGAATCTAAAAAAACCTGCCGCACCCTCGAGAAAGCCTGGCGCAAGGACCACACCGCAGATAACATGTCTGCCCTCAAAGACGCTAGCCGCGCACACCACCAACTGATCCGCGCCACCAAAAGAAATTCCTTCACAGACAGACTGGACAAGAACACTCACAACAGCAAAGAACTCTTCAACATTGTCAAAGAGCTCTCCAACCCTAACACCAACGCCATCACGCCCTCACAAGACCTCTGCAACTCCCTCGCCACCTTCTTCCATTGTAAAATCACCGACCTACACGACAGCTTCGGACACCAGACCCAGCCAACCACCACAGAACCTACAACCCCAGCCATCACCCTCAACGCCTGGACTCACATCAGCACGGAAGAGACCAAAGCTACCATGAACTCCATCCACTCCGGTGCCCCCTCGGACCCCTGCCCACACTTCATCTTCAACAAAGCCGACAACATCATTGCCCTGCATCTCCAGACCTTCATCAACAGCTCGTTTGCTTCTGCCACCTTCCCCGAGAGCTGGAAACACGCAGAAGTCAACGCCCTACTGAAGAAACCCAGTGACCTGAAGAACTTCCACCCCATCTCGCTCCTCCCCTTCCCTGCCAAAGTCATAGAGAAGACCGTCAACAAGCAACTTACCAACTTCCTTGAAGACAACAACCTACTCGACCCCTCTCAGTCCGGATTCCGAGCCAATCACAGCACAGAAACCGCCCTCATCTCAGTCACAGACGACATCAGAACTCTGATGGACAACGGAGAAACAGTCGCCCTCATCCTCCTCGACCTCTCGGCTGCCTTCGACACCGTCTGCCACCGAACCCTAATATCCCGCCTCTGCTCCACCGGGATCCAAGGACAAGCCCTGGACTGGATCACCTCCTTCCTCTCCAACCGCTCCCAAAGAATCTACCTCCCACCTTTCCGCTCAGACCCCACCGAGATCATCTGCGGCGTCCCACAAGGCTCCTCGCTCAGCCCGACTCTCTTCAATGTCTACATGAGCCCCCTCGCCGACATCGTACGCAAACATAACATCAACATCACCTCCTACGCCGACGACACTCAGCTGATACTTTCCCTCACCAAGGACCCCTCCAGCACCAAGACCAACCTGCAAGATGGAATGAAAGACGTCGCAGAATGGATGAAACTCAGCCGTCTGAAACTGAACTCAGACAAAACAGAAGTCCTCATCCTCGGAAACACCCCGTCCGCCTGGGACGACTCCTGGTGGCCCATGGCCCTTGGCACCGCACCAACCCCCTCAGACCACGCACTCAACCTCGGATTCATCCTGGACCCACTTCTCACCATGACCAAACAAGTCAACGCCGTATCATCCTCCTGCTTCCTCACCCTCCGCATGCTCCGAAAGATCTTCCGTTGGATCCCCGCCGACACCAGAAAGACCGTGACCCACGCCCTCGTCACGAGCCGCCTGGACTACGGCAACACCCTATACGCAGGAACCACCGCTGAACTCCAGAAACGTCTGCAGCGAATTCAAAACGCCTCCGCCCGCCTCGTCCTCGACATACCCCGCAACAGCCACATCTCCGCCCACCTGAGACACCTGCACTGGCTTCCCGTCAACAAAAGGATCACCTTCCGGCTCCTCACCCACGCACACAAAGCCCTCCACAACAAGGGACCCGAATACCTCAACCGTCGCCTCAGTTTCTACACGCCCACCCGTCAACTTCGCTCCGCCAACCTCGCACTCGCCGCCGTCCCTCGCATCCGCCGCACCACGCCAGGTGGGAAATCCTTCTCCTACCTGGCGGCCAAGACATGGAATTCCCTCCCCACCAACCTCAGGACCACCTCGCATTCCGGAGGCAACTCAAGACCTGGCTCTTCGAGCAGCAGTAACCCCCTCCCCCTAGCACCTTGAGACCCTCACGGGTGAGTAGCGCGCTTTATAAATGTTTTTGATTTGATTTGATTTTGATTTGATTTTCCAGTGTTTAGCCCTCCTCGAGCGCACCGCCCAACTACTGAAAACATACGAGGCTCCATGGTTTCAGCATGGTTTCCGGACTGCTTTATCTTTTTATTTTACATGCAGCGCGATCGCGCTGGGTTTTACATAGCGCGATCATGCTCGTTTTTTTTGGTTTTCAACTTCAGCACGATCGCTCTACATCTTAGCACGATCGCGCTTGGTTTTTTTTCTTTCAATTTGTGTGACAAGAAGAGTCCGGTTGGGAGTTTGCAGTGCTAATAGCTGTAACTAGAGCAAACGTGATACTTGCTGCATTGCAAATGCTTTTTTATAACAGGCGGTAGGGTGTGCCACAAATTGTCTATTATAACGGAATTAGAGGCAGGTTTTATGCAGAGGTTGAAGAACCCCATATATTATAAAGAAATTAGAGGTGGGTGTTTATACAGGGATTGCAGAATTCCATGTATTATACGACTACAATATTTATAGGTTATATCTCCAGATATGTGCACAGCATTATGCACCATTTAGCATCAATTGCCCCAGTGGTGCATATCAATTCACAATCTAATAAAAGTTCAAATACATTTCTGATAATAATGTAACAATATTGATTACATGCATTAGTATTTTAATCCCTAGAAGCATACTGTGATTATCCATTATATGTAACATTCCACGAGATCAGATTTTTCATGTAAGAAAATGTGTAGTCCATAATCCGAAAGTATCCTGAAGTTACAATCTTCACAGTTGAAATCTCGTTAAACATTAGTCTTTTAGCAATAGCCAACACGTGTTGCTAGAGAGTTTCCGTGCTTTTTCAAGGCTGCAGAATGGTAGAAAACAAATTGTTGTAACTTTCAGAATCACATGTTACATTAAATAAACATAGCCCCTATCAGGAGTATTATTTACAAAATGGAGCTATTTCCCAGGTCAACAAGTCTATATTAGCTCATGAATGTCCCAGCATTGTCGTCAGCATCCTCCTCCCAGGCCATCTCCAGTTAACTGTGCAAGAGGTTCCCTTGAGGGACTGTATGCGAATTAGGCTACTGCTTTCAGCACAACCGTGATGAGATGCCCCATAATCAGCATTTCAAACAATGGGTTCATTTTATTTCCTGCATTCCACATAGCGCTGCAGACCACGTGGCGCTACCATCATCTATCTTAATTTCCCTCGTTTTTATGACCCCATTCGTCCCATGAATGGAGGGACAGGTTGTTCAATTGAGCTGACTTTAAATGGAATTTGCAGAGCAGCGACTGACGGACTAATAGGATTTTTAATTGGGCCATCTGGAGTTTGCATCTCAGCGGGCAGCGCAGAGGCTCTGTAAATAGTAAATGGAAAAATCTGATTTTCTCTCCAAATTGCACGCATAAAATAATTCACGAATTCATTGATGCTTCCCCTTTTTTCATCTTGCTCGAAAAATCAACCTTGCCTAGAACTGCATGTACAAACAGAATAGATTTGTGCATTTCAAACCGATGGGTTGATGGGAAAAGGGACTCCCTCGGTGAACGCTTTTAAACCGAGAATTCCCCTGGTGCGCTCAGCTAAAAATAGCTATCGACCTTATGCAGAGAAATCTATTTTTGGAAGGCCTGTTTAGGGAACAAGGGCATACTCGGGGGGCTAAAATGACATTAGCGTGTTCAGGCTGAAAATCCTATTCTGTGTTTTGACTTGCAGTACCGAGAGCGTCAGAGACACGGGCAGCCATCTGGTTTACCACCACATATTATGACAAGCAGTTGTAATGCAATGGGTCTGGCATTTCCTCGACTTAAAGCTATTAGAGTTGTAATGTCCTAACCGGACTTTTACTGCCACATATATTGAAAATGACAGGTAATACCGTTTTACATAAGCAAGCCGATTTAAAGCACTACGCCATGATGGTGATCGTGAATTCGTTCACAGTCAAACGCATCAGCAGTTATACAATTATCCATGTAACAGGGTCGATGTCATGCAAAGTGCTCGGCTAAGGCCCAGCGAGATCGTGCTGTGTAGGAAATAAAAAGAAAAAGTAGTCCAGAAGCAATGTCTAAAATATGGAGCCTTGTATGTTTTCAGTAGTTGGCTGGTGGACTTGAGGAGGGCTAAACACTGGAAAAGGCATGACGTATGCATGCCTTTCACAAATGAAATCAAGTGATTTTTAAAAGGCAAACACACAAACCAATTAAACTGATGGGCGTGCGGTGCGCGTGGTTAAACACCCACAGAGAGATTACAGCTTGCGCGCTCGACCCTAAAAAACTTAGTTGGGTTTAGAGATTTTCATCTACGTTCAAGTTTAGAATTACTACTTTATGGAATTTATAAAAACGTCCAGAAATCTGCATGGAAAACTGCAGTGCTGACGGGTATCCATGCAGATTCCTAAGAAGTCATGTGGTTTTGAAACCAGGACCCAATTCCTTCTGTATGGAGAATTCAGCACCAGGAAACTGGATCCCAAGGGCAAATGCACAATTTTGTTTTTGGACACAGGGAACCTATTTTAAATTGTAGCAAAATCTCTTCTCCTGCAACCCCTCCATATTTAGTGCTGTTCCATTCTACTCCCATAAAGAGTATTTATGCCAGCACTTTTCTTGAGTAAAAATTCTCTCCTTTCAAAAAGAGATATGGCAGGAGTTCATAAATGCCAACAACACACATATTTGTGGTTGTTCACAAGCTTCAAACGCTAACAATGCCTTGGAACACCCAAGAACGACCACATTCTCACCCCTTTATTACAATTCACAGGTACAGAAAACGGTGCACTTGTGGCAGAGATCGCTATTCATAAATAAAACTAGAAACTTCGTACTTGTATAGCGCACTACTCACCCATTAGGGTCTCAAGGCGCTGTACGCATACCACTGTGGAACCCCTCCTGGCTTTTCCCTGTGAGGTGCCCACTCCTGGGCAACCTCCAAGGTGAAGTCAGGCATCCCAGCGCTGTTGGGGCCATTGTGGAGATTAAGCAAGCTATTGCCCAGAGTTACAGACTGGGACCCATGAATTAGATTAGGCACCGATGCGAGAATTATCAGGTCCAAGGAAATTGAGTTCAAGACCCGCTGAAGTGAGAATTGAACCCTGGTCCCGGGCCAGATTTCTGCATCAGGGTCTGCCGCTCTAACCATTAAGCCACACTTCTGTCCACTGTCCATCAGGAAATCCGGTGAACTGGCAGGTCTAACTAAAGTAAATTTGGTTATAAATATATATTTTTTTACTGAATTTAACGTTGCGACTATGCTGTATAGAATTGTTCTCCAAAACTACCTATATGTTATGTTATGGTATGCCGATTTGCAGCGCACACTGTCACCCAGGAGGGTATCCTGGTGCTGAGCAGTTGTGAGTGTAGCAGAACCTAGGGCCTCGTGGGAATACTCATCCAGGTTTTCAGCTTCTTACAGAATTCAAGAAGTGAGGAAGAGGCTCTTATATTTATAGGCAGGCCATTCCATGCTCTAGGAGCAAAATAAAAAACTCAACCACTGGATCTGGTTTTCTGTATGTGCGAAATGTGTGCAAAGAAATAGTCCAGATGAGTGGAGGAGTCTGTAAGGTTTGTGATAGCAAATGCAATTGTTGAGGATTTCAGTGCCTTGAAAGTGGATTTGAGGAGTTTGAATTGTGCTCATTTGTATACGGGAGCCAGTGGAGCACCTTCAGGTGTGGTGTGATGTGAGTGTTGCGTGGGAGGTTGAGATAGATTCTGGCACTGAGTTCCGAATGGTCTGAAGCCTTAGGGGGACTTTTTTGTTGATCCCAGCATAGAGGTTATTCCTGTTTGTTGGACCTGGCCCTTTCTGCAGGGTCTTCCCCAAACTTTTTGCCTTTCTCCTTCCCTTTTTTCTGAATTTGTTTTTTGTTGGCTTTAGGACTCTGGGCACTTTGCCACTGCCAACCGGTGCTAAAGTGCATGTGCTCTCTGCTTAAAACATCGTAACATTGGCATATCCAAAATTAGCATATTTAATTTATCTGACAGTCCCTAGTAAAGTGCTCTACCTGTGCCCACGTCCTGTAAATTAAACGCTTCCTGTGGGCGTGCAGCACTGACAGTGCAACACTCTTCAGTAGCCCTTCAAACATGACTCAGACCTGCGATTGCAGACCCTGAGTGTTCACTTTTAAACAGAATGTTGACCTGGCAAGTTAACCCTTTTGCCAGGCCCAAACCTTCCTTTTAATACATGTGAGTCAGCCCAAAGGTAGGCCCTGGACTCCCTAAGGGCAGGGTGCAGTGTATGTAAAAAGTAGGACATGTACTTTATAGCTTTACATGTCCTACTTGTGAAAAACTCTTAAATTAGTTTTGCACTACAGTAAGGCCTGCCTCTCCCATAGGATAACATTGGGATTTCCTTATGGCATTTTATAAGTGTAATTTCCGAATGGGAAGAGATGGGACCCTCAGGTTTGGTGTCTCTGGAATCACAATTTAAAATCACAATGTATGGTGAAATCGTATTTTAAATTGTAATTCTGAAAATGCCACCTTTAGAAAGTTGGTATTTTCTTACTTTAGCCATCTGGTGCCTTTTGCCTGTCTCTGAATACCTGTGTGGGTGGATGACAGCTGGGCTTTTGTGCATTCCCTCCAGACAGCCACACACAAAGGGAGCTTATGTGTGACTGATGGTCCTTCCACAACTTGATAGACCATCCTGGCAAGGATGGGAGGACGGAGCTGACACTTACACCTGAATTGGCTGTGTCCTTATCCCACCCAAAGTGTTGCATATCCCTCGGTAGTGAGTCTGGAGCTAAGGCAGGAAGGGCAGGGTCTCTGTGCATTTGGAAGGCCTCGCTTTGAAGTCTCCCCCCACTTTAAAGGCATCACTGAGGGACCTCAGACACCACTAGCTCAGTACACTTCTGGACCTCTGGATACTCAGCCAGGAAGAAGGACTGCTGGGCTGCTGAAAGCATTGTCACTCTGCTGGACTCCTGCTCTACTATGCTGGTGTCAGGCCCTCCTTGCCTAGAATTGAAAAGACATGGACCTGAATCTCTCAATCCAGAACCAGAGTGACTCCAAGGGCTTGCTGGCTTGCCTCCTGTTCTTCTGAAGTCCCAGGGAGACAAAAGACTTCCAACGCACCTGCTATAGCTTCTGGAACCATCTTCTTCCAGCTCTGTACTCCAAGAGGTGCCCCTCGTGTCCTGGGCCCTTGAAATTAGTTTTGTGGCATTACAAAATCAAGCTTTTGGGCTCTTCGTGACCGCAAACGGGCCCACTCGCACAGGAACCATGTTGCTTGCAGAAAAATCAGTGCTAGTTGCTGCAAGTTCACCTATTGGTACAGTAAGTATCGCCGCTCATGACTGCAAGGCTCCAGTCTGCCCATCTGCGATACCGGGCCAACTCTTCGCACCCACGGACCTCCTCCAGAGATACTCCCCTTGCTCGCGGAGAACTTTTACCTCATGGACGGGACTTTTGGCCCAATTCTGAGAAGGTAAAACTTCAGCGGGACATATTTGGGACTATATCCAACCCACCCTCCATCACAGTTGGCTTGATGTTTTGAATTCAACCCGGTCTAGTGCAACCAGATAGCTCCAGTTTGTACTTTATGCTTTTAAGCACTATATTACATTTTAATCTTTCAAAATTTCATATCTCGACGTCTGCTTATTGGAGTTTTGTTGTTTTGGTCTTGTTTTACTCGTAAAATTGAGCTCTATATTTCTAACCAAGTTTGATGCCTTTTTTGTGTGGTGTTTTCACAGTTTTACTGTCTGAAGTGTTGTACAAGTACTTTTACACATTGCCTCTTATGCTAAGCCTGCCTGCTCCGTGCCAAGCTAACAGAGGGTGAGTACAGGGGAATGTGTGACAGCTTTCTGAGTGCTAATTGGGAGCCATTTGAAAATATTTGTGGTGGTGACAGCATTGACTTGGGCAGTCATGTCAAGTTTGCTGTTGATGGCAATCCAGAGGTTCTTAGTGTGGGTGGTGGATGTCAGCCTTAGCTCTGTTGGCCACCAGTTGATGTCCCACAGTGAAGTGCTCTTTCGAAGATCACAATTTCAGTCTTGTCGGTGATCAGCTTCAGACTGTAGATCTTTATTCACTGGGCAATTTCAGTCACACAGGCATTGAATTTGAACCAGGTACTGAGCGTTTTGTCTGTGAGGGAGAGAATAAGCTGTGTGTTGTCGGTGTAGGAGAGCGCATTGATGGCATGAGATTAGATGATACGGGCTACAGGGATCTTTAATGCTCTGAAGATGGTCAAGCTCAGGGAGGATTGTTGCACAGCTCTGCTGATTAGATCATGGACGACCGAGGTGTGTGGTGTCAGGCTAACTTACTGGGTTCTTCCAGTCAGGAAGAAGCAGATCCAGTGAAGTGCATCACCTTGGATTTCAATGTTGTGTAGGTGTTGGATGAGGATGGGGTAGGAGACTGCATCAAATGCTGCAGAGAAGTCCAGGAGAATGAGGGACATCATGTCTCTTCCCTCCAGAGTCATACAGATGTCGCCAGTGGCAGGGATGAGGACAGTTTCTGTGCAGTGTTTGGGACTGAACCCAGAATGAGTGGTGTGAAAGAGTTGGTGTTCGTTGAGGTAACTGATGAGACGTCTGTTAATGATTTTGTTTAAGACCTTGGCCTGGAATGTTAGTAGGGGGATTGGCCTTAAATTGGCGAGCATTGAAGGGTCCGCGTAGGGTTTATTCAGCAATGGGAGGAGAGTTCCACATTTCCAAGCATTGGGGGAGGTCGCAGAAGAGGTAAAGGCATTCTGAATGGGAGTGGACATGGCTCTGGTGGGATGCAGTCCTCTGGAGTAGGCGTGGTTTGGACAATAGTTTGATGGGTCCTCTAAGGGGATGTACTTCATGGTTGCAGCAGTTTCTTCTGGGGTAATGATGGCCCATGTGGTTAGCACTGATGCTTTGGATAGGATCAAAATGAATTTGGTGAGGTCTGCTGGGTCTGGTTGCAGACCACACCATCAGATCATCAGACTCCGATCTTATGCAACCTGCAGCAGCAGTTCCTTTGGATAGAGAATAGTTCAGGGAACTGTGACTCACTGTGCAATTTGCAGAAGCATGCATGACCCTTTACTGTACCATTAACAGAGATATGTGCATTTTTCAGTGTGACAGAGCCCCACCCAGGTTCACAGAAATGTTTTGACCTTATAAGGAAGAGTAGCATGCGACTACGCTCCGGCATGACTTGACTTATTCAAACCCATTGTTTATGTTATCCTTCAGCCTTAAGTATTTGAGCTGAATGATTACATTGGATCTTGTAGGTTGTTCATCCTGGTCTGGCGTCTCAGTGGACTGATGCATCTACTGCACGGATCTTTGTCTGATTCCATCATGCCTGGTTGAAATCCTGGCAGGCCCATTGTGAGTGCCAGTAAGGTGACAAACAATACCTATCTGCTCTCTGTCAGTAGTTCCATGAAAACCTTTAAGATCAATATTTGCTCTACAGATTCACCTATCATGGCGAGCTGCACTTGTGGCTGGATGACATGCATGGTCCAAGAAGTTAGAGATTGTTTGTTGCCTTTCTGGCTCAAGAGATATACATTGGATCAATAAATGTACCACTGATATGTTGTGATACATCTGCTGTGGCTGCTTTGGGCAAAATGGAGACCCATTCTTCAGATCCAGCACCCTGCTACAGACATCAACAGGACCTCTGAGGTCCTGAAAGTTACTTGGTTCTAAAATTACCAATTTCTTTTTAGTAAAGGTGCTCAGAGGACACAGTCATTTTGATTTGTTTTCATTGTACATGATTAGTACCTGTGTTTTCCCATTTTAGAAATGTTGGGGCTAATTCACAAAGTCTTGTGAGTGTGTAAGAGAGTGCTACATGCGCACTACAAAATTCAATCTCCGTGTTCAGAAATCACACCTGTGCTGCTGCAGAATCAGAACAAATTGCGAAGCCCTGTGAGTCTTATTGTACTCTTCTCGACTGGGTCAGTTTTAATTTATTAATTTATTTTGTAGTTTTATAAAGCACCTCAAGGGTATTTCTCAGTTATTTCAGGGAGCTCTAGAATGCACTTTCAGCAGGTTCCTCTGTATTGTGCCTCTTTTTGGTTTAGCACACACCTTGCTACAGAGCGGCTATCCGCTAGATGTGCAGTCCTCCTGCTGTCATTGCAGGAACTTACCATTGTGTTTGCCCATCACATATGTCCATCCACTTGCAACACACACTTATTTCACATGCAGACTCTTTTTAAGGGAGTGGTTTAGAGTTGGAAGGTAGCATAAAGCCCTCCATTGTGTATGGGAAGTTGATTATCCAGAGGATTAATCCACTGGCAGAGTTTCCTTCAGCATAGGGGCCCTGAAGTAGAGGAAATGCCACAAGTGGGTTCCTCTTAAGATGTAGCTCCTCCTTTACAAGCCAGGGGATCTTCTGTTGCCATCCATTTTCCCCTTGTGAATTGCTACTGTCCTGCCAGTTATGAGGCAAACGTGCACTTGTGTTCAAACGCTACTGAGACACCAGCACCAAGGTATTCCCATATGGTTTCTATAAGTCACAGGGTGATTGTTGCTGGGAAATCTTATGCAGCTGCATCAAACTTCAGATTTCACATATTCTGCAAGACATTAATAATTTAAATACGTTTTGCAAAAGAGAAAGCTACTTGGTAAGTGTAATACTTAGGAAAATAGGACATAGGACAACTTACTGGTAGCCCAAGAATTGGGATCTATGTTAGATTGCACTTGTGTAATAAAAAATATGCATGTGCCTATTTGAGACAAATCTACCCAGAATAATTTACATACATGCCTGCACTTTCTGAGCAGATACAAGTAGTTCTCTTGTATATTAAAATTGAATATGTGTTGTCAATACTTTGAGCACCATTTGCTAAGTTAAAAGACGGCTCAAACATTCAAATTTACTGAGTTATTGGGGCTTGGTAAACATCCTGGAAAGAAGCAATTAAAGACTTGCTGTGATTCATGACAAGTTTTCTGGTAAGACAACTTAGTCAATTTAGTACTTCATGTAGATATCTCTGCACGTCCAGCAGATCACAGGATCTAATTGTGGTTGATGGAACTCACTTTGCAGCTTTTCAAAGATCAATCAGAATGAGCACTATTGGATTTGATTGCCCCAGTGCCTGTTAATACATTTCTAATACAATACATTTGCAGGGTACACTGTGGACACCTGATAAGTGTGCTAAATTCTTTGCAGCAAAACAAATTGTGACCGGTGCAGAAGGACTTGATCTAGCCTTCGTTGGCAAGTCTTATGCCTTCAAATCTATTTTAATTGCAATTGTGTGGTCAATCATGTTGAAGTCCACACTCAACTAAAGTCTGTATGAAGGCTGGTGTGGTGTGGGTAAAGCATTTGAAATAGCAACATATGTTTCCCCAGGGCTTCTGCCTACACAGAAACCTAACTTCTAGTTGGACAGTATGTGGTTCGGGTAGGCCCAGCTCTGAAGTTCTGCCTGGGCAGATACTCAACCTCTAGCTGGGCAGTATGTGGTTGTGTTGAATCTGGTGCTGAAGTTCTGCTTGGGAAGACACTTTACGTCTAGATGGACACAAGGGTTGGGTTGAATCCGGTTCTGAAGGTCTGTATTGGTGAAAACCTAACTTCTGGTTGGACAATCTCTGGTCAGGGTAAAGCCAGTGCTGCAGATGAAGAGTGGTTGGCTTTTTTTTTATAGAAACCTAACACGTGACAACCAATAACCTGCTCATTTCAAGCATGCTGTTAAATTAAAGATCCAGAATAGGATCCTTGCTTAGGTAGCAGTAATGCTCTCCCGTTTCCATCCCAGGTTTTCCTAAAATTCTTGAATTATTATTTTTGTGTTAAACACTTTTGCTAGGAAGCTTTTCTATGTGCTCGTGGTCTTCCTTGTGAATAAATATGTTCTAAAAATACTTCAGAACCTCTTTCCCCTTGTCTCCTTCTATCCTAGCTTCTAGATGTAGGGGCAGCATTTCAATGGAATATTGGGGTTGTCTGAAGTCACAATGCAAATATCTCCACCATATGTCCTTTTGCATATTTCTTGAAGTTTACTCAGTTCACAGTCATTTTTCTCAAAGGAATGGGCACCGGGGCGTATTTCCTTAGACAGTTCCCAACCAAATTTACAAATCTACTTCCCATCATAGGACTGTTAAATGCCTTTAAAAATTCTCTATATCAAACCAAATGCACTGTCTAAGAAGGTTATGCCTACCACTCTTTGTTTTTCCTAATCACCCAGCCAGGAAAGCTCTATTAGATTTGTCAGGCATGAGGTTTCCATTGATAAATCAGACAACCATGGATCCAGATAACAACTCTTTCCAGTCATTGGACTATTATTTAGTTCATTAGAGATTCTTATTATTCCCCTTCCTTTGTTATGATGCCTGTGGTCCTGTGGTTTCCACTCCCCCACATTCACACACCTGTAGGCCAAGACCGTGTCCTTCTTTTTCCAGTCCCACAGTGGCTCGAGAGTGATTAACCAGAAATGTTTGTGGTGGTGCCATCAATACCTCTGGTCCCTCTCATATCATGGATGTTGGGACTGATGTACCATACTACTGTAATCCCCATCGTCATATGTTTCATATAGGAGCTACTCTTTACAACCTCTTGCAGGGATTAGAGTTTATTGAGTAATTTGCTCTTTCCTGATCATCTTTTAAATGTTGCCCACTTCATCTTCAATCTTGCAAACCTGCAGCTCATCCTTTCATGTCAGTCGTACAGCCAGGTTTTTTATCATTATGATGATGGACTTGAGCTGCATATTTTGGATGTTCCTCAACCATATATAGAAGTGTATGGGGGGGCAAGCCTTGCCAGGAAAACAGTGTGGCCGAACCTTTGTGGGTTAGGATGTACATTTGGATCGCGGTTAGTCCTATTTGCATCTGCCTTTGTCCCGTTGGGCAGTGGCACAGATGAGTGCCCGATAGTGCTAAGAATGCAAACAAATGGCCACAAATCTAGCATTGTTGCTTGGAGAGGAGGAGTGCCCAAGTAGCAAACTAACATTTTTCCTGGAGCTCTGAAAATCCATTCCTCCTAGCCAGAGCTCCTTGGCACTTGCGGGCCCTGATGCCAATCAGTAGACAGCGCTGCAATATAGCATGTTGGGTAAGTATATAAAGTATGTTATACTAGTTGGCAGAGAAAAGTATCAGTGGAAAATAAAAGGCTAAAAGGTGAGGGAGAGGCACCAAGGCCTGTAGTGGTAGGGGAGATGTGGTAATTCGACAGACTGAGCATTGGGAGGTATTTTGGTAAGCAACCACATGAAAAACCCAGTTCAACTCAACACTGCGTACTGGGCTTGCCGTGTCCATGGACGCTTCCACATACCACTCATCATGGCCACGCCCATAAACTACAGACACAAATGTTTGTCACTTTAAATCTCTGAGTGACCAAAAAATACTAATGTGAACTCTCTTACATGCCAGAAGACCTGGTTCAGGTGGGAGACTCACCATTTTTAAAGCCAAAAATTGCCTTTTTTTAGTTACTGGAAACGCTCGCAGGGTACCACCTGCAGCATGTGTTGCACTTGTTCAGGCAGGGGGCTTCACCGGAGTGGTGTAAGCATGCCACCTAAATCCCCCCATGTTTGAGGCCGAGGACACATTGGAAAGAATGATGACAGGTCAATATTCTTCCTTTCTGAGTGTCTTCAGATAAGTAGAACTGCTGCTCCTCACTTTGTTATGGTAAAGGACGCCCTTGGCAGGTTTTCTAAGGAGTGTTAATGTTAGCCGATTTACTGTGAGATGCTCCCATTACATCTCAAAGGGGATCTCTGCCCTCTCACCCACTGGGCTGTTTCTCCTTCACTCTCTTAAAGAAAAAAGCAAGAAAGGCAGAAAACAACTTTTATTTTGCATTTCACAACTGTGCACTTTCGCTGTAGCATTCTCTGTTTTTAGTTTTTTCAACCAAGGGCATGTTGCATTGCGGGGCATATAGGGCCTGATTCTAACTTTGGAGGACGGTGTTAAACCGTCCCAAAAGTGGCGGATATACCACCTACCGTATTACGAGTTCCATAGGATATAATGGACTCGTAATACGGTAGGTGGTATATCCGCCACTTTTGGGACGGTTTAACACCGTCCTCCAAAGTTAGAATCAGGCCCATAGTGTTGCTCTAAAATCTTTCATCCTGGGATCAAACCCCCAGCATACAAAGTGCTTTTGGTTAAAAACCCAGAATTGGCCATTTGTCAGCTATGTTTTGAAACTTTTACGTCACCAGCAATGTTTTAAAACTTTACAAAGTGGACTAATCCATTTAAAAAAAATGCTTGTTTGAAACATAAAATCAAAAGTAAACGGTGATCCCATTTTTTGTAAGGGTTCACTCTTTTACCCACATCACGCTTTAAAACAAGCATAGACAAAATGAACGATTCTTTTCTTTTGTGTAGCTTCACAACACAATAAAGGTATAACACTTATAGCAGTAGTGCAACCTTCTCTAACACAAATAATAAGTTATGGGCCTATGGTAGTAGTAGAAAGAACATAACACAATTCTCTCACACATACAGGATTGGTACACTACATCTAGCTAATACACCAACGAGTGAGTGAGAGGCATTAAAGTACTGTTGTACAATGTCCATAAACATACAAGAAGTACAAAACATCTGGAAGAAACAGCCAAATGCTCCACAATAAGTGAGAGCAGCGCAACATGCCTATTTCCGTCATTCGTGGAACTTTGCGGAATCTCACAGAGTTTTCATGTAACTCCAGGGAATTCCATGGAGTGAAACGCTACAAGTTCCGCCCACCACTTTTTCTTTGAAGGTGCTCTGAGATGTGATGATCATGGAAAAGGAGGTATAGGGAATGAAGGTAATAACCTAGGGTCACACTGTGTGGTCAAGCATGGAAGCCAGGAATGAAACTAGGTTTCCTGAATTAGATATTGCGCAGTTCTGATCCTGAAAGGGTATCATATTGTTTCCTCTTCTGCATTAATGAACATTTTATTAGTGAATGAATGAATTAAATTCTGTTAGGCGCACAGGTACTTTGGAAAGAGATGTTGTGACTCTGGAAGGGATGGTATGATGACCCAAGCGGCAAGTCATCTGTCTAGTGCCACCTATACAAGGCCTTTATTGTTGTTATTGATGAAGCAATATTATGGTCTAATTTATCATGTATGAGAGGAGTTTTTGTACAGTGCACTTCCTGAACTGAATGGTTTTTAGGTGCTCTCAAATGTGATGATCAGGAAAAGCAGGCAGAGGGAAGAAAAGTAATTGCCCAGGGTCATGCAGTGTAGACAAGCTGGGAGGAATTGATTAAAGCAGGAGTCTCTGGGTCAGGGCTCCGCAACTAGTGTTTGCACTGGGTCCAACAAAAGCTTCTGACTGGCCTGGGTATGTTATGGAAGTACATTCAAAAAATGTCCATTCCTATTTTGATAAGATAGGGCAGAAGCATTTGAAACACACTTCTTCATAGAACAGGTGCACCTTGGACAGAAACAGTGCAAACTTCCCAACTTAAGAAGACAGGTACAGCTAGGGTAGCATCAACACAAACCTTTCCCATCACGGAACAGGTATGATTCTGCCAGAAGCAGCACAAGCTTTATTTCCTCACTGAACAGGAACAGCATGGCAGGAGCAAGCTTCCCTCTCTCACAGAACATATATAGACAAGGCATGAATTACGTAGGTTACAGACACATTTCTGAAGTGGGTGCTTAAGTCTTTGAGATGAATGTGTAAGTGGATGAATTAGTGAATATGCAAGTTCTGACACCGTTCTTGTTTAGGTGCTACTCCAAGTCAGCATCCGGAAAGTCCTGCTGCTGTCAGTTTGAGACTTGCTGTTTGTGTTGTTTCTTTGGTGTTTCATGTATCGAGAAGTAGCCTTAAATTATAGGTCATTGTTATTTGAACCAACCCTGCCACAGCCTAAGTAACTATGCTGTAGCCAGGCACACAGGTAACAACCTCTTCGAAAAGGTTCTGAATACGTGCTCTCACTAGACACTGCAGTCCTAGGCTTGGTGCTGCACCTGTTCAAAATATCGGAGGCCACCAGTGATTTTGGGTGTCTCCTGCCTAAAATCCCCTTTATTTCAATGTTAGTCAGTGGGGAAAATAAATTCCCCCGATTTCTTCTCGATTATCTCTCCCATTCTTTTTTGAAGTGTTGTGAGGTGACCAGGCATCCCTGGATTTGGTGGGACAGTCCCAATTTTTCAGCAGTTGTCGTGGCAGATTTCGGGAAATTTAGCTCATGTCCCAGTTTTTAGAGAGGGTCAGCTGAAAACGGTGGCAGGTGTGTTTTTTTGTTTTCCAAAGAAGATAGTTGGCAGGTGTTATCAGAAAGCAATTCGATTAAAAGGCATTACACTGACTTTAAAAAATTGTGTTTTTTTTAATGTTCTTCGGGCCCCTTTTTTAATTCTTTGCTGATAAGTGCTGTCATTCTGTGCGCCTGGTTGAAGTAAAACTGTAGTCCCTCTGCTATTTTTTGTGACATGTCCCAGTTTTTAGGGTCGAGCGCAATCGCTCTGGCCTGTTGTAATCTCTCTGTGGGCTTTTAACCACACCCACTACTGCTATTCATTCTTTGTTTTGCCTATCTAAAATTGCTTAATTTTATTGGTGCATTTTCTTAAATGTCCCTCCTTTGTGTGCTGAGTTCCCTCTCAGGCAGTTTCACTAAGTGAACATTTTTGTTGGCCATCACACTAAGTCACACTTTCTCCTGTTACTGCGTGTGATAGCCCCTCTTCTAGTTTCGGTTTGCCTTTCATCCCAGCCGCGATCCTTTTTAGACCTTTCACGCAGAGAGCCAATAACTCTTGCGCTTTGAATTGACTTGTTTATGTCAACTATTTTACTTTTACTTTTCAGTTTATATGGCAAGCTCTAACTCGAGCAAATGTGAGACCCATTCCATTGCAAACGCTTGGTACTTTAACCCCTTCCCCGCCACGGACGTAATGGTTACGTCCATGGCAGCGCCCGTGTGGCGCCATGGACGTAACCATTACGTCCTGAATGCTTCCCTCGGGAGAAGCGCTAGCGCTCCTCCCGAGGGCCGCCCCCCCCACCCCCCTAGGTCAGGGCTGACCGGGGAATCACTTCCCCTTCCACCCCCGACCCCCCCCACCCCCCCCTGTGACGTCAGCGCGCGCGCGCTGATGTGTCACAGGGGCCTCCCTCGTCGCACTGGAAGCTCTGCTTCCAGCGCGATTGAAAAAGAAATGCAAAAGCATTTCTTTTTCAATCACTTGGGAGGCCCGGAGGGGCTTCAAAGGGAAGGAAAAGTATTTCCTTCCCTTTGAAGTCCCTCCGAGGGTTTCAAAAGCCGGATTGCTTGCAATCCGGCTTTTGAAACCCCACTAGACACCAGGGATTTTTTTTTTTTTTAAATTGACAAAAGGGAGCGACCCCTTGGGCAAGGGTCGCTCCCAGGGGGGGCATTTTTTTGAAAAGGCCTTTTCTGCCCCCCCTGGGGGCAGATCAGCCTTATTAGGCCGATCTGCCCCCAGGGGGGGCAGAAACCTCTAGGCACCAGGGACCATTTTTTTTTTTTCATTTTTTTTTATTGAGGTGGGGAGCGACCCCTTAGGCAAGGGTCGCTCCCCTTGGGGGAAAATTATATTTTGGCCATTTCTGCCCCCCTTGGGGGCAGATTGGCCTATTTTGATGAGGCCAATCTGCCCCCAAGGGGGGTAGAAACCACTAGACACCAGGGATTTTTTTTTTTATTATTGTTATTGACAAAAGGGAGCGACTCCTTGGGCAAGGGTCGCTCCCAGGGGGGGCATATTTTTGGGAAGGCCTTTTCTGCCCCCCCTGGGGGCAGATCGGCCTACTATTAGGCCGATCTGCCCCCAGGGGGGGCAGAAACCTCTAGGCACCAGGGACCTTTTTTTTTTTTTTTGTTTCATTTTTTTTTTTTTTGGTGGGGAGCGACCCCTTAGGCAAGGGTCGCTCCCCTTGGGGGAAAATTATATTTTGGCCATTTCTGCCTCCCTTGGGGGCAGATTGGCCTATTTTGATGAGGCCAATCTGCCCCCAAGGGGGGTAGAAACCACTAGACACCAGAGAGTTTTTTCTTTGCGTGAATTTCACGCAAAGGGAGCGACCCCTTAGGCAAGGGTCGCTCCCTGGGGGGGAGGGCAATTTATTTTAGGCCATTTCTGCCCCCCTGTGGGCAGATCGGCCTATTATTAGGCCGAACTGCCCCCGGGGGGGGGGCAGAACACTCTAGGCGCCAGGGCAATTTTTTTTTTTGTGTTTTTTTTTTTTGTTGTTTCTTTTTTTAGAGATGGGGAGCGACCCATCAGGCAAGGGTCGCTCCCCTGGGGGGGCAAATTGTATTTAGACCATTTCTGCCCCCCAGGGGGCAGATTGGCCAATTTTAGGTCAATCTGCCCCCAAGGGGGCAGAAACCACTAGGCACCGGGGATTTGTTTTTTGGCGCCAATGTCACGCAGGGGGAGCGACCCCGTAGGCAAGGGTCGCTCCCGGGGGGGGGGGGGGTGGGGGTTGGGGGGGCAAATTTGTTTTAGGCCATTTCTGCCCCCCCGGGGGACAGATCGGCCTATTATTAGGCCGAACTGCCCCCGGGGGGGGGGGGGCAGAACACTCTAGGCACCAGGGCAATTTTTTTTTGTGTTTTTTTTTTTTTGTTGTTTCTTTTTTTAGAGATGGGGAGCGACCCATCAGGCAAGGGTCGCTCCCCTGGGGGGGCAAATTGTATTTAGACCATTTCTGCCCCCCAGGGG
Organism: Pleurodeles waltl; assembly: GCF_031143425.1. Classification (NCBI taxonomy): domain Eukaryota; kingdom Metazoa; phylum Chordata; class Amphibia; order Caudata; family Salamandridae; genus Pleurodeles; species Pleurodeles waltl. The sequence continues at coordinate 1,005,901,305 of NC_090449.1, read as the reverse complement.
GCAGATTGGCCAATTTTAGGTCAATCTGCCCCCAAGGGGGCAGAAACCACTAGGCACCGGGGATTTGTTTTTTGGCGCCAATGTCACGCAGGGGGAGCGACCCCGTAGGCAAGGGTCGCTCCCGGGGGGGGGTGGGTGTCGGGGGGGCAAATTTATTTTAGGGCATTTCTGCCCCCCCCCCCTGGGGCCGGCTGAGCTACAGGCCAAACACCACAGGTAGGCACCTTGCAAAAAACACCTCTGTTTTCTGTGAAAAAATATGTTGTGTCCACGTTGTGTTTTGGGCCATTTCCTTTTGTGGGCGCTAGGCCTACCCACAGAAGTGATGTACCATTTTTATCGAGAGACTTAGGGGAACGCTGGGTGGCAGGAAATTTGTGGCTCCTCTCAGATTCCAGAACTTTCTGTCACCGAAATGAGAGGAAAAAGTGTTTTTTGGGCCAAATTTTGATGTTTGCAAAGGATTCTGGGTAACATAACCTGGTCAGAGCCCCGCAAGTCACCCCATCTTGGATTCCCCTGGGTTTCTAGTTTTCAAAAATGCACTGGTTTGCTAGGTTTCCTCAGGTGTCGGCTGAGCTACAGGCCAAAATCCACAGGTAGGCACTGCTTTTTATAAAAAAAATGTGATGTGTCCACGTTGTGTTTTGGGCCCTTTCCTTTCGTGGGCGCTAGTCCTACCCACACAAGTGATGTATCATTTTTATCGGGAGACTTGGGGGAACGCTGGGTAGAAGGACATTTGTGGCTCCTCTCAGATTCCAGAACTTTCTGCCACAGAAATGTGAGTAACATGTGTATTTTTAGCCAAATTTTGAGGTTTGCAAAGGATTCTGGGTAACAGAACCTGGTCCGAGCCCCGCAAGTCACCCCTCCTTGGATTCCCCTAGGTCTCTAGTTTTCAGAAATGCACAGGTTTGGTAGGTTTCCCTAGGTGCCGGCTGAGCTAGAGGCCAAAATCTACAGGTAGGCACTTCGCAAAAAACACCTCTGTTTTTTTCCAAAATTTAGGATGTGTCCACGTTGCGCTTTGGGGTGTTTCCTGTCGCCGGCGCTAGGCCTACCCACGCAAGTGAGGTATCATTTTTATCGGGAGACTTGGGGGAACGCTGGGTGGAAGGAAATTTGTAGCTCCTCTCAGATTCCAGAACTTTCTGCCACAGAAATGTGAGGGACATGTGTTTTTTTAGCCAAATTTTGAGGTTTGCAAAGGATTCTGGGTAACAGAACCTGGTCCGAGCCCCGCAAGTCACCCCTCCTTGGATTCCCCTAGGTCTCTAGTTTTCAGAAATGCACAGGTTTGGTAGGTTTCCCTAGGTGGCGGCTGAGCTAGAGGCCAAAATCTACAGGTAGTCACTTTGCTAAAAACAGCTCTGTTTTCTGTGATATGTCCACGTTGTGTTTTGGGGCATATCCTGTCGCGGGCGCTAGGCCTACCCACACAAGTGAGGTATCATTTTTATCGGGAGACGTGGGGGAACGCTGGGTGGAAGGAAATTTGTGGCTCCTCTCAGATTCCAGAACTTTCTGCCACAGAAATGTGAGGAACATGTGTTTTTTTAGCCAAATTTTGAGGTTTGCAAAGGATTCTGGGTAACTGAACCTGGTCCGAGCCACACAAGTCACCCCTCCTTGGATTCCCCTGGGTCTCTAGTTTTCAGAAATGCATAGGTTTGGTAGGTTTCCCTAGGTGGCGGCTGAGCTAGAGGCCAAAATCTACAGGTAGTCACTTTGCTAAAAACAGCTCTGTTTTCTGTGATATGTCCACGTTGTGTTTTGGGGCATATCCTGTCGTGGGCGCTAGGCCTACCCACACAAGTGAGGTATCATTTTTATCGGGAGACGTGGGGAACCGCTGGGTGGAAGGAAATTTGTGGCTCCTCTCAGATTCCAGAACTTTCTGCCACAGAAATGTGAGGAACATGTGTTTTTTTAGCCAAATTTTGAGGTTTGCAAAGGATTCTGGGTAACAGAACCTGGTCCGAGCCCCGCAAGTCACCCCTCCTTGGATCCCCCTAGGTCTCTAGTTTTCAGAAATGCACAGGTTTGGTAGGTTTCCCTAGGTGGCGGCTGAGCTAGAGGCCAAAATCTACAGGTAGTCACTTTGCTAAAAACAGCTCTGTTTTCTGTGATATGTCCACGTTGTGTTTTGGGGCATATCCTGTCGCGGGCGCTAGGCCTACCCACACAAGTGAGGTATCATTTTTATCGGGAGACGTGGGGGAACGCTAGGTGGAAGGAAATTTGTGGCTCCTCTCAGATTCCAGAACTTTCTGCCACAGAAATGTGAGGAACATGTGTTTTTTTAGCCAAATTTTGAGGTTTGCAAAGGATTCTGGGTAACAGAACCTGGTCCGAGCCACACAAGTCACCCCTCCTTGGATTCCCCTAGGTCTCTAGTTTTCAGAAATGCACAGGTTTGGTAGGTTTCCCTAGGTGGCGGCTGAGCTAGAGGCCAAAATCTACAGGTAGTCACTTTGCTAAAAACAGCTCTGTTTTCTGTGATGTGTCCAGGTTGTGTTTTGGGGCATATCCTGTCGCGGGCGCTAGGCCTACCCACACAAGTGAGGTATCATTTTTATCGGGAGACGTGGGGGAATGCTGGGTGGAAGGAAATTTGTCGCTCCTCTCAGATTCCAGAACTTTCTGCCACAGAAATGTGAGGAACATGTGTTTTTTTAGCCAAATTTTGAGGTTTGCAAAGGATTCTGGGTAACAGAACCTGGTCCGAGCCACACAAGTCACCCCTCCTTGGATTCCCCTAGGTCTCTAGTTTTCAGAAATGCACAGGTTTGGTAGGTTTCCCTAGGTGGCGGCTGAGCTAGAGGCCAAAATCTACAGGTAGTCACTTTGCTAAAAACAGCTCTGTTTTCTGTGATGTGTCCACGTTGTGTTTTGGGGCATATCCTGTCGCGGGCGCTAGGCCTACCCAAACAAGTGAGGTATCATTTTTATCGGGAGACTTGGGGGAACATAGAATAGCAAAACAAGTGTTATTGCCCCTTGTCTTTCTCTACATTTATTCCTTCCAAATATAGGGGTGTGTGTAAAAAAGACATCTATTTGAGAAATTCCATGTAATTCACGTGCTACTATGGTCACCCCGGAATTCAGAGATGTGCAAATAACCACTTCTCCTCAACACCTTATCTTGTGCCCTTTTTGGAAATGCAAAGGTTTTCTTGATAGCTATTTTTTACTCCTTATATTTCAGCAAATGAATTACTGTATACCCGGTATAGAATGAAAACGCACTGCAGGGTGCAGCTCATTTATTGGCTCTGGGTTCCTCGGGTTCTTGATGAACCTACAAACCCTATATATCCCCGCAACCAGAGGAGTCCAGCAGACGTAACGGTATATTGCTTTCGATAATCTAACATTGCAGGGAAAAGTTACAGAGTAAAAAGTAGAGAAAAATTGATGTTTTTTTCACCACAATTTCAATATTTTTCTTTTTCAGCTGTTATTTTCTGTAGGAAACCCTTGTAGGATCTACACAAATGACCCCTTGCTGAATTCAGAATTTTGTCTACTTTTCAGAAATGTTTAGGTTTCTGGGATCCAGCATTGGTTTCATGACCATTCCTGTCACTGACTGGAAGGAGGCTGAAAGCACAAAAAATTGCACAAATGGGGTATGCCCCAGTAAAATGCCAAAATTGTGTTGAAAAATTGGGTTTTCGGATTCAAGTCTGCCTGTTCCTGAAAGCTGGGAAGCTGCTGAGTTTAGCACCGTAAACCCTTTGTTGATGCCATTTTCAGGGGAAAAACCACAAGCCTTCTTCTGCAGCCCCTTTTTCCAATTTTTTTGAAAAAAACGAAATTTTCACTGTATTTTGGCCAATTTCTTGGCCTCCTTCAGGGGAACCCACAAAGTCTGGGTACCTTTAGAATCCCTAGGATGTTGGAAAAAAAGGACGCAAATTTGGCTTGGTTAGCTTATGTGGACAAAAAGTTATGAGGGCCTAAGCGCGAACTGCCCCAAATAGGCAAAAAAAGGCCTGGCACAGGAGGGGGAAAAGGCCTGGCAGCGAAGTGGTTAAAATTCTAGTCACCCTAAAGTGTTGGCATGCATGCACTACACAAAAACTGTGAAACATGCTATCACCCTGGAAGGCAGGGGCGGTAGTCGTCCTGCTCAAGATCTCGGAATAGATGCCTGAGGTGCTCATGCGAGGGTGAGAGACGAGTAACGAATCTTGCTAACAAAGGGAATGCCTCCTCGTTCCCGTAACTAGCCGCTGACCCCGGATAATCACTCTCACTTCTGGGTCGGTAGCAGGTGGTAGTAAACCCTATGTTTGGCTGCTTGCCCTGCGTGCATTGAGTCAGAGCCGGAGCTTTGAGTGATGTTGCACTTTGGACGACTCCCAGCACCCCTGCACGGCGGTGATGACACCGCAGATCCGGCCGTTAGGCCGCCCTGAATGTTTGGAATGAAACCCGGCGAGTTCCGCCCGTTCTCTATTTTTACTTCTGCTCCGGTGACGGGGAACATCCGCTCGGCCCGTTTTGCTAGCCTCGTTATTTCACTTTAGCAAAAGCCAAAAAACAAGTTTTATCAACTGAGCACCTTAATATTTGCATAATGTGGGAGTGCCGTATGGAGGAAGGAAGCTACTGCTTTCTGAATGAGTGAAATGACGAGTGACGAGTCATAATAGCCTGAATCACACACTACATCTACCCAATATGTAATTAAAATATAGGTCATATGTTACTATTTTGGTCTGAAAGATTCGTGTGACCATATGGCAGAATGGCTAGCCCTAGGGTTGACCTAGTAGCAACATATAAGGAGGTACAAAATCTCAGGCAAATTTATCCCTGATACCACATGTGAAAGAAGTCATAAGGAGCACTTTCTATTCAGTACAGACCCATGTGTCTCAACTTCACTCACCTGGGATTCAGAAAGAAGCTACTGGACAGACTTACCCTTGTGATGTCATAGGTTAAGCATGCAAATGGCCTACACTAAAGAGCTCATTGCCATGCAGATTGCAAAGGATCGAAAGCACCGCAGTAAGACTGTTACTCAAGGCTCCTGGAATTATGAGATTCTGCATCTGCACCGTTTTCCACATACTCATGGACTTGCCACATTTGCCACATAATCCATTATTTGCTGCACAAATTGCAAATGTTAACAAAAAAAAAACTTTTTGTTTGTAGTTCAAAGGGTCCACAAGTTACTTAAAATGCTGCAGCATTAGTTCCTGTGCAACAGAAGGCACTTTGCAAAAATTAGCTGTTCACCTTTCAGTTCCATATTGCTGTATGTGGGTGTTAAACTAGTACTAATAGGGTTAAACCTTTGTCCAAACAGTGTTAACATGTAAAAATGACGCAATAATGAACTGATACTATCAGAAAATGTGCTGCATTGTGGCGAATATTTAGTATTTGCTTGCCAAATAATTTAGTGAACCCTACTGCATAATTTGTTCCTCCCTTGCCGCATAATGCCAGCGGCCCTCTGTTAACTGCACATTCATACTGCAGGGGAACACATTACACCAATGCTCATGCATTGCACTGGTGTTCTGCCTTTAAGGCACTGTGCTTCCCCCACAAAGAGCATCCAGGAAAAGATCTACAGACCTGTAAGCTAAATTCCACAGATAGGCCCAGAGCAGAACACCTCATCAGTCCATTCACTCCTACAGGAAAAATAACACTGGAAGTGCTTCTGAGCTGCCTCTATGATCCCAAGCTATATTAAAAATGAATACAATTTTTTTTACATATGCCCGGACGTTTTCAGAATCTTAAAACACAAATAAATATCTGGTATTTTTCTCTGGCAAAGGTGACAACAAGGGCTTTAATTGGGCCAGGTCCGTCTGGGTCTCAGACCGAGTAGCAATAATTAAAAATGGACATTGACACCTGTCCCTATATTTGTGTACTTAACTTAAGTGACATAAGAACTGATCAATTCCTGAGCAATGAATGGAAAAAAAACGTTAAGGAAATCCATGTCAGCGATTTATTTCCTGTTTATATTTCACGTTTTACTTATTCTTGCATTCCATTAAATTCTTAGGATGTTGTGCTTCTGTAGTTTTTTGTAGTGTGAGTGCATTGCTCTGGCATTGGGCATACATTGAACTGAGTCACCACCAGGTGTTTATAATGGGCCACATTTGAGAGCTCTGGAGTTGAGGCTGTAGACAGTTCCATTTTCTCACAGTGCTTGTAAGTGGTGAGAACGGTTTTCAGAGTATAATGGTTAGTCAATCCTTGGCTTCCCTTGAGAGATCATAAACCATTGGTCATGTATTTAAGTTCCAGTTGTGATTCTGTGCAAATGTGTGTGAAGGAGGCCCATAGTTGCAAAAATATTGACAAGACTAAAGTAAAAGAAAGTGCAGTGCTTACAAGCAGTGCTTAATTTGTGCTTGTTGTTTCCGGTGCTGAGCACCGGCACTTATTTTTGAGGGCCGGCGCTTATTCTTCTGCCTCGAGCATTTGCTGCGAGGAAAAGACACATATGGGAAAGACGGGAGAAGGGGAAAACGAAAAAGCGTCACAAAGGGAGAAAGAAGGAAGCTGCAAGAGTGAGCTGCATGGGCAGGGAGTGGCTTTATATGGACTGAAGAGGCCTGAGATGGCTTCTGGATTACTCTGCCTCAGTATTCCGTGTTCCCGCATTTAATTGCAGCAGCCGCCTGTTTAAGGGGAGGGCTTTGGGCACCGGCACCTATTTATTTACAAATTAAGCACTGCTTACAAGTGAGTGTGTATGTTGCATGATTGTGGAGTGGTGAAGTGAAGGCGATGTGAGGAACTGCATGCAGGAGAGAGTGAAAAGTGGGGGGAAGTGAAGGAAAAAAGGGTGCACTTAACTGACAAGGAGTGCACATAACAGGAGTGATTGAGGCACTCTGAAGAAAAGACAGGTACCCCTTCAACATTCCTCAGTCATGTTTAATTCACAGTCTCACAGTTTCAGAACTGAAGCATTTTCAGTACTATTTACAACACAATAACTATTATTACTTATTTATCTTAAACAGCTAACAACCATTGACATTGACAACCACTGACAAATCCAATAGTCCTGGCTAATTTTAAATTTATGTCAGTTCTTGTGTTATATATCTGTATGCAATAACAGAAAGCTCAGAGAGAGAAAAACATACAAGTCAGTGGCACGCTGTAGCAGTCACAGATATTTATAATGTGCCTTAGGGCAATTGCTTTAATGACATAAAACACACACACCACACATATCCAATCCCACTTGAAGCCTGGGGACTAATTCTATTGTCAGCTAAATGTATTAAGCACCACCAAAACATCTGAAGTTCAGAAAAGAACTAAACATCTGACCGTCCCTGAAATAAGGGAGATGAGGTAGCTTGTCTCAACAAAGCTGAAGAGCCGAGCACTGGGCTCAAGATCACACCAGGACAGACACTGCAATAAGGCCAGTTCCAGGACAATCTTCACAATCTACCATACCTGGGCACCACCATGTCTGACTATAAATCGTGCGGGCTCTGAAATGAATTATACTTCTCTTCTCTGGGTGGTCCTCCTGACTGGACCACCCAGAAAAGTCTGAACTGATTGCTAGCTGCCATTAATCAGCACAGACTGGGACATTTCTCTCACTACAGATTGGGTGTGCAGAAACAATATCAGGGCACCCTGTAATTCTGAAAGTCACAAGACTTCCCTATACTTCCAACCAATTTCTATCAACCCTATAAAACAAACCAGGCAGAACACAGAGGCCATGATTCCAATCCACAAAGAGATCCCACCCACCACAATGACTGGTGCTGAAAAATATTATAAACTATTTCATAGCTCAACCTGGATTCAGCCAAACCAAATCTGAATCCCTGGTATTTCACAAATAAGACCTAGCATATTGTATGGAAATCACTTCCTTTAATCCTTGAAATCACGTCAAGTCCTTGGAAATTAAACAGAAAGTACTCCTATCTCCTGGATGCTCCGGGTTGTCTCTATCTGAAGGTTATGGGACTCCCACCACCTTCTGCCTGTCCCATTTTGTTCTTCAAGGCCCTGTGCCTGTAAGAGAGAGATAGCAGACAGAAGCATTTACATAACATGCTATGTCTTTGCTCCATGTGTGAATGTACCTGCCCCATCGAACGCCTTTGTTCCCAATTCACTGGAACTGTCCCAAATCGCAGTGTCAGCAACTCCCCCATGCCTGCGAAGAGTCCCCAGTTTTGGCAGCATGTCTGGCGTTGGGACTATCAATGTATGGGACATCTTTCCAGGCCTGCAGGTGACACCCTGCATTTCACTGGTAGCTGATGTCTTGAAATTAATAGTAGGGGGCCAGTGGACACCAATGTGCCCTAAAACCGACCCCAAAGCATGTCTTTCTTAAATTGTATGAGAAACTGTGTGGGAGTAACCGATAATATTTATAAGAAAGCACTACCTAATTTGTGGATGTGCTTGCAGGTGTTGGGCACCAGCACTGATTTAGGAAACCAGAACTTATTTTTTATCATCAGACTTTGTCCCAAAGCAAGAGGGAGAAAAACAGAAAAGGGAGAAAGAAGGGGAAAGAGAAACATAGAAATTGCGACAACGGGAGGAAGTAGGGATGAAATTAAAACAGCAAGAGTGAGATAAGGAGAGAGTAAGTCTATGATCGTGGAAGAAAAATATGAAATCGGGACTAGGCAGGCTTGCTATTCAGCTCTCCAGTATTTGACAGCACCGGATGTGTGCTGAAAGGGAGTCTTTGGGCCCCTGCAATTTGTTTTTTAAATTAAGCACTATAAACAGTGGTGTAACAAAACTTGAGGGGGGCATCTGCAAAGTTCATGGAGGGGCCCCCTTCTGGACACATTCCACAGCTCACATGCCAGGGTACTGCTCTGAGGGGGATCCCTTGGAGCTCTCAGGGCTCCTGACTGCAGGGCTGTGGGGGCTTTTGTTACGTCACTGTGAGTGATTTATTGCGAATTCAAAAAGAGAAACCATATTCAGCAAAAATACACAACTAAAATGACTCATAAGACCCTGTAATAAAACAATGCCACCAATGTTAATGCCAAAGTGAAGGGACTGCAATAAACCTCTTGGACCTCAGTAGTCGCATTCCAGTCTCCATTTCTAGAGCCTTGTTATTCACTTTAAACTGGAAAATATTTATTTGAACGAAAAATACCCCACAAGACCAATGCATAAAGACCACTGCAAATCATCTCATAAAGTGTCCCAGTGCCCCTCTTCTCTTGCATATCTTCATTTGTTTTTTGTCTCTTGCATGGCTAAGGTATTGTTTGCACACAACAAACTTAGCCACTTGTTGGCACTCCCACTGTAACACAAGCATTGGCAAACTTAATAGGTCTGGCATTGGCTGTCATCCTTGTGGATTTAGCAATGCTTGTCTTGTTTTCTCATGCTTGGCTTTTGTAAAACTTTATTGTTGGGGGAGATGCCGGTCCGACATTAACATAAATAGAATATGATCTAAAAGCAAACACATTTGTGTGTTCTCAAAAAGCACACATTGACACAGTATATGTGGCACTGAAGGGAACTACTTTCCGTGCGGAGGTTTTTTTATGCGAAAGAACAGAATGCCATCACTCACAGGGAAGTTAGCCAATGGCTGATCCTTTGCCCCGTACTTTGGCCCTACTTCTCTAGTGAGTTAAAGTAAAATGTAATTGATTCGACAAAGCCATCAAATCAAAAAGTCGTGGCTAACACCAGACCTGAAGAGAAAGTGGGGTATATGGACAGCAGGAAATTTGCTAAGGATCATGCAGTTCTGCCAAATGGAGAAATCAGTACTGAAAAATACATCTCTAGAACCTGAAACCTGCAATTTATCCACAATGCCCCATCTCCTTTTCTCACTCTCCTTACATTCCTTTACCTGGTAAAACCAGAAAGGATAAATAAACTGGGGGCTGTCTGCATAGTACAGCGGAAGTGGCCAGATCCATGGATATTTTTCTGCTGGCTTGCTTTCCTGAGAGGCAGGGCATTTCCACCCAAACTGAATTTTGTAAAAACGTTTCTTCCAATCTACATCCTATGTAATTTGGGCAGATGGATCTCATACTTGCTCGCCTAATATTTAGAAGCTTTTTGGATAAAAGGTGCCCATGATAACATGTGGTAACTGAATAACGTTGCACACCCTCCTTACAAAAGACTCACCTTTCTAATTCCGTAATCACTTTTCATTGATTGGTGAACATCACAATAACAAGTTTCAATTTTTCTTTGGTTAAAAGTCCTTAAACAACATGTGTCTGTTCTTCACTTTTCATGCTGTCTTAAGCAATATCATAGAAAATCACTCTTTGTAAATGTCCATTTGATTGTTTCTGACTGTTTCTAATATCTGGGACCTCCTGGTTGGATTGCTGTCTTATTGGACGCGCACAGTGGCGGGTGAAATAGGAAACAATTTTCTTTTTTAACTGTTTTTGAATGTCAGCGCAATAGCCCAATGTACTTATACCCCACATCTACGAAGAGAACCCATTTAGCAGGACTGTTTTCCATAGGAGGAAAATAAAGTGAGTGAAAATTATTGGAGATAGGGGATATAAAATGCTCCAAAGGGCTGTATTACTGAATATTGACACCATCAATCTCAAAAGACAAGGTTATCGAAGACAGAACATCAAGGGACAAAGGCCCTCATTACGAGTTGGGCGGACAGGAACACCCGTCTGCCAAACTCCTGACAGGGTGGCCACTACTGTGGTGGTAACCTCCTCCCCGCCAGACCGATTATGACTTATCCGCTGGGCTGACTTGTGGGAACCAAGGTTTCTGCCCATCAGCCCAGCGGGAAAATAGCGGCAGCATTGTTGCCGGCTCATAATTGAGCCAGCAGCAATGCTGCCGTCCACAGGGGGCACCAGCACCCTTGTAATGCGAACTGTCTGCACAGCAGTGGGTGCTGGGCAGGTGGACTCCTGCACTGCCTGTGCCAAGGGCTGAGGCAGTGCAGGGGCCCCCCTATGGCCTCCTGCACCTCTTCTCCGCCAGCCTTTTGCCGATGAAACGGCATGAAAAGACTGGCGGAGAACCAGGTTGTAATCAGCAGCGCTGCCCTGGCAAATTGCAACCTGCACCCGCCGTCAGCCCATCGGGATCACCAATTTCGGTGGAGACGGCGGTACCCTGGTGGTCGGGCCACCAGAGTCGTAATGTGACGGTAGGACCGCCACCGCTGCAGCGGTCCTGACCACCACCGCAGGGCTGGCAGTCTAGTGACCGCCAGCCTCATTATCAGGCCCAAAATAGTGAAAGGTAAGTGCGTGTATGGAAGTATACATTTACCATTCTTAACTCCAAATCTATGTACCTCGAAGACACATGTACCACATGGGTACACATATGTGGAGTTAGGTATAGAAAATGTAGACTTACCTGTCGATCTTTTGTTTTCTCAATATTTTGTCCTTGATTTTCTGGTCCACCGATATTGTGGTTGTTCATGGTGCACACCTTGAAAGCATAGGGAGCTGTGGACACTAATGGAAAGAAGGAAAATAAGCTGAGTGGCACTCCCTGCTTAGTTAGGTATTCTCAGGGTGTTGCATCAGTTCACCAGCAACATTGTTAAGCCCACGCAATTGTTAGCAGTTCCAAAAGGATTTTACACAATTCTGTAAACCTTTTGTAAAAACGTTTCACACCTTTTGAAAATAAGAGTATGCCAAGTTTTATAAAACAAATAGCAAGAGAAAATGTTTGCTAAATGTGCATGCAAGATAGTCACTTTCACAGGCTCTTGCAATGTTGTGGGAGGAACTTTATTTTCTGCATTGAAGTGTTCTGTTGGGCATAGTTGAGAACTTTGGCAAGTATGTGTTATTTTGAAAATTGAGTGAAGTGCAAACTTTGCAAACCGAGACTAAACTTTGAAATCTCTCCCCTTAAATGTCTGTTTTATAAATACACTTCTAAGGCATTGGTCAGTGTCAGCCTGGACACGTTCACGAAGCGCTTTTACTAGTGCCTAAGAAGGCTGTGCTGCAGTTAAAACCACAGTGGGTAGGTGCCACTAAGCGTATCCCAGCGCCCTCTGTCTGCCCGTGGCAAGTAGTCGAGTCACTGGACTAGCGTCAGTGCCTACACAGGACTGATTGAGAGGTTAGCGCGACTGCCTTAGGGAATCACATCAGTCGGCTTTGACTAGGGTCAGGCCTAGCATCAGACCAGGACATGAGGTACTGCAGCCAGCAGTCCTTAGGTAGGCACTGTAATGAGAGGGGCACTGTGCAAAGATGAAAGCTGAACAGGCCCTGCTCTCCTGAGAGGTGGGGAATAGCTGATGCCCCATACGTAGGTCTGCTGCTATCACCATGTATGGGGAAGGGGATCCTGCTTCAAAAAACTCAGGTGCATAGAAACAGGAAGAGCTTCAAGAACATATACACGGTCTAAGGACAGTATCTGACCTGTAACAAAGCCCAGTGCAGTGAGAACAGGGAATTATTAAATGTTCAGGACTGGGCCAAGGGAACTTGAATGACATATTTGCACGTGAGCTAGAATGAAATGAAAACTAGCCAAACCCAAGTGAAAACTGACACACAGATGCCTAGAAATTTAAGAATGACAGAATGGAAATGCTCCACCATCTGTGCATTGACAAAGTAGAAATGTAATGAAAGAATCTGAGAGTGCAATAACATCTGTGCAAACACTGTAAATACCTATCTGCATATACATCATTATTTTATATTAATAATTCACCCGTCTCCTGGGATTGGATTATAACTTAACCTTTCGGCATTTGGGAACAGTTTCGAAAATAAATGTGGTTTTATCCTTTGAAATACAAATGGCCTGTTTAGCATTTTCACAAGGCATGCTTTGGACATACCTTGCATATGGTATTGTTTTGGTGAAAGCCCTCAATCTGCAGGGCATGATGTAAGCCCATGTCTCCCTGGAGAATTTAACCCATACACAACCATCACCCATAGGCACCAGAGAGGGTAAGGGCTTATGGGTCTACTGCTCAGGCTCATTATTCAACAATGGTTTAAATTAAACCAAACACTACTCGCTGATAAAAAGAACATAAGCCTTGGGATTCACCTCTTGCACTAAGGGGCCCACAGTGGCTCTTCCAGAGCATCCAGTTGGCATTTTAAGAGACCATCATGAGATGCCATCACAGAGGGTCTCAATGACTAACCTAATTAAACAGAGGGAAGCACTGTTGGCAATGGCCAGTGATTCAAAATTGACTAAAGAGGGCATGTCAACACCTTTAAATAGGTCTTGCCTTCAATGATGTCACAGCAGGTCTTAAGACTCAACCACCCATCTTCAGGATATGGTGATGACGGCTGGTCAGTCCCATTAAAGGGGTAATTCACTCAAAAAAGTATCATTAGGCATTGCACCCAAACTAGACGTCATTAAAGTGGTATTCTGAAATCCCCATCATTGGTAACAGCTGGCAATATGGGATGGGAAAAAGAAAGGGCACAGCAGTTGTTAGACTGCCCATGTACTGCCTTCACCTTGTAAAATGTTAGAGCACCACTTTAGGAGATGATGAGAATTTCACAGGGTTCCACATCACATTGCATAATATAGGAAATTTGACTATAGGCTACTAGTACCCACAAAATCAGCATAGGCAGCTTATGTATGCTTCTTGTATATATGGGGATGTATATGAAATTAACAGAACACTGTACAAAGGTGTGTATCTAAGAGAAAAGAACAAGGCAGGGGAATGAGGGAGGAGATAATGACAGGAAAAGGAAATTACCCGCTGAGGTCTAGAGGATTACTCATGGATGCCAGGTCTACGAAGGCAAGGAGTTTCAGGTCCTTGGAACATGGCAAGAGAAGGCTTGGTGACTTGCCTTGGCCTTCCTCTGTTTTGTCTCTGTTATAAGGTTCTTACTGTGAGTGTTACATTGCCCAATGTTCATTGTGTGCTTTTAAATAGGGTGAAGCGCTTGAGTTCATCGCTTTGTAGGTGATGCACGGAACATTATGGCATCTTACAATCTCATCAAGAGGCTGTCCCTCTGTTAAAAGAGTTAGGATGGCATTCTGCACTGTTGTATATTTGGCCTACACCTCTCAATATATTGAGCTTGGACTTCCTGCACTCTTTGGGTACAAATCATGGCTATGATGATGTACTAGACTGAGTGCAACAGAAAGAGCTGCCTTAGCTTTGCTGCTGCACTATATTAAAGCAGAGATAACCAGAGGACTCTACTTATCTCTGGTTCACTATAGTGCAGTCATGATTTGTACCCTCAGTGCAGGAAGTGCAAGCTTAGTTTACTGAGAGGTGTAGGCCATATTTCCTGCTACTAGTACAGCCTTCTGTCATGTAATGGTAATTTACCTAAGTGAAATGAGTCTCGACTCTTGCTTTCTAAAGTGAGTTCATGAGATCTGTTGCTTCAAAAAATGAAAGCAAGATCCAAAAGCGTGAAGCAGACAAGCCGAATCCATGGTCAACCTGTTTATCATTGTTTCATTATCCTATATCCACTGACTCGTATCTCTCTACAGGGGCCTAAGCTATGCTCAATCCTGTATCCTTTTCCCACAAGGGTCCAAGCATTCTTCAATCTTTTTCCCTCCCCTTGACCATATTTACATTTTGATGTATTCTTGAGATGCACAGAAGTCAACAATTTCATTCAGACTGTTATTTGTGTTCAGATGGTTCAAACAAGCCACAAGCTGGCGTTGGTATTAGGAAGCACATAGTGCATGCCATGACCCATTGAGGACAGTACTCAAATCAGGTAAAGCGTATAGTTTTCATTTGCAGCCATTTGTAAACATGTAATGGTGATCCTGTGAACTTTTGTTGGAGTTGGGCAAATGTTACCTTATTTAAAAAAGTTTCTGCTTCACTGAGGCAATGGGGTACCTTCTATCCAATCAGAGGAGCTTACAGGGGTTCAAGGAATGCTGTAGTGTGCCTAAGCACCTCCTAATTAGTTAGTGTGTTGGAAAAGCACTAAAAAGCTACCTGAAAGGAAGTTTAGCTGTTGGGGAAGCGAGTGGATAAAGGACTTGGATGCCATTTTGATGGTCTGCTCTTTTCATTTCAGAAAAGCGTGAAGGAGGGCCTTTTACTGAAGCAAACCAGCTCTTTCCAGAGATGGAAGAGGCGATATTTCAAACTGCGAGGAAGGACCCTCTACTATGCCAAGGATTCAAAGGTACGACAAGTGTGGTTTAATTCCTTTCAGAGTGCTATGTGGCCACGAGGTGTGTATAATGGTAGGAGTACACAACTAGAGGTAGAGGCTTGCTGGCATAGGAGGAATATGCCTTCTTCATAAACAATTTTGGATGGCATTGTGCCCAAGGTGATGTGTCTTCTGCACCTACGTACATCCAGACCGTGGACTTGTTTTGTCCTTCTCAAACTGCTTTCTCCTCAAGGCTTGACTTTTTGAGTTAAGGAATGGCTTGAGACTGAGCTCCAACCTTGATGAGTTTCTGGATCATGCTCTCTTTCCCACCACTGTTCTTGATATGTGCTCATGACCTCAGAACTCCTCTCAGTTCTTGTTCGTTGGGTCATTAGTTTTGTCTTTGGTGTTTCAGAGCAGTGCTTTGCTAATAGTCCAACCTAGAATCTTGTAGATTCAGACATTTATCCACTGAGCTTGTTTTCACTCACTGAATGCACCATGTGTTAACAGATTTGGTCACAGCCAGCTCACTGTCATCAATAGCATGGCTTACCTGGAAACCCTGAGACTTATCTCCAAGACAGATACCACCTTCTTTTTTACTGGCGTGAGGATTAATAACATGTCTGTAGCTTGCATGGGATAAAAAAGACTAGAAAGTTGTGAGCCAGAAAACATTACATGCGTGGTTTCAATGTACTCCATAATGGCGGTGCCATTACTTTTTTGGGATTCTCTCCCACAGTTATTTTTTTGTCTTTTGTGTTTTTTTCAATGTCTTTTGCTTCCTCTCTATTAGTGTTGACCTGGTTATGTTTAGTCGTTTTATTAACTCATCATGTAGGAAAAGTCAATACTTGACAAGATGTTGCGTATAGTTGAACCACAAGGACTATTTGAAAATGAAATTAATAAAACAGATTTAACAAACGCAAAAAGATCCAGCAAAAACACACACCTTGTTAGGTAAACAAGTGCTTCAACTGGCAGCAGTAGAGAGTAAATGGATGCCGAACAGGCTGTCCAAATAGTCCAAAAACAAAATACTTCACTAACAGAAGTAACATGGTAACACTGACCAGAAATACCAAGCATTTCAAGTGTTACAATTGCGATAGATGGACACAAAGATGAACAGGATGCGTGACATCTAAAAGGTTCCCACCCTCATCACAAACAGCAACTGTTGCTATGGGAGAATCATAGGGTTGTGCCCCCGGAAGTGCACCTTATGCCTCTGGGTTTGGGACTGGATTGTTTTAATTTGTATTTTACTGAGGTTGTCAAAGTTTTCTCCAGAGTTCTGCCCAGAAGGATACAAAACGTAGTCAAACAAATCAAGTGACATCAAATCACAGACACAGCTGGTTCCTTAAGCCGCAAACTGACCTACACGCAGAATTTGGAGCTTCAGGTGTGCTCATAGCTGTGCCAGGATATTTGCTGCTTTGTCGTGTCTCTGATATCCCCTTTGTCTTGCTTTTCCTTAATCTCACACGTACCCGAAAGACCAATCACCAATTTTTAGAGGGTGTGTAACTGGGGGTCGGAGCACAGGGCTATCTGGGCACCAGTCACCTGATCTGATTCCCTGAAAGAAGGATGCCCAATGTGTGGCGGTGAAGGCCTGAACCATGCCAGCTTTTCCAAGCACCCTCAAAAATGGAAATAATGTACGCAGTCATAGGTTATCTTGAAAACCTGGTATGGATCGCGTCCTCTTGGACCACGGCTGGACACCTTTGCTCTACACTCCACCCAAGGTGGAGACTCAAGAGACTCAAGGGGTTATTTGTATCTGACGCCACGCAAAGATGAACTGAGAAACATATCGGGGTTCAGAACCAAACTAGTGATGATCACCACTGAATCTAAACGAGTGACCAATCAGAACAAAATGCGAAATACCACGTCAAGCTCTAAAAACATGGTTTTTGTCAAGAAAGGAGAATGTAAGAATTGTGGTTTTAGCCAACCAGAAATAATCACACAATTTGCAGTCCCCCCCCACAAACCCCCCCCCCCACACACACACGCACACACTAAATGATGCCACATCCATTTTGGGCAGAGCATCAGCTGAAAATGTGATGCTGTTTCCATTAATGAGCCACATTTCCATCACATTATTCCTGAGTGAAAAGGGACGGAGCTTTTGTTTTGCCTTTTCCTTGTGACTCCAATAGTGTCAGGGAGAAAAAAACACTGTTTTTTTCACAGCAGAGGCACCACTCCAATAAGTTGATCTCTAAAAATAAAGGGTTCTTTTTCTCACGAATTTTTCAATTTTTAATATTTTTTTATGAGACAGCAATCCTAAACAGGTTAGTTTGCGATGTACTATGTGGTAGGGTAGGCACAACCCCCTTTACACAGCAGTGGGATCCACGTGGAAGCCAGGGTCACAGATTTTCTAGATGATCCGGATTCAGATCTGCATTTCTCAACATGTGCTGGGCCACCCTTCAGGACAGCATGTATACCAGTGGCTTCAACATTGTGGTGTCCTGTGAGAGTTAAAGGTTAACATTCCTGATATAGTTTCCAAGGGCACAGGGGTCCACAAGCACACTGACACACACAAAAGATGAAACAAAAGTGTGTCTTTAGGCTGTTATTTATCTAGAACTTGTGTAATGTGCAACAGCCGCCTAGTGTACCATCACAGCAGCACTCTTGCTGACTGAGTGATTATAGGACCTGTACGCTTGGCTACATAGGATGGGGGTGTATTTTAACCTATGTGGAAATAGCTGGTTAGGTGCAGGGGGTCCTGACACATGCTCTAGTTTATAATTGGTTGTGATATGAGTAGAGTGAGGCCTTGCAGCAATAATTTATTTTAAATAGTAGCATAGCCTGGTTAGTGGGCCTTCCCCTCCTCTTCGAGGTGTTAGTCGGATCCAAGGGAATAGGTTAACAGCGCCATATACTGATCTATGAGGTGGATACTAGCTGTGAAGATGCAACCTGAGAAAATCCAGGGGTCCATAAGTAGAATATTTATGGGGTAGCCCACAATTGACTAAGGGGTAACTCAAGAAAGTTAACAGATACCTCAGTAGCAGGGCAGTAGGATCCACCAAGAAGTGGTGAAGGCACAACACAAGAACTTCCATGGGTAAATCAGACTATGGGTTCAACTTAAAAGTGCTGAAAGTGCAAAACAAGGAAACCTTCAGATACCTCAATAGTGGGACTATGGACTCCTCCCGGAAGAGATGAAGGTGCTACCCACTTGTATGGGTAGAATTTACAGACCGAGAATAAATGGTCATCATCGTGTAAGGCTTTTGAAGTAATGTGCCTAGAGTACAGAAAATAAAAGCAAGGGTCGGGTTGAGTACTTCAAGAACTTTATACAATGGTACAAACGGGGTGGATTCTGGCCCTAGCAGGACCAGACGGAAAGAGGCCAGAAGAATACTCACTTTCCCTGTGCTGGACGCCCTGATAGGAGTGATGAAGTAAATGTACCATGTGTCAAACATTGGTAAACATGAGGGAGGGGCATAGGAACAGGACCTTGCTGAGTGTTTTGTGGGCAAATTGCAGGCGGCCTGGTCCTGCCCTCATAAGGAGATGTAGGAGGAAAGGGCAAGGTGATGGGTTAAGGCTGCATTACAAAAACATAACCTGAAAAGGAGATAAACCCTAAGCCCCACCTAAGAAAACGCAAGAGCCTGAAACATGGGCCACAGTGGCTCCCACTTTCATAGTACTAAGCATCCTCCCTCTTATTGCTGGAATATTTAAAATGCCCTCAAACACCTACTCTGTGCTGTTGCCTCCAGCGTGCTTGAGGCGAATTGTGCCCAGTTCCTTGCCAGGGGGTGGAATGAGTGGCCTGAGGACATGTCTCATCAAGCACCGTCTCTTCAGTGAAAGTGCTTTGGAATAGCGCCAACATGCTTCCTCGGATAGCGCCACGATGCGTCCTCACTACCACTCAAGCACTTTTAAGTTTGGTAGCCATAAAGAAATATGCACCGGGGAGTGGGCCATAGTGGAGGAGCTTAAAATAAAAGTAGAACAGATCTTAAACTGCAGGATGGCTTGGGACTGCAGCCTGAGATGCTCGCTCTGTTGATGTTTGAAGGGGAAGATGGGACTCAGGGCTGGAAGGAGGGAGACCTGGAGAAGGAGCTGATTAATATGTATGTGGTTGTTCATGGAGTTGTTGTAATGTTACCATGCTTCTGTATTGCCACGCTGCGGTTTGTACTGTGGTTTACGTTCAAAACACTAAATAAATGTTCCAAACAAAACATAAAGCAATTGGCATGAAGCTGAGAGCATACATCACAGTGTGCTTAGATTTCCTCCTTATGTACATGGATGTACTCCATGCCCATTAATGGTGCCCCGTTTACTGCCTGTTGTAACTAATGGGACCCTAAATGGGCTGCACTTTCGCCCCATTATTCACCAAACTGATTGTCCAGTATGGATCTTAGATTAATTCCCATTTGGTTTTGTTCCAGCCCACCACTACATTTGACATGTTTGTAACAATGGGATTTTACCTTCAGCTCCCTGCAAGGATGCTGTTCACCAGTATGTTAGAGGCTGCAGCACAAGTGACATTAAACTATATTCAGCACCCTCATTAGACCACAAGGTTGAAGCCTTCTCCCACCCTTAGTTCCTCAATAGCTTTCTATTTGCGGCTGATTACTGACTAAGGAAGAAGTAGAAATGACAGGAAGTGACTGGTCAATGACCCTCTAAGGCCATGTGAAGCAAGGACACTGGCAGCAGTAGCAGTCAGAGAGATAATTGTAGCAGCTGCTGTCAGTAGCTGTCCCTAATGGCTAGTCATGGCTCCTTGTCCTACAAAGGCCAACTGCAAGGTAATGCGCATTTATGCTCAATTATTTTATACCACGATGATTCATGACCGCAACAATTAATTATCATGCGAGTAAGCTGTCCTGACTCTAAATTTAGATTATTATTTGCACTAGGATTCTTAGAATTAGCAACATTCCTTGAAGGGATGTCTTGTGAGGGGGTTCAGCGCCGTCTGTTGGCTTCCATAAAACGTTTCGGCACCGGCACTTACTGTTTTACAAATCAAGCACTGACTACTGTCCCACAACTCTATAAACAAAACACAATTTAGCTGTCCCTGTATGATTTGTGATAATCTACATCTGAGTACCATGGTGTAGTTATCTTGAGGGTAAATCCTGTGTTCAATAATCATGTGTAGTGGTCCCCAAACTCTAATCAGGATAGATTTGTGATCATCTGCTACTGTGTACCACATCAGAAGATATTTTGTTGATACAAGTGGAGGTTTATATTTACCCATAACAGTCCCCAAACTCTTAATTATGTGATCGCATTAGTAGTATATATACAGTGGAGCTCAGCATAGCCACAGACTAAGGCCCTCATTATGATCAGTGGATCACGGCGGAATGCATAGCCGCCGACCATGCTGACGGTCGACAGAAGACCGCCAGTGGCGGTGGCAGGCATCCTGCCATATTCTGACGCATGGAGCCTCACCGCCATTGATGGCGGTGAGGCCCGCGATGCTCGCGGTTGATGGCGGGGGTAGATGCTGCTCCACCCTCACCGCCACGTCAGTCCATACACAGCCATGCCATGATGCAGTTATAGGCGTGGCGGTGTATGGAGGCACGGCGATGCCAGCGGAGTGGCATCCAAGGAGCCCGTTCCCTCCTGGACAGCACAACAGAACAGGTAAGTGCTGCCTGAGAGGAAAGGGGGGAAAGAGGATGTGTGTTTGAGTGTGTGATTGCATGGGGGTGTGGTTGAGTGTTTATGAAGGGGGGATGTGTGTCTGCTTGTATGAATGCGTGTGTGCATGTAGGTGTATGGGTACTTGAGGATGTGGGGTGTTGGGGTTTGGGGGGACCTGTATGTAGGGGGTGTGTGGGTGGGGGATGGTGAGGGGGGTGCTGGGAGGCGTACATGGAAATTTGGGTGGGGAGGGTTGGGGTTTGATTTTTGGGGTTCAGGGGTGGGGGCGGTTCTAGGGGCTTGGGGGGTTGGGTGGGGGTAGTGGCAATGGGGGGCCTGGCATGTCA
Organism: Pleurodeles waltl; assembly: GCF_031143425.1. NCBI lineage: Eukaryota > Metazoa > Chordata > Amphibia > Caudata > Salamandridae > Pleurodeles > Pleurodeles waltl. The sequence goes on along the minus strand of NC_090449.1, from coordinate 1,005,880,067 downwards.
CAAACAGGTGACCAGGATGTGAATTCCTGTCACCCGTATGCTTTCCGCCAGGGATTACCAGGCGGGGTATCCCGCCAGGAAATCCCTGGTGGAAATGGGATCATAATCCCACAGCCGGGTCGAATGTGCCTACCGTCAGCCCAGCGGTCAATTCTGGCCTGGCGGTGGGTGGCAGTGAACTGACTGCTTGGCAGCCAGTTCACTACTGTGTTCAGAATATGGTGGTCTGGACCGCCATGCTGTTGGCAGTAATGACCGCCGGTGTGACAGTCATTACCGCCATGTTCATAATGACCACCTAAGTGCCAACACTCCATTCAACAAAGAGCATTACTTCCTCATGCATTACACCTGCACGGATAATAAGGGAGCAAACTTCTTCGATTAACTATGTCCTCATTTTCAACATAACATAGTAACCCCATATTCACACCTAAGGTGTGCATCTCAGGTTTTTTCCTAAACCAAAGAGTCATTTTGAATATTTTCCAGGTCTCTGCGACACATCCATAAAAAATAAACTTCTCAGGTCACTGATGCAGTAAATATTTTCAGTACAGCACACGCTGAATCATGTCACCCCTTTGACAGCGGAACAGCGCTGCACACTGTGAGAAGACTTCAGAAAAGCTTCCTCTTGGATGAAAGCATCAGGAGGCTTGTGATAATTGTATGGTGCTTATGCAAAGAACTAGCCTTCTGTTGCTGGTGTAAATACTGAGTGCAGCTTGCATCGTTTGTAATCATTTGCCAGGAGCTCCATGTGTTTTTTGTACTGTACGTTCATATTACAGCCTTGGTCTTACTAAGTGACGTCAAATTGAAAAGTGATACTATTACCCAGTTTAATGGTACTTAGTTGGTACTTAGATTATCATCCTCAGAGGGAGAGGCTGAGTTAGCATCTGAGATGTCTGATTCAGGGCATTATTTCCCTTTGCTTATCAGATGTAATTCTAAGTGACCTTCCTATGAAAATCTACACATGCAAATGTGGCATTTTCATCTATCATTCGTGCTGGGTCAGGGTCTAGGATGCTAAAGCAACGTGAGCCAGCAGTTGTAGGTCACCTACTACCTGCAGCACCAAATTAATGCAGAGGTCCCAAAAAGTGCATTAGGAGGTTGTCGTGTAGCACTTTGAGCAAAATGATGTTGTGAATTTAGCACTGAGAGTACCCACATCATTTCTGGCTGGCAGATGGCCTGTTCAAAAGTGATCCCAATATTGACAGATTTTGGGATGCGGGTAGATGGTCTTGCAGTGATTTTACAGAGAATCAAACAATTTGATAACATTTGAGAGCTATCTTCAAAAAGTGAAATTGACGACCTCGACTTCTCATTCATGCTGCTCCTCTGCGGCCAATGTCCAGGGGAGACTAGTTTTGAGGAAAGGATGTTTGTAAAGCACTGGTAGATTGCCTTAGGCTGGCTGTACCCCCGCCCCCATGTAAATGTGGCTAGGCTTTTGCTAGAAAGAACTAGCAGAATGATTGCACCCAGACGTTTTGCATTCATCAGACCCATGTTTACCCAGGCTGTCAATAGGCCCTCATGTCTTGCTATTGAATTTTAGCTTCATTTTCAGGCCACAGAACCCAGTATGATGGGATCTGGGGCCAGTGACTCGGTGAAGGTTAGTTAACGCAGCAGCCTTAGAACACCACTCCTAAGTAACTGACATAGGCCCCTTTTTATGCGCGAGCACAAAGTGCTCCATCCATTCTGTAATCTCTCTTTGGGCTTCAAACCACGCCCATGGCACATCAGTCACTTACATTGGTTCGTGGGCTTGCCTTTTAAAATCCGCTTGCTTTCATTTGTGAAAGGCATGCATACGTCATGCCTTTTCCGGTGTTTAGCCCACCTACACAGCACCGGTAAAGTACCAAAAACATACGAGGCTCGATGTTTTCAGCCTGGAGTCCGGACTACTTTATCTGTTTATTTTCCACGCATTGCGATCGCGCTGCATTTCACATAGCGCGATCGCGCCGTGTTTTGTTTTTTGCTTAACAACGCTAATAGCTCTAACTTGAACAAATGCAAGACCCGTTGCATTGAAAATGCTTGTTATTTTTGCTCTAGCAACATACACCTTTTTATGTGGATAACCTATTGTCATCTGTTCTTCAAAAAATACAATAAAACAATACAGTGAGCTAGCTGGCTCTGGGTTGCCACATCAGACATTTTTGTTTGTGTTTTTCCTGGTTTCCCAGTGCTGGGATGGGCATTTTGTGTATGCTGCCTTCTAAAATGTGTAGTCTCATTAGTTTTTGGTGATTTGTCATCAGATAGCTCTTTCGTTAGACTGCAGATCCAACATGACGTGCTTGCAAGCTATTGTGTGGTCTTAAATTTGTGTATCTCTGCTGAGGTGATGACGTTTTAATTGACGCTTTATGATTTTTTTTAATATTTAGGAAATGCGTGCTGCAGGGATGTTTTGTCTGTCGTAAATATGCAGTGTTATTCACTAATCACATCTTGCTTTGCTGTTCTGAAAACATATTTACAGCATTTTTGTTCGCAACGTAAAGAAATACGAGCATATTGGTTTCTTTAAAGGCACAACGATAATAATGATAATATTTTCTTTCTGAGACAGCTCATGCCCACACACACATCAGTAAACTATTAATAATCAGCGCCCATCCAGAAAAGAAATATATGTTAACTTTTCCAGTGGTGGTTTCAGTAGATGGTGAGCACCCAGCTGACAAAATGTTATTTTGCCTACAGCTCTGAAAATCCTTGCACGACTGCTGCTGGAACTTGCAGTTTTGCGTTTCCCATTATAAGTACGGCCCTCCAGTTCCCTTCGTGGTTCGTGGTCTGTGGCACCTTCAGCCAGACCTAGCTTTTTATGCTGCATTACAATGCCTGTTAGGACTCGCGAGCTCTCTCTTCCTATTGGACGTATTAGGTTATGGGTCTCGGTTGCTTTAAAAGTCGAGACTGGCTTATGGTGTCATACATGAACGGGTGGACCTGTTGTGGTTTCATTCGGAGCATGCTCAGTATTGCTGCATGGAAAGCCATGACTGGTTGACTGCTACGATTTACTGACCAGGGAGGGCTAACTTTACAGTGTAATGCTGGTTCCCTTTTATAATCCAGAGGCCCCACGTGAGGCAGAGTGCCTGGAAGGCTGATACCACAGGATGCATGTTGCAGGGACTCCGTCGACATCCATTTTGTAGTTAATGCAACTTTTTGGGTGCCTATGAATTCCTTGATGGTTTATATCTGATATACTAACCAGGGATGGTTTAGTCGAAACCATCTTCTGCAGGGTGTAGAGTGTACACAGATCATCCTATTAGCTAACAGGACGGGGGGGGGGGGGGAAGTTAATGGAAATCTGGGCTTCTTTGAGAGTGAAAACAATATCTATTTTCCAGCCAAATATGTGTCTGAGCTGCTTTCAGAAGTCTCTTTAATCGCCAGAACAAAGGCACGAGCGAAGCACTGACCTGAATTGAAACCTTCAGAACATTTTAGGGCGGATTGATATCTGCAGACGTGACATTTCTAATGCCGGACAATGAGAGGGTAAAGTGTGCGAAATTTAGAAAAGACAGAGTATGATGCTTTAGGCTCACCTGAGTGAATTGCAAGCGCGACACTAAAAGACAGATTCGTGGAACAGAAAATGAATAAGGCACCAGTACGAAACCCTTGCAAAGTAACGCAGTCCTGCAAAACCAACCATGTGGCTGCTTTGCCCTGACAATACATAGTCACCCCGTTAAAGAGCCCAGCGGAAGTGCACCACAGGACTTCGGCGAAATAGTGCAATGTGCAATAATCAGGTTACTGCGCATTTTACATCTTTCTTCTATTTTGAGTAACACAATATTACCTCATTACATCATGGCAAGCCCTTGGCTGTGAACACCAACTAATAACTTGTGATAACTACTCCGCTCATAACAGCGGAAAGAGGTAGTAAAGCTGATTACTGCAACTTATTTCCATTCGTATGAAGAAAAGACTAAGGTCCTGTTTTAGATATCGGCGGACGAGTTACTCCGTCACTACGATGACAGATATCCAGTCCGCCGAAACCTAACTCCCATTATACCTAGGGTCGCAGTCTTCCATTTTTACTGATTTTTACAGATAAAAACAGACAGAAAACTATTTATTCTTCGTTCTGCATTTATTTTTAAATACAGAACAAAATGGAAAATAGGCCTTCTTTGGATGATTTTTTTCTGCTGTCAATCATAAGTGCCAGGTCTGTAGGTGTACAGATTGAGTGCAGGGGAGATTAAAAAAGACAACAGATTTCCTAATTAAGCTTAATGAAGTGCAGATCTACATCCATTTATGTTATGCTACAATGCAAATGTTTTCAGATAACGCTAGCCACCCATATACTGCTGAAACCTTTTGGGCATTCAAATGTGAGGATCCATTTATCAGTTAAATAAATGTGGAAAAATACCTATTGCAGTTTCATTAATACAGCAAACACAAAATAAAAATGGATAAATACAGAAAAAATTAGCAACAAATAAATATGGATAAATACAGATGAAAATGTTGAAAAAATAAATGGAACGTTGTGACGGAGAGACTCATCACTCTAAATCAGGCCCTAAATCAAAATTGATTGAGGTGATCCCAAATGCTGCAACATAAGTACCACATTGTGGTGCTTTCCTCATTTACCACATCAGTCTAAATGAAAAAATATCAAATTATTGGTATAGCCTGCTAAGCAAGTTTGAAACAGAATAGGTGTGCGTGTGTGCACACATACACAGACACACAAAAATAGATATTGGTATAGATTATGTCTGTACAAGATTGAGCATGGCATAATTCCTCATAATCAGAGCAACATTGCGTGGAAGTGGAAAAGAGCAGAATTTCATTTTAGATTAAAAAAATCTCCACATCCCATTTCAGTAACCTTAAAAACAGAAATGACACAAACACAAAATATAATATTTAAAAGCCATCTAAATGGAAGCTGCCTTTTGTACAGAAATTCAGCAAATAGTGATGGTGCTCTGGAGAAAGAAAATTATTCACTGGTTTGCTCACATGCAAGATTAGTAAAACAAGCAACTGAACTTTTGTTTTCTTTTCTCTCTGCTGCTCCAAAAATGCGCATAAGACATTATAGAAAGAGAAGCGAGTAAGGGAATGTGAATAGCCCATTTCAAATTGCAGGAACTTTTGATGTCGCAGGTATGTGGGGCCAAGGTGGAACTTAATTTGAGCCAGTGGTTTCCGGTGCTTGACACCGACACTTAATTGTCAACACTAGCATTTATGACAGTCTGCCACATGGTGGCACTGTTTGTCTACATTAGAAATAAACACAACAAAAATTGGTTATTATTCAATACACAATAAAAATTACTAGTACTTGTGACCCAAGCCATTCTTATAGTTTTGGGGGCATGAAATAGTCTGAATTGTTACATTTGTAGGGTGTGATGATTGGTAGTTGTGTTGGTTCTGTCAATAGCGACACTGGCAGGGGCACTTCGTGGTGCATGCTGCATGGCCTCCAGACAAGAGCCCTGGCACTTCTTTTTTTTGTTGTTTCTACAAATTAAGCACTGGTCTGCACCCTAAACATCAGGCCATGATTAACTTATAAACACATGACTTAAATCAAACTCTTTTCCATTGACCAGCACCTGATCATTGTAACTCCATAATCAACCTTTAATCTTTAGAGTAAGACTCTAAGACATTAGGCCACAAGTGACTCATTCACCTGCCAACATTTGAACATTCAAACACTTTGAAACCAGTGCTTTCCTTGTCCCATTCTAGAAGTACTACTAGGTGTGTGACCACGTAGGTACCAGCATAAGCTCTTTCATCTTCAGACAGAGAGTCTAGATCTTTAATTAACAGACCAGTTTGTTCCCAGTTTTCAATATAGGGCCGGCCCCTCTGCTCTCACCTGTTTTCTTTCAGCTTGATTGGCATTCCCCACAGATGCTCACCAGCCCTGGGGATGTCCACAGCCCACCGGTACCTCTCCCACCTTGAACACACCCATAAGGGAGGAAAAGTGGCTTCTCACCTCCTTTGGCTCCCAGACTACGTCACAGAGCTATATGGACTCCACTGCCAGGCCCTTTCTTCCTTTCTGTCCAGCGTTCAAAATATACCCCGCAGCGACCTGCTAAGTGTATAATAAAAGACACCACTAAAGCAGGAAGTGGTGGAAGTGGGAGGAGCCTATGTGCAGTTCCTCTTTTTGTGGGTGTCTGTTAGGTGTGGTGGCCCCAGTATGTAATTAATTGTGGCAAAAATGTTACTAGGAGGTAGCGGACCAGAATGGGAAATGAGCAAGTTCCAGCAATTACTCTCTACATCGAACCTTTTTGCCGTCTAACCCCAGCAAATTATCCCAACTGTGTCCCTTTGCAGACTGCTGACACAGGCACTCACCCATGACACCAGTGCCTAGTCAATGTGCTTAGCCATGAGGAGCAACATGACTCTTACATTTTTTTCAGTGCGACTGTGTGCAAAGTCCTCGCTTCAAGGAAAATTTACTTCCTTTTGTCTAAGTGTTGCCCTGGCTGCGAGCATGTGATTGTGAAGCGCAGAATAACTGTATCTTCACACCTGGTCATTTGGTCCAGTAACCCTGAAGGGCAAACAAAAATGCCAGGAGCGGCTTGCGGTGCTAACGGTGCGGGCGGCGTATGCAGGAGGGAGGGGGGAATTAATAAAAAAAAAAAATGTACCTTCATCGTCACCGCCGTCACCGCCACGCTGCTCCAGGCAGTCTGCAGGCACAGGCTGACGCTGCTCAGAGCAGGGTCAGTATTGGCAGGGCGCTCCCAGGCAAACTGGGAGCCTGTGCATGCTCTCTCCAGCCCGGCAGCTGTGTAGCTGGGCTGGAGAGAGCCTACTGCGCATGTGTGTTTGGCCGGCCCGAGGCGGCCGGCCAAACACACGTGCTCTGAGGGGGAATGCTGTGCACTCCTCCTCCACTGCTTGTCACAGCTTGTGGCCCCGTCCTTTTTACTAAAAAACGATAATAAACATAGTTTATAATCGTTTTTTGGTAAAAGGTTTGCAGCAGCAGCTGCTGGCAGGGGGCCGACACTCCTCTGTCCTAGCGGAGGAGCCGCGCCTGAAAAATACACCCTAGAGTGATGCTCCAAGCTGCCAAGAGATAAATTGAGATTTTGAAGTGTATCTGAGTTTGTCATGTTCTTTGTTGATGAAAGATAATTTAGTCTATATATGTGCTGTAGGATTTCAGGTACTCTGTCTGCATGCCTAATTACACTAATAGGCAAAATGTGCAAAGTTAATTTTTGGCACCTGATAATAAGTGTTTATTACAACCATTCAGAACCCATTTTATCAATCTTACAGTAACAAATATTTAAGTTAAAATATGCAATGTTTAAAAGTAACGTCTTGCAGGTTACATATAGCTGAAGCAGCCCCTTAATTTGCCAAGCTTTTTACCAGAATTGTAACTCGCGACCTGTAGGTAAAACAAGGATCTTAACAACAAAAGCATTAACCCAGTGAGCTGGCTTATAGAAAGCATGTGGAAGAATGTTTCAGTCAAGAACATCACATACTATCATTCTTCGTAGAAGAATTAGCTACAAATATTTGAGCAGAAATGTTTTGTGGACTAACGCAAACAGATGTCACCTACGTTTCAGCTCAGCCACTTTTGAACTTTTGCAGTCCTAGAAAAGCCACAAAATCTTTGGAAATGTGACCAAGATGTCCTATAATTACATAAATTGCATTAGCGTAGAATGATGGGACCCAGATTTTGAACATCAAAAGTACTACAACGTGCTAAGCCCTTTTTACGGTCGCTAGCGCATGCGTCTCGTATGCAAGACTCTGCTGTGTTCAGTACATGGCTTGGAACCCGCCTGTCGCTCACAATTTGTTGGTTTGTGTGGCACTCTTCTTTGCAGCCTCATAATTAGTCGAGGCACGCCTGGCCTCATTTCTGTTCCTCTGTGTGGAGCAGGGATCAAGCACTTATTAATTTCAACTTAATTAGTGCCCGTCCACTGCCCCCGACGTGATCAAGGTACTATTTTGTTCATGTTAATTTCCAGTGCCTTGCAAACAGAAGGCTTGTGACTCGCAAACACGTGCCCAGCAGAACAAACAAAATTGAAAAGATTTATTTTTTAAAGCTAATTTATTTTATTTTGTTAAGTCGTCTTTCCTCAGTTTCCACTTGTGTTTTCTTTTGGTTTTGCTCGTGGGCGCTGTTGTGAAAAGGAGACAGTTAACTTGTTTGAAATATGCGAGACCTATTGCATTGCAAGTGCTTGTTTTAAATCTGAAATCCGCCAGTTTCTGCCTCCTTCTCTCCCCCACCACCCTTGAGCCCAGATTGGAGCACCAACAATTACCATTGGCTGCTCTTATTCAGAATCTGAATCAGAGTTGAAAACAATAATACAGTCAGATGCACTCTTATGCAATCTAACTATGGGGGTCTGTTGTGTTATTGTGGAAATGCTTTACTAACATTTTAGGTGTAGATGTTTTTTAAACTTCTAAAAAAAAGTGGATGACTTCCAAAATAAATTTTAGGCATAGAAATATATGACTTCCTCTCTGTCAGACCCCTTTCCGGGGGTGCCACGAGGCAAGCAAGAGCTACTATGTCTCAGCTGTGGGGCTGAGGTTGCTCACCTCTCATTTCCAGGGGCCCATCCTACTATGGCTGTGCAAACGGAGCCCAGCACAACCCCTTCCACACTTGGCTCTCAGTGGCAGCGATGGTGACAAGTCACCGGCTCCTCAGGGTGTTATTGCGGGTGTACATGAGCTCAGCACTCAACAGTCACTTAGCAATGCAATGAGTGAATATTCCATCCAGGCAGTGCTTAATTTGTAAAAGAATAAATGCCAGGGCCCACATTTTTCTCAGAAGTCTGACAGAGCAGCTGCCGAAGGTCGGTTGCCGAATACCAAGGCTGTATAGTCTTAAATACACCTCATGCCTATTTCTTCCACCAACAAACTGGGTCAGACTGTGATGATTAAAAATAAATCCTGGTCTTCAGAAAAGGAGTGCTGGTGGGCCCCACTTGCAACCACTAGTTCAAAGTAACCACTGCACCCAGTGTTTACTTTGATAAAACAAAAGTAAGTCGCACCCTTAAAATGTAGAACTTCACTGTAATGAAGGAGAGGCCCAATTCTTGTCTGGGCACTAAAGCTACAGTGCCTCATAGGCTGCCCCACCTCAATTCTCTCTTGTGGGTATTCTCTCCCTTGGGTGAATCTAAGTAGGTCTGTTCACCCCCAGCTAAGGTGTATCTTGGGCAAGTCTCATTGCTTATGCAGATTGCAGAGTGCTCTGATGTTCATTCTTAGTGTTCAGATCCACTGGCAAATCTCAGATTTACAGATTTACAGTCTCACCCAGTTCAGGTCGCAAGTTCGAGTCTGGCACCAGCGCTGGGGCCTACAGTATGAATCTGTCTTCACTCGTGCTTCTGGGAGAGAAGTGCCACAAGCAAATGCCAGTGGGAGATGGTTTTTGACATCCTCAGCAGCAGGTTTTGGTTCCAGTGAGCGAAGGACCCTCTTCCGGGTCACTGGTCACTTGAGGTTGGCAGGCTTCCAGGTTCAGGGCCACCACATGTGCCATCAGTGCAGCAGCACAGTACCTCAGACATAGTTGTGTGTAAGGTGGTGGCACAACTTCACCCTCTGCCTCAACACAAGCTTCTGGTCAGCAGCATGATCCGTCTTGGGCGCAGTCTTCTTGGGGGCAGTGGCACCAGTCACTGGCAGTGATTCCTCACAGGATCATCCTCTTGGATAGCCTGTGGCCCACACACCTCATGGCATGCAGAACAGTCTCCTGAGCATTCTTTTGGCCGCGGACATACACAGCTCCTTAGGTCAAACTGCTCTAGCTCTTGAGGTCAGTTACACCACAGCAGGGTTGGCAGGCTTCTTCCCTCTATCAGAGGCAGATTGGCTCCAGGGTACTTCAGGTCAGAGCTTTTGCTTCTTCCTGCAAGGACAAATTCTAGGTAAAGTCCCCTTATCTCTGGGAAGCTGCCTATGGTTACAGATTCTCTGTGGAGCTCTTCCTTCCTAAATTGAAGAGAACCTGGAACTGGAAAATTAAGTGGGTCTGTGGTTCCCACTGTTATACAACCAAAGCAGATGTGGATTCTTTCTGCACTTGTAAAACCAGTTTCTGGTGGTTCTTCTTTCATCTGTCCTCCCAGGCTGCTCTCTAGACAAATCCTTTATGCAGGGTGATGCTCCTTATAGCAAGGTAATTTGTAGCCTGTAGTACCTGCAACAGAGGCATAAAGAGGTGTGATTGTTCTGCACCAAGCTCATCAGCAGCCACGCTAACAAACGTGTTCAGGGAAATTGGAAAATGCTGGCCTCAACTAAAGGAAACTTTTCATTGTTAGTAACAGACTGCAGTCCTTTAATTCACCACCACCATCTACCAAACGGCAGTGCTCAGAAATACATGTAAACAGCCCCTCTTAGCAAAAAGACTTAAGATAATTTCTAATTGAGCCACTTCTCCTCTTTCCCCACTTCACTGACTAGGTCTCTCCCCTCTAGCTTCAGAAATGTCAGCAATACTGTTTCACTGTCTGGGGAAACAACCACACCGCCATCCTGTACCCATGAATAGGCCAATGGCTTCCAAAATGGAATCTGCAGGCCTCCATTACTTTGGTTCACTCATATGCAAAATGCATGGATCACACAGGCGAAACACACACACATGCGCCTGCATAACACACACACAGAATGTTGGTCATAGGCTCTAGGCTAGCGCAGAGAAGTGGAACTGTATTTGCATGGGCCAGTAGGCCCCCACTGCCATTACATTTACAAAAAAAAGAAAGATGTGATCACAACTTCTGATTTACAACACATGGTACACTTTCACCACCAATCTATAGCTAAACGCATGACAAGAATAGTGATCAGCTGTCAGTCAAAAGAGGGAACGCTTGATGCATCCTTCCAGTTCACAAAACAGGTTCTTATGTGTGGAGACAGGCCTAACCTTTGTGCACATGCTAGATTAGTGTTAGACAGGACCAAAATCAAAAACCAGGATACCCGATACTTACAGACAGGCTCTTAGGGCAGGGAAACACAGCTCTACACTAGGAGTATACAAAATTTGTGTAATTTTATTTTGTGTAATTACGTGTTATTTCTAAGAAATTTAGCGAAATGCCTATTTGGCACTTTGCTCCATAAATTAGGGTAAAGTGTGTCCCTGTTTCAATTTTGGACAGAAGAACGCAGTTAAGTTTTTAGTGCAAAGTACAAGTGTGGCGAACAAGAACTTTCAGTTCATGTTGTTCTTGTGCTCCCACAATAGGATTTTTAACTGCATGAGTTTCTGTTATGCCATGTGGCATAACGTGTAATTTTGCAGAATTTCCCATTAAAGGTGTAGTGCGAAATGCCGAAAAATACATGTATTACGACATCATATTTGAAATTCTCCATGGTTGTACTGTAATAATGCAGGGGACTTTCCTGTCTCAGCACACTCTTAAGTAGTTAATGGAAGGCCACATAGCCACTTTCAATTATACAAATGGGTAATTTACACATGGCGTAAAATCCACCGTTAAACGGGATTAAATTCAGATTAGGAATTTGTTTCTGAGTTTTTACTTGGAATCGTTGAAGTTAAAATACATAGGCCCTCATTATAACATTGGCGGTATTGACCGCCTACCGCCACGGCAACGGCAGCCAACATACCGTCGCCGTGGCTACTACCCGCATTATGACCGTAGATGGAATTCCGCCAGAAGGCTGACGGAATACTGTCGACGGTCATGGTGGCTGACGGCGGTAAGGTGGCGCTGCTGTCCGCAGCAGTGCCACGCCAGCAAAACACTGCTGACCGTATCATAATCATTTGCTTGCGGATGCTGCTGCTGACAGCAGCGCCGCATCCCGTCTCCTGCTGGAGTACCCCCTGCAAGCAGGTAAGTCGGGTTCTCCAACAGGACAGGGGGGCAGGGGGGTGTGCGTGTGTGGGGATGTTGTTTGTGTGTGGGGGGGTGTGCCTGTTTTTGTATGCGTGCATGCGGGTTTGAGTCGTGTTGAATGAGTGCGTGAATGACTGAATGTGAGTGTAGGTGTATGTTGTGTGCTGTGAATGCTTGTGTGAGACAATGTATGTTGGTGTGTGTTGCGGTGTGTGGGTATGTATATGTGCATGCGTGGGTGGATGTGGGTTTGTGTGTCTGAATGTGTATGTGTGCGCGTGTGGGTGTGTAAATGTGCGGGGGGGACAGGAGAGGGTGGGGGAGGACTCTGGGTAGGGGGAGGGGGGCGGGGCAGACCCCTATTAGTGCCAGGGAAGAAATTCCCTGGCACTGATAGTGCCTACCGCCATGATTTTCGTGGTGTACACTTGCCACGAAAACCATGGCGGTAGGGTGGGATTGTGACGGCCGCCTGGCTTGAGACCCAAGTCTCCAGCCCAGCAGAAGTTACCACCCTGGCGGACGGAGTGGTACATTGGTGGTTTGGCTTGAGCTAAACCGCCAGTCATAATTTGGGAAAAGGTACCGCCAGCCTGTTCGCAGTACCTTTCTCCAAATGACCGCCGACCACCAGTGTCGTAATGAGGGCCATAGTGTGAGATTGTGCCTTGATTCTCAGGTGGTCACTTGATGTAGGGTTGCAGCAGGAGGTTGTGCGAGGAGAAAATGTATAACACTCCCCAACCCAGCAAACTTCATATTATATACATTTTATTCTAAAATGTTGACACTGACTTCCTTTAACTTTTTTAATGGAGTGTAAGATCATTCACTTGACATGCAGGCGCTTTCAAGGAAAGGCTCAATTGGTGTTTCGTTTTATTAAAGTGAGGTAGAGATCAGAAAATATAGTTCTGAGAGGTTATTTGTTAAGCATGCAGGTCACTGTAATTTATAGTACAGGGTTACAATGTGGCTTCCAGTATTGCAAACACTTTAAGGATCGGGTAGTACTGCACCTTTCCAGGCATCTATCTCACCTTTCTTTCAACTATCAGCCTACAGGTAATTGTTTCCATTAGGCAAAGGCTGCATTATGGTTCTGACAACCATGAAGAGTACTTCCAAAAGGGAGGCAAGGCAGGAGTCTTATGGTGCCATCTAATGGAGGCACTAAATTACTACACAAGGCCTCAAAAATAAGCCTTTTTTTCAATGTGTGGAGATTGGAGCCTGCTTCAGCAGTGAAAATCCTAAATTGCTCGGAGCAGTGAAAATCCTTTCACTATTCATGATGATTGCAGTGTTTGTGGACCAGGAGAATAGTCGGTCTCCTTCCCTGCAGGGTCTCGCTCTGGTCTGCTGTAGCATCTGTTGAACTGGGCACCATAATTACTAACTCTCTGGTACTCCCTCGATTGCCCTCACTGTGTCACTTCTCGCCACTACCTCTTTCCCTTTTGTGGCTCCTGAGCTTACAAGTATGCCAGCTCCAGGCATTTTTAGCTTATCCAGTCCAGCAGTTTTCCATCTGTCCTGTAGCCTTCAATTAATAATGGATACAAAATACTACAAAAACCAGTATGCAGTGAAAAAACATGTCGACTGGATAAGCCACTCCAGTATGGAATCAAGAAACCCGAGAGCTGTGTCCCCCTCCACAAACCCCCATCCATCTGTGTCCCTCCCAGCCAGCGACATTCCCTCTCCCTCTTCACTTATCCTTCTTCTCCCTGCATATCTGTCATTCAAACTCCCAGGGCCAGAGACCATAGGTAGCAATCAGGAAGCTACCTATTTTCAAATTTACCTTGTCAAGTGTTATCTTGCTTTCTGCCAAGGGAAATGGTGCTATAATAGCTTAAATAAATATTATTTTGTCTCCTGATACTTGGTATTTTTTGTATAGTAAGATCATTTATGAATTTTCCAAGCACAGGATTTTATTTCTCATGTATTAGGCCACACCCTTAGCTTCAAAAGCCAGGATGCTTGTGATTTGTTCCTAGGATACACTTCTCAGGCCATACCCCTTTTAGAGTCCTTACCAATTTCTTGATTTCCCTTCAAGCACTGGCTGGTGGAATTCACAGGCTAAACAAGACTTTAAAAAGAGGAGTGGAGGGAGCAAAGTGGGAAGTCTTGGGATTTAAGGTGGGACTGCCCTATTGGGTCTCACTTTTTGCAGTTTTTATAATAGGCTTACCCATAGTTAACTATAATATATTGCTCAGCATTAGATAAACAAAAGTAAGACTCTCATTCATTTCTGTGGTGTGAATACAGAGTGGGCAGTTGCGAACTAGCTGAATCCATGCCTGTTGTCATATCGTTAGTACTTTTGAGGGAGGTTTGAAATGCTAACATTTGCCAGTTCCATTCATGAGTAGCTCATCCAGTCCAAGTTTTTTTCTGTGAATTCTGCAATTTGCAGTCCTGCAGCTATCATTATAAACCAGGATCTAGTCTCAGAAGGCAAAGAAACACCCATGGAACAGATAAGCCAGGGTACCCAGATCTTTTCTGCACCTGTGTGCAGGTACAGAGTAATTCATTATTTGGAGCCGAAAAGTCATTTAAGCATATGAGTGGCCATTCGGTTGTAACTAACATATAGTCAGGTACTCTGATTGAACAACTGCCAAATGGCTCCATGCCAGGGTTTCCCAAAATGTGGATCACAAGCCCATTATTGGTGGGTTGTGAAAGACCTAGCAATCACTAAACATGCCTTTAATTTCTGCATTGATCTTGTCACATTTGCTGTGGTTCAAAGACAGAGGTCAAATGTCAGGCTATGTCTTCTGACAAATTGCTACTTTTGCTTTTTAACAAGGGGTTGGTGTTTACAAACTCTTCTTACTTTGCATTCAGAGAAAGAAAAATAAAGTGAATTATGGGGCAATCTTTCCAGTGTACATGGAGTATGAAAGGAAAGGCTGTAGGATGTCATTTTTTGTCACCCAACAAAATGCAAATTCCTCTAAATGTACTGCACAGATTCAGCAGTTAGGAAAGCTAAAAGGAGGCACTTTTTTGTAATTCTGAAGTGTGATAGAAACAAAGATTTTAATAGGATCAACACAAATCAAGAGATTTGGTGATAGACAAATGATAAATATTCACTGAAACCCAATTTCCCCACATCATCATTTGTGTGCAGTATAGTTTTATCAGTAAAACTGTATGTCTGTTCAAATTTAGTGTCCCTTTCAATGGGAAATGTGCTGTGTGTAAATTATAGTGCACTACTGAACAATGCTTTAGTTACATTAAAAATAGCCTTATGTCCATTAAGGCCAGGTGGGCCGAGAAAGTTTGTTGTTCTGAAAATAGGGTTGTGGTTCTAAAAAGTTTGGGAGGCACTGCTCTTCTAGGCCTTGAATGACACCTTCAGTGAGAGCCAGCACTTTTCTTACTGGGATGTATGAGCCCCATTAATTACAATGTTAAATGCAGGAATAATTAGGACGTTAAAATGTAAGAATAATTACAATGTTAAAATGCAAGATGCTATTAGCTAATCTGCCGGGTGTCACACATGGTGTGGGAACTCGTAGCAGGTTATGTAATACTGTAAGGGCTGTCTGTGAATTGTTATAGCTGGCAAGTGGCCAAAACACAAAAGCATCTGCCCATCCTGAATTGCTCAAAGACAGTATTCTGGGATCTTAGAGCCACTGTTTACAATGCTAAAGGCAAAACCCTTAGTGCCAGGATGCACTGTGCTCTTTGCTAAACAGTCAGACCAGATTAATATGTCCTTCGTGACATTGGGGCACTTGCAGATATACCAGCCGAGGCTTCTAAGCCCTTCTCTCTAGCTTGCAAACATTGTTGTTTCCATTTCTTTTGCATTTTTTTAATTTAAAATCATCTGATTAACGTAGGTACCATGTGAGCACATGCTATGTTAAACATCTTCAGCCACTCCTGGCTTTTTAGTCAATAACACTTACAAAGTAGGGTTATAAGTCTTTATTTACAAGTGAAACTACAAGCCCCAGACTGAAGCACTCCTGGAAAACCAGGTACTGGCTGAAGTCGTCACGCTTTACCTGGGGCCACGTGACAGCTAAGGGTTTCATTCATTAATTACCCGCACTATTAAAATAGTAGCGACTCAGGTAAAACCAGCAGAGAACTCCGTGGTACCTGGGACACGGTGTGGCAGTCCTGTTTTTTTTACCATGGTACCGAAGCCCATTTGGTTCAGGTGACAAAAACCATGTTTAACCTCCCAGAAAGCACTCCACGGTAAAGTTAAGCTTAGGTCTGTCATCTTTCATGCCGGGTGGTTTGAATCATCTGAAATGCCAAACTATTGAAGTAACTGATTCAAAGTATTTGGAAAACTGAAATACAATCTTCTATGGGGGGACTAGCATCCTGTAACCTCATCTACATGTACACCTCGGGTACTGTGGGAGAGTACCCAAGATGTATATGGTTCTCTAGTGCTTTCATTGTTCTTTCCCCGTCTGGATAAAAGGACAAGGGTAGAGGCCCATTTCCAGGAGTTTTCAGCCAGACCAGTGTTTTGGCAAACACCACCTGGCATGCTGTGACTTGTAGTTTCACGTTCTCCCAAGACAGATGAACCTACCATCCAGTTTAAAGCTATGAGAGCTACACATTCCTACTCAGAGCCACCATCCTTTGACTCGGACCTCTGTTTGTTCTCTTTGTTTCAGTCTCTTATATTTGATGAGATGGACCTATCTGATGCGAGCGTTGCCGAGACCAGCACGAAGAACATCAACAACAGTTTCACGGTAAGACATATTTTTAGGGCAAAATTATACTTTTAGGGCAAAATTAAAAATCTGCTTTTAGTGAATCCTATGCAGAATCAAAGAAATGGAGGACAAGATGTACTGCCAAGCCTGTCCCTTGTGCCAAGTTCTGGCCAACTCCTGGCCCACAGATCATCATGGTCAAATGGGGTCTTTCGCAATACCACTGATTTTGCACTGTGTCTGTTCCAGATCATAGATGTATTTACTGTTTTTGTAGTCACATGGTGAGCTGAGTGATTGATGTACAATTGTTCTTATGAAAACATGTACATGCAATCTTTGCCTTTTTTAGAGATATCTCCTGTGCACGTAAGTTTACCAAAAAAACTACATCCCATTAAGAACCCTATGTTCCATCTCATCAAGGACCCAATTTTCCATCTCATCAAAAATTCTGTGTTCATTCTCATTAAGAACCCTATCTCCTAGTCCAGTGCTTCCTCCTTATAACCATTGTTATCTAGAATTTTAGTTCAATTGACTCAAGTGAACAGACCTTTCATGATCTCTTCCTGGGTTAAATATGGGTGACTGCAGGTCTTGTCACTGTGTACAAACTGTTTGTAGCTGGTCATGTTGACAGCGTCATAGGATATGCCTACAGTAGTAGTTTTTCAAGTACTGCTATTATTGTATGCCGGTGATTGATTGATCTCACACTAAAGAGCCTACAAGCACAGTTACTGCTGTAGGAATATTATACACTTAAATTGTCTGAAAATAAATATGGCAGAATCGGAGCCAACAGTCTTTGGAATGCACCAGTGGAACATCAGTGCAAGACAAATTTTCCTTGAGGTTGTAGATGTTTCCAGTATCGGGGGATAACTTAATCAAGTAGCCTCACCTGGATTAACCCCTTCAAAAAACAGTGCAGAAATCTAACATGGCACATAATGCAATCTCACAATTGCAAGAAACCATAGAAATAAATTCTGAGTCGCAATGATGCGGTTGTGGAAGGAAATGCAGGAAACCAGGTAGCATACGACAAGGATATCTGAGGGCTGCATGAGAGTGCAGAAATGCAGGAGTGGCTTGCAACCACAGAGAGTGGTGGGGCCTGCAAATAGTTGGGGCTGGGTGCATGCACTCACATGCTACATGAAAGGAGAGGAGAGACATAAAATAAATACATTTTTAAAAAACTTACCTTGTTTGAAGTTGGTGACTGGCACGCTCTTCTTGCTCTAGGTTCCTTCTTCGCTCTAGCCTCTATCTCAGGCCCCATCCAACTACCTTAACCAATCCTAGCGCTGTTCTCATACTGGTAACAAGCATGAAAGCAGCGCAAAGATTGGAGGGAGCAGCCTCTCGCGGTGTTCCAGAGGGAACTGGAGGCCTGAGGTTTCTTTATCCCCGCTGTCTCAAGACAGCTGGGTTAGAGACCTTTAAAGTGTGAATGTCTGGCTTGCCGTCGCAAGACGGTCGGCCAAAGGGACATGCGCACTTTAAACAAGTGCACAGGAAGGCCACCCTCCACCCTGCTGCTGGCAATTAGGTAACCCCGCCCATCCTGACACTCGGTCAGGGCAGAGGATGAAAAGTAAAATCGTAATAAATTAACTTTATCTCCATTTTATTTTTCATCTCTAGGCAGTCACTGGGGGCATTTTTCCCAGCAGAGCAACACTGCTCCACTATAATGGAGGGGCCGCCGCTGCAGAAATGATAGGTCTTCAAAAAAGGAAATTCTGGTAGAAGCTAGTTCAGTGACCTAGATGGTACCTAGTGTAGACCTTCGAGTAGGACATTAGCTATAATTTCATATAGGAAAGACGCAGACCTGAGCCAATAAATGACGTAAAAAGCATCTTATTGCAAACGATTAGAGAAAACATTCAGGCATGTCTGCTCCATCGAAGTTTACAGTTGCTCGGATTGCTTCAAGCCAAGAACCTGGTACTTGTAATCCGCCCTGCTAACTGAAATGTGGGGCATCTTCCTGTAAAAACAACATTAACCGTGAGATAAAGGAGAACTTGGGACCCGCGCCAAGAGATGGCATTGCGGTCATTGGACAACAGACATTGTGCCCCGCACATTTGATGTTGCACTCAGCGTACAAACTTGCATAGTAAATCTGAAACATCCAAGAGAATACAGATTTCTTCCAATTGGCAGAAGGATGTTTCTCTCAGTTGGCTTTGTGATGGTGAAAAGAAAACAGTCAAGGTAAGACTTCTGTACATGTAGATTGTAGGAGCAACTAATGCGTGTGGTGTTACACTGTTCTTTATTTAAAAAGTTTAAGGGAAAAACTCTTCCCCAATGCTCCGCAATGAAGGTCTAGAAATGGGTAAGGATTCAGTGTGCCCGGTGATATCTCAGACATGCCAACCAGAAATGTGGGACCACATCTGGCAAAAAGATGGATGGATAGCACTAGCTAGAGCTTCAGTGAACTCTGTATGGATGGAATTAAGAATAGTAAATCTTCACTTACCTTTTTGTACTTACCTTCTTGATATTTTGGCCCTCTATATTTTAAACAAGGTATTCTGTCCACACGATATCTTGTTTCCGATATTCTGGTAGTGATCCTACTTTTTATGTGTAAATTAGTCCCTTAGGGATTCCAATGGAAGCATTCACTAATAGCGGAATGATACACCAGACGGGCAATAGTAAGAGGTGAGAGAAAATACTCCTCTAGGCGAAGCTAAAATTATATATATATAGTCAAGCCAACCTTAAATTTAGGAATACACCTGATCGCAGTGTGGTCCATCAGACCTCGTTGATGCGGGTCAGGGATGCTTTGTAGACCAGTAAGAAAAAAGAACACGAACAACCAGACAGCAAAATCTTCATAGTAACCATGAAAATCAATTTAAAGAAGCCTGCAGATGTAAAAGGTCACTTTAAGGCACTGCTTCATATCAGAGAAGCAGTTGCCAGGCGAGCATGCTCAATGGAGCCTCATCCGGAAACCTAATTTATGAGTCCCTGGGTGAAACGAGGACGCGTGTGTACGTAGATCAATAACATGCGAAGCCGGAAGTCACTTAAAGGCCATTCGCTGCTCAGATGCCAATTAGAATCCTTTGTGTTCCATCAGGCGGCACGTTGATAATGGGGTCCTCGTCAATCTTTTCAGGGTGTCTTAAGTCGACAGGTTCGCCGATGTTTAGAATGCATTACGTGCTCTGTGAACCCTAGCGAGCACGTGTGATCCTGCACAATACACATACCTTTCAATTAACGGAATATAACAAGGGGTGCGGTGATGTGACATTACTTTCTGTTCTCATGTGTTGAGGCTTTGTGGAAACATTTACTGCAAGTCTTTGCAAAACCCTGCAACCTGTGGAGGAATGTACCCACCATCCAGCTGTGGAGGCATGTACCCACCATCCACCTCTGGAGGAATGTGCCCACCATCAAGCTCTGGAGGAATGTACCCACCATCCACCTCTGAAGGAATGTACCCATCACCCAGCTCTGGAGGAACGTACCCATCACCCAGCTCTGAAGGAATGGACCCATCACCCAGCTCTAGAGGCATGTACCCACCATCCACCTCTAGAGGCATGTACCCACCATCCACCTCTAGAGGAATGTACCCACCATCCAGCTGTGGAGGAATGTACCCACCATCCACCTCTGAAGGAATGGACCCATCCCCCAGCTCTGGAGGAATGTACCCACCATCCAGCTCTGGAGGAACGTACCCATCACCCAGCTCTAGAGGAATGTACCCACCATCCACCTCTAGAGGAATGTACCCACCATCCAGCTGTGGAGGCATGTACCCACCATCCATCTGTGGAGGAATGTACCCACCATCCACCTCTGAAGGAATGGACCCATCCCCCAGCTCTGGAGGAATGTACCCACCATCCAGCTCTAGAGGAATGTACCCACCATCCAGCTGTGGAGGCATGTACCCACCATCCAGCTCTGGAGGAATGTACCCACCATCCAGCTGTGGAGGCATGTACCCACCATCCAGCTCTAGAGGAATCTACCCACCATCCAGCTCTGAAGGAATGGACCCATCACCCAGCTCTGGAGGAATGTACCCACCATCCAGCTCTAGAGGAATGTACCCACCATCCAGCTGTGGAGGCATGTACCCACCATCCAGCTGTGGAGGCATGTACCCACCATCCAGCTCTGGAGGAATGTACCCACCATCCAGCTCTGGAGGAATGTGCCCACCATCCAGCTCTGGAGGAATGTGCCCACCATCCAGCTGTGGAGGCATGTACCCACCATCAAGCTCTGGAGGAATGGACCCATCACCCAGCTCTGGAGGAAATGTACCCACCATCCAGCTCTCTTGGAATGTACCCATCACCCAGCTCTAGAGGAATGGACAAACCATCCAGCTGTGGAGGCATGTACCCACCATCGAGGTCTGGAGGAATGTGCCCACCATCCGTCTCTGGAGGAACGTACCCATCACCCAGCTCTTAAGGAATGTACCCACCACACATCTCTGGAAGAATGTACCCATCGCCCAGCTCTAGAGGAATGTACCCACCATCCACCTCTGGAGGAATGTACCCACCACCCAGCTCAGGAGGAAAGTACTCAACATCCAGATGTACTTGGCCAGTTAGCAATACCTCACAGTATTTGCACAGGATCTGCACTACCACATAGTCGATCTTTGCGCTGTGCTGTGTGTACTAGTCCAGCACCGTGCAGAAGGGTGTTTACAAGAAATCCTACCTCTTTAATATTCATGAGGGGACGGAAGCCTCCGAGAGACAGGAAACCTTCAGAATGTACTCATGAGGGGACGGAAGCCTTCAAGGGACAGCAGACCTTCAGAAGTGTATCCATGTTTGCAGTGACCACAAAAAATTGCTCATCAGGAGAACGTCACTAGGGACAGTGTTTCAATGCGGCTACATATGGCCTATCTGTATTCATGCTAGTAATGACCACTAAAAATGGCATATTGGGGGAACACACCACCAGGGACAGTGCTTCCACACGGCAATCTATGTCAAATCTGTATCCATGGTTACAACACCTACAAAAATTGGCACATCCAGAGAACATAAAACAAACAAAAAAGTTGATGGGACGAATGTCTGCAAATAGTATACCCCACTGGCAATTGCTGTGGGTAGCATTCAACCCGTTGTTTGTCTCTCACTGTGCCACTATTGGCAAATGCCGTCTTATGCAAATCAGTACTGACCCTCCTCCACATGGGAAGAGTTCATCCAAAACGGCCAATAGGGAACACAAGAAACCCCAGTCCGGCTTCAGCCTTATTAGGCCGTGTCAGTGAGGCATAGCCTGGAACCTATGGCAGAGTGAGTAAAGGACCATATCTGGGATACTCTTATTGTGTTACATCAAACTTCCAAAAAGTGATGGGAGGAATACTTGCAGATATTCTAAATCAATGGCAATCTCAGGTAGTAATCTTAGGATGGCACCACACTTGTTGGCACCAAATTACAAAATTTCCAAATTGCTTTTCATTAGTGCTTGAAGTGTGCCTCAAAGGCAAAATTCCTGCTCTGAACATCTTAACCCCATTCAAGCATGCAGCAAAATTGTGCATCCGAGCCCTACCGCTGTTCTTTGCACAGTGGCGGCTGTCTTTCATGGCTTCTGAAGGATATGCAATATTATTGATATTGAAATTTGCAAATACATGTGCCACCTGCAGTCTCATTTTAGTACACTGTGATTTATGATTTTGTTTCTTCGAGAATTGCTATTAGACACAAAACAGTATTTTCAAACTGGATATCCCTTTGAAACATAAGGCCTCTTGTCCCTTTTAAGGACTGCCTCTCCAGCTTCCAGGGCTTTAATGACTTCTTATTTGGGAACAAACAACCACTGCTCACCCTGATTATTCTAGTCGCATTTCTTCAGTTGTCATGCCCTTGTATGTCCTCCCTTACACCTACTGGTATACCATCAGTAGATGCCAGTGTTCTAACCCTCGAAGCTCCCTTGCCAGCCCATGCCTCCCGGAAGTAGTGACATTTCTATGTCTCCTCTGAAAATCGAGCAAAGACATAGAAACATCTAGATATTCAAGTAAAGGATGATTTACTACTCCAACTGCAGTTATAGGATATTCAGAAAAAAGTGGATATTCGGGAGGCTTGCATTACTGTCTGCAAATATTAAGGGCGTGCCAATGCACATGCATGCCATGCGGTCGCATGGGCAGCAGAGGTTGGAGACATCGACAGATAGGAAAGTTCACCAGACAGAACACCAACTCTGAGGTCAGCCCTGGTAGAAGGTGTGTAAGATGTGTGAGAGTTCAGGCCCTGCGTAACAGCTATTATGCATCTACACTATCATCCAGGGCCTAACAACATCCTGTCCCAGTTTCACACCAAAAACCCCCATGATGCCTTAGTGTCTCACCCCTTTTTGCCTCTGTCACAATCAGGTTTTCCTCAAAAACTACTGAATAAGAGATACAATTGAGACAGCATCAAATACTCAGCCAAAGCCAGTGGGACTTCATAACTGCAGTCACATGTTAGAAATAATACAGCAGTACATTTCATTGACATCAGAAGAACTGTGCACACATTCTCAGGGTACCAGACTTCCTGTCCGGTGAGCGACATCTCACTGGAATACTTACGCAGAATAGTGGCTGCTCTTCCGTACACTCACAGCACCTCTTAGGTACTGGTCAGCAAGTCCACTGTAACTGTCCACAAGATGACAGCCACTGAATCTTTGCTCCAGTCTGTCATGGAACTGCTGGCAAAATACTCACCCGAACTTGACCGTGCTTAAGGCAGTTCCAGAAAGAACAGTCTTGAGTTCTGACACAAAGGGATCCAACCAAAAAGAGGCATGAAACTCACGTATTATGATTTGATGCTTACCTTAAAATAATCCCCCGTCACAGGTGACCCCAGCAGATGCGCTCATGTCAGCCAGTGCTTCCATACTCCGGAACTTCCGGTGAGCCATGCATCCCAACAGCCACAAGAAAGCACAGGTCAAGGCAATATTATTGTACTCCAGCTGCTGTTGAAGGCGATAGCGTTCAAGTCTTGCTCTTGCATTCATGAAATGAAACAGCAGCGCAACAATCTTCCAGTGCTTCATTTATGATTGTTGTGTCCGGTGCGGAGCACTGGCACTTATTTCTGAGGGTCGGGACTTATTTTTGTGCCTCACGCATTTACTGCAAGCAAAAGACACATATAGGAAAGACGAAGGAAGAGGAAAAAAAGAGTCACCATGGGAGAAAGTAGAAAGCTGCAAGAGTGAGCTGCAGGGGAAGGGAGTGGCTGTAAATGGATTAAGGAGACCTGAGATGGCTTCAGGATTACGCTGCCTCAGTATTCCCTGTTCGCAAATTTAATTGCAGCAGCCGCGTGTTAAAGAGGCGGACTTTGAGTCCGGCACATTTTTTTTTACAAATTAAGCACTGCAGTCTTCCATAATACGCAGCGGTCCCTCAAATGCAGTTCCCAGGCACTCCCATTGTCATGACCCCTTAACGCAGATGAAAAGTTTCACTCACTTCACACTGCTGACTGCCCTCAGCTTGAGCCAAAATTGTTAACCTCTCAGCAGCAGTGGACTCCTTAATCACATTGTCGGATCACCTTTATAACATCTTGGCACTTATAAATAAAAAGAACCTCTTCATTTCCACGCACCTGCTTTGACCAGGCCCAGTACTGACAGCTTCTGCAGCACCCCTACTTTGACGGTCCATTTAGTGACGTAAATCCCCTTGACCTCCTACACAAATGAGTGTTCCTATGCCAACCATCCTCAGCTGTCAGTTTATTCACGGTATTTACCAGAAGTCGGTAGTTTATTTCTCTTCTTATTGAAAACTTTGCAGATCGACTCCCTCTGGCTGACCTCTCTGTGTCCCCAAATAAATCCACAGTTCTGTGATTTGCCTGTCACTGTTAGACCAGGTCTCTCACCCTCTGAGTGGTTGGAGCTGTTGACTGTCTGCCACAAGATGGTACCAGATCCAAGCCTGAAAATAGCTCCCTTCAGTACATCGTTGTCTGCACAGTCTGTGCAGGATGTCTGATTGAAAAAGACACCGGTGGGGCATGCAGTGGGTCATACTTTTCAATTCTTGTCTTTTACCTGCTTCCTCCTCACTCCTTTTTCTGTTCCTCTCAACACATTTAGGAGAACTTTGCACTCGTCGCCAGTGTTGTAGTAACAGAGAGTGCCTGTTCAGCAGAAGCCTCACAGCCTGCTCACATTGATAAACAGGTTGCATGTATACTGTGGAAGGTATGTTCTAAGGTACTAGTGAACACCCCATCAGGAGAAGCGTCCTCTCTGCTCAGACCGCTCGCTGTCAACCCAGCCCTACATGGTTGCTTGACTGATTCACGCATGGTAGAAGCACGCGTGGCTGAACAACGCATTCGGAACCAGGACCGCGTCTATACCACGCATGCCTTTACAACAAATTTTGTTGTAAAAGCATGGCTAGTAAAGGTATGTTTGGTAAACATACGTGTGGTTCAGCCATACAACCCTCCCCATTAACTTAAAAAGGTAGCCCCACCCACCCTGAGGCCTAAAACTGCACTTCTAAAAACCTCCACCCCCAAACCAAAGCCCCTCCCCGCTCTAAGCCCAAAAACCCTGCCCCTGCAAAAAAAAAGTGTGCCCCCACCCGTCCTGAGGTCTAGAACCTTACACCAAACTTAAAAGAAAATAACCCCACCACCCACACCCGCCCAAAACCCTAAAACATTCCCCACCCTGAAAAACTTCACCTCCCCCCAAAACCTGGCCCCAGACTCTCCCCACCCTGAGACCTAAAACCTTCCCTCATCCCTAAAAACTGAAGTACCCCGAACCCACCCCACCTGCCCTGAGGCCTAAAACTGCCCCCCAAAACTGCCCTTTGCCCCCGCCCTCAGCCCTCCCACCCCACCTTGCCCTAAAAACTACCCCGGCCTCCCTTCACCCTGAACACTAACAGTGACCTCTTAAAAAATCAAAAATCCTCCCCAAAACTGCCCAGCCCTCCAACCCTACCCTGTCATTAAAAAGCCCCACTTACCCAGCCACCGCATTCCTCTCCCCGCTGTGTGCCTGAACCACACATATGCTTGGAGCCTTAACAACACATTTGCGTGGTTCAGGCACATGCGTGGTTTAGGGCAAGCGTGGGAACGCTTGCATGGTTACAGTCTGCGTGGCTCTGGCCGCGTAGTAAAGACCACCCCTCCCCCCCCCTACATTCCATGAGCACCTAGCTAAGCAGAGCACCAAAGACACAATAAAGACGGCAGACTATAACACTTGTATCAGAATATGTGGAACTTGGAGGCGTCCTTCAGGAATCATCCCAAGTTTTCCTGAACACAACCATTTTCACTGATTACCCAGATTGTTAAAGTTCCTCGATGGCTTATATTTTTTGAGGCAGCGCATTGCATAACATAGATCCCTTGAGCATCTCTATCTGTAAGGTACCACATTAGGGACCTTTAGAAGGATCTAACTGTTTCTGTCCTTTGACCTTAATAGTCTTCCTGGTAGGAGTTTCCTAAACACCAGTTTTACATAATGTGGGCTTTGTCCCATAATTTTCCCTGAAATAATCAGAGTGGATTGAAATGGACGCCCTTTCACCTACTCTATAAGCTACAAAGGTATATTTAGTTATATAAAAATCCCGAGGTCGGAAACCAGGGAGGATTCTAGCACCTAGCCCCCCAAAAATATATATTAAAAGATTGAATACTATAATTTAAATAATACAGTTTCCAAATGTGGATTTTGTAATGCAATAAATGATACTTTAATTTATCAAAAAAATGTTTGCCCTTCTCGTGATGCAACGACTGAGATAGAAGAGGAAAATTGCCCTGTCTTTATTTCTGTTCCATCTCACCTCCAACTCATTGCCCTTCATTCATTCTGAAATCCCCACTGCCCTTGGGGGAAGATGGCGGAGAAGGTTAGAATGGAAGCAGGAGGAACAGTTCTCCTCTTTTGTCAGTTCCTTTGAAAAACAATAGAAATATACTACAAAAAACAAAATGTAAAACAAAACATGTTATTCTTTTTGAGCACTTCTGTTGCAAACTTTACGTTTTGAACTATGTACCTAATAAGATCTTTATTGTTATTATTTTTTTTTTTTTGCTTGAAGTTTTATGTAGCGCAGACTTGGTCCAAGGGCATCAGACCGCTTTACATGAGCTCCAGATTACAGTTTACATTTTTTGGGTCTATGGAGACTGTGACTTGCCCAGGATCAGGATGTTGGGCGGAGGCCCGGATTTGGATCTCTTTCTTCAGGACTATGGTCGGCAGCTCTAATCTTTGCCCATATCTCCTCCCCATCTATTTCCTGATAAGTGGTGCAAACTTTGTTTTGCAACCTTTGTAAAATGTTTTGAAGATTGTGCAATTTTATTTCTAGGGCCAATCTAGCAAAAGTAGGGTTCAAAGGAAACGAGTATTCACTCAACATTATTTATTTTATACACATTCTTCTTCAAAAAATTATTTTGCTTGAGGTTTTGAAACGTGGGCAAACTTTGCAGTTTTCACAAAGCTTGGCAACTTCACAAAGTACTGCGAGCGAAAACTAAATTTCCCACGCTCGACTGTAATTAGAATCTCCTCTTTCCTACTCTGTTTCGGCTTTATTACACTTTCCACCCCCACCCTTGTTTGCTCATCCTGTGTGCCTCAACTCCTGGTTCTACCTGATTCTACCACACGTATCCCCTCTTCTTCATCCCCTAGTTCTGTTTTGTGTTCCAACGCTCATCCCTTACGCATCATGTCTGGGTTCTACTTTGTGGTCACACGCTCTTCCCATGTGCCGGCACTACTTTGTGTTCTGACATTCATCCATTGCCTTCTCCAGATCCCTGTCTCCCTGGTTCTACTGTCTGTAACCCTAGTCGTCCACTTTGCCTCACATCCTAGTTTCACTTCCTTTTTCCACTCTCGTCTCCTGGTTCTTCTTCTGTTCCCACATTCATTCCCCGTGTTTCATCCCCTGGCTCTCTTTTGGTTTCCATACAATTTCTCTATGCCTCATCTCATGGCACCTCTTTCTTTTCTGATCACCATTCCCTGTGCCCCATCTCCTTGCTCTACTCCATTTTCCAAACACCCCTGTTCCTCATCACCTGGTCCACTTTCTAATTGCAAGCTCATCTCCGGTGCCTCATTACCTGGTTCTCTTTCTGTTCCCATAGAGTTCCTTTGTGCATCTTCACGTGGTGCTACTTTCTTTTGCCACACTCATCCCCCCTATACCTCATTTTCTGGTTCTCCTTTCTGGTCCCACACACATCACTCGTGCCTCATCTCCTTGTTCTACTTTCTGTTGCCAGAATCATTCCTTGTGCCTCGTCTCATGGTACAACTTTCTGTTGCCACACTCAACACCAGTCCTCATGCCCTGGTTGTACCTTCTGTTCCCATGCACATCCCCTGTGCCTCATCTCCTGCCCCTACTCCATTTTCCCAAACACCCCTATTCCTCATCTCCTGGTCTGCTTTCTATTTCCAAGCTCATCCCCTGTGCCACATTTTCTGGTTCTCCTTTCTGGTCCCACACACATCACTTGTGCCTTATATCCTTGTTCCATTTTCTGTTCCCAGACTCATCCCTTGTGCCTCATCTCCAGTGCAAATTTCTGTTCTCACTCTCATCCCTTGTCCTCGTGCCCTGGTTCTACCTTCTGTTATCACTCTCATCCCCTGTGCCTCATCTCCTGGTTCTACTCCTTTTTTCCCCCCAACACCCCTATTCCACATCTCCTGGTCTACTTTCTGTTCCCAAGCTCATCCCCTGTGCCTCATTTCCTGGTCCCACACACATTACTTGTGCCTCATCTCCTTCTTCCTTTTCCCAGACTCATCCTCTGCTCCAAGACTCGTCCCCTGTCCTCCTGTCCTGATTCTACCTTCTGTTCCCACTCTCCTCCCCTGCGCCTTATCTCCTGGTTTTAGTCATACAGTTCTTCGGGTCTCTGGATGAGTAGGCCACCTCCAGCCAGAGCAGACCGTGCCGCTTGTCACCCCACACTTGCATGATGCTGAGAAGGAGCAATGGTTCCTTTTGATATGAGAAATGTGGCAGGCGGCGGAATATGAGATCAAATGAAAAACAAATAATATCTTACATTAGTGAGATGTGACTCATGCCACTGATGGTGTGCATTGTGGAGTTGTGATTCACCTTCCATCCTTCGTGTGGGACGGATTGTACCCTATATTATGTGCAATACGGTAATAAAAGGCTGTGCGTGATATACCTACTGCCGAGACAATCATCAAACGCTGCATGTTCACGGAGAAAATGCCAGAGATATTTAATTGGATTTCTGATATTTGCAATGTGTAGTGTGCATTCGATAAACTAAACTGACATGTTCCTAAACAGGGAGTACTGCGTGATTTGTCGAAGGTGATGCCGGACACCTCCAAAATGATTTTAACTGTCACATATTTGTGTGGTTAAATTTAGGGCCTGATTTTTTTTTTTAAAAGTGGTGCCCCTTAGCACCCTCCTAATGCCATCATGTGTGCACCGTATCTAAGATGCAGCGTACCATGGCAGTAGTTAGGGAACTAGCAAAATAATTTTTAACGCTAGTCTGGAGCTTTCCAGGATTAGTGTAAAAAATGTTGACGCTAATCCTGCAAAGCACATTGAGGCCCATTGTAAACAATCCTGAGCCTCCTTTTAATGCCTGCTCTGAGCAGGCGTTAAAAGTGCCGAAAAAAATGCTGCAAATAAATCTCTTAGATTTCTTTGCACCAATTGTGTCCCCCAAGGGGAATGCCCCCTTTGCGCAGGCATAATGTAGTGCAAAGGGTTACGAAGTGAATGCACGCATTGCGCCAGTTTGTAAATTTGGCGCAGCAATTTTAGCCTCATTGGGCCACATTAGCATTAGAAAAATGACGCAAATGTGGCGCAAGAAGGCACTAGGGGCTCTTAAATCTGCCTCTTAGGGTTTAAAACACGGCTGATGCTCAAGTGTGCCACATTCAGCATCTCTCAGGTGTGCGTGAGCTGGGGAAGGTGAGCCCGGCAGGTGATGTCACACCAGAAGGACTTCCTGTTTCTAAGGGGGTCTTGGAGCCAAGACTCCTGTTTAAGATGCAAGGCTTACCAGCGTAACAGTGTGGAATAACATGAATTGATGAGATTCCCACCCCTCCCACTTTCCACAAATAGAGGTTGTGTGTCCAGATGGAGTAACTGGGGACAAGGGGTGCCACAAAATTGAGCAGTTTGGTATTAAAGCTCTGTGTCCTGAGTCCTTACCTTTGCTACAGTACGTGTAATGAGTAACATGCATTCAAGTTATGATTACTCGCTGTTCAGGTACCACATTGGAAATTAGGATTTAAGCGCCACCCACGTGCGTGGCCATGTTAAGGAGCACAGCAGGTGTTTTTAGTGCCCACCTCAGTGGACTCATTTTTTCAGTTCGGGCAGGGAAACAAAGCTGTGTGCACCTCGGCGAGGTTTGAATGTGGGACCTTCACATTTCCTACAAAGTTCCCCATCAATGAATCCACTTTAATATTTTCTGGCCAAGTGCATCAGCCTGTACTATATGTACTATAACTCAACGGATTAGGAGACCCATTGAAGAGGTGTATATTCAGCTGATGTCAGGTTTCAATGAAAGGGAATTGGTTCAGTTGGTTAATGTTTCTGTTGCCCTGTGCTGTGTGTAATCTGCAGGCTGCAGATTTGCATCCTAGAAAGTCGTTCACTGAATTATTGTGTAGATTCAGTTGATGCCAGTCAGTCACTAGTGCCATTGCTGGTAAGGTAGGCCAGCTAGTTATGCTCACGATGCAAACACTGCCTGGAATGCAGATGGCTCGAGATTGAGACAAGGCAAAAGTAATTTAAGTGTTCAGCTGAAGATTATAAAATGAGAATCACTGAATTGGGTATGGAGTTATTATTAAGTACCAAGAAACGACTAAGATTGTATTGCACTTCATTTGCATGGTAGAAACCATCACATAAGCCTACACTACACCATATATACTGTGCATATGGAAGACATGTATTTCTTCCTTCCCTGAAGCTCAATACAACACTGATGCACTCCTGCACCAAGATGGTATTTAAAGATGGAATGGGTGATGAGGAAATATCTTCCATCTTCTGCAGTTCTTGGGCTGATCACTCTGCAGAGGAAGGACACCAGCGGCAGCTTGTTCCCTTTTAAAGAGGTGGGGCGAGTGAAGTGCCCCACCACTTCACAAAAAAAATAAAAATAAAAACCCTCCCTCCAAAACCCCAAAGTAAACCACCCCATCTGTCCTAAAGCCCAAATAACACTAACTAAAACACAAACACTACACTTATATGCACTACACACTTACATGCACTACACACACATACGTACATTACACACATGCATTACACAAACATTACACATTTTTAAAAAAGGGACTTACCCACATGCTGCACGTCCTCCTCCATGTGTTTCTACTCTCCGATAGAGGAAGAGCTCCCCTAACCATTCCAGATGCAGCTGACATGCTGTTAACCATCACAAGAGAAGCGCCTGTTTGGATGGAACACGCCATCAGGCCCTGAAGGCCCCTCAGGCCCTGAAGGCCTGTGTCTAGTCTCCACCCAGCTGTCTCAGAGAAGTGAGTGGAGAGCTTCAAAGTGAGCATATCACTTTGGTCGTCGCAAAGCAGCTGGCCGAAGTGACATGCGCACTTTGGAGCATCCATGCCAGGCATTGCTGGAAGCAGAATCAGTCCTCTGCTGCCGGCGGCAGAGAACACGCCCAGCATGTTTCTAGGCTGGTGCACACTGCGGGGGAAAAATAAAATGGCAACGAAATCTTTTCATTGCCATTCTGTTTTTCCCTGCAGGTCTCGCAGTGGGTGGGGGGGGTGACACTCCCCTGCCTTAAGAAGCAACCGCCCCCGAAGGACACTAAGCTGCCCAAAAAAACTGTGGATGTGTGGTTATTGATTGTTAGCAATGACTGGGAGGGCTCCTTGGTGTCTACCTTTTCTCACTCCTTAAGCTATATGTCCTTATGGTCCCTCTCTAGCCTCTTTTTTTCTGCAACAGTCTTTGAGTGAAATGGAGGACCAGTAAGCCCAGAGTAATAACGTACCCATCATTACGAGTTTTAGAATCAATGTCCGAGTACAATATGGCATATGTACTGGGAGGATGCCCAGTTTTTACTGGAACATGCTGATCCACAAGTTATTCCCCATAACCTTATGATTGACAATTATCGCACCCGATGAATACCCAAAACCTTGGGGTCTGTTTTTATGTCGAGAGCACAAGCTTTTAACCATGCCCACCACACGCCCATCACTATCACTCATTTGTGGGCTTGTCTTTTAAAAATCCTTTGTTTTCATTGGTAAATGCTTTACATTTGTCCCTCTTTGGGGCGGTTTGGTTACCGCCTTGGACATCGATCCTGTTACATGGATAATTGCACGATTGCCGAAATGTTTGAGCGAACTTCTTTTTCCCTTTTGTGTCTCTCCTTCCTGCTTGTGGCGGCCATGGCGCTTTGAATCGGCTCTCCTATGTCAACTGTTTTACTTTTTATTTTCAATTTAAGTGGCAAGAAAAGTCCACTTAGGAATTTACAACATTAACAGCTCTAACTCGAGCAAACGCGAGACCCATTGCATTGCAAACGCTTGTTATTAAATGCCACAATTATTGCAGTCAACAATGGCCAGCTGATAATGAAGGACTATGTCGTGCAGCTGTCAGTCTACACTGCGATGATAATGTTTTTACTCTTTAGAGCCCTAAGATATATATAGAAGCCTCATGAATGGGGTGTCTTCTCTTCAACAGCAGTATCTCACTGAACGCAGAGTGGCGTGTTGTGGACAAGGTGGAGGTAAACACAGGTATGACGTACCACCTCACCGACGCGGTCACTTCAGATCACCACATTAAATGAGTTCTTGGGAAAATGCTTTGTCCTTCTGAGAGCCAGAGGTGGTCATGGTACATTACCCTCCTATGTGGCTTCTGGGTGTGCCTTCGAATGTACCCTTAGACATACAGTTAGGCGATTATGCAGGTGAACTCCTTCCCAGAAGGGGATGGGTGCACTTCCTCTGTCCATCTTACTTCCGGTGTTGCGTCCTGTAACAGCAGACTGAAGACATCCTGCAGTGTGTGGCCTTTCCACTGTTCAGAATACCTGGTTGCCAGGGCAACCAGCGGTATGCAGTAACATCACGCCGTGTTAGTCCATCGCCCATTGAAATGTTTCAATAACATCTGTTTGTGTGGTTGTTGGTGCATTAAAAACGAAATAAAAGCGAAATAACACGTTCGTTCAGAAAGTGGATCCTGTGCCGGCAGGGCTTTAAGCGGGCTGGGTCCTGCCAGAACTCAGCACCAGCAGTTCCAAAAAGTAGGTGCTGAGACGGATCGATCTCGGGCTCTCCATTTTTTCCCTCACTTCAGGGTGAAAGACAGAACCTTTCCTTCTTAGCAGTACCCCCCAGGTGCCTTTGATTCAAAGAGACTCGCTATAGTTCTTTTACAATCTCATCATTTCAAAACCGACACATTTTCAATATTTTATACAACGAAGCCATTGCTGTGGCTTATTTAATTTATGCAACTAACAACCATTGACCAAGCCAATAGTCAGGGCTTGTTGTAGGTGTAATATTACCTGTTGTATTATATATCTAGATGCAATGAGAGAAAGAAGCAGCCAAATACCAATCGGAGGCACATTATGCTAAGCACAGATTTTTAGTTTCTGTATTTTTGTCACACCCTTAATTACATCAGCCACTGCCCCTTGAGAGACCCCCAGTTTTTCATCCCACTTAAAGCCCTGTGTGCAGGTGGACCGTGAAACGTTTGCAGAATATGCGTGTTTGTCTTCATTGTACAGCTGCTCAAACTCGGAAAGAGGGCTGAGGTTGTGGGTGTGACACTTTATTGTTTGAACATGTTTGTTGGCTGTCATCAGTGTGTGCAGTCTCCTGTTTCCAGTGCCTTTTTTTACTCGTTGTATCCATGTTTTGCCGTTCTGTGAACTTCATTGTGTTTGTGTGTGGTTGCCCCTGGGGTGTGTGTTTACATCTGTGTGTGTATGTCTCTAGTTACAATTGTGTGTGTGTGTTCAGATCTTTTTAATTTAAGTTTTAGAGATGTTTCCTTATTATTGAGTTGTGCGGGTCTGTTTTAGTCACCTGTCGGAACAGTTGTTGTCGTTGTTGCAGTATACGAATAACAAAACAAACAAACACACGAAGACCCATTTGTGAATTACTGGATTGGCCCAAAATGTGAGTCAGTCCACGTACACCCATGAAAGCAGATGCAGCATATGACCATTTCTAAAGTGGGTACAAGGACGAGGCGGCTTCGATGTTCGATTATCACCCTCAGAAGTTGCATGTGGCATATTTTTGATGCCTGACTTTTGCTCATTCGTTATTCTGTTGACTCCTGTATTGCACAACTGTGTATGGGCTTAAGTACTCCAGAGTGTACCTTATATTATGCCCCTTGAAGTATCCTGATACGCCTATAAGGATATGTATTGTAAAAGACAAAGGAACGAGGCCATTGGCTAAGCTCTTTTACACAGTTGCAAACCTCCAAGGTGATCTGCAGCATCCTTGTTGCATACAGCTGGATGTCATTGCTTCTGCATAGTATACTAGTGCCACCATCACACTTCCCCAACCCATCTTTTAAAAATTCTTAGGAACTTGGGGCCAGATGTACAAAGCTTTTTGCACGTCGCAAACAGTGAATTTTGCTATTTGCGACGTGCAAAAAGCACTTTGCAATGCACAAACCCCGTTTTGCAATTCGGTAACCTGGTTACCGCATCGCAAAACGGGTTTGTGAGTCGCAATTAGGAAGAGGTGTTCCCTTCCTAATTGCAAGTCGCAGTGCAATGCCAGATTGCTTTGTAACCGCGAACGCGGTCGCAAACCAATCGCAGTCTGCACCCATTTGAAATGGGTGGTAACCCATTCACAAAAGGGAAGGGGGAGTTTTGTGACATCACAATAGACTTGGCCTGCAACCTCGCCCTGTGTTATCTCGCTGCAGTCATTGGAAGCCCAGCACAACCCCATGGTATATAGTAACAGGTCATTAATAGTATGTTGTGCTACCACACTTTACAGAATTTTTGATGTAACATCAAACCAGAGACACATTCATTGGAGACAAATACCCTATTAGCAATCTTAACAAATATCTAGACATGGTGGAGATTTGTTGGACGCCTGAGTAAAGATGTTTTTTTGCTATTATGTTGAGTGGCAATAGATTGGATGAGTTTCAGATGTGCTGGTAAGAACTTTGCATGGCAGGCATCTGTGCCGCAGAGAGGTTCAGTTTGAAGAGGGTTGCCCGTGCTTGAGAATTAGCCAGTATCATTGATGTGGCATTTCCTTGTTGGATGACTTTTTGTTGATTGACTCGTATAAGTTAGTTAAATTACTATTTTTTTCTCCTATGAGTAGCGCTTTTTGGGTACGGTGACCAGACGTCCTGGATTTCTCGGACAGTCCCGGTTTTTAGAGGACTGTCCCGGTGTTCCGACGCTTCTCCTAATTTTAAACGAATGTCCCGGTTTTTGGGACAAAGGTCAGATCATCTAGGGAAGCATAAGTTAGAGAGGCATACAAAGTATGAAATAATTAAAGTATTTTATCTGTTCCTATCAGGCGACACAGTCTCCTGTCTGCTCCGAGCAGAGAGACGGTGTGGGGAGCAGAGAGAGGTGGGTGGGGGCGGGTTTTGGGTGCAGGGTGGGAGGTCAAGCCACAGCTAATTTCATAAATGTAGTCTTGTACATGTGTGTGTGTATATGTGTGTGTGTGTGCGTGTGCATATACACTCACACACACACACACATGTATAGGCACACATTCACAAAGCCACTAAAAAAAACGGGACAGGCCGGATATAAAAGTGAGTAATGTATTTAGTCCTTCTTTTATGTCTGACTTGTCCCGGTTTTTGCTCCTCAGAATCTGGTCACCCTATTTTTGGGTGAACTGTACCCCAGGTGGAACCTATTTAGAAGGTAGGCATCACCTTGGTTGTTAATGTCTTTATGTATTGCAAGATTGTTTTTAATTTTCATACCCTTACATCACCTACTCTATTATTCGCAAATGTCCATGAATAAAACTGTTCCTCTGAAGTGGTGAGGTGAATTATTGTGAGGTGCAGAACCGGGCACCCCCAGCCTCTGTGACCTACAACTGTAATCACTGTCTACAGAGTGTTAAATACAGATGCAGATGGGGTACACCAAAATAAGGCAGTGTGAGGGCGGACAGGATAAACCAGCATAATGATCATCATAAAAAGAAACGAGTTATACATAACGTATAACCAAACACAATCGAATATAAGATTCACACCTTATCTCCAAGACCTCAGCAGGGCTAAAATAGGTCAACTTACATCCGAACTCTCACCAGGCCTGCACCCACTGCAATTGCTGTTGAAAATCACTGCAGTTCCCAGAAGACTGAAAACAGGTTGGACGATTCTGTTCTTTGAAAACAGACACAATTTCGAATGCATGTTTCCAGTGCAGCTGATATGAAAATAATTTTTCCACCTTGCCACCTTTCACAAATCTGCCTGTTTTTTTCCAAGCATGCAATCGGCATTTTACAGGAAGCTGTCTGCTCCCTGTGGAGACGGCCTATGTGAGCAAAAACATTTCTGAGAAAGTTAATTTATAGTTCACCTAGATGACTTTCTGGTGGCTATAAACTGCATAACGCCTGTTCTTCAAATAAAATATCATTATTTTTCGACTCGCACAATTTCCCATCCCCCCACCACCCAAATCAAGAATAGAATTACGCAGCTACACTTGCTAAATCTTTCCTCAGCCTGCACCTAAACCATTTTCAGTACCTAGGTGCCAGCACAAGGAAGGGCCAAGCTTATTTTATCAATTTAGTAGATTATCATACATATGTGCTTTCTATGTAGTGCCAAAATTAGAGGGCCAGATTTATGAGAATTTAGCGCCGGGCAGCCCAGCAAGTCATCCTGCAGCCCTGCCCTGCATCAAAAGGAAAGGGCAAGAATGCGCCATATCAATGCGATACGGCACATTCTTGTGCCTTCCAAGTGCACTGGTTCTTTATTGGCTCTTAGAGCACCATGGTGCAAGGATGCCTGCGTTGCCGGAAGGATTGCTTTTGTGCAGGAAGAGACACCTTTGTGCACAACAACAATCCTGGGAGGCTTTTTCCTCTTTCTATGTGTGATGCAGAATGCAACACACATAGAGGAAAAAACAAGAAGAAATGAAGGTCCCTGCTGCACCTTTCCATGGCAGGTTTAAGGGTTTGGGGCATCTCCGGGTTTAAGGCTCTTTTAAATCTGAGGATGCGTCAAGATCCATGGGTGTTGCATGGGGACACCCACTGTAATGCCCATGGAACGCCTCCCTGGCACAGAGTAAGGCAACACAGCGATTTGCACTGCCTTGCTTTACTCCATATCTATGAGGCCATTCTAAGCCACACAAAGAGGCTGTGTGAGGCCTCATAGATGTGGTAAAAGTGATGCAACAGCGGCGCAAGCCTCTCATAAATATGCCCTGTAGTGTTTTAGCTGCAATAGATCTCGGGGTGCCTGATCTCCAAGCAGATGGCCAGGATATTAAAGGAAATGTGCAGGCACTTGTGAATGTTTTTCGAAATTGCAAAATGTTCCTGTGTTTATCCAAGATGTGAGACAAGGATGCACTTAAAGCCCTAGAATGTCAAAATACCACGGAAATACCAATAGAGTAGTATTGCCTCATCGTTATGAATAAAACCTCATGTTTCGACCTGTTCTGGGTTGTGAAACTCAGACTGACGTACGTGGTGATGTCCTCCACACAATTCATAATCTTGATTCAGCTGTAAATTACATTTACATTTCCAATCGTGATTAAAGATTAGCTGGTAAAAATAAATAACAGGCATATTTGCAGAGCACACTTCCACCTCAAGGAAATTTCATGGTGCCTCTGAAGGAGAGCACGTTTATTTTTACCTAGCTTATAGGTACACTTGTTATCAACCTCCAGTGGATGAAAGGCTGAGTGGCACACAGGAACTGAACCCTGGGATCACGAGATTGCACTGTGTGCACAAGATGTGCGAGCCACCAGCCCCATCCACTAAGCCCGGCTGTGACATCACAATGGTCGTAAATCTAAATAACATGCATGCAAAATCCGGTGAATGATGTTTGCAGGTGGCAAATTAAAACAAAGAACTTTATTTTTTCACCAGAAGTGTCACTTGTAGGTGGCGTGGTATACTACAGTCTTCTCTGCAGCTATATCCAGTGCTTAATTTGTAAATAAAAACATGCCGGTGCCCAAAACCCTCCTCATAAACATGCGAATGATGCAATTAAATGCGTGAGCACTAAATGCTGAGGCAGGGTAATCCTGAAGCCATCTCGGGCCTCTTCAATCCATTTACAGCCACTTCCTGCCCCTTCAGCTCACTCTTGCAGCTTTCTGCTTTCTCCCATTGTGATGCTTTTTCGTTTTTCTCATTCTCCATCTTTCCCATATGTGTCTTTTGTTGCAGTAAATGCTTGAGGCAGAAAATTAAGCGCCAGCCCTCAAAAATAAGTGCTGGTGCTCCGCACCGGAAACAACAACGCACAAATTAGGCACTGGCTATATCTAGTCTGCTCTACATACTGTGATGCTGCTCCGCTGGGTCCACCAGAGACCTGGACCTGGGGGTAAATGAATAATAAGAAAAAAAATTCTTACCTGCCAACTACGTGTTCCACTGCTCCCTCCACCTCGATTCTTCTTGTCTTCTTCCTCCCCACCCAATCCCAATGCTGCTCAGGGAGGAAGTGGGAGCTTGCGCTTGTCTCCACCCGGCTGTGCAACACAGCGGGGTGGAGAGTTCTAAGTGCGCATGTCAGTTTGGCTGACCTCAGACAGCCAGCCAAACTGACTTGCGCACTTAGAAGTGCACATACCACTCCTCCTCCCTGTTGACGTGGGAGTGGCTGCCCCCACCCCACCCTCACTAAGCGGAAAAATATCACTTTATTTTTCTGCTTTCAGCATAGACCCATAGCAGAGGCGCTGACCCTGATATCATTGATGCTTGACATAAAAAACAGCATTTAACATGGTACATAAATGTATATAACATTAGTACAAATCTGCTTACTAGCAAGCAAAAAACAAAAAGCAAATCGTTTTAGTGCTTCAATTTTGCATCAGTTAAGTTTTACGTAGTGCTTTGACCACATTAGCTAATTTACAATAAGAACATTTGCAACCCCAGACAGTTACACTTGTTTTGTGTTCTACAGCAAATGCCATAGACAGAAGTCTCTCGTTTAATCCACTAGGGGTGACTATGCACAATATAAAAATCCGATACGCTTCTCTCTGTAATAAGTATTTGTTTTCATCTAGATGTCTTTCATCATTTCAAGTGTTTCCAGTATTTGCAGTTCCATTCCAATCCTTATAACTAAGGTATCACTAAAGATTGGTCTTGAGCACAGTCCAAGCCATCAATCTGCCAGAAAGTATAAGCAGTGTGAATTATTTGAGGCCCCGAGTACCACAATATCAACCGGAGGGACCCTGGAAAATCCACCGTTTAAGAAAGCAGGGCGCGCATAAATCCTGCATAAACACGCTAAGCGGATTTACTTTAATGCACATTTCATATCAGGTAAAAACAACGGTGCTGTATTGAAAGTTGTGGTGGAACAGTTGTTCCTATTGCACCCAAGAAATACATATCAAATTTACTAACAGAAATCTAAGATGATTATTTCTCGAATTCTGATTTCCCCAGGTCATTGCATTGGATCCAGAGTGCTGCAGAAGGGTAGCCTCCAAACCTTACTCCCTGAAAATATTCATTTATTTTTTAATTTGAAAATGAGTAGGCTATATGGCAGGTTTCTTGAAGCAATTTTACATGTTCTGTTAAGCTAACCTTAGTTGCACTAGTAAGGTAAACAGCTTCGTGAGCATACGTTGTAGTAGTCGGGGGTAGTAACTGCTTCCCTTGGTTTATCTTTTCGTACCATTAACTCTGCCCTTGCTACCCCTGACGTCAGTGATCTTGAGGTCAGCAGCAGGGACAACAACTAAACCAGGCTTTAAGAGACATTCTTATTTTCCACTGCTTGCCCTTCCACAATTCCCTCGGCAGCAAATGGGAGGCTGTTGAGCTAAACAAGAGCTCAGCATTGTGATGTCATTGGAGGTCCCAGGAAGTGTGATGTCATTTCCTCTACCCTGCCATTGTGACGAATCGATGTTCAAGCTATTGTTTCTTCAAGCAGGTATCTAACCAGTGAATGAAGCTCATCTGTTGTACTCAGTTTTAATTGCAATATAAACAGTGGGAAGTAAAGTTTCTCGCGATGGTGGAACAGTCTTTAACAGCAGCGTGCGTGGCATGAGATGACTATGGGTGCAACAGAACTCTATAGTCTTAGGCCCACATGGGGATACTTACTTGTTTAATTTTGATAACTTTCAAGAATCTCTCATATTTAACATTATTCCACATTGTGAAATGGCTGTTTTATCGTTGAACAACCGTGAAGCATTAACTAATTGTACAGGACATATTTTTCATTGAATATGTACACAATAAACTTGATCAG
The DNA here is from genome assembly GCF_031143425.1 of Pleurodeles waltl. Taxonomy (NCBI): domain Eukaryota; kingdom Metazoa; phylum Chordata; class Amphibia; order Caudata; family Salamandridae; genus Pleurodeles; species Pleurodeles waltl. The sequence continues at coordinate 1,005,839,637 of NC_090449.1, read as the reverse complement.
AAACATAAGAAACTCGGTGGCCAACAGGAGGGTGTCTTTGCGAACACTCATTAACAGTAAGGGTGACTGCCTCTCTCCAGGTCATTACGGACACTGTTTTTCAGGCCTGCATCTTTGTATGATAGCCATTGTGCAGTCTGGGTGTTGTAGTGTTTTGATTCTATGGTACTAATTAGACTAGCATACCTGGAAAACCTGGAAACAAGGATTTGGAGGTGAAAAGGGCAGGAGGTAATAACCTGGAGTGAGGGAGTCACCCTATTTCCATGACCAGTGTTTGAGTGTTGAGTGGCACTGGGACAGGCACCAATATTGACTCTGATAAGCAGGGCATTATCACAGTAGGAGAATTGCTGAGTCACCATCTCTGCTGCTAGTGACATCTGTACTTGTTGAGTAGATTCCATTCCACACTTGATACATGAGTAGGTGGTCCTGGCTGCTTTTCCAGTGTGCCGGCATCATAACTGGTACATAACTAGCAGTCTCTTCTCCTAAACATGGTGTCTAAACAGATGCTCACCTTCTGAACACCCCCATAGAGCCTCCCACTTGTTGCACCGTGGATATCTCTTGGTGGGAGCCATGCAGACGTTTGCCCCGCTTGCGATCCATTTTCAACGTCCGTCAATCTGACGCATTTTCAGGAGCATGAAATTAATAAGCAGCTTAATACTCACTTATCACCTCCACAATGCGTGCTATTGGAAAAAATAATATATACTGTTTTAGGGATTGTGAATCTTTATTTATAAGTCAACTAAACAGATATGTCTCTCTGAACAGTTCTTCATTTCACATATTCTCCCCCCAGCAACTGTTTCTTCATAGACCTCAGTGGGCCTGTCATTGGCTCTCCATCCATGACCTCTCACCTTGCTGTCTTTACGCACTCTTTCTTCCCAATCATCGACAGTTGAGTAAGCCCATGAAGGGGCAGCTAATGTGATGTTACCAAGGTCAGCGGCATCATCTGGATAGTCACCAGGCAGCCTGCGTCCCACTTCGCCACCGCCAGCAGGTCGCTTAATCAGAAAGGCTGCTTGCAGACCAGGCGCCTGCTTCATCGGCTCTGCCCCCTCCTGCAGCCCGCGCATCTGATCAATAGACATCTATTGATTTCCTGACGGGAGAATCATAGTCCTCCCCGCTCTCTCCTCTTTCGCAGTTAGCATTCCCATTCCTCCTGGTCCGCTGGGCTGGGGATGGATGGGACCTGGGGAGCATCTTCTGCTTGTCATTGCGCACCTTCAACCTGGGATTCCTCTTGTGCATCCCCTGCAGGTGATCACACCATTCCGAAAACTCATCCTCTGCGCCGAGAACAGGAAGGAGATGGAGGACTGGATCAGTGCACTCAAGTCTGTCCAGAAGTGGGAGATCCATGAGGTAGGCGCGCTGCTTGTTGGATGTGACTCGGCGATGCTGAGCTAGCGGAATGTGCATTGGATGTATTATTGATTTGCTGGGAAGCAAAACAAGTGCTGTCGTTGCGTGGGTATTAGTGTGTACGCTGTTCAGAGCAAGCATTTGCATTTGCATTTGCCGGTGTGTGGCCATTCTTCAGAGCTTAACTCGTACTCCAGCCTCCAATGCGAGAGAGGTTTAAATTTATCAGAAAATGTACCCTCAAAATGTATTGTTAAATGCGCTATTGCTGACTGCTAAAAAGCTGCCTAAAAAAAAGTCAGTGATTGGAAGTGGTGCTGACTGGTTTACTCTGTGCCCGGATGGTTATAACAACGGTAATACTTTCTAAGACCAGCCTCACCTTATGTGTTATGTTCAGTCCAAATCCGACCCTTTATTTGAGTAGCTATTGAGTAGCCGGGGGCTTGCTAGCCTGCAGAGATGGTCCTTCTCGCAGACCTCAGGCAATGCACCATTAAAAGCAGTTGGAGAGTTTGTGGAACGTTCTGCGCCGTGACTTCTGCATTTAATGCCGAGGTCAGCTCCTGAAATCTAAATATGATGCACCGATCCATGCAGCTTCCAGTTTGAGAACTTCGTGTTATGGGATGACATGTTTCCTTGAGTTGTTCTGTGTTGTGTTACAGCATGTATGTAGCACTGAAGTTGCCGGGGTCCACCCAGTTGTTGAAGATGCTTAGGTGGGTTCTGTGGTTGCCCGTCAGTGCCATTACTTCCAGTTGCCAAAGGTGCCTCAGTGTAAAGAATCTTAAGGAGACAGAGGGGGTCATTACGAGTTTGGCAGGAGTAAAAGGCTGCCCGCCAAACTCCCGCAGTCAGGTTGCCGCCAGTGTGGCCACCTTCCCGCGGGCCCCATTACAAGTTCAACAGGCCACAGCATTGAAGCCGGCTCATAATTGAGCCGGCGGCAATGTTGCGGTGCGTTGGGTGCAACAGCACCCGTTGCGCTTTTCTCTGTCTGCAATGCAGGCAGTGAGAAGCGCAACAGTGTTGTCCCTGGGGGCCCTTGCACTGCTCATGCCAAGTACATGGGCAGTGCAGGAGCCCCCAAGGGCCCCCTGCACTCAGTCTCTGCCAGCTTTTACATGCCGGTGCAACCGCCATGTAGAAGCTGACGGAGAGGGGGTCGTAATCCCCAGGGCGACACTGCATGCAGCGCTGCTCTGGCAGATTAGGACTGCGAACACCGCCAGCCCCTCCAGCCCCTCCAGTGTAGGGAAACTGGCGGTGCTGGCAGTCCAACGATGTACTAATTGTTATGGTCATAATGTGGTGGTCTGACCGCCGCCAAAGTGTTCCGACCACCACTTTGGCGGCGGGTCAGAGTGCCACCGCGGCCCTCATAATTAGGGCCAGAGTGTTGAAGATAATGATGCCTGAGTTTTGCAAAGGCCTGGGTTAGTTCATGGGAATGTATGGATGAGAATGGGCTGTTATCTACTGATCTGTTACTAAGGCTTGGCTGCTTTGACTCTTTTACCTCAGTGCATGGAGATGCTACCTCAGCTTCTTCATGTGGCTACATTTAGAAATACAGAGACTACTATTCACTTACTCATAACTCTGATGAATCATGACATGCAATAGTTTGAGTTAGCATCCCTACATGAAGTTGCATGGGAATCCTCACTCGTAGAAATGTAGTAGATGCCCTCTGCTGTGGTGTCCTGGCTGTCTTACTAAATGCCAGTTACGGATGGTTTCTGTTGTTAGGCCTAGGGCTATGAATGCATTGCTTTAATGTCTGCAGTGTGGGCACCACCAGAGGCCAGGCATGTTGCACATGGACAATGGACCAGTTTGCTACAGATCCTGCTGCTGAGTAGAAGAAACTATTTTTGTTGACTTTGCATTGCGTTCTCTAATGGTGTGTTGAGTATCAGCCCCCAAAGCATGTTTCTGACCTTCTGCCATTGTCTTTATATCAGTCCACTCCAGAAGGTTGTGGTAAGTAGGTTTGTGAGGCAGGGACTTCTTGGATATGTGACATGTTTGACCCTGGTTTTAAATTGAGTTCTAGAAAATTTGTGGCACCACCAACCAGTTGCAGACGTGATTGGCTGCTAGTTTTGCCCAATATTTTGTAATTTATGTGGGAACTGGACCAGTATGCCAGGCAAACATAAAAGAAGACTGTTTGTGGTTTGGTTGTACCTCAACAGACATCCACCAATTTGTTTTTATGTTCTTATGCATGCGCATTTACCTTTTGTATTTGATGCTTGTAGGCTACGCAGTTTAACATGGAGCATTTTTCCGGAATGCACAACTGGTACGCGTGCTCGCACGCCCGGCCAACCTTTTGCAATGTCTGTCGAGAAGCACTCTCTGGGGTGACATCCCACGGCCTATCCTGTGAAGGTAAGGCGCTGCACAGCTGGACTTCTCTCTCTCTCTCAGTGCCCTACCCTCTTCTTCCATCTGTTCCTCTGTAAGGATCCCACCACTGGACCAGTGCCCATTTTTATAAAAAAGTGCCCATCAACTCTACAACTTACTGATATTTTTTTTAAATTATGCATTGTTGTTTTTCGTCTTTACAACATGTTTGAACGGAGTGTTCTCCTCTGGGGATGTTCGGACCTTCCTGCTGTCTTTCTATCTTTTTAATGAGATATATATGTATGAAGTTATTTTCTTTTGACACATACTAAAATACGTTACATTAAGGAAGGCTAGAATAGGAATGTCAGGGTTGGAAGCTACATTGAGCTGTGCAGTGAAAAAGACAGAAAAAATCATAAATACAAATTAAAGTAAAAAAAAAAAAATTAAACTCCCCATTTTCCTTTATTGGTTGAGTATATGATAAAATATTTTAGTTAACATTAATTTAGAGTAAACTTGTCATAACATTTTTCCTTCGCCCCCCCAACAAATCTTTTGTTTAAAACATTGTCTACTTCAAATATATTTTATTCTTTACCAATTGAATATCAATATGCAGTATCCCACTTAATCCTCTGTACATTTCTTTCCTTCTTGGTCTCCATAACTTCGCTGTAAACCAGTAGTATTTTGTGTCTTTCCAGTACTGAATTAATTGAATACACTTTGAAAGGAAGTTTATGTCAAGATACAAACGCCAAAAGATGCAATATGTTCCAATACACTAAAAATGTAGGGCCTGATTACGACCTTGGCGGATGGGATACTCCATCACAAACGGGACAGATATACCGCCCCCCTTTTTACAAGTTTCATAGTATATAATGGTACTTGTAATACAGCGGACGGGATATCCGTCATGTTTGTGATGGAGTATTCCCATTGCTAAGGTCATTTCAGGCCTATCATTTTTTATTAAACCAGTCACAACACCCATGCCCCAAAATTCTTAATGTTCATATGATTTAATCTTTTTGCTTTGTGCACATGGCTGTAATCCTTTCGTGCTACACAGCTAATAATTTAAACAGTGAAATATATATAAACAAATATATATATTTTTGTCCATGATGCTAAATTCACCCATTTTAATTCATTAATTGATCCTCATTTCTTCCACCTAAAATCTATAATCTTGATGTGAAGATTCAAAACAATATTTCACATGTATCCCCCTTTTTCATAATGCTGTACCAGCCTGGATTAGGAATATTACATTTGCTTAGCTATGCAAGCTGGTTGAAATATGTCTCTTATTGCATTTTTACATTTGTCGTCCTAAGTGGGAAGAGTATGCCCAGACGTGGGTCCCATGCTCTCCATGTCACTGGATTCAGGCTAGCCTGGCTAATGAGGGGTGACACCCCTAAAATAGTCCCAAGATGTTTATTTCTGGTCCAGGGAGAACCTGGCCTGGCAGTTCAGACTGGACTGTTCTTATGGGGAGCAGAGTCAAGACTGATTTACTAATGGCTGGGTCCAAACTGGAATGGTGTGGTGAGCAAAAAACAATGGATTTGGGCCCAGATTTTTGATCGGGGCGAATGTTTGACATTGTTCAGCATTCCTTCCATCATCTTTTTTTTTGCTTTCTAATTCCATAAACCGTATCCAACTGGGCCAGGAGGATATCCCTCACTCCAGCTGAGGTAGCTTTTTCCTGAACCTGATTCCCCTCAGCTTTTGTCATTCAACTATTGAATTCTCCTGGGTTACCAAAGAGAATTGTATAAATATGTGGTATTGTTTCATAGCTACAAAAGTTAAAATCAAAAAGCCTTGTAGTATGGTTTCAGTGTATAACAAATCAATTTGTTCTTTTCCTTTTAGGTGTTTGGTAATACCATAACCATTCTGCATGTGCCCTCTTCCATAATAAATTAGGAGAAAATGCTGTCTTTTAAAGAGTGCATTGTCTGCAAACTATGTACACTACATGTATCCTTTCTTCCTCACTTATCTGAGAATGGAAGAATTTCTTTGATTGAAGAAAGAAATATTCAATTACCCACAGTTTTAGTTAGGGCTTTTTTTAGACCCTAGCAGGTGGCACACCTTGTTGGGGATGCTCTGTGCAGTGCATGATTTGCCTAAGAATACGTGCCGGGGTGCCACCACCAGACACTTTGTGCCACGTTATCTCTTTCTCTCAGGTTCATTTTCATCCTTACTTTCTATCTTTGTCACTGTCTTTCGTTCTCCTCCTTCTTTCCCCATTTTGTGTTTTCTCTCTTTTGTTCATGGTTGACGTCTGATGAATTAAAATATGTACCAGTCTCCAAAAATGTGTGCTGATACAAACTATGAACTGACCCTGCCTCCACCTCACCAGCCACCAGACCTCCAGATTTAGAAATACCCGTTGTACTGGTGGGGATCTATGTACCGAAAGTGCACCTTCCAGTGCACTGGGTGCATATTCAGTGCTGCTAAAAGTTGAGCGGGCCACCATGTTGAAACAGAAAAACTCAATGGCCTTGATGCCCTGTGGGTGATCACCATTGTTTTCTCTGTCTGTGTCCATCTACAGACCAGGACAGGGAAAATATGCATAGAGGGGACAGCCTAAATAAAGTCCTCCTCCTGATGCGTCCAAGGTGATTGTGGCAGATGCACCAATTGACCACTGGTGAACCCAACAGGGTCCACCAGCAATCAGTATGTATTTCCCACACAAAGTAGAGGAGAGGAGCCACATCCCATTTATTTAGGATTCTACCCCAATTTATCGTGGACCTCCCACCCTGCCGAACTATAAAAGAGGCCTTAATGTTCCTATCAACATCATTTCCAGATGTATAACATTCTTGCTAGGACCATTGCTTAGAACACTGATTCATTTCATGGAATACTTGCTCTGATAACACACCCAGCAACGAAGGGACTGAAGTTGCGCAACTAGAGTGGAAGGAATTCCTGCCCAGTACCCATTCCTAAGCCCCTCTGTTCACACACATATGGAGGCCTGTAGCCCTCTTATAATGAAGCAGTTGTAATGCATCTGCCTTGCTCTGAAACACTTTGGACTGTTTTTCAGAACTTACGTTCCTTGAAATATCTTTACTCAGTAAATTTTATTGATATCTTAGCCTTTCCAAGAACCTAGATATTTCCATGGACGTAGAACAAGAGAAGTACCTTAAAAAATATCCATTTAATCCTCATTGACCAGACCCTGGCATAAAGTATTACTTTTCTACTGACAATGATGATCCCAAGAACATTAACCACAGTTTGACATCTGATCTTTGCAGAACAGCATCATTTCCTGTATGCGTCAATTAAGCGTCTTTCAGGAAACTGGATACATATACTCTCGGGTGGGCTCAGCGCAACGAAAACCTCCTTCATTTTTAGAGATACACAAATCAATACAGCCTGTGGATCAATGCATGATATGTGGTTACTGTTAGTAAACAAACCCCTACTGTTCCCAGCTTGCATGGACAGACAGTCATGTCAGTGTTGATGCCATGATTAATGATCCGTGTTCACCACTGAAACTAAATCTCAATCCACTATACAGCTTATCTTGCCTTGTATGGAATCGAGTCCTGTAAAAACAGGTCCCTATCCCCTGCTTTTGTAATTCTATTTGCCTATTAGAGTATACATCAACCTGTGACACACCCTTGGTTTATAATTTCTGTGCAGATATTGGAACTACTCACACTGGCACACAGGGTGATCTCAAACAACAATACACACACTCCTCTCACCTAAAGCAACATATAACAGAGAAGGAATGGACACTGGGGCAGGGTGACACAATTAGTCAGCATCTCCACCTTCAGTTGCTAAGCAAGAGGTCACAGTCCCCATCCCAATGAGGTGATAACCTTATGGCTACCTCCACGCACATCCTGAATCTAGACCTCACCTTCCACACACAGTTGGTTGTTGGGAAAGGAGTTTTCAATGAATAGGTTGAAAAATGTTTTTTAGGAATTCATTCATTTTTAAAACATTTCGTTAAACCACTTAGTTCAAAATTGTTAGCAATTTTGTGTCTATGTGTATTTTTGTGTTGTTGTGTATTTACTTGTTAAACTTCTAGGTCAAAAAGTTGTGTAAGAAAATATTTTAAAATTGCTGTTTTTACAGCCTTGATCTTGCAGTAACTTCGATCTTGGCCGAGTCGTTATGCTGTCATTATCCTGCTTGGCAGATTTAATATTTTAGGTCTAACTAATTTAGGCGCTGGAGCCAACCTGTGATAATGGCACGTTATTGAAATGGTAAAAGTTCTTTTTTTCTAAACATAAACACGCTTAAAGTTTAAAGCTGAGGCTGCATTGACAGAAAGCCCGAAATTCTCCTGACTCTAAATCTGGTGGTCAAACTGGAAGCGTGGTGGATGCTGGACTTCCACCTGTGTATGTCTCATGCCCCAAATCCCCTTAGTCTTTTGTGTTTTTTTAACATTGGGCAAAGGTGGCAGGATACTGTCTGTGTGTTGGGTGATCTTGGGTTGTTGGCTCGCAGAATGCCTCTGCCCTACACATGTTTTCATTCATCATAGTGAAAATTGAAATTGATAAACAACTTTTCCCTTTTTCTGGAATCCAGTTTGCAAATTCAAAGCCCACAAACGCTGCGCTGTGAGGGCTACCAACAATTGCAAATGGACCACTCTGGCCTCCGTAGGAAATGACATCATTGAAGACGAGGATGGGGTAAGTAAATATTTTCTGACACAGGGACATTGTTGATTTGCTGGAGTAGGCGACACTCCTCTCCCGATCTCACCACCTTCTCTCTCTCTCCAAAGGTCACCATGCCTCACCAGTGGTTAGAAGGGAACCTTCCTGTCAGTGCAAGGTGTGCTGTATGTGACCGAACGTGTGGCAGTGTGAGGAGGCTGCAGGACTGGCGGTGTCTCTGGTGCAAGGCCATTGTAAGGAAAAATGTTATTTTTTTTGCTCTGCTCACCCTTCATTTAGCGTCAATGACAATTCTGTGTATTTCAGTAGGAAGTTCATCCACAAATTGAAAAAAAGATTTGTAATGTCTATGATAATGTGGTTGGACAAAGTATGCTTAGGGGGGAGGTGATTTTTAAAGTCAGGGGTAGACACATTACATTATAAGCCAAATGGATGTGCTACTTGGCAATAGGGCTTTTATTGAACTAAGAAAGGTCTGGACTGTGAGGATGGAGCCTTTATTGTATCTTATAATAAGGGTGTAGTTTCCCAGAGGTACCATGCAGTTCCACATGGGGCACCTCACATAGATGAGAATGTAAATATTGAGGAGTGCGTAGAAGGATTGGAGGGATTGTACTAGAATGAGAAGCTTCATCAATGGGGCAGCTGGAATTGTAAGCAAAGAGGCTGCGAGGGTGCACCTACCAGTAGAAATGACTCATATTAAGCTGGGATTCTGACCAACCTCATAAATGCAGATAGAACAGTCTTGGTGGGTCTCGGTGGGTTCTAGTCTTAGGCACGCATGGCTTTGTTGAGTACAAAGATGTTGCTTACACATTTTTACAAAAGTAAGTAAAGACTCGCTTCAAGATTGTCGTGAACACCACTTTTGTGGTCAGGAATAGTCATTTTTACCTCCTTCTCTTATTGGGTAGAGGGATTTTCCAGTCAAAAGAAAGTGCAGAAAAGGTGCACTGTTTCCTATCCTCTGATTGGCTGGTCAACCTGCTGCACTACACAGCCAAGGACAAGAGAAGAATGCACTGAGGACAGAACCGACCCTTGTCTTTGTTATTTCCTGATCACCAGGTTCACAGCGCCTGCAAAGAACATCTGGGAAAGAAATGCCCATTAGGACAGTGCAAAGTGTCCATCATTCCACCCACAGCCCTGAACAGCATCGACTCCGATGGTGAGTACTGACCAGACAGCTGGTTGTAAGGCTGAAGCATGCTCTCATGCACAGGTACCGGTCATGCGTATCACCTTGAGGCTTGTATGAGTTTTCTGTCTGCTTTCCAAATGTGGTCATAGGTGGAAAGGGAGGAGAATAACCTTTTGTAGTACAAGATGTTCAATACTTTGATTAGAAGGGATTGAAGCAGAGCATAATGTACCATTGCACAATTTCTTGCTGGGTCTCGTTTTGGTTCCTGAAGTTTTGTATTACCACAGTTTGTAGCGCAGGGATTTCAGCCTCTCGCATTTCAGACATGGGCAGTGAGCCCAATTCGGCACAGAATTGTGCAGAATTTTCACTTTGATTCTGTAAAATGAGTGAGAAGTTATGAAAAAGTCACCAAAATAATATACTTTCTGCATTTGCAAATAAAATTAGTAGTAGAGTGTCTTTCTAGGTGCTTCTGAAGGACACCCTAGAGAGATTTTTGTAATAGGTAAAAAGAAAACAGAAAGGGTAAATTGTTTGTCTTGCAGTTGGAGTGTGTCCTATGGCACCATGTTTTGTTCAGTAAAGTTCTCACAAACAAAATGTGAATGAGAATTTCTCTTTCGTTATTACTTTTTGCACTAGATCTGTTTGTCTTGCATCACTGCCCTTCAAAGACCTCACATCCAGCCCTCATAAAGTTTAAGTGCCAGACCTATGGCTGTACCACTGGTATTACAATGTAGCCTCTAAAACTCATGGAAAAAGTCAACATGTTTCCCATTCTTCCATCTTTTTTCCATGGGGAAAAATAAATCCCTGGTTATTGGATGCACATGGATGAGGAGAGAGAGGTGCATAGGAAGAGCCAGAGTGGGTTTGTGACCAGGTTTCGAAAGGTGGGTGGTGGCGTTGGGTTGTGTCCTTGAGGTTTCCTGATGCCCAAGGGACTCTAAACACCAATCACGCTATTACATCGGTGAGTAGAACCTGTTGCTAGGCTTCACCTATCCATAACATGCCATGGCATCACGGGTATGCCACGAGACATCACTCACCGCACCTGACCCATCAAGTAAAAATCCCATCTCTCAAAACAGTTATGACAGTCAAGGAATGACTCAATGACGCATGTTATGGTTGATTAGGATGCCGAATGCCCTTGCTTTTCACTCCCTTTCCTAACTCGCACGATCTCTGCAAAATCAATTGCGAAGAAGGTCTCCTAAAACCCACTGTTACCTTTCGTTCCTTGTCACAACAGAGTTCATTTAACTTCTCCCACTGTCACGCTTACTACTCAGAGATGCTGCCAGGGGTTGCTGCCCTTACACCAATGGATACAGCCCACCCTCACAAAGAGGGGTTGTACAGTCAGAGAGTGCTAACCCCCATTGGATCATTGGCCAGAGGGGTGGCATTTGTGTTGTACATTTTTCCATTAGGGAGTGGCAGGTTATCCCAAACAGTAAAAAAAAAAAGGAACGGCCCGCTCAAGCGCACAGAGAGAAAACTTACAGGGTGTCAGGGGCATTTCCTTTTTGTTTTTCAATTACAAAATCCCACCTTGTGAGGTTTTTTTTTAAAAACAAAAAACACTGCTGAGTGGTTGCATAAACATGGCGTGTGCAAGAACGAGTCGGTGCCTTCAATTGAGGATGGAATTTCATCTGAAGGGATAACTCTAGGTTGAATTCTGCCACCTTCAATTCTCAGAGACTTTGGCCCAGGACTTAGCAAACTCCAAACTGTATACTTTTGGGTCCGGGGACACTGGACACTGCCTGTTGCATAGTGCGGGGGAAGGGACTGTGGGCAGGAGCTCTGCCAGGACCCTGCTTGCCAACTGGAGCAGCACGATGGAGCAGAAAAGCCCAAGCCAGTACTGAACCACTGTCCTCCTACCTATCTCTCCTAATCGCCACTAGCCTTCACTCTCATACTTTTCACCTGCTCTGAGCAGACAGAAAATGTCAGCGGGCTCTTTCCCAGGATAGGGTAAAAACCACATAGAGATGGACCCCCTATCTCCAGGTTCCAGTGGTTATTCCCATTCCACGGACAAAACATATAGGGGGTGATTTTAACCTTGGCGGACGGCGGAGGCCGTCCGCCAAGGTACTGCCGCCAAATGACCGCACCGCGGTCAAAAGACCGCGGCGGCCATTCAAACATTTCCTCTGGGCCGGCGGGCGCTCTCCAAAAGAGCTCCAAAAGAGCGCCCGCCGGCCCAGAGGAAATGCCCCTGCTACGAGGACGCCGGCTCAGAATTGAGCCGGCGTAGTTGCAGGGGTGCGACGGGTGCAGTTTGCACCCGTCGTGTATTTCAGTGTCTGCATTGCAGACACTGAAATACACAGTGGGGCCCTCTTACGGGGGCCCCTGCAGTGCCCATGCCATTGGCATGGGCACTGCAGGGGCCCCGTGGCACCCCCTACCGCCATCCTGTTCCTGGCGGGAGACCCGCCAGGAACAGGATGGCGGTAGGGGGTGTCAGAATCCCCATGGCGGCGGAGCGCGCTCCGCCGCCGTGGGAGCACCGCCAGCCTGTTGGCGGTGCTCCCGTGTCAGAATGACCCCCATAGTCAGTGTTTTTTGTTGCAAATATGAAGCCTGGAATATAGGCTTCCGACCCTACAGTATCCCCAACCAATACCACCAGCATTTTTACAATTTGTTTCCCTGTATGCTATTAGTGTAATTTCCTTAAACTGTTGATTTGTAGAATTGTGCTTTGCAGTACCAGGGATTGGCCATGTATGGTGCTTGACTTACTCAAAGAATTTGCCAGAACATATTAGAGAAGGGGTCTTCAAACTTGGGGGCGGGCTCCCCAGGGGGGGGCCTCAAGTGACCCTGGGGAGGGGGCACGCTCTGGTCAAAAGAAGCATTACACAGAAAACAGTGGGTTTTTTTAAAAGCAGAAACATGTTATTGTGTTTTTAAAAAGGTAACAGTACTTAACTGCAACGTTTAAATATGTCTAGACATATTTAAACATTGCCATCTTTAAATAATATTGGTGAAAAATTGTGAGAGGGGCCCAGTGATTTTTATTTTTCAACTGGGGGGCGGGGTGCGTATCATTAAATGTTAGGAGACCACTGTATTAGAGCATGTTTTGTCAGTAGTACTCTTGTGGAAGGTATAGTTGTAACCTCTGTGATCAGCTATTATCTCACTCTTTTTGGGTTTATTTTCAACATTTGCATTTCCATCTCTAAACCCCCCATTCTTTAGTAGTAGACTGTCATCAGTTTCCAAACTCTACCCCTTGTTCCTCCCACATTTACTTCAAAAATGTATACCTCCGCGTGAGACCTCAGCACTCGTGGCGGAGATCTCTACACATAAGAGATAGGACGGATGTAAGCGAAGATCACCGGTCAGAGAATTGTGAGTAGAATTTGTGAGTCCATAAATTAGTACTTCTGGAGTACTAGTTCCCTCTCCGACTTGCTTTCCTTCTTCACTAATCTCCAGATCTGTTCGCTTATGTACCCATACACCTGTCGCATGGTCTGCAGAGCACAACAGTAGCTATAAATGGATATGATTCATTGTGAGCCGCAGCCTCCTCCTAGCGCCCACCCGAATGCTCAAGGCGCTAGAGAGAGAAGCAGGTGCAGGCCAGTGAGACTCCCCCTCACCCACTCGAAGAATGAACCGGCATCCTGCCTCCAAGGAAGCCCTCAGTGGCATGATTTGCTGATCACGAACATTTTGCTCCCAGTTTCATTTTATAAAGTGATGCTCCCCTTTTTAAAACCCACGGCTTGGCTGAGTAACAGCGCCCTGGCACCGCCAGTGTGGGCGACGCACACTGATGGAAGCTCCGCTTGCTGCATTGCAGAGCAAGCTGTCAAAGGCTGAGCTCTTGGCGCTGGAAGCTCGATGTGTTTCCTTTTAGGATATTATTCCAAGAGTGTGCGTCACTTTCCCATCCTCACTGAACCTGTTCAACAGAAACGTACACTCCTGTCTTTTTCATACCAGGGACCCCTGGCCAGACAGGTTTATTTTGAAGCAGTTTACAGAGGATCAAACAATTTCACTCTGTCTTTACTCCTTAAACAGTGTCTTAACAGCTCCATTTAATGGACATGAAAGTCACTGAGACGTTCCAATCAATAATCCAGCTTCAGATCAGATCAGTATATCAAGGCCGTGATTATTAATGGTAATTTGTACTCCCACTGTTTCCTCCTGAGTGACCATGGAGGGAGTTGCTATATACCTATGGTGGTACCTGAATGGGGCATAATTTGGTCACCCATGCTAGCGTAGGCTAAAGTAATTGGTCGTTAAAACTGCAAAAGTATGTCAAATCCTTTTGCAATTTATCAGTTAAAGAAGTGCATTGTGAGCTGCACTTTGGCCTACATTTCTTTGCATTAACACTGGTCCCCCTTTCATAAAGCCCATAGACGTGCCAGCTTAGGTTCATTTTTCCTCTGTACCTTCCTGGTGCAGCAGTATTTCATTTTGTTGTATGAACTGAAAACTGACAGACACTGAAGGATTAACAATGTCTGCTTCAAAAGGGATTTGCACTTGCTGTGCACAACTATAGCCAGATGCGCTAAAAGACTGGCCACAAAAAGTGGCCGCAAATTGTGCACCGATGTATTGCATCCATTGTTTGATTTTCTGATGTGACCCATATGTTAATGAGTGTCATTGCAAAGTCTCCATTCTCAAGGGGTCTTAGGACAACCTGATTAATAATTATAATTTTTTTGTTTTATTAAACTAGTCTGTGTTGCTTAAAAGGAAACGGTGCTGCTATTAAAGAAAACAGGTTTCCCGTTTGGGAAAACATTAAATGGGAGAAGGCACTTACCTAACCTGCAAACCTCTGAGGTTGCCAGACACCATTGACATCGGGGAAGGTGACCAAAGGGGACACTTTTCCCTTTGAGAATTATTTACCACCCACATTAAAGAACAGGTATCTGATCAATGGTTTACGACTGTAGTTATGGGGCCAGATGTACGACCGTGTGTTTTGTGACTCACAATTTGGGACTCATTTGCAAGTCACAAAACCAAATGTACAACAGTGTCAGTGAAATTGTTTGCGATTCCCACTGGTTCCCAATATTCATGAGGTAGGTCGCAATTTGCGACCCCATTGGGAATGGCCACACTTACAGGGATGGTGGCCTACTGGGGACAGCAGACCACCATGTCTGTGACTGCTTTTTAAATAAAGCAGTTTTTTTAAAAGCAGCCTGTTGCAAACGGGATGCATTTCAAACAAAAAAAATAAAAGTTTTCTCTTCAATTTTTCAGAGCAGCCAGTGGTCCATAGGACCACTGCCTGCTCTGAAAAAATATTTACGCTTCCATTCACAAAGGGGAAAGGGTCCCTTTGGGACCCTTTCCCATTTGCAAATGGGTTAACACCAATTTGAAATTGGTGTTAACTGTGATTATTTTGCAACCGCATTCACGGTCACAAAACAATCATACATCCCCCTATAAGTCGCAATTAGTAAGGGACGCTCTCGGGACGCCCCTTCCTAATCGCGAGTCGCAATCCCTATTTTGCAAGTCGGTAATTGCGTACTGACTTGCAAATAAAGGATGGTACATCGTTCCTGCCTATTTTGCGGTTGCAAACGGCGATTTTCACCGTTTGCGTCTGCAAAAAGGCGCCATACATCAGGCCCTTGGTTCTAGATAATTAATGCATGCCACACAGAATCACACTTAAGAGGGTACACTCCTTTCATACCCCTTGCTAATTGTGATTTAATATGAGTCACTGATCCCACTATGCTAGTCTGAAAAGCTTTTCTGACTCGAAGGGGATTAATACATACCAGAAGACAATTCTGCAGATACAAATCTGGTGATTTTTCAAATCACAAGGTCTGCGGTCACAAAATGTCTTTGTACATCTGGCCCTAGGTTCCCAATCTGACAGAAGGATTACTCTTGGTCTTTGGCTATCCTGTACATCTGGTGATATTCTACCAGAATATCATAACCAAAATAAAGCACTACACATATCGTAGCCAAAATATCGACTATCATAATCTCATGAAGGTAAATATATTTAAGAATGCATCTATGTAGTATAATTAACTCCACATTTTGTACCTTGTCAATATACATTTATCATCCAGGTATGTAGAGTCCAGTTAACAATAATAAATCTGCATTTCCCACTATATTCTTATCTTCACCATATCCTGATTGTCAGTACTGTTGCTATGATGATGTTTTTGTAGCATGATATGTTTTGGTCTATTTTCTAAAATACATCTGACAGAGAACATTCATGATAGCAAAATGATCTACATATATATTAGGTCCTTTGGAAAAATACAATAGGAGGTTCAGTATTGTTACTTTTGAATTACTTTTTGATAGATTTTATTTTAGGATGGGATTTGACACGTATTCCTGATACTTCAAGAAAGGTGATTTATGAATAAGCCTAAGATGAAATGGGAATGAGATATGGTATTTTAGCATCATTTAAGAACACATGGAAGCTTTTTAGCAAAAGAGTAAGCTAATCCTCAAAGAGTATAAAATGTGCCTTAGTCCAGAAATTAAACAAAAATTTACAATTTGTATTCCTTAAAAGAATAATAGGGACACTCTAAGCACAGTAGAACACTGATTGTGCTGCAGAGCAACACTTGTGTGCATGGCAAATCTATCCTTTTGACATTTACTATTTTTGTAGTGGGCTAAATTAAATTCTGGTGAAGGAGGTGTGCATATGTGTTTTCTTATGGATTAGTAATGAGAAGCTGATACATCTTGGGTGATGTAATCTTCTAAAGGTTGTCAAGTATGCAAACATGAGATCTGGATTTTAATCGTGGCTTTGCCTTTATCAAAATTGTGTGATGTTAGGTATATTACTGCATTATTTTGTCCGAGTTCTCTTATCTGCTTTAATAAGAAGACTTTGAATTTGTGTAAATGCTAACATTAGACACCATGGAGTTGACCCACATTACTCATCATAACTTTACTCCTTGAAATTGAGTAGATGTCCATCTTTTGTGGAATTTCCTAAACCCCCTTGGTATAGTCATTGATATCTATGAGAGTCATAGATTTCTAAAGTTATTCCTCCTTCTCTGCACTTCCTGCTGGAGATTCTTTATAGTGCACAGATATTCAGTCTGTAAGCGTGAGAAAAACGTTCATTTACTCCTCAGTTATTTGATTTTTTTCTCCACCAGCAAAAATAATTTCTGGTGATGAAATCCCTGCAAACCTATTAAATATGGTGATATTTGAAAGTTTTTCACAGCTAATTTGCAAACCAGTGTAAGCCTTTTGTCATCGATTGTAGATTTATAACATAGGTATTAAAATCCATTGGGAAGTTTTGTGAAGAATTAAACAGTTTTGTGTACGATCATGGTCTTGCTAGCGGCCAATCATCTACACCCCTCCATCCCATCAACACATGTTTTTTCCTCTACCCCTAAATGTAGAACATCAGAAATGTGCCGTTTTAAGAGATTATCCCAGGAACTGAGTACCATGCACACAGATCCTTGTCCGGTACATCAGGGAATAGAATATTGTTTGCACCTCAATTGAGGTGAGAGTCAGGCTGGCATAGGTAAAGTGTGATGGAAAGCACCATCTTACTGAGTTGCCTTTTCTAAAATACGTGTGAGTTATCTGTTTTTCTAGTTTAATGGTGCCACTAGACTAATGGGTTCCTCTAGTTTCCTAAAGCAATTTAAAGTAAGCACATCAAGAGAAACCTTCCATTAATGTGAGTTTTTAGCCACATGTCAGAGAAGATGCCTTGATCTTACCTTGCCTATCCTAAAGCAGAAAATTACCTTAGTTTTATTATGCTAGCCGTTTTTTCAACCATGAAAAAAATCCTTGTTAAAAAAACTTTCAGCCTTCAGGTTATGCTCCAAGGGCAACATGTACGAAGATTTTAAATATCAATTTCCTAATTGCGATTTCCTGTGGCTGTGAATCACAATTAGGAAATCACATTTTTAAATGTATGAAACTCTTTTGAGTTTCATTTGCAATTCCTAGTGAGTCAGAAATAGACCTACCTCATGAATATAAATCAGATATGTCACAATTTGGGACCCCATTTGGATTCACAGCCATCAGAGAGGTGGTGGGCTGCTTGGGTCAGCAGACCACCAAGCCTGTGAATGGTTTAAAATAAAGCAATCTTTTTTTTTTTTTAAATGCAGCCAGTTTTCCTGAAAGGAAATTGGCTGCTTTTAAAAAGGAGAAAATGAAACGTGAAATTAATTTTTTATGACTATGCAGTGGGCTGTGGGACCAGTGTCTGCTGCCAAAAAATATTTGTTTCCATTCTCGAAAGGGAAGGGGTCCCTCGAGGCCTCCTGGGGCAGGTATACTATGAATGTTTTGCAACTGTAATTTGGTTGCAAAACATTCCATTCGGATTTGGTCTTTCGAAGCGACGCACTAAAGATGCCTCGTCCAAATACCGAATCGCAAACACAAATTGCGATCCGGTCACCTGTTAACAAATTGCAATTTGTGTTTTGTGTTCTGTACATACTTAAAAGTGTTTCCGACTGCATAAATGCTTTGTACATATAGACCCAAATTTATTGTTAAGTCGTTAAATTGAAGGAGTTTCTCTGCAACATTCCTGTTAACGGAAATGTTATAAGCTGCTCCAGAAAACTGAATTCCCTGTAGTTTGTGAAAACATATGTTTGGACGCTTTACATAAATGGGTTTCCAAGCATATGTTTTAAAACTGTACTGGGAGTTTGAGCACCAGCAGTAGCCAGTTATATTTACATACATCGCAAAGGCTGGAATGAGAAGTGAGAGTGGGCGTGGCCACGGAAGAGGTCCAGACTTCGTTTCCAACCAGGAAGTCTAGTGCATGTTGTAAACACAGCCTGAAAACAGGTTTAGATTGTCTATAAATAAAGCAGACTGAGGCTGCCACACCCGAAGCAGAGCCAAGCAGCAACCATGATGAAACAATGTATACCATCCACATACTGCGCTGTGAGGGAGCCCATCAAGTGACAAAGACCCCCCTCTCAAAGCATGTTTATGGTGGGTACAGGGGCTGAGGTGAGCCTGGCCCCATGCACAGTGAATACAGAATGCTGGAGACAACGTCAGGCCAGGCCCACTGGAGACAACGGATAGTGTCAGGCATGTTCCAAAAATCAGCCACGATCAGTACATAGGGCCAGATGTAGGTAGGTAGAAAATTGTGACTCGCAATTTGCGAGTCCGTGCGACTCGCAAATTGCAAGTCGCAATTTGGAATGCAGAAAGGTGTCTCAGACACCTTCTGCAACTCGCAATGGGGTCGCAAAGACCCTCCTCATTAATATTCATGAGGTGGGTCGCAGTTTGCGACCCCCATTGCGAGTCTGGGCACTCACGGGGATGGTGGCCTGCTGGAGACAGCAGACCACCATGTCCGTGACTGCTTTTTAATAAAGCAGTTTTTTTTTTTCTATCTGCAGCCCGTTTTCCTTAAAGGAAAACGAGCTGCACTTAGAAAAAAAAACGAAACCTTTTGTTTCGGTAATTTTCAGAGCAGGCAGTGGTCCATAGGACCACTACCTGCTCTGAAAAATTATTTTTGTTTCCATTCACAAAGGGGAAGGGGTCCCATGGGGAAGGGGTCCCATAGTGTTGCGAGTCGCAAATAGGAGGGGAACACCCCTTCCTATTTGCGAGTCAGAAATGCATTTTGCGAGTCAGATCCGACTCGCAAAATGCATTTCTGCATCTCGTAGAGGCTTTTGCGTCTCGCAAACGGCGTTTTTCACCATTTGCGAGTCGCAAAACCCTTGGTACATCTGGCCCATAGTGTCTACAGGGGTGAGGGTACTGGCCATACTGTGTGCAGCTAAACGCCACGTGCCAATGCCGGTGCACAGCAAGTTAAGAAACAGCAAACCTCTAGACAATTCTTAAAGTGTATCATTTTCAAAAACCAAAATATTCACTGAAAAAAAACCTACCAGAATTAGTTTTCAAATAACACAGTAAAATAAAGAATTCCCTGAAAATATACATTGTATTTAGGATCCAACAAGTAAAATGTAATGCCCCAGTTATGGTTCGGTATGTAACCATGAGCCCCACAATGCACTGCTATGGGCATTACAATAGAATCTGAAATGAGTCACAGGTGTTGCAACAGGAACGTTTGAATCTCTGGCGGTGCTGCCTGCTCTGACAAGCATGTGTTGCCTTCACTCTTGACCCAGTGATTTATCACAGCAGTTTTCCTCCTGTGGTTGCCTTCAAGCCCTGTGAAGTCAGTGACCCTGCACGTTAATAGTGAATAGGAAATGTTCCATGATTGTTTCGTATCTGGGCCAGCACGTACAGATGTGTACCTCATTTTTCATAAGGTGCAGGTCACATTGTTGACAAATCTGGGCTAGTGCTGCTTTCCATGTCCACCTGTTTCCCATCTATTTTCAGTCCTCTCTGAATGAACACTCGATGCAGTCAGTGGTTGCCTGTGTTTGGTTTATTTGCTGTGACTGGTATTTCGCTCTACTGTGATTCTGTAGCATTTCATTGTGATGTGTTTCTGTTTGTATCCCAGTGGGTTGCATAATTGTCTTTCAAACTCTTAGGCCTGCAGTTTCGGGTAGTGCGATTCAGTGTGTTTCTGTGGGAAGCGGTCTGATTCTGATGTGCATAGTCTTTCTCTTGTTCTTTTAACTGAGTCTGTACCTCTTTGAGATAAAAAAAAAAGAGTGTTTCCTGCTCTTCTAGAAGCCTATCTGGAACTTGGAGGTCCATTTTTCTTTGTCAAGTAGTGGTGAATGTCATCTTATGTTTGTGTGGCATGCTTTCTTGGGAGCAGTTATGTGGCTCAATACCACATGATTACAATATGCATTCTTTATGGCAGTCTGGTGTCTTTAAATACATTTCTTTATGTATTTTGTGAATTATTGTATTTTGAATGCATGGAGTGTATATCTCTTATGTGACTCTGTGCTGTTGAAGTATGCCTCGATCTGTAGTTGATGGGATTCTGGCAGTGACAATGTTTGCTCTCAGTGGTGATGCCACCTCCAACCATTCTCTGGGAAGTTGTCCTTTGCTGGTTTCCAGATTGAGTAGCTTCACCACGGCTGATTGCAGAGTAAGGGTTCTGTACCTGACCATTTTTTTAGGTATTGTGCATGTTCTGGGTTTCTTGGCTGGTTTTATGCTTTACACGTGCCAAGATAGCTCTCTTTTTGTCACTAGGTTGCTACTAGATTTTGAATTTCAGATTTGTATTAGTAGGTCAGCTCTTTTGTCTAGAAAAGTAGTAACATACTACCAATACATAAAAAATGTAAAAAGAGGAAAAACACAATCGACTAGACAAAGTGACGAGAGGAAATGATGATCGTGTGTAAGAGCTCTCTATACATAAATCAATGTTTTTAATTGCACTTTCTCATTTGTCCTGTTTGCTGCAGGTGTTTGTCTGGCCCGGGGTTCTCTATACCTTGGCGTAGTAGAGATTGTAGAAATGTAATTTCCACACTTTGTCACCCATGCGGCCAAGTCCTTCGCCTCATTCTTTTTGTATTCTGGTCAATTTATCCCAGAAGTCACTTGACGAAAAGGCATTCACAACACATTGTCAGTTTCCAACATACTTAGGTCCCTTCTCTTTCTATTCTGTGTCTTTAATCCTTTGGTCTTCATTCCTGAAAGCCTGATCACCTGCTTCTGTGTTTTTACTTAGAGAGCATCCATAGCTGAGTGTGAAGAGGTTTGCTGTCAGAGTGAATACAGGTGTTCTGTGGTTTCTTGCACTTTCCTGTGTGTGGTTCTGCTCGCCCTTCCCTTTGCCACTTTTCTGCGCGCTTTGGCTTTCTCTGTCTCTGTCTCCACATGCAAACCCCACCTTAGCACTGTTAATATACTGCCGGATGTCTCCGAATGGACTCCACTTGGCCAAGACTGACTGGTGCCTTCATTGCAAATTTCTTCCACTGCATAGCTCCTGCTTTTCAAAATCCAAAGTTTCATGAGACTTGTGGGAGTAACAGTTCCTTTCGTCTACCGGTGCACCCAGTGCGGAAGTGACATTTGATCTCACTTTGCAGAAATCTGAAGACAGAATGGTTTGCAGCGCCCAGCTGAAACATGTCGACAACCTCGGAACCATAAATATATTAGGATGTTGTTCCTGTTCTTCCCAGAGATACATCATGCACATCATCTATTGTTCTGGACTATAGCGCCAGTGAGCCATGCTGCAGTCAGGGCGCTTAAACAATTTCATAGGACAACAGTTCTGTGTTCTAGCCCCAACCATTCTGATATTTTTTTAGGGAAGGTGAAATAAGCTATGAATCAAACCAGAGTTGAAAGAGAGTAGAATTACTTGAGGCAAAGGATGCTGTTAGTCCTGTGCTTTCCTGGCAATGCTGAAGTGTTAAGCAGGCCACCAGATATCAAAGAGGATGTGCATGGCCGAAGCTAGAGGTAGCACCGGGTACACCTGGTCTCTGGGGCGACAAAGGTAGGAGCAGGGGCAGGAAGTAAACAGGGCCCTAAAACTGTTCTTCATTCTGTGGCCCCCACTAGCTCCTTTGCAACAAACAAGACTGCATTGACACCCAAACATGCAACAAAGGCTCAATCCTGTGATGTCATCAAGGCCAAAAAATGCATGACATGCTAACTCTGGAAATTTGGTGAGGTGACATCCCTGAGCAGGTGAAACTCCTTTAAAGCCTGTGAAGCTCCACTGAGCTCCTCAAGAAGCTTCTGATGCAATTCACGTACAGCTCCCCCCTCCGCAGAATCAGGAGTCCCAGAGCACTGTCTTTTGGGAGCTGCATAAGTAGCCAATTACAATAATCGTATTTGCTTGCCGGCAAGGCTCCCAGACAGATCTCTGATCTCCATCAAATAGATGTGTAAATGCAGAACAGACGGAATCCAGATTGCCCCCGTCAAGAAGCATGCTTAGCCTAACGAAGAGCCTGAGCTGGAACTGATGCTCTTTGGAGACACCGCAGGAGTGATTGCCTCAAGGGGGTTGTGTCACTAAAGGAGATTATGCAGTGCATGTTTTGTACGTCTTTGTCTTGTTTAAGTATACATACTGCTCCAGGTTCTGAGAAAAGGCTCTGGTCCGTTCTTTATGGGAGGTAGTTTTTGTGCAATGCAGCCTTTGAGAAACTCTAGGCCTTCGATCTGTTGGGGGTTTCAGTTGTTATCTGCATGTTTCGGGTTTGAGATATGGAGCTGAATCCAATGGCATTAATTGTCTTCGCACGTTCCATCTGGCCTATGCTGATGTGTCAGTCTGGTTATATATTGTTGGTATGCCCACTGCAGTGTGTTCTGAAAGAGGGTGAGTGGAAGTAAGCATGTGGGACTATTGTAGGCATCAATTCATCTAACATGCCAGTGTATAGTGCTTGTGTTTGCCTCTTGTGGGTAGTACATGTAGGCAGGGATCCTGCTGGGAAGGGATTTGCATACGTCCTTTGATCCCATGGCTAATGAATGCGGCTGTACAGACATCATCTTTCATCCAAACTATCTATGTGAATGATCAGTCTGGCTGTCTAGGGGTGTTTGTAGTTTTGTATTTTCCAATTGTGGTCTGGTTTTTGGACGTCGTGCATGTTAGTGAGTCAGTCGTGAGCGCATAGTTCAGGGGTGATGGCATAGCTCCAGTAACACCTTTGAAGGGGTAGAGAAGACGGAGAGAAAATCAGATATGTCCAAGGTGTTGTATGGCACTACAGTATTTCCTCTTGGCAACCTTGCAGCTCTGCGGCTGCCAGAAGGTATTCCAGGTGCAAAAATCTCTCTTTTAAAATAGGGGATGCAAGACACCTGTGAGCAACAGGAGTGTCATCTATTGAACCATCCATTGAATGATCAAATCAGATGAAAGGAATGACACAGATTGAGGTGCCTCGCCAGCAAAGTGAGCTGATGTTTGCAGTCCTTTATGGCAGGGTCCAATCCATCGTGGTAAAAGAAGGGATAAGAACCAGAATGCAGAGTCATATGCAGAAGTCCTCCTTAAACAGGCTATTCTTTTCTTGAAACAGAATGTGCAGTGATGTCATGCGAGGGTCCAAAGACCTCCGTATTTAACCTTGAGAGATTTGGCGACAGTTTTTTTTATAGGAATTTGACTACCAGGCTGTAAGAGAGAGGTGAGCTGTGAATGAGCTACCACATTACCTAATTAGAAAGACCCATCAGTGTGATGCCAGTTCTCCAATGCCAAGGGTCCTCATGGACAACTGGACAATCGTTGTGGCAATTCTTACCTCTTGTTCCTGGAAGCATAGGTACCAGATACCACTAAATTACTAAGGACCGCCATATGGCTTTGACTTTCAGGTGGTAGCAAGGCTGGACAGCAGCAGCCCTATTTTGGGTGGCTCTTTGCTGTCTCCCAATTTCATGGAAAACATGAGCAACATTGGCCTCACCCAACTGGTCACTGAACCCACACACAGTGCAGGACACATGCTGTACCCAATCTTCACATCCAGCAACAGAGTCAAGTACAGCCACGTCACCGAACTCTCATGGTCTAACCACGCCATCCATTACACCACCACATGCTTCCAGGACATGACCACCAAGCTCCCCCAGCACCCCTCACCGCATTTGGGGAAAATTTACAGAGACCCAGTGAACACAGGCCCTCAACACCACCCAGCCCATAGCAGGGCCAGACCTGGAGGAGCCCGTCCAGAACTTCTCCACTTGTATCACCAAATGCACCGACAGATCGCCCCTTTGAAGCCAGCCAAAACCAGCAAAGCCTCAACACAAGCCAGCTGGTACACTGCAGTACTCTAAACCATCAAACACAACTGCAAACGACTAGAGAAACAATGGTGCACCACCAAATCCTCCTCTGACCCGTGAGCCTACAAAGCAGCCTAAAACAATTACCACCAACACATCAAGGAAACCGAAAGAGCAGCCCTCACGGACCGCATCAAAACAAGCACCAACCACACTAAGGAACTCTTCAACATAGTCAGGGAATTCTCCTGCCCGTCAGCCACTGACAAAACAGTTTGCCCCCTTCCCAAGAACTCTGTGACACCCTGTCTGACTATTTCTACAGCAAGATAGCCACCATCTACAACAACTTTGACCCTCAGCCCACCCGCCTCAACTTCAACAGCCTCTGCCCACCCACGCATACCAATCAAGTGATCGCGACATGGACTTGGCATCTACTCCAGAGCTCCCTCCACCATTTAGCTAACCTCAGAACCAAGGAAATCAGCACAGAACTCACCAATATCCTCAACACCTCCATCACCATGGCAACCTTCTCTGACAGATGGAAACACAGGGAGTTTGGACCCCTCCTGAAGGAACCCACCTCCGACCCCAGCGAACTCAAAGATTCCCAACCCATCTCACTGCCCCTGTACCCTGCCAAAGTCCTTGAGAAGGCCATTAATCGCCAGCTCACCAAACACCTAGGGAAGAACCACCTGCCCAACACCTCCCAATCCAGCTTTGACGCCAACCACAGCACTGAGCCCATCTTGATTGCAGCCACCACAACATCAGATCCCTCCTCGACCACAGGGAAACAGCAGCCCTGATCCTCCTCGACCTGTGAGCAGCATTCAACACCGTATCCCACCATACCCTCATCAGCAGACTCAACAGCATAGGTGTCCAGGGTAACGCCCTCAAGTGGAGCTCCTTCTTCCTGACAGGATGAATGCAGAGAATCTGCCTGCCATTGTTCACCTCTGAACCTAAGAGCATCATCCGCGGTGTACCCCAAGAATCGTCCCTCCCACCACACCCTGTTCCACACTTACGTGACTCCCCTCGCTCACATCATCAGAACCCACACACTCAACATCATATCCTGTACAGACAACATACAGCTCATCCTCTCTCTTACCGAAGACATCTCTGCAGCTATAACAAACTTCTGCAGTGCCATGGCCAGTGTCGCCGACTAGATCAGAACCAACTGCCTTAAGCTTAGCTCAGACAAAATGGAAGTGCTGATCTTCAGGAAGAATACCTCCCCAGGGTACCACAGCTGGTGGCCCTCCAAGCTCGGACCCACAGCAATAGACCATCACCGAGACCCTTGTCACTTGCCGGCTAGACTACAGAAACACACTCTACTCTGGGATCTCCACTCGACTCCTCGAGAGACTCCAGACCATACAGAACGCAGCAGCAAAACTCACTATCTACCTTCCAGAATGAACCCACATCACCTCCCACCTTAGGAACCTCAACTGGCTCCCCATCCAGAAAAGATGCCGGCTCAGGATTCCTACACATGCCTACAAAGCCCTACCTGACCAGGGACTGGCATACATCAACCACTGCGTGAACTTCCATGAACCCACCAGACACCTGCGCTCTGCCTCCTTGGACATTGCACACACAACCCACATTTGGCGCAGCCACACTGGTGGTCTCTCCTTCTCCTACATTGCTGCCAAGACCTGGAATGACCTGCCCCTCCACCTACGAACAACGCCCTCCCTGGCGGACTACAGAGGGAGACCCAAGACATGGCTCTTCGACTAAGACCTGTCAATACCTCAACACCTGGGTTCCCTCAGGGGTGGCAGTGCTGCGTTATAAAAATATAGATTGATTGATTGATTGATTGATTGATGCAGTGGTGTTCGTGGCTGCTGCCTACAGCGACTGAGAAAAGCAATTCTTCTGGTTTGGAAAGGAAAGCTTCTAGATCACAAGTCCAATCACCTCCTTTCCTCTGTTGTCAGTTACACCAGCCTCTCCATCCTCAGTTGTGCGGTGTGTTGTCTTCTTTTTATGTTGGATAACCTGACTTCTGGTCCTTGGTACAGTTATTTCACCTCTACTGTTCGACAACCATACAAGTGAAAGGACCACTGAACTTAAATACCAGGCTCAGTGTGCCAGCTAATTTTCAGAATCACTAGCAGTCAGGCCAAAGCCAACTATCCATTCAGTTTTAAAACTCTGCTAAGACTTTTGAAGGAATCCGATCACTTCCAAATGCTTCTTGCTGTAAGAGTAGTTCAGCTCCATGGAAATCAATATCCCAAAATGTGCACATTCCCTCTGCTTTTCTCAGTGTTGGCAGTCCATCCATTATGAAGTGCCCCACACAATTTGGAATTATTAAGAAGGAACACATTAACACTTAGGGCCTGGTTTAGAATTCGGTGGACAAGTTACTCTGTCACAATATTGACTGTGCCCTGTTCCCCAAAAGCTAAATCCCATCCAATTTCTGCAGATGGGATATCCGTCACCTTTGTGACGGAGTAACCCATTAGCTGAGTTCTAAATCAGGCCCTTAGTTGTTAATCCATGTGGACCACGGCTGCAAAAGTGTCAGATCACCTGCATTGTGCTTTCAGACCACGTTAGGCTAGAGTGGAGTTTCACTTACAAACTGAAACCAGAGCCCTTATTGGCTTGTATTAAAAGACTCTCCATAGTCCAAGGGTATTTGACCCTCTGATGAGAGAAGGTGTATCTTGAATCTCCATTGTGCAGTCTAGGTTGGATAAATCAGCGTGTTTATTTCATCCTGTAGACTAATGTTATTAGGGCTGCCACCTGCCCTTGTCCTTTTTTGTGCTTGTTTGCTTGATTGCTCCCAGTTAGGATGCCTATTGTTGTACTACAACATGTTGGGGCCTATTTATGAGCCAGTTTGCATCGCTCTTGCACCACGCAATGTGGTGCAAGATCGACGCAAACCTCACATGTGATTTGTGAATACACGCAAGGCCACTTTGCGTTGCCCTGTGTGGCTCCATAAATCTGGAGTAAGACACAGCAGCACAAAGTGCAGCATTGCCTTACTCTGCCCTGGGAAACCATTCCATGGGCATTGTGTGGGTGTACTACACATCTCCCATACTTTTTGATGCATTTCCAGATTTACCAGAAATGGTAAACCTGGGAATGTGCCAAAAAGATACACCTTCTCAGGTGAGGCATAACAAGGAGAAATATCTGTATTTTTCCTTGATACTTCCTCTTTCTATGTGTGCTGCAGAATGCTGCACACATAACAAGAGGAATATACCTCTCTGGATTGTTTTTGTGCAGGAAGGGGGCCTTCCTGCACAAACACAATCCTGCATGCAAAGCAGGCACCTTGCACCATGATGCCTGTTCTGGCGCTAGGCTGCTAAAAGGGTACCAGTGCAGGGGAAGAGGCAGGAACGCACTTTATTGTTTTAAATACAGTGCATTCCTGCACTGTCCCTGTCACACGTTACAGCACAGTAAGGTGACTTGCTGAGCTGCATTGTATGACATTCTCGTAAATACGCCCCACTGTGTTTTCGGTCAGCCTTCATTCCTTTTTTGTTGGTACTGTGAGAGGGACTTCCCAGCAGCTTTGCAGAGCAGGTCTTTGCCATTTTAACTGTTGGGGCTGCTTTGGGTTTAACAAAGCCCTTCTTGTCCCCTTAGTTAGCACCTGTATGCTATATTTAGTTCAGTCTATGTGAGGGATTTTGCAGGGTGTGTGCAGCACCTTTCTGGCATCTTTGAGCAGCATTCCAGGGTGTAGATCTATTCTTAGAGGTCATTGTCATGTTCAAAGCTCAGGGCTATGGGCTGAGTTCCAAGTTATCCTTAGGGTTACGATGCGGTGAGTTTTGCTTAGGGTCCGTGTGGCTCTTGCCTCTGCATGTGTTAGGTACGGTGTCCATTATGTTTGCCATCTCATTCAATGTTTCATTTTACTGTAGAGACTCGCATTGGGAATATTTTCCCTTGTTCTGAGTTGTCAGCAGCTGTAGCTTTCATTTCATCACTGTGTACTATTGTAAGTCCATGTCTAGAGGTTTTCTAGTCTGGGTACAGGTGCACTCCAGCTTAAAGGCGGACAGGCAGGGCTCGCCCTTCACACATTCGATTGTGGGCTGTTGTCTGCTTTAGATCAGTTTGGCATCCTGCAGTAAGTTGTCTCCTTTCCATTCCAGGCAGTGGCAACCACCCTCATGGTTCAAACCCTGTTATTGTTTTTCTTTTCCATTGAACTATTGATTACACTTGCACTGGTCTCTTGCTTTGTTTATTTCTTCAGTGTGCCTCCATCCTCCCCTCCAAACTGACTGGCTTGCTCTTAAGTCCATCTGCAGCTCCTCCGCAATGACGAAGGAGCGTCGCCCCACTTGCTAAGAGCCAGCAGCAGAAAAATAAAACAATATTTGAATAGAGTTTTATTTTCTGCTACTGGCTCAGCCAGGAGGTGCAGGGAGGGGCGAGGCTGGGCCATGGGAGGTGAAGAATTGTGTGCACTAAGTGCGCATGTGTGTTTGGACAGCTGTCCAAACACACATGCGCACTTAGGCTTCTCCAGCCCGGCTGTGTTGGAGAAACTGCTCGGGCCCCAGGGTTGTGTCTGAGCAGCAGTCACTGCCGCTCACAGACCGATCCTGATGCTGCTTACATACTATGTTTAGCATTTAAACAGCGCCAGGATTGCTGGGAAGCCTCTTCTGGTGCCCCAGCAATTGCTAGGTCTTCAGAACAAGAAAGGAGGATGAGCGAGGTGTCAGGAGAGGATGGCGGCGGCAACGAATGGTACATTTTTTTTTCTTCAGTTTATTATTTCCCGTCTGCTCACCCACTCCCCTAAATAGCTGCGGCAGCCGCTGCTGCCTATGCCACTAGAAGCAACCAAACCCTTCCCTTCTCAAAACACTGGATGGAAAAGCCAAAAAAAGCAGAGCTTGGCGAGATGCTCCTCTGAGTCATCCTAGGTTTGACTTGTTCTTGTTTCTATGCTGTAATAGTTTATCAAATGAACTAGTTGGTCTGGCAGTGGTTGCCAGAGATAGGCGACCACTGCCACATCAAGGCAAGATGTAAGGGAAGGACCATTTCTTTGACATGTAAGGAAGGCAGCATTAATCCGTATGATATGTTAGTTGAGTTGTGTAAGTTCATTGTGCTTTTTCATGTGTTGGTAGTAGCGCTGTTGGGAGTCGGTCGGGTGTTTTAAACGTGTGTAGTTTTCCTGAGTCTGATTAGCATGATGCTGTCTCCTGTGTCAATGTCACCTTTGCCATAGTGTCAGGTTTTTCGTCTCACAGTGTCAGTGGTTTCTTGACTCAGTGCACTTGCACTCAGCCGATACAAATTCTTCACCCTGCAAGGGTTCCCAAACTGGGAGCCGCAGCTCCCTGGTGCGCCATCAAAACTAGCCAGGGGTGCCGCACATAGTTTGGGAACCACTTAGCTATTTCCAGTTTGGACACAATAAAACTACAGCCAGTGGTTCCCAAACTGTGTGCGGTGCCCCTGGCTAGTTTTGATGGCGCACCAGGGAGCCGCGGCTCCGAGTTTGGGAACCATTTGATATTATCCGCCTGATGGATCGCCCAGTGAATAACATTTGGAGTTCTGATGAAGGACTTTCAACGACATTTTGATTCTCTGTGCTTACACATGACATGATACCACAATAGTGTGACCTACATATTGTCTGCCAAAAATATTCCAACCTACTTGTTGTTTGCAAAAATGTCGCCCCATTGGAGTTAATAAGAGAAAATCTACACCCAATGGAGTTATTTTTTTGTAAATGAAATTTAGACCTCAATATTTGTGTCAGGAGATATGTATGTTATTGATATTTTGGCACAAGACAACGTATTTTTTAACTCTGTCATTATAGTGGGCTAAGCACTATGGATTTCTAAGGGGCAGTGCAGAAATGTAGGTTATGAACAGGAATTGCACATTCTCGTTGGAGTCTCCACCTCTCCTAGGACAATTCAGTGAATGCTTTGTGTGTTGACTTGAATGTTATTTATATGGCTCGAAAGATATGGGAAGGCCAAAAAATTATCTTTATACTCACATCTGTTTTGTCCCTGCACTCTTCTATGGAGGATAAGAGTTAGGAGTAGACATCATGGGACCTGGGGGTCTACGGCCATCCACCGACCATGGTGAAAATGCTACTTTGTTGGGTTTTATTCACGCTTCTCTGTGTGTCATTACGTGTATCCTTTGTCCACCTTCCCTCATTGCTCTTTTTGTGTCATCGAGATCCTCGCGAGTTGTGGGGCACAAAAGAAAGACATTGCATTTCCTTTGTGGATCCACCCAGGAGCCCTCTGTGCTGTGTTTTTCTGCCTCGCTGTTGAAATTGATTAGCCCTGATGGGTGCCAGACACTGACTGGGCATATTGTCAGTGGCAGTCGATGAGCTCTGCAGCTCGCTGTCCCTGCTGACGCCCCAGTCGGCTTCGAAGAAGGGACCAGCGCTGATTAAATGATCTGAATCTCACCTTTTAAATCACGCCAACCAATTTGCCGCAGCCATTAAATATCAGACTGCGAGTCGGCTCCCTGAACAATTGGGATCACATGGCTTGGACAGGAGACTAGCCGGACTTTTCTTTTTGTCCATTTCACCGAAGAGTTCTAAATTGCACCTCTTTAAAATGATTTGTGATGATGATACAGCTTTTGTACAGCCATGGAAATTAGTTTTCTAATGTCTGGTTTGAAAGAGAGAGGCCTGAGGAGAGGGAGGGCAGTATTGGTCTACAAGCCATGCCACCTTTTCAGGATAGCCATTAGCTATGCAAAAAGTTCTCATTTATAGTATTTGTATTCAACCAGGGCTTAATTTTAGCAAGTGGTTGCTTATTGTTTTTTTGGGGCCAGCAATTATTTTTCCTCATCAGTCATTTATAGCGAGGAAGAAAGGGAAAGACATCCAAAGAGCAAAGAACAAGGAAGCGAAAGGTGGAAAACAGTCACAAAGTGAGAAAACAGGAATCTGCAAGAGTGAGATAAAGGGGCAGAGAGTGTCTGGTAGTGGATTAAAGAGGCATGCGGTGGAATCAGGACTGCCCATCCTTGGTATTCGGGGCACTAGCATTTATTAGCACCGGCCGTCGACTTCTAAGCAGAGCTTTGGCCACCGGCCCTCATTGTTTTACAAACTAAGCACCGTACAGTCCTTTATTTCATGCTGATAAACTGGAAATCTGGCAGTGGTCATCCCTCCAGGAGCAACGCAGTTTGGCCATTTCAGTAGCATACATAGTTGATGAGGGGAGATGAAGTGGCTTCCAGTTGTCTAAGTTGTATTAAGTTTTGTGTTAAAATCACACGTAACAAGTGTGGTTCGCACACTGAACATGTTGCACCAGTCCTGCTAAGCATAATAGTCGCAGGTCAGTCAGGTATTGTCATTCACATTTTAGTTGTTTTAGCAGTCAAGTACTGCTGAGCCGGGTGAAAAAAATCTCCTGGCACACCTTTCATGGTTCGTGTCACTTATGAAAGAAGTGTGTTCCTTTCTCTTAGAGGCACTGCGATAGAATCCCAGCCTCCGTCTCAGCTACATCTACGCCATCCTAATGGCACCTTTACTGTGGCCACTGCAGGCTTTGTCAGAAGCAATTGTGAAGCCTGGGGCCAATGCAATGTCGGGCCCTCCGAACGTGTCTTCTGTTTTTGCCAGGTGTCGTGAGCACATATTTTTAAGTGTTATTAAAAGATGGCGTCGGTCCCCATCTAGTGGTCTGGCCAGGTACGCGTCCTCATTATTAATGAAGATGGCATGCTTCATTACAACAGGTCTTTAAACCCAAAATGTGATGTAGTCTCTAGTTTGGCCACTAGATGGGGGAATATGTTCATTTATTATAAAAAGTGGGTGTTAATGTATCCGAAGATGCGAACACGAATATAACTTCAATTCCACATGTTGCCCAGTGCAAGTCCTTCCTTCTTGGTTTCATCTTGTGGTTAGCTCTCTGAAGCTTTTTCGCGTCATGCAGCACTAGAAAAGTGCATCGTGTACATGAATTAATTAATCTTAATGTGAGACAGAAAGAGTAACTGCTCCGTATTTTTGAGTTTGGACAAAACTCAATAAGTCACTGTTTAAGTCTAGCTTAAGCTGGCAGTCCTAGGTCTTCTAGTAAAAAAGTTGGTGCAAAGAGATAATGTGTCAAAAGTCAGAAAAGCTCCTTGGGTTTCTTTGCCTTCAGAGGGATCTCTGACTTCCAAAGCCTGACCCAAAGCCAGTAATGACATTGGTGAAGGCATTTATTCCCTCGTTCGTGTACAGCATTTTTAACTCTACACTAATGGTTTCTACTGCTGGCAATTTTGGCATGTTGATCTTCAAACCACAGACACTAGATAAAAGAATGGCCTTGTCCCTAGATCTGTGCCCACTTGAGAAGCTGGGGTTTCAGGTCCAAGGAGAATGGTACACCTGCTTTTGTATTTCCACTCACTGTTTGTTTTGTCTCCCCCAGGGTTCTGGAAGGCCACTTGCCCGCCATCCTGCTCCAGCCCCCTCCTGGTCTTCGTAAACTCCAAGAGCGGAGATAACCAAGGGGTGAAGTTCCTGAGAAAGTTTAAGCAATTCCTGAACCCGGCACAGGTCTTCGACCTCATGAATGGGGGGCCACACCTTGGGTATGTAGAGTGGTAGTACCGCATTTCACAGACCAGACATCACTAGGCGGGTGGAGGGGAGTCACCACCATGCTGAAAAGGTGGTGGCTTATAGGAGGGCTTTGCTCATTTCTGATCCAGGCATAAATCAAATATTAATAACAAAAATATGACAAAGTCACAAATTGACATTTCATTATTTTTCCTGTATTATTGTCTTCCTGTTTGTTGCTGGTATGTTCTTAATGTATTGATTATTTATCCATTCTTTTATGAAATTGGCTTATTTTATTTGTGTTACTTTAGCTCATGAAGGTTCATTAAATCTTGACTCTCTCCAAACCTTTCACCGAATAAAAATTGCAACATTTTTGGGTCTAGCATAACCGGAAAAGGTAATTTACACAGGTCTTCCCAAGGATCTCAGTGCCAAATTACACAGGCTGCAAATTGGACAGAATGTGACCAACCTCCTGCAAGTGCAAGCACATCAAACCTGCCCTGAAAGCTCACTGGTGACACAAGGATAGCATTCAAGATCTACAGCACCTTCTGTAAAGCGTACTGGTGCAAAGCCCCAGAATATCTACTGAAACTGGCACCTCAGTGTGCAAGGACCAGGGGCCTCCATTCAGTCAACACCCCTTCAAGAGGATGAAACATGGTGATCAATCCTAGTTATTCAAGAACGTAAACTGTAAAAAAACTCTCAGTTTTAATGTGAGATTTGATCCCAATCCCAAGCAGGTTAGGGACCTTTTCAAAACTGGTCAATTTTGTCTTTCCTTAAACCAGTGGTTCCTGAGCTTTTTAGAACCACGACCCAGTTTTTAGATCTACAAACCTTTGCGACTCAAGTAACTGTAATGGACATGAGGAGAGGCAATTTTTGGATGCAACTAAAGCATTGTGTAGAAGCACACTGTCATTTTCAGACATTTTCTACTGAAGTGGCCACTAACTGCACAAACATACAGTTTTACCGACAAAACTATATGACACACATGTGACAATGTGTGGTAATCGGGTTTCTGTGAATAGTTATCACTTGTGCATCACCAGGTAAAGTGTCTTGATTCGTTTGTCCCTATTAAATCTCTATTTCCAGCACACTTCAGAATTACAAGACAAGTGTGCTTCATTTTTGCTTTTCCTAACAGTCGAATTAATACAGTTCCCTTACAGGTATTTACATTTTATTCTGTGTTGCAAATAAAGGACATCCTGTACTCCAGCAAGGTTGTCACATAACTCACTTTAAAAACTCCTCTCACCTTGCAGTCAGAAGTAGAAACCCCCAATCCCATAAACAACAATTTGTCAGAAGACACATGGCCTGTCATATGAGCTCTGTATTAGAAGCACCAAGTGTGAGAGCTAAACATAGAATGTAAAGGCATCTTTACTGATAGACTTTTACAAATCAGTTGGCGGCCCACCAGAGGGTGACAACCCAAAGTTTGGGAAACACTGCCTTAAACTGAGCAAAGCGCAGAAGGTGTCTCAGATTAACATTAAACAGGGTTATTAACTCATCCAGTTGGAATCTAATCTCCTTCCTGCTGCCTTACATATTTCTCTTGTATCAGCGCTTTGAAGTACTCGAATCGCTACAAGTAGGGCCCTACAAAATGTCTAAATACATAATGAAATAATAAATCAATATGAGGACAACATCAGCCATTTCTAGAGTATTCCCTAGGCTTCTGCCTGATTTTCCATGACAAGTATCAAGTAAACGTACAATTTGATCAAAGACTTGGGGACCAGGTCTCAGCAGGTCCCGTGGCTTGAAAAACTAGACTTTATGAAGCAACACAACGTTATTGTTAATAAGATCTAGCCTATGCAGATTTCACAGAGGCAGAGAGAGAGAGAAATAAAACGTATTCAGACATCTCAAATTGCACACTATACAGTTACTGGCTAACAGTCTTAAAAAGCATATTTCAACCCTCATAAAAAGCACCAATGAGCTTTCATCAGGACAAATGCACATTAGACCAACAGGAAACATCGCACAAAAAATTAGACACATTTAGGTCAAAAAGTTGGAAAGTGATAACATGAAGGCCCACTAGATGACCTTCTCTGATGGAATTGAAGATGGGCAGCACGATTATTTTACTAGGGCCCGTTTGAATTAGGCTGCGCCAGCGGGCTGAACATTTCAGGAGGAGTAAGTCTAACTCGGTTATGAAGCCTCATTGTTATTTATCAAGAAAGACAAGGTGAGTTTCCCGGAATCTTCCCCATTAGATCTGAAGCAAAGTCTTGCTTTCAAAGTTGAGGCAGTGTTGATTCTCCTCCAGGAGAAAATCGGCGATTATAAATCTGCTCCAGAAAGAAATGTCAGTTTCTAAGATGGGACGCGAATCAGCCGTGATTTCCATTTCAGATATCCAAAAACCCACATTCCCTATCTGGCTCCAAAACGAGAAGTGCAATATATCACGTTAAGGAGCCGTAAATGCCATATATTTAAGCGCCACACGGGGGCGCTAAAGACTGTCTTAACTTCCACAGTAGGTTTTCGTAGCAGGAAAAGCTTACCCAGCAAAACAAACTATGGTGGCAACTATTAGGGAAGTATGTTTAGTTTCACTTTCAATACGTCTTCCCTGCAGAAAATGTAGCTGAGAACGTGCATGTAGCACCCTTACCCCTTAAAAAAATATAAATGTTCTCCTGTTTACTGGACACACGTTTTCTTAAGGCGCATTACAGCACCATCACTGTGTGGCATCGAATTACAAGGAAAGGCTAAATAAACGGTCCACGTCATTGGGTGACCAGGCGTCCCGGATTTGCCGGGACAATCCCGAGTTTTCACCAGTTGCCCCGGAAGATTTCGGAAATTTAGCTTATGTCCCGGTTGTTAGAGAGGGTCGCCTGAAAACGCTGGAAAGTGTTTTTTTTTGTTTGTTTTCCAAAGAAGAGCTAGTAAATAGGTGCTATCAGAAAGCAATTTAATTAACAGGCATTTTACTGGCTTTAAAAATTGCATTTTATTTATGTTTCTAGTGTCTTTTCTGCAGTTCTCTGCTAATGAGTGCTGTCATCCTGTGCGCTAGATTGAAGTGAAATTGGAGTCCTTCTATTTTTTGTGAAATGGCCAGTGGCGTAACGAACCTTGAGGCCACCCCCCTTTCAAAGTACCTTGAGGGGGCCCCTCCCCCCGGACTCAGTCAGGGGATTGCACAGTGTTCTGTGCTGAGGGCGCCCCGTAGATCTCGACACCTCCCATCCAATCCCCCCCAACCCTCACCCCTGCACTGTGGGGGCTGCAGGGGCCTTTGTTACGCCACTGGAAATGTTCCAGTTTTAGGCTTTAAAATTCTGCTTACCCTATTCATAGTGAATGGGGAGTACACAAGCTGCAAAAGTATATTTTGCCTGGAGCACATAAATGAATCCGTGTCTGAGTATTTCTACAGCAACCATTGCCACAAGTTGTAGGTTTGCTGCAGAGGCATTGCGATAATCCCAATTTAACCATACTCATTTTATCAACCTCAGACCAGACATACGAAAACTCAGAGGGTGCATCAAGCCATGTTGTATGTAGACTGCACGCACACCTCACATGCCAGCCCGAGCTAGGGCACCAGCAGTGGCAGTAGGTGGAGTTCAACAGTGGTGGGGGGGTAGGAGCTATACATGAATTATATATAGCACGAGCAAGCGAAGTGGGCGAGCCTGACGTTTATGAGAGGGGGTGGGGTTTCCCGGGCTTCTCCCTGGGAGAACATTTTCAAAAATTGGTGTATTTTGGTGCAATTTTCAGCACTATTTCTGTGATAAACGGACCGAACCACACTTATACTGGCTTCAGCTTGCCACCCTCCCTCTACGCAACATGTGGCGTTACCTGCCAGGGGAACCAAGTTCAATTCTTGGCATTGGCTGAACATCCTGTAATTCGGAGCAAAACACTTTATTTGCCCTGTGCTTATAAACAACGAATGTGGCCTTATTTAATGTAATTGGTGCTCATGTAAAGCACTTCAATACCTTTGATTTGAGTTTGCACCAGGGGCAGCTCCTTCATTAGGGTGGAGGAGCCTCCCCCCGCCAGAAGCAGCAGCTGCAAACCTTTTACCCCCCAAAAATAATAAACTATGTTTATTATTATTTTTGGTAAAAGGGGCGGGGCCACAGGCTGTGACGTGCACTGAGGGGAAGTGTACAGCACTACCTCTCACCGTGCTTCTATGCTGTCCGGCCGTCTCGGGCCCGCCAAACACACATGCACAGTGGACTCTCTCCAGCTCTGCACTGTGTTGCCGGGCTGGAGAGAGCATGCCCAGGCTCCCAGTCTGCTTGGGAGCACCCTGGCTAGGCGCTCCCAGTCAATCCAGACGCTGCCTTCAGCAGCATCAGGATTGCCTGCTGGTCAGGCTGGGAGCCTATGCCTGCTGAGGAAAAGCGCATGGAGCAGTGCTGCGGCACCGAGCAAGGGAAGGGTTTATTTTTTTATTTCATTATTATGACCCCCCTCACGTGCTGCTCTGCCCTTCCGCGTGCTGCGAGCCACAACTGGTTTGCACTATATAAAACTAACAAAGGAGGTTGAAAACAACTAAGATAGTGAAAGACAAATAGATACCCATTTAGTGGGTGACCACAGAGTCTGGCCAAATCATGGCTCCTGCACTTAAATTGTGTGATCTTAGGCACATATTTTATGTAATCAAAAACCCATTTTCTTCCTTATCATGTCTTCAAGCACTTCCTAATATGTGAGTTTAGAACACCAGATGTACAAAAAACTACTATGCTTGGTACAATAGACTATAAAGTTGCTCTATAATAATCTCAGCTACATACAGGGTTTAGATGACTTCTACCTTGCCTCTTAGTGCACTAATGGTTCATGTTTAAAAACAACCACTTTTAAAAAGCACTTCTCAGTGCAGTGCTATAATGTGACCTATTAATGTCAAAGCTTCAATATGGTAAAGAAATACACTTTTTAAATTTTAAAGGGACATCATAATATTTTACTTGATGTTTGTTGTATGATTCACACAGCAAATATTTTCAGGGCTAGGTTTGTGCGCGGGCTTTAAGAGCCGAGCCTGATCCCTGGCTTGGTTCTCTGAGTTACTTTGTTGGCTAGCCATAAAGAGAGGTACAGCAACCAGCAGGAAAATAAGTAGAGGGCAGCAGAAAAAGGACAATGAGAAAAAGAAAAGGAGATGGGAGAGAGTCAGAGGGAGGGAGGGAAAGAGAAAAATATAGCGAGGAGTGAACCATGAAGGAGGGACAAGTCAAGACCATTTAGAGATACTTGACCCTGTGCAGCTTGCTGGGCCAGATTACACACGTTACCCTGGGCAGGGTATCTTTACACTGACATCCACATAGAATGAGCCTCGCAGAGCAGCATTTACACTGACTAACCGGGCCATAAACAACAACTCCACTCAATGGCAAGTAGCGCCTGTATCAATGTGCTGGTGTAAAAACTCTGGGGCAGATTTACAAGAAAGTGGTGCATCTGTCCCGATGCACCGTTTTAGTTGCGTCCAGTTGCCCCCTATTAACGACACCTTGGTTGCGCCATATTTACAATGTGTGGCACTATGGAGGTCGTTACCACAACAGCGCCAAAACATTTGACGCTGATGTGGCGCTTTGCTGCACCAGCACCAAAAATGTTGGCACTAGTGCAGCCCAGCACAGGGAGGCCCACAGATTATTATGGTGCATCACTTTCATGCCTGCCGTGAGCAGGCTTTAAAAATGATGGAAAAAAGGTGCAGTGAAATCTTGTAAATTTCACTGTGCCATTTTTTCCGTCCTCCCTGCTTGGGAACACCCCCCCTTCCATACATTATGCATGGCGCAGGCATAATGTGGCATAAGGGGTTGGAATATGGCACAGGGAAATGGCCACCTAAACGCTTCCTTAGCATCATAAGGCTGCGCAAGGGGCTTGTCAATCTACCCCTTCAGTGCAAATGTCAACCTTGCAGAGGTCTGCTCAAATGTGTGTGCACTGACAAATCTCTGCATGCAAAGCTGTGTTGCACTGGGTGCAAAGGTCATTAAACTGGCCCAGACTGTGTAGAGAAAGGATGCTTCACACTGCACCACTGCAGCACCAAGAAATGCGGATATGCATCAAACACACTAAAAATTCTATGAATAATATGTTAATGTGACGTGCAGCACTGCTCACACCATTACTCCTTCTGTAGCTTGTCTTCACAGAAGTTAACCTTGTTTCCTATTCCTTTGGCAGCTTACGTCTGTTCCTGAAGTTCTCCACCTTTCGAATCTTGGTGTGTGGCGGCGATGGCAGCGTGGGCTGGGTCCTCTCAGAAATCGACAAGCTGGGATTGCACAAGCAAGTGAGAAATGGTTTTTTTTGTTCCTCTGCACCAGATCTGGGTTCCTAGCACCAGACTGTGTTTCTGCAGTGGGAGGTTAAAACAGCAGCAAAACAAACACAACTTTTCTAGCAACTTAGCCAGAAGCCAAACCAAATGTTGACAATCACTTATTTTTCCACAGTCCTATTACATCACCAAGAACCCAGGCTCTACTGTTCACACAAACAAAATCATTTGGACAGAACCACTGTAATAAATCAAGTACATAAATATTTAAATCATTAGTTTCCTTTGCCGAAATAACAAAACTATACATACAGTTCATATCACTATTTTTAAAGTGACTGTGCCTTACCTGTGCTTTTATCACCTGTTGTAAGGTGGATGTGCCTCGCTGGTGCCTCTCTTACCACTTTTTTTTAAGGGGGTTACTCATTGTTTGTGCCTCTTCTACCACTTGTTTTAAGGGGTCTGTTCTTTGCTTGTGCCTCTTCTACCACTTGTTTTAAGGGGTTTGTTCTTTGCTTGTGACTCTTCTACCACTTGTTTTAAGGGGGTTGCCCCATGCTTGTACTTCTCCTACTACTCCTTTTAAGGGAGTTTTCCCTCACTTGTGCTTTTTCTACCACTCCCGTTAAGGGGTTGTCTCCCACTTGTGCCTCTTCTACCAGTTCTACTGTTTAGAAGTAGTAGGAGTAATAGAAGTGGTGACATTAATACCAGTAGGAGTAATATTCATGCCAGTAGTAGATACACTGCTACTTTCAGTATTTGGTTTAGGGGCAGCAGCCCCAATAGTAGTAGTAGTTGAATACCTAATAGTAGTAATAGTAGTATTAGTGACATCAGTAGTGCTTGGGTGATTTCTCATAGATGATAGCACTTTTCTGATCATTCGAGACAGTAACTCAATAGAGGACTACCCGTGTCCACAATGGCCGGCCTCCACCTAGTACACATCTCATGTTGTACCGGTTGTGCCCCATCTGTAGCAGCCGACCAGAGGCATCACTGTGGAGGGTGACTGACTATACATTTCACTGCCAGCTCGTTCACGATGCAGCAACACAAAAGGATTGATGGACGGAGGGCTGAAACCTTTCAAACACTCACCTCCAGTCACAGATCTGGGTTAAATCCATCGCTCTTTTGCTCACCATGCCACCACAGTTTGGACCCAGCCACATGCAGGGCAGTGGGTTCACCAGCCTTTGTCTACAGGCCGCTCAAAGATGCTGCGGGTGTGTGGGACTCAGTGCTGAGACTGGTGTGTCACAGACCTTGCCACAGACCTGTTGGCGTGTCAGAGGCATGACGGTTTACAGCCCAGCTCTGCCTGCCTTCCCGACACTACCCACCCCCTGGCCTCACGAGTCTGGGGATGTACTAACGAGCGTCCAGAGGAGGGCATAAGCATTTATTGGGGGTCTGTGGGCGGGGCTTGGGGTGCTGATAAAATACACCTTAAGGCCCAAATTGTTTTTGAGGGGAAAAGAAACATTGAGACAGATACATTGTAACATCACCAGTGTGGTACCAAGACAAATGTCTCTGAGCATCCTTTTTTTAAAAGAATGGGCTTTATATGTATACTCACTGTTCCCATGAGAGAAATGTTGCCACACAGTGCCAAGCAGACACCTTGTACAGGTGAAGACATCTAATGTTTTGCCTCATCTCTGGAATATTTCACTGGGAACCAGCTTGGATAAATAATGGTTGTGACAAAAGCTTCCAAGCAAATGCCTCTGTTGGCCTAATTAAGGCATCAATTCGTTGCTTTGGTTAAATAAATGATATTTATATTTTATTTGGCTAACAAAGGAGAGTGAACCTTTTGTATAGCGTTCAATTTCATTTTTCAACAATTACATCATGGCAGGGTAGTGAGTACATACTGTTCTGTAAATAATGGCAAAAAAACACAGAAATGTTAAATCTGCCAGGGTCAAGTAATGTTCCTTTAACATCTACGATGTCTGCCTGCAGTTATACCTCTCTGTTTCTATTTCGGTTGTTGTCTCCCATTCCCCGAGATGCATTTTTTTGCTCGATCTCACTGAGAGCCCTTTGTCTTTGTTGCAGTGCCAGCTCGGTGTCCTGCCCTTGGGGACGGGCAATGACCTCGCCAGAGTGCTGGGTTGGGGAAGTCTGTGCGACGACGATGCCCAGCTTCTTCAGATCCTTGAGAAGCTGGAACGGGCCACCACCAAAATGCTGGACAGGTAAGCCATGGCCAGGAAGCAACACCGCCCACTGCTATGGGTGCCATATAGGTGCGGACCTAGAAGGCCGCAGCTGTAATTCATGTTTAAATTCTATTGGCTGAGCAGGATTATCAAAACAGAGAGCATCCTTCACTCTCATCCGAGCAGGACCCGTCTGAAACACTTAGGTGGGATCTGAGGCAGTCAGGGTATTTGTTCAGAGACGAGAAGTTTTAAGGTCTGTCGAGGCAGTCTCTATCCAAAAAGTAAAAGGGACTTTCTATAAATTAGACTTAAAAACTTTAAACACTTTTCCATTCTTAACATTTTGACTGGGTTTTTAAATCACTAATCTGATCTGTTATGATGTTGATTTGACTTTAATTTATTGAACAGCGTTTCCATCTGCTACCTGCCATAACACAAAAAGATGAGTCTCCCTGACATGGTGTCAGGCAGTAAGGTGTGTTACTGCTTCCGGCACTAGGTTTAACCTTTAACCCCAACATTAATAATGTTATTTTTTTGCTAGAACAAAGACGTAAATATAGATCACAGACTTTCATTAAAAAGTCAAGAAAAAAATAAACTTCAAATACATGTTTATTGAATACACAGTGTTTAAACTCATATTCTGATTGTGTCCGCAAGTCACCAGTTAACAGATCCACCTGCTTCCGGTTTTTCTTTTGTTAGAGTTATTTTATGTCCCCGTAGGATTGGAATTTATTGTATTCTTTGATTGCTTGTTCATCCATTAGTATAATATCCAGCGAGTCATCCATCATTGGTTATCATCCATTGATACTCTTTGGAAATGCTCTGTTTGAACAGCTTCACTGTGTTGTTCTGTAGGTCAAGTGTAGTCAGGCTTCAGGTGTTATGGTATTTATTTCCGATCTGTATTGATCCATTTTATTGCTTGCTCATTTTATCTGTATTTTTCCATATTTATTTTGAGTTTCGTTAAAAAAACTAAGCCGCAGTTGGTCTATTTCCACGTTTATTTAACTGGTAAGAACATATTAGCACGTGGCTGACTAATGGGTCTCAGTGTTATATATATATATATATATATATATATATATATATATCTATGGCGCATCAGTTCTATGCAATAATCTCATCTGAAAACAATATTATTAGAGGTCAAAACACAAGTGCAGGTGCTGTTTTTTAAAGTTTCATTAGAAAACATAGTCTCTTTTTTAACTCCTCTGTCAGTACGAACAGCAGTTTGCTGGGCATTTATTATTATCGACATTGAGCATAACCGATAAAAACGTAATTTTTGTTTTTTTCCCCATCTTTAGTACAGTCAAAAGAACTGATGGTTTTCTGCAGCATTCACTTGTAAAAATCTGTAAAAATGGAAAAGGGACACTTATTTATAACACATTTATGAACGCATTCCAAAGCAGGCTAGTCTTTCGTCGGAGTCGGGGGAGGAGGAACGAGTTCCTGCGTAGAAATGAATTATAGACAAACATTTTTGAGAACGAATCACAAATAGTGAATTTTGTGCTTTGACGATTGCCCTGATGAAGTCCGATGGTGCTTGCACGTAGGGGCATATTTAAGAGTCCCGGGTGCCACCTTAATGCCACCATATTGTCATTTCTTTTACGCTAAAGTGGCTTTTCTACCGCACCATATTTACAAAGTGGTGCAACGCATGCATTACTCCACTTTGTAACCCCTTGCACCACATTATTCCTGCGCCAGGCATAATGTATGCATGGGGAGGCGTTCCGACGCTAGCAGGCATGTAAAAATAGCGCAGTGAAATTTAAAAGGTTTCACTGCGCTACGTTTGGCGCTGTTTTCAACACCTGCCTGCTAAAATGACGCTCCCACAGTAGCCTATGGGCCTCCTTGCACTTTTCTGCACTATCGTCAACATTTTTGGCGCTATTGTAGCAAAGCGCCACAATAGCGTCAAAAATGTTGACATGATTGTACTAACAACCACCATGTGCGCCGTATTATAAATACGGCATATCCATGGTGTTGTTAGGTGCCGGTAAGGGGAGGTGCAGAAAAAGTGGCGCATCATAGCAGATGCGCCACTTTTTCTTAAATATGGGTCGTAACGCATTAGCTGAGCCATCGTGGGTACATGCTTACCGTTGTAAAGAAGGATTAAATAAAATTGTATGTTTTGGATAACTAATGGAAGAATCCAGAATAAAGTGCTTGAAAAAAGATCTTGATTTGGATGCTTCTTTTCTCATTGGTGAACTGTGTGGAAATACACCTATCACCAAAGGTTATGTAACAATTGACTATATTTATACTAACCATATGTAATTATTGGATATTTGGGTTGTCAACGTGTGATTCCCACCCCCCCTAATGACGCGGAGGTGACACATAGCAGGGTAGAAACATCAACTACCCTCAGAGGCCGACTCGGACCTTTTGACTTAGAAAGGAGTAATAAGAGCATCAAAACCAAACTATAAAGACATTCAACAGCAATATGTGAAAGGAGTCAGTAACTAGCACACCATGGCCATGAATCACCGCACCAGTTTAGTAAAGTTCAAGCATTTATTGCCCTTAAATTAACAATGCTAAAGTCACGTGAATAATGTGCAAAACCAATTGATAATAATATAGAAACAGAACAGGATATCTAAAGCGTCTGAAAAGTCTCAGTCTGACAAGTACAACAACAATATACTTGAAAAGAATGATACAGGAAAATAACACACATATTTGTACTAAAGCAATTGAATGTATTAGTTGTGCAGATGAAACAGTCAAAATCAATTAACATACATCCAGATTAAACATCCCTATTACTATCACAAATCTGAAAAGCATGTGTGGGGCGGGGCTTTGTCACAGGCAAAAGTCAAAAACAGACTAAAGGTCATTTGGAAAGAATCTATCTATGGCACTAACCAAAATGCAGTTGGATTTCTAAAGGCATAGGAAAAACCTGTAAAGGAAAAACAAATGCATTTCTGTGATACCTCTCCTAATAGGAACAGCTTAAAGCAGTGTCTTCGTCAGCTGGGCACAGGAACCGACAGGTCTTCATTCGGAAGTGGAGTTAGGGAGGGGAAA
The DNA here is from genome assembly GCF_031143425.1 of Pleurodeles waltl. Taxonomy (NCBI): domain Eukaryota; kingdom Metazoa; phylum Chordata; class Amphibia; order Caudata; family Salamandridae; genus Pleurodeles; species Pleurodeles waltl. The sequence goes on along the minus strand of NC_090449.1, from coordinate 1,005,794,957 downwards.
GAGCTCAGTAAGACTAGTGCTGAAGTATCTGAAATGTTAATGACATGCATGAAAGTCATACGCAGCACTAAGAACAGAACAGAACACGTTTTAAACTGGTCAGAACTCCACTAAGAACAAGCGAGAACTGAACTGAAACTCTAAAAGTTTGCTTAATTAAAGTCCCGAAATATGTCAGCTATTTTCCTATTGGACAAGACTTTGTGGTGGGTTAGTGAATGACCAATCAGATGTGACTCTTCCTTCAAAATTGTTGCGATCTTCATCACGTGTTCCTCCCTTTGGTTACCAGTTTCTGTGAAATATTAACAATGTTTTAAAAACACAGGACACACAACAGTTTATCTAATACACTTCCTTACAGAGATTAGGTCCATTGTTTAGACTAGCAATATTTATTACAGGAAAGTACAGAATGAAAATGTCATTATTCTACTGATGTGAAGGTATTCAGAGAAAGCACACATATTATATAAAGTTTGCAAAGGAATTTAATGAAGTCAGCACTGCTGCAAGTCTGTGCTGTGGAAATAAAAAAAAACCTAAGGCCTAAGCATTTGCTGATGCTAATACACGAATATAAAACAATATTAATTTTCAAACCATAAAAAAACACTTTTTTGACTATTCATAACGATTCAATTAATACTAGGTTACTCAATATGTGTAAGCACATTACTCTCCAGTGTTAATTATTATGTCACATACTCTTCGTGATGGTGGACATCCACATGTCAACCACAATTTTTAAAACACACACGTTTACACTTTTAATGCAGTTTTCACATTTCAAGCTCCTAATACGTGTAATAGCCAAAATTATTAATTGATTAATTACACTTTAACAGGGGTGCCATCCTTTCAATTGTCTAAACACATGTTGGCTAATACATGCTGCTGGAAATGAATGCCCATTGCTGGTAATTGTAAATTGAGTACATAGCAACACAGAGCATTTTGGAGAAGGTATATAAAAGAAGCTAATGTATTAGCCACTGTGCAAACTCAACCTTAAGAAGGTAGATGAGTTCCCTTTAAATGTGACTTGAAGATACTTCAATTCACAGGGCTGAGTCAGTGTGTGCCCCCAGACTGCCCATGCGTGATGCCACATCTAATGCGTGTTTAAAACCTCCTATATGAGGGCTCAGTTGGCGCTAGTCCTCAGAAAGGGCCTTGAGCACCTTGATACCCTATGGGTGATTAGCCGCACTTTACAAACCCATGATTGATTGATTGAGAGAGGACCTGGCAGGTTACCACAGCTGAGGTGTGTTGCTCTGTGTCTTCGGCACACCTGCACTTCCAACAGGAGACGGGAGATGGACAAAGAAGGTAAAAAGAGGGTATGGTTGATGCTGGCAGTCGGTGCATGATTCATGCAGGTATGTTTGCCATTTGCTTCTGAGAGCCAAAACCAGTCTCAGATTGGAATACAGTGATTTGATCACTCAAAATGGGTAAGTGATTGTGATCTGTTGCAGATGGAAAAGAAGTATCAATTCAGCCTGTCACCCTGACCAAACTTTTAGGATGGTGGTGCGTCTTCAGCAGGATCGGCCTTAGTGCTGGTGGTACCCTGTGGGACAATGTGTGTTGGCGCCCCCCTCCCATGACCACCTCCACCATGGATTGCCTCGGTTTCACCCTTTAACAGTGCCCCTCAAAACTCCGATCTCTCTCCGGGCAGAACATTAATCGCCAGAGTTATCTTGACAATTTTTATTGTTGCCTGAAAACTACTGGAGGCAAGGAATCGCTGCAGCAGGTGCTTTTAAAATCATAATACACTTGCAAACATGCACCCCCTCCCTAAGTTAGCACCCGGTGCGGTGGCACCACTCGCACCGCCCTAGGGCCGGCCCTGGTCTTCAGTGAGGAGCCACTGCAGACCAAGCTAAAAGCACAGTCCCTCGTTGAAGCACAGAACTTGCCTGAGTCATTGGTGGCCATTCAGCAAAATGCTAGCATCAGCGGAAGTAACACCGCGCAGAATTCAATTCTAAAACACAAAACATGGTGGACCTCTTGTCCAAGCGTTGGCGCCGCAACAGCCTTCTATTTGCTGAAGAGACACCAAGGCAAGGACTGAAAACTACAGAAAATAAACAGGGCTAAAAGGGACCTGTGTACTTTCTGTTTATGCCACTGCATTCATGACCCCTGAGACCATGGGTAGCTGTGGCACTGCCAGGCGCGCCATAGGCCACGGTAGGGGGAAGTCGCAGCTTCTCCCTCTATTGGCCACTAAGTGACATCCATAGTCTGAATCCTTCTTCCAGGCCTGCCACAACCATATCTAGAAACAGGGAGTAGAAAGCATCGCTGTCTCTGACATTACTGACTGCCCCTCCCTTTGTGAAGCCCAACAAATATCTATAGAGTAGCTACTGTAATGGTCCGTGGGTAGGAGTCGCTCAGTGGAATGTGCAGAGGTGATGGAAGCCTGCGTGTTGAGGTGAACCCTAGAAGACCAATATCTCTCCGTTGAATGGTGAGAGTGGAAGACCCGACTGGGCTATGCATATCTGCTTGATCATAACATTGAATTTTACACCTATGTTGTTTATGTTTCTCTCTTAGGTGGAGCATATTTACCTACGAGTCTCCCAAAAATTCACCTCCTTCCATGAACGAATATGAAAATGTGGATTACAGTATACAGGTTTGTGGCTTCTCATGCAAGATCTCACCTGTTGTGGAAGCTCCACAGTCCATGGCCATCTGGTAAAATTGACTCCTGTATTCATCTTTCGGGCACCCTACTGACATGTCTTCAAAGACTAGTTTGTAGCTCTTGGTGTTAATGGAATGTGTGTTATGTTCAAACCAGTGATGGGTACGCATCTCATAAATCTAGAGAACTTGGGGCCACATGTACAAATATCAGGTTTTGCGACTCGCAAATTGCGAGTCACAAAACCTGATGTACTACAGTGTCAATGACACTCTTTGCAATTCCCAATGGGGTCGCAAGTGACCTACCTCATAAATATTCATGAGGTAGGTCGCAATTTGCGACCCCATTGGGAATGGCTGCACTCACAGGGATGATGGCCTACTGGGGACAGCAGACCACCATGTCTGTGACTGCTTTTAAATAAAGCATTTTTTTTTTTTTTTAAAGCAACCCGTTTTCCTTAGAGGAAAATAGGTCGCATTTAAAAAAAATTGAAAAGTTTTCTTTTCATTTTTCAGAGCAGGCAGTAGTCCGTGTACCACTGTCTGCTGTGAAAAAATATTTCCGCATCCATACACGAAGGGTCCTTTGGAGACCCTTTCCCACTTGCGAGTGGGTTAGCACCAATTTAAAATTGGTGCTAACTGCGATTGTTTTGTGACCGCATTTACAATCACACATCACACTGCGACTCGCAATTAGAAAGGGAACGCCCCTTCCTAATTGCAACTCTCAAACCCTTTTTGCGATTCGGTAAAGAGATTACCGAATAGCAAAATTGGGTTTGTGCATTGGAAAATGCTTTTTTTCTTTTCGCAAACGGCCCGATTCTGTGAATCGGGCCGTTTGCGACAAGAAGAAATCTTTGTACATGTGTCCCTTGGTTCTATTCTTGATAAATACATCCGTGCTGGCTCCTGAGTCACCATCTTGTAGTCGCCCCTCCTTAGGGTGGAAGGTGGTCCTATTGGAACCTGATTAGGAATTAAAACCCTCCTTGAACAATGTGGTTTTCAAGAATTTCCTGAGGGTCATCAGGCTGTGCAGTGTTTTCTAGCTTGCGTTCTTCTTTTTTAATAGGATGTTGAGAAACAAGAACCTGCCTAAAAAATAGGAGAAATGTAACTGTGCCCTTCTTGATGAATTAAGGGTAAAGTTTTCTAAGATTAGATGTGGAGCAAATACAAATATGACAGGATCAACATTAGATTATCCCAGCCACTTTTTACCTTCTTCAGGTAGTTTTTAGGTCATGCGCACAAGCGCTCTGAGGTGTTGTAATCTATCTGTGGGCTTTTAACCACGCCCACCGCATGCACATCATTATCACTCGTTCATGGGCTTGCCTTTCAAAAATTCGTTATCATCATTGGTAAATGCTTTACGTTTGTCCTTCCTTGGGGCAGTTTTGTTACCGCCTTAGCCATCGACCCTGTTACATGGGTAATTGCACGTTTGCTGATACGTTTGACTGCGAGCGAACTTCTTTTTCTTTTGTGTCTCTCTTTCGCGCTCATGGCTGCCATGGCACTTTGAATTGCCCCGCTTATGTCAACTGTTTGACTTTTCCTTTTCAATTTAAGTGGCAAGAAAAGTCCAGTTAGGAATTTACAACGCTCTAACTCGAGCAAACGCGAGACCCATTGCATTGCAAATGCTTGTTCAAGAAAGCCAATACCCAGATGCTCTTTTAATTTATGAGATCATCATTTTCAATGAAAAGGCATGAAGATGAGCTCAGATGGGTAGTCCGGATGATCCACACATCTATGGGTTTGTTTCAGTAAAGTATTTGTATATAAGGAACAGTACAGCACATTACAGTATAGAGACAAAGGCATTCCGAGTATCTTTTGATGTACTTTAGTAAAGTCTTTGGAAACAAAGAACAATACGATACATTATGGTACAGAAGAAACATTAGTGAGTCTACGATATTGAAGTGGACAGGAAGTTATGACTTTCGAATGTCAACTTCCTGACAGGAAGGCAGAGACAGACTTTTGAATGAATATATTGCAGTGCAGCCTAGTCAAAAGTTAAAAATGTTATGCTGGCTACCGAGCTGCTAAAAACTATTGTGTTGGAAATCTGTATCTTCAGTTTCGAATTCTCAACCAGAAATATTCCTGCTTTTTTCAACTTGGTCTCCACTGACATCTCTCTGCCTAAAACAATACACTCACCAGCCTTCAAAGAGGAAATTGTGCCATAATAGAAGCCATGGGCCCAAATGAAGTCTCTCTCCGTAAAGCAGATATGAATTCTCAATACATAGGGGCAAATTTAAAAGCCCCTTGCACTATATATCGCCACATTGGTATAATTTTTTTGACTCTGATGTGGCGATATTATGGCAAAAACGCGGCGCCATATTTTCAAAGTTACGCAATGCATGCATTGCGTAACCCTTTGCACCACATTATGCATGCGCCATGCATAATGTATGCAAAGGGGGCGTTCCCCTGTTGGGCGGGGGCCGAAAAAATGGCACAAAAAATCTAAAAGATTTCTTTGCGCCATATTTATTGGCTACTTTTAACGCCTGCTCAGAGCAGGTGTTAAAAGGGGGCCCACCATTGGTTACAATTTGACCCTATGTACTTTTCAGGGTTAGAGCCAAAATTGTGACGCTATTACCCCCTACCCTGTGCCATGGTGCGCTGTATCTTAGATACGGGGTGCACATGGTGGCAGTAGGGGGCGCTAAGGGGTGCAAGGAAAGTGGTGCTGTACTGGGTGCAGCACCGCTTTTCTTAAATGTGCCCCATAGTTTCCTCCTGGAGCACCGGCAAATCTTGGCTCTGTAAACTGGTTGTTGCTCAGTTGGCTGAGGCTCCCCATCACCCTTACTAACCTCATCAGTACTCACCTCCTCCTGTTTCAACACACTCCGCATACTGCGAAAAACCTTCAAATGGATTCCCATAGAGACCAGAAAGACCGTCACCCACGCACTCATCAGCAGCAGGCTAGACTACGGGAACGCCCTCTACGCCGGCACCACACTCAAACTCAAACGCAAACTCCAGAGGATCCAGAACGCAGCCGCCCGCCTCATCCTGGACCTCCCACGCCATGAACACATCTCCTCACACCTCAGATCCCTTCACTAGCTTCCGATCAACAAGAGGATCACCTTCAAAATCCTCATCCACGCACACAAATCCCTCCACAACACTGGACCAACCTACCTCAACGAAAGAGTGAACTTCCACACTCCCACTTGCTACCTCCGCTCCGCTGACCTCGCACTCGCCACAGTCCCCCGCATCCAACGCGCCACCACCGGAGGCAGAACCTTCTCCTACCTCACCCCCAAAGCCTGGAACTCCCTCCCCACCAACCTCCGCAAGACTCAGAACCTCCTGCTCTTCAGAAAAAACCTCAAGACGTGGCTGTTCGAACAGTAACCCTCCTCCCTCCCCCCCTCCACCAGCGCCTTGAGACCCTCACGGATGAGTAGTGCGCTCTATAAATTTTTTTTATTGATTGATTGATCAGTATAAGTAAAATACAACCAAGAAGAGCAAATAGGGACGAGTCATACAAAATAAATAAATACAACTTTGAAGTATTTCGGTTTTTAATGCCATGCTTCTTCCAAGTCTTTGGTTCAAGGAACCCAAAAGCGTACCCCTCCATCACATTCACACAAGGGGCTGGAAGAAGATGGCTTTCAAAATCCAAATAACAAATGAAATGTCAGCCAAACGGAGGACCCTGTCAAATAGATCCTGTGTTCTAGGTGTTATGGCTGCCTAGCCCCATGGTTCTAAGAACAGGACTTTAGCCTCTGGACACCAGCCAGTGACACATTGGTATAGCCCAATTTTAACAGTCTGCCTCTACATTTTGTAAAAAGGACTAGACATCAGGGCAGTGCACTACAGTCTGATCTCCATTCCTTTATGGCTGGGGCAAGGTTAGACATTCTGGTAACAATCATGTCTCTGTGTCCATGCCACTGACGTCAGCATTTTCTTTGTGTGCGCTAGCTCCTAAACACAACGTTTAAATTGTAGAAATGGCCTACGTGACTCTGTGCCCATCATAATACATAGTAATAAGAAACTTTTATGTAAGTACCATAACTATAATATGGAATAAGTATCACAGCAACAGTATTGTAAGGTTCCAGGTTTTCTCTTAGAAAAATATCGTCCATTTTTCCATGTTTTGAAATTCTGGAAGATTAATAAGCTGGTACTTGAGCAGGAATTTGTCTAAAATCTCATCTATTCTTTTGTAACATAGAAATTGTGCCTCTACTATGAAAATATGTAAGTAGAGTTTAGAGCGCTCTAAAATTAGTTTGAAGAGATTTCCTTTAGTATTTGTTTTTTCTCTTTCTATTTCAAAGTATAAATAATGCCAGCTTTACAGAGTTTATGTACATTTTATAGTGGAATTTACATTAATATACTAGCCATGCCAGTGAGCTACTGGCAAGGTGGGTACCTGTCAGCATGTCAAAATATATTAATGAGCACCACCTTCACTATAAGTGGGTTGCCCAGCTTTTCTGGAAGAAGCAAGTCTATGAATCAGAGGTTGTCAATATCTTGTTATGTTATGGCATTGAGTGGTATTGCATGGTATGTCTGGTCATGTTATGTTATTTTATGTTATGTTGGGTTTAAATAGTGCAGCTACCAAACAAAGGCAAATGATGTTGGTAACAAGACTATCTCCTCAACGGGAGCTAGAATGCAGCCACCATCTCATATATTGTCAGCTAACCTTTATATTGAGTTCAGTAACTGGTGTTACATAGTTGGACTTAATCAAATTTTCTTTTTAAGTTCAATGTTGTTTTCATAACAATCTAAGCAAATCATGTCAACACATATCAGGAAGCATTTAGGGCCTGATTATGACCTTGACGGATGGGCTACTCCATCACAAACGTGACGGTTATCGGTCCGCCGTATTACAAGTTCCATTATATCCTATGGGCCTTGTAATACGGCGGGATATCCATCATTTGTGTGATGGAGTAGCCTGTCAGCCAAGGTCGTAATCAAGCCCTTAGTCTTTAAACCACCTAAGGGAATGTGCACACAACTCTCTACTAAAGAGAAGAGTAACTTCTGATAGACACACAGTGAGATGTCATAAAGTAAAATTCTAAAACATTTTCAGTCTTACTGTGCTAAGACAGACAGACGCACTATGAAGAGAGGGGAAAAAGAAAATAATTACACACAAGCCCCAAAACATGCTCCAAGTATGATTATGTGGAGCTTCATCATCTGCCTTGAAAAAGGGTAGCTATTAACCAGTGATCTCAAGGTGAAAGTGGCTTGAATGTGAAATATTTTTGGTCCTGTAGGAAATTGACCCCATATATTGAGCTGAGTTGCACCTTTGTTTTTGCTGCTTCATTTCATATCTCCTATCTCCATCTGCCAAAGCACTTTAAGGGGGCTTAAACACACTGTAATACCCTGCACAAGAAAGCAGCACAATATAACCTACGAGGCAGGCTTCCGTAGCATTTCAGTAGTGGATTGCTAGATCATGTAGCGAGTGCAGCCCTTTGTTTCTACTTACTAATGACAACTTTGTGTAGAGCTTCCATTCTCCTAATACATCTGACTTTTTCAATTCCACAGGCACAGATAGCCCACTATGCTGATTCCGTGGCCACTCACCTGGCAAAAATCTTGGAATCTGACAAACACTGTGATGTCATATCTTCTGGGAAGTAAGCAATATCCTCTTTGCCTGTGCACGTGCTTATTTCTTCACCCTATCTTCTTCCAACCCTTTGCTTTACATCTCTTTACTTCCACCTCTGATTTTTCATCCACTCACCTTTCTCACCCACTGCTGTAGGTTCCTGTGCCAAACAGTGAATGAATTTGTGGCAGAGGTTGGAAAGGCTTATGAACGAGTTACAGAGAACAAGGAGGAAGCTGATGCTATGTCAAAGAAGGTAAGGGCTATGCATGTTTACATGGATCCTCCCAGTTTAAGTCAGTTTCATGGAGGCAACTCAACACTTCTTCCACATTCAGTCCATTGGGGGAATGGCAAGAAGATGTTTTTAGGCCACAGACACTTCCATGATGCTCAGACATTGAGTTTTGCGCACAATCTTCTGGCATCATCTGCAATAATGCATGGGTTTAAATAAATAAGTCATCAGGAGCATAATGTGAATATGTTCCAGCCATGCAGGGGAATTGATTAAGATCCACCATTATAAGAATGTTTTTCTTGGCTGCATATTTTTTGGGGGTTGAGAATTTGTTTTAGGTTGTATTTCCCTTTCCATGGCTGTCCTTACGCACCGACTTGTGACCTGATTGACTATGATGCTGTGTTCTGTTTTTCAGTGTAAAATGCTCAATGACAAGCTAGACTCCCTGGTCTTAGCTCTAAATGATGAATCGCAGGCCATTATTGTGCCTGCAGGCATCGGCAACACTACGACTTACACAGAGGGGAAGGAGGGCAACAAAGAGACCGGTGTAAAGGAGGATTCCATGGAAGACTACAGACCCAACGCAGTGCCCAGAATATTCAAGTCAAAGGAGCAACTCATGCTGCGTGCCAACAGCTTGAAGAAAGCTTTGAGACAGATCATTGAGCAAACCGAAAAGGGTAAGGTGGTTGATGAGAAGGGGGTACATTTGTTTGCTGTATTGTAAACATGTTTGGGCCAGTGAGGGAAAAGGAAGGCAGTACAAGGGCGGAAGTAGAAATAATTGTCATAATGTACAGACGACCCTGAAGCCTTAACATGTACCTATCCCTTTGCAGGGTTTCCAGATCATCATGCTGTTGCAGGCTTCCCAATTATGAATATTTAAATAAATGAATAATAGACAAATTATCTTTACCTTGTTATTTCATGTTTCAAGGGGGACTGCATGAAGGGATATTTCAGTTTACTATACCCTTCACTTCCTAACCGCTGTCAAAATAGAAATATTATAACTCAACCATAATGGAACTCCTATGTCTTTGTTACAACTTTTCTAAAACTTTCAGATTTGTGTGCTTTTCAAACCTTTTTAAGATGGTCTTAGTTCACTTTAACTGTTCCAGTACCACAGATGTCAGCCTTGTACATATTCTGTGTCTATGTATTTATTTAATGTGCCTGAGAAGGGATGTGTGTAGCTGTTTATGTCACTGAGTGCTTGGCATGGTGGAGGTGGGGTAATTATAGTCATGCATGTGCAAAGGGGAAATTTGGGTAAGGACCTATAAGGCTTTTGTGACTAACTGCTGTATGGAGTCCATGCACATCAATTATGACTAGCCAGAGGTAGCAGCTGCTCTCCAGGGTTTCTCCTTTTGTGCCCTTAAAACTTCCTTTGCTACTCCTGCTCTCTGGAGTCATGAAGGCAGCAGCAGAGAAATTAAGCAAATGGTTCCTTTTAAAAACCATGTTTACCTTTTGTAAGAGTTTCCATTCCATTTTCCTTCTCTTAAACCCTCAACAGAAAATAGGAGGCAGTTCAGGATATGTTGGCAAGAACAAAAACTCTGTAACTTCAACGGGGATCCAAAAGTGTGCTAGGCCACTAGCCCTGGGTTTTTGGTTATTTGACGCGCAGGAAGCCCACCTCCAAGTGATGTGCTGAGTTTTTAGCTATGTTCTAAAATGCAGCAGTGATGGAGTAGTGATGGATTCTGCAGTGAAATGTCAGTCAGTTAAATAACACCACCAGTGGAGAGAGAAAGCAACTATCAGAAACCATGGGAGATTATTACACCCATTTAAAGCTCCCAGAAAATAAACATTTCCTTCACATGAGCCTCAGAAGAATGTACCATTAGCATGTAAATACCAGTGACTTTCCCTCCCATACTGAGTGGTGTCCTATAACTGATTGGCAGATGCACAAGCTACTTTTGGAGCACAGTTAGGAAGTGGCTATAATATGCAATGGTAGAATACAACTTTAGTTCTCTATAAAAGTTCTTAAAGCATTGTTTTCAAAATATGGTAGGCTGCATTTGACTTCAGTGGGCCCGTCACTTTCACCTCAGAACCCTTAACTTAATGGGATTAACACAATTAAAGGGCATCTGTGTATCTCATGACAATGCCCAGAGTAGTGTTCACTATACTTTAAATTATTCTCTGCTCCTTACTAAGAATGTTTCATTGATTCTAAGATGTAACATAGTGTGCCCCCACCCGCCTTAAACATAGAATGATACCCATCGCAACCTGAACATTACCGGAGCAGGTTCAAGGAAGTAGTTTGTGTCCCATGTTTGCGTGCAAATGGTTTGCGAGAGACCCTGCCAATGTTTTAAACAAAATTAGAACATTGGAATGTTGAAAGCTCCTTTGAAGACAATGGGCTAACTAACCAGCTTATAATGGCTGGTATACATGCGAAGCTCCAACATTCCAACGTTTGTCTTCCTGTTTCTCCCTTTGTAATTTATAACATTCTACCCTCAGTATGTGGGATGTTCTAATAGCCTTATAGCCCTTCTGCCTCTGGCTATATCTGTTGTTAAAGAACCTCTTTCTGGTTATAGTCCCTCGCCTCTGGCTCAGGCCTATGACTTGGGTTCAGGTCCTTTAGCGACCGGTATAGCTATTAGCAGTGGGCCATAAGGCTATAGGATGTCTACTATCCTTTGTGAGTGGATATGGAATGTCCATAACACTTAAGTTTAAACATTGTGAAGGTTTTACTACACTTCTTTATCATGCGTTTATTACATCTCAGATGTAATTATGACCATGCTTTCTTAATTTATTTTTGGGGGAAAATGACTATCCGGGGGGAGATCACAAAATTAGAATGCTTAGAGGGTGCTGTTTAAATTAAAATGTGGATAAGTGACTGCTGTACGTCAAAAACAGGTAAGATATAGGAACGCCTGGTGACTTGTTTCTGAGATTTCACCTGATGGTCCCTCACGGGCAGTAGTTTTGTGAACCAAGTTGTCCTAAAACTGCAATAGGGTATGTGAGGTCTTACCTTGCAGGAACCATCCAAGCAGGGTATGCTTAAAATGCCATATCTTAGATGCAGGTCTTGAAAAGAGAATTGGTCTTTCAAAAGAACTGCTCATATGTAACTTAGAAAAATGTATTTTTTTGGGATTGCCTTCACAAAGTCAAATAGATAGCTCTACTCTTGAACAATAAATGTATTGTATTTATTTCCTTTCTGTCATACAGCGGTTGATGAACAAAACAAGCACACTCAGGTTTACAGAAACCCTTCCTCCTCCTCCATCAAGAAGGACTCCTCCGAAGAGTTCAGTAAGGACTCCGATACGTTCAGTAAGAATATTTATTTAAATTCATTGAAAGCATGTAGTGTGGATTTTAAAGAGACCTTTTATATTGCCTAGTGAAATGGACATAGAGTAAAAGGGATTTCAGCTGTACCTTACTAGCTACAAGCTTTTGGAGAAATAGAACCACACCACTCCCACCGCGAAGGCTCAAAACTAGCTCTACCTCCTGGTACACATCATCTTCAAATCCTGTAAACAGCAAATATGATTCCACCAGCATACCTGGATGAAAATGTAACCACAAAAGACAATTGGCATACAAAACCAAAGCTTAGACAGGTTCAAAAGTAAAAACAAAAGAAATTGAGGAGTCAAACCTTCTCCCTCTGTCCACCAAAGATTTAGAATATCATCAGTGCACACATCAGGCTCAGAACCTCAGTCTTTTGATACCACTTTGCCAATTACATATGCTAACTTTACCATCCTAGGGGATCTTAACATAAACCTTGAGAATCCCTGTCTTAAAACTGTGAAAGATGTCCTAGAGGCCATGCATGCTGAACTTCAGCAAAAAATTGATCACCAGATGCATAAGGCTGGATATATTCTTGGCCATATCTTCTCTGATCTTTCTTCTTTGCAATGTCCCAAACCTTTGCCAGTCTTCTAGTCAGAGGACCTGGCTATCGCTTTCACCCTCTGTATGCCCCAAAAAAGTCCAGCCTATCATTTAGCACTCTGTCTAGGGCTTGTCCGAAATCACAGAACCACGTTTATCTTAAAGCTGAATCCAGACTGCAGGATGAGCAGGTCATTAAGGGAAACAGATCTAACTTTAACAAATGGATTCAAAGGCTTTCTCTTGCAAGTCTAATATGCATCACTAAATTTCTAAACACTGGTTCATTGAAGATCTACAACAGGAAAAAACAGTGCATTAAACGTGAACAGATTTGTTAGATAATTATCTCCCACAAGACAGAAAAACCTACAAAAATGCAGTAAATATGTACCACAATCATATTTGAGAAGCCTGAGCAGCTTATCTAGCCAATAAAATGAGCTCTTACAACCCCTCCATGAGAGAAATCGTCGACATTGTCAACAAATTGTTGTCTTAAAACATGAAATGACTCCCTCCCTTGCCTGGTGCAATGAACTAGCACTAGGTTTCTTCTACAAAGAAATTACAATAAACTGCACTTTCTTCTCAGAGACTCATTGCCCAGTCAGTCAACCCAGCAGCCAAAACATGTGTTATAAAAAATTCTGCTGATTTCCGTGGAATATATAATTAAAGCACTACCCTCCTAATAATCTAATTCTCCAATTGCTTCATGCCCACCAAAGAATATACAATCATGTAGACAAGCTATTGGACCACCCTTATGTGATCCAACAAATGATTCTTTTAGAAAGACCACAGTACCAGACTGCTAGAACTACTCTTTTGTAATCCCTATAGTAAAAAAGCGAATCCAGATATCACTGTAACCAACAATTACAAACCCAAGTCTTTACTCCCTCTACCCAGTAAAATCACAGAGAAACCCATTAATGAGTGTCAGGTAAATTACCTGCAGAATAACAACATTCTAGACATGAGTCGGTCAGGATTCAGGCCTAGAAATAACATGGAGACGGCCTTGATTGCTGTCTCCAAAGACACACGAGTCCTCCTTGATCAATGGTGGCCTGCAGCCCTGATTCTTTCAGATCTGTCAGCTGCCTTTGGTGCTGTTTCCCATTCCATTCTTTTACATAGGCTGCTGGAGACAGGCTTCTGCAACTTAGCTCTACACTGGCTCACCTCCTTTCTAACTTTGTTCCCCCTTTCAACTCTATACCGATTGCCCTCAAACAAGGCGTCCCACAAGGCTGTGCCATGAGTCAGAGTTTATTCAACATCTACATACCACCCCTAGTCAAATCTTTCAGCTTCCAGGCAATTTCATCTGCTGATGACACACAACTGATAACCTCCATATCAAACAATGCAGAATCCACACACTGTGCCTTTCAATTACTCCTACAAAAAGTGGCCACTTGGATGAACAACAACTGCCAGTAATTCAATAGTGATAAAACAGAGGTACTACTTTTTGGCCCTCGTGCGTCTGGTCCAATATATAGATGAAAAACAACTGCCTGACATTCAAAATTGATAAAATTTTTATTCCTTTTCAACCCTAGAGTCTCTGTCTGGTCCAAACTGTGGTGTGTTGCTAAATTGTGCTCTCCCCCTCAACATCATTCAGCACTAGGAATAATGGCTTTTGGATTGATGCTTATATGTGCATAGAAGAACATATCACTCGAACTGAGGCTTCCTGTTTCTTCACATTCAGAATGCTAAGAAAGATTCCCCCTTTTCTCACAGACGCTTCCAGAAAATCCATTGTACATGCTTTGGTGACTTCCAGACTAGGCTATGGTAGCTCAGTATATCTTGGTCTGCCCAAATATGAAATGCAATGCCTATAGCGAATACATAGTGTGACAGGCAGACTTACTGAAACTAGCAAAATTATTAAGATGTAAAAGGGCTTCTTAGTTCCACTCTAGGAAATGGAATTGCACAAAGTCAGTTTTTATTTGTCTGTCATTCACCTATGCTGTATGATGAACTATAAATGCTGTTCACCTAAAAAAAGAAAGATTACATGTTAAGTGTGGTCTTCCTCTGAATTTGCTATTGACTGCTCACACCCTTGTGCTTATGGACTAACAAGCAGGAAAGTGAAACACATTTACCAAAATAAAATATGTTCTTTTGGAATCTTTAAATGTTCCATTAATTAGCCAAGTTTTAAGACTCTCTGATTGCAAAGCAAAATCTATCTTTACAGATTTATGAGTTATATATAGAAGCTATCACAAAAGGTACGTAGCTAGGTTTGTGGCATTCTGAAGTCTTCAAGAACACATTGCTGATATTTTGCTTTTTGATCACACAACCATCTTTTAAATCACACCCAGGCATTGCAGTGACCTCAACTTAAACCTTTTTGTTTAAGCTACTTACTGCTTACTCTGTTGACTCTGTACTTAATAAGCTATCTGGTGGATACCTCATGAATAGCTCTCTGAAGTAGTCTCAGGCATATGTAGCGCATTGCAAAACATTCTCAAATATGTGGTCAGTGGTGATTCTCCAAAGCTGAATGGAAGAGAATCATTCGTATATCAGCATTTGTTTCTGTTTCATGGCCATTGTTAGAAACACTCTGGTTGGGTCATCTAGACAGATGATGTTCTAGGGGCAGAATGATTGAACTTCCTTCTAGTGAAACATTTCATGAGATAACCCCTGAACAGGATATGCATTCCACTTTGCACTGAAGTTGTTACATAGATAATCCGATAATGCAGTTGAGACATAAAACAATTAACTTACAGTTTACAATGTTTGTTTTACATTGGGGAAATCTAGGTATGTGCTTCAAGTTACTGATTCTTATTTTCTTTACTAGTTGAAGTAAAGAGTACATTGAATATGAAATTATTCATGATAACATTCTAATTTTTAGGTGTTCTTATTATCAGAATTATTGTGTCAACCATACAATGTTTTATACCTGCTCACATTAGCTGTGCATCCATGTCACCTGTACCATGGAGCAGATCATTTTCATAAGAAATAACATAACTTAGTGTGTTACACCCAGCATCCTTGGTGTGCCCCCCATAACTTTTTGCCTTCAGACCTCCTATTTTTACTTACTTCATTTTTGCTCACCCAAGGACTCTCAGAGCTTTACGACTGCTAACCAGAGCTGAAGTGCTTGGGCTCTTTGCTTAAACCATGGTGACATTGGCGTATACACAATTGGCCTATTTAATTTGCTTATAAGTCCCTCGAAATATGCACTAGTTGTGCTCAGTGTCTGTAAATTAAATGCTCTTAGTGGGCCTGCAGCACTGATTGTGCCACCCACTTACGTCACCCTTGAAACAGCTTGCCATTGCAGAGCTTGTGTGTGCAGTTCTAAACTGCCAGGTCGATCAGGAAAGTTAACCCTCTTACCAGGCCCAAACTTTCCTTTTCAATACATATAAGTCACCTCTAAGGTAGGCCCTAGGTAGCCTTACTTTCCACTGGGTGGGGGGGCTGAAGTGTTATGTCTGAACAGGTTAGTCACAGCAAATGATGTCCAAAATTGCCTGGCTCTATCATCAACCAAGTAGTGCTACCCTTGAACACTATTTAGTTACAATCTGAACTGTGCAATGAAGACACAATATCCTGTCACTAATCACATGCTATTACTTCTGATATTGATATCCACCAATTATGCTGGTCATTATAGAGGGCATTCATTTGTGGAACGCAAGTGCTCCGTGGTTCACATAGTTGTGAGAAGATAAAAGGTCCATTACCATTCACTGTATTCCAGTCTCCTCACAGAGCTGATGCAGAGAAGGAGAACAAATGAAGAAACAGTGTTCATCTCTATAGTGCTCACAGCTCATTAAAACAGCCAGTGACTTTGAGGAGGGTGCTTTTTGTGTTCCAGCAACTTGAAGGTGAATATGTCAACGAGGAATGCCTTGCGCTTTCTCCTCAACCCTGAAGCATGGTTGGATGGCTTTCAGGAGCAGTGGTTGCATGGTCTTTCCTGCTGTAGACTAGTTCTTATCATAGACCTCTTAGCCAAAGGGCAAGGTGCAGTGTATTTCAAATGTAGGACATACTTTTACGTTTTACATGTCCTAGCAGCGAAAAACTCTTAAATTGATTTTCCACTACAGCAAGGCCTACCTCTTCCATAGGATAACATTGGAATTACTTTATTACATTTTATAAGTGTAATTTGGAAATGGGAAAATGGAACTGGGTATGTTTGGTGTCTCTGGGCTCCTAATTTAAAATCGTAATTTATGGTGAAGTCGGATTTTAAATTACAATCCTAAAAATGCCACTTTTAGAAAGTTGACATTTTCTTGCCTTAGCCATTTGGTGCCTTTAACCTGTCCCTGGTCATATCACTGGGTGCAGTTGGCAGTTGGGCTTTGTCTATTCATCCTAAACAGCGACACACAATAGGAGCTTAGGTGTGACTGGATAGCCCATCACTGGCAGGATGAGAGGGAGGAGCTGGGCACAGCCCTACTTACACTTGAATAGGCTATGTGTAGGGCCCGGATTGTAAGGCATCTCTGCGCTTCAAAGGCATTCCTCTAGAAGTTTCTCCTCACCTCAATGGCATGACTGTGAATGAAAGAAGGACTGAAGACACCAACTCTTCAGTACACTTCTGGACCTGTGGATACTCCGCCAGGAAGAAGGAATGCTGTGCTGTTACAAGGACTGCCACTCTGCTGGACTGCTGCTGTAAAGGAACTGCTGCCCTGCTGTGCTGCCCTGCTGCCCTCTTGCATGGGGAAGAAAAACTGGACCTCAACTTTGCCTTGAACCCAGGACTAGATTGACTCAAAGGTCTAGCCTGCTGGCCTCTTCCGCTGAGCCCCAGGGACACAAAAGGCTCCCTAATCAGCTTCTGGAGCCAGCTCCAGCAAGTTACTAAACCCCGGGTGCTGCCAGTCAGGACCTGTACCCTTAGTGTGGCTCCCGAGCTCTCCAAAATAAAATTTTAGGCTCTTGGACCCACTTGCACCAGAACAGCACCACTCGCACTGAAATTCAGTATGAGCTGCCGCGATCCCTTACCTTCACTCAGAAAGCATCAATCGCCCGTGGAGGGCCGCCAACACGCGGCTCAAGCTCAAGCCTGCCCGTCCGTGATGCCCGTCCTGCTTTTTTCACCACGCTGACCACCGCCTGCAACACTCTCCTTACTCCCTGTGACCCTTTCCAACCCAAGCAGGACTCTTGGCACAAAACTTGAGAAGGTACATTTCAGTGGGACTTATCTGGGACTGTATCTGTCCCATTCTTCATCATGGTCAGTCTGAATCTTTGACTTCAACCGGGTTCAGTACGACCAGATGGCCATGGTTGGTGCTTTATGCTTATAGGCGCTATGTTACAGTTTATTCTTTAACAATTCATAACTCCAGTTGTACTGATTGTATTTTTGTTGATTTGCTGTTAAATGTAGCTCTGTTTAACCTGGTGTGGTATCTTTTGTGTGATGTTTTAATTGTTTTACTGTTTGAAGTGTTGCACAAATACTTTACGCATTGCCTCTAGGTTAAGCCTCACTGCCCTCTGCCAAGGTACCAGGGGGCTGAGCACAGGTTAATCTGCAGTTCCTTTGGCTATACCACAACTACGATTGTGGGTTCTACTTGACCAGGGCTCACATCCCAGGCAACCAGTAACCTAATTTCTAACAGTTAGATAGAGTGTTTTGTATGTTTCCTAATGGTTATTTGTTTCTTGACAGATTCTCGACGGGGTACAGTCTCATCTACAACATCTTCTATATTTCTGGACAGATCAGACACATTTAGTCCCCTTCATTTCACAGAGGATCCTAACTCTATGTAAGTATTGAGGTAAAGACCTCACAAATCTATAATCAAAGGTTTTAATGGGGGAGTTGGTAACCGGGGTCATTACTGTTTATAAAACTATTCCTGATGCTTTCTGTAAACTATCGACTGGCCGGCTCAAAGGGTACCAGACACACTCTCCTGGAGTCTCCAAGCTTAGATCGCATTGTGGGTATTTCAGAAAGAACTGTTTTCTTGTAGAATTGGCATAGCAAGTTAACTAAACCTCTTATTTGCTGTCTTGTTACAGGTTATTTGTATCCTCCTCCTTGAGTAAAACTACACTAAATTGTGTGATTTCTCATTTCAGACAGTTCTCAGAAAGATGCACCATGAACAACTACTTTGGTATCGGGCTGGATGCTAAGATCTCACTGGAATTTAACCACAAACGAGATGAGAATCCCAAAAAATGCAGGTATGGTGAGGGGTGGTCAGTCACTGGCTATGTAACTTCCATGTGATTGTTTTGATTTGCTCCATACTTACAAATGCCAGTAAGGTTGTTTAACCCGTGCTCCTCTTGGCAGCAGCCGCACCAGAAACATGATGTGGTATGGAGTGCTAGGGACCAAAGAATTGCTCCAGAAGACCTACAAGAACCTGGAACAGAAGGTGAAGCTGGAGGTAAGAAATTACTGTGCTAAACCATGTTCCTCGAGCAGCTATTGAACAATATTTTTTTGCAGAAGGGCAATAATACTGAGCAGAATCTGCTTAACGTTGTTGTACTTAAGACCAGAATCGGAAGTTGGCAGCAATGCAAACTTTACAGATTCTTGATGGGTACAGTAAGCTCAACATCATCAGGATTTCTGATATTGTGCTGATATGACCGAAGGGTGACAAAGTGATTTACAAACCGGCAAGTTCTACATAAAAAGTGGTCATGATGCGGGAGTTCCTATTGACTGACAATGGCTTAATTTTTTGATTTTTTGATTGGCAAAAACAAAGTTATTGCAGCATTGTAGGGTAGATACTAACTGTTGGGATCTAAAGTATAAACTTCAGATTACCTGGCACCAGCTACAAATTTTGCACCTTACATGAAAGATGCTTTATGCACAAGGATAGAAATGCTGGAAATACAGTCCATATTTGTGTTTCTTTGAATTAGATGTTATGACTTGTGTATGTGTAGGTCTATGGTCAATTAAGGTGCCCATAATGTTTGCATTTATATATCATCTGTCTTAGGACAATGGTTACAGGTTACTTGTGTTAGAGTTTCTTTCATTTGTCTTTTTGGGCCTCACCCACTCAAATAAAGAGAAAAAAGCACATATTTCTGACTCAAGTTACTTCAGTAAGAATCCCTGGATCAACCTTTAATACATTTCAAGGGTAAATGTAGCATCCACCACTGCTCTCTGGAAATTAACAAAGCAGGCTCTCAAACATTATGCAAGAATTGTTTTTTCAGGGGGCCCATTGGTTAATAGTAACTGTAAGTTAATATTCAACATTCCCGCTTTCATGTGATTCTTTTGCCACTAATAAGACACAAGCGACATTTTCATATGGATGTTTGCATTTTATTCAAGATTCCACCCAGGCCTTTCCCTTTGAAAACAACCACAGCTGGATAAGTATCACGTTACCAAATACCTTTTATATGTTCTAGACTTAATTTCCTCTTATTTAAAAAAAAAAAAAAAAAGAACCACACATTCAGAGGCTCCCTCACAATATGGTGATGGTGGCGTGCAACGCTTAGATGAGAGATAGGTTTAATAGGAAGGACTACATTGGACAGGCCAGGGTATGAAAATAGTAATATGGAATGATTTGACCTTTTCAAAAATAGGCATATTCATTGCATTTGGGGAGACCAAAAAACTTCTTACTTGAATCTGGGTTATTTAGTTTCTTCCAAATGTTTGGAACCCACTTGTTACTTTGAAAATAGCATCTGGGTACCTCACTATATACTGCCCTTTGCTACTAATAATGAACTCATGCAGATGCAATGATCCTACACTTTGGTAGGTACTGGTATAATCATTCAGAAATGTGATAATACTGTACTTTGATATTTTCTGGTGTAATTGTACAAAGATGCTGTGATGGTAAACTTTGATATTTACCTGCCTAATTTCACTTTATTAGTTACTGCTCCATGGCAAAGGCGTTGTAATATTACACTTTGTTATTTATTCCTATATTGATACAAAGATGCTATGAAGTTTCACATTTGTACTTACTATATAATTTTGCATTCGTACTAAGATGCTGTAACTTAACACTTTAATATTTACTTGTGCAATGATACAAGATGATAGGCTAGTTTTGTTTGGATTTGTAAAAGTGATACTAATTTGTGGTGCTGCCTGGTGTAAATGAACAAGGGGACCCTTTGAACCATTCTTTTCCCCTTATTTCAGTGCGATGGTGTCAACATTTCATTGCCAAGCCTACAGGGCATA
The DNA here is from genome assembly GCF_031143425.1 of Pleurodeles waltl. Taxonomy (NCBI): domain Eukaryota; kingdom Metazoa; phylum Chordata; class Amphibia; order Caudata; family Salamandridae; genus Pleurodeles; species Pleurodeles waltl. Next base: position 1,005,774,158 of record NC_090449.1, on the reverse strand, counting down.
GCAGTGCTGAACATTCCAAGTTATGCTGGTGGAATCAACTTCTGGGGAGGCACCAAGGAAGATAATGTAAGTCATGCTGGTCAGTGCCTGAAGAGATTGCCAAAGGAATGAAAGCATGCTACCTTCTTTTCACAATACTTCCACTTGTATAGTGTGTAGTAGGGAAGAAAATATTAATGATATTCGACCAAGTGTGTGCTCCCAGAAAAAGGTTACACAATAATGCCAGTTCTATTAATAATTCCAGTTCATTAGTTTATTTCACTAATGAAGTCTACGGCTGGTTAGGCAGCACATACAACATACTGAAATATTGACGTTTAACAATGTCAAGTGATGCGTGTGTGGATTTAATGATTTCAAAAGGTATTAAGAGTAATTGTGAATGTTGCAGACTTTTATTAGAACCATATAATGGCCTTTAACAGCGAAGAAAATGTGCAGCTTGGTGAGGTGTTCTCTTCTGTCTTGCCCAACTTTAGTGCAATCTGATTCACTGTTATGAACAATAGACATTCTAGCAACTTCCACAAACTTTCTGTTTTAGAACTTTGGTGCACCATCTTTTGATGACAAGAAACTAGAAGTTGTGGCTGTGTTTGGCAGCATTCAGATGGCCGTGTCTCGGGTGATTAACCTGCAGTATCATCGGATAGCACAGGTATGTCACCTGGATCAAAATCTGGAAGCTAGTTGTGGGGCCACCTCAGAAGTCAGAGGTATATCACCAACCCTTTGTTGAAAGGTTAGCTAAAATAGTAGAAACAGTGGATTTTGCTACGTGTAATGTGAACTGTTCCAACTGTGGAATCTTTTAAGCACTGATTGCAATTAGAATGACCAAGGAAGTCCTCAAGTAAAAAGTGGAGTGTGCAGACTTGGGTTCTAGATAGAGTCTGTTGAAGCTTAGAGACTGTCCCAAAGGTGGAATTCTGCTTATGGGGAGCAGATGCAGTGGAGATGCTCTTGATGCCCTGTACCAACCTGTGTAAAATGGATGAAACCTCCCCATAACATACAATAGCCTGCCCCTGGTTCTCTGGAAAGGTGACCGGATGCAATGAAGTGTGTGCATTTCTGAAGGAGTGGTCGAGCCACACCTCCTCCCCTCTTCCCCGGCCTCACCAAAAAAAGTGTTGACTATATGATTCAACGTACAGTTAAGTATCAAACTGTAGCAGTAATCAATACTATGAATTACAGCTTTCAGCCTTGTGGATACTTAAAATCGTACCTTGATGAGCATAACCTTTTTTAATTGCCTGTGCTCCTATCAGCTCTTAGTTAGGCTGCTGCAGATTTCTTTGCATTGAAACAACAGTACAGTTGTTCCACACCTAGAAATGGTGCAGAATTGAGGCCTCGCCATTGTTATTCAGACTCATGTTAAGCACAAAATACTCAAGAAGCTTCATTGTCTCCAAGTACCTTCCCACACCCTGTTCCTGTCTATCACTCCTGTCATTACAACTCTTTTGCTGCAAAACACCAACATACAACACATACAACATACAATGCTTTATTCTGATGCTGTTCTGCTTGTATGCTGATGCTGAGCATATTTTTCCAAAGATTCTAACTACCTTAACTTATTGCTGTTTTGTGTCAATGAATTATGCTTCAAAAGCAATGAGTTCACTCTGCTTATGTCCTGGTAGTGCCGCATGGTGAAGATCACCATTTTAGGGGAAGAAGGTGTTCCAGTGCAAGTGGACGGGGAAGCCTGGATCCAGCCTCCAGGAATGATCAAGATCCAACACAAGAACAGAGCCCAGATGCTGACAAGGGACCGGGTGAGTCCACAAGAGTCAAGCATTGTATCTCTCGACAGATAACCTTGTGTCTGACATGCCCATCAACTGGTCTTCCCCTCAACTTCTAATCACATCACAAATCTCCACAAATATCTTTTCCACCTCACCTCAGAAACCCTTGTGGTTTTTAATCTTAGCTTCTTAATTCCACAGATTAACCCTCCTCTTCCAGATTAAAAAACAGTTGTGAGGCCACCTTGAAACAGATCAATTTTCTTCTTGTGTCATTCGTTAATGGTGGATGGGACCTCTGTCCTATTTATTTGTTTCTTGGCATTATTGTCCTTGTAGTTCACAGTTTTCAGCTCATCATTTTCTTTTATTCAGCTCATGACTTGTGTTTGAGTTTCCTTAAAGCTGATAGCAAATTTTTGATTGCCAATTTGCAGTTTATGCTCAGTATATAAGAAATGTCATAGTGTCTTGCAGGGGAGTACTCACATGGTTCAGACAATCACAGCCCTGGAAGCACATCTGTTATATTTGTATGCCACAGTAAAATTAACTTCACCTGCATCTTCTGTCGCTACTTACAAGCGCTCCTGAGTTAAGCAGCCACCATAGAGGTAGACGGGATGTTTTCCAGAAAATCACCAGGTGATGATTTGTTACAACATCCTAGTTTTTGGATTCATGTGAGTCAAAAGACCACAAGACCACCTGTGAAAATTGCCCGGTCTTTTAGTGTTTTGCATCAAGTTCAGCAAAAAAGTGAAGGAGGTCCTCTTTGTGAACTGAATTGTAGTGCTACATGGTCCAATGCTGGACGCCACAGTTTTGGTTTCACGTTTGACTGAATGGATTCAGGAGCGCGCAGCAGATGTAGTGAGTTTGAACTTCAGGACCATGTATTGGTGAAACCTCGTTGCAAATGTGAATTCTTCAGCTATAGAGAAGTACTAAAAGTGAATATTCATAAGGAAACAGAGGAGGTAACTGGTGTAACCCTCGCCCATGGGCATTCGTGATTCTCTTCAGAAAGCAGTCGGGAGAAGGGAATAGCCCTCCTTCCACAAACTAATATAGGCTGCCACCCACCAGCAACCTTAGGTCTGCCGTTAATTCCTAATCGGTGTGGTTTAGACACCGAGGGAAGGGGCAGTTTGGCCATGGGAAAGTTTTAATTTATCGTACAGTGCAGTATGGTCTCCATTAGTGTTGCATATAAATAAATACACACATAAGTCCACTGGGAGAAATATGTTGTATTCAATGGCATAGAGCAGTGGTTCCCAACCTGTGGTCCGGGGACCCCCTCGGAGTCCGCAAACCCTCCTCAGGGGGTCCGTGACTGCTCAGAAAAATAAATAACATTAACAGATTCAGCACCCAGCTTTCAGTAATGACTCATTGGGGAGTCCCTGGATTCCAATAATAATTCAGTGGGCGTCCCAGGTTCCAGTACTGATAAAGTGGGGGTCCACAGAACTCAAAAGGTTGGGAACCACTGCCATAGACTTCATTTGCAGTTATGAGGTACAATATTAACTTTGTTTTCTTTAGGAGAAGTGCAGACTGAAGCTTCAATCGAAGCCTTTCTTCTGTGACACAATGCTGTAAACATTACTAAACAAGAACATGAAAGTGGTTGTTAGACACAAAACTAAGGCTCAGATGTAAGAGGGCTTAGCGCCATTCTAACGACACATTAGTGCCATTTTTTTTACGCTAATGTGGCGTTAGATGGCCAAGAACGCCACGCCATGCACACTTTGTAACCCTTTGCGCTACATTATGCCTGCATCAGGCATAATGTATGCAAAGGGGGCGTTCCCCCATTGGGGGGGGGGGCGAAGATTGGCACAAAGTAATTTAAAGATTTATTTGCGTCATTTTTTTCACCACATTTAACGCCTGCTAGGAGTAGGCATTAAAAGGAGGCTTCCAGTGGTTACAATGGGCCTCTGGGTGCTTTGCAGGATTAGTGTTAAAAGTTTCGACGCTAATCCTGCAAAGCGCCGAACTAGCGTAAAAAATTCTGACGCTAGTTCCCTAACTACTGCCATGGTGTGCCGTATATTAAATAGAGCATACACATGGTGGCGTTAGAGGGCGCTAAGGAGCGCAAGAAAAGTGGCGCCCCACTAGGTGCTGCACCACTTTTCCTAAATATATCCCTAATGTCATGTTAGAGGTCTGAAAACCAAGTTAAACAGCTTGAACGACAGTGATGTACAGATGTTAAATTTAGCTTGCCTGTCTGCTCGGCTGACGAGTCCACTTTCCTCTCTATAGGCGTTCGAGAACACTCTCAAATCCTGGGAAGACAAGAGGAAAGGGGAAAGCTACAACTCCAATCACCGGCCCCGGCTGAACTCACAGCAGTCCATGGAGTATGTGACGGAGGAGGAGTACAATCAGCTGCATCAGTTCGCTCAGGCTGCTGACACATTAATTAGCAGGTAACAACTCGTGTTCCATAGGTCGCCTCACCTGGTTGCTCCTGGTTATGGCAGTATGGTTTCTGATGGAACAGTGGTTGGCGCCACAATGCCCGATGGACGAAGGTGAGTGACCATGACTCCCAATGTGTTTTGTTTCACTGCAGGATCCACGAGACAGCCAAGACCCAGAAGACAATGGAGCAAGAGCTAGCACATGCAGTGAATTGCAGCTCCATGGTGCTTAATGAAGCCTTCTTCAATAAAGCCAACAACGCCCCAGAGGTGAGTCTCATTCCTGTCTGTCTCCAGATGTTAAGTAGAGAGGCAACCACAGTCTGGAATTCTGCAAACCATAGGTGGAACATATTTAGTTAAAAGTAATTGTTTACAGAATTCCTTTTTTGTTTAATAATCCTTTATTGACAATTCAAAACACAAGCAGACTTTCGTATCATGTTGCATAATGCTATTTCAACATATCATACATACAAAGACCTTGAGTCTCTTCATGTTGGTGCTGCAGTTAGCTCTTTGCTGTGGGTATCTTTGTATCTGGTGCAAATTCACTTGATGTTAATGTGAGCTAGAATGAGTAGCCAACCTTTATGGACCTCACGCCAGCTTTCAATGGCATTAATAAGAGCAAGTTATCGGTCATTATGCTTAACCTGGAAGTGGAAATGGATATCGGGCCAGATTTAAGAAAAGTGGCACTACATTACATGTAGCACCACTTTTTTTGCGGCCGCTTGTGCCCCCCCAACCGCCACTGTGTGTGCGCCATATTTAAAATACAATGCACCATGGCGCAGGGTAGGGGGCAATAGCATCAGAATTTCTGACGCTATTGATGTACTGTTCAGGGTTAGCGCCAACATTTTGGCACTAACCCTGAACAGTACATAGCTGCTCATTGAAAACAATGCCATGCCCACTTTTAACGCCTGCCCAGAGCAGGTGTTAAAAATGCTGGAAAAAATTATGCAAAGAAATCTTTTACATTTCTTTGTGCCATTCCCCCCGGCCCCGCTTAACGGGGGAACACCCACCTTGCAGGCATAATGTTGCGCAAGGGGTTACAAAGTGGCACAATGCATGAATTGCACCACTTTGTAAATTTGGTGTTGGATTTTGGCCTCGTTGGGCCACATTAGCGTAAAACAAATTGGTGCTAATGTATCACAAGAAGGCGCTAGGGGCTCTTAAGTATGCCCCATAGTTTTCCCTCTTACTTGAATAACACCGAGACTTAACAGCAATAGTAAAATCAGAATAGTAGCTACACCACTGACTTCAAAGTGGAATGGGGGGTGCAACAGGGGTGCATCCTTGCCCCACCTCTGTTCATGCTGGATATTAATTAACTGAGCCCAACCTTGTTTGCCGTAAGCAAAGACATCCCTTGTTTAGGGCTCCAACTTATCCCTGCTGTGCTGTACTCCAATGATGTGGTCCTCACAGTGAGATAATGGCTATGGGATCTAAGTGTACAGGACTGCGAATATGTATTTTGCAAGGCTGCGAAATTACTAGAATAGAGGCCTTTTCTTATCTTGGTGTTCTATTTCATGATAAAGAGTCATGGCCTCCACTCCTGAAAGCTAAAAGAAACTCTATGGCAAGCGTGGTACCTTCCACTGTTGGCATAGCTACTAGACTGGGTGCGAATCCCATTAAAGCATTAGTTAAAATCTGTCAAGCGAAATGTATCTCTGTTATGGCAGTGACATTTGGGGTATAGAGACGTCTCAGACTTGCAAGTTATAGAAAATAAGTTCATGAGGCATTTATTATTCATATCACAATATACCCCTTCTTATATTCTACTTAAAGAACTAGGTGTAGGATATATCGAGAGTTTGTTGGTCCTGTGGCCCTTGCTTAGGTGGATGTTGGTTTGGTCAAGTAGAGAGTTGGGGCTCAACCGAGCCATCTTGAAGGATTGTATGAACCCGGATAAGGCAGCAGCATTCCCTGGCTAAAGTATATTAAATCCGCATTTGTGGATTAAGGGCACCGATATTTGTACAGGTCACTAGAACTTAACATTCGTTTGGATCCACATTGGTAAAACGGGGATGTATATCCTCAGCACAGGAGAGGAGAGTGATGAAGGAGAAGAGTAAACCATCCGTATGTGCTTATTCCATACTGAACACATCCACAGCCAGTGAGCCGTATCTCACCATAGTGACAAACCAACACCATAGATTGATTTAATTAGGTTTAGATGAATTCCACTGCATTGCCTCTTGGCTGAATCAAAGGGGTGGAACCGTGTTGAACATCTAGGGCCATACAGTTGTGATTCCTTCTCAGATCAAGACACAATTATTTTTGTAATGGTTTGTCGGTACTATCTGGCACTCCACAAAAGTATATTTTCTACTTTTGAAAGGGAAACATTTTACTGAAGCTAGACCTGCGTTGACTTTTTTTACAAGTGCTACAAAATGATTTTATATGTTTTAATGTTGCTTGTTGCAGTAAAACTTAGATCTATGTGGACTGCTTTAAGTTTTGGTATGACTGGACATTTTTTCCTATTAGGAATTAACTGAACTGCCTTTTTCACCAATGAATGTTGAAAATATTAGTTTATCTGTGTAATCTGTGGGTCTGTGTGTAATCTGTGGGTCAGGAAAGAGTGCTTGACCTGGCTGAGGAGGCACAATTGATACCAAACTGCCTAGGGTTTCTTCTTAAGATCCAATCACTTTAAACAGGGAGCCAAAGATGTGCTAGACCTCAAAAAAACATAAAAAGACAAAGGGCCTGATTACAACTTTGGAGGAGGGTGTCAATCCATCCCAAATGTGACGGATATACCACCCGCAGTATTACGAGTCCATTATATCCTATGGAACTCGCAATATGGTGGGTAGGATATCCAGCACATTTGGGACGGATTAACACCCTCCTCCAAAGTTGTAATCAGGCCCAAAATGTTTAGAATTTAGAAGTTTATAACTAAGGAGTATTTGACTGATACTCCTATGGATGATGAGGGTATTGACAAGGGCTTGGTGATCAATAGTGTCAAAAAATGCCAAAAGATCAAGAAGGACAAGGAGTTAGGATTTGCCTTGATTTTTTACCCTCATAGTATTAGCAATTGAGTAATTGAAATCTCTGTGCATTAACGAGCGCAGAAGCTTGATTCATAGCCCTCGAAGAAATTACGGTGAGGTTTGTTGATAAGTTCTCCAGGTGACCCTATTATTGAAGACTTAGGGGCTGATTTAGAGTTTGGCAGACAGGTTACTCTGTCACAAGAGTGACGGATATTCCATCCACCATATTACGATTTCCATAGGAATCGTAATACGGCGGACGGAATTGGACTGCAACCAATGCTCAGTCCACTCAGCAATGTTTGGGTAAGAAGTGTTTCTGGTAATGATCAATCCCATGAGATGGACAGTTTATGGACACCCAGTCCCTCTTCATAAAGGAATAATGCACTCACAAAGCACTAGGAAACAGAATATGCATTTAAAATGTTTATTTTCAAATCTTAACCTTGTGCATATGTTATGATTTGTAACCACACAGGAAACAAACAGCAATACATCGAAGCAATTTATAACTAATGAAAACAACAAGAAACATTTCTAACATAGTTATTGAATTGTATAGTCCTGACACCCTCTTTGTGCTATTTTAGAGTTCTAGCAGTTTAATAAATTAGCTGAGTTCCAAGGGTGTGTCTACTCAGCATACCTCTTTTCAGAACAATTATTCCGTATTGTTCTCTCTGAAAAGCAAGCCTGTTGTCTTGGTCAAAAGCGGCCCCTGAGAAGCCTCTGATGGCCTTCCAATACACTACAACCCTAGTCGCGCCCTTCTTGGCCAGTATCCCTGGTGGTAAGCTTCTCTCTAGTCTATGGCCTGATAGGTCAGGCTTATCAGGGTTTAGTTAAATAACCTGTTGCATACTGTTTACATAAACACTAACCAGAATTTTAGCCAGGGACTCTTCCTAATTTCATACATGAAAGATCATACAATACATTAATATGTTTCCTTGAAAACATGATAACGTATGTGCTACTTCAGCAGCCATGCATATCACAGACCTAAGTTAATTCGACAAAAGCCTTCTTACTGACTTGTCCGTTGTTTATTTCTTTCTTTCCGTCCCCACTAGTTCCTGAGCAGAAATGTGGCCGTGGATGTGGCGGTGAGTGTCAAGGCGCTGTACACTGAAACCAGAGCCTTCCTGGAAGGAAAGATGGTGAGTGGTTTTAAGGTAGTCACAGGTTGGGAAGGCATTCTAAGAGTTATCTCGCACAGATACATGTAAATTACGAATTGGCTAAATTACCCCTACAAATGCACGTGTTTCTTGTTCACAAATGTTCCATCAGAACGCACACGCTTTGTAGTTTACACAAGTAATGGTATGACTTCCAGGGAGGTTTGAGAGTTTTAACCTCATTTTATAAAATTTTATTTGTCTAGTTTACTGTGTGTACTGCTGTAAATCAGAGTTTAAGAATGTAAGATATGTTTTTCCAACTTTCTCACCCCTCCTAATCTTGATAATAAGCACTGCACTGTTTTGTGCACATTCCTGCACTTTCTGCACACTTCCAGCCAAGTAATTTAGAAATATATTTGGTGGTCGGATAAGCGGAGTAAATGCACTTCCAACCTTTATAAACACACAAAAATGCACTACTGTGTGGGTATCCACCACCCCTTTCATTTATGTTCTTGGCAACTTCTATACTAGTCGCTGTCAAGGTCCTCAAGTACATAGAATACACACTTTGCAGAGATATAACATACTTCTGCATATGTAAAATACGTGTGTGACTTGAGGGCACATTATGCATATGTCGATTATTATTTTTCTTTGGAATAAATCACAGTGAAAAATATTGTAAATTGGTCCTTGTGTTTTGAACTTTGTTCAGTGCGCAAGCGCTGTCTCTCGACATGTTGTAATCTACATCTGTGGGCTTTAACCACGCCCATCACTTTCATTCGTTCCTTGGCCTGCCTTTCAAAATTTCCTTGATTTCATAGGAAAATGCTTCACATTTGTCCCACCTTGAGGCTGCTTTGTTACCGGCTTGCAGACTGACCCTGTTTCATGGATTATTGCACGATCTGCCATATACCTTAGTGTGGCACACTATTTTTTTCTTTTGTCTCACCTCTTCGCGCTGCGTGGCTGCATGTTGTTTCGGCCTCTTCCTTGTTTTGAGCATGCCGCTGCTTCTTTGTGGTGTCTGAGTGCTTTCATGAGGATGTGAAGTTACATATAGCGTGACCTCAATTGGAAGAGTGCTTTACATGACTACGCATATAGCGTGAACTCAATTGCAATAGTAGTTTACATCGCTTAGTGAAGTTACATATAGTGCAACCTCATACTTATTTTTATTTTCAGCAAGCATACTACTCATGGCTCCCTTCCCTCATGACCTGGATGCACAGCGTAAAACTATTCACAAAACGGGCGACGCACTTCATTTTTCAGCACAGCGCCTGAAAGTCATTGGGGAAGTGTGGAATTCAAGATTGCAGCGTGCAGTATACTATGTGGCCAAAAGAGGTGCCAAGGCACACCTAGGGACAGCCTTTGGTACTCCACCCTTTCTCTGCTTCTTACAAATTAGAACAATAAATGTTGCAGGTTTTTTTCAAACAGCATAATATAACTGTAAAAGCACTAATGTAATCATGTTCTTCCTGATTATATTTCACATTCTTTACTTTATCTTGTTTTTTTGGTCCATGCTATCCAAAGCATTCCGATTCACGCTCTCCATCAACAGATGTCTCAAATGTGGCGTAGCACCAAAGCTGCTCCCTTTGTAACTGGGGAACAAGATTTGAGTATCGGCATTGGTTCACCATCCTGTGATTCTGAGCAATTCACTTAATCTCCCCATGCCCCCCCAAATATTAATCTGTAATATAATTGCTGCTCCTGTAAACTGCTTTGATGCCTGCTGGTCGCGTTTGCGCTATAATAACTGGAGTGATTTTGGAGAAGGTTTTAATCCATAAGTCATCCATCACCAAAAATTCATATAGATGCCGAGCTGGAAGTCTCTTTAAAATGTATACCCTGTCATCCTTTGTGGCATCGAAAGGTGCTTTCAGTCGGGTGCGGTGCGGTGTCTATCAGATTTCACCAAGACTTTTAACACACAGGCAAAAACACATCCACACACTCTTCCTCTCTCTGTTTGGAAAGACTTAAAAAATGTTGGTCATTTCACAAAGTAATGTGCTTTACCCCACTTACCACACCTACAAATTCGCATTCCTCTCTTTTCCGCTGCCCCTTAAGCCCCTCTCGTGTGACCTGCCTAACATGTAATAGTATGTTTCAGTCACTCAAAGCGTACAATGAAAAAGTGTGGTTACACAGATTAGCGCTTGTCACGCTGATTAAAAGCTGTCCCTCCAGTTCCAACTTCTTCTTAGTAACAGCAGGGAGGAGATGTCAGGATGTTGCTACTTATTTTTTTCAGCCAGCATATTACTCTTGTCTTCCCTCCCTCATAGCCTGAATGCACAGCGTAAAACTTTTCACAAAATAGGCGCTGCGCTTAATTTTTCAGCACGCTGCCTGAAAGTAATTGGGGGGGTGTGGAATTCAAGATTGCTGGGTGCAGTACCTTATGTGGCCAAAAAAGTTCCAAGGGACACCCAGGGACTGCCTCTGGTACTGCACCCTCTCCCTGCTTTGTTCACATTAGAACAGTAAATGTTGCAGGGTTTTTTCAGCCAGCATATTATAAGTGTAAAAGCATTAACGTAACCATGTTCTTCCTGATTACATTTCACATGCTTTAGTTAATCTTGGTTTTTTTTGGTCCATGCTATCCAAAGCGTTCCCACTATAATTAACACTTTCCATCAATAGATGTCTCAAATGTGGCAAAACAGTAACAGCAGCGAAGAGATGTCAGCCATCATGACTCACTTTTGTCCCATGTAAAGCTCCAAGTCTGTCATAAACTCTTTAGTGAACACTTTTCTGGAGAAGAACCATTTTATTAAGATATACTTTCCCAACTACTTAGAACTGCAGCCTAATCCTCTTCCCTACTTGTGCAACAACATTTATCTTACTTTTGCCCTAGTTCTTCCCTGGGGCATCTTAAGGATTTTGGGGCCCTGTGCCAAATGTGTTTGGGGGCTCTTGTTCGTAACATATTTGAATTTATGATCCAGTTCCAGCTCTTTCTTGCCCTCTTTGGCCAGGTTACCAACAATGCACAGGCACACCTATGTGTTTACATCTATTATTCAGGGATAGTGATTTGGGTTTTCAATACTTCTAACACAGAAGAAGCTCACTAATATTACTGCAAATACCCTCATTGACACCCTTCCGTTTCTCAAATGTAAGGTCCTGTTTTGGTCTTAAAGAACCTTTCGTTATGGCTGTTGCATGAAAGAAACACATTTCTCTGAAAATGTCAGTAACTCTCCCTCACACATCACCCACGTTAATTTTTTTTTACAAGAAAACAGTACTAAAAACAATCTCAGAAATGTTCAAGGTCACCAGGGTAAGACTTTCTGCAGCTTTAGTTATATGGAGGGCCGCTGGAATTATGTGGCAGAGAGGACCAAATTATGTGGTGGGGTTGACCAATTTATGAGGCAAGCAAAGTTCAGTTATGCATTTACAACGCCAATAGCTCTAACTCAAGCAAATGTGAGACCTATTGCATTGCAAATGCTTGCTCAATACTGTGTTCTGGCCTCCCTTTCCTATGTCTGTTAGAGACTTTTCTGGACCTGCCAACTTCATCAAAAACCTCACAGTGTGAGAAGGCAGCGGGGCCTTGGAAGGGGCGTGGTTTCGTGCTGAGAAGCACCTTAGAGGAACATTTGCCCCCAACCAGGCCCCAAGCCCACTCCTCTCAAAAAATAAATAAAAGCTTGCTGAGGCTGTTGCCGATGTCCTAGGGGTTATTCACACCCATAAATGGACATCGGCAGTTAAAAGCTTCCGAGAAAGATTTTCTACTCGTTTTCCCCCTGCCAACATATGGTATTGGTTCCTCACCGGGTGACCATGTGAGGGGAGCCAATGTCGTGTGTCACGCGGTGGCACCATGTGAATTGGCAAGTCTGCTTTTCCCACTCTGTCCGTGTGGTTAATGAAACAGGACAAATGGGATGAGAAAAAATTCAGACTGGATGTGCTAAATGGTGTAATTCACTTAGGCCAGATCATGTGGCCCCTGTAGTATCCCTCCAGCACCACCTCAGGTGCTACGATCTATGGTACCTTTATGTATTTTAGTTAATGTTTTTATACAGCGCTCAATGCTGCTAAGAGCTGCGTCAAGCGCTAACCTTGACAGAATTTACTCATTTTCCACCATAGTGAATAAAACTGCCCATACAGGTGATCTTTAATTCACTCCCAGAGAGAAAAGGAGGGTTCTGACTTGTCCGGATTTGACCTAGGTAAATTCAGGTTGACATAACTGCACCACAAGAGATATTAATAATAATAATAATAATAATAATACATGTTGTAAAGTGTTTACCACAGTCGTTACAAAGCACTGTAAGTTATAGGTGATTCTATTACCTATTTTAATGCTACTCAGTGTACAAACCTCGTAAGAATGGAAGACTGAGTTCGCCTTGCTGGTACTCCAACTCACGATGTCATCCTAACAGCAGATGTCAGGAAACAGCAATTATATCCACTGGCTCACATACGCTGTCTCGTACATAAATACACTCTTACTCAGAAGCACACACACAAAATATATTTGTAAGCATTTTTCACTTACCTCGGCTGCCATCAAGGTCCATTCCAGCTAATTGTGCTCCATATTTTTACTACACTAACATTGTATACTCCAATATTATTCACTATTAGTTCAGTGAAAAATGGAGAGGAAATAAGTAGTCTGAGTCCCTCCTATGTTCATGGCAGTGATTTTGCCACCTCTGAGGCCAGGAGTCACAAAAGCAGTGGTTGGAGTCACACAGGGCAAGCCAAGGTTCAAAGCTGCGACCCCTAAATGATGTCCATGCATCTGCCATAGTTCAGCAGGTATCCCGTCTGACAAACCTACAGCTACACAGACTCAGGTAGAGGTGGGCGTCCACTTGGTTTCCACTGGCAGATCTTCAGCTGACTCCACATCAAAAGTCTTTAGCGGGTAGCCCATCTGCAAAAAAGTGGATGACTTTAGAGAATTCGAAGGCTCACCATGATCAAGGTGTATCTTCTCTCAATAAATGTCAGCTGGCGGTTTTAAGATGGTGGCTGGCACGCATCGTTTTGAAAAGATCCCCTCAGTGTCAGCAATAAATATGGCCGTCACTTATACACTGAGATGAAAGATGTGGTGCCACTTGCCTGGTAGAGACTCTGCCTGCAGAACCCTAAGTGTGTTCCTTAGTTCTTCATTTCCTCTTTCTCTTGATCTCTTTAGCAGTTGGACTCCCCTCAGGAGGAAGAAGGATTGCAGTGTTCACTTAACACCGTGAGCCAAGACCTCAAGAAACTGGCTGACGTCCACTGGATGACCGATATCATCAACTCATCAGAGGAGGTACGTTCTGTAGTCGGCGTGACTGTTTATGAAGATCCACTTTCCAAATACATTCCCCATCCCATTTATTGTTAAGCTCATAAGAGAGACAGAGAGAGTGAGCCGGTCACGGCTGGCAGTGGGGCAAAGTGGCGGGGTGAATAAAACAATTTTTTTTTTTTTTAACTTACCTCAGCACCGCCACTGGCTTTGCGCTCCCAGGCAGACTAGGAGCCTGGGCCTGCTGTTTCCAACCCAGCATCACAGTGGCGGTTGGAGAGAGCTCGGTGCGCATGTGTGTTTGGCCGTCCTAAGACACCTCCCCGCTCTCACTGCCTATCACCAATCACCCCTTTAAATATAAAACGATAATAAACAAGCTGGAGTGAGCAAGAGAGAGTGTGTGTCTGTAAACTGCAGCCTTTCACAATTTCATTCATGTTCTATATTGCCAGCAATTACTGCCATCCTTTAGGAAAGAGCGTGAAAATATGCCTGCCATTTTGTCAGAGAAACAAATGAAGGACTTTGGGGAAGGTTCCATAGCCGTCTGATCGTTGATTGACATAAAAACAAAAATAGGACGGTAATGAAGTCAAATGAGCATTCATTATCAATGGACCTTTGTACATCATATTGTCTTTAATGTCCTAAGGCTGTGTTTCTGTGTTAGCATATTAAACCCAGGCCTATAGGCTTTACCAATTCTTGTTTGAATCCGCACTCATGCTGGTTATTGTGCATTATTGAGACTGATACAACAACAAACAGTGATTTGAACATAAGCATTGTTTAGGTCACCTCAGGGTCAGTGCTTAGTTTGTAAATAAAAACGTGCCGGTGCCCAAAGCCTTCCTCTTAAACATGCGACTGCTGCAATTAAATTAAATGTGCGAGCACAGCCATAAGCAAATCAGATCTGTGACTGAGGGTGAGTGTTTGAAAAGTTACAACACTCCGTCCATCATTTTATTTTGTGGTATTTAATTGTGCGTCCTAAGTGGCTAGGATATGCCCAGACGTTGGTCCTTGCTCGCTTCGCGACTAGATTCAAACTAGCCAGGCTAATGAGGGGTGATACCCCGAAACCAGTCTCAGGATGCTTGTTTACAGACCGGGGAGGACCTGGGTGGGACTATTCCCCTGGGAGCAGTATCAAGACGGATTTGCATATGGCTGGGTTCAAACTCGGGTGATGTGTTGAGCAAAATAATGATGGATTAACCAAGATCTGTGACTGAGGATGAGTGTTTGAAAAGTTCCAACATGCCGTCCATCAGTTTATTTTGTGGGGACTCCAATTTCCACTCAGGAAATGCCTGGTCACAGACGTACACCATAACTCTCGGGCCAAAAAACAATGTGCCGTTATTTGGCACAGAACGTGCATATTCTCAACGGGCTTAGTAAAGTAATTAGTGTAAGTCTGAGTTGTCCTGCATCACGCATACTTGTGGATGGAGAAATCCTGCTTTTGCAGCATGAATCCTTTTCTGGATTCATATGCTGTGCATTATTCCGCCATCTAGTGGTTGGGTACGGAATCGTCACCTTCTTCTTCTATTTTTTTGTTTTCTTTTTCCATTTTGGTGTTGTCGACCACCATTTGGTGCTTGGTCCGTCCCTTGTGTGACGTCAGACAGTACCCCGGAAGTTCTTGTGTGTGATAGCCATCTTCAGATTCTTTTTTCTGCCGCTGGTTCTGGAAGCAAAAGAAGGAGCTCCGAAGTTTTTGTGACAATCTCCAAAAAATCCGGAAAAAAACAAGTTTTTTTTTCAATAAAGTATTGCTGAACGAGGGAAGAGAAGAGTGGCAGAGATAAAGGAACCGCAGGACATATCCACCAGCAGGGGATGCCAATGGAATTCACACATGGCAGGAAAATGAAGCAAGGTAGGGGTCATGGAAAACACCCTATTTAAATTCTGCCTGAACTTCCACCATAAATTTGCCCAGCGTGACCCACACGAAGTCTGCAACCTCTGCCTGCCGAGACGCCACAGGGACGAGGGTTGCGAGGCCTGCACTGCCTTTGTACCCAAAACGCTCAGGGAGCACCGAAAGCAGAGAGAGGAACACCACGCAGCAATGCATAGCCAAAAACCTCGGGTATCCCTTAAGGACTAGGCCTATCCAGCAACGAGGAAGAGCAGGCCAGAGGCACAGAATCGACCCACGGGGGTGGGGGTCGGACATTTAGATTCTCGAGGGGGATGCAGAGAAAAAGCACACGTTGAAGAAAACCACAAAGGATGCCGAAAGGAGACTCAAAAAAGTTAAGAGTGCGCCGAAAATCTCAGAGGAAGAAATCCCTGAGAAAAAGTCTCACAAGGCAGCCTGACGTCCAATAAAACGATGATCAAGGGTCAGCCACGAACAAAGGAGGCCCAAGGATCCCAAACCAGGGATACCGAAGAAGGCAGAATGCCGAAACAGGCAAAAACCTCCACGGGGAAATAAACCCCAAAACTGTCAGAGGAAGAACAGCTGATGCCAAAAAAGAGACCATCGACGACACAGGATGTCAAAAAGGCTGGAGAAGAAGAGCAATCGACTAGAGGCTGAAATGGCAGCGCTCCTTCAATGCAAAAAGGAGTTTGACGACACGCTAAAACAATTCAAAATCTCACCAAAATCTTCGACAAGCACAGACGTCGAAGACGAAGAGAATGCTCTAGAGGCGGGGACAACCCCCAAGCACCACGAAGAAGAGGCAGAGGAGGATTTTTACAACCCTAAAGGGGAAGAAGCAACAGGGATCTTTGAGGAAAATTGGAATGACCTCGACACAGAGAGCCAGAAGAAAAGGTCGACAGCTACCCCTCGAGGCCTTCGCCCCCGATGACATCACAGTCTACAACAGTCTAATTAAGAGGGTAGCAGAAACATATGGTGTACCCTTAGAGGAAGAGAAGGGAGATTCCTGCTTCCTATTAGAAACCTTCATGCCATCAAGCAAGGGGAATCTGTATCTCTCAGTGCTACCTAGCATACTGGACCAGGGCAAGGGGGCCTTCAAAGAACCTACTGCGGCAAAAGGGGTGACACCAAGAGTGGAAAATAATATGAACCTTCCCCAAAGGACCCCAAATACATCCAGAGAAACACAGTGGTGGACTCTATCATCATCACTACTGCGAGAAGAAGGAGCAATGCACATGCCTCCACAGGCCCTCTCCTGAAAGGGAAAGCAAGAGGATGGACGTGGTAGGGAGAAAGATGGAGAGGGAGGCAGCAACACAATGGCGTATAGCAAACTCACACTCCCTCCTCAATAGAAATGGCCTTCAGCAGTGGGAAGAGATTGAAAAGCTAATGAAAAGGCTCCCAGAAGAGGATAGGAAAAGGGCAAAAGCAATGATTCAGGAGGGGAAAAACATTGCCAACACCTCTCTTAAATCAATGCTGGATACCACTGCCAGTAGACAAATGTGTACAGGGACAACCCTGAGGAGGCATGCATGGCTAAGAATCTCCGGTTTCAAGCCGGAAGTACAGGCCTCAATCATAAACAAGCCCTTTACTGGGGAAGCCTTGTTTGCCCAAGAGGTAGATGAGTCCTTACAACAAATTAAGAAGGACAACCAAACAGCAAAGGCAATGGGTGCCCTCCAATAGAGAGGCAACTTCAGAAGGGAAGGAAACACCCTCAGAAGACCCACAGGAAGGGGACCTTTGTAACAGCAGCAACAGCCCCAGGGGAGTACACAACAGATTGGCCAACAAACCGGATACCAGCAATGGCAGCAACTTGCAAAACAGCCCTTTCAAGGTAGAGGGAGAGCAAGGGGCAAACCCTCCAGAGAAGGAGGAATATCCAAGTGACTCGAAAATACCCCCAAACCCCCACGTAACACCGGTGGGGGGCAGAATAGCACAATAACCACAAGAATGGGAAAATATTACCACAGACAATTGGGTTTTAAACGTGGTAAGCCATGGCTACTGTATAGAACTCACACACCCACCAACACCAAACACACCAAAGAAGAAAAGATATCAAAGAACAGAATGGGTACAACTAAGAAAAGAAATAAAATAACTCCTGCAAAAACATGCAATAGAAAGAGTGCCAAAACAGGAGTTAAACAAGGGAAACTTCTCACCCTACTTCCTGGTACCAAAAGTAGACCTTTCACGAAGGACAATCCAGGACCTCAGGTTTATAAACAAATTCATCCGCACGCAACATTTCAAGACGACAACCTACAAGAGGTAATTCCACTCCTACAAAAGGGGAACTACATGGCAACCATAAACCTAAAGGATGACTATTTGCACTTACCTATGAATCAAGCACACAAAAATACCTCAGGTTCATACTCGAGAAGGTTCACTATTGATTCAAGGTCTTACTTTTCAGAATAAAGTCCACACCAAGGGTTTTTACAAAATGCCTGGCAACAGTCGTGGCATCCCTAAGAAGGAAGGGGAGTCACATAGAGCCCTACCTGGATGACCGGCAATAAAAGCAAGTACAAAGGAGAAATTTCAATGAGATACTCAAACGGTGATCACAACCCTACAAAAGTTGGGTTTCAGCATAAACCACAAGAAATCATCCCCAAGGCCACAACTGGAGAAGATTTTCCTAGGAGCTAGACTGGATGCAAAGAAAGCACATGCATACCCTACCAAGAAGAGAGGGCAGGCAATCACAGCTAACACTTGCCTTTACCAGAGGGGGCGATCTCTGATAGTGAGGACAGTCATGAAACTAATGGGCATGATGGCATCATGCATCCCCCTCGTAACCCCTGGTAGACTCCACATGCGACCATTCCAGGAATGGCTAGGCAACAACTAGTTACAAGCCACCAGAAGTCAGGAGGATCTAGTGGTTGTAACAGAGAGCATACACAAGGAGATATATTGGTGGGCATCCAAAGACATAACCAAGGGGAGACCTTTAAAGATGACAACTCCATCGGTGACCATCACAATAGATGAGTCTCACAAGGGGTGGGGAGCACACACAGACAACTTGAGAATTCTAGGCCAATGTAGCAGGGCGGATGCAATAAAAAACACATACATTTCCTAGAGATGAATACAGTGTTACCAGCCCTGAAAGTTTTTGAAACACAAGTATCAGGGAAAACCATACTAATCCAGACAGACAATACAAGAACAATGTTATATCTGAACAAACAAGGGGGCACAATGTATTTTACCCTAAGTAAACTAGCCCACGAAATATGGAAATGGGCGATACCACAAGGGATCAACTTGCAAACAGTCCACCTACTGGGGAAGGACAACATAGAGGCAGCAGACTAAGCAGTCAGTAAAGCAGCACACACGAATGGAAGATAAAACAAAAGAGCTTAGAAAATAATCTTCAGGGTTTGGGGCACACCAACAATCGGCTTGTTCGCATCAGCAGAAAAAAATGCCAACTCTTTGCCTCCAGGTTTCCACACCACCAGTCAGAGGGGAATATCCTGTCACTAGATTGATCAGGAGGATTTGCCTATGCCTTTCCTCCAACTCTTTCCTTTCCTGAATCTCATCCTAATAGTCTCAAAAGGGCCAGACAATCATGGTATTCAAATCTACTCGAGCTGTCCAAGGGACAAATGATCAAGATCAAAGTGGAGCGGGACCTGCTCACAAAGCAAAAGGGACAAGTGTTTGACCCGGAACCAGCAACACTGAATCTTACAGCATTACGCCTGCATCCATAGAATTTGGACACCTAAACCTACCACCTAGGCCCATGGAAATACTAAAGGAGGCTATTAAGCCAATGACAACGACAAGAAAATGCTATGCATCAAAATGGAAAAGATCCTTCAGATGGTGCACAGAGAAATATAGCTTGTAGACAATATCTAGACAGGAAACAGTAATAATCTATCTCACACACTTACTAGACGGCGGAATCAACTACTCTTCTCTCAAGGTACACTTGGCAGCAATCAAGGCCTACACCAGGGGAGCTTTATGTACAAGTTTTTTCACAACACCTGTTATAAAAATGTTCCTGGAGGGATTCAAAAGAAATGCCCCCTAAGAAAAGCGCAGCCCCGATGTGGACTTGAACACTGTATTGAAGCAGTTGATGACAAAACCCTTTGATCCAATGCACAAAGCAGAACTCTGGTTTACCACATTCAAAACTGCTTTTCTGATAGCAATCACGTCGCTACGAAGAGTAAGCGAGATTCAAGCGCTAACATCACACGAACCATACATGCAAATTCACAAGGACAAGGTAGTCCTCAGAACAAATCCTCAATTCCTACCTAAGGTGGTGAGCAACTTCCACATTAAGCTAACCATCCAGTTGCCAGTTTTTTTTAATGAATCTACAGACACAATTGGAAAGGACATTACATACCCTTGATGTGAGAAGCGCACTAATATACTGCCTAGAGGAGACCAAACAGTTCCATAAAGGGAACCAACTGTTTGTTTCATATGCCAAATCCAGTAAGGGGGTCACCCATCACAAAGTGAACTATTGCACAATGGATTGTGGAGACAATCCAAACATGCTACACATCGACTGGCAGACGCCTACCTCTCTGCCCTAAAGCACACTCAACAAGAACAATTGGTGCAACACTAGCATTCATTGCAAATGTGCCCATAACAGCAACATGGACCTCCCCACACACATTCACAAGGCATTATTGTGTGGACATTCACATGCGTAAAGAAGCTCAAGTACTACAGCACCTGTTTGCAAGCTCATCATTTCACCCCAATCAACCCAAGGAAGGGGAAACCTCTACACAATCTAATGCACAGCATGTGAATCCAGAAAAGGATTCATGCTGCAAAACGAAATGGTTACTTACCACTACGAGTAGTTTTGTAGCCTGAAGCGTTTTCTGGATTCACATCCCACCCACCTCCCCGTAAATGAGAACAGGAGGGAAAGAAGTCTTGTGTATATAAAAACAAACTGTTAAAAAAAAGAGAACGGAAAGTGAATCCGAAGGTGGCTACCACCCACAGGAACTTCTGGGGCACCATCTGACATCACAGAGGGGCCAGACTAAGCACCAAATGGTGGTCGATGACGCCAAAAAGAAAAAAAAGAAGAAAGGGAAAATTCTGGACCCAACCACTAGATGGTAGCATAATGCACAGCATGTCAATCCAGGAAACTCTCCAGCCTGCAAAACTGGTCAGTAACCATTCTGTTGCATTTCTTTAAATATTTTGAGACCCTCACACAGATGACAAAGTGTCATTCAGCGAATTTGCTTGGCCTGAGAAGCAGTTTCTGAGAGGTGGAATGATGGTCTGTTGGGGGTGTTCACACCTTTTCTTTCTTCATGAATAATGCAAAACTTGGGTATTCACATCTCAGATTGTATTTGTTGTTTGAGGATGTCACACTAGGACCCATGCTGTACTGTTTTCTTTACTTGTTACTCAGGACAACCACAGGGGTGGAAACAAAGGCAGCTTTAAACTCAAAATGATCCAAAAGCCCAAGAAAGAGAAAGAGAAGTTTCAGAAGCAGAAGTCCAGCGGCTCTTTATCAGGTGAGTAGTACTGCTGCCAGAGGTTACAGTGAGTAGTACTGCTGCTAGAGGTCACGGTGATTAGTACTGGTGTCATAGGTCACAGTGAGTAGCACTGCTTCCAGAGGTCACAGTGAGTAGTACTGCTGCCAGAGATCACCGTGAGTAGCACTGCTGTCATAGGGCACAGTGAGTAGAACTGCTGTCATAGGTCACAGTGAGTAGTACTGCTGCCAGAGGTTACAGTGAGTAGTACTGCTGCCAGAGGTTACAGTGAGTAGCACTGCTGCTAAAGGTCACAGTGATTAGTACTGATGCCAGAGGTCACGGTGATTAGTACTACTGCCAGAGGTCACAGTGAGTAGTACTGCTGTCAGAGCCCACAGTGAGTAGTACTGCTGCCAGAGGTTACAGTGAGTAGCACTGCTGCTAAAGGTCACGGTGATTAGTACTGATGCCAGAGGTCACGGTGATTAGTACTGCTGCCAGAGGCCACAGTGAGTAGTACTGCTGCCAGAGCCCACAGTGAGTAGTACTGCTGCCAGAGGTTACAGTGAGTAGTACTGCTGCCAGAGGTCACAGTGAGTAGTACTGCTGCCAGAGGTTACAGTGAGTAGTACTGCTGCTAGAGGTCACAGTGACTAGTACTGCTGCTAGAGGTCACAGTGACTAGTACTGCTGCCTAAGGTTACAGTTATTAGTAGTTCTACCAGAGCCCGCAGTGAGTAGTACTGGTGCCAGAGGTCACAGTGAGCAGTGCTGCTGCCACAGGTTGCATTCAATAGTATTGCTGCCAGAGGTCACAGTGAGTAGTACTGCTGCTAGAGGTCACAGTGATTAGTACTGCTGGCATAGATCACAGTGAGTAGTACTGCTGCCAGAGGTCACAGTGAGTAGCACTGCTGCTAGAGGTCACAGTGAGTAGCACTGCTGCCAGAGGTCACAGTGAGTAGCACTGCTGCCAGAGGTCGTAGTGGGTAGCACTGCTGCCAGAGGTCGTAGTGAGTAGTACTGGTGCCAGAGGTCACAGTGAGTAGCACTGCTTCCAAAGGTTACAGTGAGTAGTACTGCTGCCAGAGGTCACAGTGAGTAGCACTGCTGGTAAAGGTCACAGTGAGTAGCACTGCTGGTAAAGGTCACAGTGAGTAGTACTGCTGCCAGAGGCTACAGTGAGTAGTACTGCTTCTAGAGGTCACAGTGAGTAGCACTGCTGCCAGAGGTCGTAGTGAGTAGCACTGCTGCCAGAGGTCACAGTGAGTAGTACTGCTGCCAGAGGTCACAGTGAGTAGCACTGCTTCCAAAGGTCACAGTGAGTAGCACTGCTGCCAGAGGTCACAGTGAGTAGTACTGCTGCTAGAGGTCACAGTGAGTAGTACTGCTGCCCGGCCAGTGCCCACAGTGAGTAGTACTGCTGCCTAAGGTTACAGTTATTAGTTTTTCTACCAGAGCCCGCAGTGAGTAGTACTGGTGCCAGAGGTCACAGTGAGCAGTGCTGCTACCACAGGTTGCATTCAAGAGTATTGTTGCCAGATGCCACAGTGAGTAGTACTGCTGCTAGAGGTCACAGTTAGTAGTACTGATGCCAGAGGTCACAGTGAGCAGTAGTGCTACCAGAGGTCACAGTGAGTAGCAGTGCTGTAGAGGTCACAGTGAGGAGTAGCACTTCTGAGTAACACGGCTGCTAGACGACGTTGAGTAACACGGCTGCTAGACAACAGTGGGTAGCACTGCTGCCAGAGGTCACAGTGAGTAGCACTGGTGCCAGAGGTTACAGTGAATAGTACTGCAGCCAGAGGCCACAGTGAGTAGCACTGCTGGTAAAGGTCACAGTGAGTAGTACTGCTGCTAGAGGTCACTGAGTAGCACTGCTGCTAAAGGTCACAGTGAGTAGCACTGCTGCTGGAGGTCACAGTGAGTAGCACTGGTGCCAGAGGTTACAGTGAATAGTACTGCAGCCAGAGGGCACAGTGAGTAGCACTGCTGGTAAAGGTCACAGTGAGTAGTACTGCTGCTAGAGGTCACTGAGTAGCACTGCTGCTAAAGGTCACAGTGAGTAGCACTGCTGCTGGAGGTCACAGTGAATAGCACTGCTTCCAGAGGCCACAGTGAGTAATACTGCTGCCAGAGCTCACAATGACTAGCACTGCTGCTAGAGTTCACAGTGAGTAGCACTGCTGCTAGAGTTCACAGTGAGTAGCACTGCTTCCAGAGGTCACAGTGAGTAGCACTGCTGCCAGAGATCACAGTGAGTAGTACTGGTGCCAGAGGTCACAGTGAGTAGCACTGCTGCCAGAGCTCACAATGACTAGCACTGCTTCTAGAGTTCACAGTGAGTAGCACTGCTTCCACAGTGAGTAGCACTGCTGCTAGAGCTCACAGTGAGTAGCTCTGCTTCTGGAGTTCACAGTGAGTAGCTCTGCTTCTAGAGTTCACAGTGAGTAGCACTGCTTCCAGAGGTCACAGTGAGTAGCACTGCTTCCAGAGGTCACAGTGAGTAGCACTGCTGCCAGAGGTCACAGTGAGTAGTACTGGTGCCAGAGGTCACAGTGAGTAGCGCTTTCCACTGGGCCCAAGGGCTGGTGATGCGGATGCCACTAAAAGTTCAGTTGGTTGAGACTTTTGTGTCTTCAGGTCTGCAGGGGATGCGTATAACCAATA